>NC_137973.1:77993439-79431795 GCF_963924665.1 Micromys minutus | reverse complement strand
CATTCCACTATCAGTGACTGCATATTATGTCTGTTCTTTTGTGACTGGTTATCTCACTCAGGATGTAATTCTCTAGATACAACCATTTTCTTAAGAATTTGTTAAGTCATTGTTTCTGATGGCTGAGTAGTACTCATTGTGTAAATGTACCACAATTTTTGTATCCATTCATCTTCTGAAGGACATCTGGGTTCTTTCCAGCTTCTGGCTATTATAAATAGAGCTGCTATGAACATCGTGGTACATGTATCTTTGTTGTATATTGGAGTGTCTCTGGGTATATGCCCAGAAGTAGAATAGCTGGGTCTTCAGGTAGTACTATGTTCAATATTCTGAGGAATCCCCAGACTGATTTCCAGAGTCGTTGTATCAGTATACAACCCCACCAACAGTGGAGAAGTGTTCCTCTTTCTCCACAAACTCGACAGCATCTGCTGTCATCTGAGTTTTAGATCTTGGCCAATCTGAGTGATGTGAGGTGGAATCTCAGAGTTGTTTTGATTTGCATTTCCCTGATGGCTAAGGATGTTGTTGAGCACTTCCTTAGATGTTTCTCATCCATTTCATATTCCTGAATTGAGAACATTTTGTTTAGCTCTGTACCCCACTTTTTCATAGGGTTGTTTGATTCTCTGGTGTCTAGCTTTTTGAGTTCTTTGTATACCTTAAATATGAGGCCTCTATCTGATGTGGAGTTGTTAAAGATCTTTTCCCATTCTGTTGGCTGCCGTTTTGTTTTCTTGACAATGTCCTTAGCCTTGCAGAAACTTTGCAATCTCATTAAGTCCCATTTTTTAATCTTTGAGCTTAGAGCTTGAGCCATTGGTGTTTCATTCAAAAAATTTTCTCCTGTGCCTATATGTTCTAAGGTTTTCCCTACTTTCTCTTCTAATAGTTTCAGTGTATCTGGTTTAATGTGGAGATCTTTGATCCACTTACACTTGAGCTTTGTACAAGGAGATAAGAAAGGGTCTATTTTCATTCTTTTGCATGCTGAATGCCAGTTGGACCAACACCATTTGTTGAATAGGCTGTCCTTTTTCCATTGAATGTTTATAGATACTTTGTCAAAAATCAGGTGATTATATATGTGAGGGCTCATTTCTGGATCTTCTATTCTATTCCATTGATCCACATGCCTATTTCTGTTCCAGTACCATGCAGTTTTCAGCACAATTGCCTTGTAATATAGCTTGAGGTCAGGGATAGTAATTCTTGCAGGTGTTTTCTTGTTGTTGAGGATGGATTTCGCTATTCTAGGTCTTTTTTTATTCCATATGAAATTGCACATTGATCTTTCCAATTCCATGAAGAACTGGGTTGGAATTTTGATGGGGATTGCATTGAATCTGTAGATTGCTTTTGGTAGGATGGCCATTTTTAAAGTGTTGATCCTTCTAATCCATGGGCATAGGAGATCTTTCCATTTTCTGAGATCTTCCTAGATATCCTTCTTTCAAGGTCTGAAGTTCTTGTCATACAGGTCCTTCACTTGCCTAGTTAGAGTCACACTAAGGTATTTTATAGTTTTTGTGACTATTGTGAAGGGTATCTTTTCCCTAATTTCTTTCTCTACATGTTTGTCCTTTGAATATAGTGTGGCTACTGATTTGTTTGAGTTAATTTTATATCCAGCCGCTTTTCTGAAGTTGTTTATCAGCTGTAGGTGTTCTCTGGTGGAATATGTGGGGTCACTTAAGTACACTATCATGTCATCTGCAAAGAGTGATGTTTTTGCTTCTTCCTTTCCAATTTGTATCCCTTTGATTACCTTTTGCTGTGTAATTGCTCCAGCCAGGACTTCCAGTACTATGTTAAACAGGTAGGGGGAGAGTGGGCAGCCTTGTCGAGTCCCTGATTTTAGTGGGATTGCTTCAAGTTTCTCGCCATTAAGTTTGATGTTGGCTGTTGGTTTGCTGCATATTGCTTTTATTATGTTTAAGTATGGGCCATGGATTCCTGTTCTTTCCAGGACTTTTAACATGAAGGGGTGTTGGATTTTGTCAAATGTTTTGTCAGCATCTAGTGAAATGACAATGTGATTTTGTTCTTTGAGTTTGTTTATATGGTGGATTACATTGATATATTTCCTTATATTAAACCATCCCTGCATCCCAGAGATAAAGCCTACTTGGTCATGGTGAATGATCGTTTTGGTGTGTTCTTGGATTAGGTTTGCAAGGATTTTTTTTTGAGTATTTTTGCATCAATATTCAATTTGAGATTGGTCTGAAGTTCTCTTTTCTTGTAGGGTCTTTGTGTGGTTTAGGAACGAGGGTTATTGTAGCCTCAAAAAATGAGTTTGGTAGAGGGCGCAGAACAGAGCCAGGCCCATCTACCACCTGGACCGGCAGCTTGTAAAGGCTGAAAAACTGGTGAGTAGGAGATCTAGAGAGCAAGGGAGCAGAGAAATCTCTGTGGAGTGCGCACTCAAAGCACACCCTCCGACCTGCCTGATCCAGGGATCAGGAACAGAACTTTGGAACTTCTGTTCCCACACGGCGACCCTGAGACATAAAACAGGGCTCGGCCAATCTGCCACCTGGACCAGTGGAGATCCATGGACTAAGACCAGATACAAGGGAAAGGGGAGAACATATCACTGACAACAAAATCACAAGAGGAAAGCGAAAGATTATATCCCAAGGAAACCAAGACAACCTGGCAACACCAGAACCCAGCTCTCCCATAACAGCAAACAACAGAATGCCAAACACTCCAGAAAAAGAAGACACAGACCTGAAATCATACCTCAGGATGCTGATAGAGATACTTAAACAAGAACGGGAGGAAAAGCAAAAAGATTCAGAAGCTTTTAAAGAGGAAACAAGGAAAACACTCAAAGAACTCAAAGAACTAGTGGAAAACGCAACCAAAGAGAAGAAGGAATAGAAGAGGGAATTTAAACGGAAATTCACACAATAAAGAAAACACTAAAAGAGATAACCCTAGAGGTAGAACACCTAATAAAGAAATCAGGAGTCAGAGAAGCAAGCATTTTCAACAGATTACAAGAGATGGAAGAGAGAATCTCGGGGGCAGAAGACAGCATTGTAAACATAGACAAAAGAGCCAGAGAAGATGAAAAAACAAAAAGCTCCTAACACAAAATGTCCAGGAAATCCAGGACACAATGAGAAGACCGAACCTAAGGATAATAGGAATAGAAGAGGGAGAAGTGTATCAATGAAGAGGCACAGTAAATATCTTCAACAAAATTGTAGAAGAAAACTTCCCTACCCTCAAGAATGAGATGACCACGAGCATACAAAAAGCCTTAAGAACTCCAAATGGGTTGGACCAGAAAAGAAATACCTCCCGACACATAATATTCAAACCACCAAGTGCCCAAAGCAAAGAAAAAATACTAAAAGCAGTAAGGGAAAAAGGTCAGGTAACATATAAAGACAGGCCAATCAGAATCACACCCAATTTTTCAACAGAGACTATGAAAGCTAGAAGAGCCTGGACAGACATCATGCAGACCCTAAGAGAGCACAAGTCCAGCCCAAGCTGCTATACCCAGCAAAACTATCAATCATCATAGATGGAGAGACGAAGATATTTCAAGACAAATTAAAATTTACACAATATCTGACCACAAACCCAGAACTACAACGAATTATAGGTGGAAAATCCAATACAATGAGGGAAAATACAGCCTAGTAAAAACAAGAAAACTCCTAAACAAGAAAACTAAAAGAAGAAAAAGACACAGACGCAACTCAACCCACAAAAGCAATAATGGCAGGAAACGGAAACAACTATTTCTTGATAGCTATTAACATAAATGGACTCAACTCCCCAATATAGAGACATAGGCTATCAGACTGGATACATAAAAAAAATCCAGCCTATTGCTGCATACAGGAAACTCATCTCAGAGACAAAGACAGACACTATCTCAGAGTAAAAGGGTGGGAAAAAAACTACCAAGCAAACAGCCCCAAGAAGCAAGCTGGAGTGGCTATTCTAATATCGAATAAAGTAAATTTCCAACCAAAAGTTATCAAAAAAGATAAGGAAGGACACTTTTTACTCATTATCAGGGAAATCTGTCAGGAGGAACTCTCAATCCTTAATCACTAACCCTGACCTCAAGCTATATTACAAGGCAATTATGTTGAAAACTGCATGGTGCTGGTACAGAAATAGGCATGTGGTTCAATGGAATAGAATAGAAGATCCAGAAATGTGCCCTCATGTATATGGTCACCTGATATTTGACAAAGCATCTGTAAACATTCAATGGAAAAAGGACAGCCTATTCAACAAATGGTGCTGGTCCAACTGGCACTCAGCATGCAAAAGAATGAAAATAGACCCTTTCTTATCTCCTTGTACAAAGCTCAAGTGTAAGTGGATCAAAGATCTCCACATTAAACCAGATACACTGAAACTATTAGATGAGAAAATAGGGAAAACTTTAGAACATATAGGCACAGGAGAAAATTTTCTGAACAAAACACCAATGGCTCAAGCTCTAAGGTCAAAGATTAACAAATGCGACTTAATGAGATTGTAAAGGTTCTGTAAGGCTAAGGACATTGTCAAGAAAACAAAACGGCAGCCAACAGAATGGGAAAAGATCTTTAACAACTCCACATCAGATGGAGGCCTACTATCTAAGGTATACAAAGAACTCAAAAAGCTAGACACCAGAGAATCAAATAACCCTATTAAAAATGGGGTACAGAGCTAAACAAAACTTTCTCATTTGAGGAATATTGAATGGCTGAGAAATATCTGTGGAAGTGCTCAACATCCTTAGCCATCAGGGAAATGCAAATCAAAACAACCCTGAGATTCCACCTCACACCAGTCAGATTGCCCAAGATCCAAAACTCAGATGACAGCAGATGCTGGCGAGGTTGCGGAGAAAGAGGAACACTTCTCCACTGTTGGTTGTGTTGCAAACTAATACAACCTCTCTGGAAATCTGTCTGGGGATACCTCAGAAAATTGGACATTATACTACCTGAAGACCCAGCTATTCCACTTCTGGGCATATATCCCAGAGACACCTTAGTACACAGCAAAGATGCATGTACCACAATGTTCATAGCAGCTCTATTTATAATAACCAGAAGCTGGAAAGAACCTAGATGTCCTTCAGAAGATGAATGGATACAAAAATTGTGGTACATTTACAAAATGGAATACTACTCAGCCACCAGAAACAATGACTTGACAAAATTCTTAAGAAAATGGCTGCATGTAGAGAATATTATTCTGAGTGAGATAACCCAGTCACAAAAGAACAGACATAATATGCAGTCACTGATAGGGGGATGCTAACCCCAGAGGTTCGCACTGCCCCAGAAACAACTCACAGACTGTATGAAGTCCAAGAAATAAAGAAAACAAAACAAAACAAAACAAAAAAAATTTTTACACAACAAGAAAACTTTGAATATTTCCATATTAAATTAGTTTTACATGTACTTTATGCTCAGTGTAACTATTAAGTTTTCAATGCATACTATCAAACCTTTAAAAAAATCAAGTACTGACTAAAAAATATATTTATATAGTTTTATGTAAAAATTATTTTAAAATCTGAAAAAAATGTACTGACAAAAATGTATTATATAATTTTATGCAAAAATGCTTAAAATCTGTACATTTATCTTTGTTTTGTAAAATATAGTTGTTTAAAAAAAACAGTGCAGTAACCATCAAAAAAATGAGTTTGGTAGTATTCCATCTGATCTATCTTGTGGAATAGTTTGGAGAGTATTGGTGTTATATCCCCAATAAATGTCTGATAAAATTCTGCACTGAACCCATCTGGACCTGGGCTTTTTTTGGTTGGGAGGCTTTTGATGACTTCTTCTATTTCTTTAGGTGTTATGGGATTATTTAGATGGTTTACCTGGTCCTGGTTTAACTGTAGGATCTTGTATCTGTCTAGGAATTCATCCATTTTCTCCAGATTTTTCAACTTTGTGGAGTATAGACTTTTGTAGTAGGATCTGATGATTTCCTGAATTTCTGCAGTTTTAGTTGTTATGTCTCCACTTTTCTTTCTGATTTTGTTAATTTGTATACTCTCTCTTTGCCCTTTAGTTAGTCTGGCTAGGGGTTTATCAATCTTGTTGATTTTCTCAAAGAACCAGCTCTCGGTTTTGTTGATTCTTTCAATGGTTTTTTTCGTTTTTATTTGGCCTATTTCTGCCCTAATTTTGATTATTTCTTGCCCTCTACTCCTCTTAGGTATATCTGCTTCCTTTTGTTCTAGAGCTTTTAGCTATGCTGTCAAGTTACTGATGCATGCTCTCTCCAGTTTCTTTTTGCAAGCCCTCAGAGCTGTGAGTTTTCCTCTCAGTACTGCTTTCATTGCATCCCATAGGTTTGAGTATGTTGTGTTTTCGTTTTCATTGAATTCCAGAAAATCTTTAATTTCTTTCTTTATTTCTTCTTTGACCTTGCTATCATTTAACAGAGCGTTGTTTAGTTTCCATGTGTATGTGGGCTTTTTGTTGTCTTTGTTGTTGTTAGAGACCAGCCGTAGACCATGGTGATCTGAGAGGATGCGTGGGAGTATGTCAATCTTCTTATATCAATTGAAGCTCGTTCTGTGTCCAATTATGAGGTCAATTTTCGAGAAGGTGCCATCGGGTGCTGAGAAGAAGGTGTATTCTTTTACTTTAGGATGATATGTTCTGTAGATATCTATTAATTCCAGTTAATTCATAGTCTCTGCTAGTTTTACAGTGTCCTTGTTCAGTTTCTGTTTCCATGATCTGTTCATTGGTGAGAGTGGCATATTAAAGTCTCCCACTATTATTGTGTGGGGTGAAATGTATTTTTGAGCTTTAAGAGGGTTTCTTTTATGAATGTTGCAGCTTTTGTATTTGGAGCATATATGTTAAGGATTGAGAGTTCCTCCTGACAGATTTCCCCAGTAATGAGTAAAAAGTGTCCTTCCTTATCTTTTTTGATAACTTTTGGTTGGAAATTTACTTTATTCGATATTAGAATAGCCACTCCAGCTTGCTTCTTGGGGCTGTATTCTTGGTAGTTTTTTTCCCAATCTTTTACTCTGAGACAGTGTCTGTCTTTGTCTCTGAGATGAGTTTCCTGTATGCAGCAAAAGTCTGGATTTTGTTTATGTATCCAGTCTGATAGCCTATGTCTCTATATTGGGGAGTTGAGTCCATTTATGTTAATAAATATAAGGAATAGTGGTTGCTGTTTCCTGCTATTATTGCTTTTGTAGGTTGAGTTGTGTCTGTGTCTCTTTCTTCTTTTGGTTTTCTTGCTTAGGAGTTTTTTTGTTTTTACTATGATGTAGTTCCCCTCATTTTATTGGGGTTTCCACCTATAATTCATTGTAGTGCTGGGTTTGTGGTCAGATATTGTGTAAATTTTGATTTGTCTTGAAATATCTTCATCTCTCCATCTATGGTGATTGATAGTTTTGCTGGGTATAGCAGCTTGGGCTGGCACTTGTGCTCTCTTAGGGTCTGCATGATGTCTGTCCAGGCTCTTCTAGCTTTCAGTCTCTGTTGAGAAATCGGGTGTGATTCTGATTGGTCTGCCTTTATATGTTACCTGACCTTTTTCCTTTACTGCTTTTAGTATTCTTTCTTTACTTTGGGAACTTGGTGTTTTGACTATTATATGTCCGGAAGAATTTCTTTTTTGGTCCAACCTATTTGGAGTTCTGAAGGCTTCTTTTATGCTCATGGTCATCTTATTCTTAAGGGTAGGGAAGTTTTCTTCTACAATTTTGTTGAAGATATTTACTGTGCCTCTTAGTTGATAATCTTCTTTCTCTTCTATTCCTATTATCTTTAGGTTTGGTATTCTCATTGTGTCCTGTATCTCCTGGACATTTTATGTTAGGAGCTTTTTGGTTTTTGCATCTTCTCTGACTGTTTTGTATATGTTTACAATGTTGTCTTCGGCACCCGAGATTCTCTCTTCTATCTCTTGTAGTCTATTGGAAATGCTTGCATCTGTGACTCCTGATTTCTTTTTTAGGTGTTCTGCCTCTAAGGTTATCTCTTTTAGTGTTTTCTTTATTGTTTCAATTTCCCTTTTAAATTCCTTCTTCCATTCCTTCATCTCTTTGGTTCTATTTTCCTCTAGGTCTTTGAGTTCTTTGAGTGTTTTACTTGTTTCCTCTTAAAAAGCTTCTGCTTCTTTTTGCTTTTCCTCCCATTCTTGTTTAAGGATCTCTATCATCCTCTTGAGGTATGATTTTAGGTCTGCGTCTTCTTTTTCTGGATGTTTGGCATTCCGCTGTTTGGGATAACTGGTTTCTGGTGTTCCCAGGTTGTCTTTGTTTCCTTGGGATATGCTGTTTTGCTTTCTTCTTGCCATCTTGTTGTCAGTGATATGTTCTTGCCTTTCCCTTGTACCTGGCCTGTGTCCCTGGATCTACTGTGGTCCAGGTTGTAGATGGTCCGAGCCCTCTTCTTTGTCCCAAAGCCGCCGGGTGGGAACAGAGCTCCCAATGCTGAGTTCCTGGTCCCTGAATCAGGCAGGGCAGGGTCATGCTTTCCATGTGCACTCAGCAGAGATCTCTCTGCCCCCTGGCTACTTGGATCAACTTCTCACCAGGCCTGTAACATTGGGAACTGCTGGTTCAGGTGGCCCAGGACGCTATTTTTATTCATAAGAATTTAACACATTAAGTGGACTGAAAATAAATAATTATACAGAGTAACAAAGGAAGTTTTATCTTTCTCAACAAAAAAAAGTGTTATATCCAAAGCATTCCCACCCATTTGTACCTTCCTGGTGTAACCAGAGAGGAAGCTGCAGCCTAATTGCCTCTCCAGTTCCTGTAGCTCTGCTTCCTGCTGGCATTCTCAGTTCCTGTAGAGGATGGAGAGGGCTCAGGAATAGGAGCTGATGTTTAATTTGGTACCCTGACATTCTTTCATTCCCTGACTCAGTCACCGAAGCCTCCTGATGCTGTTTTCTGGGAGTGGCATTGTCAAAGCTACCACTCTGACCAACTCCACCTTTGTTGTGTCATTTCAGGCTTAATCACAGTTAAAAAAATAATCAAATGTTGCAAAGAGGGGAGACACAAATTATGTGAGCATTCAGTAAGGTAGAACTGATGGCATAGAAAAGAGGGAGCTTGGAATTTGAGGGAAAGAAAAGAAAGAAAAAGAAGGGGTGAAAACCACAATAGACCATGACAGCTGACACCTTTCTTTTATCATTGTGTGTGTGTGCATGAGTGTATGTGATGTGTGTGTAAGTGTGTGAGTGTGTGTGCTAGTGTGAGTGTGTGAGCATGTGTGTGTGTGTGAGTGTGTGTGTGTGCATGTGTATGTGTCAGTGTGTGTCAGTGTGTGTATAAGTGTGTATGCTCGAGTGTTAGTGTGTGTATATGAGTGTGTGTGCTTAAGTGTGTGTGTGTGTGTTTGTGTGTGTGTGTGTGTGTGTGTGTGTGTGTGCGCATGTTTTGTTTTTGATTTTGTCTGTTTTTTAGACAGGCTCTCACTTGGTAGCCCTTGGCTATCCTTGAACTCACAGAAATCCACTTACTTTGACCTCCAGTGTCACCACACCCAGCCTCAGTTTCTAAAGTCCAGCGATCAATTGCAGAAAAGAGAGTGAAAAGGAAACAATGGGAGTTCAGTTTTGTCCTCCTGCCTGTGCTATGCTTGTCTACTGGGAGAGAAGCAGACACTGGGTTTGGTTTTAGATGGGAAGATACTCATTGGTTTTTAGGCAGCAAAGGAAATAATACCGAGGAAACTCCTTTATTTCAAATTAACCTGAAAAAAAATACAAAGAGAGAAAGATTTGTGTTGTAATTCCATCTTATTGAAGTGTTTTCTGGTGAACAATTTTTCTGACTGAATGAATCTGGCTGAAATTACATACACCCATAAACGCACAGCCGCTCTGCGTCTGCCTCATAACGACTGGATTCAAGTGTTTTTCTTGTGTGATTGTATGTCTTCTGCCCTTCTGACACATGAAATTGGCCAATTTAAAAGTTCTGCTACCCGATGGCCACCGAAAGGCCATTGTCCTTAAGTATTATTAGTCCACGTGTCCCTGGCATCTCACTGCACTGGGAACCACGTCTCTCTGTACGAAGCCCAAAGAGCCAATTGCAACACGTCTGCTGATGTTTTAAGTGGTTCCCTTGATCTGGATCTTGTTAAAGCAGGAGAACCAGGAATGGGACTCACAGCTTTGGAGCTACTGCCGTTCCTCCTTTCTATCTTTTCCCATCTTTTAAAACTTATTTTCTGTCTGTTTTATACAATTCTGTGGGGGAAATGGCGACAGGGAAACTGAACCGAGCTCAAGAGAAGATGGGGCTAATAGAAAGCACTAGAAACCTTTCCTCCCTCTCTGCCTTCTCTCTGCTCACACCCTACTCTCTTCGCCTTCTCTCAGCCCTGGGATTCTGCAGAGCATCCAGACATCCCCTCCGAGAGGAGGAAGACAGCAGATTGCTTTGCTCCAGGATTCTGCTCATCTCTCTTGCATTCTCTTCCCCAGTGCTTGTGACAATGTGGAAGAGTTCCCCAGCCAACCATTCCCTGGCATTCCATGTGCTCCGTGATGGGATGGGAGGAAGCCCATCCGCCTATATGAGGCTGATAACCATCGTTGCTTCTAATTCGTGCTTCGGTATTTCTCATCACAGCGTGCATCTGTTGGGGAGATAAAAGGAGAGATTTACAAATATATAATTAGTGGGGGTACAAAAACGGCGGAGACAAAGTTGGGGAAGAAGAAAGCCCATCTTGGGTTCAGAGTTGGATAACTGCTGGCTTTTGTCTGATTAGGTCATTACTAACACCTGGAGGCTGCCTTGGTCCTTGGAGGAAAACCATGGAGAATATTTGGTAACGAACACATTTGGTTCACAGAGGGGGTTGTTCTGAGCCAGATTGGAAAACATTTTAAAATGGAATATTGCCTGCATAAAAGCTGAGATATTTCAGCTCTGCCACATAACGGGCGTTCTCTGGTGGATCCTTCCACGTAATGGAACCTTATGGTAGGTCTATGGAATGCCCCACACTAATGTAGGAAGGCATACATATCCTCAGCCAAATATGTGCACATGCATTGGAGCACACACAGTGTTATTCCACCGCTTTCTCTGGGCCCTTGTGTGGGACAGCCACCATCACACCAGAGCTCTGCTTAAAACCAGCAGGGTTCATCAGTACTGCTGGGGGGCTTTCATAAGCGCTCTTTCCAATACTGGAAGTCTGTCTCCTGTCAAAGCCTCCTTCTCCCCACTCCCCTTTAAATGTCCTATACAAAAAGCTGGGCACTTTAGAACCCTGGGATGCTGAATGTCAGGATACTTTCATTTTTGAGACTTTCTACTTGCTTAAGTTCACGTAAAACTGATAGATTCTATTGTCTCTTACAATGAAGTGTGTTAAATTGTCTATTTTAACAGAATGTACTGGAAGTCATACTTTATTTTCTTTCCCTTTAAATTATTGTGTGTTATTTTTATGGGCACGGGTGTTTTTGCCCATGTCCATGCTTACATACCATGTGCATGCAGTTGGAAGTGATTTTTTTTTAAAGAAGAGAAAAGGGACAGATTGCAACCGTGAAGGGATGGGATGAGGGCCATGAAATGAATGACCCGGCTTCTGTTTCTCTCTCCAAACCCACAGTACAGGGGGCCGAGATTTCTAGAAAATAGCATATGACTGAGGGCAGCTCAGAGGGTCGCAGGAAGCCATAAGGATATTGGGCGGTTGCATTGGGATGACACCGTCCGACAGAGAGGAATTGCCTGCCCTGGCAAGAGATTAAAAATTTAATACTGCAGGAGATATGATTTCATCCCTTTCTCTTCCTTCTTCTCCACATGCTCACCCATATTAACTTCTCATTTTCTTCTTTCTCTATGTTTAATGTAATAAACACATTGTTCCCCCTTTTTTAATTATAAGAAAATTTCAACCCCTTTTGTTTAGAAAAATGAATTATGTCCATGGGTTAGATTCTTTCCTCTCTCTTTGCTGACATCAATGAAAAAATAATGCAGGATACTTAGTACTATCTCTCCAAAAAAGCAAAATGCTAGAGATTTGGGGGCACAATTAAAGGAATCAAGTCACTAAAAATCAATGTGGCATGGTGCACTGGATAGGCCAGCCTCAGAACACATGGCTTCTCAGGTTTAACATTACCTAAGCTACTTCTGAGGCACAGTTACCTGTCTTAAATGATTACAGATTTTCTTTCATCTCCAGCATGAGACACAAAAGAAATTCTGTCTGGTTTCCTTCATTGTCTACAAGGTATAGGCCTAATCTATATGATAAACGTGTGGTAGGCAACTGGCACATAGACAATTCAGGAATGTTGAGGGGGATATGATATAGACTGCCATACCCCCCCCCCCCCCGGCTCACCTCTCTCCAACCTTCCCAGTCCGCACGACTCCACAAGTGCCTGACGTACAGGTTCAGAAGTTGAGGGAACTTCTCAAATTACACATCCAGGAACAACAAACTTACAATAAAAGCAGTTGGTTATTTTGTTTTTTGAAGAACTATACACCCCCTTGGAGAGACAGGCTTTCTGTCTCTTCTGGCTGAGGACTTTGACATGCCGAAATGTGGAGGGCTCGCTCCCTCTGCTCTCTTCTGCTATGAGGAGTCTGTGAGTCCTCTGTCTTAAGGAATGCCCCTGAGAGTGTAGCAGCTTGGTGCTCTCCAGACAACACCTGCTCTTCAGACTTCTCTACTGTACTGCCTTTGAGTCACCGAGGTAGGTTCTTTTTTTTTTTTTTTTTTGTGCTCTTTCCTGGCTGATAGGATATTCTTGGTGGTCAGTCATACGGCAATTTGATGATGAACAACCAAATGAGAATCCACATGGGTTTATCAACATCTGTGAGTCACCTGAAGCCTCTCTCCCTCTCCCAGGGAGGCCCCAGCTGCAGTCTTGGTGGCACCAGATCACAAAAGCACTTTTCTTCACAGCAGAAGCACAATATTGCTGAAGAGAACAAAAGAAAAACTACGTTCATAGCAGAACTCAAGCCATTTTTTCCCCCTTTAAATCTTGAAATACAAATTACAGCATCACAACAACTCAGTTTTTCCTATACACTAAACAGCTAACCACATTATGATCTTGTTTCTATATGCCCATTTTATCTAATACTGTTCAACGTTTAATTTGAACATGTATTGTAGCACTGAAGACACACCAAGGCAAGTCAAGAGCTTCAAACATTACAAGGGCTCCTGGGCACGAGCTTTCCCGCTGCATTGGTATTGGTGAGCCGACACTGACAATAACACTTGGGAAAGTTTATTATCCAATTTTGTGTGCATTCAATAGGATTACGAGTTTTTGATCATACAAATGCAAAAGGGATTTGGCACTAACAGGAAGTAACATAGTTATAGAAGCACCATTTCCATTCTATTAATCTGAGACAGAAGTACATGTTCCAAATTGCTCCACAGCTGGAATCATCAGCGTGCCTTCCGCTGCTCATTCCTTGCACCACTAACCTCAGAATGCTGGTGTTTTGCATAAATTCACAATCCTGTGAAATCCGAGGCCCTGGAAATCTTTGGATGCTACCCACATGACTAAGTTTGAACTTACACAAGTTTTAGCTCTTGAGACTGGTGCTCTCTGCTAGTTTTGCCTACTGACTTTTGTAAACAAGGAAGATGATGCTAGAGATGTATTCACATTAACAAGTTTTAGTGCTCCATGTTTTCTTGAAGTTTTTCTAATGTGCATGTAAAATCTGCTTTTAACATGGGAGACATTCAGAGTGAAGTGGCTAAGTTACTTCAGTAGCTAGGTCTGTCAAAAGGGCTCATCTCACTGGTTATGTTTGTGTGTGTGTGTGTGTGTCTGTGTGTTTTGTGTGTGGTGTGTTTATGTGCATGCATGTGAGTGTGAGTTCCCATGCCTGTGTGCATATAGACAAATCAGAACAAGGTGTTGGATGTCTTTCTTCATTACTTTCTGTTTCATTGTCTTGGGGACAGGATCTCCCCCGATCCAGAATCTTGTTTCAGTTAGACTGGCTTGCCCATGAATATCCATTCATTTCTGTCTCACAGTGATAAGTCAGAACCCGAGAGACCTGAACTCGGGTTGCGTGCTTCCAGAGTCGTGTTCTTACCCAGTGAAACACCCGAAGAGCTGTTGCACCGCCCTCTTCTCTCATCTTGGATCATCTTACTGGTACGTACTGCCTGACAAGTTTCCAGCCTGGTGACCTTTACAAGAAGCTGAAGATCCAACCTTCTCCCACAAGCAGCATTCTTGCTCTGTCACATGCTAGCATCAGGCTTGGTCTGTGTGGGTTGGATCTCGGCACAGCACGCACGATGCATACATACAGCTGAAATGGGCTGAGAAGAAATATCTTGTCATTTCCACCTCATCCACTGGAATTCCACAGATGCAGGCTCAGTGGAAGGATTTTCTGAGGGAAATCACACCAATCAATTGAAACTACTTTGAGAAACGTGGCAGTGAATGGTGGAGAACTCTTCTAGTCAGAAGAGTTAAAACTTATCTTACATTCAGCCCATGTTTGTTGATATGGGCTAGAGAGGCCAGAAGGGAGTTTCCAGAGGAAGATTACATCCCAAACAGCCACTGTAGTTCATAAAAAGGGTCGGGCTGTATCCAAACAGCCATGCAAAAAGCTAGGGGTCTGCAGGAGTAGTCAAATTCATACAAACTCACCACTGCATTAGACCAGAGCATCTTTTTAGCTCAAAGCCAATTGGCCTAAGTAGTCGGTAGTTTTAACATGGTTGTGAGACATTTTGGACAATGTAAGGGTCACATTTGTTGAGGAAACAGTAAGTCAATTGGAACTTAGCGCTTGTTGAGGTCTTAAAGCCACAGGATACAGTTAGTACTTTGCAATGGGCCTTTACTTTTTCCCATGGAAGCGGGTGAGCCTGGAACAGACATCTGCAAAAAAAGAAGAATGAGGAATCATCCTACGAGGAGCAAGAACAGAAAACCACAGCTCTTGATGAAATGGAAACCAAGTAGTTACCACTGTCTTCTTTTGTGGATCTGGTAGCTCAACACCCGGAATTTCCCAGTGTTCAGTGTGTGCAACATGCTGTCTTCCTCTCTCCCCCGCCTCCAGTCTATGAGCATCATCCGCTATCCTAAACAATGTCCCAACAACTGCAGAGCAAAAGTATTTCAGAACTCAGAAGATAGAGCCTGAGGAGGTAGCACCCAGCCAAGGCAAATTAGCATCACCAAGTTGGAAAAGGTGGCACCTCACTTTCCCCTGAACGCGGTGCTCACAAACCTGCCTCTGGAAAGCTCTGGATGCATGGCAGCTTTCCTGAGGCCCTGCGGAGTAGGGAGTAAGGCTCCACCGTAAGACAAATGGCCTGATAGAGTATGACAGCCTCTGAGTATGCAAACAGCGATAAGTTTCCTGAAAACAGAACACAGACTCCTTGAGGCAGCAGTAAGGAAAACGCGGGTATGTCTACACATCATTAAACTGGAGCTATCCTCCCTACACTCTCTCCCTCTGCCTCACTCTTTCTCCTTTTCATCTTTCTTCCTGACAATCATCATTATCAGCAGGATTGCCTACACAGCACCCATGACCCTTATTAACATGTAAACACCACTTGTGAAAGTTTTTAAAGGCTGGGTCACCACACTGTAAACAGTGACTCTCAAAAGAATGGGAAATGTTGAGCATTCAGAAAAGATTTGCTAAATGAAATTCCTGGCCTGGTGGGTCTCCCCCTAGGCTCCTTCTGAAAGGGAAAAGTGATATATATGATCCTCATATGTTTCTAGGTTAACTCTTCCAGACATTGAGTTAGTACCCATCTATCAGATCTTATTTAGGCATCAACCACAACCCTGAGTGTTCTGATGGCTGTTTCATTATAGTGTTTCCCTTTGTACAGCAGAATTTAATCTCCATCCTAACTGTGGGGCATCTACTCATCATTATTCCCATGAGCATGTGAATAATAATAACTCATCCGAGATGCAGTTGTTTGCCTTAATTTCATGGCTAATACTGCAAAAACTATAATGCATCTCATAATTCATAGCTTGGAGATACATACATACATACATATATATGTATGTATATATATATATAACATTTAGGAGTGTCAAAGCCTGAAGTGTTGAATAGGAGCAGTAAAGGATCCAAAATACATACTTGCTCTACCAGTCTACTCTTATCCATACATCAGCTTCCTGTGGAGTCTGTTAACTATGGGCAATCACGGTTCAAACTTACTATAATATATAGAAAAGCTCAGAAACAGTTCCTAGGTTTTAAATGGCATTTGTTCTGCAGGAGGATGTAGAGTCCTGTACAGTCCTTCTCTGCCCTACTGTGTGTGTGCCCTGTTATTCACTTAGTAGCCACTCTCAGCCTTTAGGTCAATTCCTGTACCACCTCATGTTGGTGTTCACGTGAGGTTCAGTTTACGTAGTAACAGCAGGATGTACACGTGGTGCTCTCATTGGAGGTAAGCCAAGAACAGGCTGCAGGGCACATTTGTCAAGGAGGTGTGCCTCTGGTCTTGTTAAAAAAAGGTGGGTAGATGTTTTGATGGAAAAAAAGAAAGCATATCCTTAACTTTTATAATATTGCATTGGCATAACTGCTGTTTTATTATCTATTACTAACCTCTTACTGTACCTGACTTATAAGTAAAATGTTGTAATGAGTGTGTGTTTATGTAGAGAAAAGCAATATATTGATTTTGTACAATATATAGATTTTGTACTATATGTGCTAAGAACTTTAGGCTTCTGTTCTAGTCTTGGGATGATTTCTCTCTGGATAAGATAAGGCAAAGTCCCCCACCCCTTCTGCATGTGCCCAAGACAGAACCTACAGCCTTATAATTCTTGCTAAGCTTCTTCTCCAGGCTATGGTTTTTAGCTTTTGGTTTGAAATGGTCTCACTAGGTTGTCTCAGCTGGCCTTGAACTCACTCCGTAGGCCAGGCAGATCTAGAACTTGAGATTTCCCTCCATCTGCCTTTCTAACAGCTGGGACTATAGTCCTGTACCACCAGGTCTAGACTGACAGGCTCTCTGTCACTGAGTCATGTCATGACTCAATTGCTGGCTTTTCATATAAAATTAACTCCAAGCCCAGATTTTAGTTTATTCAACTGAATAAACAGGAACTCCCGAAGGTTTCTCTGCACGTACAGTCAGGTTGTCATTTTACACACTCTTGATGTAGATGGACATATATTAACCTCTGATTGACAACCCAGATGTGAATACTCAAAACTGGTAAGAACAAGAAAGCCTCAGTCACAAGCAGGGTATCCCACTAAGCAGCTGCATCCCAAGTGCTTAGCCAGAAATGAATCTGAAATGTGTTCCGTGGAATTATTGTGCTGGATGTAGTGTCAGTAACCAAAAGGTTAAGAAGTGAAAAATGCTCACAGGAAGGCTTGTTAAAAGAATTAGTAATGGGATACGGGCGCAAGTTATCTTTAATTTGTGGGCATGCATCCAGGCTCAATTATTAGTAACCAAAAATCTATTGCATTTGGGAATTCTCAGAGCTCTGGTGGAATAATTTAGATCGGAATGCCTCTGTTTAATGGATCCTGGGGCACTCGGTTTTTGATTTTTTAAAGCAGCATTCCATGTGTATGTGTATTTGCTTCTTTGACTCCTACTATGTGTTGCTCAGCAGGTATTTCTCAATAATTGACCTCCTTACAGTTACTAAAGATGATCTCTTTGCAATATAGTAAAATTACATTTGAAGACTATTTGCCTTTGAGAATACTTTCATGGTTAGTGGAAATCCCTTTGGATCCCACCCAAGCGAATTTAACGTCTAAGATGAAAATTACCTCCCATTCCACCAAAGTTTTATCTCAAGAAGTTTCAGCCATCTTTGGACTATGAGGATGGGCTCATGTGAAAGTTCTCTTGACTTTTCATGATGCTTTGGAAAGACTGTGTGAGGTGACAGCTTGAGTTTTCTCTCTCTGTGTGTGTGTGTGTTGTGTGTGTGTGTGTGTGTGTGTGTGTGTGTGTGTGTGTGTGTGTAAATGCCTGATTCACTACCAGGCATTAAGTGTCAATTCTGCCTACTAGTGCTTCCTGGAGAGTTTGCAGAACAATAAGGCAACGTCAGGTAAATTATTGTTATTTCAAACCTGGCCCACACCACTAGGAACATATCCTAACAAGGTTATCTCCAGTAGCTGTCCAAGAGACTCCATCACAGTTTAGGGGCACTGGCCAAGAAAAGGAAGAAACAGGTCAAAATTATATGCGGTAATGTGTTAAAGAATTGATCTGGTTATTTCTTGGCCTAGCTGATTCTGAAAAATAAATACATAAATAAATAAATAAATAAACAAATAATAAATAAATAAATAAATAAATAAATTGTCATTACATTTACAGATAATGTCAAAAGGTAACTGAGGCTCCACCTTTTCCACCACAGAAGTGGAGGGTTTAAATCGAGGTAAAGGCATGAGACTGGAATGTGGCTGAGTCTGTATGCCGGGCATGGCCCTTGGTCCGTCACACCTGTTCCTCGGTGAAACCGAGGACTTTGCTTGAAAACCAAGCATCTTCCACCCGCACTCAATTTACTTGTTTGAAAAAGTAATTGGAGAAAAACAAAGAGATTCTTGTTCTGTATAAAATTTCGAAGGCAAGCTTGCCAGAGTTATGAATGACGAGCACTCCGTTTTCCATGTTGAAATTGCTGGCACTGTGGCTGAGATCCATAAATTAAGCAGCTGGGTTGTTGGTCTTTTCTTTCGTTTTTTTTGCAATTAAGCATGTAGTACTTTTTTTTTTTAATAATGTACAATAGGTCCCTTAGAAGTGTGTTTAATCTGTCTACTCCCATTAAAGAAAAGCTGGATACAGGATCATAAACAAAGAGTCAGTTACAGCACATCTGTACTGTCGGAGAGCTGGGTTCCTAAAGAATTTTCATTGGGAAATCCCCAAGCACTGAAAGAGGCAGGCTCAAACGTGTCTATACTACAAAGAGCTGAGGAAAGGTTGTTCCTAAGCCAATGTGCTGTTTTTGAGGGTTGGGAAGCTGGTGTTAAACAAACACCGTGCCCTGAGCTGGGGGCCCACACTCTCACTTACAATTGGTGTTTCAGTCCGGAGGGACTGAGAAACGCAGTATGTTCACTTTAAATGTTCATATTGCTTTGCTAGCACCATGAGTTAACAGGCATATCAACCAGGATATTTCCCTCCACTGTAAGGAAGTCTTAAAAACAGACTCTTCTTCAAACCTGTGGCTCTGGCCTCTTTTTGATAATGATAGATGTTAATTCCCATATTGTTACTTTTAATTTTAGGGTTGCCAGAATCCTAATGTCTATGTTTCAGTTTAACTAAGTTTACTTTTATTTTATATTATTTAGAAAAGTAGTCTACAGCGGCCAGTCCTCCAGCCTGGACTTGTGATTCTTTTCACTCTCACAAGCATGATAGAGCATGTAGCAACCAGGGGCACCAGCATGGATGTGTTTGTGAGTTCACACCTACAGTTACCTATGTGCTTAGAGGTGCCAGATACCCATTTGTCAAAAGCTGGGAGACCTTCTTTAACATGCTCAGCATTTCTGAGGAGGGCTTAGAGCCCTTTCTTTTCCAAAGTAGCTTTCATTCTCCCATGCTGAACATCTGAACCTTGAACTATCTATGAATCGAATTCCAACTGCCTAGAGCCAATCATTCCAGGGCGGAACTTCCGAAGGTAGACATAACAACTTTACAATGGTGATCCTCTTAATCTATTACCCGAAGACAGTCCTAACTCCCTTATGTTCCTTTTCATTCTTTTTGGCTCAGGAGCGACAGACGCATGTTGGCAAAAGCTTGTCTCCAGAAGCAGACTCACCAGAAACCCCAGCTAGCTCGACTTCACCCTCCAGAATTTACTTTGGACCTTGAGCTCATTAGGGAAATATTTGACATCTCAACTCCAATTATTTAGTAGTCGCAATGCCGAAAAGGCCACAGGGAACTGTCTGCAAGTGGTTCTAATTGGAGAGGATCAGAGAAAGGATAGCACAGAAATGCATTTTTCTTAATCTCCAAAGACAACACCACCTCCGGTCATGGTTCCTTTCCAATGTACACCGAGAGCCTGGAAACAGTTTACGGTCTTTCAGATTGGAAGGAACAAAAATACTCCCACAGATTGGACATCTCCTAACGTCATGCCAGGAAGGCCCAAGAAGATAAACGTGATGATTCCTTCTTTCTCTTCTTTTCTATCAAATATTCTTATTGTTTATTCCTGTTTCTCTGTCTGTGTATAAAGTGTGCTGTTGTATTTTCCCTTGCTGTAAAAATAGCCTTCGTTGTGGGACTCCTATTGTCTCCTCGTTCTCTAACCTCATCTTGACTCCGAGTCAGCTTGCCAAAGCATTTCATTGCCAAAGGCAGATATTTGTTTCTGAAGAATTGTTTTTTTTTTAAGAACTATTGATACTTGTTTCTGAAGACGTCTTTGTTTTAAAAAAAAATCTATTTACTCACAATATTTTCTTAAAAGTTATTTTCCCACCCATCATTCTGTAAAGGAGCTCTTTGCACACATGCACCAGACTTTCTTGTCTCCTGAAAACTTTCTCCTAATGACATTCTTTCTTGGAGGAGATGTTCCACAAGTCTTCAAGAGTTAGGTGAAGAAGATAGCCTCTTGTGTTAGATTTGTTTTTATCTTGTTGCAAATGATTGCCTTTCCTTTTAAATGTGTGTTTTCACAAACTGAAAAAGCAGAATAATAGGATGCCTCAGAGGGTAGAAAAACCAACTGATGTCAAGCTGAGGGACCTGGGACCCTCAAGGTGGAAGGAGAGAGCTGACTCTCTCAAGTTGCCCTCTGACTTGCATACATATAACATAGCACACACGTGCACCTCTACAATACCCCCCCAAACAGAAAATGAGTCAATAATTTAATAAAAAGTTAAGTTAAAACCTTCAGCTAAATAAATCTTACTACTGAGCTTTGATCGTCAGCTGATGACGTTGCTTGGGGAGGTTTGTGGAGGTTGTAAAATGTTTAAGGGCCAGACTTAAACTGCAAGTAGTTACCCACTAGAGTGAGCCTTGTGGTTTATACCCTGGCTCCGTTCATCTCTGTCCCTGTCCTTGTCCCTGCCTCTCTCTTTCTTCCTCTATCTCTGTTTGTTTCTCTTTATTTGTTGTCTTTCTCTTTCTCTTTCTTTCCTGTCTCTGTCTATTTCTCTTTATATGTCTCTGTCTTTGTCCAAAGCTGTTTTCTTTCTGCAGACTCAGTTTGATCAGACACCATCCCCTCTTGTTTCTTGCATCTCAGGCAACGATGAACTGTGTCACTAAAACTGCGGGCCAATCCCAAATCTTCCTTAGGTTTCTAAGGTCTGCTCTTTTGCCGAGAGAGCTAGCAATGGGCAAGGCAACATTTTACCATTCACTTTTCTACACCTTTCTCTTCCCAAGGCCTTTTCATATTCCTTTAATGTTGTAACTTAAGACAAAACATTGATCTCTATTATTTCAAGTGTGTAAGTGTTTTGTCTGCATGCAGTATGTGCAGCAATATGTGCCTGTGTCAAAACACAGCAGAAGAGGGCATCCGATCCCTGGGAACTAGACTTACAGGTGAGCTGGCATGTAGGTGTTGGGGATGGAATCAGGGTACCCTGGAAGAGCAACAGTGGTCCTAACTGCTGAGCCATCTCCCCTGTCTCAAAGACACTCTGGTTTGTTGTTGTTGTTAGTGGTGCTGCTGCTGCTGGTGTTTTCTTTTTTCTTTTTTTGGACATGTAATACATGTTCCTCTCAGTTTATTTAAGGGTTATCCCCATTGGTTCTATTAGCTACGTTTATCACCTGCTGCAATCCCTCATATTTAGATAAGTTTACTGAAAGGAATTGACATTGCTTTTTTTCATATTCTTGGTAGATATTACTTCTTTTCCAAAAGCCTTGTGCTAATTTATTCCCTTGAACACATTTTACTTTACGTAGTTACCGAGTTATAGATTAAAATTATCTTCTCTTTATTTTACTTGGTATTCTCTTTTATTAATAAAAACCCTAAACAATTTTTATAATTTTTATATAATTTGTTTATCCTCATCTATTATCTGTTTTCTTTTTCCCTTCCTTCCTTTCTCCCGTCATTCCTTTCTTCTTTTAAAATGTAATTTCTGAGTCTCAGTATTTCTCAGGTCCTTTGTAAGGAACATTAGGAATGAAGATAGTAAGGGCTTGAAAATGGTAACTTTAAACAAACAAAATGTTGCAAATTGTGTGTATGTGTGTGTGTGTGTGTGTGTGCACGCATGTGAGTGTGTGTGAGTGTATGTGTGTGTGAGTGTGTATGCATGTGAGTGTGTGTGTGTGTGAGTGTGCATGTGAGTGTGTGTGAGTATATGTGTGTGTATGCATGTGAGTGTGTGTGTGAGCATGTATGCATGTGTGTGTGAGTGTGTATGCATGTGAGTGTGTGTGAGTGCATATGTGTATGTATGTGCTCATGCATGTGTATGTTCATGTGAGTGTGTGTATGTGAGTGTGTGCTGGTGTATGTGTGTGCATGCGGTGTTCCCCCACCCGTATCTTACATATCCATGTCAGAAGCTCACCCTGCATGTTATTCCTCAGAAGTGTCCCCTTCCTTATTTTTATAGAAAAGCTCACTCACTGGGACCTGTAGCTCATTGGTTTTTTTCTTCAGCAAATCACTTAGAAAGGGCATTTTAAAGAATTTATAATATGATTTGATTGTGTTTGACCAGACTTGGGTAAACACAGTGGGTAATTCCAAGGTCTCAATGATGTCATCAGGAAGGATATCTTCTAGGACCATTTACTAATCTTTTACTTTTTGACATTGGAGTGCAGCTACATAGGGGGCGGGGCACTGACAAATTTAGATGAAGCTACACTGAGAAATTCAACTCCCAAACGTGAAATTGTTATTAAGATGCATTTAAAAATAATGCATTTCCAAATAACCACCTTCTACTCTTTCCATCCTGTCTTTAAGTATAGGGTGGAGCAGGAGGAGGTTACAGGGCTGAGCCTGTGATAGGGGCTCTTGTGCTTCTAGGAGCTGTTAGGCTTGGCACCTCTCCTGGATCAGCCTTTGAGATTGAGGTGCTTGTTTGCCCACAAAGATACAATTATTGTTTGCAAATGGAAAATATCTTTTGCTGCCTTTTCCACCTCATCTCATCCAGGATTGTTAGGAACATAATAGAGAGTCTCCGAAAGAAACAAAGGTGATAGAAAAATGTGCTCTGAAGGGCCTTGGACGTAGGTATGGTGTGAAACAGCCTCTCATTTGTGCAATGAGCGGGAGTTGGGGAGTGATAGGGAAGCTTGGCTACACAGTATCTCTAGTGTGGTGGAGAGAACGGAGATGTGTATCGCCTTCATGACATGTGCATTTACTGAGCATCCAGTGGTCATCTTCATCATCAGGAAGAAGAAGCTGGCAGAGTGGATCGCACATGTATTTCAGGCATAGTGAGTCTTGGAGACAACTTCTCCTGTCTTATCCTGCAAAATCAAGCTTACCTGCTGGTATTCTGGACCATCTGGTTCTTCAAGGACCTGCTAGGTGGCTCTAGTTAATTGGCCAAGTAGGATTGTAGGTAGGATAGTATTAACGGTTAATAATGATTTAATGTGATACCCGCCCATGCTTTCCTAAGAGTACAGTCACTTTAGCAAAAATTTTTACTTATCTAATATTAATATATGCAGTGGCATTTACTTTGTTATGTATATAACTATTATTAATATTCATATAGAGCCCAAGAATGAAAACATAGGACTTAAGCTATAAAGCATTTCATTTTATCTCTTGTATTCTAGTACATATAATTGTAAACAGATATTACTTTTAATTTACAGTCAAACAAAAAAGTTTAAGGTTAGGGCCCTCTCAATGTGGAAAAGAAGATTTTATTGGCAGAAAAAAACTGTTATTATTTTGCCAATTTAAGGGAATACGATTTTGGGTTTGCCTTTAACTTCTCAGAGCCCCAATTTACTTATCAATCAAAAAGCTCAATTATTCTTATAATTGATAATTATTATAGTGTGTGTGTATGGAGGCCAGAGGTCAACATCAGATGTCATTCTCAATAACTTTTTTAAAAAATTGAGACAAGGTCTTACACTGAACCTGGCAGCAGGTTCCTGGCATCTGATTATCTGTTCCCACTGTTGGGTCACCCAGGTGTGGCTCTGTGTAGATTTTATAACTGGGGATTTGAACTCAGGTCCTTATTACTGCACAGTCAGCACTTTCCCCACCAAGCCATCTCCCAATCCCCGGGAAATATTTTGAGAAATAATCAGGGTCTTGCTCGTTATGTGTTGTCATACTTACATACACTTCATGAGACAGATGATAATAGTGTCCAATGTGAGAGCTGTATTTTGAAAGAGAACAAAGGGAAGACTTTGGCATAGTGCATTCTCTTCACATTGGTTAGACAGAGTTCTATTTAGGTAGCCAAAAGTACTCGGTTAGACTTGTTATATATATGTCTAGGATGTAGATTTACTCAGGCTGTATTTTAAGAACTTACATCTCTGGTACGGTGACGTCACCAACATGGAGAGCAGCTTCTAAGGTCTTCTCAACTTGTTACCTTCCAGGGTAGCTGTGGAAATGGGGCTGTCAGTCACTTCTCACTAGGATTCATCTTGTAGTCTTGAATGGGGCTGTGCTGTGGACTTTCTCCAACCCACTTCTAGCCCTGCATTCAAGTGGCTTTCCATTGTGACTAGTTAACATAATGAGTTAACTAGTTCTTCAGAAGCAGTGTCTCTTTCAGACTTGGTGGATAGACATTTAGAACTGACTTTAAAATAATCATAAATTTAAAAAGAATGATGAGATAAAGTGTTTTACATGATGGTATATCTTGATTTTGTCAAGAAAATAAAGAGATTTCTTATGTCATTTTAGAAGAGTTTCTTCCATCAGATCTTTTAAAACACCTCAAGGACAGAGTTATTTTTCTTGTCAGAACTTAAAAGAAAATATACCCGGTGAGTGAACATGGACAATACCATTTTGTTTGTTGCCAGGATGGTCTCTGTTTTATTGAACTCTTCAGACATTAAAAAATCTATAAAATGTTCTGTTTCATGGAGTTTATCTTCATGTGAAAGTACTTTGGTGGAACCGTCTTCACAAAGCCACGCACTTGGCCTTCTGCAGTAGCCATGATTCAAATTTACACACAGTCTTTCAGGCTGGGTGGCTGTGGTCCTGATTCATCTCTTCAGGAAGAGTTGGGAACTTTCCCACCCAGAGGAAGACACTCCAACTCTCAGGCCACTTATAACCCAGCTGCTGGAAGGGGTGGGAGTAACTCTTGAGGGTGCATGTCTTTCACACACAGGGTTCTTAATAAAATCCTAAATGTCAGATCTTTTTCTCCAGTGAGGACAGGAAGTCAGAAGATCCTGGGTACTGTCTGCCTGAGGTAGTAGGATGCAGAGGTAGGACTGATAAGAGATGTTCCCTCATTGCCTTGAATAATGTATAGAAAGTTTACAGACTGGAGTCTTCGCACTTTGCAAACTTCTAAGAAAATGTGTTAGTCACAGGGCACGGACAATGCTTATCACCACTGCTCCTTTGCATTCATATTTAAAGACTGAAGTGTGCTTCTTATCTCTGAGTGTTTTCAGGATCCAAGGAGTTAACCACGAAGCAGAGAGCCAGAAGGCATTGATATGAAATACACTAAAGTTTCTCTCTCTATTTTTTTCTGGGTAAACTTTCCCCCTCATTTGATAATCCCCTTCCCTTTCCCCCCTATTATGGACTGCTAGAAAGAATGCTATTTGGGGCATAATAGAAAATCTTTCTCAGATTTTCCTCCCACAGAGAACAAAGAATATAGCCAAAGGACCTCTATTCTTGGGCCATCATTATTCCTGGTGTCTGACTGGCGAGAAGCAGGCACATGGCCATATTTGAATGCCCCACTATTTCCTACAGCAGCAGTCAAGGTCACAGTGATACTATTGACCATCAAAAGTATAATCTGTTGGATCTTGAAAGGCTTTAACTAGAAATCCTTCCCATCCTCATATTCACTATCCTAAAGGCCAATTCTCAAAGCTTTCTCTTTCTCTTTAGACTTTTATTTCTGGCCCTCCATACTGTTAGTGGTGTGCACTACCTTGAACCATCTGAGGCTCTTTGTTTATCTTCCTCTTCTTTGGAGTGTATTCCCTGCCTGTTATTCTTAGTGGTCTTTTGTTAAACCTCTCAGTACCCCGAGGCTCTAAGACAAGGCTGAATTAAAATTTTATGTCTGATTATTTCTTCCTTAGCTCCATCTTAGCGTTTGAGATTGTTTTGCCCAGGAGCGTCAAAGTTTTCAAACACCTGACTCAAAAACTACGACACTTCACACTTGTGTTAGAAATCATAGTGGGCTCTACCGACTTCCTCTCAGAATTTGCAGAGATCAACAGAATTATTTTCTCCCTTTTGCAGAGACTAAAAGGAAGCTTTTAACCCCGCATAAGCCAGGCTATGTGCCACAACTCTCTGGATTGGTTGTAGTTTTCTGTGATGGTCTTCATGTGTTGCAAAGAAAGGTCTCCTGGATGACAGGTGAGGACTCACTGTGTGTCTAAGGGCAGTGCTTGCAGATGGTTTTAGGAAAATATGACTATGTCAAGCTGCAAAAATAAGAAGAGCTCTTCCCCAATGGAAGAACCCAGCAGTTAGCCCTAAAAACATGGATACATGTAGCATAATATGCATGCAATAGCAACTAATGAATAAAGAAACAACGAATTAGAAAAAAGAATTGAGATTGGTATGTGGGGATTGGGAAGGAGTATAGGAAGAGAAAAATATTGTCATTAAATTAAAACCTAAAATAAAAAAAACAGAGGGAATACATTTATAATCTTTAGGGATGGTATGAACTTATTATCTGTTAAAATATCAGATGAAAGGAGAAATTATTATTACACTATGTGTCTCTAACTAATATCTTTCTAAAGTGTAGCTGCATATGTTTATCCAATATATTTAAAAATACATTTTATGAAAGAGAGTACATACTGAATAATGGTGGTTTCACCCCCAAAGTATATGCTATGAACAAATGATTTTCATACATCAAACACTGTACTCTCCAGAAAAAGGCATCATCCTAATGTTTTAGGAATTCCAATGTTAGTGAAGGTTGGCTTTTATATTACACATAATTAATCATATGTGTTACAAATAGCAAGAGATAACTTTAATATATATACTACACACACACACACACACACACACACACACACACACACACACACATATATATATATATATATATATATATAATCAGGAAGAGATTCTACTGTAAATAAGACAGGGGTTGGAAGATCAAAACTAAACATTTAAACCTTAACCAAAACTGCTCTTTGTGGTGGACCTAAAGCAACAGTTGTTGACACATTCTCTGTTCTAATCCAGAATGAGCTGTTTACCCACCCATCCACCCACTCACCCACCCACCCCAGTATCTATCTAGATACAAATTAAAGTCTACTAGGTCTCTGTATTGTGTGGTCCTTAGCTAGAATCTACCATGCAGATAAGTTTCTAAGGCTCTGAAAAATCACAACAGCCATTTATAGGCACCAGTATTCCAATATTAATTATTGAATCATGAATTGATGACATTAAATGTGCTGTTCCATGGTTTTCCTTAACTCTATCTCTAAGTCTTTCTTGGTCTGAGCTATCTAAGTGTAATGTTTAAATATTAATCAAAACCAGTTGCAGGCAGAGTCAGTAAACTTGAAACCACGATTCTTAGCAAAGAAACTTGAAAATAATGCTGATCTTCCTTTGCCTGCTTTAGAATGAAGATAGGAAAATGACACCTGACAGCAGGGCTGGAGAGACAGCTCAAGAGTAATGTGCTGAGAGCTCAGAGCCCAGCACTATTGTGAAATGTTGTGCACCTTAGCTTACATGTATAACCCTACCATCAAGAGGTAGAGGCAAAGGGATCTCATGTTCAGAGCTCACTGACCAACTAATCTAGACAACTGCTGAGATCAAGGTTCAGTAAGAGACGCTGCCTCAAAACAATGAGGTCAAGATGATAGAAAATGACATGACTTTAACTTATATATTCACAGGTCTGGGTGTAAGTATCTGTGTAAATGCCTACACCAACACAAAATGCACACACACAAGACAATGGGGTGGAAGAGAGAGTCTGGAGTAATCTAATGAATCTGGGACCTAGTGGTGTGATCAACTAGTTGTATGCAGAAATGCAGAAGGTTACTGTTTGCCATCCCCAGTCATAGTCACATATGATACTTCATTTTATAGAAAAAATGAAATGAAGTTACATGTTGGATAAGAAGTGCCACTTTCTGCTTTTATGCCCCTTGCGTTTAATCGAGGCATTGTTGGCTACCCTCACAGTTGGTTATTCAATATCTGCTGGGTAAGTAAGCAATTGCCTTAGTGTGGAGTTAGAAAGCTTTAGTGCAGCACCCTGAAAACAACGAGTCTGTAGAAATCAACAGAATTCACAGCATTATCAGGGAAATGGCTTACTAACATGAATTAGTGGGTTGTCCCAGATTTCATGTGGGTCTTTAACATATGCCGATCTATCCAGCTATCTATTTATCTATCTGATGTGTGTGTTTACACACAATGTATAAATGTTATGCAAAAAGTATATTGGAGCAGATGCCTTACAGAGATTAAGTGTTATTTTTTATATGTCTCCGAAGTCTGCGTCTCGTATTAATACAATAGATCGTCACATCCCTCCATTGTTCCGCTTCAAAGCATGCAATTATATTGCCTTAATTGGAAGCACTGATGTGTTCTCACCAAGAATGCTTATTTGTATTCTGACTACTGAGATATAAATATGGGACCATTTGCTATTTTTAGTTTCTATTAACACAAACATTTCTGAATTAAAAAAAATCTTTACAAACAGACACATTGAGACACATTGTAACTCAGAATTTGCAGTAGAATCTTATTAAGAACGTGTACCACTTAGGTATTGAAATGAATCTTAATCATGAGAGCCCAGTGAAGAAACACAAGAGGACCTGGGAGCACAGTTCAGTAATGCAGTCCACTTAGCGTTAGTGAGGTCTTGGGCTCAGTATCTAACTAAAAACAAATTCACATATTAATCAAAGTGTAACATGGAAAATAAAAATATTAAATCAATTGCAACAGGCAAATGTAGAAGTTAATGAGTTACTTATTACTGTTAATTCAGCTGACATATACCTTACCCCCAAAATGGTGTTATCCCTTTGTCCAGAGCATCTCAAGCATTTTATTATCTCTGATCATTTTTAATTTAAATATTAAGGTTTCTTTGAGATAGTGTCTCAAGTAACCCTGACTGGCATTGGATGATAGGATGCTGAGGATGACCGAATACTCCGGATCTTCCTGCTCTACCTTTAAAGTAGATTGCAATAGTGAGCTCCCACCCCCGGTACTGGGAGATAAAATAGGGCTTTGTGCATGTTAGGCATAATACCTTACCAACGGAGCTACATCTCCAGCACCAAACAATGTATTGATATTCATGTGCTATTGCTGTGAACAATGGGTTTTGAAAGAGTTTGAAGATGTAATCTCTCCATACACTATGTTAGACGGCATTTTGTTTTTTGTTTTTTTATAGAGTCTGAGAATCCAATCATACAAATTTCTCACTTCCCCAAAACTAATAGGTTTTTCTTTAACCTAACACATGTCAGTAAGCCTCTAACCTACCAAAGTTGTTGGCACTCCACCTTTTCCCTCTACCTGCAGCCTCCGGAGTTTTATATGGTGGTGGAGATCTGAACTCTAGTCCTTAGGTTCATACAGTAAGAAGTTATCCAATAGCTTAAGTCCTGGCATTTAAAATATCACTAGAAATTATATATATATATATATATATATATATATATATATATATATATGTGTGTGTGTGTGTGTGTGTGTGTGTGTGTATAAACATTTTATTTACTTTTCTCAAGTGTCTTTCTCCAAGGCCCTAGTGCTTAATGAAAGTAGAAATGCAGCAAAATAAAAGAATTTAAAAATTGAGATAGTTGTATAAAATGTGATCATGTGGTCATTAATTCCTACAAAAACATTATATTTACTGATTCAGACAAAGTCTAGAAGTGAAAAACAAACAGAGAGCAGATCACTTTAGGGTAAAATATGTGTTCAGAATAAAGTAATGGATTCTGGAACAATGCAGAGGACTTCCTGTAGGTAGGGGCAATCACTAACTGCTCTTTAGGAGAGTGACATCGTAAATCAGATGTAAGGAAAGAAAGTTCTATGAGCCAGGAGACCCATTTCAGTAAGGAACCATGAGGGTTCCCTAAGGTGTCCATAGGGTGTCCTGAGGTAGGGAAGGCAGGGGTTGCAAACCTGGCCGTGAGCCAGGGTTGTCTGACTGAGATGGAGATGAAGCACAGACCATGCTTTGGCAGAAGGCAGCTGCAGTCAGGGCTCTGTCACCGCTGCCAGTGTGGTATGTCTAATAGTACAGATCACATTCAGACTCTTGACACTATCCTTGGTGGTGCGCATGCTGACTGAGTCTCGGGACTTGGAGTCACAAATCTAATACAGCCGTCTTAGAAGTTTTGCAGTTTCTCGTGCTCACTTGTTGCTTACGACCTTCTAAGTAAAATGTAGCTAAAAGCAGTGATGTAGAGCAACAGAACAGGCATGGTATGGTGCCTTTCCAAGGATATGTGACCATGAGTGGGTAACAGAACACAAGTGTGACCACAAGCCTAAGATCATTCTTCTGCATCATGTGACTTCCCTCAGAGTGGGTGTGGCAGGGTGCAGAGGTGGAAAGTCAGTGAGAATCCACACACAAGTATATAAGATGGGGAGCCAGAAGAATGTGAGGGAACTTGGCTTATGCTAAGCAGTGGTGGGAAGCACATTCCGGGAGGAAGAATCAAGAGATACTTTAGGCTGCACAGAGGATGGGATAGGATGACTTATGTTGTGGGTCTGGTACTGTTCTCCTTGGACCGTGTTAAACAGCAAGCATGGGCAGAAGTAGCAGGTAAAAATGGGGTGCTATCTGTGGAGCATGAATCATCAGAGGCTGAATCTGGCTCATTCTTTATGTGGGATCTCCATCTCTGATCATGTGCCGGTCTGATGAGAATGAGAATACCTAAGAGTATGGCATTGGTGCTGTGGGTAGTGACATCTCTAATAGACTTAAAGAACTAAGAAAGAATTTCTGCTTCTTTTGGAGCTGAAAGGATGTATGACCCTTTTGCATTAACATAATTTCCACCCTTTTGTATTCAAGTTACATACGCATGATTCTTTAAAAATTAGGGGACTATTGCTTTCTCTGTTCAGAAATTTGAGCGCTGGTATCATGTTGTACTTAGCTGTTCCATGGGACAAGATGGATTACAAGTCTGCGAATTCAAATGGTGGCTTACTGCTGCTTTTTAAATCACCAGGATCCTGAATATTAATTTCACATGTGCACAGCTTAAACCATAATTAAGTTGAACAGCGATTTGATGGAAGGTTCTCTCTAATAGTACTTAGAGCTGATTCTCAGACTCCTTGGGGACATGATAGCTCTCTTTCTCTGTTCAACATCTTTCACTTGATACACCTGTTTTCAGTTATGTGTTTCCATGAACTTATTTTAATGTAGGGTCTTTTTAATGGAAATAATGTCTTCAGTTTGGGGCTACTCTACTAAGTTTAAAAAACGGTGTAAAAAGAATAGAGTACACTCAACTTTCATTTTCTCAAATGAGATTTCAGCTTGGTGACCAGTGTGAATTCAGTTATCCAATACTTCTGAACTGACTGATGGAGGAAATGAGAGAAGAGGGAAGCTCTCACAGTGGTCTTCCTCCAGTTTTCCCTTAAAATGTCACCTTCTGAATGCTAGCAGGTGACCAATATATCAGAAAACTCCAGTTTTCAGAGATCTCAATGAAGTCACATTCTTTCTCCAGTGTCATTAGGTGAGTGGTTTGGGATTTGATGCCAGTATGTTGAATTCTAAGGGTCCTTAGAATCTTAGTGCCGAAGATTAGCATGAGCTACTGTGGGAATTTCTTAAAAGGAATGCCTAGTAACGTAATGATCCATGAAGTTTAAAGTCCCACAATTTATACCTACATTTCATGTTTGATAGCAGGGGTGAGGGTTGGGCGAGTTGGGAGCAGGCGGCATACACACCAATGCCAGCTCTCAGTGCTGTTGTCTATGTCTGCCATACGACCTGTTTGTGCATTAATCTGTCAACGAACAAAGCCATCATAAGGTGACAACTTTACTCAGTCACTAAGGCTCTTCTCTTTTTCTCACTTAGCTTCTCCATTTAGAGGAGATATGTCACAGGGGGTCTCTCACAGGTACTTGTTAGGCACCAAGGAGGGGACTCAGATGTCCACAAAGGTGTTTTCATTGATTTCCTTTCCCCTTCATTCCTCTTTCCCTTTAAAGCTCCATATAATCATTCTATTAATTTTTAAAGATATTTAAAAGATAGTAAACAATTCTGATCTATGACAGATTCTAAAAATATTGGGAAATGTGGGCAAAAAATGTCATAGGTGAATCTTACTAATAGTCATCTTAAAACATTCAAAGGTATTGTTTGGTGAGGTGTTTCTTTTATTTCCTTATTAAATTTATTTCATGAAAGTTTATTCCGCTCATATACTCCAGAGAGGTTAGTCAGGGTGACCCCATTTGTTGTTTCCAGGCGACATAGTCTACTGAATAAGCCAGCTCTTTCTATTTATCCTGTTTTTGAGAGGAGACCAGCACTTCTGGACCTTCCTCCTTGAAGGCTACAACTTTCTGAGATATGATGTCTTTAGTCACCTCTGTTATCTTAAATCTTGGGGGACCTAGTATTTATTTTCCGTACCATCTTCTAAATGTGTGTCTCAACAATTATAGCTTGTGGCCCCGTGGACACTGCCTCGGAGTCTCCTCCATGTTAGGTTTTCAAAGCTACTGTGCTTATAATCCTAGCACATTAACATTCATCCTTCTTCTCTTTAATGCCAGTACAGGCATGGCTTCATGCAGAACTGGAGACAGAACCCAGTTACATGCACACCAGGCAAACACAGCTGCAGTCCTCAGGCCTTGGCTCTCCCAATATTGTTCTGTCTTCTGTTAGCCCTCCCCACCATTTTTACCAGTTGTTTGTTTCTTTGTTTTTTGTTGTTTTCTTCATTATCATATTCTTCTTGAAATACCTGCCAGATCTGGATGTGACTCGTTTACAAATCATTTTCTTTTCCAGTTTGAAGCCACTGGATATCTTTTCTTTATCTTAGAAGGAACTTTGGGCGTTGCACATCTTTTAATAAATGATTCCAAGTTAGAAATATCAACTAGATAGAATCAGTTGTTTAATTTGGATCATTTAGATGCATTTACTTCCTTTAGCAAACATTTACAAAAGGCTAATTTGTGCAATGGGCTATGCTTCGGCCATGACTCAAAAAAAGAAATGTCATGATGTGTTGGATTTCAAATTCTAGGGAGAGAAATAACAAAGTGGTGTTGGTGGAAGATGGCCCATACAGTGCCCTGATGGCGCTCTGGTGTCTACTGAGGCCCCCAGCCTGTGAAGGTCATAGTCCTATTGCAGGAAGAGAATGGTAGCAGACACAAACTCTTTGAAGGCATGGAAAAAACGAATGCCTAAAGGGTAGGGAGTGCCGTGTGGATAGATGCCTCTTCCACAGCAGCATGGAGGTCTGAAGAGGGAGGTGATGAATGATAGAGAAGGATAATACTATATAGAGGATGTTTTTCCCCCTTCAGGGTCTACCTGTGGTGCCTCAGTATGGGATTACTTTCACTGATGTCCTGTGGATCAATAAATGGAGTAAACTGGAATGAGGGGACATTAGAACAGTACTGCCGGGCACAAGGAGACTACAGAAACCACAGCAGTGACAATCTGGACTTTTGATTAGGACACCAGTTAGAACAGAAGTAAGGGAAGGATTTAAGAGGCATTTAAGAGGTGAAGTTGTAGGTAGGCTGCTCAGAGCTTAAATATTTAAGATCCTTTAGGTTGGAACGTCAATATCCTCTTAGGTCCAGCTTGAGTGAAGCAGGGAACAAGCCTGACAACTGCTCCTGTTGATAAAAAGCTTGTCTGTCTGTCTGTCTGTGTCTGTGTATATAGGGCATATGTCTGTGTGTGGGGGGGGACACCAAAAGAGAAGTGAGGGTAACAAGGAAGTGATGGCTGATGTAAAGCTTAGTGCAGGAGGAATGGCATGGTGAGGAGCTGGATTTACAGGAAACCATCATGAAGGAGCACGTGTGGGATTTGGATTTCTGAACATAGCTCTCCCACCCCACCACACACACACACACACACACACACACACACACACACACACACACACACACACACACTGCTATACATCCTTTAGCAAACACACTGAAGATAATTTTGTTGCTTATCTGTCATTCACCTAGCAACTATGTGTGAAAGGTGGTACTGCTTACACACAGGAGAGAGTAGGGTGTCCTATGTGTGATTTCTGAGTCTCATATAGAAGGAAGTACAGCAAACACTTAGTAGGATCTCCTAGGGATCAAAATCAAGAGCCACAAAGCATACCACGAATGCCAGAGGCTCAGCATGAAGAATGCAATATGGGGACAATCAGGATCACCAACTTTTGCAAGCATATCATGAAGACTACAAGAAAAACAAAGCCCAAAGTGACAAATATTAGATAAGAACATTTCAACTAATATATTACAGAAAATTAAACACAAGCATTGAAAGCTCCAAGCACAAAAAATAAAGCAGATATCACAAAATGCAGAAAAATAAGTACCAATTACCTGCCTGGCTAACTTTTAGAGCTCAAACATCGTGTGTGACTGTTATCTTTGGGCTATAAACATTGTGATCTCATGTTTCCTATGAAAACAACAGTTTATTCTATTTGATCAAATTGATGGATCAAGTAATTGATCAAAACTTTTTGTTAACAATGTATTGTGCATCAAGATAGTAAGGATAAAGGAGAAGTTTGGGTTAGGGAAAAGCATAAGAAAATATTTTGTATGACAAAATGATTTAAATAAAAATATAAATATCTTCTTTTGTTCCTTTTAATTTATGTTAATATTATATAACCACTTATATTTTTATCCAATTTGAGATAATATCTATAAAAGCTTTTTAATACATAAATAGTAAGACTATAGAACTTTACGAAGTTTGTGGTTTTGTTTTCTTAATTCTTTAAGAATTTTGAACTGTATTTTGAGGATATTCTTGTCCTTCCCCCAACTCCTCCTTCTGTATCTCTTTTTCTACCCACCCAAATTTGTGCTCTCATTCTTGTCAATCAGTAGTCTAATTTGTTCTGTGCTCACAGTGTTGGACATGGGGTCCTCCACTGGAGCCCACTGAACAAACTTAAAGACCTCTGAACACACCAGCTCTCCCTCTTCTAACAGTGGTCAGGAACCAATATCTCCTTAGTTAGGAATGAGACTTCTCTTTCCTCTCTGTGGGGAAGATGTCTGGATTGGGCTTGTGTGCTCATACTCTCAGAACGACTGTGAGTTCATGGACGTACCTGCCAAACTGTCTGGGGAAAATAGTCCTGGTTCATGGTAGTGATCTATTTCCTCTGGATCATGAAGTCTCTTCCTCCTCTTCTGCAATGATTCCGAATCTTGGGAAGAAGGCATGTGATGAAGATGTTCCATCTAGTGCTGACTATTTTACTGTCTCTTGTTATCTTCACCTTGACTAGTTGTCAGTCTCTGTGTTAATTGTAATCTACTTCATAAAGAAGTGGCTCTGAGGAGGGTGACATTCAAATCTCCGGTTGGAGATTCATCTTCAGCTGTGAGTTGCCGTCACTGTGAATGGTAACTCTCAAACAACTCGCCAGTGGCCTTACTGCAGTAAAATATCATAGGTGCTGCTACTTAAATTGATGGCAATACTGGCCTTCATTTTCATGCATATAAGAGGGGAGGGTATCTTTACTTGGGGTTTGATGGGAACTGAATCTTTAAGATATAAATTGCTCACATTTCATATTTTACTTTGCCTTCATGCCTTTAGTGCTCTCCATCCTGCATCCTGATTATATTGCAAAGCTCTTATCCTTGTATTTTGTTCATGATGCTCGATAAGTTAACACCGAAGGGTAAAGTGGTTTAACCGAAATCAGTCTGGCAGCAGTAAAACTGTATGGGGAGTGCTAACTTCACAGATATTCCTCTAAGTCTAAACTTATATCTCTACCAGCATTTCCTATAAATGTAATTATGGTCAACCAACTGCCATTGCCTGCTTTTGTTACTTAAACTAACATCACAGTTTTCAACAGGCTGGAAGTTCATGATAAGCAGGCATGGGGACTGGGAGAGAGGCCAACTCTACTCCATCCTAGAGAGTGGGTAAATGCTCTGTGCTCATGTGGAGGAAGAGTTAGAAAGGACAGTGTGCCCTTCCATCCCTCCTTCTGGAATCAATTCACTGTTGAGGGTGCAGATCTCATGAACTTGTCACCCCTAAAGTCTCTGCTTCTTAGCCCTGCTTTATTCAAGGTAAACTTTAGCATGAGTTGAAAGGGGTCCCAAGCATTATAGCACAGTCACAGGGAGTAACAGGAGAGATAGCAAATGCAAAATCAGACTGGACATGTGACTTTGTATGTGTGCATTTGCATATATATGTGTGTGCACACTTGTGTTTGCATTGATGTGAAATGATTATTAAAATATCTTAATTTTGACATTATATAAAAGTTTGATTGGATAATCATTTCCTTGTGTCACGATTCTAGGTCTTTGAAGATCTGCACCCTCCTCCAAATCCTCATTTTGACACAGTGAATCTACCTCAGAATGATTAGCATTTACCGAGCTCTAATATATAAACATGGGCTGCTATTTGGGCCATAAGGATATTTAGAAATGTGCCAATGTTAACATGTGCTTCAACATTAACACACAGGTCTGGACTATAGAAGGGATTTTAAGCTCAGTCAGTGGTAGAATTCTCTCATTGTTAAGATGTAGACCTATTAGAGACAGCTGGGCAAATGGGGAAGTTAAGAAGGAGCCTTACTGGGATTGCTGGTTGGCAGATACCAGTAGCAGCTGATATTAAAAAAAGAAAAAAGAAAAAAATATGAGAGGCAATCGGAAATGGGAGGAAAGCAGATTTGGAAGAGGGAGGTGATCTGCTACAGGATCATCCAGGGCACCGTCATGTCACATGAGCACACTATCCCAACAGCTGCTCTCAACTGCTTTGTTCTCATTTCCTTAGTTGCTATGACAAAATTTTCCACTTTTTTTGTTGTTATTTCTTTTGAGACTTTAAACTTATTTTGCAACCAGGTGGGTAGCAAATTGATCCCTCTGTTTCACCCTTGTTGGCATCAGACTTGTGTTACCAAACGTGACCTCACTATAAGTTTATTAAAATAAATATATTAGTATGTTTGAAGTAGTTTTGAGACTGATGTCAAGTGAACAATTATATAACCAAAGAGTTTATTATTTCAGATAGACTTATAAAAAGGAAAAAGAAAGAAGAAGAAGAGGAGGAGAAGAGAAAGAAAGAGGAGGAAGAATGAGGAAGAAGAGGAGGAGAAATTAGAGGAAGAGGAGAAGGAGAAAGAGAAGGAGGAGAAGATAAAGGGAGAAGAGGAGGAGGAGGAACCAACTCACTGAAGAACTAAGTTTTAACCTTGAAACTCTCATCCTTTTGCCTCAGTTTCAGAGTTATTTCCAGATTTGTAATACCATATCTGGCTCCTTTTAAATCTTTTAAAATGTTTTAAAACAGTGTCTAATTGTGTAGCTGTGGCTGGCCTATCAGTTGCTATAGAGACCAGACTTGCCTTGAGCTCATGGAGATATGCCTTCCTGCCTCTGCCTCCTGAGTACTGTTAAGTGGACAGTAAGTCTTTTAGATGTTCAGAATCTTCTTTTAGATTACTTTCCCATTTTATAAGAAAGACAATAAATGGTGCTAAAATGGGATTTGATTAATCCATGATTCTCTTAACTACTGGCCACACTAAGTCATATAAAAGTATACAGTAACTTCAACTATGTTTCCCACTCCTCAGAAAACTAGAATCCTGAAATGTTTTATTGCTAAATAATTCCTAAACAATGTCAAGACGCTGCTTAGAAAATTCATCACAGCTCTTGGTCATATATCTAGCAGCAAAGGGAAAATGCTTTAAAAAGATATATATTAATATATTTTGATAGAGTTCTAAATCATGTCTCTGTAGCAATATGAAGTTGATCAGACTGACTTCAGATGATGGGAAACACTCTCAGAAAATGTTATTCAAATTCTTGCTTTGTAATTGTAAGGAAAAGATGACGGGGCACCAATGAAAGGAAAAGTCACTGAAAGGAAGAGTCACAGGGCACCAGTGTTGTGAAAGGATAACGTTCTGAGTCTCGGCACCAATGTTAGGAGAAGGATGAAGAGAGTTGGGGGGCACATGGCCCATGGAGGTGCGGCGAGGCCTGGGGGCAAGGGAGATGCCTCTGAGGGGACCATGTTGGGAATCCCTTCCCTGAGGGACCAGCCACACAATAGTATAGTACGGAATAAAGTTTATTCAGGTCATGGGAGAGTTAAGAGGGTGGTAGAGGCAGAGAGAGAGAGAGAAGTAGAGGAGTAGAGGCCGGCCATGAGCACGTGGGAGAGAGGGGGGAAGGGAAAGGAGAGTGGAGGGGTAGGAGTGGGAGAGCAAGGCTGCAAGAGCAAGAGAGGCCAAGAGAGAGAGGAGGTGTCAAGCAGCTCCTTTTATAGTGTCAGGTCACTGGGGCGGAGCTTACCTGGCCACTGCTGGGTAATTGAGGGGTGGGGTATACCTGGCTGTTGCTAGGTAACTGAGGGGTGGGGTTTACAGAATCCCAACAGTAATTACTTAAAATAGAACAGTCACGGTTAATTTTTTAATGCAGTAAATAGTTGAATAAATTTAACATGAAAAATTTAATGTACCATCTTGAAAATGTACCAGGATTTAAAGAAAATTGGTTTCTTTTATTTTTAATTCCCAAACCTCCAGAACATCACCCTGGGAAAGACCATCTGCACTGCTCTCCTGCACAGACAGAGAGTATGGGGCACATGACTCTTAAGGAGCTAATGCAGATTTCAACTTTGGAAATGGGTGTGTTTAATTATGATTCCCTGCTTTATTATGCTCCTTCTGTTCCTGTGCTCTCCTTGTGTGGTTTAATCTGCCTCAGGACAGGTCATACAGTGGATCTCCAGCACTTAGATGTCTGGCTTCTTTGTGCTTTGTGTATGTGTGTGTGTGTGTGTGTGTGTGCGCGCGCGCTTGTAAGTGCATAGCTACAGTTATCAGGGCTTCTTTCTTGACTCTGTATTAACATCTGCTCCCTCACTACCATCACAGAGGTCACCCCTGCTGTATTTTGTACTTATCTTCGTCTCTTCCTCCCCTCACGCCACCACCTTTGTATTACAGGCTCTGTGCACAATGGACGGTTAAATTTTTACATATATATTGTGTGGCTAATCATCCAGCAAATTTGGGGTTACTCTACACTCTGAAACAGCTTTGTTATAAAGAGGCCAGACTTATTAGCGTTTTGAGCACAAACTTCGGAGTTAGACAATTTAGGGTTCACTTGGCAATTTCTTTCTAGTTGCATGAGCCTAAAGAAACCACCTAAACTCTATGTCTCTATCTCTCATTTGTGAAACAGAGACAACAGTACCTAGAGGTATTTCCTCCCAAGAAAGGGAACTGAAGAGCATGGGTCAAATGTTAAGCATTGTGCTTTGTGGAGTGTCTCACCCATTCCTAGGCACATTGTCCCAAGTCTCATTTGTCAATCAGGGTAAAAGAGCCACACTGGTCACAGCCCTATGACTCACAGGAGAGAATCCTAAAACTGGGACTTAGAGCTTTTGAGCCATTTCGTTAGAGCTCACTGCTCCCTTGCAATGTCACCTGACTGCTAAGTTTTTTGTCTCTGTTGAACAAAACTTTTGCTGTCAACTTCATGTTGCTATAATTAGATTGCCAAAAACCTGGAACCTCTACTTTTTACATTGCCGCATGTCCCTTCCCTGAGAAGGCTCAGGAAGTGAAGCTGTCCACCTCTGCATGAAGGTAAGCTCCACTTTCCAACTTTAAGGCTCACATCTTCATAACACCATGAAGTTTCCACTTAAACCCGCTTACATATTCCCAGGCCCCAAAGATGAGAAAACTCAGGTGTTCACAGGATTATTTTCCTGCCTTCCATGGTAGGTACATTGAATTATTTATTTCTTTGAAACTTTGGAGACTCCATGTAGAGAAGATATTTTCATTGCCCACCAACCCCATTTTAACCAGTGTTTGAAAACTATGCGACCCGTGCACCACATTGTCATAAGGAAATTTAAATTATACTTGTATTGGCTAACACCATGTCACTCCTTAAATTACCATCAAATTACACATGTTTGGTGACTCCCTTTGAAGCAAATGAGCAACATTTATTCTCAATAAGGCTTCCATTTACACTAAGCATATTAGATAGCATTAGCACAAATTCATTATAAATTACATTGCAGCTTTCATACAGGGTTTATTTACACAGGGCTTGTTATATATGAAAAGTTAGCTAAGATAATATTAATATTAGTTTTATTAAATGCCCTGCAGTTAGTAAGAATCCACTTAAAGTGTGAAGTAACTCTTGTTTTCCTTTGTAACATTCACAATATACGAACTGCCGACCCTTGTTTAGCATATACTTACTAATGTGCTGGCCTGCGTTGATCTTTCTCTCTGACACAGTATGTAAATGTGAAAATATTATTTAGAAAGGGAGGATTTCAAATTTCAAAGTTCGGTGTTCCACGTCACTAATTATGCTAGGAGGTTCAGAAAATTCTTGTAATTATCCAGCTTAGTGCTGTTTTAATATACCATCCTCTTTTGAAAAAGTAATTTCAGGTTTTTTTTTTTTCTTTTGGCAATAGCCTTCAATTCACATTTCACCCAAGAACCCCAGTCTCAGATATCCCCTGCAGAGTGATCCGCTTCTAAGGAGAGTCTTTTTGAGGGAATTTAGTAATAATTATAATACCAGTGACAATCCCTGCCACTCTTCCCAGGCCTGCACATCCAGGCAGAGTGCTGTGCTCCTTGATCCTGCTTAAGCCCCTGTTTAAATGTAAATTAGAGGGGACTCATTTACATGACTTATTCCAGGCATCCATATGCAATACCAGATTGCAAAAGGAAATATTTGTGAGCCATCTCCTTATTTATCTTCCTGTGTCCATCACTGTGACACTTCAGCACTTGAACAGCCAAACTAGAGTCATTCCTATTATCCACCTGAAGGAAAAGCCCCAGAAAAAGACAGACCTTTGTAGTAACAACGTCTCTCCATGCTGGCTTGAGGGGAGAGTGGTTTCTATTGTTTTTGCTCTAATAACAACTCAGTCAAAGGAGATAGTTGTATCTTTTCCCCTGAATTGAGAAGATTAAATGCCCTTAGCTGAATTTCAAAAGGTAGAAGGGAACTTTGGGCGGTTCATTATCACCCTGTCAACCCCAGTTTCTGATTTTTAAAACAATTCAACTCCACCCAAATGGTGGTGCAGTATCACGGGTGAAAGACAAGAATCACACACTCAAGGACACAGGTGAGCACAGATTAACCTCTTTAGCATGCACGTAAAGAAGACACAGGAAAGCTTGGGCTTGGATGACCATTCTCTTCTGTAAACTTATCAAGTTTTCTATGAAAGTCTGATTTTACACAGTGACACTGTTCATTTAGAACCTTTCTGTCCCTGATGCTGAGATGGCTCCATGCATCCCAGGCTGGCCTCTAACACCCTTTTGCAAGCACTGTCCTTGGACTATTGATTCCTTTGCTTTCACTTTTCAAGTGTTCATGGGTTTGTAGTTCTGGACCTGCCAATTTTTAAAACTTAGATTTTAAAAAAATCTTTTTTTGTTTTTAAATCAGTACGAGTAAAATCTCATCACCTACTGTTCTTATTATTTCTTTGAGAGTAAAGGTAAAAAGAGACCATTCCTTCTGTTGGCATTTTAAGATATAAATAAAAATCCCTGATGCTCATCGTATTAGATGTCCCCCAAATTTCTGTGATCAAATCCCTGTTCTCTGCCACTGATACTCTGTGAAATTTTGATTTTTTGTGTTACTCTTCCACCCCGGAGTCCTGTGTTAGTATTACCCACGTGGTAAGCTTCTGTTATCAGATCCTACATTCATATTTGATGTGTCTTCTGCTTTTATCTCAATACTCAATAAAAGGAAAGCGATGCTAATGACACAGATACCTATTCAGTTTAAAATTATTTAGTTTTTTTTTTTTTTTTACCTGTGCATGTGTGAGACTGCATGAGTATATGGGCATCATATGCATGCACATCCTTGGAGGCTGGAAGATGTGAGTACAGGAAACCAAACACAGACCTACAAGAGCAGCAAATGCTCTGAACTGCTTTGCCATTCTCCAACCACTGTTTGTTTATTCAACAACTCAGGTAAATTAAGGATCATGACAGTAACGTGTTGGACAACTATACATGAAAAGACAACTTCAAGATGAGTTGGTGGTTGTCATGCATATGAAAGCAGGTCCATGGTTCTTTTTCTACTTCTCAAAGCTGCTTCATTGACATGTGATTGCTATCTAGATATGAAGGAAATGTAATTCACATGTAAGGAAATATTTTACATGTAAGTATATACAGCCCTTTGTCTTGGTTAAGATTTTATTGCTGTGAAGAGACACCATGGTGAAGCCAACCCTTACAAAAGAGATTTATTTGGAGTTGACTTATAGTTTCAGAGGTTCAGTCCATTATCATCAGGGTACAAAGCATAGCAGTATCTAGGAAGACATGCTAAGAGTTCCATATCTTGATTCAAAGGCAGCCAGAGGGAGACTTTTCCACACTGGGTGAAGCTTGAGCACAAGGAACCCTCAAAACTCACCTATACAGTAACCTACTTCCTCCAAGAAGGCCACACCTCTTAATAATGCCACTTCTCATGGGCCAAGCATATACAAACCACCACACCATCTATCACATATATAACATATACATGCATGTATCTAACATATGCATATAGCATATATAAAGCATGCTTCAAGATAAAAATGCATGGATGCTATGCCATGTCCTGTTCAGCAGACTTGAGGTCTGTGATATATGGTATCTGGTCCTTCAGAGATGACTCAGAAGCATTACCACATGTTGAGGTTACTGTTAGCTTATTGATACCAATAATGTATGTCTCTTACCCAACAGCATTAGTGAGGCTTTATTCTTCCATTATAACTAATCAACATTTGTCAAAAGAATTTTTTTCTGGGGCTGAGGAAATGGTTCAGTTGGTAAAACGCTTGACACTCAAGCATGAGCTTCTGCATTCTATGCTCTACCCATAGAAAATTGCTAAGCATCATGGTGTGTATCTGTAAGGCAGAACTAGGGAGAGGCAGACAGGAGGGATTTTGGGGACTTGAGGGATAGCTAGTCTATTTTAATCCATGAACTCCAAGTTTAATCCAATGAACTGCAGTGAGAGAGTCCTTCTCAAAACCAACCTAAAGCATACACATGTACTCTCATAACTTCACCTTTCTCACTGAGGAGACTTTCATTGCCAGAGAGTTAACCTTTACATATCTATAAAGGAAATGCATTATTTTATTTATGTCTTCATTTTAGCATCTCTGAAAAGATGATTAGCTGTGAGAAGAAAATATAGCAAAAACTGATCATATCTATATACATATCTATCTGTCATTCTGTCTGTGTGTCTATCTATCTATCTATCTATCTATCTATCTATCTATCTATCTGATGTATGTATGTATGTATGTATGTATGTATGTATGTATGTATGTATGTAGGTATATGCTATTTTACTAGAGAAATCAAATACTACTGGGACTTCAGTGTTAATGTTAAAAAGATATTGCGGGTTTTTTTCTCTGTTAAAGAAGTTAACCAGCATAGTACAAGAAAACACATACAACTTTTAAACAATTAGATTGTTGAGATGGATTTAGATTTAAAAAAAATAAATCTTTTAAAAAGCAACATTTTAAAATAGACAATTATCTTATTAGTGATGTAGGAGATGGCTGAAATTCATTGTGATCTGAGTAGGTGGCCTTAGAGTATATACCATGCTGATCCATGAGTGTAATCTTCTACCATATAACTATTTAGGGTACAAGCAGGCAGAATGAGCTAAGCATTGTCATTCCCCCCCTCTTTCTCTCTTTCTCTCTTTCTGTCTGTGTGTGTGTGTATCTCTGTCTCTCTTTGTCTCTCTGTCTCTGTCTCTCTCTGTGTGTGCGTGCATGCACATATGTATTCTTTAGATGAAATAAAATGGAGAGAATTCAGTTATCAAGAGAGTAGACATAGGATAAAATGTCACCAGCAAAACACCGGCTGCAGCTACAGTCCAATGGCACACATGCTTTATCTTTGTCTCTGCTTCTCATCTTCTTCCACAATCTTAGATCTGGTTTGAATCTGCTAGAAAATAAGACAGCTCATGTGAGCCATTCTCCCACCCCCAATTTAATTTTAATATGACGTCTCTGTAAGTGGAAAAATCTGTTCTGAGACAAATATCAGGACTCACAGCAAGAGAACCTTTCTGAAGATGAAGGAGTAGGGTTGTCAGAGCACATTCCAACAACCACCACTGAAGGTTGCTGTTTGGGAAACGTCCATGTATCACACAGAACAAAGCTAGCTGTCTTTGTTTTATTTTGTAAAATTCTCATTAGTAATTCAAACCCAAGAAATGGCCAGGATATCTTCTTTATTATGGAAATGAAAACAGATAGAACATTTTGGGGGGTATTCCCACAAAAATGGTTCCAAAACCCTTCCTGTTTGTTGTTTTGGGGTAAGGTCTCACTCTGCACCTCCAGATGGCCTCTAACTGACAGCAGTTCTCATGCCTCAGCCTTCAAAGTGTCAGGTTTACAAATGTTAGCCACCACTCTTGGCTATAAAGATTAATAAGCTTTGAGACAAAGTAGGCTGTCCTGAATTAATGATTCTCTGGTCTCAGCCTCAGGAGAAGATAGGATTAAAGACATCATCTACCATACCTAAAACTGTGTGTGTGTGTCTGTGTGTGTTTGTCTGTCTGTCTGTCATCTATGTATCTATGTATCTATCTATCTATCTATCTCTCTATCTATCTATCTTATCTATCTATCTATCTATCTATCTATCTATCTATCTATCTATCTATCTAATCTATCTATCTATCTAATCTATCTATCTATCTATCTATCTATCTATCTATCTATCCATCCATCCATCCATCCATCCATCCATCCATCCATCTATCTAATCTATCTATCTATCTAATCTATCTATCTATCTATCTATCTATCTATCTATCTATCTATCTATCTATCCATCCATCCATCCATCCATCCATCCATCCATCCATCCATCTATCTATCTATCTATCTATCTTATCTATCTCTCTCTCTCTCTATCTATCTATCTATCTATCTATCTATCTATCTATCTATCTATCTACCTATCTATCCATCTATCTAACTATCTGTCTATCTTGGTCCTATTGACCTAGAACTCACCTAGTAGGGTGAGTTGGTGGAGCAGTAAGTTCCAAAGGTCTTCTCAGTGCCAGATTAACAATCCTACAACATCAGACCTGGCTCTTTAGTGTAGGCACTGGGGATGGAACTCTACTTCTCATGTGTGTACAGCAAGCACTTTGGAGATAGCTAATAGTTCAGCCCTACAGTTGAAGCATTTGACATTGGCTTTATTCATAATTCAGAATGCTCATCATATTTGTTTTAGAATCCAGAGAACACGCTAAAACTAAATGAAGTACTTCTCAAGACATCCAGGAAGTAATGGACATTTCCCTATTATGCTAAACTTTGACCATATTTCAGAATGCTCTATGGAGAGGATATTTTGTAAAATGGCAGACTAACAGCCCCTTAGTAGATATATTTACTATATCTTATGCTATCATAAAAATATCTGATGTTGTAAGTTAGCAAAACATAGAAAAATTTTGAATAAGGATGAAACTAACTTTACAGGAAAACTCAGATATTTTAAAAAATTAGACATTTGAAGGGGAAAAAATTAAGAGACTTGAAATTATTTCTGGGTGATGTTTTGGGCTGACACTAGCAGAATTCATTTCCTCTTCCCATTTCTAAACACTTGCTGGAGAAGCAGCTCTTTCTGCTGTAGCTATCCAAACATGTGTCTTTCTGTTGAGCATCATACCTTTGCAGTAGAGGCATGCTTATGGGGCCCTCGAGTTCCCCAGGCTCGTTTTGTTCAGTAGAGATCCAGAGAGCTTCAGTCTCAGGGTGTGAATACACTACTTTTCATCAGTCCAAAATGCATTTTAAATCAATGCCAGTCTGGCTGCAAAATTGATGTCGCCAACTTCATAGTCACTGTAGCTATCCCATTGTCCCAGGACTACCTATCCCAATTACATATGATACAAGATAAAGAAATGATCAAAAATTAATTATTTATTGCCAAGTTTGAGATAAGGGCTGAAAAAGACAAGATTATAAATCCAAAGAACTACAAATTATCATCTTAGTCAGCACTTGGGGTGGGAGTACTTTCTGGATAAATTATGAGATATAAAGAAAATATATAGAGTAGACGCCTGTTGCAATGAAATTGGTGCATATTGTTATCTTCCCTGGAGAACACTGCACATTTTCTTTTGTCTACTATTTTTAAAGCCATCGTCTCACATCTGAGTTTGGTTAGCTTCTATTTCAAACATTATTATAGTGAAAACGTTATTATATTGAGAACTCAAATAATATGAGTTTTGCCTACAGGTCTCAGATTCCACACAGAATTCTTTAATTATTACTAAAGAAGGCTTGATTTTTTTTTTCAATATTGAAACCAGTCTCTCCAGTAATTCTAGGACTGAGATTTTTTTTTTGTTTTAATTTCATGATCAATAACGCATGAAGTCCTCAGACTGTGCACATTTTATTATTCATTATTTGTCTGATTGGTGATTACCAGACTAGAAGTGGTAACGTGTGCCATGCATCATGCTTACCAGACATTTCCCTGCATGTAGCATTGAATTACCTCATGTGACTTTATTGGTTTGAATAAACTGAGAATGATATTTACCCTCTCCTTTGCCTTTTTGGAAAAATTGTTCATGATGTTATTATACTAGACATCCAAATATTTAAATATCACTTACAGTAAGGAAGAAAACCATATTTTTGTGAGTGAGTGCAACTCTTTCTCTTCTACCTTAAGGTTCACAGCAGCATTTCCATACCTAGAGTTGCGTTAACATGAGAAAATTATCACCGATTTGTCTGGTCAGAGTTTTATGTGACAAGGGGGACACAAGACACAAGGGAAAGTGTAACTCAGGAAGCACCGCTTTTATGCTTAGGTGTGAGGAGGAATAACAGGTGGAATAGATATGGTTGGATGGATGGAGAGATCTGATGGTGGTGAATATGGTTGGATGGATGGAGAGATCTTTTGGTGGTGAATATGGTTGAATGGATAAAGAGATCTGATGGTGGTGCATATAGTTGGATGAAGGGTGAGATCTGGAGATAGTGAGTTTGTTTGGATGATGATCAATGTCTCATGGTAGTTAATGTGTTTGGTGAATAAGAAGTGATGTAATAAACATGATCTGATAAGTGAAGGTGGCAGATGTGGCAAAGCCAGTCTTTCTAGATACTTGGACTCTTCACATATTACTGCTTCCTCCCAGGAAGGAACATTCTAGAAAGCACATGCTATATTCTATTCAGACAAAGGGTACTAGAGAAAGTTCTTTGTGTCCAGCTTTTATAGATAAAGGCAAGGAAAAGTTAGATTCATATTTTTGGTATCCATTGCTGACAGCTATGGGAGCTGGCAAAGTCTTGGGGAGGGATAGAGCCTAAAATGCTACCCAGTGTTTCCAGGTTCTTGTTACTGTCAGAGAAAGAACTCATAAATGAACGATATGGGAGAGAACACCTATTGTACAGCAAAAGATAACCACTTGAGGGTTGAAACATAGCGGCTGTTAGAGTTAAGTCTTCTGTCATTTTGAACAGCGCATTTTAGTATCCAGCTTAAACAAGGGGAGAATTATTCATGAGTTAAGAAAAAAAAAACTGGAGGTTTTCCTGGGGAGAAGGGTTTTCTTGTATATTCTCTTCTTATATGAGTTTTTGGAAGTGTCCTAACACCAGAAACATGATGGAAAAGGCAATCCTGAAAGGGTAGCGATACAGAGCAGCCTCTGTAATGAACTTAGAGGTCATCCTGATCTGCCATGTTGGTCCCTGTGGGTCCTGGGAAGGCTTGTTTTTCACCGGCAGGTGTCATGTAATGTCCTGCTATCATACATCTCTGCTGTTGCATCAGACCCAGCATGCCTGTTCCCCTGTGCTGTCCAGCCTGCCTCCTTCAGACCTGGTTTCTAGGGCTATCTTTGAGAGAAGACTGACAGCCAGGAGACAGGAGGGCAGAAGGTCACAGAGAGACCTTCTGAAGCCCTCACAACATGCTTCTGTGTAAAGAACTGAGCAAGCCAATGTGTCATGTTGGCTCATCATTTCCTGAAACCCAGAGTTTGCAGGCAGACAAGCAGATAAGGGGGCGGGGAAGGAATAAAGAAAGAAGAATAAGGAAGCCTGTCAGCACAGAGAACGGAAGTTCTGCCGGATAGTTTAGAGATATCGGTGGGGGAGTGTAAAGTAGAGCTTTGCTTAAACAGTGAGAAACAAGAGAGGGCAGTGGTTAAGCACACTAAATTCTTTGGGATTCAGCTTATCTTTGATATTTCCTGTTGTCCCAGTGTTAGAATACCGGAAGGCCCCTATTGCTTAGATATGGAATGAGGCTAACTACCATACCTACCTCATAGATCGATCCATCTGTAGATTCCATGAGACAAACCAGGCTCTTGATTCTTAGTCCAGGCCATGGCCCTTCCTGTAAGTAGGTGCTGTCATCTAGAAGCCCTGGGAGGATGCTGAGGCTATAGCTAGTGGAACTCAGGGAAAGGCAGTAAAGCTTGAGCAGAGAGTATACATTAGTTTTGACATACACAGGATTAGATCAGATGAACTGAACTGATGTGGCAAAGGCTAGGAAGTAAGCTGGTTAGAAATAGCTGTGGAAGGTGTGGGACCCCAAGGTGGCCATCTTAAGTTGGAAGAAAAGAAGGGTTATTGCTATCTAGGTGCAAGTAGAATTGTCTAACCAATTCCACATGTGCTGTAAAACTATATGCCTGGATTACCTCCTTAGTCAACTCCACATGGACAAGAATCAGAGATCTAGCCCAAGGTGTCTGGGCATACTAAGCAGCCAAGGCTCTGGGTTCATCATCTCCAGGGACCCTGGTAAGACAAAGAAGAACAGAAATTTCTGGAAGTGCTCACAGATTTTTGCTCAGGCCAGGAAAACTTCAAGGCCAGGATGCTCATGTACCACGAAAAAAAAAAAAAAAAAAAAAAAAAAAGCTTTCCTTATGTTTGATGGCTGACTAGTTTGGCAGAGATAAACTAAGAGAGAATACCCTTCGAGTAGAGACAGGGAAAGGTTCCCATGTGAACCGTAGATTTCATAAATTTTAAAATTGTTGTAATCATGACATCTTCATTGGTAGGTTATGCGAAATGAAGGCATCTATTACCAAAACAAGTTCTTAATTCAGGGTTTGGTAAATAGTGCTTTACTACTGTGATTAACTCCTTGTCTTTCACTTGTTTATTGGCTCAGAATTTCTTATACTCTTCCTGTAATTACACTTTTGCTTATATTCCTATGAGAGCATTAAAGCAATATAAAAAGGTAAAAAAATTATGGAGACCTGAGACAGGTGGAAACACCTTGCAAGTTTGAAAGCAAGAATTTCCAGCACAGTTAACAAGACCTTTCTCGTTCATTGCTAAAACCTACGTTTTCTAGCAATCCCACCAGAAGCCTCTTGTGGAACCCCGGCGGCTCCTGAGTTTGCATTATCAGATTATGGTTTCATAAAAAGCACTTCAAAACTTTCCTTATAATATTACTTATTTAAAACTGAAGAAAAAACCCAAATAGATTTCTTAGCAGTCCTTTGAGACTTGATTTGAGGGTAAAATAGCATATATGGGTAAGACACTAGATTACACCTCTTTCTTTAGGAACCTAGTCAACACTTTCCCTTGGCTCCTTTGCTCAACATCTGCATTAAACATGTCTTTTGATAAGCCATATTTCTCCTTGCAGAAACTCGCATACATCCTTGGTTGTCTTTTTCTCAGGGACTTAATTTTAACCCCTATGTGTAAAATCTTTATTAGAAAATCTCTAGCAGATCTCTGACTATACCTCCTCTTGGCTACTCTTGAAGTTATTTCCTGCATCAAAGAACAAATCCTGAGTTTGCCTCAGTTGCAATTCCTAATAGAATAAGTAACCCCTCAGACTGTGTAGTGCTGTCTCCGTCCTGTCCCTATGGTGACAGGCAGGGTGACTTGCTATGAATTTGTCTTGCCTGCTTAGTTGACAACTGGCTGCCATCTCTTGGATTTTGTATATGTCCCCTGTCTATCTTTCCTGGTCCTGCAATGGTCTGCCCTATCTCTCCCTACTGTTCTTAGTATCTTGCACCCTTCAGATGCATTTGCCCTCTCTTTCCAATTAATCATAGACTTTATGTGTGGTCTGGCTCTTTCTGACTCCTAGAAAGTTTGTCAATGGAGAAGGGGAAAATGCTGATAATTGTGGAATGTGTGTATTCACTCTGTTCTTTTGGGACTACCCTCTGCTAGCTGCTTAACATTACCTGGTCCTTTCTACATCTCTCTGTTCCCGAATTTAGATTTGCTACAGCCATTGGATCTGGTAGTGACTTCTAACTCTTACCAGTCCATCAACATTGTGAACAGATGCCCTTTAAAATCATCTGATTATCCAGTTCAACATGCTTCCTTTTTCCTGCTAGCATCATAGATATACTTTATATCTATCTATACCTTCCTAAGTGGTTTCTGCTTTGTTCCACCTTGTAGCTTTTTGTTCATATAAGTAACTACTTTACATCTTAGAAGTGGCAAATTGAAGAGAAAAATTAAACAACAGGTAAACATTTTTATTCAATATAAATTATTCTGGTTCTCATCTCTGTTACTTTATACTGTTGTGTTCCAAGACAACAGTTTTACACTGTGAATACATTTCTTTTCTCTTTTGAGTTTGGCCTCTAATTCAAGCCAATCTTTCTTTTTAATCATCAGAATTGTAGGATTGCGGGTGAAAGCCATCATTCTTGTCTCTCTCTATATATGGAGCCATATTGTAGCAGTGGTGACTGATTTTCAGTGAATTTTATAAATGAGATGTTTACAGGTATGAATCTCTGGGTATAGAAATTTAGTGATGTTCCCAACTCTTTGTATGCATATATCTATCTTTATGCATATATACATATACACATATGCATTCAACACACATATCAGTAATCCAAAATTAGATAAAGGATATGTTAGAACACTTTATATGGAAGTGCTACCATCTTAACACTTCTTATTACATATAATTTCAAAGAGTTGAAACCCACATCTGAGCAAACATATTCTCAAAAGCACACAGAGCAAGAATGAAGGTTTATTATAAATTAAGTGTGCTTTTTAATTAGATCTGTTTTTTACATCTGAGGAAAATCAAATGGCCTTTAGCAAATACTTTACAAGCATGGCTTTTGTGTAAGGAAAGGTAGGGGACAAAATGATCAATTACAAGGCTGACACAAGGTTCTTTTATCTTTGGTTGCTCTGTTAAAATTCAAAGTGCTTCATTACACTGAGGCATATCCTTTAGGAACCCCATTAGATGTGTGTTTTTGTTTGCTAATTAGTATTTGTAGTTCTCGATTTGCAGCCAAAAGGGCACTAGGCATTGAAATAGAAAGATATCTGGCATGTGCTAACTGAAAGCAGAAATGGATTTCATTCCATTTCTTATTTTTCTAGAAAGGCTAGAAAAAAAATTACCTTAATCAATTCATATTCCTTTATTCCTTTGGACTCACTCACTCATCACACACACACACACACACACACACACACACACACACACACACACGTATGTTAATGCTTTATTTAATATTGAGATGGAAGAAGAACTGTCATTCTTAAATAGATAAGACCAAATAATTTCAGTGGAATACTATGGTAGACGTTGCAAATGGCTGCATAATTTTTCTGATTATAGTATTGTATATATGATATTTTTGTTTATTTTAATAATTAAACTGCTTCTTGCCATAAAATTGAGAAAGGGTACCTAAGGCTACAAGTACAACCATATACATTAACCTTTCTCAGTGTTGTGACAAGAACATTTACTGGAAGAATTTTTATTTGGTCCTGTGGTTTGAAGGTAACATCTATCGTGGTGGAGGACGTGTGGTGCCTGGTGACTCTTTGGAGTAGTGTGTAGGAACCACTGGTTCATTTCTTGCTGGAACAGAAGGGAAGGAACAAAGGATTGCAACGTTCATCTGGCTTTTCCATTTCTTGTTTTCAGTCCAGAATGCAATCCTCCTATATCCACAATATATATTCCCTGCTCAATAAAACTTCCCTGGAAATGCTCTCAGAGTCCTGACCAAAGATTCTCTCAGGGAACTCTACACTCAGTCAAGGTGTCACTCAAGATTAACGCTCACAATGATGACGGAGGTCCGTGTATCTGACTTCTCTGTGTTGCTTCACTCAATGAACATATTTTGAAATCTCTGGTGACTCAGGTCGTTGGGATCTACAGGAGCAGGCTCTACCAATATCGTCCTAGCAATGTGATATACAACAAAGACTTTGTTCAATTTTCCCACAATGAACATAAGCATTTAGGATAATTTAGACACACACACACACACACACACACACACACACACACACACACACACACACACACACAGAGCAAGAAAATAATTACTGTCAATCAAGTCCTTTGTAGGACAGTTATTTTCATGTAAAGTCTAAATGACAAGAACCTCAAGATTGTTTTCTTTCCTGTTTATAATCTGTGATGTTCTTTCCTGCTAACAGAATTGTACTTCCTCTCAACTTTGGTTTCTAGTTTGAAAAATTCACCTCAGATAAAGTGATAATGTTATTATTGTTTATGGTGCTGTGTTCTTTAACCTTATTTGGATATTAATAAATAATAACTTGGAGGTTGTGGTGGTTTTACTAAGAATAACTCTTACTGTCTCATATAGTTGAATTCTTGGTCCTCAGTTAGTGGAAAGCTTGGGAAGGATTAGGTATGACTTTGTTCAAGACATATGTCATTGGAGGTTGGTTTTGGAGCAAAAGTCACTACTATCCCTGGTTGTTCCTCTCTTTTCTGCTTGTGGTTTAAGATGTGAGCTCATAGTTGTTCCTGCTACCATACTTTTGTTTACCCATCATTGACTCTAACCCTCTGGAACCCTAAGACTAGTTATACAATAGTTTCATTTGTAAATTGCCTAGATCATGGGTTTTACTACTCTAATAGAAAAGTAATTAACACAGTTATTAATTCTTACACTATTTATAGTTTTGCTAGGAATAAAAGTCTGTTAAAATTTCCCAGAAAATTGATCCATATTGAGAACATCATAATTTGTTCTCTAGTTTTAAATGTTAGGAAAACATACAGAACAAAGAAGAAAAGGCAGTCACTAAGTAACTCAGTGCATGTGTAAGAAATGCCTAGAAAGATCTCAACAAGGGTCCCATAGTGACAAGTTGGCAGACCTTGCTGTCCTTTCAAGACAAGGTCCAAAATTTTTATAAAGTTACAACCTTTATAAAAAGAAATGAGAAAGCATTTACACAAATAATATAATTGATATTATTTGACAGCAAAAGTACTGATAATAAATAATTAATAGCACAATAAAATAAAAAATGGCAGAAAATGTAATAGGATGGGATCTGACACAACCCACAGTTGTATATTTAAAAAGGAATTAAGTTGCAACTGTTCCCAGCGTGGTCTCCCAAGTTGAATATCATGAAATGCCTAATGGTTCACTTGATACTTCCTAACGTTTAGAGAGCAGCAGGGGTAGAAACATTCATCTGTTACTTGAGCTCTTATAAATGACTACGAGGAATATGTGGCCCATCAATATGTATCAGCAACCACAGGGATAGGGGGAGTCTGAGGAGGAGACTTGTGACATTCACCTCCAGATTGGAAGGGTGTGCCGCTTCTGGAGAAGGGAGGTAATGCTGTCAGGTGGTATGGAAGTAGAAATGGAAATTTCTGTAAAAGAAGGCAGACTTTTAGCAGGAAGGAATTTAAGGTCACAAAATGTTGAAATCCCTGATCCTGAAAATGGTGCCAAAGTCTTGGGACTTGAAAGATACTGCGCTCAGCACTAATCAACTTAGGCATGGTTTCCATCCCTTCTGGGTAGGTTGACAGAAATCGGACTTCTACCCATGGAATTCCATGGCTGTCAAACATGGCTCTGTAGATTCCATCAGGAATAGTTACTGGGTAGAAGTGATAAAAACAGAGAGAATTCTCATAAAGACTCTTAGAGTTAAATCATCAACAGTCAAAGAGTCCAGAATGATTTGCATTTTTGTGACTGTGAAGGATTCTGAATAGTTAAGAGTTTCTTAGCCAGTTGAGATTCCTCTGTTGAAAATTTTCTTCTTATATGTATACCCTATTTTTAGGTTAGATTATTTGGTTTTGGATTATGTTTTGATATCAAGCTTCTTGAGTTCTCTATATATTTTGTATACTATTTCTTTATTGGATATGGAGCTGGTGAAAATGCTTTTCCATAGTGTAAGCTGTCTCTTTGCCCAATCAATGATATCCTTTATCTTACAGAAGCTTTTCAATTTCATGAGGTACCATTTATTGCTATCAGTGTTCTGTTCAGAAAGTCTTTTCCTGTGCCTATGAGTTCAAGACTATTTCCTCCTTTCCTTTCTATAAGGTTTAATGTATCTAGTTTTATGTTGAGATCCTTGGGGATATGAAAACCTTACACACTGGAAACTTCCTGGAATATATTAAGGTCATCCTAGTAGGAACTCTTAATAATGAGGATTATGGAGTCTAAACTGGTCATCTCTTGTGGCCAGCCAATGCTCACAGTGCAGAGACTGGGTTGCATCTGGTAGAGTTGTTAGCCCGAGGATCCCATGGTGATCTCAAACAACCCAGACTGATGCAAGATCAGAAGATTGGTCTCTAAAAACTGATATGGGCCCATTATTATAGCAATAGCTATACAGCTCACTGAGCATGGGGAGGTCAAGTTGGCGCTTTCATGTAGTCTTTATCCCCATGTTCTAGTCTCTTTGCTAGGGGAAGGTACTCTGCAGGTTACCGAAAGAAAAAGGTGAACACCAACCCAGCCACAAAACCTTGACCTACAATCTGTCCTTCTTGCAAAATATCATAGGGAAGTGGTGTTGTTATAAGACAATGCCCCGGGTTTCGGCACCAATGTCAGGAAAAGAATAAAGAGAGTGTGTGTGTTTGTGTGGGGGTATGGCCCATGGAGGTGCAGTGAGGCCTGGACGGGGGGGATATGTTGGAAATCCCTTCCCCCTAAGAGACCAGCCACATGATGCTATAGTACAGAATAGAGTTTATTCAGGTCATGGGAGAGTGAAGAGGGTAGTAGAGGCAGACAGAGGAAAGACGAGAGGAGTAGAGAAATAGAGGAGTAGAAGCCAACCATGAGCAAATGGAGGGGGAGAAAGAAGGGGAGAGGAGAAATAAGAGTGGCATTGCAAGAGCACAGGAGAAGCAAGAGAGAAGAAGGCAAGATAGAGAAGAGGGGGCAAGCAGCTCCTTTTATAGTGTTAGGGAACTGGGGCGGAGCATACCTGGCTATTGCAGGGTAACTTAGGTGTGGAGTATACCTGGCTTTTTCCAGGTAACTGAGGGGTGGGGTTTACAGAATCCCAACAAGTAGTAGCACAGAACTTTGGAGAATTGCCAACCAATGTCTGATATGAATTAAGTCCCATTCTTCCAGAGACAACACATATCCAACACTGCTTGGGTAACCAAGAAGCAGAAACTAGCTCAAAGACCTAGGGTAAAATAAAATAGCAAACATAACTGCTTAAGACAAACAAAGAAGACCCAAGAAAAAGATTCCTAAAAATATTTTGCTGTACTCATATCTAGTTGTCATCAAAGATGCTTCCTCCTGCAGCAGATGGGAGAAGATTCAGAGACAAAAAGCCAGATACTAAGCCTTGGAGATGAAATTTAAATTAAAGGTCTCCATAAGGTCCCTCCCTTCAGAGGTTGGAAAATTCCAGGTAAGAAGGGGCAGCAAGATTGTAGGAGTTAGATGGATGGAGGACAGTAGCAGACTACGGCCCACTGAATCAACTAAGCTGAGTGCATATGGGCTCACAGAGAATGAAGAAGAAAGATTGTGTCCTCTGCATATATGTGGGGCTGTTAGCTTAGTGCTTTGTAGGAGTGAGTATGTTCTTGATAGTTTTTCTGCTCTGGGGACTCTTTCTCCTGTTGTTTTGCCCTGCCCAGTCTTGGTGTAATGGCTTTTTTACCTTGTATTACTATGTCTTATTTTGTCCTGTTTGGTTGTTGTCACTAGGAAGCCCTCTTTTCTGATAGGAGAAAGAATTGGGGTGGATTTGGGAGGGAAGGGAGAGGTGCCTGGGAGAAGTGGAGGGAGGGAAAACTGTGGTTGGGGTATATTACATGAGAAAGAATTTATTTTCAATTAAAAGTAAATAAAACTTTAAAAAATCAGTAAGAACAACACTGAGGGCTAGAACCCTTTCCAGATAGAAATTCAGAGGACAAACGATTGCATGCCGGCTGTTCTCCATGTGATGGATGGGAGGTGAGCAGAACCGTGGGGACTGTATTAGAACAGAACTGTAGGTGTGATCTGCAGACAGAGATGAGGAACTGTGAACACTGTCAGTTCAGTAATACAATGTAGGTTGATGTCAAGGCGATACATGACTGGACCGTAGAGAGTGGGCGGGAACAAAGTTCTGGTAAAGAGGAAGAGGAGGCGAGAACTGGAGTTGCAAGTGAAGGCAACATGGAAGCAGATTGAATGTTTCTCTCAGTTCATCTCTAAATGGATAAGGTTGTTATGAATATTTTATAAGAGATGGAAGTGTACAGGACCATTTGACTTATTTAGGTAGGCACATTATATTATACCAACTGGATCAGAGTATTTTGGTGTGTACTTTGGTGTGGCGACTTAATTGAGTTTGAAGTAAGCTGTAGAAAGCCCACAACGGAGTTGGGATGTGTGTGTGCAAGACTTGGCAACAACATGCTAAGGAAAAGTGAGTGAAAACAATACACTGGGGTGGTCATGGACCACCCGGGACAGAAGCAGCCTGGACAGGGAGAGTGGACCGCGCCTGGGTCAAAGGATGCCGTGTCTGTAAGTCCTTAGAGGCATTGTGGGTCCGCTAAGACAAAAACAAGCAACAGGCCCTGTAAGAGCTGGCCCTAATGCGGGATAAAAGGTTATCTTCTTTTCAATATTTACTGCAAGAACATAACATTGCTTACACTGAGGATTTTTAATAACCTAGAACCCAATTTTCTATTTAAATGATGTTTTTGGAATTTTTAAAAACAGGAGCTTAAAAATCTTTGATGGGCAAATGCACACAGGTGAGGCTGGTTTTAGTGCTTGTCACATTCAGTAGTTCTTACATTCAATCTCAAATAGTCAGCGACCACACAATTCTATAAAGTTTGTGAGGTACAGAAATCATTAGAATGCAGTTTACTTAAAGCTTTAGAGGCAGTAGATAAAGCTCTGGGAAAGGGAAATTATAAAAATTATAACAGTTACTTTCTCAATTTTAAAATGAGTTATCTGTACATTAAATGTTGATGAGCCAAGTTAAAATTACTCAGGGAAAATTTAAATATATATTTTGGGCATAGATTGCAGACCCTTATTTCCATTTTCTCTGGTAACTTTTAAGTCTAATACAGCTTAATTAATTTTCTAATCCATTAAGAATGATGGTTTGTCACTGGAGTCTAAGCTCATGGAAATATAGAAGTATGTCAACTCAAAGTACACTGCGCTATGAGAATTTACCTCTGATGAAAGTTTGAATTGTTTGTCTGAATCAAATTCAGTTGATGGACTAAATCATACCATGAAAAGGAATGACCCCTATGTACTTATTTAAGACTGAAAACTCTGTGTGTCTTGCTAAAAAATAAAAGAGTTTTGGGGAATGATATGCCTTGTAAGATAGGGAATTTATCCAGAGAATTATAAAAAAGAAAGCCACAAATTGCTAGGGATCTAAGCAGGAGGCAGCTAGAATGCCTGTGTGCCAGAATACAGAAGCCACACTTTTGAGTCTGTCCCACCCCGTGGTGCTGCATACACTCAAGTCATCTTCTGTGAATAGACAGTTAATGGTCCATAGAACACCAAAACTGCTGAAAATGAACCAAGAACATAACATCTTCAAATAAAATTGGACATTTCTGCCAGAAATTACAGGAGAAACAATAGCATTTGAAATTATCAGAGACACCTAGAAAACATAAGCAAAGTGTCTAAAGAGAGATATGTGGTCCAGGAGTAGAAAACCCAGACACAAATACTTTTTTGAGATTTAAGTTTAGAGGCTGGGTCTTGTCAGTTTTTATGGGTTAATAAGCTTGAGGAAAAAGATGGCAAAGGCATACAAGGGGACTGTATTCTAGCAACAGCTCGAACAGCCTGCCAAGGGTAGATCTTTCCCATGATTCTTTTCTAGAATGCCCTTACTCTTTCTTGACACTCTCCCAGGGGATTGTGCCCAATGTTTCAACTTCAATTTCCTTCCACATACATCCTGCTGAATTCAACATATCTCCAGCCCTAGCATCTCTTAGAAAGCCCAGATCTGACTTTCAAAACATTAACTAGCTGTATGCACCAATGTTTTACAGGCATTGAAATCAGCCTGCTTGTTGCTTTCTCACCTGTTCTGTTTCAGAACATCTGTATTCCTGATGTTAATGGATGCTTGGTTCACTGTAAATTTACTGCCCAGGGAATCAAACTCATATCTAAGAGCTCTCCCTCCACAGCTCTCTAAATCTGTCTCATGCTTGGGTGCTGTGGCACACATTTGAAATCCTAACATCAAGGATATGTTTGTGTGTTCATGGGTTTGTACTTCTGCAGATGGCCTCCTTCTCCTCTCATCTGGTTCTTCAAGACATTGTTTTATTCCCAAGCCTGACACTAGTGCTTTGAAATTCCGTATGAATTAGCTTCCAAGGTGCTGAGCCTTCATCTTTCTGTGTCTGACTAATCTCACCTAACATGTTGATCTCTAATTTTCCCAAGTTGCAAATGATAGATTTTATGGGTAAATTCTGGATACTCAGGTATTTACCAGTTCTTGTGAGTATCCCTGCAAATACGGATGGACTGACTAGGCCCATTGTTCTAGGCGGGTCTTACCCAGCAATGGCCTTGGGACCTTCTAACCACCTTCCTTAGCCTAACTACAAAAGCAAATGACCTTTTAGTCAAATTTGATGAGGTCAAAGCACCTTGGTTTTACTTCCTCATGGAGCAATGCCACACCATCCCAGATCCACAGCAAAAGACCGAAAGACCTTACAAAATCACTCACAGAAATGTAATTGACCATTTTTTGAACGATGCTTCCTTCCCCCACAAAAGGGAACATACAATTATATCTACTCTCCAAAATATGTGTTTCTACCTTTATTAAATACTAATTAAACTATATTGGAGATTCAATTTTCAGTTGTTTGAGTGTCTGATTCATTATTTTTAAAATTTATTGCAGAGTAACTTTATTACAGAGACAAGGCTGCTTTGGCAAGGGAATCACATCTAAAGATGGGTCTAGGTCTATGTGCTTCAACTGGAATGCAGCTACACAGTGCATCTTTAATGCTCTGATTGGAATATAGGCATGCCTTTAGTACACATCTTTAATCTCAAACAGTGACATATAATTGAGGGACAAAGTGATGAATCAGAGAAAGATTTGTCAGAATATATGAGCGGTAAGATATGTCCATCTCTCACCCGAATAGACAGGAAAGAAAGTCTAGTTAATAGCAGTGTAGGAAGTTTGGCAGTTCAGTTGAATGGAGTTGAGTTCTATTCACTTCTGTTTAGTTAGTAAAGTCAGTTCAGTGAAGTTGAGTTCATGCAGCTCAGTGCAGGTCAGCAGAGAGTTAAACCAAGACAATAAGAAGGAGCCAGGAGATTAGAACAAATTGCCAGTTAGTTTGCAGCTAAATAGACCAATTCAGTGAGAAGTTGAGAGAAGCCAGATTGAATCACTCAGTTTGGAGAGGATTTTGAGCCAGTCAGATGGAGTTGAGAAAGATCTAGAAAGGGTTAGTTTTTCAGCAATAGTAATTCTCTGAGATGATAATTACAGCTGATGAATAAAAGTTCCTTTTACTATTAAAGTTTTAGGTCGCATTCTTTACATTTTGGGACACTAGGATATCTGTTCATATGTGGATATCTATATAATTAGTATGAGGAAGATAACTTACTGTTGAATGTTTGATAAGTGAACCAGATAATTTTAAAATAAAAGAGACATGTGAATATAGTAGCTGGAGAGATGCAAGTGCCCACTGTGCCTTATAGGCACTGCTATTAAATGGGAAGAATGCAGCAATCCCAATGGTGGGGGTGAGATGGGGATTGAATCTTCAGGATGGTTCTCATCAGCATGTGTTGAGTTAGAGTTAAGAGCCTCAGAAACACAAAGTGAAAGTCAAGTTAAACTTGTCTTCATAGTAACTCAGTTGACATCACTTGCATTGGACCCACCACAGTGGAATAATTTAAGATCGAAGAGTTATTCAGTGTGGGCCTGAGGTCATGAGCCTTTCCAACAGACATGTGCTTTTTTGCAGAACAGCCCTCCTGGGGAATACAGTTATGGTAGAAATGAAGCCCAGAGGCAATGTTTTAGAATGGAAATCATTTGCATGGCCTTAAATTTTCTTGTCAAGTAAGTGGGCTTGGTGATGAACTTAATGTCAGGAAAGCTAGAGAAAACCTTGCTTTTTTTTTTCCTGATAAACTTGCTTTCCTCTAAATTTTTTATTTTTTCTTAGTTGTCTATCTCTGACCCTACTCTTTTTTTCTTGTATGTACAACAAACTCTGAAAAACTGAAACCATTTTCTCCATCCTCTTTCACGCCATCAGTATCCAGATTTTAATTCCATGTTATGATTGAGTTTCTGCACATTAGCTTCACTAGCAGTCTCTCATTACCGGTCACACCTGTGTCATCTTCATAGCTCATCTCTTGCTATCAGTTGACAAAATTGGTCATTCGAGCTTCTTTAAAATGCCTTTTGCACTTGCTTCTCAAAATACCCCTTTAACTTGACTTCTGTCTGATTCCTTGGCTCCTGAAGTTGAGGATTGTGCATCTTCGTGACCCCACTTTCCACTTCTTACACACATACATGAACATATGTATTCATGTGTGTGTGTGTGTGTGTGTGTGTGTGTGTGTATGTGTGTGTGTGTGTGTGTGTGTGTGTGTGTGTGTTCATGCGCATCAGCAAGCACATGGGGTTCTAAGTGTCATTTATCACAGATAATTCCCAAAGGCATTTTTAGATGGAATATCCTTTTCAAAGTAGACTTAAGTGTGTACTTCACATCACAACCTGAACGTGCAATTGGCGTCTCACAGTTAATATATCCGAAGCCACAATTTTTAAGCTACTTTTCCTGTAATAATTCTCATGTCACCTAATTGGTCTCTTAATATTAAAATTAATTTTGTTAAGTAACCCTTGACCTATATCTTTTTCTGACATGTCACATCTTCTCTGGTATCAAAACCCACAGGCAATGCTGTCTGAGTATGCCTCAAATGGCCCTCTTTTGGTTTTTCTCCTCCACTACTATGACTACTACTACCACTTTCTCCTCCTCCCAATTCTCCCAATTCTTTTTCTTCTTCTCCATCTTCCTATTCCCCTCCTCTTCCTTCTATCTGTTTTCCCTCCATACACACTCTTTCTGGCCAAAGCCTTACATAGTATTCATCAGGTATTTTTCAGTGGCTTTCGGCTAATTTCAAACTTCTGTGGCATAGGAGACAGGAATCTGTTTAAGTGACAGTCAAAACGCCCAATGTTCCACGGCCCCTAATTCTCAAGGGCACTTTTCTGTGTATCTCCTATTCTCATTTGTTTTTGTCTGACATGCTTGTCACACTCACAGAACCTTAACTCAGCCATCTTGACCTCCATTTCATGGAGTTTGATAAGTGCAACTTTATGTTTCTATCTAGAGTATTTTTCCTTAAGATGCCAAAATATTAATTTGTTATCAGACCACCTTCAACTCCTTACTCAAATGCCACCTTCCCAGTGAAATTTCATAGTTACCTGTTGTAAAATTCTAGAACTACCTCTTCCCCATTTCATGGTGTCCTTAAATCTGTATTTGCTTTAAAAGAGCCTACATGAGACTTGCTATTAGCAGTGAGTTGTTATATAGGAATCAAAGAGATGCCAACATATTTAATTGTCATAACCATGTTTTTACATAAACTGTGAACTCTACCATATTATGAGTCCCACAGGTTAACTGACTGTGAATCAAGAATGATTTGCTTAGTTTTTCTGGCTTTTGAAGCTGTGCATTTAACTACCACAGCCAATGAGCCTCTCCCATGCAAACACTGCATCCCATTCTATGATTGGCATTTGGATCTACTGTTTCTCTGAGCAGACTGTAAGTTCCTCCAGGGCAGGATTTGTACCAACCGTATTCAGTTACATATTCTCTGGCATATGCTAAATAATCAATGTCATTTTTATGAATGAGTGAGTAAAGCCCAGGTCCTCTGTTGGAGAAACAGGTGGTATTGAACTTGAAGGTTATGAGCCTTTTGAAATGTTTAGATTAATGTTGCTCAGTGATTCGTCTCAGCAAACTGTGTGCACAGGGCTCATCATCACATACACATGTTGCACCCATTGTGTGACTGTGATACTTAATAAGTAGATGTGGAAATGTCGCAGAGTTCTGACCGTGACTTGTTCTAAGGCCTCATTCATTTGATTGTCACCAGTACTAAGTCAGTTCTCCTCCTCATGACACAGGCCTTGAATAATACTGTATTTTGCCTCCTCGTTCTTGCTTTCACATGTGTTCGGTGCTTTTTGTTCTGTGGTTTCTGCATTCATTGTTCATTAGAAATTTCGAGAACAAGGGCCACTAGTATTTTAACTCTCAAATGCAACTCACACTCTGAGTTTCATATTTCTCTTAATTTTCATGTGATATTTGAATTTTGGAATCTATTCCATCCTGTCCCTTTGTAACTCTCTGGCCACTTGTGAGTAGCTGATCCTGTCGCCATGTGGTAGTTTGGGCACAGGGGAGATGGCTCCACCTCTCCTGGAAACCATGGGACAGCTGTCCTTGAAGACATGAGAGCAGGAGAGATGGCCCCAACTCTAGCTGGCTATGGCACTGAAAGCAGACCTGCACATTGCCCAGAGAGCACACTACAGCTGGCCCTGGGGACAGGAGCCAAAGTGAGTCAGCCCCAAGAGTATGAGTGCAGGAGAGCTCTCCTTGTCCCTCACAGGGCAGTGCCAGAGAGCTAGCCCTGGTGACATTGGCGCAGTAGAGCTTGTAGACTGACTAAGTCAGCTACCACTCAGACCTAGACCCAGGGCTTTGAGATGCTTCATCCAAACACCCACCCCACCCATGAACTTCTGGAACACATGAGGTGGCCAGTTCTGCAGATACAGAACTGCAGGATCTCCATGCCACAGGGCAGCAACAGGATATCTGAGAGGAGTTCCAGTGAGGACCCAGTACTGACAGTGTAGTAGAAGCCACAGGCCTCAACCCAGACCAGCGACTCACTGCAGTGACCATTTGCTAGTAAAGGGTGTACTGTGTGACAAACTATGACATACCAAACCTTTCATACTGAGACTGTATTCATTTATTTGTTTGTTTTCTTTTAGGGGTGGAGATTAAAAGGGCAGAGAAACAGGGAGATAGATGGCATTGTAATGCATGATGTGAAATTCACAATGAAACAATATAAAGTTAAAAACTTAAGCAGCTATTACATATTTGAGTCTTACGTGAATACTTTTCATATCTGGTATTCCTTTTATTTTATTTGTTCAAGAGATTTCTTCTCCTTGTACATTAGTGGCCCAACTTACATATGATTTTGACAGAGTGTATCCAAAATTCACCTCATCTCTGCTTCACCATTGTCTCTCATCATTTATTAAGCTTATATGTTTAAGTGATTTATGTGCTTGGGCACATCCTGAAAGCTCCACTGTGTGTGGCTAGTCATGATGTCTTGCCAATTCTTTTGTTTGTTTGTTTCTATGAGAGGCACATCCCTCTTCACCTCTTTACAGGCCGAGGAGGATCCTCTCTCTGCAGGCTTTTCTTAATTTCCACTTAATACCTAACTTGTTTCTCCTCCTTATAATATGAGGTGCCCAGTTCAAATCCCTTTCACTACCAGCTTTAGTATTTTAGCCTTAAGCCAGATGAGATCATTTATTTCTTAAGATGATCATCAATTCTTCATTGCCTTTAGAGTCAAGAATAATACAGTGGGTGTGGCATACAAAGTGCCTCCTATCTGGCCTACACTTACCTCTCCAGAGTCATTTAGCTCCACTTTTCTCTTTGAGCTTGATGTGTAATTGTGTTAGGACCAGGAATGATTCATTGACTGGAACATTTGTTTTTCATGTCTACACCTGAAATCACTGCTTTGGGAACCTTCTATATGTTTTTGTCCTAAATGCATCATGTCAAGGATCCATCTCTGAACTCTGGGCAACTGTTTTGAGTTTTTCTTTCTATCATGCTTCCTTTGAACTTATTGCTTCTAAACAAGAGCAGCCATTTTCTATAAAATTCAGCTTTGAGTGAGTGGAGCATGTTCCCTTATAGCCCCTGAATGAATGAATTCTGGGACTGTGCATGTGTCTTACTTGCAGAAAGAAAATAAGTCTTCCATTTATATTGGGAGGCTGTGGGAAATAGGCTTACAGGTATGGTTTAGAGCCTTGTTTTTAGGTCCTTGCAATCACAGACTTTAAAGTAGGTCTCCTTTTGGGTTGATTTTCTGAAGATGAAGGAGTCAGAGAATATATAATAACATTGAGGGGGGAGGAGAAAGATAAAGGGAGGGGGAGGGAGAGGGAGGGGGAGAGAGTTAACATTAAGCTTTTAGCTAGAAAGCTATTGCAATAAAACAGTTAAAGAATAATAAGGGTGATGGCGTTAAGGAAACTGCTATGAATCTGAAAACAGAGGACGGTAACGGGTGTCTGAGACTGAAGAAAAGAAAGACTCAACAGCTACTGTTAAATTTTAGCAAAATGCAAAGGAATTACTGAAATGAGATACAGCGTTGCTTTGCGGGGAGGAGGTTTGTTGGACGAGAGGTAAATAAAGACAAAGCTGGAGAAGGGGCTGTAGGAAATAGCATGGTGAAGGCATGGTGTGGTGAGAAAGGAGGAGAGCAGAGAATTAAGGATGACCTTGTGCTGTCTGGGCAGAGTATGGAAGAGCCAGTGTGGCTTTCTGCTGAGTCCTTGAGCCCAGTTGTCTGGCTGGACCATGGTACCCCATTCTATCCCGCTTAAGGACTTTCTCCATCTATATAAGGGCACTTAGATTTGATAAAGCATATACATTCAAGATCAAGTCAACCTTGGGAGTGTTGGATTGAAAGGAAATATGGGAAAGCCATACCTCGGTACCACATATGATCTGTAAATCAAGGACATGCTGGTCACAGCTAGCAAAGGAATGAATAGACACCTATAAACTCATCAGAATGAACTTTCATGTTTTGCTTGATACATCCCTAGGTAAGTGTAATAACAATAAACTGTGGCCAGTTTAACATACTTTCAGAATGACAGAGGCCAATCCTGAGCTGTATTTTAAAAGAAAACTGAAATCAAAACAAAACTACTGGCTAATCCTTTCTGCCCTTTCCCTCCGTATAGCCTACTGAGCATTTACTAAGGGCCATAATGCCTGCAAGGATAAGCTGGTAATAGAATAGTCATCCCAGGAGGACAAGTGACAAGAGACATTTGGGGTCTCACCACAATTTCACACACACACACACACACACACACACACACACACACACACATTCTTAAATTTAGAGCTTGGACTTCTGTGAATAACACAGCACACCTGTGCACAAAAGAAATGGCTGAAGGCAAGATTTATGTCACTGAAAGACTCAGGGAAAGATGCAATGTGGAACTATGGAATGATCGGTCCTACAAAATGTGAGAGGAAAGGCTTTCCAAAGAGAGGAAAGCAGACATGATTTTACTGGGGTTCATCCTCACAGAAGCCACTGCAGAAAAGAATCTCAGTAAAGGAATGGGTCGGATCAGTCAGAAAATGACATTTAGAATTACCAGAAAGAGGTTATTCCTAAATTAACTGAGCACAGTTGGTAAAAGTTATTTAAAAGTAGGAGTAAGTGAGTCTTTCTGAAGATGGACATGTAAGAGCCAATATGGGAAGGTTAATTGAAGAAGCTAAGGAGAGGCCTGTGGGATTAAATTATCATAGAAAGCGGGAAGGTTTTGCAATGCAGGAGAATGGTGTACATTAAGACAGGTAGGGAGCTGCTTCTGATGGTGAAGATGGAGAAGAGCAGGTCATGTGGGCACAGGGCATATTCTGTTTTCCATCTTCAAAAAAGAAAAAAAAAAGTAATTGAGGTGGCCACACTCAGACTAAACTCAGGAATGTACAATGCATGCGGATTGGTTATGATGAACAGGAGCTGCGCGCTGCAGGGGTCTCAGAGAATTCAGAATTCTTCTGTGGTGACTCATGGCACTTTCCACTTTCAATGTGGAATGTGGAGTCCAGGGCACGTGCACATCTAAACTGTGGTGTCTAAACTGGGGAGACCCTTTCCCTCCAGTTCCAAGAACAGAGAGGAGTGTATGTGATATCATAGATAATAATCCAATGTAGTATTTGACAGCTTTCAATGGTAGCATACACACACAAACACAGACACACACAGATACAGACACACACACACACACACACACACACACACAAACACACACACACACTGGTCATTCTGTTTTCTTGATAGACAGTTTTAATAAAGTATAAATTTCATAAAATGGTTTTGCCCAGTCTCTGTGGGCATTATCATTAAGTTTCACTCAAACCATAAAATATTGTGTAACTTGAGAGGTATAGACATTTCATTGTTTAAATTTGCAGAATAGAATACTCCATGAAGCAAAAATCGATAAGCAAGTGACTCATAGTTGACAGAATAGAAGAAAACATAAACAAGACAACAAACACAGTGTTTGAATCAGGTAAGCACACGGCTTGGCGTTGTTCAGTCTCGTCTTTCAACTGAGCAAGAGCTAAAGGTCACTGCCTTTGCATCTCAAACTGTCCCTCCAATACAGATTCTGAAAGTCCCATTACCCATCTTTTATAATAGTACAGAACATTACTCATGAAAATGCAGAGAGGATAGAAACAAATTCTTGGCTAAAAGACAGACTGGGGGCTGGGGACTGACTCAGCATTTGAGAGCACTGGTTGTCCTTCCAGGAGATCTGGCTCCAATTCCCAGCACCACATGGCAGATTATTTCTCTCTGTAAGTACAGTGTCTGGTCAAGTAACACCTTCATGCAGAAATAAATTCAGAAAAAATACCAATGAACAGAACATAAGAATAAAACAACAAGAAAGAGTGAAATACTAAAAGTTGGCCTGGTAGTTTTTCAGGTTACCTCGACACTGTTTTACATGATTATTTTATGTATGCTCATTGTAACTAGTAAGATTTCAAATCATACTATCAAAACTTTAAAAATATCAAGTACTCAAAAAATATATTCATAGAGTTTAATGCCAACATGCTTTTAAAAATCTATACGTGTATCTCCGTTTTTTTAAAAATAAAGTTGTAAAAAAAGTATGTGTAGTCATAGTATATTTAGATTTAAATATACTAGATTTTTGTTGTTATTGCTGTGTGTGATTTGTGTGTGTGTGTGTATGAGAGAGAAAGAGACAGAGCATGCATGTATAGCACACGAATGTGTGTATATGTGTATGCATGCGTATGTGTGTGTGTGTGTGTGTGTGTACACATGTGAGACTCTACTTGTTTTGTTTTGAGACAAGGTCTTTTACAGAAAACAGAGCTTGCCAATTTGTTTCCAACCCTGACCTGTAATAGCTGGAGCCCTGGGCTTACAGTCATGATCTGCCAAATACGGACTTTGCACAGGTCCAGGGAATCAGCATTCAGGTCTTCATGCAGTGAGCACCTTATTCACAGGTCTTCCCAATATGCACTCAGAATTGAACCCCACCTTTATGTCTGTTAAACTGTGCCAATTCTGGGGCTCACATGTCTGTTGATCTAGAGACCATACAATCTTAGCAGAAACTACAATGTTAACTGTCATCAGTGCATGTAATGTTTGTGATAATTTTAAGGAAAACAATATTCTGCTTAGCCTAAACAAAGGAGCTTTTTTTTCTATGCAATTCCATAGCAATTAGCAGTGGTAACCTGTTACTTATTAAATAGAATTCTTACATGATTTGGCTTAAGGATAATAAAGCGTACCAAGTCAAAGAAGGGGATGCCTTGGTCACTTTGTTTTATTCTTTTTGTGGTTTTGAGAAAATGAAAGAAACCTCGGTAGGAAACAGATAAAAAGGTCAGAGGAAGAGATGGCATCTCCTCCTGATTAGTCCAGGAGGGTAATTAAGCAAGAGCTCAAGAGTCGATTTCTTCCTTTTCCCTCTTACATTTGCAGGAAACTACAGCATCCTATATAATCAAAAGCCTTCCGCATTGAGATGTCTACGCTCTCTTGCTAACTGGAATACCTTCACATGGGGCCAGTGTTAGGATGACATGTCTTCCTGAGGGGATCATACTGGGTAGAAGACAGAGAGAAACTTTTTACACTTTTATAATTTCTTTGTGCATTTTAAGTTTTGCAGAGGTCAATTAACTCTTTCATTTATTATTAATATTTGGCTAGAACATTCTTAATATTTAATTGTCCTTCTCATCTCACAGTGCAAATTCTAGGCAAGGTGTGTCTGCCTGATTCGTATATATTACCTTAGTATTTTTGTGGCTGAGTAAAAGATTTACCTGGATAAAACCTAGGAGTTTTTGTTCGGATAAAATTTTCTACATCAGTCAGTAGAAAAGGATCACCCCTGTTTAAAAGGATGTTTAGGCTGAATTTGAGTGGTTCTTTTTCAAGGTTATAAACTGGGAAAACATACTTTTGGACCTAGAAGATGTAGGCTCAAATCTTGCTTCCCCCATGTAACAAGAAGATAAGCTACTGTTCTAGTTTGCTACTGTCTGTACAATAAAATAACTTAGAAATAATGAAGAGTAAAGAACATGAATTTGTTGCTCATATTCTGGAAGTTACAAAGTTCTAAGCCAGATTCTTAGTAGATTAATTATATTGTAAGAGAACTCTGACATTGAATTTTTACCTTAGTGCTTGCCTTCCCAAGATGAAAAGACAAAAGAGACAAATATATTGTCCTTCCATGCCTTTTATAAGAACAATCCCATCCATGAAAACAAGCACTTTATGTTACAATTATTAACACTTCCTAAAAGCTTACTTCTTAATGCTGATGTACTAGTTTCCAATAATATTTTAACATAGTAAATTCTGTACAACTTTCACACATGTCTTTTGTCAGGACACTATTACTGAAAGTGTAGTAGTCATTCAATTTGTCTCTGTCTGCTTAGTTATAGTAAAACCAGAGGCCTATGTGTTTGAATACTTGGTTTTCATGTAATGGTGCTGATCTGAGTGAATGCTGACCTTTTGGAGGGTAAGGTTTTTATGAAAAAGTAGGCCTTTAGGAACAACCCTTGAAGCAGTGAGCCAGCTGTGAGCCAGCGTTCAGTCCCACACTTCCCCTTCCCCGCCCCAGCTTGCTCTAGGGAACCAGTAACCCTGCATCGGGGTATTCCCAGTGGGACAACACGATGTGAGGAACACACACTCAGACCACCCACCACCAGGAACAGCTGTGAGCCAGCGGTGATCCAGGGACACAGGACTGGAACAGCAGTGAGCCAGCAGTGAGCCAGGGGTGATCCAGCAGTGATCCAGAAACACAAGACTGACAACAAGATGGCAAGAGGAAAGGGAAAGAACGTACCCCAGGGAAACCAAGTCAACCTGGCAACATCAGTACCCAGCTCTGCCATCACAGCAAATAGCGGAATGCCAAACACTCCAGAAAAAGAAGACGCAGACCTAAAATCATACCTCAAGACACTGAGAGTTCCTAAACAAGAACAGGAGGAAAAGCATAAAGAATTAGAAGCTTTTAAAGAGGAAACAAGAAAAACACTCAAAGAACTCTAAGACCTAGAGGAAAACAGAACCAAAGAGATGAAGGAATGAAAGAAGGAATTTAAAACAGAAATTGACACAATAAGGAAAACACAAAAAGAGATAACCCTAGAGGTAGAACATCTAAAAAAGAAATCAGGAGTCACAGAAGCAAGCATTTCCAATAGACTACAAGAGATGGAAGAGAGAATCTCAGTGGCCGAAGACAACATTGTAAACATAGACAAAACAGTCAGAGAAGATGCAAAAACCAAAATGCTCCTAACCCAAAATGTCCAGGAGATCCAGGACACAATGAGAAGACCGAACCTGAGGAAATAATAGGAATAGACGAGGGCGAAGAATATCAACTAAGAAGCACAGTAAATATCTTCAACAACATTGTAGAAGAAAACTTCCCTACCCTCAAGAATGAGATGACCATGAGCATAAAACATGCCTACAGAACTCCAAATAGGTTGGACAAGAAAAGAAACTCCTCCTGACACATAATAGTCAAAACGCCAAGTGCCCAAAGCAAAAAATAAAAATAAAAATATTAAAAAGCAGTAAGGGAAAATGACCATGTAACATATAAAGGTAGACCAATCAGAATCACACCCCATTCCTCAACAGAGAATATGAAAGCTAGAAGAACCTGGACAGACATCATGCAGACCCTAAGAGAGCACAGGTGCCAGCCAAAGCTGCTATAACCAGCAAAACTCTCAATCACCATAGATGGAGAGACTAAGATATTCCAAGGCAAAATGAAATTACACAATATCTGACAACAAACCCAACACTACAATGAATTATAGGTAAAAAACCAAATACCTTGGTGTGACTCTAACTAAGCAAGTGAAGAAGGACCTGTATGATAAGAACTTCAAACATCTAAAGAAGGAATTCGAGGAAGATCTCAGAAAATGGAAAGATCATCCATGCTAATGGATTGGAAGAATCAACATTTTAAAAATTGCCATCTTACAAAAAGCAATCTACAGATTCAATGCAATCCCCATCAAAATTCCAACCCAGTTCTTTACTGAGTTGGAAAGAGCAATGTGTAATTTCATTTGGAATAACAAAAGACCTAGAATAGCGAAATCCATCCTCAACAATAAGAAAACATCTGCGGGAATCACTATCCCTGACCTCAAGCTATATTACAAGGCAATTGTGCTGAAAACTGCATGGTACTGGTACAGAAATAGGCAGGTGGATCAATGGAATAGAATGGAAGATCCAGAAATGAGCCCTCACGTATATGGTCACCTGATTTTCGACTTAAGCTGTAAACATTCAATGGAAAAAGGACAGCCTATTCAACAAATGGTGTTGGTCCAACTGGCACTCAGCATGCAGAAGAATGAAAATAGACCCTTTCTTATCTCCTTGTACAAAGCTCAAGTGCAAGTGGTTCAAAGAGCTCCACATTAAACCAGGTACACTGAAACTATTAGATGAGAAAGTAGGAAAAACCTTAGAACTCATAGGCACAGGAGAAAATTTCCTAAACAGAAGACCAATAGCTCGACCTCTAAGGTCAAAGATTGACAAATGGGACTTAATGAGATTGCAAAGTTTCTGTAAGCCTAAAGACACTATTATGAAAAAAAAAAAACAGCCAACAGAGTGGGAAAAGATATTTAACAACCCCACATCAGATAGAGGCCTAATATCCAAGGTATACAAAGAACTTAAAAAGCGAGATACTAGAGAATCAAACAACCCTATTACAAAATGGGGTACAGACTTAAACAAAATGTTTTCAATTGAGGAATATCGAATGGCTGAGAAACATCTAAGGAAGTGCTCAACATCCTTAGCCATCAGGGAAATGTAAATCAAAACAACCCTGAGATTCCACCTCATACCAGTCAGATTGGTCAAGATCCAAAACTCAGATGACAATAGATGCTGGTGAGGATGTGGAGAAAAAAGAACACTTCTCCACTGCTGGTTGGGTTGTAAACTGATACAACCAATCTGGAAATCAGCCTGGCAGTTCCTCAGAAAAATGGACATAGTACTACCTGAAGACCCAGTTATTCCACTTCTGGGCATTTACTCCAGAGATGCTCCAACATACAACAAAGATACATGCACCACAGTGTTCATAGCAGCTCTATTTATAATAGCCAGAAGCTGGAAAGAACCCAGATGTCCTTCAGTAGATGAATGGATACAAAAAATTGTGGTACATTTACACAATGGAGTACTACTCAGCTATCAGAAACAATGGCCTAATGAAATTCTCAAGAAAATGAATGCATCTAGAGAATATCATGCTGAGTGAGATAACCCAGTCACAAAAGAACAGATATAATATGCAGTCACTGATAATGGGATACTAACCCCAGAAAGCTCTGAACACCCCAGAAACAACCCACAGAGTGTGTGAAGAACAAGGAAGAAAGAAAAGAATATATTTTAATTAAAATAGAACTGTATCACATCCCCCTTTCCTTCCTACAGCCCCTCCTAGTTTCTCTCCTAGCTCCTCAAATTAATAACCTCTTTTCCTACATTTTTGTTACATATATACATATGTGTATGTATATGTACCCACAAAAACTTAATTATAACCTTATAAAAATATATTTGTATACTTTTATGCAAAAATGCTTAAAATCTGTACATTTATCTTTGTTTTTTTAAAATAAAGTTAAAAAAAACAAACTCCAGAGAAAAAAGGAACAACCCTTGAAATTTGTATCCTCTCTCTTTTTCAGTTCTCTTTGATTCCAGTCCCACTTAGATGTGATTAAACATGTAGACTCATCTACCTTAACTGTAATCCACTCCTGTAGCCATATCTTCCCTTCCAGGATGGATTGTACTCTTCAACTATGATCCCAAAGAACCCTTTTATTTTATAAGTTTATTTTGTCAGCAACAAGAAAAGAATCAACATCAGAAAACTATTTTCAAGAAGTTAGTTTGTCATTGTAATAAAATTATTTAGGCATTCTGAACAAGTATTTAGGGAGAATGTGGACATATTAAGTATCGAGGGCTAGAGATTTCTAAGAATGCCATAAACATAGCTTAATGAGTTATTCTGGTGAGAGCATAGAAGACCATAGAATGTCCATGGAAATCCAGGAAAGCAGGCATGTGACAAGAATAAGTATGTATGGAAAATTGGACTAGATGCATTGTGTTACTTTCTGTCAAAGTATCTGTCTGTAGTTTGCGAAGGCCCTGATATTTGGAGTGAGAATGAAATCAACATTAATGATCTAACCATGGACTTAGCACTGGAAAAAGTAGGTAGATATATTTAGGCAAGACCCTACTCATAGAGATCTTCATGGTGTAATAATACAATTCATTTGAAAGGAGAGCTGCTGAAAGCATAGAGCCTTCAGGGTATGTTGTTACCAAAAGTCTGTCCAGGGATGGGCTTTCTTCACTTCAGCTTGAAGGAATGCAGAGGGGATTATAGGTAGAGTTGAAAGGACAGGCAACGTTACCTACGACGCTGGCTACAAAGCTAGGCATCATCTATGTGGTGCTGCTTTTGTAAGCATACATGAGAGAAGACGTCATGGAAACTTGCACCAAGGTAGAAGAAAGTCACTGAAGCCAAAGAAGCAAGTTTGCATTTACAACACAAAGCTTTCAAGTAGCTATATAAGAAGATGTGGAGGCAAAGACTTGAATTCAGTGACGATCCAGGATTTAGAGATGCCAGAAATTAGAGACACTTGTCAAGGAATGCTGAATTTACTAAGCAAGATCAGCCCCAAATAGTGAACATGCCTCACAGACATCAGATTGGAGCCTCAGCGCGAGCCAAGCCTTGTATATCCTCATAATGACATCATGAGCCCAGAGAGTTTGTTGGTGTTTCAGTCTGGTATCTATTTGTCTTCCCTTGCCATGTCCCTATTCTCACTCTGTAGTGGCAATGAGTGTATGTGTGTGTATGTGTGTTGGAATTATACAAATTGCTCAAGATTTCATATATTCTTATAGATGCAACAGTGTTTGTATATTAAAAGATACTTTTGATGAATTTTTAAATAGACTTGGGACTTGTTAAGGTAATGGAGGAATGAATAAATATGGATGAATGTAGTTTTCATGATGAGATGATAAAAAGGCTATTGCGGCCAAGGCTGAAACATTGAAGTTTGGATACAAAATGTCTCCCACATTCTCAGTTATTTGAGAGATTGTTAGCAAGTTTTTTGTTTTCCTTTGTTTGTTTGGTTTTAGATTTGGAACTTTGGTGATGTTGGGGCATGGCTAGAGAAGGCGGTGTAATGGGATGAAGTGATTGAACTTTAAAACCTATCTCCCCTCCACTACTCTCTCTGCATCTTGATCCATTGAAATATGAGCAAGTGGCTTTATGCTCTACCACCACAGCCCAGAGTGAACCCTGGTATTGTACCATGCCTGCCTTGAGCAAACGCTCTCTCTAACAATGAATCAAACTATAACATTCGTCTCTGTGCTCTTGCCCTATACTTAGGTATGATAAAATTGCATATAATATACCATCTTTGTTTGCTCTTCTTCAATAAGAAGATAAATGGATGAGAGAAATTGGTAGGAGTATAATGAATATTAAAAAAGAACATGGAAATAGACTCCAAATATTTCCATACAGAAGTTGCTTGGTGTGAACCCCCCATTTGCACAGATTTAGGCCATTTGCTAAGGACTGTAGAAAGACTGTCTCTGTTGGGAAAAAGAAAGGCAGTGGGCCAGCTGAGCAGCAGTTTATACAACCAGAGGAAACGTGTTGTTCTCTGGGGAGTACAGTAGAAAGGCTGAGGCTACAGTGGAAGCCACCGGAAGACTTCAGAGGCCAACCAAGTAGGATGGTGTTATTAGCATGTACCTTCAAGCCAGACGGAAGTCATGCTTAAGAGGAAATAAGAGTTAGACTAATATCATGACTAGTACTCATGACCAGTAGTCATGACTAGCATCCATCAGAGTATTCTGATTTTGACCAGCATTTCTTGCTGAAAATTTAAAGGTTTGTAGATTTGGGCTGCAGCAGAAAGACAGGCAGAGGTTTGGTCTGAGTGTAAGGATAAAAGCAATCTAAGATATTTGGGACATTTCACTTATTGAACACTCTCAGTTTAACACATTCATTTCTGAGTGATCTTTAAAAGTTGGGAAATAGAAATGAATAATTCTAAATTAGATGGAAGTGGCTCTGGGGCTTTAAAAGAGCATGTTCATGCTCCTGTTCATAAGCGACTTAGATAATATTTTGGGGACTTGACAATTATCTATATTTAATGTTATTGTTGAGTTTGGTTAAAGCATTGCTTGTGGTATTTCTGACACTATACAAATAAACATTAATAGCTAAGGCTTGGGGCACTGAACAGTAAGAAAAAATGGGATCTTGTTTTAGTGTGTTTTCTTTGTAGGATAGAGTGCAGACACTCTAAGAGATTGGATGTATTTTCTCGGAAACTCCATGCTTCTCCTAGAGTGGAACTAAGTTTATAATCATCACTGGTTACTCTGTGTACCCAGTGCAAAGTTATCTGCTGAGCCTTTGAAAACAGGTAAGGATGAGTTTATGTAATCAAGGTCTCATGTAGCCTGTGCTAAACTCAGATTTGCTATGTGGCTGTGCTAAAGCTCATAATGACCCCCAAGTTCAGGGATTATAGGGTGTGCTCCCACACACAGCTGCAACCACACTTTATTATTGAAGACTTGGGTGGGTAATTATTGAAGGTGGCTGCCCTCATGCATTTGAGTTTCGCTTTTCTCCCTGAAGAAGTCTCTCATGCATTCCTATCTGCACAAAACAGGCAGACCTCCCACCAGGCAGAGGGTAATCCTGGTAGACAAATAATTCATATCGAGAAAATCTGTTGATTTATCATCTAGTGACAGCTGCCCACCTGCCTTTCCTCCTACTGTGGAGAATCACTGGCTGAGTCATCAGGAGTTGATTAGTGAAAAAAAAAGAAGGCAGATATGTTTTAGGGTGTAGACAGTAGGTATTTGTACATCCAGAGGAGTTGAGAGTGAAATTGGTAAAGTTTTGGAGGAGAGTAACTATTTAACATATGGTGACATTTTGGTCATGTAATCACATATTTGTGAACTAATTCTGTGAAAATATTTGGCAAACCTGCCAAATATAGGTACAAAGGTGTTCATTGAAGAGTGTTTATAGAGTAAAAATTAATAACTGTCAATCATAGAAATGTGCTTACTGCTGATGAGATGAAACAGAAGAATCGTAAGTATCAGGTCAGTATGGAGTGTGTCGTACGGCGTCATCTGAAAAAGGAGGAGGATGAGAATGACGTGAAAGAAAAGAATAAATGAAAAAGAATGAAAAGAAAATACAAAACATTAGGCTACAGAAATGATTTATTGTGCAAAGTTCTCAACCCCAAAAGCATGAGGACTTGAGGTTGATCTAGAAAACCCAGAGAAAATGCTGGCTACCCTATCACTGAGCAGGCAGAAAGAGGAGGATCCTCAGGGCTTGCTGGCAAGCCAGTCTGAATGAGTTGGTGAGCTTCAGGGCAGTGACTTACCTTCTTCCAGAGGAAGTGGATGATGTTCCTGAGAAAAGACACACACACACACACACACACACACACACAAAACACTAGACTTACTTGTGCTACTCTAAAATACAGACTACTGAATATATATATATATATATATATATATATATATATATATATATATATATATATATATATGAAATGTTATCAAAACTAGGTAATGTAGGTAATGACATATTAAATACACAAATACTAAATTGCCAAGAGTATAAAAGTAGAAAATTGTGTAATTAAGTTCGTGCAGAATTATGACTTCGAAGTTAGGAAAGTCCTGGAGTGTTGGCTCAGCAGATGAGTATGTCTGCTGTACAATCATGAGGACAGTAGTTCTGATACCTTCTCCTACATAACACACCAGGTCACTATAGACATATGTAACTCCAGAACTGTTATTTACCACATGCTTCTGGCCTCTGGACCTGCACAGGTCTGTGTGTACTCACAAAGGCATTTAAATTCACACAGGCACACACAGGTACACACACACACACACAGAGAGACTTAAAAATGTGTACAAAACATATTTTCCTATGTTTAGAAAATAGGAAAAAAGGTATCTTTTACTTTGTGAACTTATCATAATATATACTTTGGTTTTGTAACGATTCAAATATAATTTTGGATTAGGAACCATTCCCTTGGGCCAACATAGAGGACATACAACCTTATCTCTGGTTCTGTGCTGTATTTCCAATACTCAGAGAGATGCCTAGCTGCATTAGGGGCTCAGCATCTACCTGTACAAGTACAATGAAGCAATACTCTCTCTCTTCTATATTCTCAGACATTCCTAGACCCCAGCCTTCTAGTGACTGTCACATTGACATAAGTGATCAGTCTCCCCACAGAACTTCCCCAGAGATGGAAGCAGAAATTATTTGCTTTAATCAGTTTGTTCCCAGTGTTTGCAGGGTTTAAAGTGGAGACCAGGTGTGAACTGGCTGTTCCCAAACATGCTGTTTGTTCAGTTTTTATAATATTTATTTAGCAAACATTTATCGCACCCTATGTTTTTAGCCTTATATGATAAGAAGGTTAGGAATATGACAGCAAACATATAAAGACTGTATGTGTTTGTCACTCTTGCCTATGTTTCATATAGGCGACCTCTGTTTCTTAGTTAGATCTCAGAAACATCATTTTCTTATGTCTTGTACAAATAGGGCCCAGAATATGATTTAGGTTTCATCTATCAAACATGCTTCAGTAAGATTTCACTTGGGAAACACATTGGGGATGGGAGAAATGCAGATTTATTTATTTATTTATTTATTTATTTATTTATTTGGCTAGGAGAAATAATAAACATCTGGTCTAGATGACTGGGGTTAATAGCTGTAACCTGGAAAGTCACTGAGGTTGAAAAGGTTCTGATGAAACAAGGCAGTACTGAAGTGCTGTGATTCTTCAGAGTCACCTATCTGGGTTCTGGTAGTTACATTTCTTATTGTTGTAAGTACTGTTCTTTATAGAAAACAATATAAGGAGATAAGAATTTGTTTTGCCTCAAAGTTCAAAGAGATAGAGTGCATCATGATGGGGAAGATATAGTCACAAGAAAATTAGGAAACTGGTCACATTGTATTCATATTCAGTAAGGAGAGAGAGAGAGAGAGAGAGAGAGAGAGAGAGAGAGAGAGAGACAGAGAGAGAGAGAGAGAGAGAGAGAGAGGAGGGAGGGAGGGGGAGAGGTAGGGAGGGAGGGAGGGAGGGGGAGAGGGAGAAGGGAGAGAAATTTTGGGGTCCAGTTACCGTTCTCTGTTTATTTAGTTCAAGATACCCTAACTCCGTAATACAACATGCATTCAAGTGGATCTTTTTGCCTCAAGGAAACAGTTCTGAAAACGTCTTCATGTTTAGAAAGTTATGTTTTCATGTTAAGTGTAAAACTACTCAAGATGAGAAGAGTGATCATCAGAAAGTTGATTTTACTGTCAGTCCACTATGTTTTGTGCATCTGAGATGATTTAAGACACTTGCATTCTGTAGAGTTAGATTTTTCAAAACCCACTTTGATTGGGGTCCTCAAATGCTTTGACATCCCCCTTCTAGTCCAGTGTCCAAAGTTAGGGTGAACAAATTGTAAATAGGACAAGGGGATGTAGACCTATTTAGAAGTATTCCTTTAGAGTGGTTTCAATCTCCTTTTGTCAGGATAAAAACAGTCCAGTTAAAAGTGTTACTAAACATGAATCAGCAACATTGTCACAATCCAGAAGAAACCTCAAGGCCTCCATCAAAATGGCACAAGTCAGCAGGAGTGACCAGGAGTAGCCAGAATGTCAGTCTTCTGTTGTGCCTCTTTCAACAAAGTGATCAGCAAAGACTTAAGACAAAGTGTTGCATAGCTCGCTATGCAAGTGCTCCACCACTGTCTGCTGAGTCCTCTTCATCCTCTCTCCAAAGCATCATGTGTCATGTCACATGTCATCTTCAGCAACACATCACGTGAGTCTGCGTCGAATGACCCAATAAGAAACTCCCACTTCAGCCTTCAGTTGAAGCGATGGCTCAGTAGTTTAAAAGTACTTGCAGCTCAATCACGAAGATGAGAGTTCGAATCCAAGCACCTGCATTGGGCATCTGACAACTTCCTACAACTCTGTGATGCTCTCTTCTGGTATTTGTTGTCATCTGTATATGTATCCAGAACCACACAAGTGTACACATAATGAAATTTTTAAAATTTCAAAAGGCAGCAGCTGTGTTAGTTACTTTTGCATTATGGTGACAAATACCCAATAATAAGCAATTTAAGGCCTAGGGGGTTTATTCTGGTTCAAAATGTAAGGGTCATTCCTTTATGATGGGAAAGGCACATCAGTAAAAGCAATAGGTCAAGTAGTCATATTATATCTACAGTTAGGACATAGGACAAGGCCCACAGCATCTTCACAGTGACAAACTCCATCATCAAAACTCTGCCCTGTGAAGGTTTCAAAATTTTTCGAAACAGTGTCTCCAGCTGAGCACCCACCCTGCCAGCTTTTATCTTGTCTACCCCATCCATTCAGATTCAAGGCATTGCATCTCTGGACTTTATTGCATCAGTTGTGATGGGGACTGTCTGTCCTTGTCCACACAGAGCTTTAGCCATTGCTTGTCTTCAGAGCCCAGGTTGAGTTTTGTCTCTTGCATTCAAACCTTTATCATCACCTTACAAAGGCATGACAATTGGCCTCTTTTCACCCAGCATTCTCTGTATTTCTACTGGCTTGTTCCCACCCGTGTGATATGCTGTAGTGTGCCCAAAAGAATGATTTTCCCTTGATCCTTTCCTTACAATACTTTAGCCATTTTCTACTTTCTCCTCCAGCTTGAGCCCCCAATAGATGTCTGTCTATATTCCTTGCTTACTCTGCTGATGTCTGCAGTCATCTCAGACTACATAATGACTCCACCTACTGCACTGACTCTGGGTCCTTAGTGCTAAGTCTTATGTGAGCTGCTCTGAGCAGCAAGAGGGGTCTAGGAGACTCGGCCATCTCTTGCTCAAAATTTCCCAGTACTTTTATTACACCCAAATAAGAGCCAAGAGACCTTGCCAGAACCCACAAGAGCTTGAGTTGGCAGTATCTCCACTTCTGATCTCATCTTTAGCTTCTCTCCTGCCCCCACTCTCTCCATTCTCCTTTCAGCATTCCAAGTGTGTCCCTGTATCCAACCCTGAGATTTGCAGCTCTTTCTTCCCTGAATGGGCTTTTCCTAAGCAGCCACCAGCTTCCCTCCTTCAGATCTGGATTATGCTCAAATGATCATCTCACCAGGAGGACTCCCCTCTGCCTTTGCACTCCTAGTTGACCCTCCTTTTCTCCTCAGAGGCTTTATAACTACTGCCATACATCATGTGCTCATTTGTTTATAATCTGCCTGCTCCTACTAGATTATTATTTCCATGGGAGAGCACATTGTTTTGATCAGTGGTGCACCCTCAGCGCTGAGAGCTGAGAGGCACTAAATAAATATTCGTAAGGATTGAAAAATATTTGTTAAAAGAGTGCCTGTGGTTGTGCGAGAAAACAGCAGGGAGTACCCTGCTCTTCTGTGGAGACTCCTCTCTAGGGATGACAGCATTGGAAGTAGGAAAAGATGCCAGGCAACAAGGGAAAGGAGAATGGAAAGCCTGCTGCAACAGGGCCAGTCATGTACTCAGAAGCATAGACCATGGCTCCTAGAGGGAGAGTTACAACCCTATGAATAGAAACTATGAGTAGGCAAAGTTCAGAATGGGGATAGGTTCTCAGTGAGATTCAGGATGCTAGACCTTGTAAGAGTGGTTGACTAATCTACATGTCTCAGTTTCACTTTGTGAATACTAACATGTCAAAGTTCTTTCTGCTGAATTTTTCTTATGCTTATTTTAGTGCGCCTTAGAAAGAAAATTAAGCCGATCTATATTGTTCTGCACGAATTAGGGTAGAACTAAAAATCCAATCTTGGAACTTAAGTCCACCTCTCTGAGAAAGATCTCAATGATTCTAGCATTTGTCAGCTTGCACTAAGTTGAACAGCTTGTGTATCAAGTATGCCGTGAGCTGTGTCTGTGAGATATACGAATTCAAATTGTGCTTTATTTAATGTATTGTATTGTCTTGCATCATTGCTATTCAAAATTAGTAAAGGAAAATAACTGAAATTATATAATGATTTTTAATTTTGTGAGTCTTAGAGTAAGCTGTGGATGATCTACCAAAAATACATAGAAATTCATATATACCACTTTGCAACAGTTTTGAAGGTGTTAGAAGCCATCCAATATCTTGCATGCTTCTTTAGTGCGTCCTTTAGCTGGATTAGTGTTAGTGTCTCTGTCTCTCTGTCTATCTCTGTCTGTCTGTCTGCCTGTTTTTCTGTCTCTCACCCTTCCCGCTTTCCCTCCACCCCTCCTTTCCTTCCTTCCTTTCTTCAGTATGTGTAAATACAGATGTATAACAATGCACTTTTGTGTGTGAGTGTGCCTGCCCCAGGGCAGAGAACTACCTGGATGCTAGGCCTCGTTGAGACAGAGTGTTTGTGTTGCACCACTACTGTGTATACAGACTCTCAGGACAAGGAGCTGCCAGAATTCTTTATGCCTCAGCTTCTCATCTCCTTGGCTTTTGTGTGCAGCTCTAAAGTTAGGTTTGGAGATTTGAACTCAGGTCCTGACACTTGTGTGGCAAGCACTTGCATCTACACCTGTGTCTCCCCGATATAATACTCTAGAAGAAATAGGCTATCATCAAAATTATTCATGAAAATTTTGAACATGAAAAACATTTTAAATTCCTTAATCAAAAATATTAGATCTCTAAAGATATGAAGTTTTGCAAATAGTGCCTCAGTGAACAAGGATCTTGATATTTAAAGAAGGAACTAGATTTTTAGAAAGCAAAGATCAAACTATGCATTTCCAAATTACTACAAAATAGTAAAAAAAAAAAAAGGTAGGCAAGAGAAGTCTTAAAGTATTGAGTACTAAAGCATCTATCTATAAGTCAAATGTTGTAGCCATTTTGAACTGATTAGAATAATTTAATATAATTATTAAGATAAACAATTCTGAGTGGTTATATTTAGGAAATTCCCCGTGTTACATATTAATAGTTCTTATATCAGCAATCGTGGTCCTCTCTGCCTATTAATGCAATAATTTATGAAAATGGCTAGGCCTCCAGGTCCCAGAGTGTCAATGTGCTCCATCTTGAATTAATCTTTAAATCCCTCTTCACAACTGTGAGGGTTTGAATGAGATGGGTTTCTATAGGCCAATATATTTTTATACTTGGTTCTCAATTGGTGGAACTGACTGGGAAGAATCAAGAGATTTGGTTTTGTTAGAAGAGGTGTGCCACCGGGGAAGGCTTTGGAATTTCAAAACCCCACTCTATTCCTGCTGTGCTCACTGTGCCTCTTGCCTGTGGATGAAGATGTAGACTCTCATTTAATGCTCCATCACCGTGCCTGCGTGCCTGCGTGCCTGCGTGCCTGCGTGCCTGCGTGCCTGCGTGCCTGCGTGCCTGCGTGCCTGCGTGCCTGCGTGGGCCTGGCTGCTGCTGTGTTCGCTGACACAATGGTCATGGAGTCTAACCCTTTGAAACTGTAAGTCCAAAATAAACTTTCTTCTCTAAGTCATCACCATGTCTTATCAGAGCAACAGAAAAGCTCATACTAAGGTCCCTCTATCTTAATGTATTTCTGTAACTATTTCCGGGATCTACATTTTGACCTCCAGGCAGGGCATTACGATATCACTATATAATAACCCCACCTCCCTTCCATTCAGATCTCCTTGCTAAGCAATACATCAACTCAACTTTTGGCTTCTGCCCTCACAGTTTGTGCCTTAGTTATTGAGTAATAATTCTTTCCGTTGCAGTATACCCTTAGACATTTATCTCTCCATGTTCTCTTCAAATTGGTGCTTAGTGCTGTAAGTTAGAGATATTCTGGGAGCCTTGTACCATAGGATCCTCCAATAATGTTTTCACAATAGAATTAAATCTAAAACGACTTTAGCAACAAAGAACACAATCTTTATGATCTGATTTCACAAACTTTTCCTATTGCGGTGCCTGATCTCTCCTTCAAACCTATTTTCAGTAGCACGTTCCAGGCCCATCTATTTCTGATTCTTTATCACAGTTCCTATATGGACTACTGGTCAGACCCCTTGTTCACCTCCTAGCTCTGGTTTGTCCTTGGTAAATCCATTTCTTTTCTTTTGCAGTCTACCAGGTGGTAAAGAAGTATTTCTATGTTCTACTTTAGTTTCTGTTAACAACTAGTTTTGTATGCCACTTTGATTGAGCTGAAGTCCTGAAAGAGGCTGACTGAGACTCTTGAGTAATGTGGGACAAATTAAGGAGAAGCATAGGTGCACAAAAGTAGAAATGGCTGCTGGGATGAACGGAGAGCTCTGGGGGCCTCATGAGTGTGTGCCCCCTAGCTTGGAAAGCAAGAATGCAATAACGCAGCTGAAAAGGCATTGTGCCAAAGTTACTCTCTTGGGGATTCAGGAAACTTCAGTTTGCACGGGAAGGACTGTCTACATTTCCAAGGGATGCATTGCCTTCCTAAGAAAGAGAGACAGAGCCGGCCATGAAGTTCATTTCAGATGAGGAACAGGAAGTAGAGAGTGATCCAGTTCACATTAGAACATAGTTATTACCCACAAGAGGAAACTTTCATACAGTCACAGTTTAGATCTACTACTAAGGAAAGGAGACAAGAGTCCATTCCTGTCTGCCATCCAGAAATGAGTTGCCTAGAAGCTGGGTGAGAGCAAGGACACCACCGACACCCTAATTTCCAGGTGATACAACTTAAGATATATTGCTCTAGACTGACTCCCTGTCAGAGCCAGATTGAATGGATAACCTATTTGCTTATTCCTGGCTCCTTCACTTACACCTCCATTATTCTGTGATTATACAAGAGAAGGACATATAATACTGTTACAGATCAGGTATGATTTATTGACTCGCTGTAATTTTAAGATAACACATGTACTCAGTGTTGTTAGACTTGATGGTGTATTTTCTCATGAACACGCGTGAATAGAGCAAACACTCACAAAGCCTGTCTAAAGTGTCAGAGCGTAACTTACCTCCAGTGGTGGCTTGGGGCTGCATTAATGGGTCTATGTCATTTTTCTTCCTTCCTGTTCCCTCTCTCCTCCCCTTTGTAATTAATAGATTTTCACACTCTCGAGCACTTAGCATCGCCTTGTTTGTTTGATGCAGGCCCCTTCGGGGGTTTCCCCCTGTGGTTGTGGTAGAAGGACATGGGGGAAATCGTTTGATGAATCACAATTTGTTGCAGGCAGTTATGGTAGCGGCAATAGAGAAATGGAATATTTGCAAAATGCCAGAGGTGAAAGAATAGAGCACACATGATTAAAGTTGCCATAAAATCTAAGCTGTCAAAGCAACAAAAGCCGTAAAAAAGAAATATTCTGGCAACGTCAGTCTCCCACACATCCAAGGGTGCCATGAAGCACATTACCGAAGACAGTCCATTAGGAGCACAGGGAAATTTTTTTCCCATTGACTGTGAAAACATGTGCGGAACCATAAATGTTCTTTGCCCCAGGAATTTTAGCAGAGACACCTGGGGACTGCAACATCAACACAAAGGAACCAGCATCCAAGGAGTACTCACAGCCCTACTGTGAGCAACTACAGGGGCGGGAAGAGCCTCAAAGGCAGAGAGGCACACTGGGGTGAGTTTAGATGAGGGTCTTAGGAGCACCCCTGTGGTTCTTTCAGGGGTTATGTGAACCTTGGCAGCAGTTATGAGCACATGGAAGTACGGACATGACCCCTATGGGAACATGCCTCTATTGCTTCCCAGAGCCCACAGCAGAGGGGTTTGAAGTGGTGTGTTGAGAGTGCCTTAAAAGAACTAAAGTATTTCTTCTCTGAGGACATCCAAGCTTTTCTAGCAGAGATAGCTGGTTATCAAGGAAAACTATATAGAACCTCCAGGAAGGATCTTATATATCATCAGCAAGGTAACAGGTATGGGCCACTGTGTTGACTTCCGATATCCTAATGGCATCTCATGAAGATTTTGGGGACATTCCTGCAATGTCATATAAGTCTGGTGGGGGTTCTCCAGGTCTGGGTAGGTCAGAGAAAATTGTAGCTATAAGGAAATAGGTTGGAATAGAGTGTAAATGGAAAAAAAAAAGCAGTAGTATTCTTCCCTGTTTGGTTGAACATATACAGAATTAAAACAAAATAAAACAAACATACATGCCAAAAGGACTATTTATTCTCTTTGGCTACAAATGGCTATAAAGCATAGTTTATAATACTTGACTAAATAGACAATTTTTTTGATGGAAGTTTGTTGGATTTTATTACTTAAATTTCATTTGACCCATGAATCTAGGATGCTTTTCCCCCTCAAACTGCACGGGGATTGCCGATGGCATTGCGGTCCGAGTACATGAGTAAGATGAAAACTTGGGGAAACAAACAAACAAAAAAAATCCTGCTTTTTTTTTTTTTTAACCTCCACTCCATGCCCTTTCCTTAAAGATACATCTCCAAAAGCAGCAGAGAACTGAACTCAGGATTGCAACTAAGTCACAGGGACAGCAGACACCAACCCTAAAATCTGTCAAAGTTTTCAGTTTTCAGTGAATTTGCTTAATAAATTGTTGCCCAACTTTTCAAGAAAAGCTTCTTGTGAGACTATGGGGGACATTTGATTATTTTCAATTCTCATTTTTGAAGACCGTGGGCTTAGAATAGTAATCAAGTCTTTGCTGGGTTTCACCCCCAGGAAGGGATGAACGTATGAGAAGACTTCATTTACCTTCCTACTTCCTCTGCCTGCGGAATGTGTGCGTCATCAGGGTGTGCGACTTACTAGAGATTTGATTTTAGGAGAATTTTCTGTATCAGTTCTTCATTTTGACGACTAGCAAACTGGAACCAGAAACCCAAATGAGATGTCCCTGATGAAAGAGCTTTGCAATGCTCAGGACATGGGAATACACTTGTCAATCACCCTTTCTCTCCTGCATTGTTGCAAACCAGTCATTCATCGCTATCTTTACACAGTAATATAGTTATAAGGCACTCTTATCATCGTCATCACCATCATAATCACCATCATCATCATCATCACCATCATCATCATTATCACCACCACCACCACCACCACCACCACCACCATCATCATCATCATCATCATCATCATCATCATCATCATCATCACCATCATCATCATTATCACCATCACCACCACCACCACCATCATCATCATCATCATTATCATCATCATCATCATCATCATCATCATCATCATCATCATCATCATCACCATCATCATCATTATCAACACCACCACCACCACCACCACCATCATCATCATCATTATCATCATCATCATCATCATCATCATCATCATCATCACCGTCATCTTTTGATTTTGATGTTTTTCTTTAAACATATAAAACCTTCCACTTGGGAACCTGTTTAATCTCTTTGAATAGATAGAAAGTCACACAATTCACTTCTGAACACATCTTGTAAATATTGTCTTGAATCTTTTTTTTTCTTTCTAAATCTAAAAGCTTCTCTTGTAACAAAATATATGCTATAGTTGTGTGACTAAGATCATCTCCACAGTAGTAGAATGTGGGAAGGCATCAGAAAAACGGTCTGAGACTTGACTGTAGGTTCAAACAGCAGGAGAAAGTAGTTTGGGATCAAATAAGCTCTTATTCAAGTAAAAATGTCGAGAAACACTGCCAAGGGAACACAGAAAATAACTGGGGAAGGAAATTGCTTTTGGAATAAATGTTCTGTTCCTTCAGGTTTGCTCCTGTGGAAAGTGCCCCTTTGAAGAGACTTAATAGAACCATTGGAGGAACAAAACATGAAATATCTCATGGATTCTTAAAAGGTTTATTTTATAACGATTTCTTCTGATGGGTACGTGTGGAGAAAGGAGAAAACGACGAGGTGGAATTTGTACTCTTCATCACAAATCACAAGACAAGTTGATACAGAATTATTACTTGAATTAAGTCTGTTCCAAATAACGTCCTTTTCCCTTCTCTGCCATGAAAGCTATTCTTGTGTGTGTGACCTGTGACAATCTGATGCCTGGACATTAAGCCAAATTACTTTGTGTTCCCAGGGCATGCTTTGTTGCTAAATTTTGGCAGTAACTCATAGTTCTTTCACTAGAGTCTGTTGGCATTCCCTCATAATTTTGGTGAAATAATTTTTATGTAAGTTTTCTATCTTCTGGTTATCAATTTCTGATCATATACTGCGGACTAGGTACCATTCATTACTTTTTTTCAATCGATGAAATGTTATCACCTGTTCCAAGAATGAAGATTTTTTTTTGCCTCTAGTAATTTTGCACAGAATGGATTACTGTAGACCATTTAAAGATAATGGTTAGAGGCTATGGTTCATGTCATCTGTGAGGAGGGAGGGATACTTAGGTGCACTGATACTTTAGGAGAGGAATCAAACATCCCTAGGAATGGGTTTTTATATGTGGAATGGGAAAGTGATTAAGAAAGCAGGGAGAAGACCATCTTTAGTCTCAGAATTGTAGGAGGATGATGACTATCTTGGTGATGCTTATGGGCTAAGGCATGGAAATTTTTATCCCTATAGTTGTAGAGGCTAGAAGTTCAAGATCAAAGTACTGATAGGGTTGGCTTGCAAATGGTTGCCTGCACCAGTATGGCTTTTAATATTACATTCTTATAAAAACATTGGACCTATGTTAATGACTTCATGTGACCCCAGCTACCTCCTTAAAGGTCCTATTTGTAGTTACAGTCACATCGGAGTTTAAAGCTACACTACATATATTTTGAGGGGCACAATTCAATCCAGATCAAGGGGCAATGGATTACTTCAGCAGTTCAGTATCACTTATGATTAGTCAGTGAACAAAACAACTGGGGAGGTAATCAAAGACAGGATTGTTAGATGACACACTTGTAGTGAAACGTTGGAGTGCTGATGAGCCAATGAGGGTTTCTATGCTTAGCCAGTGAGGGTTTCTATGAGGAATGGTCTTTGATTAAATTATTTGGTGGTAGGTTGGAGGAAGGAAGGAGGTAAAGTCAGTACAGATGCAAGATGACACACAGACTGTGATGGAGGTATGGAGGTAGGCCAAGCTAGGTACAAGGATGGAAAGCTTAGATGAGCATCTACTAGGAATTGATATCGGATTAAGAATGGGGAAAGGGAAGTTCCTGATGTGGCATTGTACCGTTTGGAAGGATGAAGGACGCAAGGACAAAAAACAAAGGACAGTTCCATGGGATTTAGATAGAGTGGAGAAATATATAATCTGCTTTAATGTGGAGATATCATGAGTTATAGAGCATCAAATAAAGAAGTCTGCAGAGATTGATAGGGCTGATTCTTGGAAAGCAAATCTTAGATTAGCTTAGTTTAAAATACTTAGAATAGGAAAAGTGGAGTTTCAGATATGAGAGTGTGTGAAAATGATTAAATTAAGATAGAATGAGAAGATGAAAAATACCAACAAATAGAAAGCCAGTAAATATTGACATCTTAGGTGAAAATGCAGTGAGTTAATTCTTGACTTTCCATTGGTAGATGTTCAAAATATAGTTCAAATATCACTTTAATTGTTCTTGAGCCAATGCCCAAATAAATAGCAAATTAAATTTATCTTGTGATTTTCTATGGCTTATTTCTGCCTTTATTAAATATTTTAATTTTCTCTAATTTAAACTTAACCTATAATTTGATTTTTCACATTTATGTTTTTAATAGCTCATTTTTATTTTGGCTATGTTAATTTTCCAAGTGTTCAGTTACTCTAAGATTAAAGCCTCGAATTTCTAATAACTAGTAATGAATTGTAAAATTTGAATGACTCCATTAGGACGTTGCAATTTGGGGAAAATTGGCTTTCTAAACATTATATTATCTTTTCCTTTCATCTTAAATAGCATAGCTTCAGCCACCCTGTTCCATTTATCATAGTCACCACACACAGGCACACATACACACAAATTCACCTGAGGATATCTATTATGGTTGACAAGACAGTCAAAGGAAAGACAGGACCCCCAACATACTGTGATGGGTACTGTTAACTGTCAACTTACTGGGATCTGTAATCACCTGGGAGACTAACCTCAGAGCACCCATATCAGGGATTATCAAGTTTAAGTTAATTAATGTGGGAAGGTCCATCTTTGTTGTGTGTATAGTAATTGCTCTCTAGGGTATATTGGACTCTATAGTTGGAGAAAGTAAGCCATGCAGCAAAATGAATGCTCTGCTCTCTGCTTCCAATTATGGATGCAGTGTGACCTATCCTTCCTTAAGTTGTTCTTGTCAGATATTTTATCACATCAATGGAAGAGAACTGAAGACACATTGAGTCATGTGTTTTGATACTTTCATTCTCAGAGCTTGGATCTGTTGTTCTGAGCATTGTGCTAAGGGCAATGAAGACTTGGATGGAAAGTGAACAGATCATACTTGGGCCCCGGCCTTCTAGTATTTGTAATCTACTCTATCTAGACTGTTCACAAGCTTCACTGAAGCATGGTTAGTGGTTTGACATGCTATACACTAAAGACACTTTCCCTCACCCTGCCTTCCTCTCTCTTCCTTTTCATTTTCCTCTCCCTCATTCTCCTTTCCCTTTCTTCTGCTTAACAATTTGCATGTGTGTGGTATGCACTCACACACTCTGGCGTTCAGCTTTGTATATAGCAAACACTTTTACCTGTTGAGCAGTCTCACCAGTCCACCGCCTTCCTTCCTCTATGTTGGCAAGAACACTTTGGTTCTTTCCCTAGTAAACGTTCATTCTGAAAACATTGTCACTGACTATATATAATCACCAGGCTGCACATTGGAACTCCAGCAATCACTCATAACTGCCAGCTTTATCTTTTAACAGATTTTTTTCCTTTATGTTGACCAGGAAACACATATGACACTTCCTGCCTTTACCTTCGTCTCTTTTAGACTCTTTTGTTGTACAGATCAGTTGCATCTGTTAGACTATTTCTGGCTTTCTTCACTTAGCGTAATGTCTGCAGCATTAATTCATGCACGGATAGCAATCTCTTTTTGAACACTGAATAAGCATCCATGACATACAACACTTGTCTCTTTACCCATTTATGCATTGGCTTGCAGTTAGGTTGTTTCTGTACCTTGCCTGCTGTGAATGTGAACTTGAGACTACAGGTTGGGACACTTATGCTCCTTTGGGGAACCTTGTCAACACAGCTACTAAACATTCATTTATATTTCTCCACTGCAGTCTAAGGATAGATGGCCTCGCCTTTTGGCTAGAACCTGTCAATATAACTTGACATTTTAATCTCTGTGTGAAAGCTCACTGAAACCCTTTCTTCCTTGGCTCAAATCTTGTTTCAAAATGGCTCGAAATTATTTGTTAGTGAGCCTAGCAGAGTAGAAGTAAAGCCATCCTGGGGGTCTCTGAATTGCTTCCAAACCTGTGCTCATGGCTCTGCTCCTCAACTGTAGAACATTCCAGAATGGGCAGAAGCAGGAGGAGGGCAGATGTAAGATGATTTAAGCTAACTAGAGAATGACTAACCTCTATACACTGCACTCAGAATTCCCTGTCACTCACAGCCTCTTGAATGTTGATTTCCACTGACGTTTCATAGATTAGAATGAAGGTGAGCAGCACTGTGGCTTGTTATCCACTTTAAATACTTATATCTATGGAAACATACCAAGTCCACAGAGAGAATGAAAGGGGTTTTAAAAATTGGCATTTAACATTTTGTCTGCTTTGTTACATAATATTGATTGTGCCTCCCATTACATCACTGGAAAATTAAAGACTTCTAGAGATTTTTATATGGGACACACACACACACACACACACACACACACACACACAGAGAGAGAGAGAGAGAGAGAGAGAGAGAGAGAGAGAGAGAGAGAGAGAGAGAGAACATTTAGGTAACCATGCTATCATTTTAATCAGCAATACCAGCAGTTACCAAATGAGTGTTTGTGTTTCTATTTTTTTCTACTTACTATGTAGTAGATCAGAAAAAAAAACCACAATTAGATTATTTTTAGATGCTCAAACTTGGAGAATATATTATTCATTAAACTAGCCTGGGAAAATCAGGGTGTTTCCTTGGGGCCAGGGTCACATACCAGTGTCTTAATGGAACATACACACTGGGTTGTTTTCAAATACTGACAGAAATCCTGTTGATTTAAAACCTACCTTAAGAATCCTATCTATAATTTCCATTCACATTTGACAGAATCTCATGACATTAGAAGCACCACCTTCATTGAAATTCTACATTGCCAGGGATCCTTGCATGCGTTTTCCATTTGCAGACAACACTTTTCTTCCTGACACAGATTCAAATGAGGATCTCAGGAGAAAGAAAAAAAAAAAAAAAAAAACAACAAAACAAAAAACTTAAAAAATAAAGCAAGACAAAAAGAACCCCGAAAACCAAAAACAACTCTCACTCCACCCCCAACTTCATTTCAAAACAAAAAGAAGCACAGCACAGCAAGTGCCACTCTTTAAGTGGGGAGAAAGGAGCAGATCTAATTGATGGAAAACAGACTTTGTTTCTCAAGTTCAGACATCTCATCTTGTCTGTCTTGTCAAGATGGTATGAGATAAATTTGAAAAGTAAATAGTAATAACTCCAATTGCCCTAAGGCAGCTTTGTCAACCTCTCTTGTTCTTGGAAGTATGATTAATACTGGAGTTTTCTCACACATTCTTGACTTTCAAAAGCTTTTCCAACTTCTCTTCAGAAATGCACGCTCCAGAAACTTCCAATCTTTTGACTTTCCTCCAATTTACCCTGTTGTGGTTTCATCTATGTAATAGCCACTTGGAGGTAAAATGGACAGATTGACTCGATTTTATGCACATTTGGTATAAGGCTGAACGCAATACAAGCAAAAAGCCTCTCTTTCTCTCAGCTGCTTTCCAGTGTGTGCTGGTGAATTCGGTGATGCTCTAGCAGGTGATGCACGTTCTCCATGGAGTCTGTGTTGAGAAGACTATACACATACTCATTAGACCAAGATTCGGTGTAAGCAATGTATTTGCTGTGTTGTAGAAATTGCATTTTGCCAAACAAAGGCAGGCAATATTTTCATCCGAACTAGGCAAACATTGTGAAGCTTATGAGAAATGAAACATTGACTTAGATCAAGCCCTCCTTATGAAAGCTGACTTATAGTTTCTTAGAAGATACGCCACATTTAAATTGGTAGCATTATTTTCATACTCCGAAGAGATAACAGACTTTCTCTATTGGAGCAATATTAATCTTGATATGGTGAATACGTATAGCATGTTTAGTATGTATCAGGTGCAGTGCAGTACCTTTTAAAAAATAAATAAATTCTTGGCTCAGGCTGACACTGAATCTTGGCTCAGTTGCCTCAAACTTGCTTTTTCTTGTGTGTCATGTGCAATCTCTTGTGACACCAAAATGAATGACAAGTTAAATTTCGACTTATAGCTATATTCTGAATGTCAGAAATGGAATTTTCTGAAGGAAGTCATAGCTGAATTTCTGTGGTCAAAGGATAGACTATTCTTAGTTGTCATTTCGCTGTGTGAGCAGACATTTGTAGACATCATTCCTATGAGTTACAAGAAGTGGCGGCCTGAAGATGTGTATGCATGTGCACACCTGTGCTTGTGCAAAGGTGTGTATGCCTGCATGTGTGTAGACCTTCACACACATCAGTGTTTAATGAAAAAGTTGTATGACACCTTAAAGGAAGGGTTAATACGAGAGAGTCCGGGTTCTGATTTCTGTCTTGTTAATCTGTTTTCTTAGGCTTCTCCAAGAGTCTCTCCTGAAGTGCACAGGCCAGGATGGCAACTTAAACTGTGCCTTTCTTGTGATTTTATTTCTACATAGTTGTCGCCTAGTTGGAGTTGAAAGCCCTTTATAGTGAACTTAATAAAAATATGCTGATCGAAGTTAAAGACAGTTTTTCATAAGAGTAAAGACATTGAAGGTTAACCTTGACCTTCCCAGAGGAAAATCACTGTTCTGGGTTTCAGTTAAGTGTGTGTATTGCTCTTTCTGCTAAAACAGGCATATAATTTCAGGGTGAAGGGAGCTGTTTTCTGGAGAGTTCGCTAACATGAGTTGGTTGCAAAGGCTGCAAAAATAACCCCTGAGTGCCAATATTGCTACTAGGACAGAATGTCATGTGTTATCAAGAGCGATGTGTCTAAGAGGGGGCTGGCCCTCCTGTTTGTTTTTCTCTGGCTGAGAAAATGATGTCCCCTGTGAAAATAACTTAAGGTGTTTCTTTATATAGCTGGGCATGCTCTCCACGTGCACCTAGAAGGAGTGTGTTGGCACAGATATTGGGGTACACAGATATTGGGGTACCAGGGTTGAAACTCCTCAGCCTGCATCTGCTTTCAAGCTTGCTTCAGAGGCACAGTGGCCCCACCTTCTCTTCCTCAATGAGAGACTGGTTTAGGAGGGAGGAGGCACCAAGGCCTGGTTGTTCATCCCAACTTGAAGCAATTTTAAAAGGAATCTGACTTTAGGATGGCTTGTGGCAGAGGAAGGGATGTTCCAGGAGCCCTCGTCTAGTCTTCTCATAGGTTCATTAGTTTTTCATGACTGTATCTTTTCTTACTTGATCAGAATACAGGATCAGAAGTGTCAGGTGTCTTGAGAATCACCCCCAAATCCATTGGTATTTGTATTCTAAGCACAAGAACATTCTTCTGTAGAGCCCCTAAATGCCATCACTTTCAAGAACCATCACTGATGTTCATCTTTTTCACAGCCCATGTTCTAATATTCCTAGCTGCCCCACGAATACTGACATCAGCTCTTTCCTTTCACTGAAATCCATTGAGGGCCAAATATGGCATTTATTGCCTCCTTTATCTTCTTCATTATTTTTAGAAAGATTTATTTTTTATTTTATATGTGTGGATTTTTGGCTTGTATGTGTGCCTGTGTACTGTGTGTGTGTGTGTGTGTGTGTGTGTGTGTGTGTGTGTGTACCTACCATATTCCTTCTGGGAGTTAGAGGATAGTTATGGGTGTTGGTTCTTATCTTCCAAGATGCATAAGATAGGGTCTCTTGTGGTTTGCACGTGTGTGTGCCAGAGTAGCTGACCTGTGTGTTTTCTAGATTATCCCATCGTCCTTGCCCTCTGTCTCATAATAGCAGTACTGGGACAATAGCTGCATACTACTACTGCTGAGTTTGTCTGCATTCTGGGGATCTGAACTCACCTCCTGGCAAGTTCTTTATCTGTGAAGCCATCTTCCCATCCCTGTCTTCTGAGTTTTATGAATCATTTATAAATCATGTAGACAATTATTTTATTTTCTCTCTATAGAAACTGTTATATCTGATCATTTCCCATCTAGAGCTGCATATGATATGCCCTTATTCATGTAAAATATTGTGAACAGAATTATTAATGTTGTACTTCAATTTCATTTCGATTTTGAGTCTCATTGAATACAATCCCATTTGCCTCACCATGTCTGTGGTTTCAAGATTCTGATAGCCTTATACAGTATGAGGACTTAACCTCCTGTATTTGGCTGGCTGGTCTGAGGTACCGAGAGACAAGGACAATCTATTTTTCTGGTTGTTTCTTCAAAGGTAGTTTTGCAATGAGTTTAATGTTTAGTTTACTGGGCTCTGAAAAAAGATTTTCTTCTATAGTATTATTTGTTTACATTTAACTATTCCAAAGCTTGTAAAGAACAAAGACTGACCTTCCTCTAGCAAGAAGTAACTCTGCCTACATTTTGACTCAACCTCAGCTCCTTTGCACCTTCAGTCTTCCCTTACCATTTTTCTATGTATGTATGTATGTATGTATGTATGTATGTATGTATGTATGTATGTATGTATCATCTATCTACCATCTGTCTGTCTGTCTGTCTGTCTATCTATCTATCTATCTATCTATCTATCAATCATCTACCATCTTTCTTTCTTTCTTCTTTCTTTCTTTCTTTCTTTCTTTCTTTCTTTCTTTCTTTCTTTCTATTTACCATCTATTTATCTTCACTTGACTCTGCCTTTCTTGCCTTTCTCTAGCACCATAATAATTTCTTGTTTTCCATTTAAATTTATTATGATGTATGTTATGAAGTATGAATCCTATTTACCTGCTGTCCAAGTGAATCTCTAATATGTCAGCACCATGTATAAGGTGTCTATCATTTGCCAGTGGTCTGAGCAGTTATTTTATCATATGCAAGCCATATGCTGAATGCGCCTCAGTACTTGAGTTTTTCTCTAGACATTCAATGCCATTGTTGGCTTACCTCAAATAGTCTTTCAAATAGTGACAGGCTTTTTGTTTCTTTTTTGCTAAATTTTAGGGTTACAATATCATATTTTGATTTCTGCTTTCATATCTCTCTTCTCTACCAATGTTTTAATGCGGTAAAATTTCAAAAAAAAAAAAAAGAAAAGAAAATGCTGAAACAATTCTGAAGTGAGTGACTATGTGCTGTTTCCCATCATGCTACACATTTTCTGTGCTCAACTTAATTGATCCACATGCTGGAACAGTTTCTATTTGATCAAGAATTCTCTATGCCCCTGTCAGTCCATGTTTCTTTTCAATGTGTTTCATAGAGGACTGAAACTCGTAGTCTTTCCTCAGCAACTACTTCATCACCAACAGCCTCGAGATGAAGTATTTCTGAGGGTCCCAATTTCACTCATTATTTTGTCTTACATTTGTTTTTGTTTTTGGAGGCAGGGTCTCCTTCAGCTCACTACTTATCCAACCTTGCCAGGCCTGATCTTTCCTCCTCCGTATTCTAGCTGCTGCACTCACAGGCACTTGCTGCTTGGCTTAGGGTCTCACTTTATCACATTCTTACAATAAATTTGTATACAGTGAAACCCACAAGTCATAAATGCAGCACCAGCAGCAAACACAGTAAAGTTCTCTTCTTCTCTTCCAATATCCTTCTCATGTGTTGTGCCCAGTGATATTTTCCATCACCACTTGGTTGGATTTCTCCCCAGGGTGCATGTGCATAGATTTTCACCAAGACAGTTCTATGTAAGTTTTCCATTCTGCAGTGTGCTGTGACAGCCATCCTTGCTGTGTGCTCATCACGGACATGGGTTAGCTAGGTAGCAATCTGTGCTACAAACCCAGGATATTTAAACGAAATCTATTGCACAAATCTTAGTGAATGGATGACACAAGAGAAATAAAGAACTTGGTGAAAGCATTGCATTTTAGACTTCGTTGCATTTTAGATTTCACTGCATCTTAGACTTTATTTACTGCTTTAAAGTGATAATCTGAAGTAAACGTCAACACAACAAAAATACTTCAGTGAAAATGAACATAGATAAAATTTAATTTAGAGAAAAATTTTGTATCAGTGAATTGGGGCTACTATGCATTTATATAACCACAAACACACAACCAGTGTTCTGGCAACGTGTTTTCCAGATCTGTGGAGGATGGACTAGGTGAATGTTGACTTATCGAGGGGCTGTGACTCCTGTGGACGAGGCTTCCAGTGACATTGTTCATCCTTCCAGTTGTGGTCACAGTAGGGGCCTTACTTAGTTTTTATTCATTACATTGATTGTTTTTTTTCTAACTTTTCCTCCTGTGTGAACTTTGGACTTTCTAGCACTAACAAAATACCTTAAAAAAATGTTGTCTCCTCTAACTAATATATTGACATTTGTTGGGGCAATCAATAAGTTTTTGTAATGATGGAGGATGTTCATTTGTTTAAGTCTATGTCTATGATTTTAGGAATCATAACATTTCCTTTATGATTTTTTACATTTTAAGTTTATCCTTCACATTCATTTTTACATTGAAATTTTAACAGGCTTTTCTCATTTGTCACATTTTCTGTTGGCTATTTTGTTGTCTCCTTACATGTTTATATGTTAAGATAGTAATTAACTGGATTCAGGGATGCAGGCCTGATGAAACTGCACTGGAATTAGCTGGGGTGCAGAGAAGGCTAGGCCTAGCACATAGTAGGCAAGGCCCTCTGGTTGGTCCAGGGGAGCAAAAACAATGCTGTAGAGACTGGGGTCCGCCCAGACGGCCCTTGCATGTGGACCAAATGCTCAAGCCATTTGCCACCTAAAACAGCGGAGATCCAGGGACACAGGCTAGGTACATGGGAGAGACAGGAACCAATCACTGACAATACCACATATAATCACAGACAACAAGATGGCAAGAAGAAAGCAAAAGAACTTACCCAATGGAAACCAAGACAACCTGGCAACACCAGAACCTAGCTCCCCCATCACAGCAAACAGCGGAATGCCAAACACTCCAGAGAAAAAAGACTCAGACCTAAAATCATACCTCAAAATGACGATGGAGATCTTTCAGTAGAGCATGGATAACTCACTTAAGCAAGAATGGGAGGAAAAACATAAAGAAATAGAAGCTTTTAAAGAGGAAACACAATCTGCCACATGGACTGCCAGCTCCTAAGGTTGAGAGACTGGTGAGTGGGAGATCTGGGTGGCCGGGGAGCAGAGAGATCTCTGCGGAGTGCGCACGTGGAGCGTGCCCTCCGACCTGCCTGATCCAGGGACCAGGAACATAACTTTGGAACTTCTGTTTCCACCCGGCGGCGACTTCAGGGCGCGGAGCAGAGCCCAGCCCATCTGCCACTTGGACTGGCAGCTCCTAAGGTTGAGAGACTGGTGAGTGGGGGATCTGGGCAGCCAGGGAGCAGAGAGATCTCTGCGGAGTGCGCACGCGGGGTGCACCCTCTGACCTGCCTGATCCGGGGACCAGGAACAGAACATTGGAACCTCTGTTCCAACCCGGCGACCCTGAGACATAGAACAGGGCTGGGCCCATCTGCCACCTGGACCAGTGGAGATCCAGCGACACAGATCAGATACAAGAGAAAGGCGAGAACATATCACTGACAACAAAATGGCAAGAGGAAAGAGAAAGAGTATATCCCAAGGAAACCAAGACAACCTGGCAATACCAGAACCCAGCTCTCCCATAACAGCAAACATCAGAATGCCAAACAATCCAGAAAAAGAAGACACAGACCTGAAATCATACCTCAAGATGCTGATAGAGATACTTAAACAAGAACAGGAGGAAAAGCAAAAAGATTCAAAAGCTTTTAAAGTGGAAACAAGAAAAACACTCAAAGAACTCAAAGAACTACAGGAAAACAGAACCAAAGAAATAAAAGAATGGAAGAGGGATATTAAAACGGAAATTGACACAATAAACAAAACATTAAAAGGGATAACCCTAGAGGCAGAACAGCAAAAAAAGAAATCAGGAGTCACAGAAGCAAGCATTTCCAATAGATTACAAGAGATCGAAGAGAGAATTTCGGGGGCAGAAGACAATATTGCAAACATAGACAAAACAGCCAGAGAAGATGCAAAAAACAAAAAGCTCCTAACCCAAAATGTCCAGGAAATCCAAGACACAATGAGAAGACCGAACCTAAGGATAATAGGAATAGAAGAGGGAGAAGAGTATCAACGAAGAGGCACAGTAAATATCTTCAACAAAATCGTAGAAGAAAACTTCCCTACCCTCAAGAATGAGATGACCACGAGCATAAAAGAAGCCTTCAGAACTCCAAATAGGTTGGACCAGAAAAGAAATACCTCCCGACACATAATAGTCAAAACACCAAGTGCCCAAAGCAAAGAAAAAATACTAAAAGCAGTAAGGGAAAAAGGTCAGGGAACATATAAAGGCAGGCCAATCAGAATCACACCCGATTTCTCAACAGAGACTATGAAAGCTAGAAGAGCCTGGACAGACATCATGCACACCCTAAGAGAGCACAAGTGCCAGCCCAAGCTGCTATACCCAGCAAAACTATCAATCACCATCGATAGAGAGATGAAGATATTTCAAGACAAATCAAAATTTACACAATATCTGACCACAAACCCAGCACTACAATGAATTATAGGTGGAAAACCCAATACAATGAGGGAAAATACAGCCTAGTAAAAACAAGAAAACTCCTAAACAAGAAAACTAAAAGAAGAAAAAGACACAGACACAACTCAACCCAGAAAAGCAATAATGGAAGGAAACAGAAACAACTATTCCTTGATATCTATTAACATAAATGGACTCAACTCCTCAATAAAAAGACATAGGCTATCAGACTGGATACATAAACAAAATCCAGCCTTTTGCTGCATACAGGAAACTAATCTCAGAGACAAAGACAGACACTATCTCAGAGTAAAAGGGTGGGAAAAAAACTTCCAAGAAAACAGCCCCAAGAAGCAAGCTGGAGTCTCTATTCTAATATCGAATAAAGTAAATTTCCAACCAAAAGTTATCAAAAAAGATAAGGAAGGACACTTTTTACTCATTACCGGGGAAATCTGTCAGGAGGAACTCTCAATTCTTAACATATATGCTCCAAATAAAAAATCACCCACATTCATAAAAGAAACCCTACTAAAGCTCAAAAAATACATTTCACCCCAGACAATAATAGTGGGAGACTTTAATACCCCATTCTCACCAATGGACAGATCATAGAAACAGAAACTTAACAAGGACACTGCAAAACTAGCAGAGACCTTGAACCAACTAGAATTAATAGATATATACAGAACATATCATCCTAAAGTAAAAGAATAAACCTTCTTCTCAGCACCCCATGGCAACTTCTCGAAAATTGACCACATAATTGGACACAGAAAAAGCCTCAATCGATTTAAGAATATTGAAATACTCCCATGCATCCTCTCAGATCACCATGGTCTACGGCTGGTCTTTAACAACAACAAAGACAACAAAAAGCCCACATACACATAAAAATTAAACAACACTCTGTTAAACGATAGCAGGGTCAAAGAAGAAATGGAGAAAGAAATTAAGGACTTTCTAGAATTTAACGAAAACGAAAACACAACATACCCAAACCTATGGGATGCAATGAAAGCAGTACTGAGAGGAAAACTCATAGCCCTAAGTGCTTCCAAAAAGAAACTGGAGAGAGCTTACATCAGCAACCTGACAGCACAGCTAAAAGCCCTAGAACAAAAGGAAGCAGATATACCCAAGAAGAGTAGACGACAAGAAATAATCAAAATTAGGGCAGAAATAGACCAAATAGAAACAAAAAGAACCATTGAAAAAATCTACAAAACCAAGAGTTGGTTCATTGATAAAATCAACAAGATTGATAAACCCCTAGCCAGACTAACTAGAGGGCAAAGAGAGAATATAAAAATTAACAAAATCAGAAAGGAAAGTGGAGACATAACAACTGAAACTGAGGAAATTCAAGAAATCATCAGATCCTACTACAAAAAATTTTACTCCACAAAATTAAAAAATATAGAGGAAATGGACGAATTCCTAACAGATACAAGATCTCAAATTTAAACCAGGACCAAGTAAACCATCTAAATAACCCTATAACACCTAAAGAAATAGAAGAAGTCATCAAAAGCCTCCCAACCAAATAATGCCCAGGTCCAGACAGGTTCAATGCAGAATTTTATCAGACATTTATTGGGGATATAACACCAATAATCTCCAAACTATTCCAAAAGATAGAATCAGATGGAATGCTACCCAACTCATTTTTTGAGGCTACAATAACCCTAGTACCTAAACTACACAAAGACCCTACAAGGAAAGAGAACTTTAGACCAATATCATTTATGAACAGTGACGCAAAAATACTCAACAAAATCCTTGCAAACCGAATCCAAGAACACATCAAAACGATCATTCATCATGACCAAGTAGGCTTCATCCCTGGGATGCAGGGATGGTTTAATATAAGGAAGTCCATCAATGTAATCCACCATATAAACAAACTCAAAGACAAAATCACATGGTCATCTCACTAGATGCTGAGAAAGCATTTGACAAAATTCAACACCACTTCATGTTAAATGTCCTGGAAAGAACAGGAATACAAGGTCCATACATAAACATAATAAAAGAATTATACAGCAAACCAACAGCCAACATCAAACTTAATGGTGGGAAACTTGAAGCAATCCCACTAAAATCAGGGACTCGACAAGGCTGCCCACTCTCCCCCTACCTATTCAACATATTACTGGAAGTCCTGGCTGGAGCAATTAGACAGCAAAAGGAGATCAAGGGGATACAAATTGGAAAGTAAGAGATAAAAACATCACTCTTTGCCGATGACATGATAGTGTACTTAAGTGACCCCAAAAACTCCACCAGAGAACTCCTACAGCTGACAAACAAGTTTAGCAAAGTGGCTGGATACAAAATCAACTCAAACAAATCAGTAGCCTTCCTATACTCAAAGGACAAACATGTGGAGAAAGAAATTAGGGAAAAGTTACCCTTCACAATTGTCACAAAAACTATGAAATACCTTGGTGTGACTCTAACTAAGCAACTGAAGGATCTATATGACAAGAACTTCAAACCTCTAAAGAAGGAAATTGAGGAGAATCTCAAAAAATGGAAAGATCTCCCATGCTCATGGATTGGAAAAATCAACATTTTAAAAATGACCATCCTACCAAAAGCAATCTACAGATTCAAAGCAATCCCCATCAAAATTCCAACCAAGTTCTTCATGGAATTAGAAAGATCAATGTGCAATTTCATATGGAATAACAAAAGACATAGAATAGCGAAATCTATCCTCAACAACAAGAAAACATCTGCGGGAATCACTATCCCTGACCTCAAGCTATATTACAAGGCAATTGTGCTGAAAACTGCATGGTACTGGTACAGAAATAGGCATGTGGATCAATGGAATAGAATAGAAGATCCAGAAATGAGCCCTCACATATATGGTCACCTGATTTTTGACAAAGGAGCCGCAAACATTCAATGGAAAAAGGACAGCCTATTCAACAAATGGTGCTGGTCCAACTGGCACTCAACATGCAAAAGAATGAAAATAGACCCTTTCTTATCTCCTTGTACAAAGCTCAAGTGTAAGTGGATCAAAGATCTCCACATTAAACCAGATACACTGAAAGTATTAGATGAGAAAGTAGGGAAAACCTTAGAATACATAGGCACAGGAGAAAATTTTCTGAACAAAACACCACTGGCTCAAGCTCTAAGGTCAAAGATTAACAAATGGGACTTAATGAGATTGCAAAGTGTCTGTAAGGCTAAGGACATTGTCAAGAAAACAAAGCAGCAGCCAACAGAATGGGAAAATATTTTTACCAACTCCACATCAGATAGAGGCCTAATATTTGAGGTATACAAAGAACTCAAAAAGCTAGACACCAGAGAATCAAATAACCCTATTAAAAAATGGGGTACAGAGCTAAACAAAACGTTCTCAGTTGAGGAATATCGAATGGCTGAGAAATATCTGAGGAAGTGCTGGACATCTTTAGCCATCAGGGAAATGCATATCAAAACAACCCTGGTGTGGTCCACCTCACACCAGTCAGATTGTCCAAGATCCAAAACTCAGAAGACAACAGATGCTGGCGAGGATGTGGAGAAAGAGGAACCCTTCTCCACTGTTGGTGGGGTTGCAAACTAATACAACCACTCTGGAAATCAGTCTGGCGATACCTCAGAAAATTGGACATAATACTACCTGAAGACCCAGCTATTCCACTTCTGGGCATATACCCCAGAGACACCTTAGTACACAACAAAGATATATGCACCACAATGTTCATAGCAGCTCTATTTATAATAGCCAGAAGGTGGAAAGAACCCAGATGTCCTTCAGAAGATGAATGGATACAAAAATTGTGGTACATTTACACAATGGAATACTACTCAGCCACCAGAAACAATGACTTGACCAAATTCTTAAGAAAATGGCTGCCTCTAGAGAATATCATTCTGAGTGAGATAACACAGTCACAAAAGAACAGACATAATATGCAGTCACTGATAATGGGATGCTAACCCCAGAGGCTCGCACTGCCCCAGAAACAACTCACAGACTGTATGAAGTCCAAGAAATAAAGAAAAGAAAACAAAACAAAACAAAACAAAAAAATCTCTATACAACAAGAAAACTTTAACTATTTCCATGTTACATTTTGTTTTACATGTACTTTATGCTCATTGTAACTATTAAGTTTTCAATGCATACTATCAAACCTTTAAAAAAAAATCAAGTACTGACTAAAAAATATATTCATACAGTTTTATGTAAAAATTATTTTAAAATCTGAAAAAAAAGTGCTGACAAAAATGTATTGTATAATTTTATGCAAACAATTCTTAAAATCTGTACATTTATCTTTGTTTTGTAAAATAAAGTTGTTTAAAAAAAAGAGGAAACAGGAAAAATACTCAAAGAACTAGAGGAAAACAGAACCAAAGAGATGAAAGAATTGGAGAAAAAAATAAAATGGAAATGGAAACAATAAAGAAAACACTAAAAGAGACAACCCTGGAGGTAGAAACCCTAAAAAAGAAATCAGGAGTCACAGATGCAAGCATCTCCAACAGACTACAAGAGATGGAAGAGGAAGCTGATTGCGTAAGCAGGATAAGGCATTCAAACTGGGTTTGTGCAAGAGGCTTGGATGAGAAAGATACAATCAATCCTGGAAGACCAGTAAACTTCACCTTTGCCTATAGCAAACTCGAGGTGCCACAGCTGGTATACAAAATTAATCCAAAAGAAATCATGGCTTTTCCTGGTATACAAAATTGATCCAAAGGAAACCATGGCTTTCCTATAGTCATGAGCAAGAGGCTTCATAATTCCGAGCTTCTGTCCCCCAACCAAACTCTGGTCAAATGAAATATGTATGTGTTTTCTTGTAGAATCTCTGTTAGAACATGGCCCCACATGACATCCAGAGCTTTCTGAATTTAGTCAGGGTGTTCTATTTCTTTAGCTAGACAGATGTAATCTCTCACAACCACTGTTACTTTATTCTGGGCATGGAATCCCCTTGTAAGGTTGACTGTGCTCTGAGGCTTTGCCTTAGATCTGTGGGTTTTTCTTACTGCTGCCTGCATCTGTCCATTTCTTGCCATCTTTAGTGATTCTTCTTCAAGCAGGGAGGCTGCGGCAAGGATAGTGTCATTTTGTGGGGGGGGGGGGGGATGGTATTTCCATTTCTTCTTTTCCCCATATTTGAAGGAAAGATTTATAAGAGTAGAAAGTTTTGGAGCTTGTACACTGTCTGCAACCTCTTTAACTTCTACATTTCTTTCTCCCAAGGAAGCAAGCACCTTAGGCCATAACAATATTTAGTGTCAGCTGAACAAATGCCTAATCCTTGTTTCTTTAAATGCTACCATGTTAGTTCTTGTCAGTGATAAAATGCCCCAGAGAAGCTTCTTAATATGAGAACTGGTTCATTTGGTTCATGGTTTTAAATCTTTTTGTCCACATTTTAAAAAATGTGTTGTTTTGATATAGGAGTCTATGTGGGGACATGTGGCATATGAAGTCTGCTCAAAATATATCCACTAGGCAGAAAGAAGAGAAACAGAAAAGAACTAGGTCCTCAGTATGACCTTCAAGGTCATATTCCCAGTGACCTAACTTCCTCTCTGTTTCCTAAGGTCCCAATGCTTCCCACTAACATAATTTAGTGGCTTAGCCTTTAACATATACACAGCATTAAAAGCCCCTTCATAATGTTGGCTTTTCCATGATGAAATAAGCTAATCAGCATTTTCTAAGCTGATTTACTAGCAAGGAGCATGAGGCTATTATTGACTGTTAGCAGGAATCAGTGAAGACACACATACTTCCTTGGTATGACCCCACTTTGCAGAACTGAGATCAGTCTGTGGCTGAAAGTGGTAGATATCAACTTGTCTTGACTGGGAAAATGGTAGAGTCAGAATGATAGTATACATACGTTTGACAAGTGCTTTTTACAGCTGAAGTCTTTCCCAGCTTATTTCTGTTCAATAGTTAAAAACTAAGTGTTAAATGCCACATTAACACTCCCTTGTTAATTAGCAAGAGCAACATTGTGTCAACTGATTCTTTCTGATTAACACACTCTGTTCTCCCTTTGATTTTTTTTAAAAGAGTCAAATTCTGTGGTTTTAGTGCTACAGTTGTGTAAAACATCTTCAATATTTGCAATAGATTTGCCTTTTGTACTTTCGGAACTAATGGACATGTTTTATAAGCATAGAATACATTCTGAAATAAATTAGAGAATGAGTGTGGCTAAATAAAATTCTGAGTTGCTTTGATTTGTTGTTGCTCTGGATATCACAGTGTTACATTTGCTCACAGTTAATTATAATAGTCTTTCCTCTCAAGGTTACTATGACCTGCTTGCTTATGATAACAAAATTGAGAACTCTGTGGTAGAACTCAACATATAACAAGTGTATGCTAATTAACCTATAAATAATTTTACTTTTTAGTTATGTTTATACTTATTTTGTATGTGAGTTCAGTGCCTGCAGATTTCAGAAGGGTACAGTAGAGCCCTGTGAGTGGTATATAGAACACATTGAGATGATGTATATGGGTGTTGGGAACTGATCTCTGGTCAAGTGAAGTATGGCTTTTTTTTTGACACTCTGATGTTTAGCATGGTTGAAGTGAACACATGCTCCTGTAATTGTCATGCATATCAGTAAATTGAACATGGTATGTACCCTAACTTTTTTTTTAATATACCTTCTACAATATCTCCCTCTCTTCAGGGACCCAGACAGGTGTGTTAAGATTTAATAAGACAGGAATGTGTGACTTAGGCAGACCTTGGGCACTGGCTCTGCACGGATTCCCACAACCCCCAGTTGCTGTAACATGCCCAGAAACACAGGCTCTCAGGACCACAGGATCGCAGAAGAAGTTCAAGTCCCAGGAGATCAGACACACCTAGGAGCACTAAGATCACAGTTGAAGCCACAACAACTTCTCCAACACTTAGGGTAACTGGGACCCCCCCACAGGAACCAAGGAAACACAAACTCTCACCCAGCAAGAAGCTTGTATCTGTGCCCAAAGCAAAGTCAGGGCTCTTCCCTGCCCCCATCCTACCATGCAGAGAGAAAGCTCCTAGGATCTCTGACAGCAGGAAGTCAGGAGCTTGGTCACAGCAATACATTAGTATCTCAGAGACAGCTTGACTCCCAGGAGTTCTGACATACCCAGTATTCCAGAATCACAGGACCCCAGAGTCACAGGGTCACAGAGACAGCTGGACTTTGAGGAGTTCTGACACAGTGAGTGAGGGTCACATGAAAGGCAGGCTTCATTCAGAGACTCTAGGGCAGGTAGTGCTAAAGATAACATGAGGGCAAAAGGCAAGCACAAGAACATAAGCAACAGAAACCAAGGCTACTTGGCATCATCAAAACCCAGTTCGCTCATAACAGCAAGTCCTGGATACCCCATCACACCAGAAAAGCCATATCAATATGATGATAGAGGACTTTGGAAAGGGAATGAATAAATCTCTTCAAAAAAAAAATACAGGATAACACAACAAAAAAGTGAAGGAATTGAACCAACCAAGATCTAAAAATGTGAATAGAAATAATAAAGAAATCTCAAAGAAAGACAACCCTGGAGATAGAAAACCTAGGAAAGAGATCAGGAATCATTGATGCAAGCATCACCAACAGAATACAAGAGATAGAAGGGAGAATCTCTGGGGAGGAAGATAACAGAAAACAGTGATACAACAGTCAAAGAAAATGCAAAATTCAAAAGGCTCCTAACTCAGAACATCCAGAAAGTCCAGGATTCAATGAGAAGACCAAACCTAAGAATAATAGATATAGAACATATAAAGGCAGAACTATCAGAATTACACCAGACTTCTCACCAGAGATTCTAAAAGCTAGAAGATACATATATAACCAAATTTACACAATATCTGTCCGTCCACAAATCCAGCCTTACAAAGGATAATAGATGGAAAATACGAGGAGGGAAACAACAGCCTAGGAAAAGCAAGAAAGTAATCATTTTGCAACAAACCCAAAAGAAATTAAGCACACAAACATAATTCTATCTCTAACAACAAAAATAACAGCAAACAACAATCATTATTTCTTAATATCTCTTTACATCAATGGACTCAAGTCTTCAATAAAAAGACATAGACTAACAGAATAGATACATAAACAGGACCCCACATTTTGCTTCACATAGTAAACACACCTTACTGGAAAAGACAGACAGTACCACAGAGTAAAAGGCTGGAAAAACATTTCCAAGCAAATAGTCCCAAGAAACAAGCTGGAATAGCCATTCTAATATTGAACAAAATCGACTTTTAAACAAAAGTTACCAAAAAAAGATAAGGAAGAACATTTCATACTAAATTTACCAAGATGAAATTTTAATTCTGAACATCTGTGCTCCAAATTCAGGGCATCCATATTCATAAAAAAACTTTATTAACACTCAAAAAACATATATCACACCACAAAATAATAGTGGGAGACTTCAACACCTGACTCCCATCAATGAACAGATCATAGAAATTGATACTAAACAGAGACACCACGAAACTAACAGAAGTTAAGAACCAAATTGTTTTAACAAATATCTGTAGAACATTTCATCGTGAAACAAAATAATATACCGTTTTCTCAACACTTCATGGTACCTTTCCCAATATTGACCATATAATCAGTCAGAAAATAGGCCTCAACTGATACAAGAAGATTGAAAAAATTCCCATGTATATTTTGAGATCGCCAGCGACTAAGGTTGGTCATCAATAACAACAAAAACAATATGAAGGCCACATATACCTCGAAGCTGAACAATGCTCTACTCAATGATAACTTGGTCAAGGAAGAAAGAAAAAGAAAAAGAAAAAGAAATAAAAGACTTTCTAGAATTTAATGAAAATAAGACACAACATACCCAAACTTATGGAACACAATGAAAGCAGTGCTGAGAGGAAAACTCAGGGACAAAATCAACCAAGTAGAAACAAAAAGAAGTATACAAAGAATCCACAAAACCAGGAGTTGATTCTTTGAAAAATATCAACACAATAGATAAACCCTTAGCCAGCCTAACCAGAGGCTTAGAGACAGTATCCAAATTAACAAAATCAGAAAGGAAAGGGAGACATAACAGCAGTAACAGATCATATAAACAAAGCATATACTCAACAAAACTGGAGGAAATGGACACCTTTCTAGACAGGTACCAGGTATCAAAGATAAATCAAGATCATATAAACCATCTGAACAGTCCCATAACACCTAAAGAAATAGGAGGTGTCATTAAAAGTCTCCCAACATTAAAAAAGGCCAAGACCAGATGGATTTAGTGTAGAATTCTATCAGACTTTCATAGAAGACCTAATACCAATATTCTCTAAAGTGTTCCACGAAATAGAAATAGAAGGAACACTACTCAGTTTGTTCTATGAAGCCACAATTACACTTAAAACTAAACCACACAAAGTCCCAACGAAAAAAGAGAACTTCAGACCAGCTTCCCTCATAAACATTTATGCAATAATAACCAATAAATTCTTACAAACAGAATCCAAGAACACAACAAAATGATCATCCATCATGGTCATGTAGGGTTCATCCCAAGGATGCAGGGAAGTTTCAATATACAGAAACATATTAATGTAATTCATTATATAAACAAACTAAAAGGAAATGATCATGTCATTAGATGCTTAGAAAGCATTTGTCAAATTCAACAACTCTTCATGTTAAAAGCCTTGGAAAGACCAGGAATTCAAGTGCCATACCTAAACATAGTAAAAGCAATATACAACAAACCAGTAGCTAACATCAAACTAAATGGAGAGAGGCATGAAGCAATCCCACTAAAATCAGAGAGCAGACAGGGCTGCTCACTTGCTCCCTATATATTCAATATAGTACTTGAAGTCTTAGCTGGAGCAATTAGACAACAAAAAAGAGGTAAACAGCATTCAATTTGGAAAGGAAGAAGTCAAAAACTTCACTAGTTACAGATGATATAATAGTATACTTAAGTGACCCCCAAAATTTCACTAGAGAACTCCTACAGCTGATAAAGAACTTCAGCAGTTGGCTGGATATAAAATTAGCTCAAACAAAACAGTACCTTTCTCTATTCAAAGGTTAAACAGGCTGAGAAAGAAATTAGGGAAACAACACCCTTCACAATAGTCACAAAGAATATAAAGTACCTTGGTGTGACTCTAATCAAGGAAGTAAAAGATCTGTATGACAAGAACTTCAAGGCTCTGAAGAATGAAATAATAAAGGTCTCAAGATGAAAATATCTTCCATTCTCATGGATTGGCAGGATTAATATAGTAAAACTGGACATCTTGTCTATAGATTCAATGCAATCCCCATCAAATTTCCAACTCAATTCTTCATAGAGTTGGAAAGAGCAATTTGTAAATTCACTTGGAATAACAAAACCCTGGATAGCAAAAATTATTCTCAACAATAAAAGAACTCCTGGGGTAATCATTATCCCCAACATCAAGCTTTAATACAGAGCAATCCTGATAAAAATCTGTATGGTATTGGTACAGAGACAGGCACATAGATCAATGGAATAGAATGAAGACCCAGAAATGAACCCACACTTATGGTCACTTGATCTTTGACAAAGGAGCAAAAACCATCCAGTGGAAAAAGACAGCATTTTTCACAAATGGTGCTGATTCAACTGGTGGTCAGCATATAAACTGCCATGTCTTATTTATTTATTTATTATTATCAACTTGTACAAAATTCTTCTTCAAGTGGATTAAGGATTTTCACATAAAACCTGATACACTGAAACTTGTAGAAGAAGAAGTGGGGAAGAGTCTCAGATACAGACAGGCATAGGGGAAATTTTTCTGATCAGAACACCAATGGCTTATGCTTTAAAATCAAGATTTGAAAAATGGGACCTCATAAAATTGCAAAGCTTCTGTAAGGCAAAGGACAGTGTCAACAGGACAAAATGGCAATGAACAGATTGCAAAAAGATCTTTGCTAGTCATACACCCAATAGAAGACTAATATCCAATATATAGAACAAACTTAAGAAATTTGATTCCATATAATCAAATAACCCTATTTAAAAATGGGAGTCAGAGCTAAACAAAGAATTCTCAACTGAGGAATATTGAATGGCTACTAATCACCTAAAGAAATGTTTAATATTTTCAGTCATCGGGGAAATGCAAATGAAAATAACCCTGAGATTCCACCTCATACCGGTCAGAATGGCTAAGATCAAAAATCAGTTGACAGAAGATGCTGGTGAGGATGTGGAGAAAGAGGCTCACTCCTCCATTGTTGGTGGGCTTACAAGATGGTACAACCACTCTGGAAATCAGTCTGGTCGTTATTCAAAAATTCCTGAGCACCCAGCTATACCACTCTTGGACATGTACCCAAAGGAAGATCCAACCTACAGAAAGACATATGCTCCACCATGTTCATAGCAGTCTTATTTATAATATCCAGAAGCTGGAAAGAACCCAGATATCCTTCAACAGAGGAATAGATATAGAAATTGTGATACATTTATACAATGGATAAAAGTAATGACATCATGAAATTTTTAGGTAAATCAATAGAACTAGAAAATATCATTTTGAGTGAGGTAACCCACTCACAAAAGAACAAATATGTTATGTACTCACTTATAAGTAAATTCAGCCCAAAATCTTGCAATACCCAAGATACAATTCACAGGCCAAATGAAGCTCAAGAAGAAGAAAGAATGATGTGTAGATTCTTCAGTCCTTCCTAGAAGGGGGAACATAGCTTTCACAGGAGGAAATACAGAGACAAAGTGTGGAGTGGAGACTGAAGGAAAGGTTATCCAGAGACTGCCCTACCTGGAGATATACAGTCACCCAACCCAGACAATACTGTAGATGTCATGAAGTGCATGTTGATATGAGCCTGATATAGCTGTCTTTTGAGAGGCTCTGCCTGAGAAACACAGTGTCATATGCTCTCAACCAACCACTGGACTTAGTACAGGGTCCACAGTTGAGGAGTTAGATAAAGGACAGAAAGAGTTGAAGGAGTTTGTAACCCCACAAGAAGAACAATCATATCAACCAACCAGACCCTCCAGAGCTCCTAGAGAATAAACCACTAACCAATGTGTATATACATAGGGACCCATGGCGACAGCTGCATATTTAGCAGAGGATGGACTTACTGAGCATCAAGGAGAGGAGAGCCCATTGGCCTTGTGAATGATCAAAACCCCAGTTCAGGGGAATGCCAGAGCAGGGAGTTGAGAGGAACTGGGTAGAGGCAGGAGGAAGAGTGGATGGGAGAGAGGGATTCCAGAGGGGAAACTAGGAAAGGGGACAACATTTGATATATAAGTAAAGAAAATATCCAATAAAAATTTATGTAATAAAACAATTACTAGTAACAGTTTTGTCCATGTTTCTCTTGTTTATGTTTATTAGTGAGATTCCTGTCATTCTTCTAGGCTGTGGTAATCATTTTATGTGGTAAATATTTTTTAAAATTTATGGTAGCTTCACACCCTGTCAATGAATTTCTGCATTCTATTGCTAGGTCTGTTGTGTTTATGTGAAATTTTGATTTTTATTTGTTCTTCTCGCTTGACAATGGCAGAGTTTTTTCATCTCATTTACATCTTTTAATATCAGTAAGGCTATTAAAATTTCTGGTGCTTTTGCCATAAGTTTTAATAAGTTGGACTTTTGTAATTATCTGGATTTTATTTAACGTTCATGCTTATGTATAACTTAAGAAGATATTGTAATTATCCCCTAGATGCATGTATTATCCATTTGTCACTGGGACATGGTATCCAACAACTGCTATTTTAGTGATGAAGTATTTGTATTGATCCACAGTCTCAGAGCAATTCTAGTTTATTGTGATAAGGAGGTTTGGTGGCACCAGCCTATAGCTCTATGTTTCACACTGCAGCAAGCAGGAATCAGGGAGCTTGGGCTAAAGCTGGAACCAGGGACACTTTCAACCATTGCCTGCTTCTGCCAGCCCGACTTTCTAACTGCTCAGTAGACATTAACAGAGGACCTCAGGTGAGGTCTAAGTGATGACTTTTTGAGTCTGTGGGAGTCACTTCCTATTCAGACTGTAAACTGAGCACATATATATTTTACTTCTTTAATTTGGGCCAAATTTTGCTTTGTGATCAATTCAAATGAATAGTTGATGTTCCCAGTGTCACCTTGTGTTATTAAAAACTCCCATTACTGTTTTTCCAATAAGAATTTGCATTCTGTGTACCAAATAATTAGGCTATAAAAACCATCCTGATATGCAACTTGGGCAACATCCCACAATTTTCGAGTATTATATTATAAATGTAAAGCTGTATTTCATGTTTCTAATGAAGACTCACTGTTTGCTGCCCATTTTATGACACAGGAAATTTTAGATAACTTGGTAAACCCTTGTGTTGGCTCCTCACCTTTGAGACCTTCCATTTCTAATTGCATCTGTCCTGTACATACACCCGCTTTAGCCTTACTGAGCTGCAGTCATGCAAAACTGTAGACAAAGAGACGTTAGTAAACAAGTCCTCTCATGCTTCTGAAAGCCTAAAGGGCAAGGTCAAGAATTTGTGTTGTTTCTCCTGAGGCCTCTGCCCTTGGTTTGTAGCCAACCACCTTTCACCATGCCCTTCTCCTATGATCTTTCCTTCGTGCCTCTGGCTCCCTGCTCTCTCACTGAGTGTCCATATTTGCTTTTCTTGTAACAAGACACCTTGACTAGGTAGAGTCTAAACCTACACACTCATCTTGGTTTGGTCAAGCCTTTCAAGGCTCTATTTACAATTAGTGACACCAGGTAGTGTCTGTCAGGCTACATAGGACAAAGGGCACAATTCATGCCGCAGAAACATATCTACTATGGAAATTGTTGGGAAATAATTTGACTGGATAGTTTCTTATTTGGCATCTTTTTATAACTTTGTACATATGCATTATTTTTGTTATTATTTTTTACATTAAAATGATTTATTTTATATACATTTAAATGTTATAACATCTTACATATAAATATCTCATAATACCTCAACTTTAGGATTTATCTGCAAGTATTCTTTTAGTAATAAATTTATTATTCACAAAGAGAATATGTACATTTCTAAAGGCTGCATATAAAGCTTCTATGTATTGAGGTAATTGTAACAATATGTCCAGTCAGACCCAGATAAATTCATTATTTTTTTTTAAATTTTAGATTCTTTATATTCCCCAAGCTTACTCATCTTGATTTATGCCTGCTTGATTAAAAAATGAAAACTAGTGTTTTATTATGAGGTTGACAAGTTAATTATAAATGTGAACAGCACTGTGATTAATCACAGAGCCAGCAGTCTTACCTTTTCTTGCTCTTTGGTTATTCATCAAAAAGTGAGTGCCATAGCTTGCAGTATGGACAGACGTACATCTCAGATGCCATATATAGGCAGAGGCACCTATAGATCACTAAAGAAATACCACATTGTTGCATTGTCTTTAGCCTTTACTTCAACTCTATGAGTTCCATTTGGTTGAGTTTTGGAAACCCATTCAGTCTTGAACAATTACATCATCCTACAAACCTTTCTTCTTTTACTTTCCTCGACCTTTTGTTCATCAGAGTGAGCTATGGATTCAGAGGAAACTGAAGCTACAGGATAGGAAGAGCCTAGATCCATGGCTGATGGTCTAGAAACTGTTTTCTGACCATGAATCTCATATTATTTGAATGAAAAAAATCTTCTATTATAAAAAACTATAAAGACCCATGTTTCTACCTCTCACAGCAGTGGAGAGTTCTCCCGTTATAAAGTTAAGAATAGGACAGTGCACGTTGTGTGATACACCCTGATGGACAGCTTCTTTTCTGGATATGTTATCCCAAAGCCCTTCAACTCTTTTCTTTCATTTTTTTACCTATTAAAATGTCCTGCATAGTCATACAATCTTCATAAAAAAACTGAAATTTTTTCAGCTGCTATTTGCATCTTTAATCTTACAATTTTGTGTTCCATGAATGGACCTAGTTAGGCTATTTTTTATGAATTATTCTTCAAACATTCAAATACTGTTTTCCCTCTGCATTTTTTTCCTTCTTTCTCTCATATCCTCACTGAAGATCCACATTTATTGATGAACGCTTGGTTATTTTCTCAGTAAATTTTCATGATTTTTATTTTCTCAACCATTATTTTTATTTTTATTTGATATTAGAAGAAAGGGTTGTGACCTTTGTCAAGTTCTCCTCACATCCAGTGATGTACCTTAGTGGTGTTTAGAGGAAACTGCCAACTGAGGACTCAAAATGTATAGGCCAGTTCCACTTAATTCATCGAGTTGTTTTTATGAGGTTGATGATGTTTTAATCCTATTTTGTGGAGGCAGATACCAAAGGATTAAGAAATGGAATGGACTCAACCTCCATGGATCTGGACTTTGAAGACCAAGCAATCATTTCACCCCCACACCAAGCATTCCTCACTTTTTCAGATTGGTTCTTCTTTGATTTATAGAGTCAAAAGTCACATTTTGCACTAAATGTGTTCAATGATATCTTGGAACTAATATCTGCACCTGTGTTCCCGATTTCAGGGGAGAATACTTAGATTTTAGCAATATGAGTTTTAGAACACTGAGTTTAATAAAAGTTGCCTAAGTATTTGCATTTCTGACACTGATTTTTTTTTACAAATAAAAACAGGGCATATACTTTAATTTTATTCTAATGCTTCAGAAATCCTATAGAAACTCAGATTTCTAGGCTATTCTGCTTTTAAAGAAGAGGGGTCGGTATGAACAAAAAGGAGTTTAGACTCAAGCTGTTTTGCTGATATCTGTTGGAGTTCAAAGTTCATATGCTTATCTGCAAGAATCCACCTTGATATTTCTATAAAGTAATAAACACTCACTATTTTTATCTGGTTCCTCACTTAGCCTCAGTTCTAGTCTATGTTTCTCTGTGGTAGAAAATTAGGAGGTGTTTTAAAGGAGATCAAAATGAGGAGGATGTAATTAGGGCTGTATTTGAGTGCAATCTTATTTCACTTATTATTTGAAAATTCATCTTGTGTATTTAAAAATACATGAAAAATAGCAATGAGTTCCAGGTTTTCTTGAGTTTTGTGTATATTTATTATTTTATGACAATTTATATATTTTATGCATTCCCATTTTCAGCAGAAAAACAGGCAGTAAATATGGTAGGATAATTGCTAATATATATTCCATGACTTTAATGGCCTTTTTTCCCCTGTGGACTATTATTAGTTTTCTCCTAAAATCCCCTTTAATTAATCAAAAGAAAATGGGAGATTTTCATTAATACCTGAGCATCTTTTTCCCCTTAATTTGTTCTGGAGTATGTATGTGTCATGAATTGTGAGTCTCTGGACAGATAGAAGAAGAAGAAAGAGGACCACCAGGGTTTTAACATGAGGTTTTTTAAAAAGCTTTTTCCTAATCTGATAAATTATCATGATGACAATGAACTCTTCTCTTCAATCTTGTATCTCTGAAAATCAGGTCGCCCAGGCTCATTGCCCATCTGGTTTGGTAGGTCCTCACTGATGTGAGACTCATGATCACTTACAGAATCTTCAGCTTGTCAGTCAAATTTGTGTCACTTGAATATAATATAAACACATAGTATCAAGCCTTGCAGACTACGGTGAGTACCTGCCTGGCCAGTCAAATGAGAACTCTAAAAAGAGTTGCTATCAAACTATAGTCATCAGGAGCAAGAAAACAGCTCATACTTCTGAGAATATTTTTCCTTAGGAAAGATGCTTTATTTAGAAATTCAATTAATCATCATTGTCAGATACCACTTAAATGTATAAGGGGCCTGTTGAGATAGACAGGAATATTGAAAAACCAGTAAACACACATAAATACCACACACACACACACACACACACACACACACACACACACACGTATACACTACTGAAGTTTTTATTTATTTATTTATTTATTTATTTATTTATTTATTTATTTATTCTAATTTTAATTTCCTGAGTTTATAAAATATAAGGGAGAGCTTGTCACTTAACAACATACATGTACAGGGGGAACAAATCCTAAGCATGAGAGAGTTGTGGTACCACCAGGAGAGCAGCATTCATTGTCATGGGCACTGTGCTACCCACAAATGAAATTACGAGAAACGTATCATATATCCCTAACTGAATTCAGTGGAATAGCAGAAGACAAGTGATAGTCTTTGTGATTTCCTGCCTGGAAAGATGAGTGTGAGTCAGTACCTGGAATCTAATTACAGGCAAGCCACTAATAAAACCACCAGACACTTGACAATGTGTGAGGGGAAACTGTACAAACAAAATTTATGACAGAGACCCACAGCACTGCTGCAATAAAAGAATCTCGTTTGAGTGACACTTCCTGAATAGTAATAAAAAATTAGAAGCCCATTCACCCCCCAGGGATATTACCAATATTTACTGCTCCCTTCATTGTCAGTTGCATGTCATGACCCCAAACCTCCTCTAAGGGAGAGAAAAGAAATGTAGCTTCCCTTATCCAAGTAAATTTAAAGCAAAATCTTTAGCCTTAAGGACCTTGTGATTTTATCCAGGCATAGGTAAGGCATTACATTTTGTAACTCTCCAGAAAAGAGAAAAGTCGTTTTGTGAATTGGGCACACACACACACACACACACACACACACACACACACACACACACACACACACACTATAAGATTTTGATTAAAGTCTCTGGTACTGCAGTAATTTTTCAGACAGTATGGGCCAAGACCAATACAAAGGAGCAAGACTTTTTAAGGCAGAAGTAAAAAAGCAACCACTAACTTTTTGAAAACTTAAACTTAATTGCTTCTTCTGTATAGGATTTTAATTGGCCGCTGACTGACATAACTCCAACCCCATTGTTGAAGGCTGACCTTTGCTTTTCATTATTTGATGAGGTTTCTAAGAAGGCTCCTGAACATTCACCAAAAATGAAACAGTAGACTACATTAGATGAAATATTCAGCAACTTCTTTATCCAGCTAATATTTCTACAAGTGCAGTTAATCACGGGTTGAGATATTTTCTTCAATTCCAAGTACTGATTTTTTTTTTTTAAGTTGGGCTTATACATTGTGCCTTCTTCATACTTGACCACTGGTTGAATGATAACCAATGTATCAAAAAAAATGCACAGGTCAGAAACATTCTCATCATTTGAGGTTTAGGTTTTGCACCTTTTAATGGCTGGGTCTTCATTCTTTGAGCATATTATCACCTTCGATTGATTTCAGAATGCATTATGAAGGGTTAGGTTCACAGAGAAGAAGATTGCTCATTTTATCTCTGACTAACAACAAAAGCATAGAACTTTCAAAGACAGTCCTACGTCTACTGATGCAAAGACATTTCCTGATGTAATGGCACTTAGCACCAAAAGGGAAGACAACCAAAACCCCATATGCACTGGGTACCAAGTTCCATGTAAAGTTAAGTCTTCCTTAAGAACATTCATAGAACAGGACAGGTATATACAAACACACCATCAAAGCATAAGCAGGCATGAATTTTCTTCTTCCATATTCATCTTTTGATGATGGGGAAGGAAGCAATCTAGAGAACTCTTAAAAAGAGCCACATCAAAAATACATGACCCCACTCTTACGCTTTAGCATCTGTCATCGAGGATAGAGGCCACTGCAAGATCTAACATCCTAGGACTCCAGTTAAGGCCAGCATTACTTCTCAGTTGTCAGTTATGAAACTGTGTTTTCCTCAGCAGAAGCCTTCATCCTCCTTAGGAATCTTCCCAGCATCGGGGAAAACACAGGCAGCAAGCCATATCTTAGCTTCTGTGCCAAGCGACTTGAAATTGTATATATTTCTACAGGGCTGCTTACAGGAAAGTAAGATTTACCAAAATTAAATATTAATCAAAGCACAACATGGAAGACTCGGTGCCATATTCTTGCAAGAGTTGTGGTTATCATATGGCTTTCATTAGGCTACAATGTCCCAGTGTTGCATATGGAGCTCTGGGGATAGATGCTTGAGTACCACAATTTCATTATTACTGTCTTCACTGTTTTTTCCTGAAGGGATTGTATCAGTAGAATTGCTACTAGAATAATCTTCATTCTTTTACTTTTCTATGTTTTTCATGATTCATTTCTTGTGCCCCCACAGAAATGTGAACTAGGTGGATCAATCATATTTGATTGACAGGAAATTTGATATTGGCATTCAGAGACAGGAGTGAGACTTTGATGACGTTTATTCAAGTTTCTTCCAAGCTGAGTATGGTGGCACCATCCTTTCATCCCAGCCTCCAGGAGGCAGAGACAGGAGAATCTCTGAACCTGGTCTACAGAGTAAGTTCCAGGACAACCAGGGCTATGGAGAAACCCTGTCTTGATAAAACCAGAACCCCATCCCTGCAAAAGAAAGGAAGGAAGGAAAGATAGAAAAAAGGAAAAAAAAAAACCTTAGGTGCCTTCTATCTCCCATCTTTCCTCCCCCCACCCCCCACACACCAGAAATGCCATGTACATGATCCTACTATCCCAGTCTTAGGTATAAATACAAACATACAAGGCAGTCCGGTGCCAGCGCTTGCTGTGGCTATAACTACCAGTCAGCAGATAGGAAAGGATGCATAGCCCATCATTCATTCCCAAAGATGAACAAACACCTAGCATTTGCAGCCAACCGGGCTGGGTTTGGAGGCCTTCATATACTTTGGTTGGGTGTGAACTATTCCCCCACAGACTCCTATGTTTGACATACCTGTTTCTGAGAGCACAGATTTGCACAAAGTGCACATAAAACAAACATGGAAATAGCAATACTTCAGGTACATGGTAGAGTATTTCCAGTTGAGCACGAAAGAACATCAGGATCTTGGCTCTTTAGTTACTATCCTTCAGGTAGTATTTGAAGTCGCTAACCAAAGCAATGGGAGACGGAAGCAGGTATGTCCCTGGTTCAAAGGTGAGCGGCTTAGTGTCTATAAAGAAAGCTCTCTGACACAGCAAGAGAGAAACTCATTCAAGCTAACCAAGTCAAACAATTCCAGATGTGCAGTGATGGAAGGAAAGGTGCTTGGTGTTGGCTTAAGGTTAAACATAAATAAAGCCTGTAATTCGGCACCCCTCCCAAGGACTTTCAAGAACTTTACCTTTGAAGGGTACAGACTGCGTAGTTGAGGGTTTCTATACTTCACAAGGGGTGACTTGAAAAAAAATAGGGACAGAGGTGAGCACTTGGGATTCCCCTGGAGCCACTGCCTGGTTGAAGCCCTGGGCAGGACCTGGGGGAGTCTCCGGGGGTGAAGCTGATGAATGCAATCCACTCAATCACACCTTAATCCTCCACTGCTGGGCTGGACCTGAAGCGGCATAGATTTTTCTGTACCCCCTGCCAAGACTCTAATATTCTACATCTTTTCTTCTGAAGGGGAAATGTCTCCAAGGGACTGGAAACAAGTCCTGGAAAGCAGGCCTGCACAGTTTCATTATACTAACAAACCAGCCCTGCTCACGGGAATCCCTCCCTCCCCACCCTGCTGATTCTTCTCTTTATCCCAAATATTTACCTTAATCCCTTAACAACAAGGCCACCAAGGAATCATTGTGTCTTCCCTATGTGTAGTCTCCTCTCTCTTTGGCAATTCTTTGGAAATTCTTAGCTTATTTATCTCCCAGAGGTTTTTGTTGCTTCTTTCCCTCCTGGTTCTCCATCACACATCTATTTTAAGCTGTTCATCAAACACACTTTTTTCTTCCATGAGGTTGTTAAGAAGGATATTTACATGGACTAGTGACATGAGGATATAGATTATGGTCAGACTCGAAGACATAACAATTCTCATCCTGGCCTTTTGGCTTAAAGCAGTCTTGACTCACACTCAGAGCTACTTCATCCCAGTGTTAATCAGGTAGAAGTGAATTTAGAGAGATCTTTGAGGAACTCTGCCAAGACTAGACTGCCTCCTCTTCAGATGGAATGGATTCTGGCATTGTTTTTCCAGTTCCTCTTTATTGAGTTAAGTGGATGCTTCAAGCTGGACAATGAGACTTGACCAAGGAGGCATTGCTAGCAAGGTTCTGCCATTGTTTGAACTGAAGTAGAGACTCCCTCTTCAGTCTACCACGTTCTTTGAAACATGGTTCTTAATGAAATTCTGATATACTCATAGACAGGAACCTAGTGTCATAGTCATCAGACAGGCTTTATCCTCCACAATGCAGCACAATACAGCACTGAGAAAAGAAATGCAACACTAACATTCAGGGAGTCGAGGTACAAATGCCTGCGACCCTGTGAGAAAAGCAGGGCTAAGTTATAGCTTACTTGAAATATTGACTTATATTCCTAGTTCTTAGTGAGCATCCCCCTGGGCTTGTGATCTGTGTTCCTAAAATCAATCTATGTTTTCATTTGTACTTGGGATTCTATGTAAAATTGAAAGGCCTGTGAATAAGTTGGTTTCACGATGACCAGAGAAACTCATTGCCTCTTGGCTTGACTTAATGATAGATTTCTCATTCAAATCAGTCCTTTTGCACATTACAGTGTTAGTAATGGCTTCACCATTCAATTATTAGAGCAAGGCTGGATGAGTTGTAAGACAAGTTGGTTTTCAGCAACAGGAAAGCAGCCAGGCAAGTCCTCAGATGTGGACTCGGGGCCGAGGAGGATCCTTTCTCGGGACAGTTGTGTAACTTGGTGGTGCTTTGGGAGCCTTGGGACTTTTCTCTTTCACTGAGATGGTTATGTCAGATGTTCTCTGTTCCCCATCTTTCAAGATCATGTTTCTTATCAACATTATCTCTCTGGTAACACAGTAGGTGCCCTTCCTTTCTGTCTCACCAGTTCACACTTTCTAGAGTTCCCCTTTTTAGACAATGCCATTTTGTGCTTCTTATCTGTAACTAAGAAATTCTTTGGGTCTCTCTCTCTCTCTCTCTCTCTCTCTCTCTCTCTCTCTCTCTCTTTATATATATATATATATATATATATATATATATATATATATATATATATATATATGTGTGTGTGTGTGTGTGTGTGTGTGTGTTTGTGTGTATATGTATGTACGTATATGTATGTATGTATATATACGTGTGTGTATGTGTATGTATATATATGTGTATGTGTACATATATATGCATATATATATAGAGAGAAAGAGACTATATCTATCTATATATAACACATTTACACATTTACCTATTTTATATATCTAGAAGTTATCTTGAATGATCATTCAGTAGAGTGAGGACAAGACCATATTGTAAGTAGTAGGAGGTTGAGGAATTTCATCTGATTGTAAGTATTTTGATACAGAGTTACTTACAGGTACAATTTTAACATGATTAAAGGTAATAATTTGCTGAATTGCATATATTTTATACATGGATATATACCCACACATACCCACATACATATATGTACACATATATAGAAATATAGACACATATACATAATAAAATGTGTGATACATAGTTTTTGATGGAAAAAGGTTTCACAGTCTACCACGTGAGTAAATAATGTATAGTTCTGATCACACATGTGGTGATTAATGTCTGGAGGAGGACACTAACCTTTCTTCCTTCCACAAATGGCTCCTGTATCTTATACTCACTGTTGGTGTCCCTTCTCTTTCATCTCTTGTAGAAAGATATCCTGTCTAAGCTTGAAGACTTCAACAAAGTAAGGTCTATATTCATTCTATAAGCAGTTTAAAAATGTTAACAGTGTTCCAATACACATTGTGTGCTGGGAAAATCATATACTACATTCTTCTTTACTAAAAACAGTCTAGGGAAGACTAGTAATATTTTGCACATGCATATGCATAGCAGAACATGATCACTCTTCAAATAATCGAATCATGCTACTTTATAGAATATACAACACACTAACCTACGATAGGTTTGTATGTGATGTGTGAGCAGGAACTTTGAAAGGTTGCATGTTAGCTCAGCCAATTTCAGGCTCTAAAGTTAGTGTTAACTAGGTCATGGTAAAGCTTAATCTTGCTTGACTATTTGATGGAATCTATAGTCTACAAGAGATAGGCCTGTGGTCTGGTGCATGAAGAGATTCTCAAGCAGGATTAACTAGGGGGAAAGAGTCTTCATCAAAGTAAGAAGGAGCCTCCAGCAGCAGCCAGATATAAAGATGGCCAGGCCAGTTTGGTGCTTCTTGTTTGCCTATGTTGGCTTCTTGCTGCTGATTGTGTTTATTCTACTATAGCTGCTGCTGCCACAGTGATTAGACTGCAGCTTCCTCAGCCTTCCAGAGGGTACTGAAGACCAACATCTTTGGTGGAATTCTCTCGGCCTTTAGAGCCACATTGTGACTGCTCAGTCATGTATCCTGAAGGGCATTATGGTGTCTCTGGATTCTAAATCTATATAGTTTTCATATGGCCAGTTTTGAACTCTCTAGACCATAGTGTGTTAGCTGATCTAATAAATCCCTTTTCATGATGTATAGCCACTCAATTCATCTAGGAAGCTATAAAATATATACTAAGGGAAAAGAGGACGTTAACAAGCAAAGGAAAATCAGCAAGAGGTTGGGGACTTTCCAATCACAAGGGTAGGGTTTATGAGAAAGTTCGATTTTAAGAGGATACTGAGCCATTTGCTGTGCTTTGGCTGGTGTTTTTCCTTCCTAAGTTGTCACCTGAAAGATAGATTTCATGAGCTCTGTGCACGTTGCTTGTTGATTTCTCGTTCTCATGACAAACTGGGAGCAATGCCTTTTCTTTGTACATGTTTCTCTTTTAAGCATATATATATATATATATATATATATATATATATATATATATATATATATATATATATATATAGTGGTTGTGTTTTGGTCGACATATCAAAGTCAATCAAAACCACCAAAGCAAAGCAAACCAAACCAAACCAAAAAGATCCACCCCTCCCCACACCATCTTTTCTGAAGCATGCCTCTCAGACAGAAAGGTAGAACTACAGATAAACTACACGAGTAGAATTGTGGTGGTCATCATGTTCATTTTTTGGTTTTTGTTTTTCTTAAATAAAAGGGCAGATCCGAATCATACTGTTGAGGATTTGTGCATGGCACTTGGCTTTTCTGGACAGGAAATTTAAAAGTTATACACAGTGGGTTTACTGACTGGAAGGAGAATGAAACAGTTAGGCTTTTCTGATATGTGAAGAATTTCTGATATGTATAAGAATGCTATAACTTAATGATTCTGAAATAAAGGTTAGGAAACTAATCAGAAGGCTGCTTCTGATTCTTGATTTTGTACCATTTGCTACTGAATGACATGGAGAGAATGTTTGGAGAGCTCAGCTCTGCGAGAGCCTGTTGTGCATGTGTGGGGGTGAGCCACGGGCCTGCTGATACATCCTGTTCCAAGTGTCTGAGGTTGTCTTTTCAGAATGATAGAATTTGGTGAATAAGCACAAAAGTTAACTTTAGGCCGTGTTACCTGTTTCCTCAGCTCTGCAAGCTTCCTTCCTCCCATCCCCTTGCACAGCTTGCTAGCTGTGAATCGGCCGCCATCTTAGCTCATTTCTGTGATCTCTACATTTTACAGACCGACGACAATGTACTCTTCTTTGTTTCACTTTGCTTTAGCAGTTAGTTAAAATTTCCTCACAGTTCATTTCAACTTCTTTGCAAAAAGGGCTGTCCAGGCAACAGTCTACTTTTTTTTTTACATCCATTTCAACATCTCTGTTCCTGAATCTGGTTTCTCAACACAACTTTCTCCATAACACCACTGTCCTTAAAATCAGAGCTAGAAAACAGACATTATGATCTGAACTGTAAAGGGCTTTCCACCTCCAGTGACGTTCATCAGGTCTCTCATGTTTGCATGTTGCGTGCCATATTTTTGTTGAACTACCTGGGATTCTGCTCATCTGGGATTCTACTTTTTCTGGTTCTTCTTTCTCTTCTTCAATTTGCCACTTGCACATTCTTCTCTTAAAGATTTGCTTTGATGATTTAATTATGTGTAGATGTCTATGTCTGCATGTGGGTCCATGCACAAGAGTTCAGGTGCCTCTGGAAGCCAGAGACATTGGAGGATCTGGAGCTGGCATTAGAGATGGATTTATATCACCTGACATGTTTGCTTGAAACTGAAATGGCTCCTCTGGAAGAGCAGCAAGTGCTTTCAACCAGCTAGTCTTGTCTCCAGCCCCTGCCTGATCTTCTCATGCTGATTTCTCAATACAGACTGACTTTAGCATCCTCTTCCCCTATGCCACACTCCTTACCAGCAAGACATTTTTCAGAAGATTTGAGCTGTTTTTCCAGGAATGTAATTTCTAAGTATTGCTATTTTCTGATTTTTGTTGTTGTTTTGTTTTGTTTTATTGAGACAGAGTTTCTTGAATCCGGGTACCCAAAATGGTCATAAATTCTTGATCTTCTTGTCATCTCCCCAAATGCTGGAATTACACATCTGTACTCCCACTTCTGACTTGCCAGGTCAAACATACTATGGTTTCACCCCTGCTTCCAGGATGATGTAAACACCAAGGGCAGCCTCAAAAGAGACACTAGGTTCCATCCATGTCTTTTCCTCTTATCAGGTGAAAAACATGAATAGTTAGTTGTTCCATCTGTTCTTCTTCCAATTTCTTCATCTTGGCAGATAGGCCAGTCCTATATGCTGTTGAATTTTGCAATGTGGAAAGTGGCTGATGCGGACAGCACTGAGCACCCCCTTCTAGATTAAGTACTCACGTGGCTGAATAATATCTTCAAGGTTACATCGCAACTTAGTCGTAAGGGGAAAACCAAGGTTTTGATTTCTGTTCACTGTTTATAAAGTTCACAGGGTTCTAAGAATCTTCCCACTTGAAAACATGGCACTTGCCTTGAAATCAAGATTTACTTCCTTGAGGAAATGCCAATTAAAAATCCATAAACCCATTAATGAGTAAGGCTGAAGTTTAAGAGAAATATAAACACAGAATCCAAATTCTACGCACTGTGATCTGAGGCCGTTTCCTCATCTCTGAAACCCGAGTGACTAACGCCATGACTAATAGTGTCGTCAAGTCTCGGAGTAGAGCATGAACTTCAGAGATAGGTGCTGCTTGTGAGAAAGTGTTTTTCTGCTTTCTGCAACAACTTTTTAAAGGTGTGTGTAGGTGTGTGTGTGTGTGTGTGTGTGTGTGTGTGTGTGTTTTAAAGATATCCCCCACATATTTTATACTCTGTATTTACAGTTAATCAGAAGTTCACTCCATTGGATTTTTGATTGTTCATTAAAATTGCTCTTCTGAGGCATAATTAGAAGCACATATTTGTCAGGTTGGCACACTCCTCATTTGTAGTCCAGGGCTACGCATACTCTGATTTGCCGCCATCACTGTTTGCCTCCTGCACCAGGATAAGTTGTCAAGTCACTGCCATCTGTTGTACTCCGATTGCTATCCTCCCAAACCCTCTGCTGATCCAAGTCTTAAGTGTATGGCACTGTGAGCAGCTGGAGAAGGGCCTTACACTCTCGCTCTGGGAACTGGACCACTCACATCTAACTGTTTGAGTTCCCTGTACACTCAACTCAGAATGACACTTTCATCCATACTCTGTCACAGAAGTAAGTATTATTGATGATATTGGCATATGTGTGTCAATAGTATGCCCAACTGTGTACGGAATGCAAAATAATTTGGAACATTATTTCTTCTTTTTTAAAATAGTAGTCTATGCAAAAAGCAGTGAAAATTCCAAGCCAACTATAAAGTGAAATTATGACGGTGAAGAGCAGCCTTTGCTGTTTTTGCAGTGGTAATGATCGTGCCAACAATCAAACAGGTCCAAGTGTTTATGTGAGTCACCCTAATCCCTGCAGGTGCAACAGTTCCACAGAGCAAAGAATCTCTCCTCTTACTAGACACATCTTAGCCCGAAGGGTTAGTGTCTTGCCATTCCATTGTGCTGTACCAAGGTTTCAGCTGACTTTCACTTTCCCCTAACTTCATATTTCTACCTATATCATAGTCTGTTAAAAGGAGAGAGAGAGAGAGAGAGAGAGAGAGAGAGAGAGAGAGAGAGAGAGAGAGAGAGAGAGAGAGAGAGAGAAAGGGAGAGAGAGAGATGGATGGATGGATAAAATAGGCAGACAGGTAGAAGAAAACTCAGAAATAAGGCTTGGTGCCACTAAAGTGATCTGTGAGAGGAGGACAAATTGTGAATATTTCTTTCCATTTCTGTTGTTTGAGTCAGGGTCTCATGTACCTAATCTACCTTTGGATTTATTATGTAGCCAGGGATAACTATGAACTCCTAGTCTTCCTGTCTTTTCCTCCTGAATGCTAAAATTACAGGCTTGTTCCACACTACACACTGGTAACAAATGGACAGGTACTTTGACAATGCCTCTCTTATTTATTTTTTCTCTTCACTCTTAGACTATTTAATAGTTCCAAATACACACACAAAAAACAAACCTAAAAACCCCAGCAGTAGAGATTTGCAAACAAGAAACTCAGAAAGGAAAGCGATTTGCTGTGCATATGGCAAGATAAACTTTCTCCCCGGGCTATGAACCGGCATTACAAAAAGGAACAAGTAATTTTTTAAAATCATGATCATAAAAGCATACCCCTGGAGGGAGTATAAAATATTGCATTAAGTAGATTTTGCAGTATGAGAAAAAAAACTGAAAATAATAGACGCCAGTGTAATCCATGGGAGATTAAAACATCTATGCACTAAAAGTTTCATAATAAGGTAATAAATTCTCTATCCACAGTCAAGGTGTTCAAATCCTAAGTCTAGAGTCATCAGGGGTAAGATTCGCACAGTGTGAAATAAATATTCCTAAAATATTAGATTAAGAGCCATTTCCACCTTTAGTGCTAATTCTGTCTATTTTGGGACGGGGAGGTTTGTTCAGAGATAAGAAAATAAAACATAACAATACTGAAGATGTAGGAGGTAATGGAAGGTCTAGAACTTCTCACCCAAATTCTGTTCACTGAGTTGGGTTTGGTTCATTTTGATGTACAATGTTTTTATTTCTTTTTAACACTTGAATAATAACATTTTAATTAAATTAATTTTTATTAACAAAAGCAACTGATACTAAAAAAATTAAGTAGGGGATTGATTCAGTGTCTTCCGACTTAAAACTGAATTTAAGGAAACATATTCTAAAATCTTATCACCAAACCATGTCCTCAAGGTCAGGGTCAAGGCATTGAGAGTTTAAACTTAGATACCACAACTTGTCTGCATCAAATTGCTTTCTTAAGCATAATTTTCATCCTCCCTTTACATATATATCTCATATATATACTCACTTTTGGGAATAGATCTGGAAAAGATGAGAATAATGACTGGTATCACATGAGAACAACCTGTTTGACTAACACTTTACAGATTGAATTTAAAAGTGCCCAGACAATTTAGATGATAAGACAAAAAAAAAAAAAAAAAAAAAAAAAAAAAAAAAAAAATGAAATCAGCTATTGAATTCCAGATCTTCTGCTTCCTTTGTGTATCAGCATGGGTAAAACCGTCCTTCTTATATAAGGACAGGGAGAATTCAATCATTTTAGTTTTTTTTCCTTTCCTTTGGCAAGACAATACAGGAGTTTGTCTTGAATCCCCCCACTCCCCTCCCCATAGTCCTAGTCTTGCATCTGTCCTGACTACCACAGTACCCATGTATGTACCCCAGGCATACAGACGGGATGAATGAGCAATTAACAGATACTTACCACATGTCCCTCTGTTCTAGCTACTGAAATGAACAAGGAAGAAGTCTCTGGCCTCAGTCAGCTAACTGTGGACTCTGCAATGTAGAAAGGGAGCCACAAGGCAGTAGAATAAGCAACAAGAGTTATATGCTGGTTTTAATGGGATTAAGAGGTGCTACAGCCCCCACCCCCCAGCCCCGGGAGAGACCATCTGATTTCTCTGTGTCTGATGGAGTCGTAAAGGACATACCAAAGAGAGACAAAGGAAGAAATAAACAAAATAGGAGAGAGTGGGTTTTGTGTCATGGGCCTAAGTTGAACTGGTAAATGTCCAGACGTTCATTAGAAAGAGAATCAGTGGTTATGTCATGAAAGAGCTTATGTACCATGGCTTCACAAAGGAATTCTGACTTCATTATTCTCTGTTTAACTGACAAAGACAAAAGATGTAAACTCAGGGGTTTTAACCAGATTCGTGTTGTATATAGTTTAAATATGTTCAAGACTGGAGAGGAAGACTATGCTTGACATGATCTTAAGGGGAAAAGCAATCACTTTGGCTTTCTAAAGTAAACTGTTACAAGGGAGAACTAGGGAGTGGTGGCTTGTCTTTGTAAGGGGAGAGTGAAAGTGTTTATGACCAGGTACCGAGACTCCAGGGCCATGTGTCAGTTTAAATCAGCACATCCTGAATGCTGCAGAAATCCCTCTGAGGACTCTGTCAGAAAGACGTTCCGTGGGAGTCACTAGAAATGGAAATTATTTTCCTGTATGAGAGAATGTTACTCTGCAGGCCTAGAATACACAATCCCTAGGATGTGGTGAGCCAAGCTTCAAAGTAAGCTACATCGTTGCTTGACATAATAGGAAAGAAATTTAATCCTGATATTGTAGGAATTGGATATGGGAGGGCTAGCTGATATATGGAGTGCATTTGGTATTGGGAGAGGTAGTAATGAGAAAGGGAGGCACCTGGAAAATAATTAGTTCTCAGAAGAATAAAAAGTCTTATTGAGAATCCAGAAATCAGAGAGAACTCTTCCAGAACATCCCCATAGCTAAAATTGATACATAAATCAATCAATGCTAAAACTAAGGACAGTCTTCTAGTATTGATTATAAACATGTCTAAACTAAGGGTAACCAGTAGGCATACACACACACACACACACACACACACACACACACACACACATAAAATTTCCAGTTGAAAGAGAAATTTCCCATGGGATGGAGAATAAGGTTGCCTCTCTACTGAAACCATATTTCTTCCAGATATGTGTAGAGACACAAACCACAGACATTGTCATACAGGGGCTTTGTTGCAGCGTTGGACACACAAAATTATGGAAGAAAAGCATATCACACCAGAAATGAAGAAGAAAAATGACCTTGAGAGATTGTGTGGCTGCTTGATGTTTTTGGTTAGCTGAGGACTGTGGGGAGCCGAATGCAGATGCCATTACAAGATGGCGCTGGCTCCCTCACGGTTTGAGGTAAACAACTCCATATATAGTAATGCTCTTGTCAGCTAAGGCGCTGCACCCTGCTCATGCGCAGTACATAACCTATCTCCGGCCAATCCCAAGGCCTCTGGTGTCAGCAGACTGGTGACAACCAATCATGGCAAGCCCGTATGCGCTTCTCCCAATATAAGCGGACAGCTAGGGTAGTTCAGGGGCCCCTTGCTTACTGCTCTCCCCTTCAATCAAGAGGCTCCCACAATAAAGCGTGATCTGAGAAGAATCCTCTGGTGGTGGTCGTCTTTCCTCGCTGGTCAAGGAGCACGCCGCAGAGGACCTCCTGTCTTTCTCAGGCAGAGCAGACTGAGGAAACTGATAAGCCTCCCCTGGTGACCACCTTGTATATATCCTCTCCTTAAGAGGACTAGATGGAACAATCTGATGTTAGGACTTAGAGAACACTCACCAGATCCCTCCCCAAGGATGGGATTTGGACCTGTTAGAGAAACAACTGCTACTCTGGAGAAGTATGGTATAACTTTCCAGCTTTCTCTTTCTGAGTGGTTATTGCTGGTCCTGCTTGTAGCCTAACATTTATTTATGTTTCAGAAGGGAGTAGATAACTTACTTTAAATTTGTTATTTCCTAGATAAAGACTACACACCCAAATATGACACCCATGCCGCTGCAAATAACCAGGATGTTGTTTTAAAATTACCATGAGTCCAGAGCTTGATGCCAAGGCCACACAAAGGTTGGGAGGTCTTTGTATGCATTCAGAATATAAAACTGAGGGTTAGACAAATATTAAGGGATGTCGAAGGATAGATCTTATTGGAAGGTGTGATGATTGCCAAACACTTGAGGTACTTTTCCCTTTTACATACATCTCATTACTGATTTATCATAAACATGAGACTTTGATAGTGAACAGGCATGTTCAAGGTTGTGCTTACTTATCCTGGATCCTAGTGTAGAGAGATAAAGACAAGCCTGTCACAGGTGGTCTTTAGCATGACTGTGACACAAAGCTTGGTATCTCTAAGTGTCAGGAGTTAGAAGCCTTTGGTGCTACAGTGTAGCGTATTCGAACAGTGCTGGCCACCAGTACAAACACTCAGGACTGATTTTTCTTTGTAGAAGAAAACCAACCCATTCACATCTACTTGAATTAGTGAATGATCACAGACAGTTACTCTAGAGTTTATATTAATTAAAGGACTCAATTCTTCCCACTGAATTAAATTTAGAATCACACATTGTTTTCTTTGTTGACAAAGGGTACTGACTTTTTCTATAAGGCACTGCTAATTATATAAGAAGAGATTAAGGAATAAATTGAGAAATAAGAAATGTTAATGAGTACATTAAATATAAAAAAAGGAACTAGATTATCACCATGAGTTAAGATGAGTTATGACAATTTAAAATTTTAAATTGATACTGTAACTAAATTCTATTTTTATTAAAATGGGAAAGATAAAACATGATTATCACAGTATTGATTAGAGAGAAAAAAAAACAGGCACTCTTTTCCAATAGGCTGTAGAGGATAATCTCATAGCATTATTCTGCTGAATGGGTATATTATTAGAGTGATTCCTAATGACTTATCGGTATAACCTTAGATACTATGCCCCTAAGCCCTCATCAGAAAAGCTGACACTTGCCATAGTTAGGAATTAACACAGGGATCTTAACCTGGTCATCCTGCAGAAAGTGCCCTAACTGAGTTATGAATACCATATTCCTCCTAACAAGGCTCAGAGATCTTTGCACAAGAGGAGGTGGGAAGACTGTAAGAGTCAGAGGTGCTGGATGACATCACAGAAGCTGTTTTCCAGGTACCACAGAGCAGATGCTCATATGAACTTAAGATTGTCACCACATGGACAGGTCCTGGGAAAGCTCAAACCAGGGAAAATCCCAAGATGGAGAGCGCCTCTCATAAAATCCCACTACTAGCTGAGGAGTTATTGGCATTTGGTAGCTGGTGGGAAAGAGGAGGTAATTATTATTCGATGACTTAATACCTAATAGATATGTCGGCCACATTATAGGACATCCCCAACTCCCAGAGTATTGAGCAACACCAATTGGACTTAGCGGGGGTGGCAGGACCCAAAGTGGGGTCAGTAAGTAGGTAAGAGGTAGGTGTGAGAAGAGTTGAGGGAGGGGAAAGATATGATTTAAATAGACTGATTGAAAATTTCTAAGCAATTCACTAAAATGGCCTTGCTAGATTGGGGAAGAATTTGTGAAACTCTAATCAAATGGTAATTACTAATATTGGCAGAAGCAAAACATAGTATAAGGAACTGGATGGCAAATCTCAAGTTTGCACGTTTGAAGAACAGTACAATTATGGGACGGGTTGTATCAATCCAAAGGTTTAATCAAAGACGTTTTCATTTAAACAATTTTAGCAATTTGCTTTCTTTTGAAAGTAATGCTAATTTAGTTTGGATAACTCGAAACCCTGTCTCAAAAAAAAAAAGCAAAAAAACAAAAAAACAAAAACAAAAACAAAAAAACAAAAAAACCAAAAAAAACCCAAAAATCAAAACAAAACAACTACCTCCAACAAACCACCACCAATAACAACAACAAGAAAAACAGTTTGAGCAAAAACTCATTTTTTTTTTCTTTTTGCTTTCTGGAATACTGGAAGGCAGGGAGTAGCCTTCAGTGAGGTTACAGAAGAGCCCAGATGACAAACAGTTGCATCCAGGACACTGAGAAGACATGATGTGGCCTGAAAACAGGATGGCTCGAGACGAGAACAAAGAGAACTCATGAAGGAAGCCAGTGAGCATCCTCAGTGCGGGCTACGGAGCTTCCTGGCTTCTGGAGGACCATGTAGGCAGGTGTGTGTTTTGCTTCAGGTTGTAAGGAAAGGTTGTGTTTACAACTCTTGCATATTTATTACCACCTCCGCTGTCCATGCCCTGTCTCACCGTGTCTGTTTCACATGGTTGTATAAAATGAAACTCCCAACGTACAAATGATTTTCCTGAACCTTCCTCAGAAGCGATATCCATTATTGGGCACTATAGCAATCTCTTAGTCCGTATGCTCCCAATAGCATAGGCTGATTCAAGATCATAGTTCAAAAACTTGTGGTTCTATTCTTTTCTCTAATTTGTCACAGGACACAATGTCTTAGGTCTCTGAGGCTCACTGTTACAAGTAAAATGTCATCTTTATTTTCTGCAGCTCTCTACCGATTCTAACATGCAAATCCTGGCTTACATGGACCCCAAGATTGACAGTTGATGATGCCCACCAAGGGGCAGCTTTCTGTGTATTTTATAATGTGCACGCTCACTTCAAATCTTATCATTTTGGAATGATGTTAGTGTGGGTCATTCAGGCATTTAAATTTCAGGTTTATAGTTCACTTTCTACAAAAATGTAAAATTTGCCGGAGACCTTTCTCATGCCAAACCAATTTGACAAACACATTTATAAAGCTGCTGGTAGAATGCGTACTCAGGCATCTGCAGATTTGTTCACAGACATGAAATGGACTCAGAATGCCATCAGTCAATTTGGGTTCTTGGCGTATGGTAATGTTGGCTCAGTGCCTTTTCCTAAATCCAAACAAAATAAAATAGGCCTATCATTCTCACTAACGGTAATTCAGTGCCTTAAAATTCTCCTATCCCTTGAATCATTTTACTGTGAACAAATTGCAGAAGTCCAATTTTGTTTCTTGCATGCCACGGTATGAGGAAATAAAGAAAAACACAAATAGATTCTCTGCATCCCTGGAATCAGATAACATCAGGATAAACGTTCTTTGTGCTGGAATGAAGGTGAATTTGAAAGAGGCTGAAAAATTGAAGGATTTGGGGAATCTGGAATTAACTAGTTGGAGAAAAGGTTGTGCGGGCTGCTGAGAACGGAGCTATTCAGTAAAGACAGTATTCAGTCCTTACCAGCTGGGGCTGCAGAATTTCCGGGGAAACTAATGTGGAACTGCTGGGTAAGTGGACAATTCAAGTTCCGAGCTACACTCTGGGTCTGTTTCACAGCGGCCTTGGATGAAGACAAGGTTTTATGTTTGAGTCTCATCTCTGTGAATAAATAAACCTAAAGTGGCCGATACTTGAAGACACCTCCTGAGCCCCTCTCTCTGTTTGCTCTGTTACCTTTGTTGTTGTTGTTTTTCCTATTTTGAGTAGAACCACCAAGTTGGTGGAGGCAGGCAGGAGAAACAAGGTTAGACAGTGGTCTCCTTTCTTTTCACACTTAGAGCTGTGACCTTAGGGACATTGCATGCATATATTTTGTCCCATATATTGTCAAGTGCTCAGCTGACACCAGGGTAGCTTTTGATAGTGTGTTCTATCTTTTCTGTTCACATTGCATTGGTGGTATGGCTGTGCAACCTTCCTCGTTCCTTGCACAGTTGCTGGCCGGCTCGGCACGGCATAGTGTAAAGCTGTGGCTTTGTTTTGCTCAGAGTAACCAGGATTTCTTTAGCTCATGGAAGTAAGGGGGGAACAGAGGACAGTGCTGCTAAGGGTCTTCTCATAAAAGCAGCTTCTTCTGGAGAGAGCCTATTTAGTGCCAGTGTCTCCTGGGCCAGCTCTCTCCAGATGAAGTTCTGTTCATGCTGTTTCTATGACTCAGTCTGATTATTTGTCTATATTCGTTGTGACCCTTCTTTAGCCTGTTTGGGCTTTTCTTCTGTCTGTTCACAGGTGTTTCAACTTTTGTTTGCAACAGTTTGTTTTTAACTGAAAATAAGTTCTCTCATACAATATATCCCTACCCCTTCCAGACTGTCCTCCCCTCCACTCCTCCCAGCCACCCCAACCTCCCCTCTCCCTGATCCCTTTTCCCCTAGTGACCTTTGCAGAAGAGAGCAGGCCTCCAGAAGACCTTCAAACAGGACGAAACAAGCACCAGCCTCTCTTGGCTTTGCTTTTTTTTTTTCCCTGATGGTGAGAGAGATGCCACCTACTAATTTCTCTTAATGGTCTGAAAGCACAAAATATGCAAGATAAATAAAAGAATTTCTTCAAGAAAACTTAAATCAGATACACGTTACATGTGGATAGTCTACCTTAGCCAGTGTTTATAATAAGGAAATAAAGTTCAGAGCAGAGTGCTTGGGTGTGGATGAATAATTTCACATCCACTGCTTGTACAGAAGAGGGCCATGAGCTGCAGGCTGACAACTCTCCTTTTTTCTCCCTACCTCATTCCAATGCTCTTGAGCATTAAAGGAGGGCAAAGCAACTTCATTACATGTTGTGCTTTGTCCTAAGTACTTCAAGAGATCACTTAATCTTTGGGGACCTTAGTTTTCTGATTTGTAAAATGAGGAATTTGGGAGGGGTCAGTCATTTTGAACTAAAGAGTCCTTTGCTATCCTGTAGAATCTGGGGTGGCAAAACAGTGTTCTCATCTTACACTTTATTGATGTTGGACAGTTGGGTATGACAGGTGGGATTTGAGAACCACGCCCCATGTCAAAGCCATTCTCCTGTAGCGGGGTCTGGGCGTGCAGGGCTTCCACTTGATGTGAATTCTGTAGTTCGGGAATCTATGTGCTTACCAGCTCTTGGGTTGTTTTGTATTTCTTTCCCTACACACAACATCAGGCTCGATGTAAATTCTACATTATTTGACTTGCTCTCGGGGTAATTTATCACATCGGGTAAACTACATCTATCCCCAACAAATTAAAGCCATATTTGATTTAATCATTTTCCCTTTAACAGGAAGCCATTAGCATGGCAGGATTAAGAATAAATTCTGGGTTTTGATTATTTGTGTTGATAAAATTTATTGGACTCCTCACCAAATTACTCTTTATACTCTCTCGCTGCTCTGCCCTGATTTGTTTATTAATGATTGAGGTCAAAGCCTGATTTATGAACAAAAGCATCTGTCCTGCTTACAATACCCTCATGAAAATTCCTGTTATTTACTGCCGTGCACTGAAAACATTGGTGGTGATTAGTGCCAAACAAGGCTCTAAATATTTATAGATTTGATTCACAGAATTATCCAAAGTATGGATTTTTGTGAAATTTGATATGAGTAGGGGCATGAGCTCTGTTATTCCATCATAACTAATTTCTGTTACCCAGAATACACATTGGGCATACTGAATGCTAGACTATGTCTAGAGTAGATACCCTGAATTAACATTTATTGAACAGGTATGTTCCAGGCATTGTTCGACACCTCACAGGTATGGATTTAAAATCCCATCCTCTCTGCTCTATCTGTGCTCAGTTGGATAATAACATTTGCAGTATCTCTGTAACTCTTGGCATGTGCCAGGTAGACTTCACAGGGTTTCAGAGACACCCAGCCCGACATCCTTATGAGAGACACACTGATGCCCTTGTGCAGACAAAGAGAGAAGGGACATAAAGGTGCATTAGCTTGGCAAGAAGGAGCTAAACATAGAGGCAGCTACAGCTTCTAATCCAGGGATTTTTTTAACCTGTGGGTCACCACCTTTTGGGGGTTAAACAACCCTTGCACAAGGTCCCCTAAGACCATCAGACAACACATATGTTTGTATTACAATTTATAACAGTAGAATAGTTATGAAGTTGGCAACAAAAACAATTTTATGGTCACTATAGCATTTCAGGGTCTCGGTACTAGGAAGGTTGAGAACCACTGCTCTAATCCCTGTCCTTACAAACTAAATTTTTAATTAATTTTTTACCATTGAAGTGTTTTTGTAATCTGTGAGTGGTATATAGTCTTGAAAAAATATTTCTCATGTTTGAATGATTATCAACTATTTATTTCAGAAGACAGCTAGTCACATTAAATCTGGACTTTTATATTAAAGGGTTTGGAGAGGTAAATGATCCCAGCACAAATATTTGATTTTCTTTTACTGCAAGACCTGCTGCTCATCCACAATTAGTCACCATTTATATGAACTGCTATAGAAATAAGAAAAGGAGCCATGGTAATTTAGCAGCTTTATCTATGAATGAGTGAATGCAAGTGTTGGAGAACTTGAGTTGGGCTCCGCCGGATCAGCTCCAAGAGGTTTCAGTCACTGCAATGAGCCCTTTTAAGATTGATTTTTCTGCCCATGTATTTAATCATTATGAAATGGAACTCTGAAGTGACATAGTATTTGATGAATGACATATGGTGTAAAAACACGGGAAACTGTCTACACAACAGTTGCTCATCTTACTGTGAGCTGGTGCTTTCAGTTTCATTGTTTACTGATTATTCTGCCCCCAGCCGCCAAACGTGGCATAGCCAAGAGGCTCAAGGATGACTTCTCTACTTCTCACAGATTTAAGTAACAGAAACTCACTGACATTTTTTTTATTGCACAGCTTTTGCCTGGGTAACTCCTTTTGATTCCAGAGCTTATCCCTACCCATAGATCAACATCTCTGCTTGGTTACCTAATCATCGTTTCAAATGTAATATTTGTAATGTTGAAGTCAAAGACACTATTACAATGTCCTGATCTGCCTCAAGTGTGCGGAAGGAAGGAACTTCCCTGGATGAGAATTCCAAAGGCCAGGATTTGCCGCAACAAATCTGGATGAATGTCCAGAGCTCAGGCTAAAGAGTTAACAGTAGGAGGGCAGTCTTGGGACTCCATAGAAGAGAATGTGGCCATCAGAACCCAGACAAAAGGGGAAAGAAGTAGCCAGGAGTGACTTTCTGGTGTGTCTAGAACGATTAAATAAGCAGAAGAGTTTTCTGCTGGGGAAAAAGAGCCAATGTCAGGTGGTGGTAGGGATGGAGAGTGGGTAGTGACTAGACACACAGGTTGTGATTATTCCATGTCACATCCACATAGTGACTGAAGGAACGTTCTATACACTAGCTAAGGAAAATCGCTCCTCCACGGCGCATCTGCCAGCCTTGATTCATCCATCCTCAGGTTTTCCACTGTCTCCACTCTCAGTTCTGACGAATAATCCTTGCTTCAGTTCAAGGGTTGGCTATTCTCTTTAAATATACATCCTGGCTTTGTTTCCCTGTTTCCAGTCTCATCAGTCCAGTCCTGCCTGATTCCTGCATGACTGAGAGATATTCCCTGCTGAAGGGTCTCAGTTCCCCTGCCTGGGGTGCTGATTGCACAGAAAGGCAGTGCCTGCCGAGGACTGCTAAATCTTCGAATGTTGCTATATAGTACCCGTTAGACTCCACCCCTTATTCTCTATCTAATAGCTAATAATAGTCCTGTCATATGCCATTGTGTGCACTGGGTAAGAAAGCCTATGCACAGTATTGAAATACACACCCACCTTCTACCCCCACTCGCTATATTTATTATTATTTTTAATTATCATTTAAGCCAGCTGGCATAGCAAGATTGACTAGATCCTTGTCATCCATCAGTCCTGGCTGGGTAATTAAACGTAGTTCAGGGATCTTTATCTAGTCATTTATAGCTTTTACAAATCCAACTGTCCTCAGCAGCCTAACAACCGAGCAAGCGTTCCTTCTGGCCTGAGACCCTTCCTTTTGACTGCTCTCAGAAGACCAGGCTCACATGTCATTGTTCCATTGGTTCCCTCTGATGACAGCTAAACTTTGAACTTGCTGGTTTTGAAAAATGTCCTCCCTCACTGTTCACGCCATAGCCACAGGAAAGAGATCATATATCAAACTCTTTACGGTGCCAGTGAAGACCAGCATGCCACAGGATATCAAATAAAGCCAGGCAGAAGTGAACCAGTAACCGTTAGAGGTTTACATGTTAATGAACTTATTATCCCCCTGATTTGTTTCCTTGCTCCATATCAGTTTTCAAATGTTCACATTGATTTGGGAGTATGTTTTGTCCAGGTAAGTGAAAAGAAAGCTGTACTAAAAAAGTATTCGCCTTGAATAAAACACTTAAGATAATTACTTGAGTAATTCACCCATTATTAAGTTCCTTTGTTTTAATTGCATTAATTATACACTTTCTTACTGGAGAAGAAATTGAGGGGATAAACCCAACCCCAGGCTGCCTGCTTGCAGCTTTGTTTCATTTCTCCAAATTACTGAACTATTTAAAAAATATGTCAGTCTCAGCTCTGTCCACACCTTATGATAGTCAGCCTGTAGAGATAGAGCTGAGGGCTGTTAAGTATGACCACGAAACTGCAGTGTTTCCACATGAACAAAAAGTGAGAACTTCTCTTGAACACTTGCGTGCTTGGGGGAGGCTGGTAATGATCATAGAAACATAACTTAAAAATAATAAAAAACAAACAAAATAAAACAACTAAGTTCTCTCTCATCCTGATCCTGATTCCCAGTCCACTCCCAGCTCTGCTACCTTTCTTTCACTTTGGTCGTCAGTTAGCTAGCACACACTACTGTTCAAGACTGTCTACTACAGTAGACAGTCCTATAAATTGCTCAAAAGAAACTAAAATGTCTCCCAGGGAGGAAAAAAAGAAAAAAAAGAATGATCCTTACCTGTTTTCTGAATTTAAATACTCATTTTTTTTCCTTTTTATTATTTACTCTAGTTGATTGTAACAACAGGATCCAGTTCTGTGGAGTGATTTGAAACAAAACAAAACAAAATTCCAACCTTGGCAAATCAGTTACCGACAATTCCTTAAAGTAGTATGAACAAACCATTTCCCAAGCTTAATGGGTTTTGACTCTAATCTCCTTGGTGCTACTTTCAAAGGGCAAGTACACATGTTTTGTGTAGAATACAGCTGTAAACTCTGATTTGGTAAATTCCGAACCTAAACTGCTTTAAGAAACAGAAACAAAATCATTGCTGTACAGGTACCATCAAAGTTAATCACTAAGCAACGGCAACATACTGCAACAAAAGTAATTATTTAGTTTTTGTTTTATAAGAACATTACAAGCACTTAAAATATCTTATTTAACTCTGTTTTTAAAACTCTGTGGAAAAAAAAAAACAAAACAAAACAAAACAAAAAACCAAAAAACAAAGCATGCAGTTAGAAGTTCTTCCAAGACAGTGCTATTGCTGCCTTGGGAGGGAGCCGACGTACAGCCTTGTGGTAGTCTAATGAATAATTAGCTTCCTGTAATTATAAAAATTATAATCTCCCCGAGTGTCTCTTTCCTTTGACCATGCTTTTTCTAACCACCCCCTTTCAAGAGTAGATTAGCGTTTGCCTTCCTAATGATCTGCAGATTATTTTCTTCTTACATCATGTCTTTCATCTGAACATCTTTCAAGTCTGTTTAATTATCCCACTTTAGATATGGAGTGTCACAACTCTGAAACTTTACATGACTTAGCTCATCCCCCAGCCACAGTCTGTGATTATCAACTGAGGAATCCAGAATGGCTGGGAGTTCTTGGAATTGTCCAGACAGAAGATATACCCATCATTCCTCATAGGCTTGAACCCCATATCCCGTACTTAATGGACAAGGGACCCATTGTGTGTGGTGAACTGCAGCGTGTGTACAATCTGAATTCATTTACAAGAATTATTCGGTTGTCAATGGAAAGCTACTCTGTTTACTTCTGCCAAGGCCACAGCTGTAACATATGTGTGCAGTAATTAAACTTGAATCAAGCTCTATGTCCGAGCATTACAGAGCCCTATCATTTAGATGGGCAAAGAAGCAGAAAAATGAATGCACTTTGTGGGGCTGAAAGACCCCCATTCTGTACAGTGGAAATTTTCTGTATCAGTTAAAAGTGGATCCTTGGACAAACTGGTATCTCTCTCTCTCTTTTTTTTTTTTTTCTTCACTAAAGAGATTTTTTTTAACTATTCATATTACCACAGATCAATCACTCTGGCGTGGCAAGTTTTTCAGCTTTGAGCTGATTTTGGTGGGTGGGAAAAAAAAAATCATTTACTTTAAGGTCTTTACTGTGAATCTCAGATGATAATAGATAAAAGAGAACAGTGATGGCAACACATCTGACACATCCGGCATATAAGAAGGTGACCATTTAAATGGCACAATTATGCAATCTAAATTGTTCTCATGGCCAGGCCCTGCGACACATTTCAGATACTGCTTGTCCACGGTGGGGTTCCCAGTGGTGAGCATTCACAGCATTCCAGTTGCTCCCTCCTGCCTTTAATGCCTCACACATTTAATGAATGCTCTGTGATGCTGGGGCTGTGATGATCATAGCTGTGTTTCCCAGAATTCTTTGCTTCTTAATTAGCACAGGTCTGTGATATACTGGAAGAAGACAAGTTAGTGCTCTTCTTTCCATTTATTTTCCTCTCCCTTTGTTCTCTCTGTCTCCCTTTCTCTGTCTGACTGTCTATCTGTGTTTGTGTCTCTGTCTGTCTGTCTGTCTTTTTTCTCTCTCTCTCTGTCTCTTTGTCTCTGTCTGTCTTTATCTCTTTGTCTTTCTCTGTCTCCCTGTCTGTCTTGGTCTCTGTCTCTGTCACATTCTCTCTCTCTCTCTCTCTCTCTCTCTCTCTCTCTCTCTCTCTCTCTCTCTCTCTCTCTCTCTGGCTTTGTTTCTAGAAATAGACTAATTCTTTGCAGAATCTCAGCATTGAGACTGTAGCTCACCCTTCTTCTCCACCTACTTTAAGATCTCTTGCACAAAATGTCTTTAATGATAGGAAACTCCAGTATCTATAAAGTTGACCTTGTGGAATCCTCTACTGTAAAGAAAGTCACAGCTTCTGCTGTGGCAAAGGCAAAGGCTTTCTTCATACTGCTGATTCCAGGAAACAGTTTTCCTCAGAGTGGATGTTAGCCAGTGTCTTTCATGAGAATGGTGTCTCTTGCACATGACTTAGGTAGAACAGGACTCTGCTATGGTGCTGTGTTGACTGCTTGTGACTCTGCTGCCTCCATGAATTGGTAAGATGTTTGCACATTGCCATAGATCCCATTTGACAGTAATCACACTGAGGAATTTACTTTGCTTCGTAGAACTAACTGTAAGTCATGTGTCAATGAAAGAGAATGAACAAGATAGCAAAGTTATTTGTGTCAAAGTAAGTAAGAAATATTCATGAGTGTTATAGCCTTGTGTCTAGTACTTAGACGAGTGAATCTGAATCATGAAAGCAGGGAGGATCACTGTTTGGTTATTGATCCAGGGTATCTGCAGCATGCTCCCAGGCATTGCTCTCGCTCTGCAAGGTGCTGTCATCCATTTGGTGCTCTGACTAATACTCCAAGTGGCCAATCTATCATTGTGTCAGGCTGGCTGCTCCAGGGTGGTGGGAAACATGACAAGCCCAGTAACTTCCATGAACACGAGCCCATTTCTACACTTCATTTGCTGTAAAATGAGTTTCCTGTTGAGAAGCAATGCTGGGTAGAATACCCAGATGGTAAAGAAAGGAGCCCGGGAGTCCATTGGGTTTTGGCAAAAGTATCATAAGCAAAGGAGACAAATCAATACCCAGAGTAAGGAATGATTCCAGTGGGAACAAAGAGCTGCTCCTTCCATGATGGAATTAGTCAGAAATGATCACCCCGCCTCTACTAGGTGATAAATCAACCATATGGGGCCTCAGTGTTGGTCTCTGCTGTTGGCTGTGTAGATACTTGGCACTGACTGCTCTGAAGTTGGCTTTGAGAAATACAAGTTCATGCTTCTGTAATACAGAGCCATTATTGTGACTGTATTGCTTTGCCCATGATCCTATTGGTCAAGAGCAGAGACAGATGAAGAAGTACAATTAATTCTCAAATAATTAATCTTGCTTTCCCAAATATTAAGGCTTCACATAAGGTATAAGTTGTTTGTTTTTGGTTTTTGTCTTTTGTTTTATTTTGTGTGTGTGTGTGTGTGTGTGTGTGTGTGTGTGTGTATGTGTGTGTGTGTGTGTGCTTTTAAACAAAGATGATCACACATTTCCCACAGATTTTCTTGTCACCAAGTTCACAGTGGTGTCTCTTTTCAAAACCCGATCACCTACCTACTGTTTGTGGATTAGTGACTTCCATCAACACCCCTAACTGTCTATGCTTTTAAGCAAAATCAGAGATCAGAATGTTCCTTTTCATTCTGTGAGCCTGCAGACGCTTCGTTGTGTTCCTTCTGAACAGCTTTTAAGTAGGGCTTTGACCATTGGCTGGTTTGCTTAATAGGACTGTCAACCCCATGTGAAGCCACCCATAAGACAGGACTTTCTTTTCCACCTTTGTGATAAGGTACTCTCTGTGACATCATAGGTATATCATGAGAGTGAGGGGTCAATGCTTCTAAAAGATCCTGGAAGTCAGAGCCATTTGTGAAACGTTCTCATGCTCATAAACTGTGCAAAAGCAGCAGAGGTAGGGAGCTTGCTCAAAGGGCTGGCTAGGAAACACTGCACCGAGGTCAATAGAAAATGCAGCATGCATTAAAATTCATAGCCCAAACCCAAGTTTCTCCTAGAATTTGGTATAAATGCAAAAGCTGGGTTTTTTTTTCATGAAAAATAAATATCTTACAGAGCATATTGCTCTAGAACATTTGTGAATCATAATCCCCTATGGAATCATGGGAAAGGGTTGATGAGGCATTGCTGTCTGCTACCGATACTTCCTGCACCAGTAGTTTTACTACATTCTACATGAGAGTCAGAGGACTTTCAAGAGCCAGAGGATGTTCGTGGAAAAAGACATGCTATAATGGAGGTGGGGAAGAAGGAGGCATCATTCATTCATCTTCCTAATATAGGCACTTACTATAAGGGCATTTTGATACTTTATCACAATTTCAACAGTAACCTTATGACTGGCTCCAGCTAATTCACCTTGGAGCCTAAAAGTTAGATAAAATATCTGTCCGAAGTTAGCCCACAGAATTGTGGGGAAATTAAGGATTGGTACTTAAAGCTCCCGAATACTAGTAAAGATTTTAATTATGTGACTTTATATCATGTCATGTATCTGCCGAGCTTACATCTGTATCACAGACTCTTTGATTATCTGTTTTTCTATGTAGATTTTCTTTCAATTGTTCCCCATTACTAAGGAGAAGCCCGTTTCAGTATTTATTTCAAAACATATGCTATGGTTTGTATCTAGTTGGAATGACTTAATAAGGTAGCATAATGTACATTAAAAAAGAAGGAATTGGTAAGAAAAGTCTCTAAATTTGATACTGCTTAAAATAAAGGCAGGTATGAAATCACATCATTTAAGATGTGATTATTGATCACTTTTTAAATACATAGAAGAAATTGCTCGAATTCCTTCTTTAGACATGTCTGTCTTAGAAAGTTCAAAGGAATTCTTCTCAGTACTGACTTGTCTCTATCCAGCCCAGTGAGCACCCCTGGGCATTCTAAATGGACATTAGTCTTTGTAGGAAGACAATTAAAGGACACTTCAACTGAGCAGGCTGCACCTTAGTAAGACGATCTTTACTTAAAGCAAACTAGGACGGGATGGTTTGGGGCAGATCTGTCTACAGCACCAGTGGCTTCAGCATGATTTCCTTGCTTCTGGGCCACAAGCAAACCACCTGTACTTTGTAGAGTCTAATCATTTCCAAAAACCCTCAAAAAATAGAATTGATTACATGGGTGTGTTTTTCTATAAAGCCACATGTCTTTATATGGTCACATATATGGTTCCTATTATTATTATTATTAACATAATAATAATAATTTATCATTATTCTAGATGGAGAGTGCTAATTCCTATGAGTGCACACTTCCTCCACATCTTTTTTTACATTTTACTGAAAAACTTTCATATAAATTCCACTCCAGCGAACATTAATATGAGCAAAAATAAATATATGTAAGTACATACAGGCAGTACTATATTTGTTTCCTTATCATTTTAATATAAATTTAATACATACTTATGCATGTTTAATGTATATTGTCATTTAAAATGTATTTAAGGAAAAATGTTGTTGTTTCTATACATTTAAACATTAATATATTTAAATATATGGTAAATGATAATGTCCCTGTTAAAAATCATGTCACTATATCTCCAATAAAAATCTATGAGAATATTGTTCTTTTTCATGAAATGTATTGTTTTAATGACAAGTTTACTAAAATAATAAACTTTCAAAATCCTTTAAAAGTTTGAATTTTTCAATGTCCTTCTGTTATTAGGACTTTGTTTTCTATGTGTGCAGATGCTAATTATATCTCACATGGCTCGGAGAAGCAGCAATGAGGGGTACACAGTAGGTTTAAGGTGCTTTATATTTTCTATTTTTTGGCACCCTATAAGAGATTAACAAAACTTTTTTATATATAATTGCCAAGTTTCTTTTCTTGGAGAAAGAATTATACTCTGGTTTTCTGGTAAATATCTGAAGCTCATCTATCTAGTCCACAGTACTCTGTAATGTGCAGAGACTCTTATCCACAGATATGATGGAATTGGATTTCTAAGTCAGCACAGTCAACTTTTGAGATAAACTTTTTCTTCTAGGGATAAAACCTGAAAAAAATGCTCTTAGTTGTAAGGTCTATATGGGCTGTGGAAGGAAACACGCACAGATGTACACAATACACACACACACATCTGTAGAGAGGTTGGTATGTGTCTGTGTACATATGTCTGTCTGTCTGTCTGTATGTATGTATGTATGTGTGCACATAGAGAGGTGGCAGGAGACAGAAAAATAGAATCTCCATTAAGAATAAGTAGCAAATAAAACCTGAGAAAAAGTCCTCCCTCACGCTAACACAGTTTCCACAGTAACGCAGGGTCAAAGGTAATGGCTTCATGCTTTCAAATTCTCATTAAGTTCTTTCATGACTTGGTTGTCAAACACACTTGACTAGTTTCTATTTTAACAGTGCCCATGATGCATTTCCCTTTGTCTCATAATTTTACAGAACAATATTACTGTTGCCCAAACCACCTGGCATTTAAGCCTTAGAATATTGCACATAGCTTAAAAGATCCCTGTTTTGACAGGACTATTTATATTGGCAAAACATGGTCCCATTGTGCCATGATCTTGACAGATTGTCAAAGTCTTAATTCCACTGGCTTCTTCTGGTCTGTATGCTATTTTTTGAGAGTGCAGATTTCTTTCCACATCCACAAAAGACAACCCCGAGGCAGAGCTTTTATGGCGAGATAAAATGTGGTTCTATAATCTCTGTCTAAGACAATCAGCTCTTATACTTTCTGGAAGGATGTCATGGCAAATGATGTACATTTTGAGATACTTAAGTCTGAGGAGAGAATTTTCAGAAATGGGAAGTAAGCCTATTCTGTCTGGTTGTGGGGCTTCTTGGGTCTGCCTTTCTCCAACATTCCCTGCATTCTTTTTATGGTAGCTCGGCCCCCTGGTCTGTTCTTCTATCTATCTACATCTGCCCCTCACAGATATCATTTACTTCTCCAGTTCTGACTTGATTTGACCTTTTGGCTGCCGAGTTCATAGCAGCATGTTGTCAGTATCTTCAGTTCCATGTTCATTTTTCTAAGAAGAAGAATCTGATTAGGCCGAATTCCAAAGTGGAATCTTTGTTGTTGTCTCTGAAAGAGTTCAAGCAGAGACAGGTTGGTCATCAGTCAACGTGGTAGAGAGGGTTCTAGTTTGGGCATGAAGATATGACCCCTGGTTCCTTTCAGCTCTGTGATTCATGTAATCTGTCTTTGTTCAAACCCCACTTCCTAGAAAGTATCTTCCAAAACAAACATCAACATCATTACCCTTTCTTCAGTCTCTGTCAGAAGATCTGTTAACTGTCATTGCTGAAAAATGATGTAAAACATTCCAGCAATTTTAATCCTTCAAAATGTCAGATATTGTGTTATTAATCATAAGTTCATATATACACAAGTTGATATACATTTATATTTATGTATTATGAGATATACATGCTCTGTGGTAGTAGCTTGTTTCAGAGAATGGGCTCTCCGTGAAGACCAGTTCCTTGATAAATTAGTAAAATTCTATTTGCAGTCCAGGAATCCTAATCCCCTGATTTACTGTTCAGTCTGGGTGTGACTTCCCTCACATACATGAGTGCTTAGCATACACGTATGATTTGGCACTTTAAGATAGTACGGTTTGAAGAGAGGATTAACGAGAAACATTATTTCAAAAACTCAAATGGAGACAAACCTTCCAAGCGCTTGCACTCCCAAACAGCTCCCCTTTAAATTGTTATGGATCAATGCTAACATTTAAACCAAAGCCCAGGGAGACTGCTTGTACTTGGCAGGCTTCTGTTCCTTCAGCTGCAATCAGCACAAACGGATTAGAGTAGACCTGTTTTGTTTCATAAAAAAGCAGTCCTGCCGTCTCTACTCCAGTCTCTGTGTCTTGAGGGTAAAGACGTGAGGTCACGTGTCCTCCAGCTGTTACCTCCAGGGGAAAGTGGGGTCCTTTTTTAGTTTCAGTCTTGCTGTTTCTTTCTAATCCAAGTCTCCGGACTCTGGCTCCTCTCCACATTTCTCCAAGGAGCTATTTTCTTTTTTAACTTTTTTTTTCACTAAGCAATAATTTAGAAATAATGAATGAAAAACTGTAGGAAAGTTCAGGGTTGGTTTGATACATTTGACAATTGTGTGTGTGTGTGTGTGTGTGTGTGTGTGTGTGTGTGTGTGTACATATATATATATATATATATATATATATATATATATATATATATATGTATGTATGTATACTAGGAGGGGGGACTGACACCCTGAGCCTTTTAACTGAAGACTTCTTACACCTGACTTGGCCTTCAATGTCTTTCCGTGTGTTTGATCAACATCTTTTTGAGGTTCACACTGTTGCATGCATCATCGATGGTTCACTGTTATATGTTCACAGGCATTGTTTTTATATCTCGACTTTAGCACCAATTGTTTTTCACTCTCTGTAGATGAACATTTGACACTTTCTCATTACTGGTTATTCTAAAGAAGGCTGACATGGTTGTTTGCATACAAATCTTTTGTGGAGGCATCATGCTTTCCTGGTGTCTTGGACTTTCTAGTGGCTAACCCTGTTCCCCATCCCCCATTGATACACACCTCTCTACAATTTCCTGACCCTAAGTATGTCATCCCAGTTTCTTCTCATACCTGATTCTGCACCTCTTTTCCTCTTCCTCCTCTCTTCATCCCAAGTCCCTCCCACTCTCTACCTCCCATGAATGTTTTGCTGCCCCTTCTAAGAAACATTGAAGCATCCATTTTGGCCTTTCTTCTTTTTGAGCTTCATTTGGTCTGTGAATTGTTTGTTGGGTATTCCTAGCTTTCGGGCTAGAATCTGCTTATCAGTGAGTGCCTACCTTGTGTGTTCTTTTGTAACTGGGTTACCTTACTCAAGATATTTTCCAGTTACATTCATTTGCCTAAAAATATCATGAAGTCATTGTTTTTAATAGCTGAGTAATACTCTATTGTGTAAATGTACCACATTTTTTGTATCCATTCCTCTATTGATGGACATCTGGGTTCTTTCCAGCTTCTGGCTATTATAAATGAGGTTGCTATGAACATAGTGGACCAGGTGTCCTTGTTAGATGTTGGAGCATCCTTTGGGTATATGCCCAGGAAAGGTGTAGCTGGATCCTCAGAAATACTGTTTCTGAGGAACCACCAGACTGATTTCCAGAGTGGTTGTACCAGCTTGCAATCCCACCAAAAAATTGAGGAGTGTTCCTCTTTCCCCACATCCTTGCCAGTATCTGCTGTCACCTGAGTTTTTTATCTTTGCCATTCTGACTGGTATGAAGTGGGATCTCAGGGATATTTTGATTTGCATTTTCCTGATGACCAAGGCTATTGAACACTCCTTTTAGTTGCTTCTCAGCCATTCGTTATTTCTCAGTTGAGAATTCTTTGTTTAGCTCTGTGCCCCATTTTTAATAGGGTTATTTGGTTCTCTGGAATTTAACTTCTTGAGTTCTTTGCATATATTGGATGTTAGACCTCTTAATAAACTCTGTATCAGGAATAAAAACTTTGACAAGCTGTTTCTTTTGTTCATCTAATGGGGTCTATGCTGGTTAATTTTACAAGCTGTAACACTCACTTATTTAATCAAATATTAACCCAGATGTTTGTGTTTGTTCATACAGATGCACACAGATGTTTATACCTTCATTATATTTTTGAAGGTATGGTTAAAATGTAGAGACATTTGACTTTTAAATAAAAGAATTACCCTTTCCACCCACTGAAGATTGAAAATGCAAGACAGAGTTTCCACGGGGTAGGGAGCACATGGTTTTTTTTTCTTTTCTTCCTAATATGACAACACAGAGACTATGTCTTATCTTTTAGCTTGCCGGTGTGCCTCACAAACATGTTCAGCTTTTACATTTTGAAACGTTATGGTTAGTGCCTTTTTGACTCATGTAATAAATGTTTGTCTACCCTGCAGTTACAAAGTCATTCTCTCTCTCTCCCTTTCTCTCTCTCTCTCTCTCTCTCTCTCTCTCTCTCTCTCTCTCTCTCTCTCTCTCCCTCTCTTCTAAAATCTTATCTTTGTAACTCAGGGATGCCTTGATGTACTAAATCTGTGCATAATCTATAGATTTATTTCTAATGTAGATTTTTTCACATGAATTTGTTATTAAAATTTATATGTTTTACTTATTGTCTGCATTTGAAGTTATGCCATGATGTGCTTGTAGAGATCTGAGTACCATGTGCAGAAGTTGGTTTTCTCCTTCCACCGTATGGATAATGGGGATGATACTCGGGTCTCAGGTTTACTGGCAAATTACTCACTGAACCAACTCTCATTCTTAAGATACTTAAAAGACCCTTTCTATTGTTCATTGCCAGTATGTGCAAATAGCATTTATTTAGAATACACAGACCTACCTTGTATTCAGAGACGTTGCTGATTTGAATCCCTACTAAAAATTCCTTTTTAATTATGAGATCATCATTTTTAAAATGGGTTTCCAATCCCCTGGCAAAGCTCTGTGAGATGATATCTTTATTAAAGATCCTCACTAGCTTCCGGAGACCACCCTTCTCTCACCGCCTTCATTCCTTGGAAGCCACGGTCTTCATCATTAAGTGTGGAAACAGAATCTCCTCTGTCATCTCAACTCCCCAGAGCCTTCCTTCTCCACTCACTGTCCCAAGCCCATGATTATCTCCCACAGCTCTTCATTCTTTTTCTTTTAAGATTCTGTCATCTCTCTGTAGAATCACAGGCTTCGTGGATTAAACTGCAGACAGTTTGTGTGGTGAGACAATATATTATCTACCACATTTGCTGAATTCTAAGAAGCTTCAGGTTAATATCAGTGCAACATCCCCAGCATTATTACTAAGCAGGTACATACGTGGGACATCTGTCCTTACTCTTCATTGGCCTATTTTTTTGATATTTAATATGAGTCTATTGTTTTCTTTTAAAAGAGAAGTACCTAAAATTTCCTGTCATGTAACTTAATTATCCAATCATTTTATAATTACTGTGTTTACAGTTGTAGTTGGGCTTCAAACTAAGCTACTAACAGTGAGCTTCTCTTATTCCCACCGGTTCTTTGTCTTTTAATCCTGCTACATCCAATTTGTTCAATGCTAGACCACTTCCCATTTTCCTGTTGTGTTCAGACCTTGTATACCAGTTGTGGTGCTTTCATTTATTTCGTTTTAAAATTATACTTAATATAATTATTATTGATATATTCAAGGTCACTGTTGTCATAGATTGTTTCTGATCATATATGTATCCTAGTATGTGTATATTACATTTATGTGCAATGTTACTTAGGGTTCAGAGGTTTCTGATGAAATATTTTAGTTCTTCAAACCTCTACTGGACTGTTGCCAGTGATTACACAATATGGAGGCTCCACATGTCCTCAGATTTCCCAGAAAGCCTTGCTACTTATATTAGGAAAAGGCCCTGTGAACCACAGTGAGAAAGAACATTAGAATTCTGCCAACAGTAATGGTGCATACCTTTAATCGTAGCACTCAGGAGGCAAAGGCAGTCTGATCTTTGTGAGTTTGAAGCCAGATTAGTCCAGAAAATAAGTTCTAGGCATTAGGACATACAAAATAAACTTGTTTCAAAAAAACACAAAATTCCTGCTCTTCCTCAGGCTTTGGTATATTGTGTGTGTGTGTGTGTGTGTGTGTGTGTGTGTGTGTGTGTGTGTGTGTTGGTATGCATGTGTGTGCATGTGTGCATATATATTATGTGTATCATGGACAGGAATCAGTGGAAATATGAACACTCATTCTGTACTTTCTCATGACTATTATCACCTTGTCTCTCAAGTACTCACTGCAAATTAAAATATTGTTTCACCCATTCCAAGTATTTCAAAATTATTTTTGATGTCATAATTTAATTGCAAATTTTCTCCCTTTTCTTCCCTCTCTCGAAGACTTCCCATATCTCCTTTTCTGGCATCCTTCAAATTTATTACCTTTTGATCACTAATTGATATTGTATGCAGATGTATATTCATGAATATATTCCTAAATATAACCTTCTCACTCTGTGTAATGCTACATGTATGTATGTTACATAAATGGAGGACCATGAAGACTATTTGTGTGCTTTTACCTGGTGAAGGCCACCTCTACAATCCTGTTTTCCTTGGTTTCCCAAGGTTCGCTATTTGTGTAGATCTGTTGCCTCATGGGATTCTCCCTTTTCAGTTTGGCATGTCTATTGCTGTCTTGACTTGGCACATGTTTGGTCAGTTGTGCTGATGAGATTTTTATAGGTGGATGGTTATTCAGGGCCAGTAGCCTCACAGGTACTGAAGGAGAGTCTACAACCACCGATGTACTAAAACATTATAGTATGTAACACCAATCTATAACCATTTGTCCTTATCGTCACAGGTGAGTGTAGTCTTCCCTCCATACTAGGAAACTTCTCTGTGTAACAAATAAAGATCACTCAGGCAAAAAAAAAAAAAAAAAAAAAAAGAGAGAAAGAAAAAGAAAAAACACAATTGGTTAAAATATATTGTTGTAGGGTCTAATCCCATGGGATAAATCTACAAAACACTTCCATACCTAAGGCTCAGGGAACACTGAGGAAGAGGAGTCATGAAGATCATGAGAAACAGATAAGATAATTTTCTTTGAGACTGGGTATCCTGATAATATTAGAAGCCACCACATGAAGTCTATACAGAAAGCATTTCTAGTGTTCACTGAGAAGTTTATCGCTTTCTGTAATTTAGTTACTCTTTGTTTCTTTTATTTTTGTTGGGTTCAGATCTATGAATTTTTAGTTTAACTTTCTCATTGTTAGAATTGGAAAATTTCTACCCTGTAAGTTTTTATATCAGAACACAAATTGAAAGCATCTATAGGTCTTTTTTCTGTCATTTAAAATGAAAATGTTTTAATTCATTACATAACAGCTACTCTAGCCCATATGTAACCACGATAATTACTAATAACTTTACTTACTTCCTTCATTCCCTAGCTACAGGTATTAAGAATGATTTAGAGCAAACATTACACACAGTTAAGTGATTGGACATCATCAATGGTTTATGGACTTATGGTGAATGTTCCCCATGTAAAAGTCTATTTCTACACACCATCTCCAAACAAAACCCTACCCCAAAACAGTAAATTTGTCTAATGAGCATGGAACAGTTCCTAGACAAATAAAGGAAGATGTGGGTGTGCAGTTCTGGTCCCCAGTGATCTCTGACTATGGTCAGATTTTGCCAGCTGCACACAACAAGAACAAGATGTGAGACATTCATACTTGAATGGTAAAGGCTGCCTTCCCATCAGCAGTCACTTTATGCATTAAGATGTCATGACAACTATAAAGTGGAGAAAAAAAGCTTTATTTTATGTGAAATGGGAGAAACTGAAAACTGGGGTGAACAATGTAATTTTTTGGTGTACATGTTTTATGTTGGTTATATCTCAGGAAAAAGAAGACATTGAAATTGTAGTGGAGAGATTCCGGCCACTTAAAGTTTATGTAACAGTTATCTATGTGTATGTATTTGTATGTGTGGGGGGGGGGGGTTATGTATGTGAATGAATTTATTGAGAACAAAGGATCTCTCAGATATCAAACTTTTTTTTTGAGACAAAGTCACTTTTGGGTGATGGAACTTTCAGATTAGACTAGGATGTCTCACCAATAAGTCCAAGGGATCTACCTGTCTCCACCTACTCAGTGCTGGTATTGCAAACTTCAGTTACTATTTCTGTATTTTTTTATGAGAGTTCTGGAGAAAAACTCATGTTCTTACGCTTTCACAGCAAAAACCTAACCGACCAAGCTGTCTTTCCTTTCCCTCTACTACATTTTTAAAGGACATTCAAAATGAGCCAATAGACTCTTCCAATTTCTGTTAGGATATAGAAGCTAAAAGAAGACAGAAAACCAAGAATGCATATTGTGGTCTTAAAAGATAAGTAGGCAGAAGAAAAAGTCAGCCTAGCAGCAACCATTGTGTTTACAGGAATAAAGTAAAAACACGGATAATTACCATGTTCTGAAGAGACGACAGAGTTTGGCACATGCAGAACCATGCATAGAGCTTGGGTACATTCATAGAGACCAGTGTTATAAAGGACAAGAGTTAAATTTTCCAGCAGCTCAAGACTGGAGTCAGAAAGCAGAATCTGTGGTTCAAGTTAGAGTCAGATGAGATGCTTGTATACTTCTAACTGGGACAGAGCTAGGCAGTCTCTCTAATACTTAACCCATTAAAACAGATTATAACAATATCCTTAAGATTACCACACAAGTAATAGTGCTGTATAAAACCCATAAAATCAAAATGTATGGCTACAATCTCCATATTAAAACAAGTACAGTTTCCCCCTAAGTAACCATATAACCCATGCTTAGAGAATATTATTGTATTTAGTGATTAAGTTTAGGAAATGATGCTCTCTACCCATTTGAGGCTGGAGAATGAAAAGAAAGGCCAGTTTGGTTTTTGTCCTAGGTACAGGTGACAATGATCTCCAGGTGGTGAATAGAGGTTGAGAGGGGGATCAAGGTAAAGAAGCCGTTTCTTATGGAAATGTGGCAGCTCCTATGCATGGAGATCATTAATCTTCATAATAATTTTATAAACAAGAAAATGTACCCTAAGTTATACAGGAAGAACCCGCAGCCAAAACATTAGTGAAATGCCCAGACTAAGGAACCGTATGGAGAACCTAGGATTAGGCTCACATTCTCAAACAGCTGCTGTTTTTAACTTGGCCTCAGAGAAATCTATGTGTCCTCATGGCCTACCCTTTAGTTTCTAGAAACTGAATTCCTACCTCTAGAGGGTCTCCTTCTTGCTGCCTGTATAAGTTATCTTCCAGCCTTATAAAAACTGTTGGTTGTACACACTAGATCAAGCCGAAATGTTATATGGTATTCACAGGTTTGGGGGATTTGGCTGTTATCTAATGCTCACGAATAAAAATAGCTTTGTTCACCTTGATGAATTTGCTAAAAAAATATCATAGCAGATAAAAAATTAAAGCAATATACACTAAGATTAGCAGTTTCTCAGGGTAGGACCAGTCCACCTGTAGAATCACCGGGGAAGGAAGGGAGGGGGAAAGAATAGATCTCTGTTCAATGCACAGCTCCGGAGTGGATGGGCAGGGAGTGTGGCTGTGCTTGTCAGCTGGATTCTTGTCTCTGACCTCACTGAGAGCATGTTCCATCTCCTCCCTTGGGCAGAGTGAGGAAGAGAGTTAAGAAGCCAGCACTTTCACAATGGAGGTCTAACAAAGAGGACATTGCTCTCACATAGTATGCCCACACCCAGTAAACACTGGTGCCTTTGCAAGTTGTTTTTCTTAATTTCCGAGACCCAGATTTCTTCTCCTGGTTAAGATAACCTTCCATGGTTATGTTGTACAAATTGATTTGTACACTTTTTTTTTTACTGATTTTATCGTTTATATTTTCTTTACATTTCAAATATTATCCCCTTTCCTAGATTTCCCTTCGTATTTCCTATTTCATCACCCCTCCCCTGTTTCTATGAGCATGTTCACCCCCAAACCAACCGTCACAGTTTGCCTGTGGCTTCTTGAATTTACAACTGTAAATTCTGTGCTCTCTTTAACAAACCAGTTATATGTCAAGCTTCTAACAGGCACTCATGAGTAGTGGACATAAATACCTTTCCACTGTGGATTTTACAGTCTACTGGTAGATGGACAATTGGAAAATTATGTGTAAGTATGTGTATGCATGTGTATGTATAATGTATGTGCATGTGTATGTATAGGATGTATATGTGTAAGTATATTATGTGTATATTTATATTATATGCAATTATATGTATATGTGTTTACACATATACATGTATATTATGTGTATATGTATATATACACATATACATACATATATACATATAAAAAGTATAAATTAATGACAGGATTTAAGAAGGTGATGTGCACTTTAAAATAAGAACGAAACCACAAATTCGAAACTACCAAGGGCAATGGAAAGAGTAAAGAGGAGGAAACATTTGAGAAGGAAGGCAAATGTCAGGGTTATTCATGACTTATCATGTATGCCATCTTCCTGGGAACACTGTAAAGAATGGTAACTCAACAGGTGATTTACAAGTACAGAAACTGTTTCCTCTTGACTCTCAGCTCTGAGTCTGGAAGTCTGCAACTGAGATTCAGAACAAGATGGTATCCTCGTCAGAACTCAGGGTAAATGTGCACCCTTGCCCTGTTAGTTTCTGAGGGCTCTAGGCATCCCTCAGCTAAATTTCGCATCACATCAATGTCTGTACCCTTTTACATACTGCTCTCTCTCTCTCTCTCTCTCTCTCTCTCTCTCTCTCTCTCTCTCTCTCTCTCTCTCTCTGTGTGTGTGTGTGCGCACGCATCTATCTTCTGTATGTCTCATAAGGTTAATGCCGTGAGCTGTCATTGGGTGTATCCATACCATCCAAAATACTCTTGTTTCAACATCCTTAAATATATCTTCAAAGATGCTTTTACAAATATGCACACTTTCATGAGTTATGAGTTAGAATAAGGACATTCCCCTTGAGGGCCCATCGTTTTAGGCATAGCTATATGTGAGAAAAATATTAGAGCAGGCAAGAGTTTCAATAGGGTTATTTGGGTAAAGAATGCAGAATAACAGAGAGAGACCAGAATCAGACCTTTATGTTACAAGTGAGCTGGTGTAGAAAGAAGGTCTGGCAGAGAGATATGGTTGGTGCACAGGGAGAGTAAGAGAAGGAAACAGAATGCAAGCAGTTGGAATGGAGACAAAAATACGACTTCAGCCTTCACATGAAATGAAGAAAAAGTGAGAAGGAATTGTCACCAGGAAGATTCAAGAAAGTTGAAGCCTGGTAAACGTGTGAGTCTTGAGAAGGTTGTTGGGAAGAAATGGAGTGCCCTGTGTAATCCCAAAATGAAGCAGATGAAGGAGTCCATTAACAAAGCAGGGATGTACAAAGGAAATGCTTTTCTGCTCCAGCTTCTTCCCCTGCCCCCACCCAGCCCCAGACCCCACCCCTGCCCCCTCTCCTTCTCCACCTCCTGCTCCCAGACCCCACCCCTGCCCCCTCTCCTCCTCCATCTCCTGCTCCCAGACCCCACCCCTGCCCCCTCTCCTCCTCCATCTCCTGCTCCCTATTCGTACTGTTCATGAATGACTCTGGCCATCTTGTCAAAAGTAACTTACAGATTCATTCCAATCTCCATCAAAATTACAACTCAATACTTCTTATGGTTAGAAATAACAATTTTCAAATTCATTTGGAATAACAAAAAAAAAAAAAAACCTGGATAGCAAAAACTATTCTTAACAATAAAAGAACTTCTGGGGGAATCATGATCTCCAACCTCAGGCTGTATTACAGAGCAATCCTGATTTAAAAAAAAAAAACAAAAACAAAAAACTGTATGCTTTTGGTACAGAGCCAGCCAGGTAGATCAGTGGAATAGAACTGAAGACCCAGAAATGAACCCATACACCTATGGTCACTTGATCTTTGACATAGGAGCAGCATTTGCAAAAAAAAAAAAAAATGGTGTTGGCTCAACTGGGAGTCAACAAGTAGAAGAATGCAATTGATCCATTCTTATCACCTTGTACAAAGCTCAAGTCCAAGTGGATCAAGGACCTTCACATAAAACCAGATACACTGAAACTAAAAGTAGAGAAAGTAGGGAAGAACCTTGAACACATAGGCACAGGGAAAAATTTCCTGAACAGAACACCATGGCTTGTGCTCTAAGATCATGAATTGACAAATGAAACATCATAAAATTGCAAAGCTTCTATAAGGCAAAGGACATTGTCAATAGGACAAAAGGGCAACCAACAGATTGGGAAAAGATCTTTACCAGTCCTATATCTGATAGAGAACTAGTATTCAATATACAAAGAACTCAAGAAGTTAGAGTCCAGAGACTCAAATAACCCTATTAAAAATGGGGCACAGAGTTAAACAAAGAATTTTCAACTGAAGAATATCGAATGGCTGAGAAGCACATAAAGAAATGTTCAACATCCTTAGTCATCAGGGAAATGCACATCTAAACAACCCTGAGATTTCACCTCATACCTGTCAGAATAGCTCAGATCAAAAACTCAAGTGATAGCAAATGATGGCAAGGATGTGGAGAAAGAAGAACACTCCTCCATTTTTTGATGGGATTGCAAGCTGGTCCAATCACTCTGGAAATGAATCTGGTGGTTTCTCAGATAACTTTACATAGTACTACCTGAGGACACAGTTATACCACTCCTGGGCATATACCCTAAAGATGCTCCAACATATAAGAAGGACACATGCTCCACTATGTTCATAGCAGCCTTATATATAGCTAGAAGCTGGAAAGAACCCACATGTCTTTCAATAGAGGAATGGATGCAGAAAATGTGGTGCATATACGCAATGAAGTACTACTCAGTTATTTAAAACAATGACTTCATGAAATTCTTAGGCTAATGAATGGAACTAGAAAATATAATCCTGAGTGAGGTAATCCAATCACAAAGGAACACAAATGGAATGTACTCACTGATAAATGGATATTAGCCCCAAAGCATAGACCACATGAAGCTCAAGATGAAAGACCAAAGGGTGGATGCTTCATTCCTTCTTAGAAGGGGGCAAAAATACTCCCAGGAGGAAATGTAGAGACAAAGTGTGAAGCAGAGGCTGAAGGAAAGATCATCCAGATACTGCCCTACCTGGGGATCCATCACATATACTGTCACCAAACCTGACAATAATCTGGATGTCAAGAAGTACATGCTGACAGGAGCCTGATGTAGCTATCTCCCGAGAGGATCTGCCAGAGCCTAAGAAATACAGTCTTTAGATGTGTGTATACACCGGTGCTTGTATGTATGTGTATGTGTGGTTGTGTATGTACACATATGGGCACAGTCATGCGTGGTAAACATGTGCAGTCAGAGGATGTCCTCTGGTGTCCACCTTTGACTTTGACCTTATTTGAATCATGATTCTCTGTTGTTTCTCTACTGACTGCAGCAGGGAGCCCATGGGTTTCCTGGGATTCTCCTGTTTTTACCTCCCAGCTCTCTAAAGGAGTGCTTGGATCATAGGCACTTGTTCCTACGTCTCGTTTTTATGTAGGTTTGGGAAATTTGAACTCCAGCTATGATGCTTGTGTAGCCAGCCCATCCCCCTTACCCCATGCTCAGATCCAGATTATTCCCGCATGTCATTCTGCTCCTAAGAACTTCTGACGATTTGAATCTACTATGGGACTACAATGAGAATCACATCTCCATATCAACCACCAAAGAGACATTCAGGAATGTTGTTTTGAAGGTAAATTCGTGTGACTAATGGGAATTGATATTTCTGAAATGGAAGAATTTCTAGTCACACGCATTGTACAAGGCAGAATTCACTGTATACTCTATGATTAATACTTTTTAATTAATAAATTTAAAAATATTAATATGTTTTCCTACTAAAGGTATCTGTGGGTTCATCCTACCTCTTACTATGCTGCAAACTAACGAGGGTAGTGTTTGATTTTGAGTCATCTTTGTGGCCTTGGGATTTAAAACACACTAACTGCCGACTCTTAAATATCCCTTTGACAATGAATGAGCCCTAATTAGGGCCATATTACCTTATTTCCAACCAAAGGAGTGCTGTGATTTAGGAACAGGCCTCGGCTAAACTGGAGAAGTCTTCCAATTCTAATTCTCCCACTGTGAGAAAATGTTACGGACTCCACCTCAGCAGTACACTCAGCAGAAAGAAGTTTAAGTAGGTACTGAGACTACATAAAACAAGAGATTCGTCCTTTTTCTTCTGTTTCTAGCTCTTGGATTTTGATCTCACTAAAGCCATGGCTGCAAGGCCATTTGTAGTGTGTTTTGTTCCCATCAGAAAGGATGGCATAGCGCCTGGAATGTCAAGGTTGCCTTAAAGAATAAAATTGTGGTACGCTTACTCATAATGTGCATTCACTGTAATAAGAAACATTTGCTTATAGTGCTGTTATTTATGCTTTGTTCTTGAAAAAAAAAAGGCAGCCTGTAATGCAGATGAAGTCATCAGAAGGGTGTACTACAGGGATATATCTGAACCTACAACAATACAATCACTGTCTGCTTAGCCAAGAAGGGCAGTCCTATTTCTGGCAGACACAGTGGTAGTGGTGTCTGGAAGGTTCTAAATGGCAGAGTGAGCTGGCCTCATTCCCATATTACTTATTTGTTATATCATAAAGTATAAATTATTTGGGGTCTGTGTCCTCAATCATCTTCAATAACTTAATCTTGCTAATTGTGTTAATTTTTTCTGTCCTATCAGAATAGAAACGTTTATTGGCAAAGGCAGGTCTTCTTATTCCTGTGCCTGTGTATTATCTCAGAGCTCAACTTGAAAGATACCGACGAGTTGGCACAGTCCCTTTGCTCCTGTGTTGACATTAGCTGATGTCTAAATAGTGTCATGAGTCAAAGCCGCCTTCTATGTTGGGAAACAGTGGGAGAATAAGTGTCTCTTTGTATTTCTGTGTTTGTACTTTGTTTGTAGATCACTCTGGGTCAGGAGCTCCTACACCTTAAACCTCTTCTTTGTTATCAGGAAGCTGTTGTCATACTCTCTAGAACCCCACTTTTTAATGGTGTCTAGTTTTATAAGAATATACCAGAGAGGTGGAAAAGCCATGACTTTCCCAAGATTGGTTTGCTGGCTATGGTGGTATCTCAGTGACTTCAGCTGAGTGTGGTTGGTTCTCAGAATCCTCTACAGGGTCTGCTTGTTCCAAGACTGCTGTTTCTCAGCCTCCTCTGTGAGAGCCAATCTCTAGCACTGCCTCTGATTCCATAGGCAGAAGCTATGCAATGGTATCTCCCTTGCTGCAGATGGAGCACTTCAGCCTCCTCCTCCCACAGACCTCATACATCTGATTCTCACTTTGCACATCCATCCTGACCCTCTACCCTGTCCTCTGTCTCCCTTGTGCCATAGACAGATGCATCCATTCCATAAAACACTTGGCTCTGTGCTTGGTGAGGTCAACAGCATATGTGAGTGTATACAACCCTGCCCTCAGTGTGAAGACTGTTCGGGTAGGTCACAGCACACCAAGAATTCAAGGCAAATCTTCCTCATGCAGACCTAGGAGGTCTGGAAATAATGCTTAAGAAGAAACAAAATCTCAACTAAAACTGACTGGGCCCCATCACTCCTCATGACTCCCACAGCAGAAACTTACATAAAATTTTTAGAATTAAATCATTTTAGAATATCTCTGGAATCCGATCTGTTTTTATGTGATTTTACATGTAAATATACTTGCCAGAACAAAGACAGCCTCATTCCTGGAATGATAGAAATACTGGGATGTCTAACACACACACTCTCACTCTCTCTCTCTCTCTCTCTCTCTCTCTACCTGTGCACAGTTTTAGAAAATTACTACACAGTTCCCAAATGTTTGTCTTTTGTCTTTGACTTATTTCAAGCAATTCTACTTGGAGCCAAGGAAACTCAGACCAAGAAAGCTTCCAAGTGCACTTGGAGTCAGAGTGCTCCTGCTCGGGCGTGTTACCATAAGCATAAAGATCCTCACTACGCTCTGAACACTGCCATGTCAGCTCATTTACAATGAGCATAAATAACAATGGTCCACGGATTGATCCCCAAGGAACCCCCATAATGACATCCATTAAATCTGACATGGCACTGTTTAACAACACAAGTGGTGTGTGCCCTCTTAAGTAGCTAGCACACCAATTAATTAAGGATGATGCCATACCTAGTCTGTTCCATTTATCCAGCAAAGAAGTATGTGCTACCAATTAGGAAATAAAATGATGTTTGAAGCAACAGTGCATTATTTATCTAAGGAAAGATCTCTTGAGTGGAGCTGTAACCCCTGCCGTGCTTTCTGCCTCCTGGGAGCTGTTGATATGTGGACATTTCCATTTATAAATGAAGAGACTAGAAGATGACCCTTAGCTATCGTAGCCAGGATCTTTTTCGCTGAAGTCATACTTAGCAATAATTACAGTAGGTAGGCCTTTGAAGGAATAATCTTCTATGCTCACTTAAATAGTTAATGGGTCAATCTGGTCCAAAGGTATTTGGAAGGAAGCGATTTCTGCATATGTGTGCCATAGTAAAGTGGGAAACATTGTCCAGTGCCAGTTTTCAGTTGGAAGCAGTGACCAATCACCGGTAAGGGAATATAGGGAAGAACAAGAGAAGGAACTTTGGAGATGCATAGTGCTAGGGAATGGGGCGGGGGAGGGTGGGACAGGTCAGAAAGAGAATGTAGACTTTTATATTCACAGATAGGGAAAAGAGAATGGGGCAGTGGCAGGCTCCTCTTATCTTGGAACGTGTAGGGGGCAGGGAGGGAGAGAAAAAGAGGTGGGGGAGAGAGGGAGAGAGAGAAACATGTTCAGCATCTGGACCACCCAAGATAATGAAGATAATCCAGCATGATTGCACTTAATGGTACTGAATCAGTTTATGATGAGGACGGTGAGGAGCCTCAACTTGATCTGAGTGATGCCCTTTGGGTAAGAGGAACACACCCCGAAAGAATAGAGGGCTAGGAAGGGACAGGTAGGCAAAGAAAGAGGGAAGGGACTTGAGGATCAGTTACTTTGTTCTCCTCTTACTGTGCAATTGACCCTCGTGAAAGCATCTGCCAGGGAAGATAATTCCTTCAGGAACTAATGAGAATTCCCTGCATCCATCTGGAAGAGGAAAAAAGCAAAACAAATAATTTCTTTATCCATCTGAGATTTCAATAGGCAGGAAACTGGTCAGGTTGGAGACTAAAAAGTCTCTGGCAGATACATGGTCAAAATGTTTTTCCTCCTGCAGGAAAAGCCAACTGAACAAGTGACTCTTAGCACACACCCCTCCTTGCAGGTCAATTGAAGTCTGGTCAGACTAAATCCCTTTTCTAATACCAGAGTGCAGGCACCCTCAGCCACAGCTGCAGCATCCTCTCTGGCTAAGGAGGAGGCTCTGGTGAGTGCTTGACATTTGAAGCTGCTTATTTCCTCAAAAACTTCAGCCTTTACAAATAAAAGAGTCCTAAGTTTTCTATAATTACTATCTGGGGCAAGAGTGAATTGACTATAGATTTCGGAGCGCTTCTGCTGGATTTGGTCGGTATCACAAGGGTTTGAAAGAAAGCAAGAACACTGGTGTGAAGCTCTTTATGAATTAGGACTTCAAAGGGTTTAAAGCTTTAATTGTGTAATTAGGGGGCCTCACCCACAGTGATGAGTGTGTGTCATTAAAGAACCACGCTGGAAAATTAAGGCTCCGTTAAAACCACTTGAAGAGAAACTGAGATTGGAGGGGACTATCAGGATTGGTGAGAGATAGCTCAGCAAAGTGTTGTTTGTGACAAGCTGAACTTGCCAGGCAGTGTGGGTCCCAGAGCAGCAGTGTCAGCACCGCTTGGAGATGGCTATCAGCGTGGATGGTGTCAGGCACCGCCCTGGAGTGGGATTCCTTAGGAACACAGCCCAGACATCTCTTCTACAGAGCTGGCCTCTGTGTGGCTTCCACACTTACAGGACGGGCTACAGAGTTCTTCTGAACAGGCTGCTTATTCGCCTGCTTTTCCTCTCTGTCTTCCCCAGTGTAGACACCTTGGTTTTCAGTTCTTTTTTCAGTGCTGGGCATTATTATTATTATTATTATTATTATTATTATTATTATTATTATTATTATTATTATTATTATTATTATTATACATGGTTTGCTCTGTCTTTGGGAGTTTTAGGGAAATGTCTTCAGTATAGGCCTGTTTAGAGGTGTTTCTGACAGGGTTTCCGGCTTCGACCTGGTGCAGAGGTGTCCTGCTTACTCAGCACATCCATTCTTCTGTCTTCCGGGTACCACTTTCCCTATTCCTTACACATTCTTTAGCTATTCCTTTCCTTCCCTTCAGCAGCGAGACTGCTCCTGCCTCCCCGCTGCCGAGATACCTTCAGAGATGCCGCCTCTGAGTTCTTAGTAATCTTTGTTCTGCCAGTATCTCAATAGACACCAGTCCATTTCCATCTTTGATTCTGAGGAAGAGGAGGAGATCCTGCGGGCCATGGCATCAGTTTTTTGCCCAGACCTCTCAGACACCATATTCATAAGCAATTTTCCGGCTTTTACATGATTTCAGAACTCAGGCATCTAAGTTTTGACTCCCTTACATCTCAGTAGCAATCGCTTCTCTTTCTTTCCCCACCAGTCTTTCTAATGTTTATATATGTTCATTTCCTGAAATTTCCTGGAACACTTGCTCTGAAGACCAGGAGGGTTTGTTTGCAGGGGTGAGAAAAACTCCAGGCTAAAGCTTTGGTCTTGGGTGACCACTCCATGGGAAGCCTGTGACCTTACTGTGGACTGTCAGGGTTGTGGGGCGGCAATATATCTCTGTAGAGATTTTCTTTAGTAGCTTTCAAAGATTCACATGGCAGCCTGGAATTGTCCCTGCTCAATAGAGATTGATTGTGAACACCGATTCTCAGAGGCAGGTATGAGCTGGACCCCCTACCGAGAAAGCAGCATCCAGCAGTGTGGAGGCGTGTCTCCTGCTATGATATCTGATCGGTTTCCCTTCTGGTTTTTGATTTCACAGAGGCAAATCCCTAGGCTTCTACTGTGGCTTTTAAATTCCTCCCTTCCTGGGACTTTTATCAGCTGCCTCACCTTTGCCAGCTTTCCTTGTATCAGAGTTAACACTCCTGCATCCGTTTCCAGTTTTGCTTTTTTATGCAGCCTCTAGATTTTCTCTTTTATCCCTTCAATTTTTTTACGGGGCAAATTGAATGGTAAATATTTACAGTTGCTCTCTCTTGTATTTTTTGAGGAAATTGGTTCTAGAAAAAGGGCCAATGATTTGTTGAGTTGGCGGGTGAGAGTTTGAGCAGAAAATGTCAGCAAAAGGATGAACTACTCTCCAGAGGGAAAACTAAGAGCTTAAATGAACATGCCTTGTAGCCCAACAGGGCGGGACCGGAGAGAAGGGGTGACAAGTGGCCTGGGAAAAGTGCAGAGAAGGAAGTGTGTGAAGGTAGCCAGGATTGGAAGAAAAGAAAGGTAAATGTCCATGGAAAATATGTAGGGAATCTCGACATTATCTCGCAAGTCAGTATAAGATGCTCACTTTCTATTGTGCTGTTCAGGAAACTGGAAGCACTATTAAAGTTGATCTTTCATGCTTGAGAATTAAGTCCAATTATGTAAGGGACTATTGAGACTTTGAACCAGCTACATTTGAATTTAAAATTACACTTTACATACGAGAAAAAAACACATGCAATTAAAAAAGTACTCATTATATAATTGAATTGTGCCTAATTTAGATCACGCGCGCGCACACACACACACACACACACACACACACACAATAAAACCTTAGGAGGCTGGTAAGAGGTTTTATAAGTAAGGTAGCCACCATGCCAGAGTTCCAAGGACCCACAGAAGAAGCCAAACACAGCAGCCAGATGTCTGTAATGCCCATCCTGGGGCAGGGACAGACTCACTGCCTAGTCAGCATAGGCAAACTGGCAAACTTGAGCTGCAGTGAAAGACCCTGTCTCAGAAAAATAGAGTTTCAAGATGGAGCAAGACCCCCAACATGCAGCCCACCTACATCGCACATGAACACCCCTCCTGAACAGAAGTTTACTCTGAGAGTACATATATATATATATATATATATATATATATATATATATATATATATATATATATATATATGTATATATATATATATATTTGCATAAGTAAGATAAACTTGATCTTCTTGATGTCCTTGAAGTCTGTCTGAATGTCAAGACTGAAGTTGTGAAACGATACCACAGCTTGGGACGGTCCATTCATGTTGATAAGAAGTTGTTGTTTCACAACCTCCATGACAGTTTGGCTGTGAAATAATTCTAATAGTGTGTGAACACAGCTCAATTTGGAAGAAGGATGGATGAGATGGAGAAGAAACAGAACTTTGAGGGTTTTATTGTTGCTGTTTGAGACATGTTCAATTTGGGGTATAATCATTGATTTCAAAATACCTTAACTATGAACTCTATATTAAATTTAATTTCCCCCTAAATGTTCCGAATAAATGATTTTGAAGGACAAAGAATCTGCCAGCATTTTAGTCCCTTTTAGCAAATAGTTGTCTATAATATTTCAGGAAAGTAATAATAACATGCATCTCAAAATGTTTGACATTTGTCTTGGTTGAACTTCCAGCTCTTAAAGGTTATTTACCGTATGTAAGGCTATTAAAATAAATTCTGTTCTAATTGGAAGGGAAGTTTTATGGTAGTTCTTAGTCCTTTTTACATACGAGTTGGGTTCTGGCCGTAGCCAGTAGCAGCATACACTGCCATTAGTCACTAACCATCAGTAATTGACGATGCAGTGGCCAGAGAAGAAGTCACCTAGATACAAAGGAAAACAATTACGTCATCCCGATTGCTTCAACATTGTTGGAATTATACTGGCTACGTGCTGAAGGCAAGGGTTGTCTGTTTCCCCAGGTCTGCAAGTTGTCTGCGTTTTGGCTCTGCCTCCGCAGCTCACTAAATAACCTTGTCAAAGTCACTTAACTTCTGACTGTTTTCTCATCTGCAAAATGAGGATGATTATCCTTACCTATCTCGCAGGAATGGTGCTCAGATTAACTAATTAAAGATTAAAAACTGCTACCAAAAAAAAAAAAAAAAAAACCACTCAGTATTATTAAGGAAAACTGAAGTTTTTTTTCAGTGCCTTTGGGTACAAGAGCTAGTTAGCTACAATGAGTCCCAACAAGGGTTTGATCATGTGATAAGGTTCCAATGATCATGTAATAAGCTTCCAAGGTCTTCCCCAAGGAATCATACTTGCTCAGAGACTTTGTCCTTCTTGTTCTTTTGTTTGTGAGGATTGAGGCCACCCATAGCACAGGCAGTATTGTGATCAATAATACATCTTCTACCTCTGACAATCTGAAGAGCTCCTGAGGGACAGCCAAGATACGCGACTTCAAGTGGAAGAGGCCGTCTCTACCTGTTGAGAATGCAGATACCCTTAGGGGACCGTGGCTCTTATAACTGCAGCTTGAAATGTAGCCTTGCACAAGACAAGGCAGCTGAAGAGTTTCTCCCAGGTTAAGAAGCATCCTTTTATAGCACTGGATTCTCTCCTTTCCCTGGCACACTTGTTGAGGATGCCCTAGACTGGCTTGCATACACAGTTTCAGCATGGTGAACCAGTCCTTCTGAATTATTCCCATTGACAACTGCCTTGGCTCCAGACACTGAGACCCATCACTTTGAAGCCCCTGGGTTCTTCTCTAGGTATAAAGAAGTTCCTGGTGTTTACACAGTTCATTCCTTGATTCTGTCATGTTGCACTGTTCAAGCTCCCAGCTTTCTTTCCTCCCTAGGTAAGGCCACTAGTCAGTTTTCTATGTAGGTACCTAGGCTGGCCTCAAACTTGAGGCAACTGTTCTATTCCTGAGCTGCATCCCAACCCCTTTTCATTTCTTTCATTTTGAAATTGGATCCTTTTAATAATCAGGTTAGCCTTTATTCCACCTGTGGCCTAGGTAGCACTTAGTGTATAATTCTCCTGCCTTAGCTGCTCCTGGTAACTGTAATTCCAGGATCTACAATACTAAGTCTGGCTTATTTCCTTTTTGAAGAATAAAATAAAGTCTTTTAACAATGAAAGTATTGGAAAAGAAAGTGTTTCTTAGTTTCTTTGAAGTTTGGAGAGGAAGGCCAAATCACACAAGAAGGCAGGTTCTCAACCTTGGAAACAGCCTGCAATCTCTCTTTCAGCATCTCTGCCGACCACAGCAACGTTCCAGCAGCCCCCTCTCTTGCTGCTTAGTGTTATGTTAGTTGATGGCGCCAAGGATAATACCATTAAGTAGTCTTCTATCAGAAATGACATGAAATTAAGTAATATACCAACAAAGGCCTGTGGCATGTTGAATGCTTTGCAAACTTAGGTTGGTGCAATACTGTTTATCGTATATAGTTAGTTGGATAGTTGGGTTCTTCATCTTTAGTCTGGTTTTGCTTTCTTTCTTATGAGTTTTTTTGGGAGTTTGTTCTATTTTTTATTAGTGTGCATATACGTGTGTTTGCATGTGCTGGGGGTACACCACTTGTGTGTAGAGGGACACGTGGGGGTGGTGGAGGCCCAAGAGTGAGATCAAGGTCATCAAGTGTCTTCCTGGATCACTTTCTATTCAACTGCTGAGGTCTTATCTGAACCCACAATTTGCCAATACAACTTATCTTACTAACCAGCTCTTTCTGAAGACCACCGTCTCTGTCTTCTGAATGCCGCTGTGACTCGTAGGCAGCCCCATCGATCGAGTATTAACACAGGAGCTCAGGATTCAAACTCCGGTCTTTCCACTTAGAAGAAAGGCACTGCACCCCTCCATAGATGGTATCTTTCCATTGTGTTCGTACACACCCACACGGGGGGACACAGCCACGTCACATTAAATTCTGCACTACCTCTATTCTGAACTCACCTCAGGTAAAGTGGTTTCTTAGTTCAATATTAGCTGCTTGCACAAGAAGGATATAAACTAAAACTCTTAGCCACCCTCATGTCTCATGTAACTTCCTCATAATGCAGTGGGGAAACATTCACCTTTGAGTACAATGGCGGGTGCGTACTCACGTGAGTAAGCAATCGCTTTGCAGTCAGGTGCCAGACAATGACTGGACAGAAGATACTCTGGACCAGTGGCTTCTGGATCCTCTGTTCCCTGAATGCCAGGGATGAATTTCAAAGATGATGGGAGGATTAGAGTCTGACTTTAGGTGAGAGATTAAGAGAAAAGAGAAGGAGCCCAGTAACAATATGGCTACAAAGATCAAAAAAAAAAAAAGAAAGAAAGAAAGAAAAAAAAGAAAAAAGAAAAGAAAAGAAAAAGAAAGAAAGAAAGAAAAAGAAAAGGAAAAAAAGGTTGTTACCAAAGTCCCACTAAGGATTAATTGAGCTTTATTGGGCTGAGGAGAGGAGAGGGGACTGAGGTGGTCCCTGTCTCAACAATTAGTATCCGGGGCTCTCCATCCTGGCTTTCTGGGCAGTCTTTTTTTGTCACTTCCTTCTTTATAGCTCTCTGGCAGCCAAACCCATTAAAGTTCCTATGCAAAAATAGAAGGATAAAAGCGAGAAAGGAGAAGAATTACCAGTGCCCCGAAGCATCTCTGGCATTTCTGGTTTCTGGATGAAGGGACGAAGGTGCAGGCACAGACAGGGTATTTTCTGTTTCTGGCCAAGACAGAAGGAGCTGTCAAGGACAGAGGCAGACTGGTTTGCTTTGGAGGACCACACCCTGAGGCTGACTCATTTCTCTCTTTTTCTCTCTTAAGGCTTATCAAAGAAATTGGCCCTCTTAGCTTCTATCTTCACACCAGGAGCCTCTACCAACACATTTGGAAGGTTCCCTGATTTGTCAGTTTCACTTGCCACTAAAAAATTCTCCTCAAAGCACATCTTCTGTGAACATAACTTCCGATGCCACCTACATGCTTGTACCGAGGCTGCAGTCACTTAGACTTTACTCAGGGTTAAACTATCAAGTTTCTTTCAGGGTGAGAGCTGCATTTTACATGAACAAAAAGCAAACAGACAAATTAAAAGCAATAGTACTCCAATTCTATGTCCATCTGAATGGAGTCCCCTTCCTTTCCACCCGGTTTGCTTTCATTGTCCATATCCAGTCACTGATGTCCTAAGAACCATCATCTAAAAACAGAACACTGTATTATATCATAATTTTTCATATCTTGCTCTCAGAATTGTGACACATATTTTATGATTTTTCTACTAGTAGAATATAATTAACCCACGGAAATTACTTGATCAAAAATACTGCTTGTATTGATGGGAAAATATTCATTCAGCACACACGCAGTCAGATGAACATGTCTTAACTGTACAGTGAGTAAGAATGTTCAGCCTCTTACAAGAAGTGTTGAAGTCGTTCCAAGTATGAGTGGGCGCAAAAACAAATTCTCTTGGAAAATACAATTTTTAAATTACCACAGATGCTACAGAAGAAAATGACATCAAACTGAAAAGGACTTTTCCTCTTTCAGCTCTGTTTGTGAGCTTAGACGTAACCATTGCATGAAAATGCTTTGAGCTTCAGGTCTCATCAACTGAAAAAATAATTAGCAGATCCTGCGCATGCTCCTGCCGTTCTCCACTGTTCTTTTTGCTTTATTTTCAGTATTAAAAGTGTTTACTACTTTCAACAAAATCTTTAACACTAAATTTTACAGAAGTCCCAGACCTACAGTGTCTGATTTAACATAGCATAAAACTGGATTTTTTTTTTAAGGAAACATCAGAAAAAAGGGGGTCTAACAACAGAAAAAGCTACATGAAACTGTGTGTTAAGACTTTAAGAATTATATTTTCTGTAGCCATCAATGAGACTGAGTTCATCACTCGGAAGGCTACTGACAGAGCGTTTCTCCCCCAAGATGATAGAGTAATTTAAACTTTTCATTAAAAGCCTTTTCAGTCTCCACTGAATAAAGCCAGCTGTTCCTTTCTCTCCCTGCTTCACAGCAGCACATCATAAACATTCAGACCACAGCTCTGGAAGACACCAAAACTGCTTATCTACAATCACCTCCGTCCCAGAAGCGTGACACAAGATAGGCGCTGGCAAAGGATGACAAAAGAAGATATCTTAATTAGAGCTCTGCCCACCACTGCATCTGGAGGAAGGTGCCACCTGAGAATACAAAGAGGTATTGTTTTAAAGGCAGTGGCTTCCAGGTGGAGGGGTAAAGGCACACACAAGGGAGTTGTTGCTCAAGGATGCTTCTTTATTGCTCCAGAGCTTCCCTGAAGCAATGACCAAGTGTCAAACCTAGAATTACCACCCCTTAGAGTTTTAAAAAAAATCTAACTTGCTCTCAAGTGTCTAGTTCTCCCAACTAGGACTGTTCTCTTCTCTTGTCTCTGGCCTTTCCTGTGTTGGATTTGACAATGGAAAAACTTGAAGGTTCTCTCTCTGCCCCCAGTTAGGACATGCTCTTATCAACTTTGCAACTATGATCTGTCAGGAGGCAAGGCCACAGATTTTCATTCTCTTGTTTTGATTTTGCTTTTGAGCTCAATCCTTGTATAATTCAGTCTTCTGGATCTTTCTTTGGTGTTACTCAGTCTAAGTTATCGGACTCTCTGCTCTTAGATACAATTGCCCCTGCCACATCTTGGATAAAGCCACTTCTTAACTCAAGACCTCAGTGTCTTTTTGTTACTTATGGAAGAGACAGAAACTCTGAAATGAGAATCATGACTTTTCCCCTATCTGCAATCTTTTCCCTTTGAATGTGTTTTTTTAAAAAATCTTCAGCTAATACTACCCCATACTAATGTAACAGAAGCCAGATCTGTAAGTTTAAATTTAGTATGTGCATTAACAGATAAACAAACAATAAGAGAAAAATATTCACTGAAAAATATTCATATGATGTTCTATATTATTTACATATATGTAAAGTTATATTGATATTTTAGATATTTGTACTTGTTAATATTTATATTTAAGTATCTCCAGAAAATCTCTAAGAACCTCCAATAACTCAAGTCCACAAGTATAAAAATCATTAATTAGATATTTATGGGAGAATCCATTCCCATGTGGAACGTCTTACAGTGTGTAATCCCCAATTTGTCAAGACTGCTGACTATATCCAATGTAATACTTCAGGCAGCATGTCCCTTATGAGGCTACCTTATGAAAAATTTGTGAATGGGGCCAGAGACATAGCTCAATGGTGAGAAGTTTGTGTTAGAACTGAGTTTACTTCTCAGCACCTATGTTAGGTAGTCCACATCAACCTTGAACTGCAGATCCAGAGATTCAGTTCTTTCTTTTGGTACTGTCATGTTACTGCATTCACACACACAGACACTCACTACACGCACACATTACACATACACACACACATGAATAAATGAATAAAAATAATTTTTAAAATGTCCTGTGGCTTCTGTTTTTCTCTCTATTATGTCTATTACTTCAGAAGGCTGTCACTTTCAGTGAAGGCCTTTCAGAGAGAATGGGGACCTTGTTTTGTAAACACCCAGGGAGGAACTGAGGTCTGATCATCATAGCACAACTGAGCCCATCATGGAACAAACTGTCCATCCACAGTCAAACTTCCAAAGACGTTTACCCTGGGTGACAACTTCACAGCAAACTTGAAAGGCAGCTGGACCCAGAACGGCATAGACAGTTTGCTTCTTTTTTTTTTTTTTTTCTGTCCTGCAGAAATCATACAGTTAAATGATTTGGTCTCCTAAGATCTCAAATTATAACATAAATTGCTAAGAAGCAATAATAAACTAACGTAAAATTTCATAGTTGGCAGTAAATTGTATCTGCAGCCAGCACCCCAAATATGGGAATGGCACTGGAATCGGGTTATAGGTAAAGGGTAGAAGCTGAAAGGTCTTAAGAGAGAGCCTTGTAAAAAGGTTTCCTGAAACACAATACTCTTTGAAGAGCTGTAAATAAAGTATTAAGAGACACCGGGGAGAGCCTGGGCATGCAATGACAAAATGTTCAGCAGGTTATTGCCTACACTAACGTGGAAAGTAGAAGATGTTCCTAATAAACTCGCTGATCTAGCGGAGATTTTCTGGACAAAGTCCTATAAAGCCTAACTGGTTTCTTCTTGCTGTTTATGGTAATATGAGAGAGGAAAGAAATAAACTATTAGAGATGGTTAATTAACAGGAAGGAATCAAAACTTGATGTTATCAAGACACCCTCAACGTTTCTATATAGAGAATAGTAGTAGAAATTGAAGCACTAGCATTGAGCAAGTTAAAGTCAGTCTCATCAAAAAATGGCTTAAAAATGAAATTTACCAATGGGATTGTAGAGTCCTTGTTAAGGTTTCAGGAAGATCACAGAAGTCTTCTGTGCAGAATGCTGTGTGGTCCAGAGAGATCTGCCAAAAGATCTGGATACTTGGATTATGATGCTTCATCATCCTATTGTTAAACCCCATTAAGTTATACAAACAAACAGCAAAAACATACCCAACGTTCATGTGTGCATGTGGCAGTAGAGAACATATTCTGTAGTACCTGTGTAGAAAGAAGTCAGATGACACTCTTGTTAGAGTTGGTTTCTTCTAACTTAACATGGATTCTCATGAGTTCTCAGAACTAATGTCACAAGCACACATAGCAAGTACATTCCCATGGTGAGCCATCTACCCTGCCCTAAAGTGTGTCTTCATGGTAGGAGAAGCACAGAGTAGGGACAGCTGTTCTCTGTTGGAGTGGAGCACAACAAGATTGACAGAATGCTCACATAGTCTTAAAGACAAATGTCTCCACAGAAACATTGTACACAGGCTTAAAGAGTTAGTGTAAGGACAGAACTTAGAGCCTCTTAAATCTATAGATGGAAAAGAGGCTGAGAAATCCACCTAGTTGCATAGGCTGCCTTCTCACACAGGGTGGTGTGAGTTAGCCCACAGTGGAGCTTGAAGCCATGGAGAGTTATTTATAGGTGTCAACTAGACCAGGTCAAGGAACTTTATGATGTATCAGGGCCACTCATTTAAATTGGGAAATAGTGACTCATTGGTGCTTCATATCTTCCCTCTTCAGAAGCAGGTTTATCTTCACTGGTTTTCTTACACTGGTACTTTATGGGAGTGGGTGAGAATATGTTCCTTGTGTCTTTAGTTCACAAATCTTCTGTTTTCAAAATTACATCTAAAGAACCTTGCTTATACACCTACCCCTAGCTGATTTAATTGACATGTTTCTATAAGTTTCAAACTTCTTTTCTTAAGCAGTGACTAGATTAAGTTAACAGAATAGCTTACAATAAAACTAGTGGGTTTGGACTAGCATGGTGATACCCTTTAAGATGTTTGCCACCCAGCCTGAAGATATGAGGTGGGTTTAAGAGATTTACATAGCAGAAGGAGAAACTCAGTTCCTGCAAGTTGTCTTCTGATAACCACATATATAACACAGCGGGTATGTGTCCCCTTCCTACAAATACTTAAATAAATGGGAAAATGGGTATGATTTAGAGACCAACTCATTGAAGATACCTTGCATTGATCTTTAGTCCTGAATTACCCTTTCTATAGGAAGCCTGAAGCCAAATGATGAAGGTTTAATGTGAAGGGATGGAGATTGTAGAAAGGAACAATGGCCCCTGACCAATAGCCTACGAGCTTGAACTTCCCTCTCAGTAAATGTGATATGTTATCATGGAAGCAAATCCCCTATCTTCATCCTCTAGCTAAGCCCAATGATACAAGTGTCTGTGACCTCAACTATCTTTTATTGAAGCCCTTAACTTGTCCTCCAATGCCGGAATACTAAAGATGCTGACAACAAATGCCAATAATCTGAAACTGATAACTATTTAGGATAATTTGTTATAAGACACCAGATTATCAATTCATGTTTCCCTTTGAAAGTACTGAATCATTTAACTCTAGTTTGTGTTCTGTGTCTATGTCTTCTTCAAGTTTGATTAATCTTTATTCAAAGTGTTCAATAACTGTATTTGATTGGTAGCTAACAGAGATTATAGCTCTAAAAAGCAAATTCATGTCTGTTTATAAATGTAAATCTCCCAGACTTTCTATGTTCTCAGATGTGTGATCATTTTGTCTGCTTTCCTGGCTGTCTTTTTTCTTCATCCATCCCTTCAGCTGTCCATGTTACTAAACTACCTTTTGTTTGGTTACCTCCTTGTTGGCATGCTTTTATTCTGGTTACATGACTACAAGCTTCTCTTTGCTTCTAGACTGAGAGACTAAAAGGCTAAGACTTACCAGTCTGGTACAGAGTAGTTCAATGTGCTTAGCTTGTTGTTCAGATTTCAATGCTCAGTAAGTGGTAGTCAAGGAAACATCTCCCTAGCAGGGATGCTGGAAAAGAGAGTCTTGCATCACATGAAATATTGATCTGTGAGATTCCTGAAAATTGTCAGTATCCTAGAAAGTGTGTCATCGAGAACATATTTCCTGAAAGCATCCAAAATCATATGAGAATGTTCCATGCCCTGAATGCTTGTGTGAATATTTGTTATGCAGAATGCTAATGATGGAGCAGATTGTTGCCATTACGGACTGAACAGCACTTTAGTAAAGAAAGGCCTATTTTATAATTCTCCTTTTCTGTGCCTGGGAAATGGCACTTCTGCCAGCTTGGAAATGGCTCTCCAGTAGTTCTCCTGAGCCAAGGCTCTTACTAAGCACTTTCACCACTTTACAGTTCGACCCTGGAGGCTGATGTCAAACACCACCAACCCTACATCCAAAAACGAGCCGCTTCTTTTCTTTAGATGAGGGTTGGAGAACTCTTTTTTTTTTTTCCCCTTCTGTTGGTGAGTGCTCATCAAATGCAAGCCTCACTTTTGGATGGAGACAATGAGAAGGCACAGTGTTTGACTTTTGGCATTATTAGTGCAATAATGCCAAATCAATGTTACTGAGATTCTCTCAGGGAAACAGCTGGTGGGAAAATATCTTGGCAGGTCACTGGCCTCACAGCCATGTGACCATCTTTATCTGATCACTTCAGCCCTGAGCAGCTCCTCAGAAATGGGACAACCAGGTACTGAAATCTCGTCCCTTACCCTCACCTGTTTTCCAGAACAGTCCCTAAACTTGTTACGCCAGCGTAATTGTGTAGCCCGGAGACCTTTGGATAAAGTGCTTTTCTTGGCATCATTTTTAATTAATCAAATATAGCGTTCAGATTTTCATTTCTCTTCTGTGGCCACCAAAGAAAGAGAACCAGGAGAAGCACATGCTCTTGTTGTGTCTGTTGAACTGAAGAAATATTATCATCCTGGTGAGAAAGTCACAGGGGAAAGGGGAAGCCAGTGGGGAAAATGCACAACCACCCATGTGGTTTACACGATGAATTCTTAGGCAGCAATCTTGGGCTGTGATAACTTCATCGAATAGGAAAATCCAGGGGATCCCACATAAAGCAGAACCACATGAAAATTCTTACCTGTGAAATCAGAGTAGGGCCTGCTGTTTGGAGTTAATTTCCTTTGTTCGCAGTGATCCTAAAGTTGTTAGCCAGTCACTTCTGAAGGAAGTCTGCACAGACCCACATGAGCACCCCCACAGGAAGGCAAACCCAGGGCTATTTCCGTACCTGCCTCATATTAACTAGTAAAAGGGAAATTACTGTGGGCTAATGCAAGACCCTCTACATTTGTGGCTTCTCTTCAAGTTTTCAACAGGGAAAGTGTTAGACAGGAAATTTGCATTGTGAAAACCACCAAAGAGTTTTCATGGCACGCTTAGGTTCTACTTCTTAAAAAAAAAAAAAAAAAAAAAAGGAGGAAAAAGAAAAAAAAAAACAAAGTTGGTGTTCTGTTGTCTCACAAATCTTTTACTACTAGTATAATACTGAACACAGCTACTTTGTGGCCATGGGAGTAGGTGAGATTTGGCTTCTTGCAATAAAGTGTTCAGGTTCCTGCCATTCAGATGAGAATTCACAGCTGTAGCACCTGGGTTACTCTGTAAATGTAAGCCTATCTATAGTATATGCATATATCATATACAGTACATGATTATATACATATATTTATATATTATATATGTATATTATATATAATATAACTACATATATATGTATCCTCTGCTTACTTATGAAGATTAGATTTTTTTTGTGTTTCTATTTATTTTTGAGAACATTATCCATTTATACAGTGTATTTTATCACATTAACTCCATAACTTTTCTTACAGGTCACCTACATAAATTCACATTTATCTGTCTTAATAATTCACTGCATTCAGTTGGCTATATGTAGGTGGATACAGGTCCATCGACTGGTGTACAGAGCAACCTAGCTGAGGTCGTGAAGCAAACTGGCATTCCATCCCACAGACAAGCTCCTGAAGTTAGTTGTATGTGAATATTCTCTGCTGGCCCTGAGATTTGATAAAGACAATTCGTGTTAATATGTACTTAGACCTTGGAACTGTAGGGGTTATGTGTTCAAAGACATCCTAGGTGCCCATTATTTTTCCTCCCACAGTAGCTTCATTTTCATTTCCATATGTGGCCCTGTTTTTATTTAAAATGGAGGAGAGGTAGTTAAGAGGATAAAGCAAAGCTATTAGAACAATTAATGTGTTGATAAATAATGACCCATATTCACCAATTTAAAATGCAATTAAATTAGACTAGAGATTCTATTAACGTATTTCATTTTGTCTGCTAGTTTCGACTTCAAATAATTTTAAGTCGTTAGATGTATGTGACCCTATGTGCCTTCTGGACAGGTAATTATTCATAATCATTCTTATACATGTAAACAGATTACCCCTCTTAATTCTCACATGAACATCAAAGAGAAAGTATCTCATCACATGATCAAGCACTCAGATAGATGTCTAGGAAATTCTTTTTATTATGCACAAGTTCATCATCATTTAAGCACCGTAGCACCATAGTTTCACCTCTCTAGTTGGAGCTTTCTAAGCTCACATATAGAATAACACACTGAGAATTTTTTTTTTTTTTGCTTTTTGTTTTCTGAAAATTTAACTTACCAAGCATAAAAGGGGAAGTGCCCTCTTCTGCCTTTGCATGTTATTTATATTGAGACCATCTCATTATGTAGTCCAGGTTAGCCCAGCTTTAACAAACCTATGCCTCAGCCCCTTGGGAGTTGCCATGCCTGGATCTCTGTTATTTTCTACATCTTGGTTTTGGAATCTAAAATTTTCCTTCCAACTATATAATAACCCGGTTCCCACTCTCCTCTGTATCACTGAAGGCAAATTCCAACAATGTACTAAAGTTCCACTGAAATATTGGTTGGGAACCAGTTTTAAGATCTCTAGGGGCTCAACGAAAATGAAAACACAACATACCCAAACCTATGGCATGCAATGAAAGCAGTACTGAGAGGAAAACTAATAGCCCTAAGTGCTTCCAAAAAGAAACTGGAGAGAGCTCACATCAGCAACCTGACAGCACAGCTAAAAGCCCTAGAACAAAAGGAAGCAGACATACCCAAGAAGAGTAGACGGCAAGAAATAATCAAAATTAGGGCAGAAATAGACCAAATAGAAACAAAAAGAACCATTGAAAAAATCAACAAAACCAAGAGTTGGTTCTTTGAGAAAATCAACAATATTGATAAACCCCTAGCCAGACTAACTAGAGGGCAAAGAGAGAGTATACAAATTAACAAAATCAGAAAGGAAAGTGGAGACATAATAATTGAAACTGAGGAAATTCAAGAAATCATCAGATCCTACTACAAAAACTTATACTCCACAAAATTGGAAAATCTGGAGGAAATGGACGAATTCCTAGACAGATACAAGACCCTAAAGTTAAACCAGGACCAAGTAAACCATCTAAATAATCCTATAACACCTAGAGAAATAGAAGTCATCAAAAGCCTCAAACCAAAAAAAGCCCAGGTCCAGACGAGTTCAATGCAGAATTTTATCAGATATTTATTGCAGATATAACACCAATACTCTCCAAACTATTCCAAAAGATAGAATCAGATGGAATACTACCTAACTCATTTTTTAGGCTACAATAACCATCGTACCTAAACCACACAGAGACCCTACAAAAAAAGAGAACTTAAGACCAATCTCACTTATGAACATTGACACAAAAATACTCAACAAAATCCTTGCAAACCGAATCCAAGAACACATCAAAACGATCATTCATCATGACCAAGTAGGCTTTATCCCTGGGATGCAGGGATGGTTTAATATAAGGAAATCCATTAATGTAATCCACCATATAAACAAACTCAAAGAACAAAATCACATGGTCATCTCACTAGATGCTGAGAAAGCATTTGACAAAATCCAACACCCCTTCATCTTAAAAGTACTGGAAAGAACAGGAATCCAAGGTCCATACCTAAACATAATAAAAGCAATATACAGCAAACCAACAGCCAACATCAAACTTAATGGTGGGAAACTTGAAGCAATCCCACTAAAATCAGGGATTCTACAGGGCTGCCCACTCTCCCACTACCTATTCAACATAGTACTGGAAGTCCTGACTGGAGCAATTAGACAGCAAAAGGAGATCAACGGGATACAAATCGGAAAGGAAGAGATAAAAACATCACTCTTTGCCGATGACATGATAGTGTACTTAAGTGACCCCAAAAATTCCACCAGAGAACTCCTACAGCTGATAAACAAGTTCTGCAAAGTGGCTGGATACAAAATTAACTCAAACAAATCAGTAGCCTTCCTCTACTCAAAGGACAAACATGTGGAGAAAGAAATTAGGGAAAACGTACCCTTCAAAATCGTCACAAAATCTATGAAATACCTTCGTGTGACTCTAACTAAGCAAGTGAAGGACCTGTATGACAAGAACTTCAAACCTCTAAAGAAGGAAATTGAGGAGGATCTCAGAAAATGGAAAGATCTCCCATGCTCATGGATTGGAAAGATCAACATCTTAAAAATGGCCATCCTACCAAAAGCAATCTACAGATTCAATGCAATCCCCATCAAAATTCCAACCCAGTTCTTCATGGAATTGGAAAGATCAATGCGCAATTTCATATGGAATAACAAAAGACCTACAATGGCGAAATCCATCCTCAACAACAAGAAAACATCTGTGGGAATCACTATCCCTGACCTCAAACTATATTACAAGGCAATTGTGCTGAAAACTGCATGGTACTGGAACAGAAATAGGCATGTGGATCAATGAAATAGAATAGAAAATCCAGAAATGAGCCCTCATGTATGGTCACCTGATTTTTGACAAAGGAGCTATAAACATTCAATGGAAAAATGACAGCTTATTCAACAAATGGTGCTGGTCCAACTGGCACTCAGCATGCAAAAGAATGAAAATAGACCCTTTCTTATCTCTTTGTACAAAGCTCAAATGTAAGTGAATCAAAGATCTCCACATTAAACCAGATACACTGAAACTATTAGATGAGAAAGTAGGGAAAACCTTAGAACACATAGGCACAGGAGAAAATGTTCTGAACAAAACGCCAGTGGCTCAAGCTCTAAGGTCAAAGATTAACAAATGGGACTTAATGAGATTGCAAAGTTTCTGTAAGGCTAAGGACATTGTCAAGAAAACAAAACGGCAGCCAACAGAATGGGAAAAGATCTTTACCAACTCCACATCAGATAGAGGCCTAATATCCAAGGTATACAAAGAACTCAAAAAGCTAGACACCAGAGAATCAAATAACCCTATTAAAATGGGGTACAGAGCTAAACAAAATGTTCTCAGTTGAGGAATATCGAATGGCTGAGAAATATCTGAGGAAGTGCTGGACATCTTTAGCCATCAGGGAAATGCAAATCAAAACAACCCTGAGATTCCACCTCACACCAGTCAGATTGCCCAAGATCCAAAACTCAGATGACAACAGATGCTGGCGAGGTTATGGAGAAAGAGGAACACTTCTCCACTGTTGGTGGGGTTGCAAACTAATACAACCAGTCTGGAAATCAGTCTGGCAATACCTCAGAAAATTGGACATATTACTACCTGAAGACCCAGCTATTCCACTTCTGGGCATATACCCCAGAGACACTTTAATACACAACAAAGATACATGTACCACAATGTTCATAGCAACTCTATTTATAATAGCCAGAAGCTGGAAGGAACCCAGATGTCCTTCAGTAGACGAATGGATACAAAAATTGTTGTACATTTACACAATGGAATACTACTCAGCCACCAGAAACAATGACTTAACCAAATTCTTAAGAAAATGGCTGCATCTAGAGAATATCATCCTGAGTGAGATAACTCAGTCACAAAAAAACAGACATAATATGCAGTCACGGATAATGGGATACTAACCCCAGAAAGCTCTGAACACCCCAGAAACAACTCACAGGCTGTGTGAAGTTCAACAAAAAAATAGAATATTTTTAATTAAAATAGAACTGTATCACATCCTTCTTTTCTCCCTACAGCCCCTCCTAGTCTCTCTCTTCACCCCTCAAATTAATAGCCTCTTTTCCTATATCATTGTTACATATATACATATGTGTATGTATATGTACCCACAAATACTTAATTACAACCTTAAAAATGCATTCGAAAAAAATAAATAAAAAATAAAAACCAAAAAACAAACAAACAAAATAATAATAAAAAAAATATCTCTAGGGGCTTTCCCCCAACTTGGAAGAAAATGAATTTAGTGACAGGATTCTTTGCAGCCAGTTTGACCCACTTGATTTTAAGTTTCAGCGGTTGTGTGGCCACTGAGAATCGAAGATGAGCGTTCTCAAGTACATTTCCATTTCTAACTCAGAACAGGGAAAAGTGACACATGGTCTCACATGTATGGGATCTTAATATGTTTTATATAACGCATATAAAGAGCAACATTGTTGTTGTTACTGTTCCTTGTGCATGGTGCTGTGCAGTAGTGTGGGAATCAAGGGACAGCTTTGTGGTTTCTGTCCTCCTACTTCCCCTGTATGTGAGTTCTGGACTCCTAATTCCATTGTCTAGACCTTTATGCTAAGACCCTACTCACAGAACAACCTTACCATTCTTTAAGAGGTTGAGTTTAAACATAGCAGAGAATAACATTTTCAAGTAATTAAAAAAAACCGTGACTTATGTGCACACATGTGTTAATGAATGGAACCATACATGACATGATACAGTGATGAGGGATCTTCTTCCCTCTCGTCTCACTATACCTCCTTTTCATCCGTCCCTTTTACCATCAGAGAAGAAGCAGCTTTGTGATGTGAGTGTTTACCAGAATGCTTAGACTCCAGCTTCTATAAATATTTCTCTCTGGCCTTCTTCTCATATCTTTAAAACCATTTTACAAGCTCTTGGTGGGTAAGTCGTGAAGGAAGGTGAAGGCAAGTGACCACCTGCATATGTCTGGAGAAGCAATTAGTGATTAGATCTCTAGAGACAGGGGTGATATATTTCAGCCCGTAGGGAGATAACCATTGCAGAGATTACCCCACCCACACAGCTCTAATCTACCTCCGTAGTTTAAAGCCGAGATGTGACAACAGCAGCAGATGCGATAGACGTGTTTATAAACAATGCACGTGTGTTTTCTGAGTCGAGGCAGAGAACTCCAGGCATTCAGTCTATGCTGAATATCTCGCTGACAACCGATGGTGCAAATGTAAATACTAGTAAACCCTTTCGTTTACATCTCAACAAACACCGATAAAAGGAACTCTGAGATTAGATATCACAGTAAAAAAGAAAACAAACAGTGCAAGCTAGGCATTCTCACTTTCCCAGTTCCTTTAAAGGTAGCTGGGCTTGGCGATATCTCCAGAGATATTTGGTGTGGCATGAGACCAAAGAAACTGAACTGTTGAACACTGAACTCATCGAGTGGTAAAAGTAGCAATGCTTATTTCTATGCAAGTCTTCCGTTTCCTGTTGACAATGTCAAGCTAAATATTTAATTGATATAATTAAACATCCAGATATTTTTACATCGCAGTTGGTAGATTTAGAATGAGAATATATTGATTAAGATAAGGCTCAGAAATAAATATTCCCTGTACTGTGCCATGCTGTCTGTCACCCTTGATTAACAGTTTGGAATTTAGCCTGATGACTGTAAATACTAAAATACTAAGCATTTGAAACCAAGGTATTAATAAGGGTTCATGGCTGGGCCAGGCAGGAAAGAGAGATTGAGCTCCCGTCAGTTAAAGCATGGAAGCCTTCATCCCACAGTGGATGAAAGGAAGACCAGTCCCATCATTCCCTTCATATTTCCATAGACTTTTGGGTAGTTTCTACCTTAAATTATGCCAGTATCCGTTCAAAGCTTGCCTAAGTAATGACAGAATTCTTTGCTTCTTGGTATAATCTATATCTAAGAAGCGTCTTTGAATATTTCAGAATTATCTGCATTCTAAACAATAGAGTTGGCTCTCTGAATTCTTGGAGACCTAACCCTGATGCCCCTTTATATGAGAAAACTACACTCTATATTTCCATATGGCCCCCTTTCTTGACCTCTTGATAACATGGGAAAAGCTGATTTTCCTCTCAAATACAAGACATATCTCAGGCTATTTTCCTATGCTTTAAGCACTGTTGAATTTCTAAGATCAGGCTGTTGGAACCCAAAACTTACACTTGAAAGACAGAAAAATTATGAGAAGTTGTACTAGATTCCTTTTCCTGAGCTTAGCTGGTTATCTTTTATTTTTATTTTTTTCATTTTTATTGGATATTTTCTGTATTTACATTTCAAATGTTATCCCCTTACCCCCAACTCCCATCCCCCCTCTTTATCCACTTGCTTCCATGAAGGGGCTCCTCCCCACTACTTTCTCCACCTCAGTGCCTTGGCATTCCCCTACACTGTGAAAACATGCCTTCACTGAACCAAAAGTTTCTTCTGTCATTGATGCCAGACAATGCTATCCTCTGCTACATATGTTACTGAAGCCATAGGTCTTTATATGTGTGCTCTTCGGTTGGTGTTTTAGTCTCTGGGAGTTCTGGAGAGTTTTGTTGTTTGATAATGTTGTTCTTCCCATGGGATTGCTCTTTCAGCTCCATCAGTCCTTTCTCTAGCACCTTTATTGGGGTCCCCATGTTCAGTCCTATGGTTAGGACAAGCATCCTCAACTGTATCTGTATGATTCTGCCAGAGCCTCTGAGAAGACATCCATGTCTGGCTCCTGCCAGTAAGCACTACTTGGCATCAGCAATAGTCCTTGGGTTTGGTGACTGTATATGGGTTGGATTCCCAGGTAACGCGGTCTATGGATGATCTTTTCTTCAGTCCCTGCTCCTCTTTTGTCTGTGTACTTTCTCCTGTGAGTTATTTCTTTTCCCTTCTGAGAAGGACTGAGGCATCCACATTCTGGCCTTCCTTATTTTTGAGCTTCATAAGGTCTGTGAATTATTTTTTGCATATTCAGAGCCTTCTGGGCTAGTATCCACTTATCAGTGAGTGCATACCACGTGTATTCTTTTGTAACTTGGTTACCCTACTCAGGATGATAGCTTCTAGTTCCATCCATTTGCCTTATCTTAATGTAATAATGTCACTTGTCATCATTACACTGTGGCTCAGATGGGCACAGTTATGTCCTTATGTCATTTATATTTGAATAACAAACATTAAGCAAAGAAAAAGTAATCACCCATATTGTATGAGGTCCTGTGAACCAGTGGTAGGTAAAAGATGCAAAAAGGCTCCACATAGCGTATAGTATTTCAGTTATTAATTAATCTGTAATACACTAGAAGAGGAGATACACCAACAGGTGGGAAAGTAGTGAACTAAATATATGTAAGGATCTTCTGGTGGAAATGGGAAAGAAAACTCCTCCAACAATACACACACATATACATGTATTGCAAGGAAGCAAGGGAAACATTGAAACAGAGAGGGGATCTAGTCAGGCAGAAATGGGGTTTTCTGAAGCTGTGAGGTATGGGCAAATCTCAGAAAGCTAAATAAGGTTAATTCAGGTAGGAGCCAGAGCGAAGGGACCAAGAAGGCTTCCCAGAGAGAGAGGCAAGTCACTAAGTCAAGAAGGTACGTCATGACTCCAACACTTGTTACATTTGAGGAGAAGGAGGAGATTTTACTGGAGTGCTAACAGGGACCGAGATTACGCAAAGGGACCACTATATGCGACCAGGAGAACACACAAAAACAGCTTTAGAGGGATTTTTACTTCCCAGATCATACTAGTTTTGGAGAATGGACTGCAAATGACTTGGCAGGCAGGTGAGAGACCACGCCTTTGTCTGGTGTGATTTCCTTGCAGCTTCAGCAACACTGATGTCCATGGAGATAAAAAGAAGCTCAGAGATGCAAAAGATATTTAGAAGACAGGCATCACCAGTGTGATGGTGATGGTGGAGGAGATGGTGGAGACCAAGTATGGTGTTGGCGTGGCTGGTTCATGTCCTCAGTCTCCTGCCTCCATTGCACAGAAGAAACTTGAGCTCAGATTTTGTGGCGAGTGAGTGTGGTTCTGAAGACAACTGCCTTTTCACTGGAAGAAGAGTTCAGAAGGATCACACTAAAGTGCATAGATGTACAAAGGCAGTGACAACCCAGTTACCTTGAAAATGAACATTTACTCAGTAAATTTATTTATCCACCAGAATTTATTTAACATGACTGAAAATATAAAGACTCTTTGTCAGGGCTGTGAGCGTAAATGTTTTTCCTCACCTAGGGATAGGAAGATATGATAATCATGGATTTGTCTGGGTGACATATGCTGTTTTCGATAGTCTACGTTCCCCAGTTCATAAGATCAATGAGTGGAATGAACAATAAGGTTGACCTACTGTAGATTAGAAGATAATGGTCAAGTTCACTCTGCCAGGAAGTGGTGTAGTTGGGCTTTGGATTTCATTTTGCCAGGATTACATTCCTCTTCTCTTAGCATTGTACTTCCTCAATATAATAATTTCTCATACTACCAGAGAGGATATATTATCCTTTCTACAAGAAACTTCTGGAAGTGCTTATCAACCCATGAGTTTCATTTGCAGCATTCTTATATTGAGAAAAGTTAAATATATATATTTCCAAACTGTGGACTTAAAAAAAGAGAAAAAAAAAAACTATATCATTTTGCCATGGAACTGAGAGTTGAAAACTACAAGGGGAAAATGGGAGATTTTTGAATGGCCTTATTAGTTCAGATTGTAAAGAGGCTTCTAATAAAATGTCTTCCATCTGAAGATGTATTTCTCTCTGGGCTTCACTGAAACACCACTAACCTGTTTTTAAAATGAGTGTCTCACTGACAACTCTAACAGTAACAAATTCCATTCACAGGTTTCTTTTCCCATATCATTTGCTGTAACTATGAATTTTATTTGTTTGTTGCTTGTATTTCCTGTGTAGGTGAGTAACTTTTCCAAAGCATGTTAATTATTTTTATTTTCATAGAAGCGATTTGTTACAAATTTTGTAATTTGGGGATTCATGTATAAATTTTTAGTTATTTAGATAGTTTGTTGTGCTCTTCCTCAGACTGTTACTTATGCGTTTGCAAGATTTTATTTTATAGTTTTTCTTACAGATTTCATAACAAATGTTTTCAATGTATTCTTCTATAATTCACTGAAATCCAGTACCCCAAGACAATAAAAGACAGGTCATTTCGGAGCACATGGCTAACGAAAGCCTTCCCATTGTGATGGGAAAAGGCTAAGAAATTTTGTTTCTTTCCCTTTTAACACACAAGGATTCTTAAGAAGGCACCATTTTTAAAGGAGAAAGAGCCTGAGAACCTCCCTGCTTCTTGGACAATGACTTAAAATTCTTTTGTTCACAAAGTACTCACTTTACTTTTTTATTTTGTTATAGCAGTTGAAGTGGACTGTTAGAATTCTTAAATGTGATTTTGTTTTTAAGTATTTGAAAATTCTTATGTATTATATTCATATTATTTCTATATTCTTTTCCCTTAATCTAATTCATTCTGTACCTTCCACAAAATGTGTGTGTGTTGTTCTTATGTAAATGTGTTTAGAGCTGACCTATTATGTGAATAGCTAATCTACCAAGGTACTCATTGCTGGAGAAAACTGATTTTGGATATACCAGCTGTAAACCATATAGACATGATTTATGCTATCATGTTGCTGAGTTTCCATGGGTTTGGCTTCCCGGCTATGGCTATGAGACAGTTTCTAAGAGGAACCTCCCTAGTCCTCTTACTCTTACTTGACACCCTGTCATCTGTGATTTTCGCCCTGAGCCATTGTTTCAGACATTTTTTACATTCTATAATTACTTACTGAATTTCTTTCATATCTAGCTGCTCTCTTTGCATTAGACATCCTTAGGGGAATCAGAATTCACTGTTTACATTCAAAGCATTTGCTACTTTGCATTCTTGGTCTTTAATGCTAAGTTCATCATCACATCTTAATCTGTAGAGTCTGAGAGGTTTTAATTGGACACCCGATTTTCATCTGCATTTCTTTCTCAATAAGACAGTGTGGTGGTTTGAATGAGAATGGTCTTCGTATCCTCATATATTTAAGTTCTTACTCACCAGCGAGTGGAACTGTTTAATAAGAATTGGAAAGGTTAGGAGGCATAGCCTTGTTGGAATTGATGCAGCCTTATTGGAGAAAATGTGGTGCTGGGTATATGTTTTGAGTTTTGAGAGCCTCTGACAGTCCTTGTTTCTCTGTCAGTTTCCTGTACATCAGGATGTAAAGCTCTTATCACAGCTCCAGTTGGATGTCTATAATAATCATAGACTAACCCTCTAAAACTGTAACCAAGTCCCCAGCTAAATGTTGCCTTTTATAAATTGCCTTAGTCATGATTTTTCCTCACAACAGTAGAACAGTAACGAAGACATAGTTAACACAGAAAGGAAACATACATTCATTGCAGTTTGAATATTTTTACAAAATATGAATTGATTTTTTTAAGTGAACATGAAATCACTATGTGTAAGACAAGTATTTCTTAATTAAATGGAATTGTGGTTACTACATAAAAGCTAAGACCATGAAAATGTGGTTCCTACATGAAAACTAAGACCGACCGTGGAACCCCAGCAAAATATTATTGTAGTTTTAAAACTTTTATTGCAGACCAGTTTATCAAACTAACTCTTTGCCATTAGAAAACATAATACATTTTTCTATATGTCTGTCTTCCTATTTATTACTTATGTATGTATGTATGTATCTATCTATCTTTCTATCTATATCATCTGTCTACTTACCTGCTATCTATCATCTAACTATATCTAGATTCTATTATCTATAAATAGATCATATATCCTATACATCAATATATCATATACATCTATCAATCATCTATTGCCTATCTCCCTGACTTGTTCATATCCATCCACCATAACTCTTCATTGGAAATATTTCATTTCATAAAAGGGATCAGTCCCTATTTGGAGGAAGAATTATCATAATAATTATGTTGGAGTGAAGATAAAAAGCCATTCCTGCTGATCACATGTCAGTACGATCACTTACTTGGTACTCTGGATTTTCTGCATACACAGGGAGTTATGGAACTCATGCTGTTGCTGTTAGGTTTATAGCAATTGTCTTGTCTCGGACTCTGAAGTGCTATGGTGACAAGCTAGAATCAGCATCTGAAGTTACATTCTAGAGTTGAAAATCTGAGAATATGTGACAGAAGTTGACTTCAAACGTCTAGATTTGGGGTCGAAGTTTGATTCATTCAGCAAGTGGTTTTTATTGGCTCAATTCATCAAAAAGCTTTCAGAAATATTTTAGAGGTATTTTCTGTTATTCGGGATATGCACTGGAAGACCAGGCAAATCTATTGTTTAAAAGCCACCTTTCTCACTGGAGGACACTGAAGGGCAGCAGATTCTACTTAATCTGGGTCCATCTGTCACCATTCCTGGTTTATAGATTAGTCCAAATAGCTTTCTCTGTTGACAGGATGATAATTTTTATGTCATGGTGCATGTTGGCATCTTTGCATAAATAACATGTGAGCCTTACTATGATGTTCAGCCCACAGGACCCCCAAGTAGATGGGATAATATTTAAAGATCAAGTTCAAAGGCAAAAGAGTAAAGATAACATGTACATTAAGTTAAAGTTCAGGAGACTAAAGTTGCATAAAAAGCAAAGCAAGCAGATAAAAACCAACTCAACTAGAAAATTATTCATCTAATGCCAAGGTTATCTAGTCATGTATATTAAATGTTCACATTAGCGAATTGTTACAAATCTTTAGAAGGGGATCAAGGAGGGGGTTGATTATCAAGAAAGTGAAAGGCAAAGTACTACTGAGTGATTTAAGTGAAGTGATATGTTAGAAAAGAATGTTATAAATTTAATTAAGAAATCCAGTACACAGGCCAAGAGAGGTACACACAGAGTAAAATCAAAGCAAACTTAAACAACATACACAAATACACACGCACGTGCACACACACACACACACACACACACACACACTGAACAAACCAGGGCAAGACAGTGGTATCTGTTGAGGTGAGAGTTAAATGAATTATTTGCTTGGGTATTCTCCAAAGAGAAAGGTGGTACTCTAGAAAATACATTCATTCTCCTTAGGGGCAAGCAAGATGTTAAAAGGCTTTACCATCACACTAGAGCAGATAACTAGGCAATTACGACTATTAAATTTGACAGAGCGTTAGTTTAAATGCGTTACTCACTGGGGCTCTGCAGCAAGTATCAAATAGCACCATTTGACTGAATACTGTCGAAAACTCACTGAGGACGGCGCATCACCAGAAGACTAAAGAGTGCTAGTATAGTCCCATGTTTGACAAAGACCCCTCCACACACACAACACACACAAACAAGGCTGTGAAAAGATTCCTGAGGAAAGCAAGAGGCTTCTGAAGTTTTCCCCCTGTTTGATATGCAATTACTGCAATGTTCATGCAGCTATTAACCCACTAATCATCAGAAGACCTTTCGCAAGTAGACAGTAAGTATCATTTCAGCAGTTCCTACTTTGATTTATAGGTATTAAAACAGAAACAAAAAGAAGTCACCTTGAAAGTGGTGAAAAGACCAAGCCTAGGATTGAAGTAATTGACAATTAGAAAACATTTAGTAATGCATAATTTAGTGATGCCAGAGTCAACTCAGAATGCTGTCCTTATCACCTTGCTAAAATTTTTTAAAATGGATTACTGCTGCATTTTTAAAAAGCATGAAATATACTGATGCAGAATAATAATTGAATGCAGTGATCACCCAGTGCCCCTCATTTAATCCTCGTAGTCTACAAACGTCCCGGGCCTCACCCATCGTCAGCTCCCGTACATATCAATTATTGAGGCTGAGAATACAGAGCCTCTTTAAAAGGTAGTCTCGTCCTTGTTCACACTTGAATTCCCAACATATTTCAGAAGATCCTCTGTGGCTAAACCAACCATCCTTGTTGGTAGATTTGTCATCAAGATCTATTTTGTTTCGTAATGGTAATGGGGAATGGTGCTCTAGTTGCATGATAGAGCAAATCCCTACATAGAGCGAATCCCAGTGCATGAAGTCTCACCCAGGACTTTCTTTCTTTTAGACTCTGTGGTAACTATGGAGTGATCTCTGGTTAAGTTTTTCAACCTCATTTGGGGGTTCATTGCTGTTTGATGGCATGGATGAACAAAGGGATCTTCTATTATGCTTCTTCTAGTATCTGCATGATGAGTTATACGTTCCTGTTAAATAATTCTAAATTGGCACCTTAGGAAGTATTTACAATTTCATCCTTAGAAGTCTCCCAATCCCCTTGCTAAATTGTCTAGTTCTGGCTTAGAACTGCAACTCTACTAAGTGGATATCCAGTATCTCACACACAGTAGGCACACAGTAAATATTTGTCCAGTGAGCATATACACATGTTGCTACATAGCAGGTTTGCTAAGATCCTTACCCGCGAACAGCCAGGGAAGTGTTTGTGTCCATACTTTAAAATTTATTTTTAAAATATCGCCTTGGTAATAGTGCTACCTCTAAATGGTGTTTATAATTTTATTTCTCATGTCTGATAGCATTTCTTCCCGTGAGCGGCTGTGTGACATTGGTATGAGCACGAGGGAGCAGGTATAACACTGTGACTCCTCAGAAGAACAGCCGTACATTTCCATTATTCAGAACCCAGCGTTCTTGTCCTGGGCTTACTGAGAGGAAAAGATTTAGCCTCTTGAGTTGGACCCTGACATCTGTAAAATGGTGAGTTTAGCAGAGGTGGTACTTAAAATCCATCAACCCTTTTATTCTTTACAAGAGTTATTCTAGAGCGAGGAAAGTAGGGGGTTACCTATTGATCTTAGTGTGAGAACGAGGAGAGAGGAGAGAGAGAAGCAGAAACATTGAAGGAGGCCAAACACTCTTTATTGACACAGTGGTGATGACCCAAGTTCTGTCCTACGTTTAGTGCCCAGGACAAGGGACAGTGAGTCGGGAACCTGCACAGTTATGAAGCACTCAACAGCCCCCTCAGAGTGAGTATAGTTGATAACCCTAATTAACTTAAATTTTATCAATTCTAATTTAATAAGCTTTATGTGTGATGGGTCTTTGTGACAGACAGTTTGGTTTAAACTTCTGTAACAGACTGTATAAAGACTGGAGGATGTATGTGACAAAACGAGGTAGAATCAGATGTGGTCATGTGCTTTAGTGATAGAAAAGAAGTGATCTGCATTTTGTGGAGGAGGCAGGTTTTCTGGAGTGAAGATGTACCATGGTTTTCCTGACCCAGTCTCTCATCTGTTGGCCTCCTTGCTCTGAGCTACTGTTTTAAGCCTCTGTACTAACGGAATGTTCATTTCATAAGTTAATGTTTTGTGAAATTATTGAGCTTAGTGGTTACGTTTATATTTCTGAACTATACATGTCTAGAATTTAATGGTTATTAATTGTTTTTGTTGAGGCTGTCATTTCTATTGCTTTTGTCAAGGGTGTAGGGTTTGAGAGGAAACTCAGTGATGTGTTACAGCAAAGTCAATAATGCTGTCGGATTTATACAGCACTTCTCTGGCATTTAAACCCACTCCTGACTTCTTTCACAGCCTCATTGAAACATGTGTGTTAGAGGGTGAGTCCCTCTCCCTCTTCCCCCTCCATCCTCCCTCCCTCCTTCCCTCTGTTTCTCTCTGTCCCTCTCTCTCTCTTAAAATGCCTTTCTTTGTGTACTTGAGCAGATAACCATAAAAAGCAGCCATTAGAATTCCTCCACGCAGTTAAGGCCACATAAGCACAGGGTGAATTTATTTGAAGATGGTTGTATTTAACAAGTCACTCCAGTGTAAATTAAGTGATCTACAGGTGAGAACTGTAGAGTAGCCTGACACACTTATCCTGCTTAAAAAATTATACTGCAAAGATAAGAAGAATTTAATGGCACTTAGAAAATGGTCATGGAGACTGGGTTTATAATTAAAAAAAATAAATAAAGGGGATTGAAATTCTATCTGCAGAGACTGAGAGATCAAGTAAGTATGTAAATGGTATCATGAATGCAACAAGCTAGTGGGTGTTTTTAAAAAAAAAGAATATATATTAATTGCTAGTTTATTTGTTGATTGAATGGCTTCAATAATTTAATATTTCCTGTCTCTAAGAGATATTTGTAATAGTACTGCTGGCCTGACTTGGATTTTGAGAACTTTTCAGTGTGCAGATATAAGAGCAACTGTCTTGTTCTCTGACAGTTTTTTTTTTTTCTTCCAGCTCTTTCAAATTAAATAGAACATGAAGAAGCTCTTGCTTCTTAGTCTTTTCGTTAATTTTGTTCTCCTCGGATGGAGAAGGCAGGGCTTGAAAATGAACTCGGCTTCTTGCCTTCAGGTTGCCGTGGCAACATTTTTAAATACCTGCTGATTTGTTTGGGACGATTCATTCAATATTTTTGAAATATTCAACCACAGGCAATCCAGCAGAAGGCAGGAAGAAGGAAATTCTAAAATTCCGGTTGAAACAAAGTCATTTTCTCTTAGTTATATTCAACTGTCAGCTCTTCACAAACTCTCTCCAAAAAAAAAAAAAAAAAAAAAGAACTCGGAAATAATAATTCAATCTCCCTAACTCAAAATGTATTTAAGTTATAACTAGATTTCATGACGCAGAGGGAAACATAGGGACTAAGAGACAAGGTCCTAGCCTCATACTTTTTGGGACAGACTGTCTCCAGATGAGTCGCTGGACTCGTTTTTATTTTTTGTTGTTGTTGTTTTTTTCTTGGTTTTTTTTTTTTTTTTTTTTTTTTTTTTTTTTTTTGTCCATCTGTCACAATGAAAGCTCTGCTTTATTTCTTAGTAAATGGAATATATAAACATTTCCTCTATTTTTCAAAGGACAGTTTGCTCCAAATGCCATTGAAAGCAAGTGTGATAAGACAGCAGAGTGGAACTTTGTCTTCCTGACAGCTGGAAAACACAAAAAACGCTGAAATGTTGTTTGTCCCGGAGGCAGTGTTAAATATTGTGAGTTGTTTTTATTCACTGACTCGATGCTTTTACTAGCTTGTGCGAGACAAAACAGCCATGTTTTTAGTGTTGTTGTCTTTGTGCATTAAAATTGCGAAGGCACAGCAGGCAGAGTGCTGACCTGGGAACCTCCTACCTGTTCTGGTGATGTTTGCAAGGAACCCAGGACAGTCCAGTGTTTTAACTTATCTGCATTGTGATGTTTCTGAGGCAGCTGGTCAGGATTACTGGAGGCACAAAATGTGTCTGATGAACAGATGTCTTCTCCGTTTGAAGTTAACTGGTCTGTTTAGGTCTCGACCTTTGACCTTTTCTCCTTATGAGTACTTGGAGTAATTCAGATTAAGTGGTCCCATTTTCCTCCTCCATCACTACCTAGGAGGATTCTTATGGAAAAAATTAAAGGCAGCAGATGCTGTGATCTCTACTGAGAGGTCACTGGTTGTCTCAAATCCACCTTTTCTAAATTAGAGCAGTAGTGTGTTAGCTATCTCTACTGAGGGTTTACCTGATTTCCATTGTGGTCTTTCAAGCTTTCTGTAGATGGCTGATGCATCCTTGTAATTTGATCATGTGACCTTTTGTTGCATTTTCCCAGTAGCTGGTGTCATGGTTCTGAATTGAGGTAAGAGGCAACAAGGAAACTCCATGGCAGCTGTGTTCTGAGATTAGCCCCTAGATTAGGTTATTCCCAGTTAAGAGTGGATCTGAGAGAAATGAACTTCTGCACAAGGCTATTCCCGAGGAGATATATCTGTTATTTTCATATGAATTTAGGAAGGCAGGCTGACTGGAGATGCAGTGAGGAGAACACATGGAAAGTGTTGTCTTCACCAGCTGCCCTGAAAGGCTGAGGCCAGGTGAGGAAAAGGAAAAGGACTTTACTGTGGTGCTGTCTTTCACAGGAAGGTCAATTTTGATTTGTACTAAGATAAGAAATTAGCCCATGTGGGGCTAGGTGTGTTTGCTCGCTGTTTCTCAATGTATCTATGTGCTGTATATATTGTTTTGCCTTTCAATAAATATAAAAACATTTTAAAATAAGAAAAATAAAGATTATTAGTTCACCATGCATGTGAGAATTATTTAGAAGAATCAGCAGGCTCCAGACAAGAAAGATTCGAGTCCTGACATAATTCTTAGTTGTGGGATACAAAATGTCAATAAGCTTAAGTAACACCACCTCCAAAACTGAGTTATATGAGGGCTAAACAAAAACATGTATACTTTCTTGAAGTACTTAATGGAATTTTCATCACAACTCTCATTACCCTCTGTCCCTGCCTCCCTTGTCCTACCTCCCCTGTGCTTAGAACCAAGGTTTGGCAAAGGAAGAAAAGCACAACACCTTTGAGCTACTGACCTAGTCACCCACCAACTTTAATATTCCTTTTCCTTCCCTTTAAGAGTGATTTTTGTAAACAGTTACCACCTTTGGCTCATTGCAAACAACTCACATTACTGAGAGACGTAAATGCAGAGTGGTCAGACCTAAATCCAAGTGGCAGAGAAATCCCATAAAACCCAAGCATGAATAGCCCAGCAGCCTTTGTAGAAACATGGTTCTGCCCAACCATGTTCACTGAGAACATTGAGGCTGAGCACTGGAACCTGTGTGGATCCCAGGACACATTCTCTGGCCTCTGTTCTTTCATGGCTGCCTCTCTTCAGGCACAGGTATGTGCTGGTGTGTGGGAGACAGAAAGGAGACTTGGATGAGAGGAACAGTCTCTTTAACCTTGTCTACCTTGCTCTTATTTTTCCTCCCTTGGGGAAATTAGGCCAAAGAAAAGAAAATAAGCTTTATATAAAAGCCAAAAGGCCAGAGTGTTACTAATTGGGTAAATAAACAGAGTGCTGTAAAATCCTGTTAATTTGATATTAAGATCATTCACTATAGCATGAAATTTGAAGTAACTGCTATTCCCCAGCCTTATTAGATAAGATTCCTCCCATTAAGATCAGTCATTTAACCAAAAGTACAAAAATATGTATAATTTGAAGTGGAAATTGGGTCCCAAGAGTACCCTGGGTTGTTAAATTGGTTAGATAACTTGAAGTGAATGTCACTAAGCAGTTAGCCATAGAGGAAGAATGATCTGAAGCCACTGTGATTACCAGTCAACAGGGGAAGAAGGGGCAGACCGGACTATAAAGGAAGTAACCTTTGTACTTGACACCCCCGTTGATAAATCACGTGGGTAATTTATTATTTCCATTGAAGGGTCCTATGTGCTCAGTGCTCCCGCGGGTTTAATGAGATAGGAACATCTGAGAATCAAACCCCTGTGCCTTAGAATTGCCTTTGTCATCTAATTAACGAGGTTTACGGTATTTTTTTTTATTTGTTTTCTTGTATCCTTTCACCCTTAATTAAAAGAGACAGTATGATAAGAATGGCTGTTTTCCTGGTGCGTGCACATTGGCTAGGTCTTCCGGATAAGAGCTTGCTCCATTGGGCGGAACATGCATTAGCTTGCAGATATCAAAGTTAGCTTTGGCGTGACTTTGTGAGACTCTGGAAGCAGTAGGCTTTGTTGCCATGGCTCAGATCCCATCAGTGACGCGGTTCTGAGGATTATATATTCGTCTCGTCCGTGTCAAAAAGTCCCATCCCTTGTGACTTTACAACTCTGTTTTTGTATTTAATGTAAAAGTATGAAAGCTCCGCAACGATGATTGTCAGCAGTTGCTGGAGTTTCCCTCGTAGGAAAGCAGAAGATCAAATGGATTATGACTGTTTTTCTAGTCACTTCAAGGAATCTTACATGACACAAGGAAAAAAAAAAAAAAACAGAGCAACAGTGAAATGAGTCCTTGACAAGGGACTTAGCATTCCGGTAAGTTTGTGATTTTATGCACTGAAGAGCACTGCCATTCACCCTGACAACGCCACTGTGTCAATTTGCCCGTCTGACCTCTAGGCCGCTTTCCCACCTGGCCTGCTCCTTACGCCAGCTGACAGCCACTTAACTTTTCTGGCGGAAAGCATACATGGAGTGTTTCGATGGCATCCCTAAAGAAAATGAAAAGGATATTGGAAAAAAAAGCAGGCGGGTGGGTATTTTTATTTTTTACCATCAGGGTTTCACCTGCCAATATTATTAAATTTCTGTAGCCTGTCAGACTTGTGGAGGCTAGTGTCACTGAGGGAAAAAAGCAGTGCAATTTTGGTAATTAAATTTTATTAACCAGAATCACAGGTGCACACAGTAGCTTGGATTTGAAAGTAGAAATCACAGTAACATCAGGTAACCACATAGATATTTTAGAACAAGTATGGCATTTCTAGAAAACCACATACAAGTACTGGTTTTGATTTATAAATCCTTTATTGTCAGTAGACTGGTGGTCTAGTTTGGTTCTGTTGCTGTACTAACACACTGAGCAGGGGCACCTTGGAGACCAAAAGGTCTATTACATTTTACAGTTTCAGGTCACAGTGCTTCACTGGGGGAAGGCAGGACAGGAACTCAAGGCAGGAACCTGGAGGTGGAAACCTTGGAAGAACATTGCCTGCTAGTTCAATCTGTCTCCCATTCCTATTCCTGCTTAGTAAGCCCCCTTCGATACAGTAGCACAGAGCCTGGTGGTGCTCACAGTGAGCTTGCTCTCCAGTGGCAAGTAACACTTAAAACAGTCTCTCATGAATGTGGGCATAGACCAACTCAATCTAGGCAGTTCCTTGATTAAGCACCCCTTTTCCCCAGATGACTCTAGACTGCTAATTAGACTGTAATCAGGATACATAAGATGTAGAAGACCTTAGTGTACTCTAACATATATACCACCAACTAAAATTTAATTTGCAGCTTAGCATACAAACAGAGATAGAGGATGAGGAGAGTAAATGTAGAGTTCTGCTAAGTGAAACTGCACATCCATTTAAGAATGGTCTTGGGGTAAACTTCCTTTTACTTAGAAAAAAAAGTAACAGAAGCATCCTCTTCTGCTCCTAAGATAGAAAGATGACCACTTTGTCACAGAAGTAAACTCTTAAGACATAAGTAAAGATAACAGAAAAGACATTTGCAGTGTCACTGCGTGAACCATAGAGATGGTGATGAAAGGGGCTACCCACCCTTTGCACAAAGAAGTGCCCAGCAGACTTGACTAGGGCCAGCCAATGCTATTGCTGCTCCCCAGCTCAATACTCAATACTGCTCCTTTACTGGGGTTAGAGAGATGAAAGTTCATTCGTTTCTTTGTAATAAAGTTTGGAACTGACCTTTTTTTTTTAAGTTTTAAAATTATAGGTGCCTCTTCCCCTCCAACCCCCCCCCCCACTGGAAAAAATGGTTCCAACTATTTTCATGTTCTAAGGGTAACATCACCACAAACTGGACCGGATCCTTCTCTGAAGATTGGTTTAAAAGGCCTTCCAGTGGTCCACATGCAGCTGCCTCTGCCCAGAGTGGTGTGTGATAACAGGACTGACAGCAGGGCATTGTGGGTTCCCTTTCCGTCTCCCCATTGCTGCTTCCTGACAACTTCCGTTTGTTGCTCTTTACTCTGATTTTTTTCATTCGCTCCTCCCTCCCTGAGTTGAGAAGAGGTGCAGACAACTTCTAAGAAGAGTAATTACGGGAAGCAAAAAGATCATCAACAACGGAATCACGCTGGAAGTGAATATGAAAATGTATAGATTTTAAAATTCAGAGTGATATGTGCTTCTTTATTTGGTAGCAAGTCTAAGAGCTCCCACAGTGATGAGGGGAACTGATGTGTCAGGGCCTTAAGTTTCTTCAGAGTAGCAGAACCAAAAATGTGTATGTGAGAAGGAACGAGAGAATGAGAGAGAGACAGAGAGACACAGACAGACAGAAACAGAGTCAGAGAGTCTGACAGACAGATGGAGACCAACATTGACTTCAGACTTGGTTAGCATGACTACATGGACTGACAACCCCCTGTTTGAAGGACTGGCTATGAGACAGGAAAGTAGGAAGTCTGTGGTAATCATTAATTCTTCACCAGGGGATTCCAGTCTGTTCATCAGGGGCCTCAACTGACAGGGTAGGTTTTCTAATAGCAAAAAGAACAATCTATTTTCATTAAAGTCTACTGATTTAAAAGTCTTAGCTCTATCCATGGCATAATTTCAGAGAAGAATATAAAATAATGTGTAACAAAATTTCCAGGCTCTACAACCCGAGAAAGTTGTTAAGGCAGATAACAGTAAATAATAGCATACAAAGGTTTAACATGAAGCTCAGTGATTATATTTTTATGTCAAAATTTCTACTTAATAGTGTGGTGTAGGTTTGTAATTGAAAAAATTCTTAATTAGCTTAAAGTTATCTCACACATTTGAGTTTATCCATACAACAAATCCCGACCATGCACCCCATATTTTGAAATATCATTCTGTTTTATCATAATAACACTATTTAAATTAGGCAATATATTTTAATCATAATGAAGGAAAAAGATTCTTATGTAATGTATAGTGGTGTGACTGTGAAGCTGTTTTAATAAAGTAGAGGCCTGAGGAAATCTTGAGCTTGTGTGTTTGAAGAGACTTCAGGGTGAACATATTAAGATTCTGTCTCTATACAAATTACATAACTTAGTACAACAAAAAGTTATGGTTGAGTTCTGCTACTATTGCTCGTCTACATATTAGGGGCATCATACAGGTACAGGGGAGTTGATGCACATAGTTAGGAATTGTTAGAGACAGGGCTCAAAGTAAGGATAGCTTTGGAAATTGAGTTCTAGGAAAATCTTGGAGCCTTAGCATGTCTGTGTGAAACAAGTTGGAGAGAAGGTTCGTGAGGCCAGGAAGCAGATTTTTTTTTCAAAGAAAAGAACCTCTGTAGTCTTCTTAAAAGACCCCTGAGCACAAAGAAAAATTAGGATTCTAGGGAGACTGGTTTTTGGGTAAAGAGACATCTAATTGGCTGGACACAAGTTAAGATGCTGAAGTTCCCTCCTTGGGGGTTAATGGTTGTTATAGGGAGTTCAGGGAACTCTGAGGAACACTGTACTCACAGGGCCAGTCCCTGAGAACAAGAACCAATATTTCAGGAGAGCTCAGTAAGCAACATTCTGGAAGTATGAGATGTGAGGACGTGAATTCAGTCCCCGGCTGCCTTGAAAAAGCCAAGTGTGGGCACATGAGCAGTGTAACCCCAGGGTACAAAGCTGGGATGGTGATAGCGGGGTGAAGACAGCAGAACCCTCCACTTGCAGGCAACTGCCTCAATGCCAAAGTCAGTGAAAGACACAGTCTTGATGAAATAAACTGGAGCATGACAAAGCAAGACACTGAATGTCCCTCTCTCTCTTCTGTGTGCTTGCTTGAACATGTGTAATAAAGAGATTCTAATGGGCAGCACCACACACAAACATACAGACACACACATACACACACACACACACACAGACAAACACACATACACACACCAGACACACCATATATCACGTACCACACCACAGACATCCACACAGCACACACATATACCACACACACACACACACATACCACAAACACATATGTAGACACAGATGCAAACAAATAAAAAATATTAGAAAACCAACATAACTATAGCCCAGGTACATCCTCTAACTGGGAAATCCTTACTTCTGCGTTGTCATCTTCTAAACTGGGTTCAATAGCAGCAGAACGGCACTGATTCTGCTAAGTTATAGATCTCTACAGTCGGGGAGTCACGGAAACTCCTCCTCTGTCATTGTCATCATTGTTTCTGACACAGTGACACTGATCCTCTATGCATCTCTCTTTGGGTTTACTTCAACAGTCTCATTGGCATAGTGAAACTGGTGTGAAGCTTTCAGCCTCAGAAATGGAAGTCTGTCTATAAAACCCCAAAGTTCAATGGGTTTCTCAACACCTGGTACTGCCAATGTGTTGCTTATCCAACAGTCTGGAAATTTAAAAAAAAAAAAATCTCATATTCAGGAACTTACCCTGTGAATACAATGTTTCTCACAGCTCTGTGAAGTCTCTGTGATCCATCAACCCCCAAGAACTGAACTCCAGTTCCTCAATTTGTAGTCACCCAATTAGAAATTCCCAAAGCCTCAGCTTGCAAACGGGTCTCAGTGAGCACAATGCCTTAGGGCTGATCTCTCAGCCTATGGAGAATGTATCAGAGCCAGTGGGATGGGATTTTTCAGAATAGGTCTGTTTTGCCAAAGGTATCACTTTGAAATATGGTCTAAAGAGAAACTTCTGTTGATTCCTTCCTGGCCACATGGTCAAGCATGGATGGAGTGGCAGGTTTGCTGGATTCTGTTTGTGGTGAGAATTTTGCAAATATTTTGGAATCACAGGAATGTGTGACTGTCTGGTGTTGACACAGAGCCTGTTAAGTTTTTGTTTTTTCTATTTACCTCTATTAGACGACATCTAGTGTATACTGAAAGCTCTAAGTAGTTTAGGATTAGATACATGTTAATTGTTCATCAACAGCCGTGAATTTAACCTAAACACTGAGAGGTGTGTATCTACCTAGATCAGAGGCAAAGGTGAATACACAAAAATATACAACTTAGGCAGTTTCTTGGAATGAGGAGCCTTGATATGCTAATCGACAGACTGTGTGTGTGTGTGTGTGTGTGTGTGTGTGTGTGTGTGTGTGTGTGTGTGTATCTACTCTACATGTCCCAAGTGAGCCCATGGGAACATAAAATATTAAATACTGTTTTATTTATTTATTTTTTGTCTTTAAAAGATTTTCATTCATTCAAAAATACTGTGAAGGCCAAATATCCAATTCAAACAGATGGAGGAATTTCTGAGTGTTTGAACTAAGGACTGTCTTTACTGAAGCAAAGTAAGAACTCAGTCAGAGTCCTTGTGGGCCTCCCACTCATTCCCTTCCGCAGGTAGGGAATCTGGTCTTTGTTGATCATCACGCAGCTATATCTAATGTGCCCACTTCGTGTGAGTCACAAACTCTCACAGGAAAGCCGCCGCTGTACACACACCTGCAGATCTGTATTTCCCACGATTGTTCACATCCGCAAGCTGGCAATCTATGACTTGTCGTGTATAATGCTCAAAGGGAGGCATCCTCCAGACTCGGTTCCCAGTATCTACGCTGCCCTCAGTTTGTTCCACAGCCAGTACGAAAGACTCCGGTGACACTGATCCCAGGGCTATGTCCATAGTGCCTGTTAAGGTGGCGGCAGCAAGGGGTTGAAGGTGTGAGCATAAGAGAGCCTCGGCCAGGAGGAGCCCATTCCTGGCTCTGACGACATCCGCTGGCTTGTTGGCTTTGCCGCTAGGCATATTTTCACAGAGAGGGGCCAAACCCACGATATTAATGGGCAAATTGAGCTTTGTAGCAGACACAATGGCCGAGCTTATTGTTGAGGCTCCTCCCATTATCAGCCCTCCTGAGGTCCATATTTGCCGAAGCCTTGATGGAGATACCTCCACAGACACCAGGGCTGCTTCAGTTGCATTGGGCCTACCCATGTAGTGGATTTCCAAGAAGACCGGTGGTTCTTCAAACCCCTTGGCTACACTTAGCAATGAACCCATTTCTTGTTCCTCTATCCAAGACACGGCTCTGATATGGAACTCTGTTTTACTGCTGGCACTTTGGAGATTTTTTTTTTTTTTTCAATAATTTTAGCAAATCTGGTTGGTGTCATCTCATTGGCGGGAGACTCCATCAGCTGGCAGGCCAGGTTCTGCCCAGAAGCAAAGAGGACCCCTTTCCCCCAGGCCTCGAGATGACCACTTCCACGGAGCATCGCCAACACGGACACCTTTTTCTGCTTTAGGTCGTCATACTCAGAGACCGAGCACAGCTCCCTCTGCGGCAGCTTGAGCGTGTCTCCACAGGGATCCACCTCCACCGAGGGCAGCTCCAGGTCTTGACCCTTCCTGCATCCCACTGCAGCAGCAGCTCGGATATTTTGCCTTCGTTCCAGTTTTCCTGTTCATCCATCCCAGCAGATCTCTTGCGAAGGCCGACCACCACCACGCTGGGGAAGTCCTGATGCAGACCATAGAAAGTTAGGGTTTTGCCTGCCTTGAGAGGTCGTCCAGATAGGTTCAACATTTCCCTCAGCTTTTCAGGCACCAACTTATTAAAACTCTCTCCTGCACTTGTAAACTGTAGCATGTCATCATCTCGGTCTTTGGAATAAATTTCTAAACAAGGTCCTTCGTCATGTCTGCGGTGGAGAGACCCCCGGTCCCGGAGACCTCTCACTCCCAGGTGGCGGAGCATGACTCCCCTTAATACTGTTTTAAAATATAAGAAAAACAAAACAAAACAGAAGTATGAAAACCTGGGGAACAAAGTATGTCAAAAGGCCCTACTAGCTGTGGGTAGAACCACAAAAGCAAGAGTTCATCTTCATCTTTAAGAGGGAATTTAAGCGTTAAGAATGAGAAAGAAAATGGGTGTGGCTCAAAACTGGGGAGAGTCAATGTGTTTGACATGAGACTTGGGGAGATCACATTTTTGTGAGGAGGTCCTTATAGGGAAAGGGAAACAAAATTAGAAACAGCTTGTAAAAGCTTAAACACATGAGAAGCCCTGAAGTTTCCACTGGATTAGCTTCAAACTACACATCTGCTTATGCAGGTGGGAGGCGTCTGCCCAGATGACAGAATTTTTGTTGCTATTGCTTTCATACAATGCCTTTCTATGTAGCCTAAGAAGCCCCAGAAGTTGCTGTGTGCTGACTTCAAATTTCTGATTCTCCTGTCTCAGCTTTTGGAATGCTGGAAATGCAGGTGTATCTCTATCTCCAGCTTAGTCAGGACCTTTTAGTGGGGAGACATTGAGATTCCAGGCTCTGGAAGTTTTTCCTCACTGTCATGACGGAAGTAAGCATCGGGAGTTTTAAAATATTAGCTTAAAGACCAGACATGCTTAGGAAATAAGGGAGGTTATGCGGCATTAGAAAGGCATGAATAGAACTCTCTAGGTAATAAATGTTTCCCAGGCCTCCTGCAATGGTCTCTGTTAGAAACTGTGTTCTTTATGAAAATACCCTTCATAAAATACCTTTATGCAAATGCCAGTGACAAGGCAGAGCACTTTGTGTGGAGAAAGAACTTGAAAGGGATGTTTTATATTAAAAAATCATTTTATTCAATACGCTTTCAAGAATAACATTTAATGAATTACTCTAATTAGAGCATTTATAGAATCAAACACTTGTTGGATAAGTTAGACATGACATTCTTCACCTGAGGTTTATTTTTATACCCAATGTTAAAGTGATAAAGAATTTTTTTTGTTTTCACTTTGATTGACAAGCCTGTGTTGAAAGAGGGTGGACCCAAGTCTCATATCCCTCTCTCTGCTCAGAATTGCATAGACCTCATGAAGCACTTCCCAAGGAGAGAGTCCTTGAACCTTAGAGATACTTTAAGGGAATTAAGGCAGGCTCTCCTGATCCTTCAGTTGGCAAATAAACCTTAAATTCAATTTTTTTGGAATCCCAAGAAAATAGTATGGTTTTAAACAAATGTCAAGATTTCTACTAGAATTAGAGAAAAGCCAAAAACTTTAAAAGTCTGTAGGAAGAAAAGTTTGTGTTTGTTCCTGGAAGGGGCTGATAGAGTTATGCCACAGAGCAAAGATCACCCTGCTTCGTTCTGTAAATATTTTTGGGCTTGTTGGGCAGAAGGGGCAGGGGGTGCAATGGGGAAGGCAGGTGTTACACTGATAAGAAAACCAGGGTGACAGCTACAACCTCATCTTCCAGATGCTGAAGACAGACAACAACTTGGGTACTTTTGATAGGAATTTCATTAGTGAAACAAAGAAGAGTCTTTTGTCACTGCAGATGCAGGAGGAGTTCTGAATGAATATTTATTTGTCAACCTGGTTTGCATTAGGGGTATTTTGTTTGTGTGTGCATGGATGTGTGTGTATGTATGTGTGTGTATGTGCATGTGTGTGTGCATGTGTGTGCACATGTGTATGTGCATGTGCAAGTGTGTATGTGTACATGTGTGTGCATGCATGTGTGTGTATGTATGTGTGTGTATGTGCATGTGTGTGTGCATGTGTGAGTACACAGCAGGTAGGTGATAATACAAGAATTTTTCTAATGCCTTCACCAGGATAATGTCTCTCCATAGAACTATTAGTGAGTGAAAGGAGGATGTGCTGAACATGGAAAGCAAGCATATAGTAAGCCCCATCCCCCACTTTACAACCTACTTTCCTAGATTATTCTCTCTACTTTCAAAGTAGAATTTTTCTTTCCTTCCTCTCTTTCCCCTTCCTTTTGGAATGTCAGGAATGAAACTGAGAAGTTTCTTGTTTGTAGAAAAAAAGAAATCAATTCATTTTTAGGCTGTACTGATTGCATTTTTCACCACAGAAAAGGGGTTTTAACTTACTTCCTAAAGGGAATAAATGAAAGAACAAAAATCATCCAGCTCCAGCCAGCCTCCGCCCCAGTTAGCATAAAAGGGAAGCAGGAAGCTTTGAAATTTGAGCCTTTAAAAAAAAAAAGACTTCCTCTACCCCAGCCAGTTCTTGGGGTGGCAGGCCAGGCTGAGGAGCACAGAGCCCTCTCTTTGAGTAACAAACCCCTCTGTTCTGGGACTCCCTTGGCTCTCAGCACCTTTGGGATATGCATATTGCTTATGACTGTCATTTTCTAGATCCTGCATGTGTTTCTGAATTCTGTCTACACGCCACCCCATAATAAGCATTGGCATATTTTCCCCGTTTGTCTGCTGCCTTCACCTTACTTTTCTTCTGGTCAAGTGCTATTGGCCTTGCCAGTGCTTAGCTTGTCAGAGACAAGGGTGATGTTTGTGGAAGAAAAGGCAGACCCTGGAGACTCGGGCTGGCTTAGTTGCTGGGTCCCAGGTCTGTAGCCTTCTATTTACTCTGGCAGTTGCTGCTGGGCCAGAAGTTGCAGTTCCTCACGTGGCCCAAACACAATATCTGAAACATTGTTCCACATCTGGGGACATTCAATTCCTTAAAGTGTTTATATTGCAGGCCAATTTGCCCTACATGACAGAATAATTAGACCACTTATCTGCTGGTCGATGAAAAGCTCGTTATAGGATAGGAATCTATCTTTCATGATACCTTACTTCTTTCCTCTCAGGTAGGTGTCAGGACCACTACTGATGGCATAGGTGAGATCTCAGAGGACCAGAGCTGGACACTGACCCAGGACCACACATCTTACCTGCTAGACTAAGGGGACGTGATGCCAGCCTCTACTTTGTTACAGAGCAAGACTAGAGCGGCGCTGAACTTTATTTGAAATGTTATCTTCTTGCTTGCTCATATCTCCTTCTATTATCTTTTACAGCTTTAGCCTCAAGTGGGGTCACCTGACCCCATCTGCTGCATTACACCACAGTGCAGGGGCAGGACACTGTCCTCTGTCCCCTGACCACCCTGACTGCTTACAATGGTGCTGTTCCTCAGAGGGTGGAAGAATGCATGAAAGTCTGTGCTCTGAACCCCACGGAAAGGAAAACAGGGTCAACATCTGAATTGAGATCTCCTGACATTTTTTTTCCCTTTTACAAGAGAGGTTTCCTCTAATGAAACATGGATGTAAGATGAGACAGATTTTCAAGGTCGCAAATAGCCTGGTACCGCAGAGAGGAATCTAGCAGATTTACTGAAAACTGGCTGCTTCTGTCACCTCCGAGCACATTAACCCTAGGCTCCAGCATCCATGTGGCTGCCGTGTCTTCTCAGACCAGAAGGCAGGGTTGTGGAACCTACCTTGTGATGTTGAGGATTTCTGTGACATGATGCAAAGACTATTCCCCAGTACACCGGTTGAGCTGCTTCTCAACATTTCTGATACTTACTGAACCCAAGTCTCAAGTTTTACTAAGTCCTGGCAACTCTGGTTGAACTTGCAGACAGAGCACCTACAATAAGCCGGTTATAAAATGCCTAGGTCCTATGAAGGCGTCCATGTTATAAGGACAGAATGATCAGAGACTGAGGTCAATTTGATGACCACAGCATAAAGGGAAGACCATATCTAGGAGGTTTGAATTTTCATGACACCTGAAACGGAAACATGAATACTGAAATATTGAATCCATTTTAAATCCAAAAATTTAAGAGCTGAGGTCATCCTGGAATTCCCTAGTGAATATTGGGGGGCGGGAGACATTACGTGGTCAACAAAAACAAATGTTCTTCAAATGAATTTTTAAAACTTTATTATTTAAAACAATTTCATTTTGTATATATAGTTATTTTCCCACATGCATGTATGTAAACAATGTGTTTATTGTGACTCCAAGGCCAGAAGAGGGCATCTGATGCTCCAGAACTGGACATACAGATGTTAGTGAGCTGCCATGTTGGGTGCTCAGAGTAAAGCCTGGGTCCTCTGGAAGATCAGTAAGTACTCTTAACTGCTAAGTGATCTCTCTTAGCCTACCTTAAATAGTCTTTATCAGTCTAAGATCTCTTAGCTTTCTGTGTTTTGATAAGAATAGGAAAATTTAAGGAGAAAAAAAATAAACAAATGCTCATGAACTTTTTTTTAACCATTCTCTGTTTATAAAATTATTTGATGGCAATACTGAATAAAATTATCAACCTCTTTGAAGCAAGTAGTGTCTTTCCTTTATTAAAAACAATCAGTAGGTGTTAGTTGTAAAGGGTACATTCAAAAGGTGCTCGGAGGAACAAGATTTACAAGTCTAGTATACGGCACTTGAACATTTGAAGACAGAAAGGAACTATATTTGTTGCCCAACATTTTTGTAAGTCCTCAGAAACATATTGGTAGCATACTTCAAAAACTTCAGACCTCGGTTAGTCACTGGACCAAAGCTTCACTGATGACTGAGAGATAAGGCCTTATGCTTTTGGTAATAATACAACACTTTGTACTTCTGATAATCCTTTTATCTAAGGAGCTCAAGGCACATTAAAGTGAAAATAGAAATAGGGCACATGGGGTGATAATAGCATGGCTTAAAAACGTGGAGAAATATTCTGTACAGATCAAGGTTAAGAATTTCCAAAATGGATCAATTCTGGGACTGCTCATGATCTCATGCACGAATGTCACAAGCCTGAAGATCTGTGGCTGCAAGCGGGATCAAAATCAGAGGAGCATTCCTCCAAAGAACTTGAATCTTGCCACAGTTCTTCAGATCAGATTCTTATAAGAGCTTCGGAATCCCGATGTAATACCTTACGTGTTTTCTAGCAAAGTCTTAGATACTAATCTCCACACAGGAGCAGGAAGAATGACCCGCCAAATTAGCATTCTTGAGCACCAAATGTTCCATGGAAAGAGATCCGTTGAAATCCATGAGAATTCAGCCACAAAATTGTCTCAGTCTGTTTGGCATTGCTATACCAAAATACCTGATGTTGTGAAGTAAAAACAGTTATTTGGTTCACAGTTCTGGTGGCTGGAAATTTCAGTAACATTCCATAGGCATCTGCTCTGTGGCTGAGTCATGATGTGGTGGATGACAGTATTGTAAGATCTGGAAAAGTGGCCCAGTGGCAAGCCAATGGCAAGAACATGGTCTCATGTGACACCAGTTCCTCCTGAAGACTCAAATATTCCACCTCACAGCAACTAAGTCACTAGAGAATCAAACCTCAACATGTCCTGTGCAGGGACACACCATATTTAAACCATAGTGAAAAGGGTAGAAATGAGTTCCCAAAGTGTTTCAGGGGTTTCTGTGCAAATTTAATGGGCACTGTAGCTACCATTATACATGGTCAAACAGTTCTAGGGGACTGTCCATACTCTGGGAAAATAAACAGATGCTTAGACATTGACCCTTTTTCAAACTATGATTTGGGATACCCAAGTTTTAGTGAATACAATTTAAGAAAAACATTGTGGTGGAGATAAAATTTTGTAAGACATTAGGAAATCTTGATAATGCCAACTCTGAGATAATATACGGGTTTTCTAAATCTCTATTTATTTGCCAGTAAAGGGAGTAGTTTGTAGAATAATCCTAAATTCTTTCTAGCAACAAAAATATGTGATTCCATTTGAAAGACTCATTTAGAGCTGGCACCTGTGAGTATAACATATGGATAGAATACTCAGTTCCTAGTAACTCATTAAAAAAAATAAACTTGAATTCTTAAGACATGTGAAGATATTAGCATATTCAGACACCTACACTCTCCAGTTCTGGTAAGATTCTATAGCTTTTAAAGAGAGGATTTCAGCAGTTTGTTTCCTCATTAACACATTATTGAGTATAGCCTCTGAGGCAAAAAATTAAAGATTTGGGGGCACAGCTCTAGATGAAGACCGATGTGTTCTAGGCAAGCACAGTTCCAACAGTGGCGCTCCCTGGTGTCAGTGACACCATGTCACTGTGGACATGTGCACAGCACATGGGACTAGTCTTTGATGAACAAAGCTCTATGAAACTTCAATGCTGGTGGATTCCAATTCCAATTTGTCACTTCAGCTCCCTCTTTGGTTCAGCCTTCCAGGGACTGTGTGAGTTGTTGAATTAGAGGGGAAGGAATTTGTACAGTTCAGACAGAAGAAGGGAAGAATGTTAGTACTTACTTTTCTCCCTCCTTTTACTCCATCCAGAGTGGTAGCCCATTGGTTGATGTGTAGTGACTATAGTAGTAGGTAGATTTTAGGTTAGTTAAAATTTTCTGGAAACACAACCAGAGTCATACCTAGAGGTGATCTCCGTGGTGACCCTAAATCTAGTTAAATTGGCAGTGAAGATTAACCGTCGCCCTCTTTATTTTGGATAGTCCATTTATTTTTTGGATCAAGATTTAACTTCAGTTTACAGCCTAAAACTAAATCTCATAGCATGGTATGTTCCTCTGTAAGTTCTCATAACAGTATGTGCTCATTCATCAAATTCTTATATGATAAAACAGCCAACCTTTGTTCTAAACTCCTGGCACAAACAGAATGGCCCAGTAATTATTCAAAAATACTTTTGCATTGACAAAGGTTCTCTCAGTCAGTGGCTTGAAGACTGCCAAGTAGATGAGGCAAGCTGACCATCAAGTTCCAGGGATCTATCATCTGTCTCTATTTCCTGATAGGATATGGCTGCTTGTCTCCACATCTGTCTTTTTAATTTATATTTTTTGTAAACATAGGTTAAGGCGATTGAACTCATATCTTCCTCCTTTAAGACACGCACTTTAGAACTGAAACATCTTCCCAGATAAAAGTATAATAATATCTAGTCATTATCCTTTATATTCCCATTTTGTGTAGCTAGGAAACTGTACCCCCCCCCCCCAAACCATTGCAGAAAACTTGTAATGGCTTCTTTGTGAACTGCATAATGAAGAAATTGTGGAGAGAGTGATAATTAATAAAAATAATACCTAATAATGTATTAAATATAGATATGAAAGGAAAGATTACAACTAGAAAACTGAGAGGAGGGGTTTCCTGTTATGTTTTTAATCACCAGTCTCCCCAGTTGTTTTGTAAACCTGGGATCCTACCAGCTAGACTATAAAGTTCCAAAGAATCTTCTCCATTTAATTTGAATAATCTCAAGAGAAGTAGGACTGAAGGACATTGGGTTCTTTGTCATAAGTGTCCCTCCTCCTAGACTTCTCTGCAGTGAACTCAGTGCAGAATCCCTTCTCTGGAGTGAAGTCTAGCTGACCAAGACACAACATGCTTCTGCTGTGTTCCATTATGATTTGAAGATCTGGAGATAAAATTCTATCATTTTTGTCTTGATGCATGTCCACAGACATGCTATAAACCAGTGTAATAAAGATACTTCTGTTAGAGATTTGTACAGTAAATTCTATCAATAAGGCTGTGAATTCCTTAATTCTCCCATTTCAAAATGATTCTACAGATAAAATGTTTATATTTGATATTGCCAAATACTCCTAGTCTGTTTTTTTTTTCTCAAAAGTGGAAACACCATAAAAAGATAGCTTTCAAAATGAAATATGTTCAGGGTTTGTTGGCAAGCTGTCTCCAGGTCAGCTTTCTTTAAATGAAGTTTTTGTAGAAGCATCTAACCATGAAAAGTAGGATTTGGAAACCACAGAACAGCTCAGATTACTAAAGAGAAGAGCACATATCCTGTTTTATGTGCTTGTAATTCCAAAGACCCCACTGAGAGTTGTGCAACTGTCCAAGACTACAACATTGTAAGCTGCTTACATTTTTATACTAGTTCATTGAATTCTTGCATCTTCCACCTCTATATCCCAATCCACATGAATCTTCCAGCACATTGCAGAAATGGAATAGTGCAGTGTTGTTTTTCTTTTTCTTTTTTAATCTACAGCTATTAGGACTCTTATCATCTCATAGTCTGGCTTTTTATGAATCCAGTGACTAAAATTTCAATTTTCCCATAAAGCATTTTCCCCAGTTAAGACTGCTTCAGAACCATAACTTCTGATCTTAAACCCCAGAGCCCATCAGCCTCTGGAGTACTTCTCAGTACAGACTTTCCCTAGAAACCCAAGACTTACTAATTTAAATTGTTTAGAGTCTTCCATAGCTCACCACACAGCTCAAGGTGCTTTTTTACCTGGCATTGGTACATCGTTCACATTGCAACCACCAGGCTTAAATTGTTTTATAAATATTTCAAAAATATCATTGCATTCTCCTGGTGAATCATGTGGTGTTAATTTCTTGCTTTCATGTTAGCTTTGATTTGTGCTCATCTCAAACTCAAGGTTAAGCTTCTGAGGACAGGAATACTCCATCATATTTCCATTCTTGGTCTTAGCCAACAGTACACACACACACACACACACACACACACACACACACACACACACACGAAAACACACACTAAAGCAACAATTTATTTTTATTTAGTTAGCTCTACTATGCACTGTTTAGTATATTATTCTTGATTTACTGACACAATATTTTCTTTAGTGAAAATTGTATCTACCTTTCTGGGTGTAGTGGTATGGTTGTTTCAATAAGTATGGTCTCCATAGATTCATGTATTTGAATGCTTGTTCCATAAGGAATGGCACTGTAAGGAGATGCGAATTTTATGAAGTAGGTGTGGCTTTGTTGGAGGAACTGTGTCACTCTTTGGATAGGCTTTGAGGTCTCCTAATCTCAAGCTCTTTCTAGTGTGGGATTCCAGTCTTTTCCTGGCTGCCGTTGGCTCAAATGTAGACCTCTCACTTCCTCCAGCACATTGTCTGTCTTCATTCTGCCATGCTTTCCACCATGACAATAATGGACTAAACCTCTGAAATTGCAAGTCAGCCCACTGAAATGTTTTTCTTTACAAGAATTGATTTGGTCATGTTATCTTTTCACATCAATGGAAACTAAGACAGAAATTGGTACCATAGACAGGACTTTGGAACGTTGGCCTAGAAAACCATTGAGACCTCATTGAGATGTTCTGTAGGAGCATGAAGAAGAGAATGTTGAGAGAAGTGAAGAAGACAGAATCCTGGCTTGTGAAATTACAGAGGAAATTTTAAAAATTCTGTAAGTGCTGTTTGCTATTTTGATTTATGATTCAGTGGTCCTCGTTAGCTGTGGTTGAAGAATCAGCTGTGATTGACAAGATGCCAAAAAATGCCAAAGTGAAACCTTTTTGTTATTTGGACAATTGATGCTGGTTAGCTGGAGCTAAGAAATTATCAGTGATTAAGAAGAGACCAGCATCACTGAGGTGAAGTCTTCTGGGAAGTATTTTCTGAGAGCACAGAGAAACTGTGTTCCAGAGAGAGCCAAGGGTGTAACTTGAACTGGCAGCGGGACTTGGTAATGTGTAAGATTCACCCAGGTGGCATTGGTTTTGAAGGAAGGAAGGAATCGTGGAAAGCAGCTGAGGCTTGATACTCTAAGAAGCTAGAAGAGGTCATTGGTGAAAGATGCAGCCTCAATGGCAGTTGAAATCCCAGCACTGAAGGGGTCATGCAAGAATTTGAGTCTTGGCACCATAAAGAGAGCCTATGAGAGACTTAATGAAAGTGAAGCCCAGTTGTAGCTAAAGACCTCATCAGTTTGGAGATGTGGGTACCATTGGATGACCACAAAAAGCAGCAGCAGCAATGGAATGGACCCATCTAGAGCTTAGAAAAGATGCTATGTGTTCAACAGAGAGCAAAGCTGGAACAAGCCCTTTGGAGGAGTCCAGAAAAGCATATGTGGATCCCAGATATTGGACATTAGGTTATTTATACTGTTAGAGTTCAGTTTTGCTTGTTTCAGATTGTGACTGTGCCTTGGTTTTTCCCTCTTAGAAAGTATTTAACTTAATTTGGATTTTTTTTTACAGGTGTTCACAACTGAAAGAACTTAACATTTTAAAAGAGATTTTGGATTTTTAGAGAGATTGTTTATTTTGAAGAGATTGAAATTTTAACGTGTTTGTATTTGTAAAGACCTTGGGACTTCTAAAGTTATGCACATTTTTTTTTTTTTAAAATGTGAAATCTTGGGAATGAATAAGAAAAGAAACGCTGAGGATTAATAGTGCTGTGTTCATGTGTCAAGTTGAAAAGTGGTCAGTTGTATTGGCTCATTTTGTGTATCAACTTGCCACAATTTAGAGTCATAAGAAAAAAAAGAAGCCTCAGTTGAGAAAATGCCTCCTTGAGATCCAACTGTAAGGCATTTTTTCTATTAGTGATCAAGGGGTTGGGACCTAACCCATTGTGGATGTGCCATCCCTGGGCTGGTAGCCCTGGGTTTTATGAAAGAGCAGGCTGAGTAAGCCATGTGGAGTGAGACAGCAAGCAGGACCTCTGCATTAGGTCCTGACTAGAGGATCTTGCCCCATTTGAATTCCTTCATGTTTTCCTTAATTAAGAACAGTGATATGGAAGCGGCTCCCCAACCTGCTTTTCCCGTCACGATAATAGAAACCCTAATTAAGACAGCTGAGAAAATATTTGATGACAGACCCATAATCCTATTAAGGGAAAATGCCTGGTGGTCTAAAGACTTTCTGTTAGCCCTAAGTCCTCAAAGCTTCTGCCCTACCACCAAACCTTTTAACTCACAAGACTTTGGGGCATATCAAACCTTAAAGGTATAATCTACACCACAGAAGGAGGTATTTTAAATCTACCTGGCAAGATGAACAAAAGGATGATTAAACAAAACACATATAGAGAGGACAGAAACAAGAAAGTCAAAATTTAAGATTTTTTTTTTTTACTTTCAAATAATTGCAAAGGCACTCTTTCAAACAGTTTAAGCATTAAGAGCATAATAATAGACATTTTGTAATGTTACCCCAGTTCCAGAAGAGACTTGGGTCATAGTCTATAGAGCTAAACTGAGTTTACTGAGTAGCTGCTTGATTTTGCAAGACCACTTCTGGCCAGAAATAATGTTAGATTAAATCTAGTCAGGAAAGAGCATATAAAACGCAGTAAATATTAGATGTATGAAGGGTAGCCCCAGGAGGATAATCATTTGTAAAAGCTTGTGGTGAGGAAAAGATTCTATAACATTTTTTGCAGTTTGACACATACTGTTTACGGTGTTGGGATTGGAATCATATGACTGTGAGAAAAATGGCAGAGACATAGAGAATGCACCCGGTTCTCTGATACCACAGTGGATGGAAAGAAGTTGTGTTATCTTCTTATTAATGGTTGAGGATCTTTGAGAAGAGTACTCATAAAAAGTAGTTGGAAGAACCCCCAGCAATTAGGTTGATGAAAGGAAGATTATCCAAAAAAAAAAAAAAAAAAAAAAAAAGTCTTACAATGAGAGGGAGGAAAGATGAGACTATTGGGTATTAAGCAAGTTAGAAGTGTGCTGCTAAAAGTGTCAAGGAGTTTGGGGTGACATTGTTGTGGACAGATAAAGTTTAATGAGCTTTTGAAATTAATTATTCAATTTAATGACATGGAAGAGCCACTGGAAACACAAATTGCTAAAGGGAGGGCAGACTAAGGTGTTTGGGGTCATGAATAAAAGGCAATGTGTGATTCATTGACCTCCTGCACATCTTAGCATAGTTTTCAACATTACTATGCATAATTAATTATTTGAAGTAATTAGGACTCTGATAACGTTACATGTGTGTATCTAATATGCCTGGCCTATGGTTAGCATTTAGAAGATTCCTGCTGTTGGTGGGATTTGTTCTTAGAATCTCATTCTATCTTCAAAAGAAACTTATTGTAAAAGAGGAACTTATAATTGCTGCAAAAATGTGAGATATGTTGGTGTGTCAGCAGTAACTACCTTAACAAAAAGGAAAGTGCATTCAACAATCAGAATTTATTCCCTGTAGTCATTAACACTGAGGACTAGGTTCCAAGGGTCAGGAAGGCCGATTTCATTCTGAGGTCTTTGCTTGTAGAAGGTTGTCAGCTCACCATGCTTCTGAGCAACGCCTTCTTCTTCTGTGGTAGAGAATGGGAGAAGAAGAGGAGGAGAACAACATGGAGGAAGAAGAGTAAAAAACAAAAGGAAGAAAGATGTGAGGAAAGAGAAAGAGAAAACAAGAATCATTGCACATCTTCTAATTTTTATTTCTTTTATTTTTAGTAACCAATTCCCAGCCTCAACTTTTTATATTTCTTCATATTAAAAAAGCAGACCAGTAAAGACAGTCTTTTATTAAATAGAGTACATGAGATACTTCAACCCATTCCTCCTCTAAAATCTCTTCATTGAAAGTTAGGATGTTTTTCTTTTATAACCATCAGATTGATGAAACTCTGTTACATGTACCATGTCTAATTTATAGTCAGAACACAGACACTCAGGTGTTGTATGAGATGTTACATAATCAAATGGAACATAATTTAATCAAGATTTTGTCATATTGTAATAAATATCACCATTTCTACTCTTTCAAATAAACAATTCTTCCTTTTCTTCAGAGACTTCAAAACGAGGACTGATTTATTCTACAGTGTCCGCTTCTGGTACTAAAATCTACTCTACTACTTTCTCTCTTCAAGGATTTACATGTGACCTCACAAAGAAGCCTTCACAACAAGAGAGGAGTAGAAGACTCAGAATGTCACACAGATGGTTTGTGATTTACAGACGTTTACCTCCTCTCTAAAACATCCATGAAAGACAGAAACTAAATAAAATTCTCCCACTGGGCAGAAGTTTTCCTAGTTTATCAAGGTTTTTTATTTGTTTTAAAGAATAACTGGCAAGTATATTATTACATATTAACTAATGAATTGTGGACTCTTTTTGGCCAAATATATGCCTGTGAAAAAACAGGGAAAATATGAAAACTCATAAAAAGGAAGTCTGGGGAAGAGAAATATGGATTGGCCATTCTTTGTTTTTTTAAGGTTGTAATTAAGTATTTGTGGATACATATACATACACATATGTATATGTAACAATAATATAGGAAAAGAGCCTATTAATTTGAGGGGATAGGAAAGAAACTGGGAGGGGCTGTGATACTGTTGTACTTTAATTAAAATATATTCTTTTTTTTCTTCTTGAACTTCACACAGTCTGTGAGTTGGTTCTGGGGTGTTCAGAGCTTTCTGGGGCTAGTATCCCATTATCAGTGACAGCATATTATGTCTGTTCTTTGTAACTGAGTTATCTCACTCAGTATGATATTCTCTAGATGCAACCTTTTTCTTAAGAATTTCATTAAGTCATTGTTTCTGATAGCTGAGTAGTACTCCATTGTATAAATGTACCACAATTTTTGTATCCATTCATCTACTGAAGGACATCTGGGTTTCTTCCAGCTTCTGGCTATTACAGATAGAGCTGCAATGAACATTGTGGTGCATGTATCTTTGTTGTATGTTGGAGCGGCTCTGGGGTAAATGCCCAGAAGTGGAATAACTGGGTCTTTAGGTAGTACTATGTCCATTTTTCTGAGGAACCACCAGACTGATTTCCAAAGAGGTTGTATCAGTTTACAACCGCACCAGCAGGGGAGAAGTGTTCCTCTTTCTCCACATCCTCACCATCATCTATTGTCACCTGAGTTTTGGATCTTGGCCAATCTGACTGGTGTGAGGTAGAATCTCAGGGTTGTTTTGATTTGCATTTCCCTGATGGCTAAGGATGTTGAGCACTTCCTTAGAGGTTTCTCAGACACTCAATATTCCTCGATTGAGAACATTTGTTTAAGTCTGTACCCCATTTTTTAAAAGGGTTGTTTAATTCTCTGGTGTCTAGCTTTTTGAGTTCTTTGTATACATTGAATATTAGGCCTCTATCTGATGTGGGGTTGGTAAAGAACATTTCCCACTCTGATGGCTGCCATTTTGTTTTCTTGACAGTGTCTTTACGCTTACAGAAACTTTGCAATCTCATCAAGTCCCATTTGTCAAACTTTGACCTTAAAGCTCGAGCCATTGGTGTTCTGTTCAGAAAATTTTCTCCTGTGCCTCTGAGTTCTAAGGTTTTCCCTACTTTCTCATCTAATAGTTTCAGTGTACCTGGTTTAATGTGGAGATCTTTGATCCACTTACACTTGAGCTTTGTACAAGGAGATAAGAAAGGGTCTATTTTCATTCTTTTGCATGCTGAGTGCCAGTTGGACTAGCACCATTTGTTGAATAGGCTGTCCTTTTTCCATTGAATGTTTGCGGCTCCTTTGTCAAAAATCAGGTGACCATATATGTGAGGGCTCATTTCTGGATCTTCTATTCTATTCCATTGATCCACATGCCTATTTCTGTACCAGTACCCTGCAGTTTTCAGCACAATTGCCTTGTAATATAGCTTGAGGTCAGGGATAGTGATTCCCGAAGATGTTTTCTTGTTGTTGAGTATGATTTATGCTATTCTAGGTTTTTTGATATTTCAGATGAAATTACACATTGCTCTTTTGATGGGATTGCATGAAATCTGTAGATTGCTTTTGGTAAGATGGCCATTCTTAAAATGTTGATCCTTCCAATACATGAGCATGGGAGATCTTTCCATTTTCTGAGCTCTTCCTCAATTTCCTTCTTTAGAGGTTTAAAGTTTTTGTCATACACGTTCCTCACTTGCTTAGTTAGAGTCATACCAAGGTATTTCATAGTTTTTGTGACTATTGTGAAGGGTATCTTTTCCCTAATTTCTTTCTCCACATGTTTGTCCTTTGAATATAGGAAGGCTACTGATTTGTTTGAGTTAATTTTATATCCAACCACTTTGCTGAATTTGTTTATCAGCTGTAGGAGTTCTCTGGTGGAATTTCTGGGGTTGCTTAAGTATACTATCATGTCATCTGCAAATAGTGATATTTTTACTTCTTCCTTTCTAATTTATATCCCTTTGATTTCCTTTTGCTGTCTAATTGCTCCTGCCAGGACTTAGTAATATGTTGAATAGGTAGGGGAAGCGTGGGCAGCCTTGACTAGTCCCTGATTTTAGTGGGATTGCTTCAATTTCCCACCATTAAGTTTGATGTTGGCTGTTGGTTTGCTGTATATTGCTTTTATTATGTTTAGGTTTGGGCCTTAGATTCCTGTTCTTTCCAAGACTTTTAGCATGTAGGGGTGTTGTATTTTGTCAAATGCTTTCTCAGCATCTGTTGAGATGATGATGTGGTTTTTTTTTTTTCTTTTTTTTTTTCTTTTTTTTTTTTGAGTTTGTTTATATGGTGGATTATATTGATGGATTTCCACATATTAATCCATCCCTGCATCCCAGGAATGAAGCCTACTTAATTATGGTGAATGATTGTTTTGATGTGTTCTTGGATTTGGTTTGCAAAGATTTTGTTGAGTATTTTTCCATCCATGTTTATAAGTGAGATTGGTCTGAAATTCTCTTTCTTTGTTGGGTCTTTGTTTGGTTTAGGAACAAGGGTTATTGTAGCCTGAAAAAATGAGTTAGGTAGTGTTCCATCTGATTCTCTTTAGTGGAATAGTTTGGAGAGTATTGGTATTATGTCGTCAATAAATGTCTGATAAAACTCTGCACTGAACCCATCTGGACCTGGGCTTTTTTTGGTTGGGCGGATTTTGATGACTTCTTCTATTTCTTTAAGTGTTACTGGATTATTTAGATGCTTTACCTGGTCTTGGTTTAACTTTGTTATCTTGTATCTCTCTAGGAAGTCATCCATTTCCTCCAGATTTTCCAGCTTTGTTGAGTATAGGCTTTTTTAGTAGGATCTGATGGTTTCTTGAATTTCCTTAGTTTCAGTTGTTATTTCTCCACTTTCCTTTCTGATTTTGTTAATTTGGATACTCTCTCTTTGCCCTCTAGTTAGTCTGGCTAAGGGTTTATCAATCTTATTATTTTTCTCAAAGAACCAGCTCTTGGTTTTGTTGATTCTTTCAGTGGTTCTTTTCGTTTCTTTTTGGTCTATTTCTGCCCTAAGTTTGATTGTTTCTTTCAGTCTACTCCTCTTGGGTGTATCTGCTTCATTTTCAACTGTGCTGTTAGGTTGCTAGTGTATGCTCTCTCCAGTTTTTTTTTTTTTTTTTTTGGAAGCACTCAGAGCTATGAGTTTTCCTCTCAGTACTGCTTTCATTGCATCCCATAGGTTTGGGTATGTCGTGATTTCATTTTCATTAAATTCTAAAAAATCCTTAATTTTTTTCTATATTTCTTCTTTGACCCTGCTATTGTTTAATAGAACATTGTTTAGTTTCCATGTGTATACGGGATTTTTGTTGTCTTTGTTGTTGTTAAAGACCTGCCTTAGACCATGGGGATCTGAATGGATGCATAGAAGTATTTCGATCTTCTTATATCGATTGAGGCTCGTTCTGTGTCCAATTATGTGGTCAATTTTCGAGAATGGTGCCCTGAGGTGCTGAGAAGAAGGTGTATTCTTTTGTTTTAGGATGATATGTTCTGTAGATATCTATTAATTCCAGTTGGTACATAGTCTCTGCTAGTTTTATAGTGTCCTTGTTCAGTTTCTGTTTCCATGATCTGTCCATTGGTGAGAGTTGGGTATTAAATCTCCCACTATTATTGTGTGGGGTAAAATGTATTTTTTCAGCTTTAGTAGGGTTTCTTGTGTGAATATGGGTGCTTTTGTATTTGGAGCATTTATGTTAAGGATTGAAAGTTCCTCCTGACAGATTTCTCCTGTAATGAGTAAAAAGTGTCCTTCCTTATCTTTTTTGATAACTTTTGGTTGAAAATCTAATTTATTTGATATTACAATGGCCACTTCAGCTTGCTTCTTTAGGCCATTTGATTGGAAGGTTTTCCCCCAACCATTTACTCTGAGATAGTGTCTGTCTTTGTCTCTGAGATGAGTTTCTTGTATGCAGCAAAATGCTGGGTTTGGTTTATGTATCCAGTCTGATAGCCTATATCTTTTTATTGGGGAGTTGAGTCCATTTATGTTAATAGATTTGAAGGAATAGTGGTTGCTGTTTCCTGCTATTATTGTTTTGGTTGGTTGAATTGTGCCTGTATGTCTTTCTTCTTTTGGTTTTCTTGCTTAGAAGTTTTTTGTTTTTACTCTGAGGTGGTTCCCCTCATTGTATTGGGTTTTCCACCTATGATTCGTTGTAGTGCTGGGTTTGTGGTCATATATTGTGTGAATTTAGTTTTGTCTTGGAATATCTTCGTCTTGCCATCTATGGTGATTGATAGTTTTGCTGGGTATAGGAGCTTGGGCTGCCACTTGTCCTCTCTTAGGGTCTACATGATGTCTGTCCAGGATCTTCTAGCTTTCATAGTCTCTTTTGAGAAATTGGGTGTGATTCTGATTCGTCTCCCTTTATATGTTACATGACTTTTTTTCCTTACTGCTTTTAGTATTCTTTCTTTGTTTTGGGCACTTGGTGTTTTGACTATTATGTGTCGGGAGGAATTTCTTTTCTGCTTCAACCTATTTGGAGTTCTGTAGGCCTCTTTTATTTATACTCGTGGTCATCCAATTCTTAAGGGTAGGGAAGTTTTCTTCCAGGATTTTGTTGAAGATATTTACTGTACCTGTTAGTTGATATTCTTCGCCCTCTTCTATTCCTATTATCCTCAGGTTTGGTCTTCTCATTGTGTCCTGGATCTCCTGGACATTTTGGGTTAGGAATTTTATGGTTTTTGCATCTTCTCTGACTGTTTTGTCTATGTTTTCAATGTTGTCTTCGGCCCCCGAGATTCTCTCTTCCATCTCTTGTAGTGTGTTGGAAATGCTTGCATCTGTGACTCCTGATTTCTTTTTTAGGATTTCTACCTGTAGGGTTGTCTCTTCTAGTGTTTTCTTTATTGTGTCCATTTCCATTTTGAATTTCTTCTTTCATTCCTTCATCTCTTTGTTTCTGTTTTCTTTGAGTTATTTGAGCGTATTTCTCAGGATCTGGCAGAGCCTCTGGGCAGACAGCTAGATCAGGCACCTGTCAGAGAAGCACCTAAAGAAATGTTCAACATCCTTAGTCATCAGGGAAATGCAAAACAAACAAACAAACAAACAAATAACCCCTGAGTTTCTATCTCAGAATGGCTAAGATCAAAAACTCAAGTGACAGCAGATACTGGTGAGGATGTGAAGAAAGAGGAACACTCCTCCATTGTTGATGGAATTGCAAGCTGGTTTAACCACTCTAGAAATCAGTCTGGTGGTTTCTCAGAAAATTGGACATAGCACTACAGGAGGATGCAGCTATACTACTCCTGGGCATATACCCCAAAGATGCTCCAACATATAACAGAGACACATGCTCCACTATGTTCATAGTAGCCTTGTTTGTAATAGCCAGAAGCTAGAAATAACCCAGATGTCCTTCAACAGAAGAATGGATACAGAAAATGTGAACCATTTACACAATAGATTACTACTCAGCTATTAAAAGCAATAACTTTATGAAATTCTTAAGTAAGTGGCTGTAACTGGAAAATATCATTCTAAGTGAGTTAACCCAATCACAAAAGAATACACATGGTATGCACTCCATGATAAGTGGATAATAGCCCAAAAGCTCAGATTACCGAAGATACAATCCACAGACCACATGAAGCTCAAGAAGTTGGAAGACCAAAGGGGATGCTTCAGTCCTTCTTAAAAGAAGAAACAAAATATTCACAAGAGGAAATACAAAGACAAAGTTTGGAGCAGAGACTGAAAGACAGGCCATCCAGAGACTGCGGGAATCCATCCCATATACAGACACCAAACCCAGACAATATCATGAATAACTAACATCTTATATCAGGCCAACCAGATCTTGGACTTCTCAGATATCTGGTTAAATACTATTTATTATTTTTGATTCAAAACGAAGTAAAACATTGGCCATGCAATGAATCTTGTTTTTATCATCCTTTAGTTTGAACATTCTTCATGGACTTTCTTGGTTTTACAGCCTTCACCCTTAGGCTGGAAACATACCTTTGGTGTCTCTAACTTGCCATTTTGTCATTTACCTTTTAGATGTCTGGATTATGTGAACTAATTCCTTATATGATTGCATTTTATTGATCTGGAGATCTCTAACTAGCAACACATGGGTGGTAAAGGTAGGCATCGCTTCTGGTTGATGAAAGAATGACCAACTCATTGAATTGAAATGTTAGTGTGACTGCCAACACACAGGATCTAGAATCTTCTAGGAGAGAAGACCCTGGACATATCTGTTATCTGGTTTTGCTAGATATTTTATTAACCCCAACATATAAAAGAACTAGTACCATATAGCCACCTGAAAAATGTTTTTATAAGAGAAACCATATGAAAGTATTGATAATTGAGATGAATATGCTTCATAAAAACATGTTGAGGACTAGAAAGATGGCTCACTGGTTAAGAGTGCTGGTTGTTCTTATAGACAACGTGAATTTAGTTTTCAGCATCAACATGGTGACTCCAAACATCTGAAAACCCAGCTTTGGGGGAGTCAATAACTTTTTTTTACTTCCTTGGGTATGTGGTACACAAACATATATGCAGGAAAAGTCTTCATACATATGAAGCAACTTGAATGTATCCGCAAATTATTTTTAAAAATACCCACACATCATTATTCTCATTCATCTTGTCTCCCACCTCGCCCCTGACTAGAGCTTGTTTTCTGAGAAGAGAAACTACGACACAAGAAACTCAAATAGTGTGAAATTGCTGTTTATTGTCCAACTGGTTATTTCCATCACCACTGACTTTATTCCTAAATAGAGAATCCATGTGAAGAAACAAGAAAACTTTGATGAGTCCCTGTGCTCAACCTAACATCCATGATATTGTAGAAATGTGTGTTTCTGATTGTACAGCCTAGCTCACAGCATACCGTGAATTCTTTCCCCCAAAGACTCTGTTGGATCAGAAAAATAAAGTTTCTTCAGTTTCATCCATGAAGTTAAAAATCTAATTTTAAGATGCCAAACAGGAGTGTTCAACAATAATTTGGTTTGTCTGTATGTAGTGTGATCTGTTTCTCTAGAGAGGGGGTCAGTCTGTGAAACCTGACTTCTGCCAGCTAGCTTTATCTTTCTGCCCAAGTTTAAGCACAATCACCTGCAGAGAGAGGCTGGAAACTCTAAATAATGCACTAGGATATCTGTGGGGAGCCATACACCTTATGAAGGGCAAGCTAGTCTCATTTCTCAGAAACCGGTTTTCCCTAAACTCTCACACATCACCTTCTATAATCAAAGATGAATGCCTGTAGGTTTTTCCAGTAATAGAACACAATGTAGCACCTACTTTTTGGTGCCTCAGTGTGAAGTGGGAAAACATTTCCAAACAGGAATCTAAGAGGTCTGCCTCTGCAGCCTCTGGACACAGTAAGCTATAGCATACAGAATGTGTCTCAATTTGAGATTACTCAAAAATACAAATATCACAGTTTTACATTATAAGAGTTGAATTAAAAAATACGTGTATGCAGAAAGTATTGGTTCTTTCCTTGTAACTATGGTGATGATATCCAATTGCCCAAATCCTATTAGAGTCTCTAAATACTGCTATACTGCATAGTAGATCTCCAACTATCAATGTGGTTCATACACATGCAGTGTATAATGCATACTACATCTTTGCCTGGGCTGTCCTGAATCTGTATTATCTGAGAATCTGTTACAGATAGCCTAGTACAAAGTGGGAGAACAAACCTCAAAGAAAACTAAGTGTCCTTAGAAATAGTGAGGCTAACCTCACCAAAGAAATCTGTAGATGCAGGTAACTCGACAACTTGATGAATGAATGATTTAGGATGTGTATGATGTTTTAAAGGATTGGCTTTGTTTTATTGTTTTTTTCCTCTTCCCTCCTCGTAACACATTATTTTATCTTTGGTCATAACATGAATTACAGTTAAGCTTCATATATAATGTTATCCTTCTGTGATAAAGACATTGCCAGACCTGGATTAAACGATATAGTCTCTCACTCTTTGTCTTTGTCTCACTGTCTCTGTCTCTCTGTGTCTTTGTCTCTATCTCTCTGTCTCTGCCTCTATGTCTCTCTCTTGTCTCTCCCGGCTCTCAGTTTCTTTTTTTCTCTCCCTCTTACTTGATTAATAACAAAATAAAGGTAGGTTTGTGATGGCTTAATATTGAACTAATTACTTGAATGGTTAAAAAGAAGAATTTGAAGTTTGGGCCTATTTACTCTTTGTTTCTCTTCTAACATTCCAGAGTTATGCTATTAATAGAAATGTCAGAAAATTCTAAATAAAAAAGTGTTTGATTCAAGCATTTGAATCAATGGACTCCTGAAGATGAATGAAAAGAATTGACTTTTATCTATTTGAATCACAGAGAGCTGAAAAATACCAGAATTACTTTAACATGAGGAAAACATATGTAGTTCAAGGAAATCTTGGTCATCTCAGAATAACAGGAAGGGAATTTAAAGTGAAACATAGATTTTTGCATTAGAGAAAAGGAACACCCCCTTCTCACTAACCACAGTTGGCCAGTGACTTAATTTCGGAAATTTAAGAAAAATAAAACATCAAATAGTACATCAGACTAAACTTAAAGATTTATTAGAGACATTTTCCCCTTTAATTGACTGTTTAACTAAATAAGCCAGATCAAACTATTATCCCTTGAATCTCCAAATCAATCTAAAAATTACTAAATTCTCAATCAAATTGCCCCGAGAGACTATTAATTTAGCTGTGTTGTGACGGTTGAGGAAAATAATTAAGAGAATCAATATAAAGCATCTTTCTTTCAAAGATGAACTAATAATGATGTTTCCAAAATTATTTCAGTCATTACCATAAGCAGAGAAAAATTACAGCGTTTTCTACAGAGCACACGATTATTGGGGTCAGAGAATTCTAGATTCTATTTCTCTACCTCAGGATCACAGAGAATAGTACTTCTGTCTCTCAAAGTTTTGGTATCTTTTGTGTGAGTTAGTTTCCTATGAGGCAGGAATGCTAGGTTTTCTATGGAAATTTTTGAAGTATAATGTACAAATCTGTGTTTAGCAATAAAGTTTTGTAATTTCCAGGGATGTCTATGGTCAAAGCTAGAATCCAGGGCCAATGTTACCACTTGCACACTTTAGTCCAGAGCTGCTTTGCATTTTACTAGCCAGTTACAGTCTATGATGAAAATGGAAATTATCTGCCGCAGTTTGAATGAGGTGTCTTAAGTCCTTGCACTTTAGTGAGGACAAGTGGCATTTATAAATATTTGAGAGTGACAGCCATCTCTCAACAGAGTGGCGCTAAGGAATCACTCAGATTTAGTGACACAGTACAGGGCCTGTATCTGATCCATTGCTGAAGCCTGGAATTATCACTGTTATCTGAGAATATTCATATCTTCAGCATGGATGGGCTGCTTATCTGAAAGGCTTCCAGATTCTGATCTCACAGGCCCACTCACTGTTCTGATTTCTCTGCCTTTCCACACCTTGACTGTTAATGCTCCCTTTTCTGTAGGACTCAGGCCTCCTGAAGGCAGGAATCAATCATTTTACATGATAAGCATTTGTCAGGAGGAGCAAAGAGGAGGTTTAAACTAGTGTCTTCTTAGTAATGGGAAACAGTGCTCTGGAGAAGACTGGGGGTTGGGGGGAGTGTCTGCTAAACAAAACTGTGGTCATGTGCCGTGCTTTAACATCTAAGACAAAGGTTTCTGCCTGAAACACCCACAGTGGAAACCTCAGCATCTTGAACTGCACATTGCAGCTGAATGTGGGAGGCATGAGAGATTTGCCAGTGGGAAGTGTTTTCCGAATGAGCAACTGCCAAAACCAAATTCAGTACCCCATGCAAAACTAAGCCAAAGGTGTGTGTTAGCCCTCGCCTGTCACACCATTTGGCCTTGGTTCTGATCACGTGACACTTGGCATCTCACAGCCTCTGCAGCACAACTGAATGCTGTCTGAAACCCCTTTGGTTAGGTGAGCAATGACTGTGTTATGAACTATAGTGTTTTTACTATCCATACATCTTTCTGATGTTATCAAATGTTTAATGGCTTAATTAAGAAAAAACAACTTTTAATGTCTTTCCTACTGTCACTTCTCAGTTTATAAGTATCAAATTATTATATCTGAGGGCTGGGTTACAATATTTAAAGCTAAAAATAGCTGTTTGCATTGCTGACTTGAATGTCATTAAAATTATTAGATGAATCTTGATTTGGGAGCAAGCCAGAATGTCCAGCAATTTCTGAAATGTCTCCAACAATAGTTCTGCTATCATGAGCTATATGTTTATGCAAAGTGATATACATTCTCAGAATTGGCATTAATAAAATCAAAAGTTTGGCTTAAGTTGGAAAGTGTTGGAGATGTTCGAGGTTTCACAAGATTAAATATTTTGGTAAGATCTAATTCTTCCTGTAAAATAAACAAGCTTGTGTACATATGCATATACATATACATCATATACACATACACATACACATACACATACACATACACATACACATATACATATACATATGTCACCAGTGTTTGTATTTTTATCTATTTTTACTAAATGTTAAAATACATATACATATATTTTGCTTAAAATTAATTTTTACAAGTCATTACTAGTAAGTATTTAATTTTTGCAAATATTTTATATATCTATAGTCTGAAGATTGTTCAAAAATTTCTTAGGCAAAAATTGGGCATTTGAAGAAGCTTAAAATACTGCAGCTGAATTGATTTTGGTAATTTCTATAATGTCGAGACCATATAGTCATTTATGAAAGAAGCTAAATAAGACTATGTAATATGGTGACTTGGTGTTTCTAGAGGTTTAAGAAAAGAATTAATGATAATATAGGCTTTTTAATTTGTCTTCCCTACTGATTGTAATAATTTTACAAACCCTTCTAAATATAAAATGTATAACACTCATACAACAAAAAATAAATAAAACATCAAATACTATTCTGTGACTTTAAAATGCTTATCTTTCATGGTAGTATGTTTGCTTTGCAACTCTTTTGTAACTATTATTTTGTTTTAAATTGTTTATATTTTGCTACCTATATTAAATATTGTCATTAATGGTGTTGGAGTCACGTCAAAAATGAAATAACTTCTCCAAAAGATTGAATGATAAACAAAATGAAGGGGGCCTGTGCAGCGAAGTAGGGGGCAAGCTCTTGCTGGGATTTCCAACATTGGAGCTGCCACTGTACCCAGACTGTTCTGTAGGGGAGAACACAGACTCAAAGCCAGTTATTTCCCAGAAAGAAGTTAGCAGATTGAAAATGGCACCTGTTTCTTATTCTGGTGCATAAAATCTTGAAAATCACAAAGCTCTTCAAGAAGAAATCTATCCTTAGGGGACAGAGTAAGATGATTCCTATTTATTTATTTATTTATTTATTTATTTATTTTTATTTATTTATTTATTGAGAAAACTACCTCTCCTCCAAGGAGCAAAGTCAAGAGACTCTATTGGGTATGAAGACAGGATCTGATTGAGGTAGGTTGATTAGTGAAGAGAGACATAGGTTCCTAAATATATATATAAATTGCTGATCTCATGTTGAACATTTTTTCCATTTAGGGTCTGGTAGAGTTTGAATGTGTCTCTCAAAAATTCAGGCATTGAATTCTTTCAAGACACAACAATGTGAGGAGGTTATGCCTGAGGAGAGCGATGCCCAGGAAACTGAACCTACCTCCCCAGAACCTAGAACTCTGAGATTCATTCATTCATTCATTCATTCATTCATTCATTCACTCACTCATTCATTTATTTATTTATTTTTCCATGTTTGATTGGATATTTTCTTTACTTACATTTCAAATGCTATCCCCTTTCTCAGTTTCCCCTCAGCAATCCCCCATCCTATTCCCCCTTTCTCTGCCTCTATTAGGATGCTCCTCCACCTCGCTCTAGACTCATTACCCTGGCATTCCTGTACACTGGGGTATTGATCCTTCCCAGGATCAAGGGCATCTTCTCCCATTGATGTCTTTGCTGGAGCCAGGGGTCCCTCCATGTGTGCTCTTTGGTTGGTGGTTTAGTTTCTGGGACCTCTGGGGGGTCTGGTTTGTTGATATTAGTGCTCTTCCTATGGGCTCATGATCCAGTCTCAGTCACTCTGCCATGGAATGGAGGCTACACTAGAAAAGAAACCTTTTGACTTGAATGCTGAGACCATATGTCAAGACAAAGGAGCTAAAATGAAGTAACAAAGCCTTGACCTCACATAAATTGGGCTGTTTGGTCCCTGAGTATAAGGTTAGTTAGGCATATTTACTTACTTAAATAATTTATATTATTGCTTTATGAAATAAGCTTTTGTTTTAATGAATAACCAAAGCTAAAATAATACTTGGTAGAGGCATGAAATCAATCAAGATCAATAAAGGACTAATATACAACACTAATACATACACACACAAACACACACACACATATAATTTAATTAATAATCATACTTACCAGACTTTTGGTTACAAGTCATACTCATATGGAAACTTTGAGAAATTGCATCTCTAAATTGCTATGGCAAATGGGTTACAAGAGGAAAAAAATAACACAAATTATAAAAAAGAAACTAAGTTTTGCCTATAGGAATTTGGGTAGTATTGATTTGATGTATTCATAATGATTTATGATTGCTTAATAATTGTCTTTCTATATACCTTGGAGCATAGGATTCTAGAGTGAAAAGAAGAAAGGGACATTTAAAGGACCTTCTGGCCTAGGAAAATATTGGGTTACAGGAATAGTGTTGCAGAAAAAGCAAGAGAGGGAGGCTTAATAGCCAGGGACTTACAAAAGTCAACAGTGCCAACACATTAGAAGGTCGAATTTAGGAAGCCCTTTCCCCCATTGGAGTGTATATGTGGACAGGATTGCTTAGCAGCTTTCCTACTTTGTAGACCAGCTCCAAGCCTAAATTTGAGCACATAAGACAGCATCCTTAATTCTTGAGCTATCATTACTGACACTGCTCTACTGGACTCACTTGACAGCATAAGAAAAAAACAATAGGAAAGCACGTGAAACGTGGTTGTCTAGATAGCTGCTCAGTTACAAAAGTCTATCATATACCTGATGCTCACTACCCCTTAAAATGATAAAATAATGCACAATACCCAGCGACTCAACACAGAACACCATTAAAATGGGACACAATTTACTTGGGCACATGGTTACACACTGGAAACTTTTCCAAGGCTGTATGGGTTCATTAAGGCAATTATGCCTTAAATTCCAGAAAGACACGATTGGCTTGGTCAGGGGTACTCTTAGTGATCTCCCATGGTGTGGTGTTTATGATAGCAGTGTAAACCCAGCAGGAAGCTACATTTGCCCGGGGGCCCTTGTAACTTAAGTGCTTGCTTTTCTTGACGTTTGTTCATATTTTTCTGGAAGAAAATGTATTTTCGTTGTTTTGTTTGACCAGTTTTTGCTGTTAAAAAAAAAAGAACAAAAGAAAAAAAAAGAGATGTGTGAAATTACATGCCTTAAAAATGAATGTAAAACTCTTCTTCCAGGGAGGAGGATGCTGCTGTCTGTGACTGAAGCAGACTGTTATTTTGTGTATGTTCATAACACTGAACCCCTTTCCCTTGAGAACAACTATTCTCCAAGCTCTTGGGTTTTTTTTTTCTTCTGTAAGTCAAGAAGTCATGAAAAAAGACTGGTGTGGAATTCCAAGAAATTAATACTGTCCTGCTTGGTACTTTAGATTAAGGATGCCTCCAACTTCCAAGGTCCATCTTTCTGAAGGGCTAACAGCAGAACAAGCTCCCTGTATATATTGCCTCAATCAGATTGAGTTGGATTGTGTACAATTCCCTTCAATAGACAGCCAGAGCCCTTGCTTTTCTTCGTGTGGAAATTTGCATTTTATGATGGAACTGTATCTTTTACCATGACGTCACTTTCAGAAATATCTTATGGGATGATGGAATTTCCTTAGTGAGACTGCATGGGAACTTAGTTGTTGGCACTGGCCCTGCCTTTGACAATCTGTCCGTGTGGAACAGATGGACATTTTAGGATCCCCTGGTTCTACATCTATTTCGTTACAAGGGACACAAGGACAGTTTAAATCCTGATCTGTCGGCCTCTCGGCTATCCTCGAATGCTGTCAGTTCATATAAGCATCCGTGTTAAAATGAGAGGACACCATTGCCCTGGTGTATAGAATGGACACTTCATGGCTCGGACTTTGCCATTCGAGAGTCAAGAGCTGTAAATCAAAGCTTCTCCTGCTACCCCTTTGTCTTTACAAAAGTAAATCTCACCCACTTGTTTGGACATTTTCTGAGTCCCAGATTCCGAATGTAGCAAGGAAACCATTTGGTCATATCAGATGACATTCTTGTTTACACAGATTGTATAATCTCAAGTTGGATAAGAATACATCAATTTTTTTTTTGTGAGTCATTTTTCCTGGGGTAAGTTGAATAACTTAACAGAACTGAAAGGCTTTAAATAAGCCCAGTGATACACTTACAATACTTAAAAGATTATGCCTGTAAATGTTTTGATAGGGAATAAAATTAAATAACCATGAATCATTCAGTGGCAAGTTGAAGGATTCAAGTGTAGATTAATTCAGGATACTGTTTGTTAACACTAAGTCAGTAAGTAGTATGTTATTGTGGGTCTAACTTTGTGGGTTGAGCTTCTCAGGCTTTCTTAATGTATTGTTCCCCTGTGTGTCCAAATCCTAGAGAAACTGGCCAAGAGAAGTGGGAAAGGGGAGTGGTCTTCCTGTTAGAGCCTTAGGGCTTTTTGGACTGGACCCAGGGAAATCCCCAGGGGAGATAACAAAGCAGGGTTGTTTATATACAAATGCAAGACACTTGTTTAGAACAGATTTCAAATACTTAATCCATGTCGTAAAGCATAATTAGGTAAAATAAACACCAAACTGTAGGGGAAATAATAAATAAGCAGCAACCTGATCTGGTACTAAAAGGATGAAAGTTGAGACCAGCATTGTCCTGTTTCCAAAACATTGCTACTTGATGGCCCCTCCCCACTCTGCCCCATAGTCTCTGTGTTTTATCATTTCCAATTCTAGACAATGCCTACAGTCTGCAGTCTACTGTGAGGACACATGTTTTGATATCTGAATTTCAGTTTTCTCTGTATAATATCTGAGCTTAAGGGCTTCCAATTCTCTCCACAAGATTTCTGATGAACTCAATTAATATTTTAGCTAAGTCATACATTTTGCCAGGCCGTGTGGTATGACATGAAAGCTATATACAAGCATTAGCTATGACTTCACTTCAAAGAGCATTTATACCCAGAAAAACTACATAGATATTGGGGTCCTCTTATCAAACAAAATGGATCTGCTTTAAAAAAATATCTAAAGCATAGTACTTCACTGAACAAATGAATATTCAAGTAAAATGATTCTATTCATTAAAAATGAAATTTTCATCAGGATAAGCTATTGAAAGTGGACTAAGAAGATAAGAGTTTCAATTTCTAAATGGTGTTGATCCATATAACCAAGTTGCCTGAGCGAGGTCAGACTGATCTCACATGTGCTCAGCACCCCTAAGCAGCTTTTGTTCCTAATTTTGCCAGATTTAATATTATGGAATGTTGGCCTTCTTCCCGTGGTTCCATAATTCAGCTAATTTTCTTTCATTTTATTGAGCTACCTTATAATTATCTTTTGTTTCTATTTCAAAGGATCTTTCTTTTTATTATTTTATTAAGATCTCAGTTTGAGTTTAAATTATGTATCAGAAATGTTTAATTAAACAAGCCACTCTGGCTAGTTTATTCGCCCCATTTCTGGAGGCTTTATTGACTGTCTTTATGCTCACTGGGTCTGCTGTCCACAAACAGTGCAGAATAACTGTTTTTAAGATTGGCACTAATGGTCATTTTGACATCACCGGGCTTCTTTCAAACCTCAAATTTTACAGCAGTCACATTTATATGGTTAGATCCTAAATGCTCACTCTAAGTTTGGGTGAAGAAAATATGAACTAGAACAGATCTAGTTCCATTGTTCCTTTCCTATTTTAGAAGAAATCAGTCACATAGAAACTCACCTAAGCAGTAAAATCATAAAGGCATAGTTTTCAAATGTCTGGGGCATCAAGAAAAACATAAGCTGTAGAGACCCTTGAAGAAAAATAAAAACTAATATGTGTCTTATGCTCTACAGTGTTCCAAGTACTGTGCCAAGTACTGTTTCTTCTTAAGTGATAGTTCTGAGAAATAGATGTTATTTTACCTGAACAAGAGCCTTAGAAACTTCTTGTGCTGTGCCCAAGGCTTTCAACTTTTAAACAGTTAACCAAGATTTGCTCTTCTACCTCAAAGAGAATAAAATTTTGCTGCTCATGAGACTTATTATATTAGTAATATGCATAATAGGCTAAAAAGGATTACTTTTTTTTTAAACTTCTGTTTGGGCTGCTTTTTCAGTTATCATAAGCCTTACAAAGAGCAGAAATGTAGTATGCATACTTTTGGAGACTGGGAAATATAAGATCATGTCACTGGCAGATTCATCCTCTGCTTCATGATAAAGTTTTTCTAACTACATCCAACATGGTGTGCAACACACAGGTGCACAGGAGACTCTATTACAGACATGTAAATCTCATTCATGGGTGTAAAACTCCCATGATCTGATTGCTTCCTGAAGGCACCATTGCTTAATAATATGTCCGTGGGAATTTCTGTATGTCAATTCTACAGAGACACAGTCAATGATAGTAAGAAGGACCAGAACGTCAGAGTCACTAAGCATGATAATCACCCAGAATTTAGACTCTACAGCCAGAGTCCACTGGTCCACTTCTATTTCCCCAACTTCCAGGCTGCACAGTTTGGGTCCAGTTACTTAACCTCCTGCACCTCTCTTTCCTCCTTCTTTCTCACACATGCTCATATTCATCTGGAAATTGGACAAGGATGTGTATATATATAGTACTTAGGATGACTAGTGCCTGGAAAACTCTCAGCAAATGATAACTGTCACCAATCTTGAATGTACCTACCTGTAAGCCAGATCTTCTGTGGGACAATTGGAATTCAGCTTTGTTAACACTGTGAGTGGCTGCTTCTTATGAGCTAAAGAGAATCAAGGTTCTGAAAGGAAATTTCTGACATCCTCAATGTCAATTTTACTTTTGCTCGAACCGCTCTAACAGCGGTTAGACATAGTACCAATGTCATAAAATCTTCATGTCTGTGCTGTTGTTGGGTGTTTAGACTACATACAGAGAATGATTTCTGACTATTTATACTGATGGTAGCAATTAGTTTTACTGATGTTGGCTACTTAACAGATCAGGAAGTAGAGTGACAGAAAGCTGTTTATTAAGCCAAAGAAAATAGTTTAGATTAATTCTAGCCTGGGGGAAAGTTCTATCACCCTTTCCCTACAATGAAAGTGTTGCTGGAAATTTTTCTACAATCTCATTGAAACAACCCACCAAACAACCTACCAAGAGTAATTCTTAGTCTCTTTGTTCACTTCTGTTCTGTACTATACTAACCCTGTGGACGTTCTGGTCTCCTCCTGGTCCTCCTCCTCTTCCTTTTTGTGTTCCTTCTCCTTTGCCTTCTCCTTTTCCTTTTTCATGCTTTTAGTAATTGAACATCAGTACTATCACATGATAGACTGCCTACCATTAAGCAATATCTACAGACCTCCGTTTAGTTTTTTATGACAGACTGGTTCTCCCTAAGATGTCCAAGCTCATCTTAAACTTGGAATCTGCATGCTCTCGTTTCTAGAGTAGCTGAGATTAGGTCTCAGCTGAGATCAGTAGCTTGCTCATCTAGGTCTGAATCTCTTACATTACATTTTTGAGAACCTTGAAGTTACTAAAGTAGTTTAAGATTTTGGAACTCTGTCTATCCATTTTATTATCTATCGCAACCAGCAAAATCCTTTGTATGATTATTATTTTCACAATTTTTGGCTGATTTCAAAGCCACTGAAGTTATAATATTATGGTCATGATCGACCAGAGGGGTTGATTAAGAATCCAGTTTTGAGTTCTGGAAAACCAAGAAAGTCTTGCATGTCTCCTTTGCATGGCCTCCCATAGGAATGTCACTTGAGTCTCGCTCATGAGTAAATCCCTGCAGAGAGGGAGGGAGTTTGACTTGTCCTCTTCTGAGTTGAGAGTGAAACCGACAAAGAGAGAGAGAAACTGACAAAGAAAGGAGCAAGTGAAGGGAGAGAGTGGCTGGAGCACTAAGGAAGCCAGTATGATAGGGAAGCAAAAAGTAATGGAGAAAAACGTAGTGGGATGGTTTGAAGATCCAAGGAATAGAGAGACCTAGATGGTAGAATCCTGATCTATGAAGACTGTGATTGTTACTCAGAGAATTGTACAAATTGCTAGAAGAACAAGATCATAGATCTAGATGACCCCCTTTAGAATCAACTTTTGAGCTGAATGTGAACTTTGATGAAGTAAATATACTTTACTGTGATCTAGTCAGGCAGGGTAGCAATTGCCTTTCATCTCAGCACTCAAGAGGTAGAGGCAGGTAGACCTTTGCGATCTTAGGCAGCCTGGTCTATATAGCAACTCCCAAGCTGGCTAGGGCTACATAGTAAGATTCTGTATCAAAATAAATACATCAGTGAATGAACAACCTTTAATCTTACAACAGTTTTAGACTTTTAGAACAGTTAAAACTGTTATGCAATTCTGGGTTAATATTTTTGAGATGGGTGGCTGGCATTTCAAAAATATTAAACCAGAATTGCTCCTGTATAATAAAAATGCAGAAGCATAGAGTGGAGCAGAGACTGAAGGAAAGGCCATCCAGAGAGTGCCCCACCTAGGGATCCATCCCATGTGCAGACAGTATTTAGTAACCCAGACACTATTGCTGATGGGAAGACGTGCTTGCTGACCAGACCATGGTATATGGCTACGCACTGAGAGGCTGTGCCAGAAACTGACCAATACAGATGTCGATGCCAATCATTAGACTGAGCACAGGGACCCCAATGGAGGAGTTAGGGGAATGACTGAAGGAGATGAAGGGGTTTGCAACCTCACAGGAAGAAAAACAAAGTCAACCAACCAGACCTTCCAGAGCTCCCAGGAACTGAACCTCCAACCAAAGTACACATGGAGGGACCATGGCTCCAGCTGCATATGTAACAGAGGATAACCTTATCTGGCATCACTTGGAGGGGAGGCCCTTAGTCCTGTGGAGGCTTAATGCCCCATCATAGTGGAATGCTAGGAAAGTAAGGTGGGAGTGGATGGGTAGGAAGCTCTCTCATAGCAGCAGTGTGGAGGGGGAATGGAATAGGGGGATTTTGGAGTGGAAACCAGGGGAAGAGCTTACTTTCAAAATGCAAATAAATAAAATAACCTGTCTGTCTGTCTTGTCTTTCTGTCTTTGTCTGTCTGTCTCTCTCTCTCTCTCTCTCTCTCTCTCTCTCTCTCTCCACACACATACACACTCACACACAAGCACTCACACACACAGTATAGAGATATGTATACAGTCTACATTCAACTGATTGCTCATTTACTCATTTACTCTTACGATTTACTATAAGTAATGACTCAGTACTGAGTAACTATTGCAGAATAACATTTATAATTTACTCCTATTTGTATAGTTTCAGCATTCTGTCCTTTCTGTGTTTCATGAGTGGCATCATCTCACATGCTGCCATTGTGTTTCCAGAGGCTCCCGTGGCTGCTGTTTCCATGGATATTGAGACTCCTGGTCTATTATGACACAAAATGTCGACTCATTTGTACTTGTCTGATTCTCCTCATAGTTAGAGTACACCAATGACCTAATGGAGAAAAACTAGAAAGTAGTGCTGTGCTTAACACAGGGAACTGTGGGTTACTACTGATGAATAGTATTGTGGGTGCTACCCCCATCCACAGACTGGAGATATGCTGCTCATATGTCGCCACCAAAAAGTCACTCTTTGTCATCTTGCCTCTTCATTTACAGCAAAACAAAAATGATTATTTGTCGACATAGTTAGGAACTGGGATCATCATCATCCCTACAGTGATAGTACATATGCAAATTATGTTGACTTCCTCAGAGGAAGTTCTTTTACATTTAATTCATTTATGGAATGGTTTATGCTTATGGATATTTAGTAACTTTTGTATGTTGCAACCCAATACTAGGTGATCTTATTGCTCACAACATTCTAGCCTTGACATCAAGAACTCTTCTAGTTGGCTCATGTGTTCCTTTGATAACCTCATTACTGCATGGTAGTGTGTTATGTGCTATGACTTGCCAGTGTGTGTGTGTGTGTGTGTGTGTGTGTGTGTGTGTGTGTGTATGTTTGTGTGTGTGTGTGTGTTTGCCTGTCTGTGTATTTGTGAGTTCAAGCACATGTGCATGCATGTGGGCACATACACGTGTGAGTTCTTGATTCCTTTCTTTATTTCTTGTACTACAATATGATAAGAGCTGTCTTGAGTATCCCTTACCCTAGCTATGACCCTGAAGGATCAGCGACTGTTCAAAGGGAGCCCCAGTTTCCTTTATTAGAGAAGTCAGGGTCTGGTTGCTAGGTGTACTTAGCCTTGTTTGAGCTGTCTGCTTCAATACTGGTAACTGACAGAGCAAAAACTACAGCTTGACAGTGTCTGACAACCTTTCATCACCAAGGTACTAGAGAAGCAGTGAGCAGGGGATCTATTGTCATAATTGACCAGAAAAATTAAAACTGTTGGTGGAGGTGCTTACAGCGTAAAATATCAATTCCACCCACAGTAATAAGTAAGTGTTCAAGTTCTATATGGACGGTCTTGTGTTTCTGAAGCCATTGTATCACCATCTAAACACATAGCACAGTCTGCTACATGCAGAAGACTACTGCTTCTTTCAGAGTATATCCATGTGCAGTCTGTTTGGAGTGTTGCTGGGAAAGATGAAAATATTTAGGACAAAGATAGTGGTGGGGAAATGTCTATGCAGTCTTTTACTTTTCCTGTGTTATACCATTCTATCTAAACATTGTACAGAGTCAAGTACAAAGGATGACTTCAACTGACCAGGCTTACATATCTAGCACTAGTTGGGTGTTTGAAAACAAGACGTTGTGACAGCTCTTCAGAAAGCAGAAAATGGGCTGAGTGAATTTTCCATTTCTCTCTTTCCCCCATTTTTCTTTAGCAGGAAATGATGATGTTTTGAATTTTATCTTTGTTTTCCTTCAATTTTGCTGATCTCATTATGAATCATTTAAGATAGCTGAATAAAAGAATCAGATACCAATTTTATCAGAGTTTTCTCACACATTAAACATGTGCACGCACATTAAGCATTTCAAAACATCATAGTTTAACAGTTCGTCATTCGAATGTACTTGATGCAAGCTCAGAGCGGCCAAACATTCGAGAGTTACAGGCCTCAGTCATCTCCCCCAAACTGTAGGAAAATGGAGGGGTCTTAAATGTTTTGCCTGTTATGATCAGATCTTATTATTAATTTATGATGAAACTAGATTGAGACAATGACATTGTTGCATGCTGCCATGTTCCACTGTCAAAGATCTGGTTAATGTTTAATAATGTTTACGTCTCTGACATGAAAAGCCATTGACTTGATAATGGCTAACAGCTGCTAAGATCTGCTTCTTTTGTAATGGCTTCAAAGGAATGGGATCAAAAAGGAATTCTTTAATAAGGTACTTCACACATTAATATCCTTTAAAGGAACCAGTTCAATGGACTAAGTTTTGTAGATAAACCTTCAAATTCATCTAAGAAATTGGTGTAGCCTCCAATGTTATTTAAATGTACCATAGACTTAAAGGGGATGAAGCATTGTGCATGTTTTAATTCATGTACACAAAAACATGTTAATAATGGGGTTCTAGTACGATCTGTTTCTGTAAACTAACAGTAAATCAAATCTTTGAGCTACATTTGTGAAGACTTTTGCTAATAAAAAAAATTATCTTTCCTTTATAGAATCTCTCCTTTATATATGTGTATGTGCACATGCACACACACACACACACACACACACACACACACACACACACACACACATCTCTATCTATTAGATCTAGATTAGATAGGTCAGATATAGATATTAAGGTAGAGGTAGAAGGAAAGATAGAAATAGAGATAGAGAGAGATAGAGATAGAGATAGAGATAGAGATAGAGATAGAGATAGAGATAGAGATAGAGATATAATATCTGTATAGCCACAGGGGAACAGTATGAAGCTAGGTGTGGAGGCCTGAACTTGATGACAGAGACTCTCAGTTATTTTGCCATTTTGAAATAAAATGTGTCTATTAAATCTCAGAGTGCTCTCAGATCAGTTCTTTCATTAACAACTTTTTGAAAGGATCAACAGTTAAATAGGTTAGGACTTCATACATTGAAATACAAGATATTCCAGCTTGTTTGTGCATACAGTTCTCCCGTTCACTGTTCTCATAGACGTTTATGAACATCTGGCACATGTGTTCGCTCTGCAGGTGCTAGTATGCAGCAATCCAGCCAGCAAAGGCTCTGTTTTCTTGAAACTTCGGTGGGTGAGAACAACAATAACCAAGTTATAAATAAATAAATAAATAAATAAATAAGATTTCTTCTTCTGTGGTTAATTGAAAACATAGTACAGAATAATCAGATTTCTCATTACTTAAATAAACAACATTGGTTTTAGAGCTGGAAATTGTCCTTGGAAATGTGAAAATTAAGAGTCACTATTTCAATTAAAAATTTAAAGAAATGTTTAACTTAATGATTTCTTTCTCAGAATTGTAGGAATAATTATTAGAAGTTAATGCAGAAACATTAATCCTAAAATATGAGGTGAAAACAAGTTAGTGGTTATCTACTTGAATACCTTCATTTAAAAACCAGAACATGGGGCATTAAAAAGGAATGGTGATTTGTTCATAATTTTATAATAAAATTGGAAGAACTACAGAAAAAAAAATAAGACCTAGTGCATATTTCAAACTTAGAAGTATTTTGTACATTTGTATGTAGAGAGACTCAAATATATCAATAATTCCACATAAACATTATAAAATATATTGAAACAATATAATTTAAAAATATTAGTGTGTTTGTGTGTGTGCGAGTGCACACACACATTTGCAGACAGGCGTCTATGGAGAGAAGCAGGAAAGGGCTTTCGGTGTCTTGGAGCTGGAGTTACAGGTGCTTGTGAGTCACTGGATATAGGGGCTGGGGAAAGAGCTCAGGCAGTTTGCAAAAGCAGCGAGCACTCTTAAATGCTGAGCCATTTCTATAGCCTCAGATTATTTTTTTAATATGGAAAAAGACAGTAACTAAATAGTGCTTAGGTTCATCCTACTCACTTAATGGAACTAAATCAGAAAAACTGAACCAATCCTACTTTAATTAACCACAAAGATTTTAACCATCTGCCTGTAGAGACTTTGCAGGTGTGGCTGCTCTGTCACATGTGTGTCAGTAAGTGGCAGGAAGAAAAGAGGCTATGCCTGTGTTCAGTGTTCTGACCCGGGAACATAGGAATGATTAAGGGCCTAACAGAGAGTCTGAGACAACCACCAGTCTGGTACCAGGGTTGGAGATAGGGAATAAAGCTGAGATGGCCTCCAGGACAGCACCAGGAAGGCCCAGACCGGTTTCTGGGATGGAGGGTAAGCTGGAGTCTAGAAGAACCCCACCTGGGAACACACAGGGCTAGCTGAGAATGAACCCAAGACAGACAAGCCTAGCATGGGGACACACGGGTGGGTCTGGCAAGAAGCAAACCCTAGATAACCACCAGAGTCATGCCATGGGACCACAGACTGGGAGCTAGCCTGAGATGACCACCAGTTTGCCACCACACAGACCTGATAAGTGCAGTCCTGGGAGGTCCTACCTCCCACGTGACCCTGCCACGTATCTCCTTAGTGGTGGTCCGGCTGAGGGAAAGATACCCTCCTCCTCCTGCTTAGCTCTCACCCCCTGCAGCAGGCAGCCACCTGACCTTGGGGTCATGAGGGTAGGTGAGCTGGTCCCTGTTCCTCACAAACTGCAGTACTTAGGAGAACAGACCGTTCACCTAGCCTGGGCAGCACAATAGAGGTGAGTCTAGAGTCAGGGGTGCTGGTGAGCTGGTCCTGACAATTGTCTGCCTTTCGTTAACATGGACAAGAAAGAGAAGCCCCTGCTCACTCCTTGCCACCTATGGTAGGCAGGAAAACTTCTCCGAGGTCATTGGAACCAAAGAGCATGCCCTTCTCCTCACCTCCTGCAATACTCAGGGTTGCATGCCCTGCACGTCACTGGGCAGCACAGTAGGTATGGGGGTTGCAGGGGAACAAGCCCAACAGCATGAGTGGAAGAGGCATCCCTGCCTCTTGTCTGTTGTGCAGTGGCCTGGTAGAAGGAAGTCCCCTCTTCCGTTCTGTTCTTGCCACCACCAGCATGTTGACAGTTAACGCTGATAGGGACATGAGAGCAGGGAACTGTTCCTGCCCTCCATCTGCTGAGGCACTTTGGAGATCAGGCCCTGCACCTCACCTGGGCTTCACCATAGAGCTGACCCTGATGGCATGGGCAGGGAGAGGAGGGGTTAAGCTCAGGTAAACAGGCCCAGAGGCTGTTTGGGCCCACAACCTGTCTGCCTGCCTTGTGGAAGCATGGGCAAAAGAGAACCACCCTTGCCTCTTGCCCCACTATGGCAAATGGGAGAGCTGACTCCGGGGTCAGGAGAGGGGGAGACTCGGCCCTGTCCCTTACCTACTGTAGCACTCAGGAGAGTGGAGCCCGCCCCTCATCTAGGCATTGGGGTAGAGAGCTTGTCCTGGCTGTGGGGGTTTGGGGGGGCTGGTCCCAAGGGTAGAAGAGCAGGAGAACTGGTGGGCTGTGTGGCTGAGATACCTCCCAGGCCCAGTCCCAGGACTTTGAATGGCCTCACCTCAGACATCTACTCTATTGAGAAACTGCTGGAGAGCAGGAAGGGGCTGGTCCTACAGATCTAAAACCACATGAGATTAGCACAGGATATCCCAGAGGAGTTCCAGTGAGGTTACAGTATTGACAGTGTAGCAGAATACACAGGCCTCATACCAGAGCAACGAGACATTGCAGTGAACATTGTAGGCAAAGACGTCTGGACAGACGGGTGTGGGATATACTAGGACGGACACACTGCAGCTTCCTGGAGTGAAGGGGTAACTATGGAAGGCAGGTATGAGGGGATATAAGTGGGATTGGGGCCAACAATATGAAATTCACAAAGAACCAAAAGAAAGGGAAGAAAAAATATTATAATCCAATTCTGGTTATGCCAACAAAAATTAGTTAATTTTTACTGTCATACTCAAAGAAGTTTTATCACGTTAAACAAAGAAAAATGTGTCCATTTGGTTATGAGTGCAATCTAAGTTTTCACTGCGCACATAGAAAGTGGTTCAGTTAAGGTGTATAGATGCTAACCCTTACCAGTTGCTGTGATTGCACTGGTGTGGGGTGGATGGGGGTTATACATTATGGAGGTCTAGTTCTTTGTGAGCCTTAGCCTTTAACAGACATAGTCATGGCTCCAGTCTGATTTAGTTCCTGTAAAGCTCTCTGAGAAGAGATGACTGGTACTGGGTGGCCCAGTGACATCCAGTAAGAACTCGGGCAATCCTGGTTTACCGTTCATTTGACATAATATCCGGAGCCCTACCACAGATACCTGAGGTAAAATGATATTCTCACAAAAATCTGTCTTTGTTCTATTAACACTAAGAGAGAAATGTAATGGTACTCAGAGAAAATGTACCTACAACACATTCAAGCATGCCCTGACATATGTAAAGGCTGACTGGGACACATTTTCTTACAGAATAAGGTGAAATCTTGCTTTACATGAAGGGACAGGCAAGAGCAGGACCTTGTCTAAGGCAGAGGGCTGCTGAAGCAGTAAAGGTGGCTTTCTGCTTTCCAAAGTGGATCCATGCACATTCTCTCCCATTCCATGCCTCCTTCCAGTCCTGAACACACACAGAAGCTGCAAAGATATCTTTTAATCCTTTGCATGGGTAGTAATTCTTTGGCTATTGATAGGTCAGTAGCTTTAGTTATAAAAGGCTCAATTCCATCAAAGGAGATGATCTGAAACTTTCTAAGACCTCTGCTCTCTCTTGGGAAGCCACTGATCTGACTCTGGAGATGACATTAATTCTCTTGTGTGTCTACCTTAATATAGAATGTCGCCAGGTTTCAAGACCCAGTTAGGCTGAAAGCTTTAAGGAAAGTTCATTGGAATTGACTGATGTTTTTACTAGGTTTAACTCAAGTATCAGGGCCTGCTGAGGGGAGGACATGTTTAATGTTAGTCTTCCTTTGACATTTTCTATCTATCTATCTATCTATCTATCTATCTATCTATCTACCTACCTACCTACCTACCTACCTACCTACCTACCTACCTATCTATCTATCTATCTATCTATCTATCTATCTATCTATCTATCTATTTGGCAATGCCCTTGATATCTCAGTCTCAAGTCTAATGGCTCAATGGAAACATAAAGAGGACTTCTTATGATTCATCATGGGTTATTACTGAATCTGTCAGATAGAAATACTTTGTCTCCATCCTAATATCATGTTCTTAGGACATGGAACACAGAGTGGGAAACATATTTTGTATCAAGTGGAAAGAGGCAAATGAAATATAAACGGGAAAGTAGGGCATGTCTTCCCTGTAAGTGAGATGATATTGGACATACAGAACAGGCCTAGTGCCATAAGCAAAACAAGTGGGAAACAGCTTCCGAAGCCAGCTCAGCCTATACTGATTTGGAAAAACGTGTGATGAGGAGAAGGAAGGAGAACCACCACCTTCTCTGTTGTGATGACACTCAGAGGTTCTGTGAAGAACCAAAAACGCACTTTAGCTGTCTTGGTAGAAGACCTTGACTAGTATGCCTCCATGGAAATCAAAGGTATTAGTAAGGCTATTACATGTCAGAATCAACTAGTGCATACCAATTCATTGGCTCGGTAATTTCTGAAGTAGAGGAAATTGGAGGGTAAGTCCACAGTTGTACAGTCCAAAGGAAGAGGGGCAGTCCTGAAAAATCTGACTGCATCTCTACATTTTGTGATGTGGTTCTGTCTTAATTTGATTTATTTTTTAAAAAAAATCTTGTATACACTTGCATTGAACACGTAGATAACTTCCCTGTCTCTCTGTCTCTGTTTCTTTCACCTTCTCTCTCTTTCTTGGTATCTCCCTCTCTTTTTTCTCTCTGTGTGTATAACTGTGGTATCTGTGTGTGTGTGTTCTGTATGGCTATGTGTCTGTGTAAATGTGTGTAGTTGAGTCCAGATATGTACTTGTGATCATGAATCTGTGTGCATTTGTGTGAGTGCATATGAAGACTAGACACCAATGTTTTCACTTTGTTCTCTCTCATTGTCACGAAGCTGGCCAGATACTTTATGACTGTTGGTCATTAAATCGCAAAGATCTACATGTCTTCTCCTTCCCAGTCTTGAGATTACAAGTTCATGCCACCCAGTCCAACTTCCTTCCTTCCTTCCTTCCTTCCTTCCTTCCTTCCTTCCTTCCTTTCTCTTTCTTTCTTTCTTTTTCCCCTTCCTTCCTTCCTTCCTTTTTTCCTTTCTTCCTTCCTTTCTTTCTTCCTCTCTCCCTCTTTCCTTCCCTCCCTCCCTCCCTCCCACCCTGTCCCTCTCTCTCTCTCTCTCTCTCTCTCTCTCTCTCTCTTCTCTCTCTCTCTCTCTTACTTTCTTCATGCATTCTGATGATCAAACTCAGAACCTCATACTTACAAGGAGCACATTCATTGATCAAACCACCTTCCTACCTCAGCTTTCATCAAACCTCTGTGTCTCCTATGAAGGCCCAAGTACACTGCAGTGCCGGTGATACCTGACTCCTGAAGATGTTTGTTCTCTGACAGTGGATTTCTTATGGTTTGGAAGAGTTCATTGTTTTTATTCTTGCCGTTATTGCTGAGAGGAATATTCAAACCACAGAAGAGATCACATGAACCTGAAGCATGTGGAAGCAAGTTTCATACTTTATGCTATTTCTTTGAGCTCTTTTGTTGCCACTAAAGTCTTTCCTGAAAGTGGGTGTTTTGTAATTGGCATCTTGAATTTTATAGTTATTTCATGAAAACCATAGCTGGGGACTAACCATTCAGTTCATGAATTATTTTGCTAGTCCTTTCTTACCTCTCAGTAATTTTATCTCCAATTTTGTGCTTTTGTTTACCTTTCATTATTAAATGCATGACACCCACTCAACATAATCATAGGTATTCAGGTAAGCTAACAGTTTTGGCTATTTACTAGGATCCAGCATTTACACAGCTTATATAATTTACTCTTTGGTGTGATTGCTGAGATGTTTACATCATAAGCCTATTTTGTAGTTGGTACCAATGAAAGATCAAGTCTTCTATTCTCTTTTATATTGCAAATGCCAGCATTAGGATTTTAAGTATGTTTATCCTGATTCCCAATAGTGTCATGTGCCATGTTCTATTCCATTCTAAATTCTAGTCATAGGAATGTAACGATGGACAAATGAGTGAAGAACTTTTACATACTAGTTGCTGAGGTGGTGTTCTTTTGAGGAATGTTAGGGTGAGATTCAACCACATTTCTGAAGCCCTGTACCTTTATGGTTGGTCAAAGTGAGCTAGGTAAGAAAGAGTTGCATTGCACAAGCAAAAGAGCACTTTTGAGTGTATGAAGGTCCCGGTGGGACACATAGGTGCTGAGACACTGGGAGATTCTGGCTTGCATTCATTTTCCCCTAGTCTTTGTCCAGGTGGTAGTCTGACCACTCAGCAGTTTCTGGGAGGCCTAAGGACTAAAAAAAAAAAAAAAAAGGATAGCTACAGAAATCTAAATTAAGAGTCTGTGAACTGAGGTTAGGTCAGGGTCATCCCAGAAAACCAGTCTCTAAGATCACATAAGTACTTGGTTTTCACTGAAAACAAAATGTGCCAAGCTTCCTATGCATAGCAAAGTGGAGCTTTGTAGTGCCACTGCTGTTAACCTATTCATGGTTGCTGTTGGTGTTAATCAATTCATCTTGGAAGGTCTAAGTGGAAGAATCATGTACTTCTAAGGACACAGATGTGATGTGCAAACAAGGGTCAAGAATTACTCGGGGAATGAGTATCCAGTTAGGGGGCATTGTATTGAATAAAGCACTCTGGCACTCCAGTTGTTAATAGAGAAGAGTTAATATTCATCAGCAGAAGTAGACAGGAAACTATGAAGGAAGAGAAAATGTGGTGTTTTGAATGCCAAGTAGAAGAATCAGAAAAAGGAATCTGATTAACTTGCCTAAATCATACTAGTAAACTGCTTGAGATATAAGAATTGACTAAACGTCCAGTCGTTTTTTCTATGGCTAAGCACACCCAAACTGCCAAGAACACGAGAAGACTTAGGTCTTAGTTACTGCTTTACTGAGGTGAGGTGACACCATGGCCAAGGCAATTTATAAAAAGAAGCATTTCATTTGGAGCTTGGTTACAGAGGCAAAGGGTTAGCTCATGATTATGAGGGGTGGGAAGTTGGCAGGCTTGGTGATGCAACAGCAGCTAAGCGGTGAGGGGGAGGGGGAGGGGGCGGAGTGAGGAATTGAGATTAGGCCTGGCTTGTGCTTTTGAGACCTTGAATCCCAGTACCAGTTTCATAGCTCTGCCAACCAGTCCATACCTCCTCCAACAGAGGTACAGTTCTTAATATCGAACAGTCCTATTCACTAGTGACGAAACATGAAAATAAGAGGCCTATGTGGATTAATCTCATTCAAACAATCACAACATGCAAAAAAAAAAAAAATCCACCATTATTTCTCCTCTGACTGATACTTCTCTTCATCTGGAATTATCAAATCAAGGGTAACAATGATATTGAAAATCTGTCTTTCTTTTTTGTAGAGACAGTCTCACTATTCCCTGTTCCCTTGACACTTCCTTCATGCCACCATAAAGTTGATGCTGTAAATTAACTGCACCTAAATTGAATATATACTTTGTCTTGTGCAAAGTGTGATCTTCTCAAACTAGGCTACATAGTATCTCTCACTTAACAGAGGCTAGCATGTTTGCATGCACTCATTAAATGGAAAGAAATTTATTATATAATGAGTAAAGATGTATTTCCTAGAGAGGTATTATTTCCACGGTATACTATTCTATTCTAAAATGCTATTATTTGTCCTCTAGTTAACCAATTTCAACAGAATTCTATAAATTAAAAAATTCTTATTTATAAAGTATGTGTACACAAACACAGAGTATGTACTTTGGGGACCATCACTGGTATTTTGAACTATTTCTGACTCCAAAACTAATAGCAATTCTATGGATGCACACTTACAAATAAATAGGCAAAGACCTACAGAACTGACTGTGAGATGTTTGTCTGTTCATGGACTTAGCTTCTGAGATGCTCTCTGTCCTGAAGATGCTATGTAGAAGAGTAGCCCTTTCATAGAAGTAAAGACATTACTTTGTTTATCTGAGCATTTCTCAAAGATAATTTTAAATATATATATATATATATATATATATATATATATATATATATATATAAATAAATGAAAGTGACCTTGAAGAACCAGCTTCTCATACTATTCAACTAAAAGTTCAATTCCTGACTTTCTGTTCTTAAGAACAACTTGACCACAAACTGGCTCTTAAGAATTGTAGGATATTCTGCTTTACTTTTAATAGAATTTTTTTTTCTTTTTTCTTAGATACTCTGCATTTACATTTGAGATATTACCCCCCCCAGCCTTGCTCCCATTCCTCTCCCCCTCCACTTGTCTTCAACAAGTTGCACTCCTTCCTAATCCCCCTCTCCACCCCATTGTCTTGGCATTTCCCCTTGGGAAAACATGCCCTCCCTGGATCAAAGGCCTCTTTTCACATTGATGCCAGACACTGCTATCTTCAGCTATAAATGCAACTAGATCAATAGGTCTCTCAATGTGTGCTCAATATACCCAACTCCGTATTCATCCTGGGGCTTAGTGAGTTTTCACACAAATAGAGAACTTCTAGTTGAAGGGCCCAAGGTAATAACCTCAGGAAGCACTTGCATAGGCTCTGATGATCTGCCTTGTCCAAGATGACACTTTCTAGGTTTTCTTGAATCCAAATATAGATTAATAGAGAAAGACACATTCAAATTCTGCTAAATTGGACTCAACACAATTCAAGTCTTGCCTACATCTTTAAAGTGCCCTGTTGGACAGGATAGAATGGGTGTTGAGACTTTTTTGTAGCTCATAAGCTCTCTGTCCAATTTTGCTTCTTTACTCTCAATTTTGATGACAATTTTTGAGTTATTAAGCCCCATCTCACAACCTCACCCTAAGGAATGCAGTATTTGATATCTTTAATAGCTTCATTAAATGACATATCTCCAATCTCTGATTGTTTTGGTGGATACAGGAGTTGGCAACACACATATCGAAAACTCCATACATACTACTTGTGAGATGTTAAGAACCAGAATGTCATCTCAAGTCTAAGGTTGCTCATCGGAAAATGGTACTCATAGTTACTGATTAAACCCTATATTACAAGCAACATTGCCATAGTAATAGTACACTAAAGGTTTCAGCATGTAGATGATATTTGAATTGAAGAAGACCTTTGTCGACCTCAGAAGTACTGAACAAAAGAATTGTAGACAAATGATGGATGGATTTATCAAAGATACTCGTATACATGGGGCAGAATTGAAGCTAAAATGTAGTTGTCTTGTGTCTCTTACACCATTATGTCTTTTTAAGCACAAAGTAGTTTGTGAGCACAAGAATGGTTCCAGATAGATATAACTGTCATAAACATCTCTGCTTAAGGACAGTTACATTTTGAAGGGAATGATTATGTGTCTTTAGTATATGAATGTCAAATTCTGGTTTTCTATAGACTTGGTAAGAACATTATAAAGTTGCCTGGCTGTAAGTCTTGAGTATTGCATCATAACATGTTTTGCCGAGTATTAGGGACAGGAACAAAATAGAAATGCATAGAAAAGTTCTTAATTTAACCTCTTTTTTTTTGCCAGCACTTACAACATTTGATGGTTTATGCTTCTGACTCCAATTTCACAGAGAGGAAAAGTCTACATACAGACTTTTAACTTACTATTCTTCCTTATTTTTGAAGCATTTACAGAACCTGATATAGATGTGGTAAGAACTTATGATCAAGTCAGCCACATTATTGTCTAAAGTAGGAGAAGTCTTTTTATTTCCCAGGTGCAAATGATGTCTCGTTTTTTAAACATAAAATCTAACTCTACAAAAAAAATCTTTAAGAAGAAAATGACCAAAGTCACAAAACGTTGCTATACTGTATCTAAATTTTAAATTATTTAATAAATGACTCAAACTGAGAATTTGAGTAACTGTTATAAACTAATTTTTGCCCTTACTTTATTCAATTCTTAGCCAATCAACCGGAATTTATTGAGCCTTGACTCTAATCTTGGCAGTAGCTGTCTTTATTTCCCAGAGGAGTAAACCATACTTATTCCATTAAAGCAGGAAGTCTCATCTTCTCATATGTACAGAATAGATTTAAAGTGTAGGTTCCTGAAGCAGGTCAACTCAAGTTTTACTTTGTGTAGACTTTAAAAATCTGTACTTCATCAAAACCTTCATGTTTCCTCAGATAGTTGTTTGGAAGCCTATCTTGATATTTAATAATAATTAATGGTATCATTGATTGGGCACTGGCTGAGAGTAGGCCAGCAAGTACTGGACTCTCCTGTTCTCCAGGCTTAGGTTATAGGTGACAGAACATATATCACAAATATATTTTTTATTTGAAGCCTTGAAATTTAATTAACAATAGCTGCATGCCACATCAAAACGGTGTCACAGGTGAGTAGAATTTTGATGCTTGTTTCTCAACACAAGCAAGAAATATTGACCCAATTACAAAGAATAAATATCAATAAAACAGCAGGTCTCTGATAAACAGATATAATTACCAGAAGGATCTACCTGTTTACACATCAGGACCACTGTCTTTGTGTATCTTATCCCCTTACATAATTATCAAATGAAACAGTAATTCCAGAATGAGTAATAACAGTCACACAGAGTCCTGCATGGTTGAATATTTTCATCTTGGCAGGAGGATGTCCCTAAGTAACATCTAACAAAGAGTCACCATGAATCACTCAACAGTGAACTAGCTCCAAATTGGTATCTGAAAAACCAATCAGCAGCCATCAGGAGCCAGGTCTGTGTTTGGTTTTTTTGTGATTTTTCAAGATACTAGAAAGTCTCTGGCACTGCCCTTGCGAGGATGGGCTGTACTTATATCTTTTCATTAGGGTGGTGGGAAGCCTTTACAGGAATGAATTTGGCACAGCGACAAGGACTTTCTTTGCTTCACAGGCAAGTATCTTGGTATTCTTTCTCTTGAAGTGCTGTGATGGGCAGAGGATGACTACGACTAGCTCCTTGCTGAGCTGTGTGGTTCCTCCAGATGAGAACAGCGGGAGACCAGGCAGATGGCCAAGGCCCAGTGGGAGAGGAGCAAAGATCCCAGCCAAGCTTGCAGGAGCTCTACTGCACACAGGCAGCAAAAGGAAAGAGCTTGCTCCGCACCCTTGGGTGCCTTCAATGCCTTCTGGGTGTAGAGCTGGTGTTTTTCCCTTAACCTGGCCTTTGCCAGACCCAACTTTCTATAGAGGGCCTGGGTCTGAGCCACTGATATTTGGCTGAGTCTCTCGGCTGGGAAGAGCACGCAGGTGCACAGCGCCTCTGTGATTGGCTGCTCGGCCTCTGGCTAGCAGTCATAGAAGACTCGCCAGCACTGGAAGAGGCCTTGGCGATTTTCCTTCCAGGCCATTTTTTGTCTTTCAGAAAAATCTTTGTTGTCCTTTAGCCTTTGTGGCACTAACCTTCAGGCTGGGCAAGTTGCAGCATTCCAGTGTCTCTCAGTCAGTCAAATCCAGACAAAGAGCAGGGCCTCCTGTCCGGACTATTGGGAGGGGGAAGGGAGCTGCTTAGCCCCAGTCCTTTGTAGGACTCAGCCCTGGGGGTCCTAGAGAGAGCATTAAGAAGGCTCAGGAAATCAGACTTAAGCTTCCTCAGAATCTGGACAGAGTTCAATCTCAGCCAGTGTTAGTTTATAAAACAGCTAAATAATTCACACTCAGTTTGCCATTTAACCTCTTGGACACTTTTTTTTTTTTTTTTTTTGTCTACTGAGGAGATTTTTTTTTTTTTTTTTTTTTTGAGTTGTTCATAAGAGTGCTGAGTTTGATACTGACAGAAAGGAATCTGAGGTCAGAACTTCTATTTTAAACAGAGGCCCTTGGGATTTATAAAGGATGTTTCCGATATGTAAAAACAGCTGGAAAAGCCTTTGAGAACTTCAGTGAAAGCAAGACACTTCCTAATTTGTATTGCAGGTGAGGAAACACAGGCCCAAGAAGCTTGGGTGACCTTCTCCTGCACCTTTAGAAATCCAGAAACATCTTACAGTCCTAAAGAGGCTCCTAAGAACCAGAACAGAAACTGGCCCATCCTCAGAACTCCCACGACCACTCTCAAATTAGAGATGCTTTTGAAGAGAATGGGGATCCCTGTTTACCCTCAGCCCAGCTGAGGGCCTTTCCATCTTCTACGGATTAAAAGGAGATCCTCAAGGTCATTAGCTCCTGTTTCTCTGGGTGGGTGGGGTGGGTTCGGCTGCTGAGTTATTCTGATGACCCAGAAATTACCTGTATTCATTTCTTTCTTTTTAGATAAAAGCCATTTCTATTCTGGTTTTTCTATGGCTCCTTTTCAAGAGAAGAAGGGGGAAAAAAAATCCACCGTCTTTGCTAGCAGAGTCTCCTATTCTCTGTGCATTCTTTTATAATCTGTCTTGATTCTCAGCCCATACCTTAGTCCTTTTTTGTACTCTGTGCCTTTTAATCACTAAAGAATCTGACTCAGTGTCTGTCCCCATGGATCACAGGCTGGTCTCCTTCATCTGTGTCTCCAGGAGGAGAAGGAGGGGCCAGGAATCTTTTTTTCTCCTATACTGGCTCCTGCCCCAACAATATAACTGCCTTTTCTTCAGGGTCTCCTTTGGGCTGTTGTTCATTCCTAAAGTTGACTTTTTAGAAGCCCCTTTATGTAACACCAAGAAAATCTGATAACCTATGTCATTATTTATAAAGCTATGAAGTTGTCTCTTATATGTGTGCATATAAATATAGAGAAATACATGTATAAAGGTATCTACTTATATAAATGTATGTCAGAGAATATCAGCATTATGGCATTTTCTTTATTATGTGCATCAAAGGCAAGCACAAATATAAGAAAGAAAATTCCATATAATGTAAAAGCATTTATAGAGGCTCTAAAATAGTGTCAGTCTGGGGAGGGGTGAGAGGTCATATGCTAAAACAATTTATACACAGATTGCATCGAATTGAAAGTGTCTTTATAACTATTATTTATAAGAGATATTGGTGGTACCTAGATCTCCAGCTACAAAGAAAAAGAAAATAACAGTTGCTAATAAGTAACAACTTTCTTTCCAGTGAAAAATGCCCCTGAAGGAACACCAATCTGGTGGGGACCATCCACCTCAGAATCACCTGCAGTTTTATTTTGGTTAAGAATCTTTCTGTTTGTGCCAATAGTTTTCTTTTGAAAATGACATTTCCTTTTTATATCCTTTAACGGTTCTTTGTACTCAGATCTGCCAACTGTCTGAAGTTTATATAAAACCACAAATGTGACCATCTATTGTTCCCTAGAATTGGCCTTTCTAAGTTCTCTGATGGTGCCAGGTGCTGACTTATATTTATTTTTCTGTCCTTCTGTCTTCTACCCAATAGACAGATGAGAAGAAAACACAGTTTTAAACAGCTAGCACATTGAAAGTGTAATTTTGTTTATAAGTAGTCTGCTTTTCTCCATTGATATGTACATTTATCCAGGAAAGTCTGTAGATGAAATGTCTTTAGTTTAGAATCTAAACACAACCTAACCTTCTCTGTGCTCCAGAATTTCCAACACATTTCAGTTCTGATCATTTTTGCAGGCTTGCTCCTCTTCTGGAGCCCCTTGCTTAACAAGGAAGGAAGATATGTTTGAAAAGTCGTCGATGAATCTGTGGATGATGGAGAAGAAGCAGCAATTAGGTTTACTGGAGAAGACCTTATGCCAAGATTAATAAATCCTCACATTAGAGGGGCAAAGATAGAAAAATAAATCTTCACATTAGAGGTGCAAACAATAACACCTAGGCAGGCCTTTTCTATTGTTCTTTCCTTACATCTGTCTGTATGTCTGTCTGTCTCTGGTATGAACAAGCACATGCATACATATATATGTTGTGAGGTACATGCATGGTGTGCATGTGGAGATTAGGGGACACTTCTGTCCTTACATTCTCTCTTATCTGAGACAGGAATTCTGTGTTGTTCACAGCTGCACACACTAGTTTAGCTCGCCCTTAGCCATTCTCCTGTCTCCACATCCCATATTGCCATTGTTACACTAGGATTACATATGCCATGAAAGGATAATTTGTGGGTTCTGGGTCTTGAACTCTTGTCCTTATACTTGTTCAATGAGCACTTTACTCCTTCTACCAATGTCCTAGTCCTCTGAGTCCTTTTCAGTACCGCACATTGGATGGTTGTCATGACAAAAACAAGCAGAGAGGAATTGCAGTTTTCATCTTCTAAGACATGTTCATCATGATCTATGAGACTCCGCTGTAGCAGCTCATCCTCTAAGTGTTTTCTGTCTGCTCATTCTCTACCAAAAAAACTAAATACTAAACCTTTGCCATAACCAATGTCTACAACAGAGAATGGCTTGTCCTCACTAGCTTAGAGAACAGCACCATAAAGCGTATATGATCAGAACAAGACAAATACTATTGGTAAGTAATGGAGCAGCAGTGAGAATGTGAGGAAGAAGTCAAATTACAGAGCAATCAAAAATATAACCAGGAGTTAACTGAGTACTGGGGTGAATGAGCAGTAGTCAGAGAGATAGAATAATCACGCAAAGATTGTGGTGACAGGAAGCTAGACATATGTATGCACCTAAAAGAGTTCGTAAAACTTAGAACTCAATGTAGACAAAGAAGATGAAGTAGAAAGAAATAGAGAACAAGAACAAAGGAAGCTTCAGAGTAAAGCAAGAGCCTGCATAGGAGTCATGGGGGTGAAATCTCCCCCAGGAATTGTTGGAGTGGAACCAGAGCTCAGTACAAACTGGGGAAGGGTCCTGGAGGAGGGATAGGAAGCAGCCAAATGAGATACATTTGAGAGTTGGGAGGAAGAGTGCACTAGTTACGTTGCATCACAGTGAGGAAGGAATGAGGGCAGGGGGTTGAGGCCACTGAGTCATGTTGTGTCCTCAGTAAGGAAGCAGAGGAAGATGAACACTCCTGCTTAGACTGATTTCTCCTTGCCATTATGACTCCAGCCATTGGAGTTTCACTTCCCACATGTAGAATTAGCATTTCTACCTTGATTAATCAAGTATAGATAATCGTTCGTACAAGTTCTCAGAGATTTATTTACACGGCGATTGCAAATTCCATTGGGTTGACACTGAAGATTAACCATCAGGGGAAAGAAATATGGAAACTGTCATCTTCTACATACATGGGATTCAGATGTTCCATTGCTTTAGAAGGGAATGGCAAGGAGCTCTGTTCGTTCTAGAAATGTGTTAGAGATGGTTAGCAGGCTTTATGATAATGATGCTAAACATCTGGAGAGTCTGTGCTGTAAATATCCATTTGGGAATATTAACATCTAAGTAGTGTTTGAAAGCTTGAAGAATAAATGAGACCTTTCCAGCAAGAATGTGTCCAGTGATAATAGGAATGGGCCAGGTTGGAATCCTAATGAACTGTAGCATTTAAGGAAAAGGAAAGAAGCTATGGTGTGTGAGGAGACATGACAATAAGTAGCCAGATTTATAAGTTTAAACTTTTTAAAACATCGAGATGCTAAATCCATGGGAGAGCCAAGCATGGCGGATCCATTAAAATGCTGAAGGGGGACGTTTGTACATGTGAGGTCATCCTGAACTACACAGAGAGACTTGTTCTCCAAAGATAAATAGACGGTGAGGCACCCCAGGGGAAGAAGCTACAACCATGTGGGAGGCAGAAGAGCAGTCCTCCAGTTGTAGGTGCTAAGGAATGATGCTATGAAGGCATCACTGCTGTCAGATGGGAAGAAGGAGACTGATGAAGGCAGAAGCCCCGGAAGTAGAGGAGAGATGATGAGGCTGGGGAGACTAGAGACATGAAAGACCAGAGGATATGTGTGATGCAGGTTCAGGGAGAACATTCATAATGATGGATGTTTAGTATGCTCCTTAGGGAGCTGATGTTGTGAGAGAAAAGGTGACAGTGGAAGAGGTGACAAAATTCTGGACAAATGAAAGGTTGATTTTGAATAGACTGGAGGGACTCTTTGAAAATAGAGGCAATGTCTGAGAAAAACTGACAGTCTATTTATGTCTTTTCACGGGGGATTCCTTCCATTAGGCAGGGCAGCTAGAGAGGAAATGTAAATTCAATGATGTTATGCAGTAGGAGAGATGTGAGGGAGGAAGGAATAGTGATTTTGGAAATACTTGATGATATCCTATATCTGAGCACATATAGGTAGCACTAACTCAGCTCACAGAAAGATGGAAGGGAAAGAAAGAGAAGGAGAAGAGGAGGAAGAGAGGTAATGAGTAGACCATGACATGAAACTCAAAGAGAAATGGGAGAATGTCCTGGGGAGTCAATATATTATACTTGGGTATGGAGTATAGCAAAGGAAAAGTAAAATCTACTGTAATTATTTTTCCAATTGTGAAAACTGTATCTATAGACAAAGTAACTGTATGCTTGTGTATTAGAAGAAACAATAAACATAAATTCCAAGAAAAAGAAATATAAAGCCCAGAGTTTATCTTCAAAATTTACTATTTTCTATTATTTATTTAGAGCACACACACACACACACAGACACACACACACAAAACTTTGTATACACACCTTTAACTTTTCATGGCTTTGCAATCCCGTGTTATTACCTTGTGATAAATGGATTCCTTTCTCATAAGTTTATAGTTTGAAGGATGTTTGCTACTGTAGTCAATATTCAACCAGAAAAGCAAAAACCATCCTGGAGAGTTAAAACAGAAAAAAAAAAAAAATCAGACTAGGGAACTTGTCACACAGATGAAAAGGTAATGGAGAAATGAATAGAAAGATCACTGGACATGGGTCCAGCTACGTTCGCCCACATTAACACAGAAACAAAACATAGAAATTGGCTTAATTGTAGCTTCAAGTCAAGTGCAACCCATGGAACAGAAATCTGCGTATGAGAGCGACTGACACCGAAAAGGTGTTCCTGAAACTCAGAGCAACAAAGGAGGCTCAGAGACTGCTACACAGCACAGAAGACAAATGGTGTGCTCTGACAAAATCTAAGTGATAGCCAGAGTAGGAGGGCTCGGAAGTGTGGATCTACAGGGACTGGCACAGAACGAAAAAAGGCTTGGGAAGCATCTTAGAGAAATGGGTGACAGTCCAATCAGGAGCTTCTGGCTTCATCTGGCTTCCTGGGACTCCAGAGCACTTGGTAAACAGGACATTCTTCCATGGCACCCGTCTGTGTGAGTAAAAGGAGCGGGCAATAGTTGGGGCAAGCGCAGAGAGGATGGGAAGAAGTGCACTGAAGAAGCTGCTTGTAGCAAATGCTTGACCTGTGCATCTGCTCAAACCCTGGAACCCATCGCAAAGTTGGGAACATATTTTGGAAAACTTTCTGAGAACTTTAAGAATACTTTAATCATCTCTTCAATTTCATAAGAATCACAAGGGCTGCCTTCCTGTTCATATTCTACAGCAAGGAAGCCGATGCCTTCCATTCCGTTCTGCAGCGCTGGGCCTCATGGCTGTTAACATAATATCCTCACGGCCAGCACAACGGGATATACTGCTGGAAGGAACTTGTCTTTGAAGTAAGATGAAACCCTAAAGCTTTCATTTGCCTAATGAAAACCTCAGCCAGAAAGTTTCCCGGTTTCTGATCACATATGGAGTCTTCTAGGCTCATTTTGACTCAGGATGCCAGATGCTGGACTTGCATGCGGCATTCACATCCAAATTTGGAGCAGGTGCTAATTATCAGAACAGGAAACAGACACTCAACCCAAAGAAAATTCCTCCCTTCATTCGAGGAGAGTGGTGTGGTGCTGTGTTATAAAAGGAGCCCTATTGACTTACAGCCCCAGGTTCCACTCTGGGTAGGTAATTGTCTTCTGCCTGCCCTCTGACTTCTTGGCTACTTGGGCATAAACATTCAGGTCCCACATAAGAAGGCTTAATGTAAATATAAATGTGCTTTTCCCCACATATAAAGATGGTTTTCATTGAAGGGCAACATTAGACTCACTCTAACAGCCAGGGTAGTTCAAGGAAAATGATTCCAAGTGAATGTGAAGAAATGGGCACCAGCCAGATGTTTCTGTGTGGGCACCTCTGCCCTTCCTCCCTTTTCTAAATATACAACGCTGAGTGGAGGCTGTCAGGGTCAGGAGAGAGGAAGTTCTCAGACGCCCGGGCAAAGCAATAATCTTCAAGTGGATGCCATGCCGACAGGGATGTGGTGTTAGTTACAAGAGAGTCAGGAGGCCGAGACGGGTAGTCAAAGAAAGTTAAAAACAAAATCAGTGTGAGGGAAAGGGTCACCAAGGGAAGCAAAGACGAAATTCAGAAGGAGAACATCTGTGGGTTTTGCAAGAGCAGACAAGAGTGCGGATGGGGGTCAGCAGGACTTTTCTTTGTTTCCTTTCTGCTGCACACGGCATCATTTTGATAGCCACTCGTTTTTTTTCTCATAATATTCACGGGTCCAGATGACTAATGGGTGCACGTGAGTTACCCTCCCTCAATTGAAGGTCACTAAGCAAATGTTAACACTTGCCCCTCCCCATCTTACTCTTGCTTTATTACCAAATGGCTCCTGCCAGGTCTGCTGCATTTAGCAGAGATTTCCCACCACCTAGTTCAGCTCGTGTCTGAGGCTTGCGTGCCTGGGCCCTCAGGGAGCGTGCTCAAGCTTTCCCCTGCTACCCGGCTCACATTTCTTTCCACTATTTCAGTCAATGGGATTTGTGTGTTTCGTAGCTCCAAAGAAACTTCTAGCTGTAAATTGGAAGTAGATTTTTTTCAACTATTCCTTTTGTCATTAGAATTAGAGATTGGACTCATGGATATTCAGGGTGAATTCAAGTCTTCTTCAGCATCCACACTAACATGCATTCTTGTTAGAGTTTGCTATATGTATGTATTCTTATGAAAGAGCATCTTTAGGGTATTTTACAACGTTATAGCTTTCCTGTTTGTTTTTCACATGAATACATGTGCACACTTCGAATTTTTACTAAAATGTATTAAATGTCATGTGGATGCAGCCTCAGCATACTGCAACATCCCCTCTAAAACAATGTATCCGTGGACAAACATATGTTTCCTGAAGACACAAGGAAATTATTCCTCAAAGATAGCCAGCACAGAGAAGGCTGTATGCTGACTAGGTGTCTGTCTGTCAGTCTGTAAAGGGAATACTATACTCTTCCATTAGCTCTATAGTTTCTATTCAGCTTCTCAATCACAAAACAATATCAAATCAATACGCAGAATCTCCTCTTTTGCTCTACTAAAATTTCCTATGTAAATGTCTTTCTTCCCACCTACCATGGAACTGCGTTATGGCCCACAGACATCCTGCTGTATTGAAAACAAGACAGGGCTTACTTTGGAAAACTCCAAGTTTTCTGCATTACAACAGATAAGAATTGTGGCATCAAAATTTGCTTCTTAAGGCCAGTACTATTTCTAACTCAATCAGTAAACACTCAAATCATTTCGAATCCAGAGCTGACAGTCCCTGGTGCGATGTGCCTCCTGCTGAGCAGTGTGGGTTAGGAGTCAAGTTGATTTTAAAATCTCCTGGCTGTACACTGGCTCTCATACAGGGGCAGCTGCCTCTCAAGACCAAGCAATATTGCTTCACTCGCAAAGGAACAAAAGCTATGAATCACACAACTTTCACAAATGGTTTTGGTAAAGCAAACAAAAACACAATAAAAAACATCTTATAGACCTTCTAAAACTCTCTCTCTTTAATAGTCATAAAATGCTCGAATTTGTTGATGGCAAATAGAAATCCTATCTAAATCTCCAGTCAGGAGGCTCTGAGCTGCAGCTTCCTGGCTTTTCCTCCTGTGTTCTTTTCTGACTGCTCCACATACCTGTTTGCGACCTTGTTGACACAGCTCTTCCTTGACCTCCAGTGTGCATAACCCCTTCTCAGCTTAGGGCAGCCTCCTTTGAGGTAGCATTCTTACCCAACTGTTTTAGTCTGTCAACAATTTCCCCTCCACTCTCTATACCATTATTCTCTGCCCCCTCAACTCTGATGTGCCATGTACTAAAAATTTCCTAGATAAAATACATAATCGACAAGGGCAGGGTCTCTGCCTCATTATCCTGTCTGTAGCACAGTGCCCTTGACTAGATGACTCCTAACCTAAGAAACTTGAGCCGTTTAGTTCAGATCTTATTAGTACAACTAAATAAAGAAAACATAATGTTCTGATGACACCCTAGACCTCACCACCAGTTGTTCTCAGAGAGTGCTAGCTGAAAATGTCCTTATCTCAGAACCCCGCTGTCGTCACTATCACTTACATTTGTCCCCAGCTCCCCATGTTCACCTCTGCCATCTTGTCCTGAGAAGACTTTCCAAAAGTCATCTCAGTCTTAAAGCAATACCCCCGGAGTCTGGATGTTAGCATAGAACTCCCTGAGACCCTCTGGAGAAGAGAGGGTTAATCCCTAAGGCAGTGGTAGCACAGAGGTAAGCCGACCAATGCTTACCCCCCTTATACTGCAGTGTGTGAGCTACTCTTGGTTATTTGACAAGCGACTGAACAGAGGGAAGCTTTATTTTGGCTTCCTGTTTGAGCGAATACATTCTATCCTAGTGGGGGAACGATGTCTTCAGAAATGTGAGGATCCTGATCACATTTTATTTGCAATCAGGAAGTTGAAGGAGATAGATGTTGGTACTCGGCTTCCCTTCTCTAGGACCCAACTACACCGCATAGCGCCTGCCATGTTCAGGGCACTCAGTCCCTCCTCAGGGAATTTTTTCTGGAAATGGTCTCATGGACATACTAATAGATGAGTCCCTGGGGTGATACTAAATGTAGTCAAACTGAGGAGGAAATTCAGCATCATGTCTTGCATTCTCCTAGAGGTGCTATAATGTGACTATTTGTGTACTTCTAAGAGATATGCACCTGAACATGTGGACTGTGTTTTTTTCCTATAAACTTTCATTTCAGTCTATCTTTTTCCCAGTGCCTGCTGTGACCTATACTTCCTCTGTCAACGTAAACATTGGAAGAAATAAAAAGAGGTATTAGTGTAGCCTCTGTAGCATTCAAAGCACTTTTACCGATAAGAGCATCTCTTTGGAACTCTATTACAACCTCATGTGGTCCACAAGGCAAATACTATTGCCTCTGTCTTGAGGAATAAGACACACTTGGGAACATATTCAGGTTCTGCCATAGCCTTTGGCCAAAAACACTGAGGTTCTTTCTCCTCTCTTCTAATCATCTTTTATACCTGTCAATTAGGAAGGACTGGAAACATGGCAACTAATAACCTTTGATGTATCGATTTCTATGATTGAATGTGCTAAGAACTTGGTGTCTAGTTAGTTTGGTTTTCTGTAGACAGTTTTTTCAAAATGCTGAAATGCATATTTTATGATCTTTACCACATTTCTTCATTATCATTGATGAGACAGAACTGAGAGAGCTAGAAGAAAATCAAACACATTTCTCTGATAGAGAATAGGGAGATAATGTATAATTTATAGTCTATGTGTTCATGGTTGAAAATCTTAAACTTCCCATTTTCTTATCTTTATGATGATGTGATTCAGAAATCTCATCTACAGTTTGATCACAGAAATGTCAGACTCTCAGGTTCTGCAAGAAAGAGGTTCAAGGCTTACGGCTCTGCAGATGGAGGTTCAGAAATGCATACTCCTGACTGATTGCCATGCTAATATTAAATACCTGTTACTTAGATGTGCACTCTGTTGCTAGTTTTAGGCAGAGTTGGAGTTTGTGCTGATCTATACCACATTTGTTGGCTCAGGCTGAGCTAAGACAACATGGAATATGTTTTATCCTTGAAGGGTACTGCTGTGGGCGACACCCTATAAAAGTTAAATTTATTTAATTCCTGCAGCAAGTCAACACTTCTATGATTAATAAGGCTTTTGACCACAGCCTTTTTATATACTATTTCTAGTTTGTATTTGAAGATCTCAATAAATCATTGAATTTCACTGAATCTGGGGCACTGGCTGAGAAACTCGGATCCAGTTTATTGACCACACACAACATATTTGCCATAAATAATAGCATTTTATTCATGGCTTTCCACACTCCACTTAGTAAAACATAAAAACAAATGATGGAACAAACTTGGAAGAATCCTAGTAAAACTGGGTGAATTCGTATTATCCAAACCAAAATATCTTTGCAGCAATGTTTCATGTTGCTCAGTTGGGTGTGTGTGCATTTAGTACTTGACATTTCCTTACTAAAACCCTCAGTAGTTCAGTCATACTCTGTGTAGACAGACCTTAGGTATTACTAGTTAAATTCCAAGGATGTTTGACTTTACTGGTCTATTTAATCTGTGCTTTTGTTGAAAAGGTGGAACCTTCTGAAGGAGGCCTGGTGGTCTGTTGTAGACTCTCATGGTCCATGTGTCAACAAGCAAGACTGTTCCTTTTTCATGTAGTCTGCAATATTGGGGCTATTCACAAAAATAAAGAAAGAAAGGAAGAAATGTAGAATACTAGGAATTCAATCATCCTTTTTACCTTACCCAACGTTTTACTTTTTGAATGTGAGAAAACTTAGTAAAAACGAGTGTCTTGAAGCTGGGATTATACATGTTCTCTTGATTACAAGGAAAACACATGAAGACTGCCTCCTACTGATATACATCAATTGCAAAGACAAAGAGGAAAACAGATTAACTACTGAGGAAATACCTGTTTTCAAGTTACAGTTTCTGTACTGGATGAATATCCTGTAGTAAAGTACCCAGCCCAAGGTTATAGAAAGACCCAACAAGCATTTACCAATGTACACAAATAGATTCATTATTATTCCAAATCAACTTGCAGGCACCAGGTTCCAGACAGGCCTTATCACCTACATTGTTGACTTCAGTAAATGAGCTTTCCTTATCTTGTTCGGGTATTCTGAGATGCCATGAAGAATGGGCTTTGTCTGTTCTTTACAAATAATAAGTCTGAAGTTTCACAGATCCCTGTTACTTGCTCAGACCTGGCCTCTCTGTGCATGTTCTCCTCCTTGTACACACAGCAGGTGCTCAGTGCATAGTAGTACTTACTGCTCTTAGATTAGTTCTACTGATGTTAGAATACTGCTTGACTTTTGACCAGTACAGGGTACAGTGTGGGAAGTTTGTTCCAAAAGACAACATATTATCTGAAACAGGGCCAGACAATGTTTTCACACAATTATTACAATATTTTCTCACCTTCTAAAAGTACAAAGGGTTGAGGAAAGAATAAAAATTCCACTCATCAAACCTTCTCACAGTCTATAAAGTGGAATAGACAGGTGCTATTTCATTATAATAGTGGTGAGGAAATTCATTAGTAAATAAATTGAGATTTTATTCAAAATTCTCCAAATGGTTAACTTATCATTTTTGGCTTCTGGAAAAGTCTGATGGTGCATGCTCAGCTGTGATGGGGATGATTGGAATATGCTATAAAGGGGGATGTTTTAACATGACAATAAATGACAGTGGCCAGGCATTGTGCTGTATAGAGGCACTGGCCTCTGGGAACCATTGACATTCCTCATCCAGAATGCGTGAGAGCAAGAGGATAGTGCAGAGCTGTAGGAATAGACTGTCTCTCAGACATATGGTCATCAGTAAAAGGCTATGACCTACGCAGAGTTACTAGAAAGGGAGAAGGAACACATACGGCTGGCCCTGCTTTCTTTTTATTATTTAATATTTTGTCGCCTTTCCACTATCTGATATAAGAGGAGAAAATTTCAGGATGCAACCATGAGATCACCTCCCTGAGACCTGGGGCACCTGTTAGGGAACAGAGTGATGATTTAGCCTTTTTCAATATGTGTTACTGTCAGAAACTGTATTTACTATTTCTGTAAACCAGTCATATTTATGTATTCCTATTTTCAGTATATTTATCCCTTGATTCTTGATTCTACTCTTGAGTATTAAATTAATCTGGCAAGTCCAATAAATTAAATTAGAGTGTAAAATGTCTGCATATACTTTTAAAGACATGGATTGTGTTACCTTTGTTTTTTGTTTATTTTGGGGGCGGGTTGGTCCCAGCTTTGTCATAAAAATCTGCAAAATTGTAGTTAGTAAAATCATCTTGTAGTTGTAAACATGTAACCACATATGAACATGACATTATAACTCTAGAGATATAAGATACAAGTGTTTCATCAGATCACACAAATTTTATTGTCTCTCCTAGGTTCTAGCTTTCTCTCCAGTTTCCATGTGTACCTTCTTGGGCTCATGTGGTCCTATGCTAAGCATCCCTAGTTTCTGGGCTCTCATTGAGTACTTAGCCATTCTCTGCAGACTAAAGAATAAGCCCAGCTTCATTAAAAGCAACTAGAAATACATGAGGATTTTTTACTATAAGACTTTTTTTATTAATGGAAAATAATTTTGTTCTCAGGCCTTTTAACCAAGGATAGCCATAGAGAGATGAAAGATGCTCAAATGAAGCTGTACTTGAAAATAGTTGTGTAGAATAAATGCCTTTGAAAATCTGAGCAGACAGAAAGCATGCATGGCAGTCCCTTCAAATCCATCCTCAGGGAATGGGTTATAACTCATTGAGCTATTAGACAAAGAGGCCTATGGAAACCCCTGAATAACCCAGGTTTTTTCCAAGGCTATGGTTTGCTCACCCCATCTGATGGTATAGTCCTATTGCTGAAGACAGCGCCTGCACAACTCATTGAAAATTGAGAAGTCAAGTTGTTTCCTTCACTTATGAACTCCTAGTCTTGGTACAGGAAGGCACTCCCACAGTTGCCAAAGGAGAGCAATAAATATCAACCCAGCTACAAATTCTCCGATCTATGATGATGATCTGCACGCAAGGTGAGCTAATACAATAGTGTCAGAACGGTTTTAAGAGTATCCAGTCAGTATCTGATTGCATTTCAAGCACACTCCTTGAGACGAAAACCACCCTTAACATCCTTAATACTGCTGTTCAATGGTCAAGAACCTGAGTCCAGATAGTTCAGTGACCTACTGCTGTTACGTTACTAGAACATAGCCATAAATGACTCCTAGTAATATTCTGATATACTCATAGATCAGTGCATTGCTCATCCATCATCAGAGAAGCTTCCTCCTATAACATATAGAACATATATAGAGAACCACAGTTGTGTAATGTGCAGAAAATGAGAGAACTTGAAACACTCAGACCTAAATGGAATGTCTCCAGAAAACTTCTCCCTTCAGAACTCAGAGGACTCTTTCAAAGAAGAAGAAGAAAGACTGTAAGAGCCAAGGGGATAGAGAATGCCAACAGAAAGAGTGCTTCTAAACACAGCAGTGTTAATTTATGTATCTGGTCATAGCTGTGAGAGCCCACATCCCTGCACAGGTCTGTGTCAGGCGGAGTCCCAGTGATGAGATGGAATATGGACACATGCTTCTATCCATAATGTAGACACTAGCTCTAACTGATGCAAATGAAAACTTAGTTCTCTTCAAGGGAGTGTCACTAGGGACATAAAACACTGTTAAGGGTAGGTCCCATGCCTAGTTTTAGATGGCCAAAGCAATAGTTAATGCATTTTTAAATGTCACAGGTCCTTTGCATGGGTATTAAGGCTTCTGGTTTTGTGTTTTTATGGGATTCCTGTGTGTATGATTATGTGTGTGCATCTATGTTTCCTGGACCTTTCCTCTGAGTCTTTTTCCTTCTGATTTTTTGCCCCATTTCAGTTTATTTTTCATTTTATCTTATTTTATTACTATTCTTTAGATGTCTCTTCCCTCCCCCCACCCTGAGGAAAGATGGAGAGGGTGTGGATTCAGATGAGAAGAGATATAAAAGCAAATCTCAGAGGAATCAGGGTAGAGGAAGTTATAATCATAATATATGAAGAAATATATCCTTTTAACAAAAGAAGAATAGAGAACAAAAAATTCAGTCCTTAGGTTCTCATTTCTTTAGAGGAGCGACTGAAGAAAAGACAGGTCTGGAGAGATCTATTCTCTGGTAAAGACTCAGTTTTTAATAGGATGCTAATGCAGCAGACATAGGTTCCTACTAACACAATTCTCATCTCCCCAGTCCTGAATGCGCCGAGCAATTACTATCTAAGTCTTACTAGATTTGTATACCCCAGAGAAGAGGCTTTATACAATTTATTTTTTCTCTTAAAGGTGTCAGCATTAGATTAGTCCCACATAATAGCTCTATAACCTCTCACTCTTATTACTGATTAGAACGTCTGATATGTACACCTGGAAGACTGCTTGGTTGGTATACTTTCCTCATTTCTTCCACTTGGGGTCAGTTTTCTTACTTAAAAACAGTACAAATGGATGAAATCAATACTATCAAGATAGTCTAGGGAGTTGGTTGTTGTTTGTTTGTGGGTGGTGGTTTAATTTCCCTTTTGTTTCTTTTAATGTATTTGTTTCTACCTTAGACAAACCAAACCAGAAGGTTCTGGAAAGGAAAACTAAAAAATACCCTTTCAGGAGACTTCCTTAGCTAAGACTTATACAGTGGGGTCCACTTACAACATAACCAACCCAGTGATTTGGGATGGCTTTCTTGTCTTAAAGACCAGGGCCTAGAAGTGAATGGAATGGAGTAGAGCAAGATGCCTTATTATGCTCCCAAAGATTTTCATTCTCAACAGATATGTCCTCACAGCTTTAAAGATTCCACCATTGTGATTATTACTTCTGCTACACAGGAAGGCTCAGAAGATCAAGCAAGGGAAGAGAATTGTCACCAGAATTGGATGTGGATAGAGGGCTCCTGGTTTCTGGTGCACTGATTTTTAAACTGTAGAAATTCTTATCAGTAGAACCACACCGAAGAAGGGTGTTTTAAATGTCAGTATCGACTCATTAATGCTCTCTCTTTGCCTTCATCGCAGGCCAAAGGAAGGAATGACTTCTTCTGGGTATGCTAGGCTTTCCTCTTTAAATGAGCCCATTAAAAGTGTCCTCGCCTCTCCCTGCCTATCCAGTCTCTCTTGGTTCTCAGTTGATGAAATAATGTGTACTACTTAAGATTCACATTTCTGTCCTAACTATGCCTTGAAGGAGCAGGATTAACTTTCTCAGCTTCTTCCTCTGCAGTAAACTCTAATTGGCTGACAGCTTGCTCAGACAAACATGCAGCCCCCCGAGGGCTTTTACGGTAAAAGAAAACATGGTCACAGATCCACCACTTTTCAATACATTTTCCCCAACAAACTATAAAAACAGGACTGCATTAAAAAGGATGGATAAAGAAAAAAAATTTCAAGACGCTGGCCCATAAAATGTGAAAATGACCCTGTATTATTCTTTTCCTTTGGACTGTTTTATCTTTTACTCTATGTAAGAAAATCTTTGCAGACTGTAAATTTCGTCCAGGCATGACTCTACATACTACCTTGATGAATTACTTAAGCCAGAGAACTTGCAACTGTCTCAGCTGACCACAGACTTTGTGTGCCTATTTTCTTAGGTTATGGTCTGCTTTAGTATAGATGACATTTCCTCTACTACCAGGAGCTTTGAGAGAGATAGACTCTGTCACCATTCACAGTCCTATGTGCATAGGCACTGTTTAATTAAAGTGGCATAGTTCCAAACAAGCAGTGTTTGGCTTTCCTTGGCACTGCGGTGCATCCAAGATTTTCTCAAGGAACTGGGCGACACTGCCAGCTTCCTTCTGGATGATGTAGGCTTCAGAACCTGGGGCTGTTGTAATCATTTTGTTATTGTGATTAAAGACCTTGTACAGGTGATTTTGTTATAGTAGAGAGCATGTAAAAGAGTAATTCATACAGACACAACAACAAAGCTGTTGCCATTACATTTCCTAATGACAAAATAGATCTGTTATGTCACTCAGACCTAGGATTTTCTGTCTTTATTCACCATTAAGGCAAGAGTCAAATGATTTCAGTGAGATGTTAAGAAGAGAGATGTTTTAATTAAGTTTGACAAAACAACAGGACCAAAGAGCAGATTGAAGAGGAAAGCATTTATTTAGTTTATATTTCCATAATGTTGTTCATCATGGAAGGAAGTCAGAAAAGAAACTCAAATGGTCAGAAGCCTGGTGGCAGAAGCTGATACAGAGACAATGGAGGGATGCTGCCTACTAGCTTACTTCTTATGGTTTGCTCAACTTATTTTCTTATAAAACCCAGGTCCACCAGTTCAGTGATAGAACCACCCACAATGAGTTGGGCCTTGCCCCATCAATCACTAATTAAGAAAATGCTATAAAATAAAAATTGATGGAGGCATTTCCTCAGCTGAGGTTTTTTTTCCTTTCAGATAACCAGAGTTTTATGTCAAGTCAACATAAGCCTAGTTGGCACAAGAGATCCAAAGGGTGCCATGGACTTCAGAAGATCTTTGAGTAGAACCCATTTGAGAAGTATAGCTTAGCCAAATGATAAATCAGATCTCAAAGTCTCCAGAAGAATTTAACAGATCTCCTGGACAGCCTTTGCTCATGGAACTGATGAGTCAAGAATCAGAAAGCTTGCTTAGCAAATTTGCAGGGTTGTGGAAGATATAATATGAAATGATTAGTTCGTGATTGACAGTGTTCACTGTAGTATAGTATGAATGAAGAAGATGAATTTAAACATATATGAATAAAGTTTTGCATCTGAATAGTGTCTAAACGAGCATGAGCGGCATAGAGAGGGAGCATTTCAGTGAAGAACTCCTGGATTTCGGCTGATTACAGATTGCATGGAAAGTCATAATGTAACATAGCTATTGAGAAAAGTGAGAACGGTTCAGTGCTCTGATGTACGGTAGAGATGGTGTCTTCTTAATACGCACCCAAAAATAGAACCAATTTTGCTTTCCTGCACTTAATAGATTTGGAGGTTTATGCTGGCATCCTGTTAGTTTGTAGGCACATTAGCTATTATGCTGTGATAAAATACTACCAGAACCAAGGCAACTAATAGAAAGTAATGTCTAATTGGAGTTTACAATTACAAAGGGATAGAAGTCCATCATGAACATGACAGCAAACATTACAGCATGTATTACACTGAATCAGCAGCTGAGAGCTCATATTCGGATCCACAGACAGGCAGCAGAAAGTACTTTGAGGATGGTGGATCATATTTGAAACTTAAAGCCTGGTCCCAGTGATATACCACTTCTAACAAGGCCATACCTCCTAATCCACCCAAAACAGCCATCAAATTCAGTATTCAAATGACTGAGATTTATGAGATAGATCTCATTCACAGTAAATGTAAAAATTCTAAATCATACTCTACTTCCTATAATTGTAAAAAATTTCACAAAAGCTTCTTTTGAATACCAAAGATGTTTATATCATAAAAATAGAAGTCTGACAGAAACCAAATAAGAGTCTCTGCATATTGACTCATTCACTCAACAAACAGGACCTCCACTTCTTCATTGATTGGAGATATTCAAGGTATAGAGATCAGATCAGAATAAAAAATTATGATATAGTGCAGTGTGAATTTTAGGCACTAGGAATAGGATTGTTTTGATGAATTCTATAAGGGCATTGGCTTTTAATTGGTATAGAATGGGAAACAAAAGATTCATTGGGTAAAAAGGAATGTATTTATGCACCTGAATACAATAAAAAGAGAAAGTATGATGGATACTGAATGGGTCTCAAAACTAGTCCAAATAGCTGTATTGGGCACCTGGTTACCAGGGTTGTCTTCTGCTCAGGATCTTACAACGTGGACATTGTTGCCATCAACGGCTGTTCATTGACCTCAACTACATGGTCTACATGTTCTAGTATGATTCTTCCCATGGGAAAGTCAATGGCACAGTCAAGGCTGAGAATGGGAAGCTTGTCATTAATAGGAAGCCCATCACCATCTTCCAGGAGTGAGATCCCACTAACAACAAATGGGGTGATGCTGGTGCTGAGTATGTTGTGGAGTCTATTGGCATCTTTACCATCATGGAGAAGACCAGGCCCCAGTTGAAGGATGGGGCCGAAAGGGTCATCATCTCTGCCCCTTAGGCCAATGACCTCATGTTTGTGATGGGTGTGAACCATGAGCAATATGACAAATCCCTCAAGAACGTTAGCAATGCATCCTGCACCATCAAGGGCTTAGCTGTCCAGCTAAGAATATCCATGACAACTTTGGCATCGTGTAAGTGTTCATGACCAAAGTTCATACCATCACTGCCACTCAGAAGACTGTGGATGGTCCCTTTGGGAAGCTGTGGCGTGATGGTCATGGGGCAGCCCAGAACATCATCCCTGCATCCACTGGTCTGTCAAGGTTGTAGGCAAGGTCATCCCAGAGTTGAATGGGAAGCTTACTGGCAAAGCCTTCCGTGTTCCTACCCCCAATATATTTGTTGTGGATTTGACATGATGCCTGGAGAAGCCTGCCAAGTATGATGACAAGTATCAAGAAGGTGGTGAAGCAAGAAGGTGAGGGCCCACTAAAGGGCATCCTGGGCCACACTGAGGACCAGGTTGTCTCCTGCGACTTCAACAGCAACTCCCACGCTTCCATCTTTGATGCTGAAGCTGACATTGCTCTCAATGACAACTTTGTGAAGCTCATTTCCTGGTACTGACTATGAATATGGCTACAGCAACAGGGTGGTGACCTCATGGCCTACATGGCCTCTAAGGAGTAAGAAACCCTGGACCACCCACCCCAGCCAGGACACTGAGAGCAAGAGAGAGGCCCTCGGTTGCTGAGGAGTCCCATCCCAACTCAGCCCCCACTGAGCATCTGCCTCACAATTTCCAACCCAGACCCCCATAATAATAGGAGGGGCCTAGGGAGCCCTCCCTATTCTCTTGAATACCACCAATAAAGTTCCACTGCACCAAAACAAACAAAGAAATAAACAAATAAACAAAAAGCATTAGAGGTAAAAAGAGAAAGTGAAGAAAATGTTATTTAAATTTAAATTAAGATACTTGAGTTGGGATGGAAAAAAATAAATTAAAATTCTAAAGATATAGAATAGGAAGAATAAATGGTTAAGAATAACCAAAACAACTCTAAAACTAATGAAACAGGGAAAATATCACTAAATTAGTAAAAAGTATGAGTTAGTTTGCAAAGAATAATTTCATTAACAGAACAAATATTTTTGCAAACATTGGAGCACATGTAAATAGTTGGTATAGGGAAAAATGAAAATACCATTAATACGGGGAAAGATGGGTTATTCTACAGATGAACCATAACGGTTAAGGTAAAATTGATGAAATGTTTTCAAAGATATAGATTATAGCTCATAGTTACATATTCAAATTAATTCCAAATGAATTAGCTTCTTAAATACAAATTACAAGTTCTCAAAACAACTAAATTTAGCAGAAATGTACGTTTTGAGATGATTTTTCCCCTGAGCCCAAATCTAGAGGTATCATAAGAAAGACTAGAGAGGAAAAATACTTTTTTTTTTTTTCATTTCTCAATAAAAAGAACAGGGTGGTCATGTAGCATACTTGGCAGACTTCTTGTCTAGCTTGAACAAAACCCTGCATACCCAGCATAGCATAAATAAGGAGTGGTGATTTGTGCCAATAACTCAAACACTCAGAAAATTGAGAGGGGATGACTCAGCTTACCTTTGGCTACATGGAATGTTCAAATCTTTCTTGAAACACATAAATGAATTCCTGCTTTTAAAAAAAGTTGAAGAGGAAAAGGAAATGTTAAAGAAAACCAAGAGATTGTTTCTCATCAACCTGTCCTCTGGTTGTCCTCATAGATTGCCTCCTTTCTATGAGTGGCATTCCTACCATCTTGGTTCTCAAGTTGAAACCTTTTAAGTCCTCACCGACTCTCTCCATCACCTCCATATCCAATCTTCCAAGAAGTACTGTCATATTTAGGAAAAACACCCAAACAAACCAAGCCAAACTAAGCAAAGGAAAACAGACTCAAAATCCGCTCATTGACCTCGATTTTTCAAATACAATTCCCATAGGAAACCCACCACTCAGGTTTCCAGAACTACTCTCTTACTGCCTTTCTTAATAATTCTTTGTGCCTGCAGATCCATCCTTCAATAGTGCAAAAATGTTTAAGATGCTGCCTATGTATTGAGAACTGTATATGCTAAAATTATTCTGAGTGGTTAACAATTGAAGTATATGCTGTTAAGGCACCTAGAGTCAGATTGGTACAAGGAAGGCAAGACAAAGATTCTGACATGTTGCTTAGGATGGTGTAAACTTTGTAAAAATGCAAAACAGGCATAGAATCTGGACTCTTTCTGGGAAGCCATCTTTGTGTCATATGCTTTATGTGTTGCATCAAAGCTTAGCATAGGTATGGGAATTTTAAAGAAGTATTCCTTTCTAATTTTTTCTTTCAACATGTGATCTATTTTTCAAATCAGCTGACTGTCTTTTTAAAGAAATTCTCCAAAAGTCACAAATCTTGGACCTTACAGATGGTTTAGTTTTAAATGACCACTCGCTCACATATTGAAAACAGAATGCAAAGATGGAAGTTGATATATAATTTATGAGATAATTTTAAAATTCCAGATGAAAATTTCAGTGATTTGAACTGGACTTGTCATGGTAGAAGTTGACAGAAAAGATGCATTATAGATATATATCAATGTCAGAAGAAAGAACAAACGAGAAAAGAAAAAAAAAAACAACCAAACAAGCAAACCTACTACTCTGTTGGACAGTATATGGAATTTTCAGTCCTCACTTCTAAATTAACCAAATACATTGTGTTTTTTCACATCCTTAAAGAGATAAAGTCTCTCCTCAGGCCAGAACCTTGACAATCACTGAGTCCCTCTTCCCTCAGAATTTGCCTGGCTCACTTTCTCAGCCTCTGAGTGTAAATATTGCCAGGCCAAGGATCAGAATCTCTAACAATTCTATTTAAAATGAAACTTGTGGGCATTCAGGCCATGTACACCTATTTATATCTAATGCTGACCTCAGTTCTAACACTCATAAGTCCTTACATGAGTATTTTCATTCATTCCAGAAGGTAAGATCTATACACATAGGAATAGTACCTAACCTTGAACAGTATCCATTGTTGGTTCAACAAACATTTGTGTTTCTTCCATGGGCTTATCCAATCTTACCTTACCAATTTCAATGATGTTCAAATGAAAAATTTCCTCATTTGGAAAGAAACATATCGTTGGGAGAAGGGACTTCATACTGCTCAGTGTAGCTAAGAGCGAGGGTATATTCTCTCATACACACTCACTTTCTCCAGTGTGGAAAATGGAGTCTGCACATTGCACATTTCAAAATATTGTGAATTTTCACATCTATGCTGAGAAGTGATTTTCTACTGACAGTGTCATGTGTCTGGGATTATAAACAACCAGGAGAAAGAGGATCATGTAGACTTACAGTCATCAGACCAATCACTGAGACATATGTCTGTTAGCTCTAAGTCAACAATATAACATTTTGTTATCACATTTAAAACATCAATCCTGTACATGAAGGGTACATAATTGTCTATTTACAAATCCTGCCTAGGGGTGGTTTAATTCTATTGCCAAGCAGCTAGAAATTCAATTGATGCTGAGCAAGTTAATGGTCAATTCTAATAATACAAAGTTTATGAGATTTAGTTCCAAAACAGAAGCTGTTTCAAATAACACCACAATTACTTGTAATCCTCATGGTTTTTAATAAAAGAGATAAAATAGTTATTATCATAAGACCCTGGCTATGTTAAAAATATTTTTAATGTGTCTGTATTGAAGTAATTGCAAAGATTGGTAGTCTATTTCTCTGTAGACATCTTATATTAATTTTTGTGTGCTAATTGGTGTGTAAGAAAATAATTGCAAATAATAAGCAATTCTTCATATGAATGGCAGGGCATAAATAGCTTGGGCATCTTTTTTTCCTCACGTAAATGTAACGCCATACTGAAACTATCAGACTGCGCAGATGGACAGACTCTGTCTCTTGCACTCAGTAGCTTAGGGATTAGACCATCATTAGTAAACTCAGAATGGACCCAAGGTGTGGTAACAAGGCAAACCTAAGCAAAGTTCATTTGAATTCTCACAACTATATAGTGAAGTCTTTATGAATAAACGAAGAGGAAACATGCATTTCCTGGGAAAGCCGAGGCTAATGGGAGACCAGCTGCAGTAACGGGGAAAGCAGAGTTCACCTTGTCCTCCTCTGTGTGTGAACCCCTTCCTTACACTTCCTTTCTGCCTGCCCAGTCTCTATATAACGTTTTGCAAACCTCTTGTCTTTGCAGAATCTACTTTTAATCCTGAATCAAAGCCACCCGTTAGGATGTATGCATGTGTGTATTCGTATTCACATGTCTGAACACACATACAAATGTGTGTGTGTGTGTGTGTGTTTGTGTGTGTGTGTGTGTGTGTGTGTGTGTGTGTAAGCAGTTATTTACTTTGATTGATCTTTACCTTAGGTATTGAGGCAGGATCTTGCTCTTAACCTATAGCGCATGCATTCATCTGATATAGATAGATAGGCAGCTAGCCCTGGAGATCCCTGTGTCAGCCCCTCCAGGGTAGATATTACATACTGACTGCTGCAACAGTCTGGCATTTATGTGAGTTTGAAGGACTAGAACTCAGGTCTTCATTTTTTTTTAAGTTTTTTTTTTTTTTTTTTTTTTTTAACACTACAGCCAGCATCCCGCTCCCACAAGTTCCTCATCCTGTTCCTTCTACCCTCTGTCTCTAGAGGATGTTCCCTGTGCTGCCTGGTCTCCACATTCCCTGGGGCCTCGCGTATCTTGAGGGGTAGGTGACTCTTCTTCCGCTGAGACCAGACCCAGCAGTCCTTTGCTGTATATGTGGCAGGGGCCCAGATCAGCTCACATATGCTGCCTGGTTGGTGGCTCAGTGTCTGAGAGATCTCAGAGGTTCAGGTTAGTTGAGACTGTTGGTCTTCCTATGGGGTTGTTTTCCTTACTTTCTTCTAGCCTTTCCCTAATTCCACCACAGGACCTGACTTTAGTCCAATGGTTGTGTCTAAGTATCTGCATCTGTCCAGTTGTCATTCGTAAGGAGTGAACCCTTTCTGCTCCGAGCTATCATCCAAGTGCCCCTCAGTAATCTACTGCATCAAGCAATACAGCATTGCCATTTAGACACCATGCTCTTATGAAATTCATCTAACATCCATGTTTGATTTCTCTTCCTTCTGTGATAGGGTCTTCAAACTGTGCTGGAATGGAGCCTCACACCGCTCCCGTGCTCTCAGCATCTCAGCATTGTCTTCACTTCAGACGGGCAAGAGATAACCTGCCCATGTGCCTCTAATGCTGAAAATGGCTGATAGAGAATACGTGCCTCCAAAACACAAGTTGTGGTGATCTGGGAGAAAAAAAAATCTTCGAATTCTATAAATTAATTTTCAACAATAAAAACCAATGGAGATATTGTAAATGTATATACATTTATACAATAATACGTTTTAGTGTGTACATGTTTATGTACATACCTGTGAAAGAGAGGACAACCTTGAGTGTGATTCTTCAGATGCCATCTGACTTATATTTTTAAAAGAAGGTCTCTCACTTCCCTGGAATTCACCAAGTAGGGGAATTTGCTGGTCAGTGAGCCACCAGAAGGCATCTGCTTGTATCAGCTGCCCAGCTATGAGATGACAGGCATAAGTTGGCTTTTAAACAACGGTTTCTAGAGATCTGACTCAGTTCCCTATGCTAAACAGCCTGAGCTAGGTCTCTAGATAAACATAGTAATATAATATTACTTTAACTTTGGATGTTCTACTTCTGAAATTTTATCAAGACCCATATTACCATTATTAAAATATCATACATGATGTTAAATGTTTTAAGTCTTCAAACCATCACAAGATGTCCTTTCATATTTCCAGAGTAGTTCTGGGGTAAGAGCTTGATTTTGAATCATCTCTGATATTACTTGAATACAGTGAAGCCTGAAGTTTTCCCTCAAGATCTTTTATTCTTGCAATCACATCACTTTATTCATTATAGGACTCAAAACAGGTAGAAGTCTGTGGAGCACCTTTATGGAAGCAAGTGGAGGGGGAAGGGGAATGAGGCGGGGGGGATGGGAAGGGGATAACATCTGAAATGTAAATACAGAGAATATCCAATAAAATAATAATAATAATAAACAAATCATTGTCTGGGACTTTAGGCTTTTGCACATGACCTGAGCAAACATAATAGTAAGAAAAAGGGACAATAATAGACCTTTTAAAAGCAATGAAAACTACAAACTTTGTGGTTGGAGAGAGAGGGGGGGGGCAGCTTAGTGTGTGCATGCCCTATGGATATTGTGTGCTTAGACACAAATCAGGCAGACAAGCTCACAGAAAAGGACCTTGATCATTTGTCACAGACCTCCTCCTACTACATCTGAGTTAGTACTTGCCTTTCCTTAGCCCACACCTTGCCTCTGTTAAACAGCACCTGGTTCTTGCCAGTCTCTAGAGCCAGCTATTGACTTGCACCTCACCACAAAGCTCTACCAAGCTTCAACTGCCCTTGATCCAAAAGTATTGTGTCCACAGGGTCTCAGGAGAATAAGTGCTTAAACCAACCTCTCCTAGAGATCAGTGTGCTACGGAGACACAATTTCCACCTGATGGGAAACATTGCAAGAAGTCATTCCTTGGGGAGGAAGAACTTCTGAGAACCCTAAAACAGTAGAGTGACTCAAGACAACTTGCTACCTTTGGAATAAAAATAGAATCTGGTGTGATATTCGCTAGTAACCAACAACAGAACACCAGCTGCTGTTTTATTGAACCACCATTCTAAAAAATGAGCTGTTTAAGAGAAAAAGTAGAACAGGTAAAAAGACTAATAAGAATTTTTTGGGGGGGTGGGGTGGGATAAAAACCTTATGGAAAAGGTTCTACATATCAAAGTTATGCTGGAGGTAGTAACAATTAACAACCACAGTATTCTGGTGATTCTCTAGTATATATTTTATATACTAATTCAATGTCTGGGAGGGACCCAAAGAAGAAGAAAAGCTGTTTGTTTGCTGAAAGAAACTTTAGTGGGGAAACATTAAACTATACAAAACTTATTTATGTAAAAAGAAGTTGGAAGCAAGTGTGTTTGTTAGAAATACTGCATTCTGTGTTTTCATAAACCTTATGTTACTGCCATCTGTGGCACATTCTTCTGGAATCTAGCTGGTTTCATTTGGAGTTGATATTTGTGTGCTGCATGAGTGGTAACACAGAACAATCTCTTATCTGTAAGTCAGGCTTTTAGGTAATATTTCTCGACTCACCAGCAACATGGTTTGGGTTAAACCCAATAGCAGTAAGGATTTAATATCCAGTGCTAGACTCCCAAGGTGGGCTTTACTGAGCAAGAGTCCAAAAGGATCATAAATAAATAAATACCTGAAAGAAAAAAGAAAACCTATGCCCCAAATTCTTGGTTTGAATTTGTATACATTTAGCTAAGTGATGGTGATTCTTATAAAGATTCGAATAAAAGGCATGGTGCAACTCCTCCGAACCTAGGATTTTTGGTCCTTGGAAGCTCCATGAGAGTAGAACCGTGTCATTGACAAGACAGCACAGGGTTGTTATATCAAAGCATTAGACTAAAAACTGCCTATCTCCAGTTTATATTGCTTCTCTTTCAGCTGAGTCGGGAGATTTGGAATTGTATCATTACTTCACATGGAAACTAAAAATCAAAGAAGGACCAAGATATAGAACTGAGGTAATTTGGTAATTCTCTTGGGCCTATTCAGAGTGGTGAATATACCCTTATTACCCATCTCACTGCTGAGATAAACATCCCAAGAAAAGTGATTTGAGGAAGAAAAGACTACTTCTGGCCCAGAGTTTTATGACGAGTACCTCAAGTGTGAAAGTCCTGGAAGAGGGGTCTGGAATCAGATGGTCACACAGTATCTGCAGTCAGGAGGCAGAGGGAGTGGGATGCTGGCATTCAGCCACCCTTCTCCTTTGTACTTAGCCCAGGATCCTGGCCCATGGAATAATGTGTCACATGCACAATCATTAATCTCACCTAGAACCTCATTCACAGACATTCCTAGAATCATGTTTCTATAGCCATGCTAAGCACCACCGGATTGACTGTTACAGTAGGAGTGCAGCATAGGTTTAGATGTGCATATTATAAACTCAAAGTAAACATGCTGAGCTTAAGATCTGGTGAAAATTTCAGTTTGGGTACCATTTGAACCTGATGCAGGCCAGCAGGAGATGGCTCCCTGATTTCCTCATTGGCTGGAGTTTAAGCTACTTCCTCTTGTATTGATGCACTTGGCAATCTCATTCCTTCACTTTATGCACCCTGTACACACATACCCCTCCAAACAGTGCACAAATGTGACCCCCATTGGACAGATCCAAGTGGCACTAGTTAGAGCTATGTACACAGGCAGAGATGTATCAAAAGTGTCTCCTCTACTAACCTTGGAGAATGCCTTATTTACTATCTTATTTATACTTATAACTGGACATAACTATGTTAAAATCAGATGCATTATGGGAGGTAACATCAAAAGCAAAGAAATGATACATAACCTAATTTATCTTTCAAAATGAAGAGCCATGCAAGCTGTGCCCTGCAGTCTGCACCCCCTCTTTCTCTCGAATACCACAAAATGAATTTCCGGGTAAATTTTTGGACACTTGAGTGTCTTTACACATGTGGCCACTGTCACACTGTGCCCCCTCTTGATCTCGAGTATTGCTTAGTTTCACATACAATCATCTGATTTCTTTGCAAATCTGTCTCAGCTCATAGTTTCAAGGCTCTGGAAAAAATAGCCAAGAAACTGGACCCTTATGGTTCATACCCTGATTACCAGTCACAAACCTAGGCATGAATATAGAAGCCAGAGGTGGTCTCCAATATTGTCATCTATTAGAATAAATGTCCAGATCAAATGTCTACAGAAAAAAATACAGTTTCTGCATTTTAGAAACTGACTAAAAACAAACAAAAGAATAAAAAATTAAAATAAAAGAGTGATTGGGGCTAAGTCTTAAAGACTAAAAGACTACACACAACAGAAAGCATATAGAGGAAACACAAAGTTATACATTTTAGAGACACAAATACTGGTGCCTGCTCTGAAAACCTTTTTGTAAAAACGGCTAGAGGAAATAACGTCCCATATTTCTGTCCATGTTGTAAATCAATGGAATGAAAAGAAAAAGAAATCAGAATGAATTAAAGACTGTTTATCATCTTTTAAAAGCTGATACTAAAACTGCATATGCCTTTCTTTCAGAGGTCAAGAATGCAGGGAGAATTTTTAGAACCAGATGTGTTTTGTGGATGGGGAACATAAAGAAATGTCACCTGTTATATTTTTTATGTTGTTTGACATTGAGTGGTAAGTCATTTATAATGTATCTCTATTGAGTTGTTTGCCTTAACAGAAAAGCATGCCTACCTGGTTCAAGTGTTGTTTGAAGCTGAGATATAGCTTCATGAGCAATTTTATTTAAACAAATGGAAGGGGTGAGAAATAGGAATGGCAAATGCACAGACACGGCTTCAGGAGCTGAAGTGTCCCAGTCTTTCAAAGGAATAATTTAATATACAGCTCAAAAACCAGTGAACAGGTTGTTGCATTTACAATTTAAAAAATTTCTGGAAGGCATGGATTCAGATAACATGACTAAATTTCTTAAAATGAGACCCAACAACATTTCATAGATGATATATAGTTTATTAAAAATTTGTGTTTTTCTGTCTGCTTCTTTTTATGTCCTGATGGCTTCAGCATCGTTGTTCATTATTTTTAACTCCTGAAATCCACGTACTACTAACTATTTCATCATCATTTTCAAAAGAAATAAGATACCTTAGTATTAGTTGCACTTTTTAAAGGTTGAAATATACAGAAGTGATTTCCCCACAGCTCTGTTCTATACAGTTATTTTAAAAAGAGACGAGTACCACATATTTAAAGCAACATTTCATAAAGTAGCTTAGTACATAAGTGGTGTTAAAATATTTCAATTTTTAAGCACTCTGAAATTTTTATTCAGTATAATATTATGCAGAATCCACCATAACTTTTAAAGAAATATTCGAATATTATATTTTATGTTAATTTACATACTTTAAGCCTTTGGCTTAATGATCACTCTCTTAAGAAATACCCTATTTTTCATTATTATAAACTCAAATGCGAACCCAATGTAGGAATACTATGTTAAATATTTTCAACTACTATTTGCTAAACAAATCTATGAACTGTTGCTTTTTGTTCTGTGAGTTTTGAGGACATGATCTCTTGTATCCTAGGTTGAAATTTGATATACAGTAAGGGTGACCTTGGCCTTCCTATTTTCACTTTCCTTTTCTTGAGTGCTGGGATTACAGATGCTACCATCTGAACGTGCATGTCCACACACGCACACACACACACACACACACACACACACACACACGTATAGAAAGATACAGAGAGAAAGAGAGAAAGACAGAGAGAGAAAGAGAAAGGCAGAGAGAAAGAGAGATAGAGACAGTAAGATATAGAGAGAGACAGACAGAGAAAGAGAGAGAGGGAGGGGGCATTTCTTAAGGATAAAATTATGGTCTAGAAATTGCTCTTTCAGATGTTTTTGTCCTTACGTGAACAACATAGATAATATACACACACACCAACCTCAATGGTGTAGTCTCCTGTTTCTCTAGGCTATACATATCGGTGTTTATACACCCCTAATCCTTCTATACTTTCTAACTGTAGAGCTTATAACTGAGGGCAATTGCAGCATGATAAATGTATTTGACTATCTAAGCATAGGATAGAGATAAACAAGTACTTCAAATATGGAGCAAAAATGAAAACATGGCACGCTAGTGTAGTTACTATGCCTAGAGCTTTCAGAAACAGAAGCTGCATATTAGAGGCAGAACAAAGGTGACTTAATGTGCATGGGCATCTCCTAATACATCCTGAACTTGCACTGAAAATGCCAATTCTATAAAAATATTTTTTAATGCTAAGTTAAATTTGGATTGTTGTAATTTTTGCTTTATCAACATTTCACTTTTGAGCTTTTAGACTTTTTCTAAGAACACTCTTAAATTCAAACTCTTTCTTTGTGTCTTATTCTATAAGCTCAATTTTTTTTCTTTAAGAACACGTGTTCAGTGTTAAGAAACAGAAACAAAATCGGCCTATGTTGTCTTAGAATCATCAAATCACCATAGTTTTTATAGACATCTTCTCTCATTGGATAATCTCCAAGGGCAACAGTACATACCACAGGAATCTGTCAACTCCTGTGACAATAGAGACAACCAGATTCCTTCCTCAAGGGCCCAAAGAGCTGGTTTTGAGGGGGCACTTTTCAGCCATATAATTATGTAGTTTTCTTGGTGTTTTTTCTGATAATAGACTTCATATAAAAAAACTACTGGCTGTGAACATTCCATGTATTAATGAAAAACTTCTAGTTATGGGTCCATGCTTCTAGACTATCCAAGAAGCTGTGAAACCTGGTAATTTCTTCATTTTTGGGAAATCATGTTTTTTCTTCTTCTGAAAGTTTCTTTACTCTTGAGGAAGCCAGCATAGCTCAATAGCACTACAGCTCCATGTGACCACCAGCAGTTGTGACGGTCACCATTGACTGAGGTAGTATGTTATATGTGACCTTATGGCAGTTACCAATGGGATGTGTTTGTCATATAGATGACAATAAGATGACACACATTCCTTTATTATTCCTGTGTGGTCCCAACATTTGCATGAATGTTTATTATATTTAATTGAATGATTCTTTTAAAATCCCAAAATAGAATCACAAAAATTCCATTGCCCTTGTCTCTAGCTAAACTCAAGAACTCTTAACCCACAGCAATATACATTCTCCAAGTTTGATTCTAAACCATTGTTTGTCTCCTCTGATGATATTCTGAGGGTTAAATTCTGTTTGTTTAATTCTTCATATTTTGAGCAAACTAAATATTAACTTCAAATTTTATTGAACTTGGAAGATAAGTCAGTGTATAGTCATGAGCATGGGCTAGGTCAGCTGGACACTAGAGCTGAGGTCTCTGGTCCATGAGAAGGTATGTTTTTCCTCCTTGACTCTCAGCTGCTCCAAGATGCAGCTAAGATGGTGCATATTATCTTCAGATACATATCTTCATCAATATTTTAGAAACAGTAATAAAAGCTAAAACTGTAGTTGAAACTCTGTATTTAATTCCAAGTGAAACTGAGTTTGAATGCATCTTATGATTTGAAGGCCTGGCCTATTATTTTGCTCATTAGGTGGAAAGTTTCACGAGTTTTGAAACACTCCTGATCACTTAGACAGTATGCATTTGATAAATGGCTTATGTTTCTGATACTAATTATGGCCGGAGGCAATGTTATGTGTGATTGTTTCAGATATGAAAATAAATGAAATACAATGTAATTTCTAAATGGGCTTATCTTTTCAGAGGAATGAGTGACTTTTCAGGTTAAGTTCTGGCTTTTTCTTATGTAAGGAGCTGTAGATTTGTGTTTTCTTTATTTCTTTAAATAGATGTTTTATAATACAGGTTGGCATCATGTTTTGAGAGAATTAAAAGGCTTATATAGCCATCTAGAAATTCCAGCTTCTGTAATAACTTTCACACTTATTAATTTATTTCTTTTTCTCAAAAAGACATGAGAAGTAAACAGAGCAAGTATTAATTTCACTGATTGTAAAATATGAGAAAGAGGCAGAGTACTTATGAATAATTGTTCTGACTAAAGCAGGGAGTAGAGGTTTCAGATCTCTAGAGACAAAACTGGTGTCTCTCGTGACTTTGGTATTGATTACGAATGGATTAATCTGGTTTTCAGAGTCTACTTGTCTACAGAGCAGTGTTCGTGGGTGGGTTAGACAGAAGAACCTAACAGAGGTCGAACGATATGCGACTCTGGGGAGTTTCCAAAAATAAGAGGTTCGATAGTTATTGCAGAAATACCAAAGATTATTATACAAAGACATTAATATCTGAAGCCACTCATTTGTACACATGGATAAAACCTTGACATGCTTTCAGATATAATTAGTGGCTTTAGTTTTGGTACATGACGAATTTTCCTCTTCTTCAAATAGTGGCATTACCACGTGACAAATTCTCTGCTTTCTTTCTTTTTTTCCTTTTAACCACTCTTATTTAGCAATATGCTATTATGAACTCTAAAATGATATGTGCAAAGCCTGGGAATATAGCTCATTTGCTAAAATGCTTGCCTGGGACACCTGAAGCTTCATGTAAGATTTCTAGCACGGCATAAAACTCATCATGGGGACACACACTTGTGATCTCTAAATTAGAGGCAAGAGGGTAAGAAGTTCAAGGATGTCCTTGGCACATAAAATAAATAAATGAATAAAAAATAAAAAAGGTAAGAGGCGAAGTAATATGGTAAGTGTTCCTAAGGAGTATTCACATACACAAAAATAGCTCTGTTTTTAGCTGTAACGTAGATGGTCAGCGCTTTGATTGTATTAAAGAAATTTTGGGTGAACATCTAAACCCACTAAACTATATACATTAAAATGTGTGTGTTTACATATCCATTGAACTCCAACAAAACGTTGATAGAGAAATTGTCATTATCATTGATATTTTTTTCCAGAAGAAAATATCAAATGCATTTATCTGGATTACTCTTCGCTTATCTATTCAAAAACAAAATAACAAATTTAACTGAGGTTGACAGAAGCACAGTGGGTCTTGGCCATTTAGAATTTCAGTTGGCTGTTGAATCAGTTCCTGGAGGTGGCTTATGTGACGTTCACTGCAATAGCAGCCCATGAACTTTACACCTCATTGTGCAAAAGCCTATTAGCGATGCTAAGCCTTTGGCAAGATCCCGGACCTCTAAATCATCCTTGCATAGTTTAGAAATTCTTGTTCACGAACAGAACCAATAAGGACACCATGTGCCATATTTTTAGCATCGAGACTTGGTTGCATTAAAGGAAGCAGCCACAGCCAGATCCTTCAGGGGAACATGTTTACTTTTCCTTCAAGCACTGTGGAATGTCAGCAGTCTTGCTGAGGGCGTATCTAGGAGACAGGATGAGCAATGATGCCCACCAGAATTAGAAAGGCAACTTTGGTTTGATGATATAGTCTTCTCCTACTTCTCTGATCATACAGACTGGCTTTTCAGCTTACAGACGTGTGGGCACACACGGGCAGTGCTGTGTTTACAAAGGCCATCACCAAGGATGGTGAGAGGACCACAGTCAGTGAACTCACTTTTCACAGGAGTTTTGAGCATGGAGTCATATTCCAATTTACTTAGGTCAGATTTGTTGAGTCCTTAAATTTTCACCTGTTCTAGCTATCAGAGGTTCCTTGGTGTCATATAGAGAATTTCACATGTGTTATTCGTTTATTATTATTATTATTATTATTATTATTATTATTATTATTATTATTATTATTATTATTATTGGAGTTTCTCTGTAAACTGCATTGGAACAGTTTTGCTGTTCTCTGTACCCTAAGAACGGAAGTATACTGAAGGAGAAAATCTGTCTTTTCTACTATCTTGACTGCATTCCCTCAACTGTGACCCACTCAAGAGACAGCTTCTGTCCAGTGCCCCCACGTGCCACTTTTGAGTTATCATGTGTGTTGCAGTAAATAATGAAAATGGCTTATCTCTTTAGCAGCCTCCGCAGCCTCACTTCTCGGACGCTGCTCTAGCGTGGAGCCCAGCACACAGACTCTGTCACTAGGTCCATGAGATACACTCTCCACATGATTCCCTTCCCAGGAGGGTCACTCTGCCTGCTGCACGGAGCTGAAGCTGTAGTATTCAACTGTTCCGTTCTGCGGGGTGACCATCCGTCAATGCTGCTGACAGGACGTGACACAAAACGCTCCCGAGCTCAGATGGCTTGCATTCTACAGCAGGGATGCTATCAGTCTGTAGATAAACAAGATGCCATCGGACTGCAAATCAACAAGACAGGATACATAATTCCAGAGATGATTCTGTTATTTATTAAAACAAGCAGAAGCAAGTGTTCTGGTTTAATGACAAAGTGTCTTCTCCAGCGTGTGTGTGTTCCACTTCTCCACCAAAGACATCACAGAAACCTCTTCATGTTGACACATTGCTCTTTGACCCGAAGCCTCCAGAGGTATAAACGAGGGGCATGTATAATACAATTTACCCCATCTTAGATGTGATTTTCTCGCTGCACAGAAGCAGAAGGAGAGAACTTGGCTATAATTGTGGGAACCATGGTATGGGAATATAGTTGTTCCTAAGGAGACCCAGAGAAGGTTTTTGTGCAAGGTGAGGCCAAAACTATGCCCTGAAGACACCGACGGCTCAACAACAAGGTTCCTATGTGATGCCAGACTCATAAACAAGGAGAATGTATGTAATAAAGTGGTATGCAGAACTACCACCACACAGGCATTTGCTGACTATTTATTGCAGTGTGCATGTTCCAGGTTAAGATATATGTATGTGTATAACATGGGTTCTCCTGGAAGCAGATTTGTAAATATGAGTGTATGCAGTTTTATTTTGTTTTTTTTTTTTTCTTTTTTGCTTTTTAAATCAATATTCTTGAGACTCGTAGGAGTGGAGAATGAGAGATATGCATGTTGGGGCAGAGGGCTAAGTCCATCTGCACTGAAGTTGTCATGAGCCTCAGCTGGGATTTCAGAGTGACCTCTCAGACATCATGTGCTTTAAAGCAGGAAGCCTACGCCTTTATTTCCTTAAGTGGACCACATACATACCCCATGGGAAATGGGACTGGTTGCCCTGTTTTACAGTACACTACCCCTCAACTTAGGGGATTCCAGGGGAGGGATGATGTCTGGACACTGGGAGGTGATTCTCTTTGCTTTATCCCCTTACTTTTATGAAAAGTAGAGAAACTTTATCCTAGAGTCCATTCTCCAGGATCTCAGCAAACATTCTTCTCTTATGACTAAGAAGGAGACATGGAAATAGCATTTTAGGAACTCCTATGCTCCCTTTGAACAACTGTCACCCAGGGCTCTCTTCCTTCTTTTGGGGGTAATAAAATTTTGAGTTATTAGCTAAGAATCAGCATATAACTAGTTGATTTTATTATCTGTGCTCTCTGGTCCAGAAGAGGGCCTTGGATTCCCTAAAGCTGGAGGTAAGGGCAGTTGTAAGCCAGCTGCTTTGGGTCCTGAGCACCAATTTCTGGTACTTCACGAGAGCAGCAAGAACTGCTGAGTCATCTCTCTGGCCTCTAATTAATTATAAAACAAATATTCAAATATTTTCCAAATGCACCAATATACCAGTCCATCAAACGCTTAGCACTTGCTGGACAAAGCAAATGGGAAGGGAACTTCTATGTAATCCAGACTGACAGTATCCAGTGAACTAAGGAACTGAGAACCACACATATGGCATCCTTGGAAGTGGAGGGTGGTGTAGGCAAATGCATCAAGTATTAGCAGTAAACACCTGCATATTTGACCTCCTGAAGTATGGAATGAGGTCATGTAAAAGGGAGGAAAAAGGTTTCCGGGGATATACTTAAAGGTCAGAGGAAAATGAAAGCACTAATATTTGGAATGTTTAAAGGGAAATAAAGACCTGAACCTTCAGGTAGGTGCCTCAAATATTGCTCACAGGCCCCCACATTAGGACCACCCACATGTCTGCAAAGCCTTCCCACTCACAGACCAGACTCAGGCTTCCTGGATCAGAATCCTTGAAACCTTTGCTTCCCTATTAGCTTTGGTTCTCTATTCTGGACAACTGGAAGCTACCAACACTGCAATTCTCCTTCCCTATGATTCCACAACATCACGGAGGAATAAAATTTAAAATGTTGTGCTGGAAAATGTCAGGAATTACAGCCTCATAACATCTATTTGAAAAGTGAAATTAACGATTTAGTATACTCTTAGGGCATTTGTTCTCACTCATATGTCCCCTGCCCTCTTTGCCAAAAGTTTCTTTTAGGAGCTTCTCAGAGATTGTTTTTCTCTGCTACAAAGTAGAATATTTTCCTTTTTTTTGATCATAAGAATCACTTTACAAAAGAATTTAAAAAAATCACCTGCAGGATTTGTCAATATTTCTATTCTCTGAGGTACCACCATAGCAGAGAGTTTCTTCTTTGCTTATAATCCATATACTTCCTCCCAAATCTCTGATAACTTTGATTGCCTTAGCAGCTCATCTAATCTTTTATTTTTTACCTAGAAGTCTGTCCAGCAATCCTGCAATGTTTTTGAGGTTCTCTTTCCCTGGGCTTCAGCCAAAAGTACATGTTTTCTGTTTGCTTTATGTTTGAACCATCCCCACCTTCCCATCCCCTTGGAGAACATATGTGAGGTTTGTATATGCTAATGATGCAGGGATGTATTTTGTAAGATCTCTCTGGACTCTCACCTGCTTCCATTAGTGCAGAATTGTCACTGAAGAGATGCAAACAAATACATAAGTAGCCCCTCTTACTTATTTCTCTCCTCTAAATCGTGTCTGACTATTTTTACACATTGGTTCTCACACTTTATATCCTTATATGTTCTTTGTGTTAAGAAAATAGATCATAATTTTCATCTAGGAAAGAAAAATAGCAAACAACAGAACTAGGATTAAAGAGAACGCCCAGCCCTGAGGCTATCTTCACTCTGCTTTCTGGCACACCATGGTGAGGTGAACTGCTGCTGCCCCTTCTCACTGTGCTGGACTGAATCCTCATAAACCATCAGCTGCAATAAATACCTCTTCCCTGTGATTTTTCTACCAGAGGTTTCTTCAAATGATGTAAAAACAAACAATCCCTCCCAAGAGGAACAGGTGTTCTGGGATCAAAATGAAGAGACAGGCTGTGCCAGCTTTTTCCTAGCCCTACATGGAGAGATTGCCACTTTGGTAGTTCCCAGTGACTTCTGAAAAATCACTACGTACTTTTCTCAGATACTTAATTGGAGGTTAGTGACACTAGGGTGCTATTGTACAGGACTCTACAGAGTATGTAGCCACTGCCAATGTTTACTATATCCAATGTATAAAACTGGCTGTGTCCCCTGGGATATACCGCCACTATCTGAACTAAAACTACCCCGATGTTGCGACGGAAAGAGACCTTTCAAGGGTCATCGTTTCCACTGTCTCAGCTCTCCGGGTCAGCATGGAGTATTCACCAACAGCACCCGTCTTTGTCTACTCAGAACTTTGCAATATTTTTTTCTTTAGTTAATTCACATAGCATTTGTAGCCTTTGAAATCACTTGGATTTTCTTTCTTTTTTTATTCTATACAATGGGGAAAGGCTTTATTTTAATGATAAAAGTATAATATTGAATTTATTAATATTCCTCTAATTTTCTCTAATACTTTCAGCTTTCTTATATTTTCTAACTTGTTTAGCTTAGCTCTAATTATTTTATTTATTCACTTTCTATATTAATCTCTGTGGCTAAGCATTTATTGTGCTGTCTTGGAATATTGATTTCATAGTTAAATGAAATTCTTATGTTAAATAAAACATTAAATTGACTGCATGTATTCATTTTACATTTACGTATGATCTATTTACATATAAGCATATATTTCGATGATGTATAAGAAGATGGCTTCCTAATAAAGCACAGCACTATGGAAATTTGGCTTAATGGTAAATTCAATGCTGATGTAATCATTAACTTCTAAATTTTCTTCTCTTGGAAATACTTTAAGATATGAATTAGCTCACTAAAGCAAACCATGGAAACTTGCTGTAAGGTTCATATTACCCTGCCCATTTTAATATGGAATATATGTCTCACACTGTTACTGTATCCTCACCTATATTATAGAGGCAACTCTATGTAATAACATGGGTCCAGGGGTCACTCTGTTTCATAGGAGCTGAGACTCTTTACATTATGTCATTTACCCTTTGCCTTGCTGTGGAGTAAAGGCTGAAATCAGCAGCATTCTGGATTCTCTTCACAGTCTACTTAAAGAAGTTAGGGAGGAAGGGGTGATTTAAGGTTTCCTAAATTGAAATATTCAATACAGATGATGATGAAAATTGGGCTCTAAGTTCCCAAACTTTTAATAACTAAGTGAATTGCTGCAGTGTGAAAGTTATAAAGTGGATTTTATAAATTGTGAAAGAACGATGTAACAGATCCCTTTTATGTCATGTATGAATGTGCATAAGGAACACCAAAACAACAACCACAACAAACTACCAAAAGAGAAGCAAGTTAAAACCATGTCACATTAAAGAGGAATTATAAAATGTTTATCATTGCCACAGATTTGAAAGAAGAAAATGCACCCTGTTCCTAAAAGATAGCATAGGGAATGTTGACTGTATGGGTGTGTGGTGCCCGTGTGCATCTTCATGTGCTTGGATGCTGATGGGATGTGGGTGCTCGTGTGGGAATACCTGTGTGTGGAGATGTGGGAGGGATAATGTTCTTTAGGTTTGAGCTTCCCTTTCTTCTTCTTCCTTTGTCTCTCTTCCTCTCCCACCTCAACTTCCTCTTTCCCTCTTCTCCCCTTTCTCCCTCTCCCTCCCAAACTCCCCTCTTCTCTCTTTTGTTCTATGTGTTTGTTTCTCTTCATCTATACCTTTTCTCCTGTCACAGACAGGGTGTCTTAAAGCCCCAAGGCTTCTCAGATGGGCTAGGTTGGCTGAGCAGTGACCACAGCATTTGACTGATCTGTCTTCCCACTGGCCAGCATCACGAGCACCAGAGAGAGTGCTCTGAACTCTTGTGGTTGACGACAGCTTTGTGCTCTAGAAAAACATGTTACCAACTGAGATTTCTTCTAAGTCTCTCATTTTGTTCATTGTAAATTATTTCATCCCAGATATTTCAATTTTGTGGGCTCCATAATTATGCATTTCAAGATTAATAGTAGCACATAGAAACATTTTTAGGTAAAACTAATAATAAAAAGGTAATAATAAACCTGTGCATGAGAAAGCTTCAAAACATTGCAAAAGCAGATTACTTGTAAGGTAATCATAAGTACACACACAAAGTAAGTGATTTCTGTTCTAAGGAAGAAGGCACATTATTCAAATTTATTTCCCTTTAACAAAAACTGCTGTTGCAGGTAAATTGGCAAATACATCTTTGTCTGACCTCAGAGTGTAAAATTATCACATTCTGTAACATACTTATTCTCTCTGCATGAAACATCACAAAAAGTCACCACATGCTTTGTGAGTAGAGCCACCACAGTGATGAGTTATCATCATTTATGTGGTCACCGTCAGAGGTTGACTTGGATTAGGACATTAGTTATTCTTCTGACTCTACCAATAAAATTCTTAAGAGGAAATTGATTAGAGTGGAATTCTAGCAAAAAAAAAAAAAAAAAAAAAAAAAAAAAAAAAGGAACAGCATTGATTTACATAGATCCAGGTTGCATCGCTTAGAAGAAGCCAAGACCACTCAAACTATAAAATGCACAATAGTTGATATGTAGAGAGATGAAACAACACTAGTCCTTTTGGGCACACACAGTGTTGATGCAGCTGGAGATGAATTGCTCATATGACTGGTAAGCTGTTGAAAGCCAGGTTGGGCTACTGACAGTCAGCCTTGACCAACGCATGGCTTCCAGACTTGGAAGCAAAAAGAATGTGTAATTCAGTAGATGTTTTCTATAAATTCGTGGAATAAACCCTGGCACACTGCACACACACCTAATCACTTTCCAGGGTTATGGTGATGATATATAAGAGAAGGCTTCCAGTTTTTTTCCTAGCTGGTAAGGTCAGCCAGCGATGCAGGGGGTTTAATCAAAATTATTTGATAATAATTTGAAGAGCTGGTACAACTGACCCAAGGAGCCGTTATCTAAATCCTTACTTGATGCTGACAAAGAAAGGTACAGATTAAAACCACACCGCTACCATTTTGCTTTGCTTCAAGGATGTCCATAAAGCTATTAAAATGTCATTTACTAAATGGTCCAGGATCTTTTGATTAGAAAAATTGTCCGGTTCAGTCATCCATGAGTGGAAAGGTTTGCATGGTCCCTGCTGCTGAGAGGACTTCCAGACTATTTTATTTCTAAGTTTCAATCTGTATTGCAGTTAGAAACTCAGCCATCAATTTTGATTTTTTATTTTAATAGAAGTAGACAAACAGTCTTAAATATTGACAAGCACTCTAAGTCATTTGGAGATGTATAGTTTTATCATCTAAATGTAATATTCTCCAGAATTTTGTCTTAGATATGAAATATTTATGTGGATTCTGTCTATACTTTTTTTTGGAAAAAAAAAACAAAGCAAAAGATTGTCGATGTTATGCCCAGACCTCAAATCTTGTTGTTTGACTTACAGTCTATACTCTTTTCAGTTCCAACCTGAAGTCACATTATGTTTCTAGGGTGGCAAGTAGCATCCACTTTGCACATCAAGTCTAATAAACTGCAAAGTCGTCTTGAGATGAACTGCAAAGGGCAAAGGTGCTATCCGGAGGGTTAGTCTCCAAATAAACTTCACTATTTCAGGTAGACTGACCAGATGCATAAAGGTCCAGTTACTAAAGCCTGTACTCATCCAGAGACTCTGACCATCTTAATGTTAATGAAACACGTTGCATAATTTTAGGATCTCTTGGTTTGCCTGTGTCTCTTGTGAAAAATCCTCCTCTGGTTATGCCAGCATCCATAGGGACTCACCTTAGACTCACCACAGGCTTCCTACCATCCTGTCAGACCTCTGGATCAAGGATCTCTTGATACTGCCAAACTAGCCTGATGGTGCTCCCCAGTGATATGTCTTTCTAGAAGTTTGTTCTGGATTATTAGAGAAAGGCTGCATTATGGCCAGGAGTGACTACAACAATTTCTGGTTCTCTAACAAACGCATAAGCAAGATGAATAATCAAATTCCATGATGAGGTTGAAAAAGATTCTGAAGATTCCCTGCTTTTGTTTAACAATTTATGACTGTTTTCACTAGTATTATAATTTGTACTATAATTCTAATCCCTAAGCATGATTTTGCTTTTTGCTACGTTTTATGAACTGCCTTGAGTACTTTCCATATGTATCTATTGCATTTAAAATATTGTATAAACGAGGGTGATGTAATTTGTCAAATGCATAGGATCATAAAGAAATGAGAATTTGCCTGTCCATCTTTTAAAGTGATGGGCATGGGTGCTGATTTTCAACACTGCATGTCACAGTTGTTTAACTTTGAAGCTACAATGAGGAAAGCAGACAAGAAATGATCTGCATGTAAACGACAGACCACCAACACTTCCATAGACACAGTCATCCTAGAACGACAAAAAAATAAAAATAAAAATATGAAAAGCAAGTCTGCTTGAGCTGAGACTCAGCCTCATGTGAACAAGTTAAGATGGGTGCTTTACATTTAAATATTTTATTTTTTCTAAGTAGCTTATTAGAGAAAAGAGGGTTGTCATTCTCTCTATCATATGGGCGCCAGGGATTGAGGACCAGGTGTCAGTTACGCTGGTAAACTGCCTTTAGCTACTGAGGCATCCTACCCACTTCTTCATCTCTTAAGGCAACTTTTTTATAACTGCTTTTGTTTCACAGTCTGAGCCAAGAGGCATTTGAGAAACCATGTGCTACAGGAACAAACTCTCAAGAATTTTCACATGGATGGAACTACCACACCCATACCCTGGCTTGATATTTGTAATAAAAGGAAAACAGAAGCTAGGGTGTGGAGACTCCTGTTGAGTTTTACAAGGGCGTGGTGGTACTGTCCTGCTAGGAGCCATTGGTTCAGTCACTTTTGATTTACAGAGCTTTGCATAACAAAACATTATGTGTAGGGCACAGCATGTTCTGGTCTTTATTCAGGTTGGCCTCTTCTATGTATGAAGGATGTCCTCTTACAGAAAGGTGTTTCCAAGGACTGTGATGATTCAGAATCTGTAACCCAACTTATTGTGCCAAAAGAAAAAAAAAGAAAATATGGAATTACCAGATGGATACCTAAGAAAATTCACCAATGTTCTAACCTTGAAGAGTACAATACTATTCAACAGAGTTGGAATGGCTATAAAATTCTATGATCTGTGGTCCTAAATTGGACATATGGATGGTCAAGTATGAGTATTCAGTCAAGCATTTAGTAACAGCACACCCAAGCCAAAGTGTGACTTCCAAAAGTCACTTCATTGCTTTCAGTGATTTAATAAACCAGCATGCATTATTCAATTATAAATAGAAGTCTTTTTGGAAATTTGTAGAGTGTCTTGTCAAGAATGACTATAAAAGTGTGACAATTTCTATTTTGGTCCTTGCCAGAGCTCTGGGAATCAGTAAACCTGCTTAGCTTTTGTTCTCCTGTTTTTGGAAAGACTCACTTCTCTGTTGCATCATTGTAACAATATCATGCAAGTTCAATAAACTGCACTTAGGAAACAAACACAAAATCTTCTAGAAAACATGATATGATGACACACACACACAGTTCTTTTGTGGAAATGCCAGCTTCCCTTTGCTAATGAACAAAGAAATTTTTTGTACAATAATTAAAGAATAGAGGGTCATAGTAAAAAGAGCATGACAGAGAAACGGGTGGTCTTTCAGCATTGCTGCCTAGTTTTCCATTTGTGACCCCATAAGCCATTTTCTGTGTGTTTATTAAACTAAGCAAAACACTGTTTTGCACATTTCCCAGTCCTCCTGGAATCAAATCAATTCAAAAATAGGAGAAGAAGAGAAGTGTGCAAATCACAATTTACATTGAGAAATTGATTCTTTCCTAGAGTGAAACCATGTTCCCTGTCAGATTGCAGAAACATCAAAGCCACCATGAACACGAATGAAAACGGAACTCAACAACAGAAATTGAACTTTGTCTACAGTGTATCAGGTATGGAGTAATAGTCTCCCAACAAACCAACTTAATATAGTGATCATTATCACCGATCTGTGGAATATACTTACCTTACTTATGTACATATGCATGCACTTGTACCTATATACCATACACATCATATATATATAAATCATATATGTATACATTATGTACATATACATCTCACACACATACATATATATATATACATCATATACATACATATACACACTTACACTTGATTACATGTATTCCTGTATAATCTATCAATGAATTCTGAAGCAAATAAAAAATAATTTTAAAGTAGTTATATTTTGTTGGCTTGACTATTTCACAATGAAAGTTTCCAGACAGTGTGGCAGGATTATAGTCTCTTTGGCTTTAGTCAAATCCACTGCCTATGACTTTGCCGTATTGAGTGACTTTTAGTCTTCCTCAGACCTACATTCTACTGACTTGACCTTATGAAATGAGAATGATCTAGGTTCATAATATAGAATGGATATTTATATTTTTAATCTATGCATCAACACTTAAGAAACTATTTTTTCTCTTGTAGAAATTTTTATAACTATTTAATGATTTCTAATATATAATTTTTGTTTGTGGTAGGTAATTTTTGAAAACAGTAGCTGTGTCTTCTATTTCTTTTTTCTTTTCTTTCTTTTTCTTTTTTCATTATTCTTTTGGATATTGAGTCTTTCAAGAGGAACAACAGCAGAGCGCGATGTAAACAAAACTGCTTATATGTCCAATCTTGGGTACCTACTCAAAATAAGTTCTAGCATCTAACAAGGACACATGTTCCACCAAGTTATAGCAGCTTTATTTATAATAGCCAGAAGCTGGAAATATAATAGCCAGATGTCTTTCAACAGAGGAATGGATACAGAAATGGTGGTACATTTACACAATAGAGTACTAGTCAGCTATTAAAATCAATGATTTCATGAAATTTCTAGGCAAATAGATGGAACTTGAAGCTATCATTGTGAGTGTGGTAACCCAGTCACAAAAGAGCACTCATGGTATGCACTCACTTATACGGGGATATTACCTCAAAAAGCTCAGAATACCCAGGAAACAATTCACAGAATTTGTGAAGCTCAAAGGCCAGAAGGTGGATGCTTCAGTTCTTCTTAGAAGGGAGAACAAAATACTCATGGGAGGAAATAAAGGGACAAATAGAGGAGCAGGTATTGAAGAAAAAAATCATCCAGAGACTGCCTCACCTGGGAATCCATCCCATATACACACACTAAACCCAAGTACTATTGCTGATGCCAAATACTGCTTACTGTCAGGAATCTGATATGAATGCTTCCTCAGAGGCTCTGCCAGAACCATAGTGATACAGAGGAGGATGCTCACAGCTAACCATCAGACTGAACACAAGGACCTCAGTGAAGGAGCTAGTAGATGAACTAAAAGAGCTGAAAGAGTCTGCAACCCCATGGGACAAACAAAATTATCAACTAACCAAACCCACCACAGCTCCCGGGGACTAAAACACTAACCAATGAGTTCTCACAGAAAGACTCATGGCTCCAGGTACATATGTAGCAGAGGATAGCATTGTCTGACATCAATGGGAGGAAAGGCCTTTGGTCCAGGTAAGACTTGTTTTTCCAGTGTAGGGGAACACTAAGGTGGTTGGAAGAGGGAGCAATAGGAGGCATAGGAGGCAATAGGAGGGGGAGGGAAATGGTATTGGGGGAAAGGAATAACATCTGAAATGTAAATTAAGAGTGTCCAATAAAGAAATTAAGAGTTTAATGGTCAACCCACATTAAGAAATACAAAGATAATCTACTTACATGTACTTTGAGAAGAAAAATGCACATAAAAATAAAGATATACTTTTTTATTTTTTAGTTTTTAGGACTTTTTCACATAAAATATGTAATAGAAGACTTTTTTATTGAAGAACTTTATTTTATAAAAACAAAGATAAATGTACAAATTTTAAGCACTTTTGGATAAAAGTATATGAATACATTTTTGTCATTGCTTGGATTTTTTTTTAAAGGTTTGATAGTGTGCATTAAGTTATTACAAGTTACAATGAGCATAAAGTACATGTAAGACAGGATGTAACCTGGAATTAGTCAAAGTTTTCATGGTGTGTAAGGAGTAAACATAACAGTTTTTTCTTTTTTTCTTCTTGAACTTCACACAGTCTGTGAGTTGTTTCTGGGATGTTCAGAGCTTTCTGAGGTTAGTATCCAATTATCAGTGACTGCATATTATATCTGTTCTTTAGTGACTTGGTTATCTCACTTAGGATGATATTCTCTAGATGCATCCATTTTCTTGAGATTTTCAAAAGGTCATTTTTTTCTGATAGCCGAGTAGTACTCCATTTTGTAAATGTACCACAAATTTGTATCCATTCATCTACTGAAGGACATCTGGGTTCTTTCCAGCTTCTGGCTATTATAAATAGAGCTGCTATGAACATTGTGTTACATGTGTCTTTGTTATATTTTGGAGTGTCTCTGTGGTAAATGCCCAGAAGTGAAATAACTGGGACTTCAGGTAGCACCATGTCCAATTTTCTGAGGAATTTCCAGACTGATTTCCAGAGTGGTTGTACCAGTTTACAACCCCACCAACAATGGAGAAGTATCCTCTTTCTCCACATCCTCACCAGAATCTGCTGTCATCTGAATTTTTGGATCTTGGCCAATCTGACTGGTGTGAGGTGGAATCTCAGGGTTGTTTTCATTTGCATTTCCCTGATGGCTAAGGATGTCGAGCACTTCCTTAGATGTTTCTTGGACATTCGATATTCCTCAATTGAGAACTTTTCGTTTAAGTCTGTACCCAATTTTTTAATAGGGTTGTTTGATTCTCTGGTGTCTAGCTTTTTGAGTTTTTTGTATATCTTGGATATTAGGCCTCTATCTAATGTGAGGTTGGTAAAGAACTTCTCCCACTCTGTTAGCTGCCATTTTGTTTTATTGATACTGTCCTTAGCCTTACAGAAATTTTGCAATCTCATTAAGTCCCATTTGTCAATCTTTGGCCTTAGAGCTCAAGACATTGGTGTTCTGTTTAGGAAATTTTCTCCTGTGCCTATGTGTTCCAAGGTTTTCCCTACATGCTCATCTAATAGTCTCAGTGTACCTGGTTTAATGTGGAGATCTTTGATCCACTTACACTTGAGCTTTGTACAAGTAGATAAGAAAGAGTCTATTTTCATTCTTCTGCATTCTGAGTGCCAGTTGGACCAACATCATTTGTTGAGGAGGCTGTCCTTTTTCCATTGAATGTTTACAGCTCCTTTGTCAAAAAACAGGTGACCATATATGTGAGGGCACATTTCTAGTTCTTCTATTCTATTCCATTGATGCACATGCCTATTTCTGTACCAGTACCATGCAGTTTTTAGCACAATTGCCTTGTAATATAGCTTGAGGTCAGGGATAGTGATTCCCGCAGATGTTTTCTTGTTGTTGAGGATAAATTTCACTATTCTAGGTCTTTTTTATTCCAGCTGAAATTACACATTGCTCTTTTCAACTCAATGAAGAATTGGGTTGCTATTTTGATGGGGATTGCATTGAATCTGTAGATTGCTTTTGGTAAGATGGCCATTTTTACAATGTTGATCCTTCCAATCCAAGATCATGGGAGATCTTTCCATTTTCTGATATCTTCCTCAATTTCCTTCTTTAGAGGCTTGAAGTTCTTGCCATACAGGTCCTTCACTTGCTTAGTTAGAGTCACACCAAGGTATTTCATAGTTTTTGTGACTATTGTGCAGATAACATAATAGTGTACTTAAGGAACCCCACAAATTCCACCAGAGGACTCCTACAGCTGATAAACAACTTCAGCAAAGTTGCTGGATAAAAAATTAACTCAAACAAATAAGTGAACTTCCTGTACTTAAAGGACAAACATGTGGAGAAAGAAATTAGGGAAAAGATACCCTTCACAATAGTCACAAAGATAGACATTTTTGAGAACTAAGTTGGCTTATGGAAATGTCATGAGAGAAGAATAATTTGAATCATAATCAGGGATAATAAAATACCATTTAGGTTTTGTTTTTTTCTACAAGTACTTGGAATTATTAGGGCTACCATGCATGATTTTATAAATTACTATGTATATTTTCTGTCCATCCTCCAAATACTCCATTCATCATGCTCTGTGTCACTGAAGGTAATTGTGTGGCATAACTCAGTAGGCTTTTCTGCCATCCATTTTCCTACATTCTATGTCCTAGAGTGTAGCAGCCAGACATAGAGATTCATGTGGTTACCCCTGACTTCCACATTGAGTCTTTGTTGAGCGCTCACTGCATCCCTTCATGGGTACCAGCTTTTATCAGAGAATCCTGCCTCACAGCACATCCTCCTACCCTGTTGTTGGAGCCTTCTCCTTAAGTGGGTTTATACATACAGTAAGGTCATCCACTGTCTGACTCCAAGAGTGCTAGCAGATGTCTTGGGCTTTGCTATATCCCATCTTCCATAGGCAGTCCCTTTCTCTGACTATTCATTATTTACAGAATCAGATTGCCTCATATGTTTCTTTTCAGTACTCAGATTGGTATGCATGGAAAATGATAAAGTATATCAAAGCCTCCTCTGATTCCAAATATTCTACATTCTAGTTTAGTAAGTCGACAAATGGTCAAGGCAAAGAGGTGTATTACTCAAGAAGAAACAGCATGGGTGATGAGAAATTTTTATTGGATATTTTCTTTATTTACATATCAAATGTTATCCCTTTCCTGTTTTCTTCTCCAGAATCCTCCCATTCCATCATCGCTCCCTCATGAGGGTGCTTCCCCACCTACCCACCTACCCACTCCCCCCCTTACTCCCCACCTTGACATTTTATTATACCGGGGCACCATGTCTTCACAGGACCAAGGGCCTCTCCTCCAGTTGATGACCTATAAGGCCATCCTCTGCTACATATGCATCTGGATCCATGTGTCAGTGGTTAAGAATAGAGGTTTCTTATGCTGCTGTAGGAAGCATGAAATCCTGTCTGCATGTCTGCTCCATCTCACCCCAGCTAATGGACACTTGAAGACACCCCTCTGTGGGTTTTAAACTCTAGGTGCAACTCTTGATTCATTAAACATAATTAATTTTTTTCACACCAACTAAGTTCTGGGAGTAGCAGAGATAAAATATAGGTTGCTTTGGGCATTTCTCCTCATCTCTTGAGCATTGAGTTCTTGGTACATTCTGTGTGAGAATTAAATGCAAGAGCTAAGTGGGTCAATAGTGGGTCAATGTATTCTCAGGGCCTTCCCTTCCTACCAGTTTACCCCTCTGCAAGTCTCATTGTTCTTGAACTCTAGAAAGTTGATGGAAAGTTCTATCAGGATTCCTCTTCTTAATTCTGCGCTGTCCTCTTCAGCATCAATGGCTTCTCCTAAGAATCCTAGTTTCAACAATACTAGTTTGTCTTAGGTCTTCCCCAATGGCTTAAATGTTCAGTCGAAAATATCCTCACCAAAAGGATAATTTGAAGTTTCCCTTCCCTGTGCATTATCACTAAACTTCAATTTACCTCCCAGTGTTACCCATCCCTGTGCTTAAACTGAAAGCTAAAAGTATTCTCACCTACAGAATGAGAAGTTTCCTTACACCTGTATTCCTTAAATTCCACAGTTATGTATGGAATATCAGATAAGAGGCAATACTACATGAAATAGAAGCATATGAAAAAGGAAAAAAAATACTAAATGTCTGCCAAATGTCCTGAGAAAAAAAATAACAGTGCCTGTCATGTAGGCACCTTGACAATACCTTTTAAAGTCACAACTGTAACCACTCTACAACATCCCGCCTCTGGTAACTGTTTCCCACCACAGCACACAATCACAACATTTGATGGCTGTCTATACTTTCAAAACAAACTTAAGATTCTGGGTGCCATATGGAACTATTCAAAATCAAGGACACCAGCCAATCCAGGTTCGCTTTTAATCCCACCGGATGAGCATTATAAAGTCTGTTCCTCTTTGGATGGCCAGCATTCCGTCGCAGGCTCAGCTCACTTTCATTCCCATCTTGCTTGCTGCTGTCATTTCCAGCTGGTAGAAGAAAGATATTCCCACCAAGAACCAGACCACGTGCCAATTTTCTCACCAAATGATTCCCACTTCATTGCGTGTTCATTCGTTACTGAAGCTTACCATTAACCAGCCTCAAAAGCATGGCCATACACCTTCCCAATTAGAGTCTGACTTCTAAGGTGAAAAGATCAAACGCATTCAAACTCCTAGCTCAGTGGTGTCTAGCAGAGGGCTTTCTTCGGTACATGTATTTTCAGATCAGTAAATATTTCTGAAACGAAATAACTTCTCGTGCTGTAATTAAACTTGGTATGACCTTCCTTTGGATGAAGAGAGGAAGTGAGCTATGAATCATGAAGGGTATTAGGAAGTTAGGTAAATTTGCAAGTTTTAACCTTCGGAGTCTTAATTTAAGTTAAGAAGCACTTTTTAAAAAAATATACACAGAATGTTTGCCTTCTGTTCCTTCTCTTGCTGAGGGACATTATTCTCCAAACCTGCAAAAGACAAGTTAGGTGAGGTTATTTCTCCTTCATTCCTCGTAGATTTCTCTTTTAAAATGATAAAGTTTCAAACATTATCTGCTTTCTTTTTTAAATTATGTTAAGCAAAAATCCAAAAAAAAAATCCATACATGTATAAGATACAACATTCACAATCCAAGAATTAGAAGTCCCCTTTGTTCCAATTATTGAATTTTGAAAATAATAAAGGGGGTTTTAAAAACACATCTAAGGATGTTCTTTTTCAAAAAAATAATTCTCAAAAGGTACCTATGGATTTATTGAAATATTTATGATAAAACGAAACCCAGAGGCTTTATGTTGGTGGCATCAGAAAAAGGTTGTATGATAGGCAGGGTCTGATTCTTGGGGTGAATTATTAAAAATATATTCTTCTGTACAGATCAAGAATTGAGAGATCAAGCAGTACAGTTCAAAAGTTGAAAGAGATTAGATAAAAGATGGGTGTGCAGGAAAGCCCAAGGAAGAGATGAAACAGCCGTGGGGTTGGGCACAGATTCTATGCCATGATCTGTGTGCACAAGGACTCCGTTTTAAAAGAGAGCATCTGTGTGCACAATTCATGTCAAATATTAAATCTGCAATTATGCCATACAAATCCACATGACACTTATTTGATAATATCACTCTATTGGCAAAAACACATTTTGACTAATTTGGACACTTATCAAAGTCTTATTCATTTAATCCAAATAAATTTCTCATGAATAAAATGCTACTAGTCCTAATATTTTACAAAAGAGAAAACAGAGAAGACAGGGAATTCATGCAAGTGTTCTTCCTTTGATGAAATGTGAGATGGGCCACTTTTACATTTATACTTGGAAACTGGTTACTAGGTTTGTCTATATTTTTAAAAAATGGTCTTATTCTCAGTTGTATGTAGCAGATGAATCTCTTTACTGTGTGGGGTTGATATTTAAATGAAAAAAAAGTTACCACAAGGTCATGTACTTGGATGCTTCATCCCCAGTTTGTGGCACTATTTAGAGAGATTATGAAACTTTCTTAAAGAGATGCTGCTGGGGGAAGTATGTCACTGGAAGTAGGCCTTGAAGGTCTGTAGCTTTCTACCATTCCCTTTCCCTGTCCCTGTCCCTGTTGCTGTTCCTGGCCTCTCCTTCTCCCTCCCTCTTCCATCCTTCTCCCTTTCCTTTCCTTCCCTCTCTCCATCCCTCCTACTCTCTCCCTTGCTCCTTACCCCCCTCTGTTTCATATGTGTGAGTGACATGTGATCAAGCAGCTTCTGTTTGTTCCTCCAGCTGTTGTTCTTTCTGAATTATTATTGGTGTGTTACCCCTGAATTTAGACACCAAAATAATTCTTCCTCTATAACTTGTTCTTGGTCATAGTGATTTATCACAGAAACAGAGACTTCCATATGACTCTTTTCTTACAAAGGCAACCTTTGAGGACACCAGGCATGGTGCCAGTGTATTAATAGCAGTGTATTAGCTACCCTCCTTGCCAATAGTCTGTTGATCAGTTAGATGAAGCCCATTGTCTTGTAGGACAGAAAGAAACTTGTAGTTTGATAGTTAGTTTGATAGGATAAAGAAGCAATTCTGAAGGTACACGTGGTTCAGAGGGTTCTACGGATTAAATTATTGAACTTGCTCATCTAGGCTTTCTTTTTTTTTCTCAGAAAGTCAACCTCCTCTCCATAGTGTAGTTCCTGACCTTGACAAGATAAGTTGAGTTAAAATTCATCTTTCTGTAGTCCTCAAATATTATTAATCCTTAAGCTCTGGGCCATTTTTTTTCACCCTTTTATTTATAAGATATGAGAATGATTTTCTCTACTATTTATAGAATTCTTAGGAGACAATAAACTGTGAGTTCTCAACTACTAAGAATACTAGTGCAATAGTAACATTACTGTTTGGAAAGTACATGGATTTTCAGGTAATTGACAATTGTAACCATGGTTTCATTAAAAGAAATGTTAAACATATAAAGTAGAAATAGATGTCTCTTAGGAAACATTATTTGAGTATAGATACCAGGTGACTTGGAAGTATACAGCTAATGTGAGAAAAAAAAATCACCATAGATGGTGAAGTCAGTGAACTCTCACTGTTACATAATAAAATCAACAGTGCCTTTTATTTTTATGGTCCACGTTTAGCAGTATTCAGGAACATAAATAGATGATGCTCTACCAAAACCTGGTCAACTTCCTGATGCTGTGTCATTTCATTCTCTCTCTTTCTCAGTGGCTTTTCAGTGACTTTCCACAGATTTTCTGTTCAGTCCTTTCCTACCACAGTTGGCCCTAAGATTCCACCCACACATATGGGCTCACGCAGACCTCTATGGTAATCATTCTCAGACTTCTTTTCCTGTCTCCGGTCACATCCTATGAACTGCAGGCTCATATTTCTAATTAGATCATCCGTATCTACATGTGGTTGTTTTATCTTTTCTTCAACTTCTTTACAATTGAAATCATCATTTTCCCATGAGCCTGGCCTTTTTTAGTATTTTCCGATAGGATTAGGTCATACACAGAGACAGTCAGATGTTTCTTCTTCCTGTAAAACACATTCAGTTTAACTCACAGTCATCCTAGAGATGTGGTCTGTTTCTATTTTCTTACTTGATGCACTAGCATTAGAATCAGTCAGTTCTAACACAGACCCTTAAAGTGAGTGTGACCCTCAGTCTCCCATTGTCACCATGCATTCAATCAACAGTTTCCTTTAGCATGCCTCTTGTAAATGTTGATATTTCTCTAGATCTCCCACCATCAGCATAACAGTGTTTTCATGGAAGTCCAAATCCTTTAAGCTGCATCCTTTTTTTTATTTAAATCAATCTGATCATGCAAATTAGGTTATATCTCACCTCATTTAAAAGTTTTCATAACAACTGGTTATTTAAAGAATAATCAAGGTCAAAGGGGTCTGATTCTGGTTTGTGCCTGTCTGGTGATCAGCTTAATTTACTTTATATTTTATATGTCTTTGTTTACTGTGAACCAAACTTCTTTTTAATAAATCATTATTTATTTTTTTCTTTTCCCAGTTTTAAAGCTTGATTTTATTCTCATTTCTCATCCCATCTTAGGTAAATTTCACGTGTTTTTCTCTGCTTGGGGTTCACATGGGTCGTGGGGCTTAGCCTTTTCTCTGTAATTCATGTGTCACTTGAATTGAGTCATTTCATAATCATAGATGATGTCATATTCTCCCCAGTTATAAACATTCAAGGTTATCTGCTCAGGGAAACTTTTACAGTTCCAATTTAGTAATTACGTGTCCCTATTTGTCTCAGGGTTTGGTAGCAACAGGTTCATGGGTATCTTTCATTTGTTTCTGTATTTTAGAGATTCTATCCTCTCTTATAATAACAAAAATAGGCTGAAAGAAAAAAAGTGAATGGATAAATAAAGTATCTCACGCTCAGTTGAGTGAGCTGTGCCAAGTGCATAGTGTAGGTAGTTCCACAGCGAATGAACAGCATTCTTATGCTTATCTTCATGTGCCAAATAGGAGAGTGTATAAATGTAAAGTCTCATTTAAAGAAGAATGCTCAGCAAATTCTCATTCCCAGCATGTTGACCAGTCATGAGTCTCTGCATGCACTACTGTCCTATGCAAAAAGGTTGAAAGCAACACAAATCCATTAAAATAAATATGAGTATTTAGAAGGCAGTGTCACAATATATCTAGGTAGAAGAAAAAAATTAGTGACAAGTTTCCTAATAGTTTTGACTGTTGACCAGGTTTGTCGTAGTAGATGTGACCTCTTTCTGGTGAAGTGGGTCACATATAAAGTCAGCAAGTGATTGGTTATCCTCCTACCAGTCATGGCACTATTGTAACAGTGGGTCCATCTTGCCTGGATAGTCAGTATCATGGCGTTTGGGATTTAAACCTGTGGTCTGTCTTTCACTGCATCCTATTCTGTCACATATGTGTGTTTTCAACAATGAAGTCTTGCCATCCAATTCTTGCAGACTCCAGAGAGAAGTGTCTCACACATGGCACTGAGATTTTTATGTAATAACCCATCTATTTTGAAAGATGTTGTACACCAGAAGAAGGTACCTATATTCAAGTTCCTTCTTTAGAAATATTTTAAAAATTAGTTTACTACCTCGGATTATGCATCTCAGTCTTGGTTTGATCCCTTAGCCCATTTGCCTCTTTGTCTTCCAGATATCCACTTAGACAATACAGGGAACAGCCACCTTCAAGAACTCTGCATAAGAAGGTAAATTGGAAAACTTGACAGTGTCTATATAAATAAAAAAAACTTTAAGTCCATAATTCTACTTCTTGGAATTGTTCTTAAAAATTAAAACCCCATAGAAACATGAATAGAAAGGTTGTCATTAATATTACATTACTGAAGACATAAAAAATCTACCTATAGTTATGAATAGGGAACTAGTATAACATCTTAGTTTATATTCATGTATGTCCTAAAGTACACTCCAGTTATTAGATGGGAATTAGGTATACATCAACAAGTTTGTGAGCTACAATTCAACATAGACTTTATCTTTTTCCCCTGATGTAAGACCAGAGAACAGTAAATAGCTTTGAACATTGTCTATTTAGGTGAATAAATTTAATATTTATTATCATGAAAAGTTATCTGAAAACATATGAAGTAAAAAAAACAAATTAAATTCTATAATAATCCATGGGAGAACATCTAATTTAGATCCGATGAAATAAATGTATAAATGAAAAAGAGAATGCTATGTTTTAAGCTGCCTTCAAAAGTGCTCTCTGTGGATTGGGGATTGAGGCAAGAACAGTAATACTTCATGTGCTTAGTTAGCTATTGCTTGCCTCTTTTGGAACAAGTAGGTATTCATGCATCATTTAAAAATCATCACGATTCATTTGAAAATCATTTGAAATTATAATATAAAGTGGAGCATTTATATTTTGAGCAGGGAAAAGTAATATTAACTAAGACTGTATGCTGATCATGATCCATCCACTTTTTAAATAATTTGCCTGTATTAACTCACCTGTTCCAGGTTCTTTTAATCCCCACAAGAGAAGCACCATTACCATTTTGTAGATAAGGACACCTGGGACATAGTGATTTTCTAAAATCATGAAGTTTACATGGTGGTTAATTCATAAGAATAACCTAGGCATTCAGTATCCGGGATCTCTATGGATGTCCACAACTATGTTTTGTTTGACTGCAATCATTTTACCAATCCAACAACAAGTTTATTGGAACAATGAAAATGATTATAGGAACAACAAATTTTTCAAATATGATTATAAATCTAAAAATTAAATATTTTAATATTTAAGTTTATTATCAGTATTATAAAGGTTTTCATGCATGCTGGTATGTTTGTGTGTGTGTGTTTGAGGTGAAGTGTAGAGTCTCTAGAAGAAAGTTAATGAGAACATATCATATAGCAGAAAGAACTCTATAAGGAAAAAGTATACCCAAATCCAGAATTGAAAACAGAGGCAGAAATTCTTGAGAGTTATTAGTTAGAGTCTTGATAGATAATGCCATTAAAATGCATAAATTGTGTACTTGACATCACTTAGTAATAGTTATTATTATTATTATTATTATTAGTAGTAGTAGTAGTATTATTGATGTGATATAGGATAATGGGATTCATTCTTAGAAAAGCTGAGTCATCAGGTTGTATATAGGACCTAGTTCACGGTCACCAGGTCATCTACAGGGCCTGTTACACAGTCCCTCAAACAAAGCACATTGTGGCGCACATTCACACAACTTTGTTGTGACACTGCTCATTTGTTTGGCTAGAGATTGCTTTTTCTTACTTGAACTGACAGTTTTCTATAGTTTATTTTTTATTTCTACTGAACTTGTTAAAGAATTCTACCAGACCCAGAACTACCAGGACCCAGTGCCTAGTAGACCAGCGTGTTTGATCTGCACCAGGCTTTGATGATGTAATCTTGGCAAGTACTCAGCCATTGAACCACATCTCTAGTCCTAATCCCTAGACATTTTAAAGGGAAAATGAGAGCTACTTTCATCATATAAATTTTCTCGAATGGTACCAGAAACAATAACAATGTTTTTGTTTGTTTGTTTGGTTGTATGGTTGGTTTTCAGACTTTGATTATTGTCATTTCTTTCTCCTGTGGTCATTTTGTACAACTATACTTACTACCTAGCTCAATGGTTAGTTAAGGCAATTACATATTTATCTAAAGAAATGTCATCAACTCTTCAAAAATGTAAAGCTTTCTTTTATTGAACCTTGTTTGCTGAGGACCATCACAATATACAGCCAAGAAGGTGCTCCTTAAGCAGCAAGCGAAAAAAAGAAGGGGTATATTTTAACGTAGCTCATATAATTAGTTGTCACCTTATTAAAATAATGATTATGTCTTCCAAAGTTAATGGATGCATTGAAACGCTCACATTTATTGAATGATTTTTATGCCCATTCTAAATCACACACATGCATGTGTCGCACACACCAACATGCATTAATATCTCTCTTCACTCTTAGCCCAGATAACATGACCAATTTACACCTACCAACAAATGAGGTGTGGGAAGGGCAAGTTGACCAATGTCAGACAAATAATCAGTCTGATAAGTGGGCTTTAATCTCAGGCTTGTTTTCTGTAAGGGTTTTGCTTTCCCTGAGGGAAAATAGGAAGCAGTCATGAAGAGGAGCAAAAGCAATGTGGGATTAGAAGGATCTGCTGATTAGAGTGCTATGATTTCTACCACAGCTCCCACTCTACAGTGGGATGACTCTAGTACATTGCATACTGGCACCACGTCTATGCCAACACTCCTAAACAAACCTGAGGATAAACCAATGGCTGCTTTCAGCAAAGCTGTCATCTTCCCGGGATTAACACAGAACGCTAAACAGACCTTGCTCTCTTTAGAATATGCTCTGTTGTTTTTACCTGAAAGCCATCCTGATTTTGTCTAAACATAAACTGAGAAAGCTACAAACATTTTATTTCCTGATGTGCCTAGGACACATCAGGAGGTAGAACATGCTAGGTCCATTTATTAACCATTGCCTTTCTGCACGGAAAAATGCATGCTCAGAGTCTGACATTTGAAACTAAGAAGTTCCAGAAATCTCTTTATCTATATTGTCGGGAGTTCATAGAAAGCATTCTTTCTTTTCAATGCTCAATGCACAAAATTTAATTACAGTTCTTTTGGGTAACAAATCAGAGGTGTTTCTGGTAGTGAAAACATTCTTAAGAGCTGAGTGCAAGAAATTTTTTTTAGAGAGCACTGACAGCCAAGAACAGATTGTCTTACTTACAGATTGTTGATGTTTTATTTTTAAATAACTATTGCAGGTGAGTGATGATCTGGATGAAGAAAAAGTTTCCTGAATGTCCCATCTTTCATCATTGTCAGAGAGCATGTTCCGAGTTATTCAGGAATGTAAGGAGGAAGTAGCTGCTATGAATCCTCTTAGTGATGGCAGAAGCCCAGTGGGTCACATGTGATAGAGTTTTTCTTTAATTACCACACTGTGAGAGAGCACTGTATTAAGAAATTTGAGGTGACTACCCTACAAATAGTATGGGAAAGAGGGGGGTAACCTTGACTTATGTAATTGATTATTAATAATTAATAATAATAATAATTTTATTATATAATAATTATATAATAATTAATAATTAATAATTGATCAAAACCAGCTCTTCCTCTCATAATGCTTCTATTTCACATACATTATGCTTATTTGTTTATTATTTATTTATTTAGTGGCAAGAAGACATTGACAGGCTGTTTGCTGAATATGATACTGGGCTGATTTAATAATAATAATAATAATAATAATAATAATAATAATAAATAATAATAAACCCTGATTATTTAGTAAATCATTAAATATTTTGAAGATATTTTTTCAGATTACTTGAAAGACAGGGAGGAAGAAAGAAAGAAGAAGGGAAGGGAAGGAAGGGAAGGAAAAGAAAGGAAAATAAAAGAAAGTGAACGAAAGAGAAAACAAGAGGTTAGGTGTTAATTAAATTTTGCCTTGGGGCATTATTACTTTGAAAGTAATTCAAATATTTTGCTTATATTGGAAAGGTTTGTGGAGAAACAACTGTGAATGGGATTCAAAACAACACTCAGGAAGAGAGCTATTCCCTTTGGTCAGAGGGTATTGTGTCAGCAATACTGCTGAATCAATCAAAAAGAAGAAAGGGAGAGCAAATGCCAGCCAGAGAATGGACTTGTCAGGCTGATTGACTAGGTGGCAAGATGCAATTTGAGATGTTCTATGTCAAAAGATAAGTACTCACTTTTTGTCTGAGTGCTGAAAAAAAAAATAAATGTGAAAAATCTTATGGAAACATTATTATTGAGTAATATAAAGAAACTAAATTGATTCTGCATAAAATTAAAAACAACATAAAAAATTAATTGTCTAATAGCATTGCACATTGCTGAGTGTGGACAAGCGCTGAGATTAATTTCAGAACTTCATATGTGCTTGCGTTGCACCTTTTTCTTTTTTTGACATCTTTGTTAAATAAGCAACATGTCAAAGCCACAAGTTCTCTTTTAGTTACAAAAAGAAAAAAAAATGTGTTTCAGGTGAATTATTTGACCTTTGGGAAAAATATTTTAGGAATTGGAACCCCGAGAACATTTTTTCCTCTGCGGATTTGAAGAACAAGACTGACAACAACAGGAAGCTGTAATTGGTTTACTTTTGCTTTTATTTATGTGACTATTGCTGGGTTTCTTCTGAACTGGCTTCAGTTGCCTTCTGCCATGGCACCAGAGAAGCATTAGACACCACGCTCTTAAGAAACAGGTCTGCCTGTGACAACGAATGGCCAGAGGAGTTCAGAATATTATGTTTTTTTTCTGAAACTAGTATCTTCTTTCATTCCATTTATGTGTTCACTTGAAGTTTAAATTCTAATTTTTATTTGACCTATGGAGTTCTTGATTAACCTATATCACAAAAATTTAATGAAAATGGGGTTTTCATTCCTTTTCCTGCTCCTTTGCAGAGTCCCATCATTATGTCCAAAAGGTTTTATTAGTTATATTCAACATTTGCCTTTGCCCTGTGTAATCACCCACAAAATAATCCTCATGCCTTATTGTTAATTTTTATCATGTATGATGAAGGCAGCCATGACTAATGTGTGCTCATGTGTGACTATGACATGTTCACAAGGGTCTACACCCTTCAGTTCTTGGCATCTTCCCAACCTCTTTCCTGAGATCATTTCTGGGTCGTGAATGGGTAGTATAGAAGATATATATATATATATATATATATATATATATATATGATATAGACAACGTTTAGATATAGATTAGATAGAGAGAGATAGATTAGATATAGATACAGATATAGATAGAGATAGAGATTTAGGTATAGGCATATAGAGAGATAGAGAGATAGATGTATTTAGATGTTAAGTTGAACAATGTCTTCATGGGGCTTGTTGAGTCTCCTGGTTCAGTCTCAACTCTTTTGGAAGTTTAAGTGAACCTGCAGCTGAGTGCCTGTAAGCCATGTGCCCAATGCAAACAGCTACTCTTAGCTTCACCTGTTCCCTCAAAGTGCCTGGGAATGCACTTCCATTAACTTCCTGTTTCTCCATGTTACAGTGTTTTGATATGTTTATGGGAACATTTTAAAGAGCATTTATAGCCTCCTCTTTCCCTCACTCCACTGTTCATTAAAAATCATGTATGTTGTCTCTTTTCTCTGCCAACCATGATAAAAAGAAAATGAAAAAAAAATCTCTAAGATACATATTTACTGGTGCAATGAGTGTATGTGTGTTTGTGTGTATCTGTGTGTGTGTGTGTGTGTGTGTGTGTGTGTGTGTGTGTGTGCAGGTTTCTCTGGCAAGAGAAGAACTTAAGAATGAATGTTAGCATTTCATTTGAACGTTGTCTTCAGCATGGAGAAGAGTGAGGAGAGATGGTCAGAATTGGAGGATGTAGAGGCCTGTGACATTCATTCATGTGACCATGGCATGGCCAGAAGAGTCATAAACACACAACAGACTTACTGAAAAGTAACAGTGAGGCATGGGATTATTTTGTGTGTGATTACACAGGGGAGCCGAAAAGGTTGACGACAAGAAATTCATTTGGAATTCTCTACGTGCTCAACTTAATGACTTGTATTTATTTTCTTAGTAAGCTTCAAAGTAGAAATTATTCAAATATCTTAAAAACCAATTCCTTATAACTATGCGTTTTTCTTTTTACTTTTGAGAACTGGGTGTTATTAAATCTCTATTACTTATATGTTATTAAGTGATTTGTGTATGAAATGATGCATATTCATTAGAAATGGTAAACTCACCACCGTGATTCCATGGAAGCTATGTGCTATGTTTAACACAGTGTAGATTCCCACTAAGAAATCTACATTCTGTTCTAGTTGCCAAGTGCTATCTTTAGGGTTCTGAAAATAAAGACTCTTTGGTTTTGGTTTCTAAAACAAACTATTTGCTATTTATGTTCCCAGTTCTTTATCTTTTATAAAACAGAATTGAATTAAATTACTCTGAGAGCTTTTCAGATATCTGAAATGCCAATGATATTGCACCCCATCCATGAGTTTTATGGACTTCTGATGACATAACTTCTTAAATACACATATACTAAAAAAATTGCATAAGACATTTATGGTCTGTAAGGGTGTCGGGCAAGCCAAGAATCCTCAACACATTTACTCTGTATTGTGTCAGTTAGATATACATTTACTCTGTATTGTATCACTGTTTGTTATATTGACAACTTTGCCTGTTTTACTTTGAAGATGCCCACTTATGACCCTATAAACTTTGCAAAGATGTCCAAGTTCATAGCACAGAACTATGATTAACCAAATACCGTCACAGAATTATTCTGTCTTTGCTCTGAGATCTCACGTTAGCTGCTCTTGATTAGAAATGGAGATAAAATTAATTGTCAGGGTTTTGATAGGGATTTCACAAGCTTAGAAGGTTTTATTAGCTAATCCCAACAACGTCTGTGTGAGACAGTTTGTGTCATCTCATCATTGCCCCACCCACAATTATTCGGACTAGAGACAATGGGCAGTATATTAGCCAGAAAACACGCTCTTCCCCTCTTATGCTCTTGCTCTCTTGGTCTCCCCACCCCTGCCTCTCTCCTCCTTTTCTTTTCACCTCTCTCTCCTTGTGCTCATGGCCGGCCTCTGCTTCTCTACTTCTTTCTTCTCTCTGACTCTACTGCCCTCTTAACACCCCATGCCCTGAATAAACTTTATTCTGTACTATTAAAATAAACAAGAAAACACTAGACCAGAAGGCCTGACTTTTTTTTTTACATGCAGTCCACATTCTTTGTAGCCTCGCTTGTGTTGTAATAATGAAGAGAAACCCTATACTGCACACCATGACCTGCCTGCCCTGTTTTGACTAAAACAAAGAACGTATTCTAGCCACATGCCTTGTAGTGGAGTAGAAGTACCTTACCATCTCTGGACCAGCTCACGATCAGGATGGAAACAGATGCAGAAGTATGTCAATCTGCTGATGTGGAATCTCTGAACACTGTAAGGGATCGTACTAAAAGCGACAGAATAAAGGCTGTGATTTGGGTTTGAGGAAAGAGGAGAAATGGAAGGCTAGTAGGGTGAGGAAACCTCTGTGTGGTTGGATGCCACACATGTCAGCTTCAGCACAGGAGCGGTGCTGCAACAGGACTCTCGCTCTGAAGGCTTCACCAGTTGAGTCTTCTGGTTGACTTCCAGAGTCCATGGGTATTGCAATCGTGTAAGGAAGGCTCCATTGCATTTCTTTCAATGGACTCCTGTCAATATCAAAGAAGCAACAGCAGCAACAGAAACTGTTGGGATGGGAGAAATCACAACTACCAACCTAGGAAGGCTATTGTGGAATGTAGATTGGAACAATATCCCCATGCCCAATTAGTAGACCCAGGCACTTACCTGATGTCTTCCTGTGTAAGGCAGGGATTGGGGGAAGAAATCTTCATGTTCTTTATGCAGGTGCCTATTTATAAGAAAAAGAAGTACTTACAATATTGTGAGACAATGGTAACTATTTCAAATGATTTACTTATTCTCAGCTAACATATATTAAAATAGAAATGGAAAACCACAAACAAAAGAATTTAGAAACTTTTATCATATTTTAAAACCTCTTAAGGTTATATTTTTAGTTTGTAACTATGTCTGCACAAGTCACCATACCCACATGGAGGCCAGAGGACAACATGAGGGAGTTAATTCTCTCTTTCCACAAAGTAGGTCCCCAGAGTTGAGCTGAAGCTGATAGTTTTGGTGGTAATTTCAGTTTCCCACTTATCCATCTCTTGGCCCTCCTCACTGTATGTTTTAACAGGCAATGGAGGAGGCTGGAGAGGTGTCCAGCCATTAAGAGCACTTGTTGTTTGGTAGAGAAGTGCATTTGGAACTCAGAAGTCATATGATGACTCATATCTATCTGTAACTCCATTTCTAGGGACCTAACTCCCTCTTCTGACCTCCACAGCATCAGACCGCCACAGGCAAAAATACCTCTATGCAAAAACAAAACACATACACTTACAATAATTTAACCTGCAGTTAAAGTATATAAAATATTTTAAAAATAAGATCATACTAATAAGTTCAGGTTCTTTCTTAAAAAAAAAACATAGAAGGTAAGAATCTCATGTCAAAGGTTTATAATCATGATCTATTATAATATCTTAGAAAATTGTTGCTATTATGCAAAATGTTTCTCAATTTGCCTATATAATGCTGTGTGTGTGTTTGTGTGTATGTGTGTGTGTGTGTGTGTGTGTGCACATACTCACACATTTGAAAATGTTTCAAGGATAAGGGTCTTTGATAAGTGTCTTTTTTTATAACTCTCCAGTATGTTCTTTGAAACACCATGTCTTGGTGAACCTGCAAATCAATTACTAAGCCAGAATATCTAATGGGCTAGACTGTGTCTGCTGACCTCTGCCCTTCGACACTGAGGTCATAGATATGCACACCTTCACCCACCCATCTTCTGTGTAGCTGCCCGATTCTCGAACTCCATTCCTCATATTCATGGGTATACTCATGCATACCCACTGAGCCATCTTCTTGGCCCACATGATTCTGAATTTGAAGACATCCTAACAAACATGAGTAGCTGGTTGAAACAAATTTTTAATTTTTGATGTTTATTTGTTTGCGTTTTATGCATATGGGTGTTTTGCTTCATGCCTGCATGTGTACCACAGGTGTCAGGTGCCAGTGGGGGCCAAAAGAGGGAACTGATTTCTGGTCACTGCTCTTAAATACTGACCTATATCTCCAGCCCTAGAATGCATTATTGTTGAATATTTTTCCATCAGAACCTAATTAGAGGCCTTTCCATTTTAAATACTTTTCCCAATTTACTTTTATACACATATAATTAAGATACTAAATTCATTATTTGCTGACAAGTGTACTTCATTTGATACTTTCTAGATATGTTATATAAATGTTCTGATTCTTTAAAGCATATGAAGGTCATAAAATAGATTCTACTTCTATGTTGGAGTTCCTCAATATATACCACGGCAGACTACCATAATCTTCATATGATGAACTCTAGTTGTGCTAGCTTAGTTTTAAATAAAATACAAATGGTGCATTCCTTTAATCCCAGTGTGTGGGAGGCAGAAGCAGTCAGATCTCCTAGTTGAAGGACAGTCTGGTCTACAGAGTGAGCTCCAGGAAAGTCAGAGCTACACAGAGAAACCCTGTCTCAAATAAGTAAACAAACAAACAAGCAAATAAATGAAACAAAAGCAAAACTGACAACAAAATACTAATAAAGAGATAAATAGATAAATCACAGTGGCTGTAAGGTACAATGACTATGTGAACCTCCAATAGTAGTTCTCATCTTTTAACTTGAATACAACTGCCTTCCATTAAAATTCTTACAGTGGCATTTCAGCACTTACTGTACCTCTAATTCAATATTCCTTGTAGTCATCTGTTAACCACTAATCTTCTCCACACCAGCCCTGTGCCTTTTTCAAGATAAGGCCATGCCTCTCCCTCATTCATCTCATTTTAAAAACTTCAAACCTTAAGTACAAACCCTGATATCTTACAGACCTTCAATAAACACTTGTTAAGTAACTGAATGAATATGTGGATGAACCCCTGATGTTTTCTGTGACCAGACCAAGGCTGTGTGTAGAAGAAGTATTTCAATAAGCTGCTTCCTACCTTCACCCTTAAACCTGTGCTTACAGTGAGGTTCACATGATACTAAAACTGGGTGCAAATAATTTTACTCAATAAGATTTCAGAGTTGGATGTATTTTAAAAGTGAATGAAGATTGAAAAGCTTCCCTAGTATGTGCGGTGCAGTTTGAAAATGAAAATAATGACTTATTATTGCAGACTTATTAACACGAGCTATTGTCCTGATTATTCTAACACAAAGCGAATGCCATTTACTTCAAAAGAAATTGATCTAGATCTGCAATCTAAAGAGGCGAGAAACACAACAGATTTTCTTTATGCCGTGTTTGGGATGCAGTTAAATTATTTTAGGATGTTCAGCAGTGTAGCGCAAATTCAAATCCTGTGGGCAAAGCTAAGCAAGCAATGTTAGGCAGCTTAGCCCCTTAATCTTTTGGTGTTGAGTCTGTTGGGTCTGTGCTGTGAAATGGACCCCGTGGCTTTCATGTGGAAAATGAGAATGCTCTGTTACAGCTGATGTGGGAGTAAAGAAGTAAACATAAGGAACCCTTACCAGCTCTTAATATCAACTGCACTAAGTAAGTGTGACTAACTGCTTTCCAGTAGTGATCTATCAGGGGCTGACCAAATACTGTTTCTGGATGTCCACGTTAATGGCTTTTAGTTATTGATCTATCAGGGCTTTAACAAATACTATTTTTATATACCCACTTTGCAAACAGGATCAGAAAGCACAGGAAAGTTGAACAAACTTGTTGTTAACCAAGTTACAGAAAAATAGATTGATTTCCTTTAGTCTGTCCTAAGAGAATGCCCAAGGGACATTTATTGATCCAGATCATTAATCATTAACTTATCAATCAGTAAAATGTTAATAGAAATTTTGTATATTTTTAGTTACTTGGTAAATGAAGTATATCAGGCCATTTTTACAGAAACATTGAATTTGAAGAGAGGACTTATTACATTTTCTTTTGCTCTTTAAAATATTTCTGAGTCACTTTAAGTTTATAATAATGTCACCTTAGTTTATAATAATGAGAAGGCAGCAAAGCCTGTTCTCTGTGTCAAAATAAAATAATCAATTAAACTGCTGAGTAAACAGGCTATTAGTGTTCAAGGATAAAGTTGAATGGAATGTATTTGGGATATGTAAATGATACTTTGATTTCAGTCACATTTGGGTAGATTCCAGACCCCATTAATGTAAACACTGAAAGTACATTTATTTATTTAGAGATGAGAGGGTCTTTCTGGGTTCTCTCTGTGTCTGCCACACTCTGCCTAGCAGCCATATCTACTCTCTCAAGTTGGTGATTAGACTTTTGGACCATTTTAAAGCATAAGAGGGGTTTTATTTCTAAGTATCTAAGGCTTTAAGCACAAATCCCAATTGTAAGCTTCAAGACACTTGCATCCTGATTACCCTTTCAGTTCTTAATTACCCCAGAATCGGGTTATAAGCAAGTAATGGTAATAGAGAGGAAAGCGGTGGGGTGGCATTCAGTACAGGCTCTGAATTATTTCACACGTTAGAAATACCCCACTCTTACTGAGAACAACAAACGAACCAAAAACCACAAAGAATACATAATTTCTCCAATGTTGTACACACACAGAGGAGGATAACTCATCTTGCCGTGAGAGTACAGAGATGCTTATAAGTATCTTTTACATTTCTAAAAGAGAGCCAATGTACATAACAATATCATATCCATGATATAATTCTCCAAAGATTAGATATTGCAAGTGTTATCATCACTGCCTTCTATCAGTTATACTGAAAGAATTTTCCCAATGATACATACTTTATAATAGTGTGTGTTTGTGTGTCTGTGTGTTTGTGTGTGTGTCTGTGTGTATGTAAATTAGACACTTCCCTTGTAGAGGACAAGAAAGGAATACATTTCTGATTGAACTGTAAAGTAAACGCACATAACATGGTTTGTTTGTTTTCACTCAAACTGAGATTATGCTCGTAAAGAGCAAACAGTAAAAAAAAAAAAAAATCAGATTTTGAGAATATATCTTAGAAGTTAAAATCAGGGAAAGATGTTTTATATTCTCAGTTGAAAATCAATTAAAGAGAAGACACAAGAAAGACATGGTTGTGTTGTGTTATTACTATGGAATATTTATAACATCCTGTTCTCAAAGCATGCTTATTAACACCCATGGAGTTGGGTTATATCTCCTATTTGTGGCCTTTGTACATTTTTAACACAGTTGCTTACTCTTCCTGCCCCTGGCTATAATATTGTAAGTGGTGGTTCACTAGTTTTATTCCCTTTAGTTTACAATGGATTTTACATACTATAAGAGTCTCCTGTCATCTATCCAGACACACTCAAACTTCAACTACAAGTCGGGCTATTTCTTTTAAGAGAAGGTACAGACCTGGAACAGTCTTAGAGGTACATGGACTCTGCAGAATATTTTTTCTCATGCAGATTCCACATTCATGCCTAAATCATGGCTATGTTTATTTCACATACATACATAAATCATGGCTGAGTTTTTTAATAGGATGACAGGAAAATGAATTGTTTTAGATGTCCACACACATGTGAGGACATTAAAAAATGCCCATCACCAAAATAAAAAACACAGAATACTTAAGAAATCATCCACAGAATTTATGAAGCTCAAAAATAAGGAAGACCAGAATGTGGATACCTCAGTCCTTCTTAGAAGGGAGAACAAAACAGTGGAAGAAATACAAGGTCAAATAGAGCAGCAGGGATTGAAGAAAAGATCTACAGAGACTGTCTCACCTGGAGAACCACCCCATATGCAGTCATCAAACCTGTGCACTATTGCTGATGCCAAGAAGTGTTTACTGGTAGGAACCAGATACAGATATCTCCTCAGAGGCTCCCTCAGAGTCACACAAATACAGATGAGGATGCTTGCAGTTAAAAGTCCGACTGAACATGTACATGAAAAAGCTAGAGAAAGGACTGAAGGTGCTGAAAGGTTTGCAAGCTCATGGGAAGAGCAAGATCACCAAGGAGACAAGGCACTGAGGTAGAGAGGGTGATGGGGAGAGGAATCACCTACATAGAAGCAAGTTGAAGGGGAGAAAGGATGGGAGTGGAGGGCAGGGTATAACATTTGAAATGTATGTACAGAGAATATCCAAAAAAGTTGAAAAATATGTTTCAATGTTGTTTGTACAACTCATTGTTTTTGCTAAAAATGACACAGATGATGTTAGTATGAATTTGGGGGTATTTGTGTATATTGTCTGTAATTTATGTAAAAATGCTGAAGATGATTTTGTTACAGTATTTGATTTTAAAACTCAACACACAAGGCTCTAGTAATCAAGGTGTTGTGTGGGTAAAAAATAGCATTTGTGGAATTGATGGATTTAAGAAATAGATTCCATGCTTATTGTCAATGGAAAATTTTACCAGAGACTAGTCTGTAATGGATAAATCATAAAAGAAAAATAGACCTAAACTAACTTTCATCAAGATCATTGAACTCTTAATCTGTTAAAAACAAACTCACAGAGACAGACCTGATCTTAATAATCAGAAAGCTAAGACAGAAAACTCTATAGTGAGGCCAGCTTAACATACAGAGGCAGCTACAAAGAAAGAGAAAAATAGAAGAAAGGGAAGGCAAAAAGAGATAAATTTAGCAATTCAGCAAAGCAAGTAAATTGTAGGCTGAGAATGTCTGCTCCCTGTATATCTGATAAAGGACTTCTTTTCCTGCTATAAAATTTTTTAACTCAATAATAAAAAAACAGATGATCTAATAAAAAATGAAAAAAAGACTTTGTATCCTGCAATAAAAATTTTTAAAACTCAATAATAAAAAATGGGTAATCTAATAAAAACAAACAAAATATTTAAAGAAGATGCTTATCAGTAATGTAGGGATTGCAAATCACCAAAAGATATGGCCCTTAAAATCATTAGTCAAATTAAAATTAAAACCACAATACATCACCATTGCATACCAACCCTTGCATCTCAAATCAAGACTGGCAATTCCAAGTACAGCCGGGGCTTTATAGGGGGTGTAAGGCTCATATCTAACTGCTGGGAATATAGAGTTCTACATCTACTTTAGAACCGATTGTGATTATTCGTTGAGGTTCATCCCACTATTGCTACAAGTCTCAAAGCTCATCACACATGGAGTCTTGACCTAAAATTCTTGCTTTAAAAGTTGGGCTGAACCACTGAATCCAAATTCTAATCAGATGATGAGTGACAGATGAGCTCTGGTCATTGAAACATCACACTGCACTGAAAGAGATCCTAACAAGATAATAGGTAGATGAGAGGCAGAATGGGATATTGCCAAGGAAGCTAAGGGTGAGCACTGGTTCCATTCTAATGAAGAAAAAAATTATTTTAGTAGTATTGTTGCTTTACAATACTGTATAGTCTGCTTAATATGTATAATTTCTTTTGCACAGTTGATTTTTGTTTGATTGGTGTATATTGGCTTTTGTGACAATAACATTTTAATTGTATATCTTTTAGTTTTATTAGTTTTTCATCATAATCTCTCATGAAAGTCTTTTTTAAATGTCTTATTTATTTTTAAAATGTAGCTTTGGTGTATATTGTTATTTAGTTTGGAATATTTTTTTAAACAAGTTTTTAAAAAGAATGAGAGAAACCATTAGGAATCTAAGTAAGACTGTAGACAATCTATGCCCACAACCACTCTGCAAAGCTTGGGTAGAAGACACCCAGAAGTCTGGGCACTGAGGCGAGTAAGTGGTAGAAAAATGAGATATAAATATCTGTTATCCCCAAAGACCAAGTATACATGCCTGAAATGGGCTACAGCCTGCGGTTGTGTTGATGTCTAAGAGCTGTGCAGAACTGGCTCCACCCCTCACTGGCTTCTGCATGCCCTGAACATAGGACAGATGGTCTCTTCTACTCCTGCCACTTTCTACTTGCTGGCATCAGATCTGAGAACTGGCCCTATACCTAGTCTGCTGCCACACTCACTTCAAGTAAGCTTGAACTTTCCTCGGGGAGCACAAGAGAGTTGTCCCTGGTGATGGAGGTATTGGTTGGCCTGCCCCTCACAAACATGGGAGAGAAGGACCCAAAGGTGTAAACCTGAAAGAACTGGTCCTGCTCCCTAGACTGGAAGGGCAGAATAGCTCCTCTATTTCCTACAGCCTTCTGTATTAGGGGAGAGTGGTATGGTAGAGCAGGCTCCAAAGGGCATGAGTGAGTGAAAGCTGGTGGGTTCATCATTTCATCCGCAGCCAGGCCTAGATGCAGTTTCCCTCCCATAACATCTGCTTCAGCTATTAACTTTTGTAGCAAGTGAGGGGGTCTGGTCCTGCAAATCTAAAGCTTCAGAACCTCTTTGACATAGTACAACAACAGGAAATGCACGAGCAGTCAAGATGAAGATCTAGTATTAATAGTGTAAAAGAGGCCAGTGAGCTCAAGCTACACTCATTGAAATGAACATTTACAAGTAAAACTGTTTGGACAATAGACGATAATATGGGGTATACCATGACACGCAGAAGCTTGCCTGGAAAGATTTTTCTTTGGGGAGGTTGTAAGAGCAAAAGACAGCGACATGGAAAATAGTGAAATTGGGGTACAGGATGTGAAACTCACAAAGAAATAATAAAGAGGGTTTTTGTTTTGTTTTAGGAGTCTAAGCTGAAGGTGTTTGCAACCCCATAGGAAGACCAACAATATTAACCAAACAGACACACCCCCCCAGAGCTCCCAGGGACTAAATCATCATCCAAAAAGTACACATAAAGGGACCCATGGCTCCAGCTGCTTATGTGGCAGAGGATGGCATTGTTGGATATCAATGGGAGGAGAGGTCTTTGGTCCTGAGAAAGTTCGATGCCCCAGTGTAGGGAGGTGGGAGTGAGTGAGTGGGTGGGAGAGCACCCTCATAGAAGCAGGGGGAAGGAAGATGGAATAGGGGGTTTTCTGAGGAGAAACTTGAAAAGGGGATAACATTTGAAATGTAAATAAATAAAAAGGAGTCTAAGTGACTTGTCAATCAAAATTCTCATAAAAGTCTATCAATTATGAAACATGTCTATATTTTACTGAGTATTTGAATGGGGTGTATTTTACGTAACTTCTGAATTTATACATAGATATTGCATAATTGTAAAATTCAATAGTAAACTTTCTTGTAATTCACATATAACATATGTATGACCATCACATAACCCTCCCTTAATAATACTTGTGTGTTCATTGAACTGTAGATTGGTTATCTATAATAATATAATTCTATGCATGTTGAACACATAAGGACTGTTTGTCCTTGGAATTATTTCCTAAGACGTACACATCTATCCATACAATTTGTACATTGTTTTCAATACTGTACATTGTAAGAAGTCTAGCTATGGCCTAAAGTTCAGGAGATAAACATGTGTTACATTGTATACTACACATTTTAGAGGAGCACGTATGGACATTCCATTCTAAGGAGCCTAGAATCAGTTTAGCATTGATATCTTGGTATGACTGTATTTTAAAATGACCTTTACCCGTAAGATGTTCATAGACTTTGGAGGTGGGCTCTACAAGTTTCCCCTCCCCACAGTAGGGTATTATATCTAGGGTGCCCCCACCTTTGAATCCTGAGGGTGTCTTAACTCCCAGGTCTCTGGTACATTCTGATTCTCCCAACATCCTATCTCCCAAGGTCCCCTGTTTCCATTCTTCCTGCTGGCCCTCAGAGCTTCAGTCCTTTTCTTTCACCCAATTCCAGATCAAATACAGGGCAACAAGTGAGAGATAGGTTTGCTATTTCATAGTCAAGACGCTGACCAATAATTTGTTCCTGTCTGAAAACATTGCAGGGATAAAAATGGAGAAGAGTCTGTGGAAAAGAAGGTCTAGGGAAAGGCACAAAAGGGGATCTAACTCAATGAAAGGCCCCAAAGCCTGACACCATTACTGAGACCATGGAGCACTCACCAAAAGGGACCTATCATGGCTGCCCTCGGAAAGACCCAACACACAGCTGAAAGAGTCAGATGCAGATATTTTCACCCAACCAATGCACAGGAGCTGATGACCTCTATGATTAAATTAGAAAAAAAAGCTGCACAAAGTTGAGGAGGAAGGCAACCCTGTAAGAGGACCAGCAATCACAATTAACCTGGACCCCTGAGATCTGTCAGACACTGGATCACCAACCAGACAGCACACACCAACTGTTATGAGGCCCCCAACACATATACAGCAGAGGACTCTTGGGTCTGAATTCAGTCAGAAGAAGATGCACCTTACCCTCAAGAGACTGGAGATCCAGGGTTTACAGGTGTGGTGGGGTGGATGTGGTGGAGACATCCTTGTGGAGACCGTGGGGGCTGAGAGGAGGTATGGGATGTGGAACAGTCACTTGGAGGGTGAACTAGGAGGGGAATGAAATCTTGATTGTAAGAATAAAATTAAAAAAAATATGTTTACAGATCTTATTGAATTGATTTTTATTACGTCTTTCAAATGGTTACCTATAGTATATAAAGTTATTGGGCTTTCTATATTTGACATAGTCGATTTTGTGTTCTTTCTACATAGTTCTGAAAAACTTGTTCTTGCTTCACTGTCATTTTATCTAATTATACTAATAATTTGTATTGTTTCCCTGTTACTTGTCCTCATTCTTTCAATTTCCTTGGATGAAACATTCATAACTTGATCTTGCATGAATAGAATGAGTCCAGTGAGTTGAAAATTTTTCGGATGTTAGTGAAAGAGAAGGAACATCTCCTTAACACCCAAAGCAGGTACTGGGCTTAGGCTGTAGCGTTTTTAATGCTACTTTACCCATAAGCTAGGAAGGATGGTTTATATCCTCTCATTGTCAAGTGATGCCAGAGATAAGAATGGGGTAGTTTTCTTTTTAATTTCTTGTTGTAGGAAGAAACAAGCAATGTATGAAATGCACAGACATATGGTATGTTGCCATATAAGGTTGACTTTGTCCATGAAGAAGGGCTTCTATGTTGAGAGTGGAATGTAATGGACAAGGAGAGAAAAACGGAGAGGGCAAAGGCAGGGCTGGAGACAGTAAGGGAGGAAGAAAGGGAGGGAAAGAGAGAGAGAGAGAGAGAGAGAGAGAGAGAGAGAGAGAGAGAGAGAGAGAGAGAGAGAGAGGAAGGATGGGCTCACTCAAAAACCCATCCTTTAAACCTTTAAACTTGATAAGAATCCTCTGTGTCATGCTGTGGTATATTCAAATTCTACTTCTTTGTTCATTGTTCCTGGATGGGTTTCTTAAGACCAGTATATGTCTGACCACAATCTTTCAAATGAAAATAATAAGGGGCTCATATTACAGCATCTACATGATGAGTGAAATGAACTGATGCTCTTGAAACTGAGTGAAATGTTCACGGTTAGTGTGGTTGTTAATTTATAATACAAATATTATATAAAGGATTATTGATAGGTATTATTGAAGTTTTACTTAGTTTAGCTGAAGGTTATTAATTAAAGAGGAGTATTGAGGTTATTACTGCTTTTAAAATGATTTTGACTATAATTAATTTGATAAGAGAGAGCCGATAGGAAATGGAAAATGCCTATTTCCTAAAAAAGTGCAACTCTGTTAATCTGGGTGTTTCTTCTATAAGAATTTTAATTTGTTTGATGGTTACTCTTTAGTTAACATAATATTCTCTTGACACTCCCTCAGAGTTTGTAAATATATCTAAATTGGCTTTTTAAATAAATATTATTAGAAACCTACATTTTATGTTTATATCTGTTTTATCTTTTTGGTTTCAGGAATGATGGTTAAAAATTAAGCTATAAGTTTATATCTTAGAGTCCCCATTGTCAAATCTACTACTAATTAAAAAAATAATTTTCCATAGCCTTGAAATAAAAATCCAATCTCTAAATCTTCAATGTTTAAAATTATGACAAATTCTATGGCTTATCAATGTTTTCTTCTAAATCTTCTATTTTTAATATTATTTTATTTAGAATATTTGCTCAATATTTCCCATATCTTGTCAGTTGCCATAGTAACCATGCTTCTACTCATTATCAATTATGAATAGAAACAGTGCATGTAATTAACTCTTGACCTTCATCAGAATCTATACCCAAAGTGACAATGCATTGGATATTATCCCTATCACCTTATTATTCACACAATAGACATCATAAAAACAAAAATACCAGAATACAAGACCATCTGCAATCTCCTCTGCCTGTCTACAGCATCCGTATTCAGAATGGATAGAATGTCAGGAAACATGAAAGGTGGTAGCTAGGAGTTTTAGGCATTCCTATACACCCTTAACTTTGAAATAAGTCCTTCACAAAGACTAGCAGAACACAAGAGAAAATCACAAACAGGTTATGTGAGTGAGCTCTGCCTTCATTCCTGGCATTTCAATCTTGTCTCAGAGAAATACTGAAATGTTAGCTTGCTCTCCAGAATCTCTTTCTTCTTGTCATTACATCTTATTTAACAAATGCATATTAATAATTAAATATAACAAAAATGAAACAATAAATGAAAATATACTTTTTTTTCTCTTCTGTTGTCATGGAAAATCAACTATTTCAGTGGCTGGTTTAATAGTAACAGCTATGTCTTAAACATGAAACTAAAAATCTAAATTTAGAACATGCATGCTTCAGTTCAGTGGTAAGACAGAACCTATCCAAAATAATTATTGTATCTATGTAGGCAGACAAGTGTTATTATGTAAAGGTTTTTATTAACTTTTCTAGAAAGTTGTCTTTTAATTTACTGAAATTTTTTTCTATATAATATACCCTCCTTGCAGCACCCCTCCACTCATCCTATTTCTTCCTGACCTCTCTTTCCATCTGGATTCACCCTTTCTGTTTCTCATTAGAAAACAAATAGGTCTCTAAGTAGTAATAATAGAATAAAAACTAGCGTACCAGAATAGGACGAAACACAGAGGTAAAGAAAAAATACAAGGAGTAGACATAGACTCAGAGATCCTCTCATTACACACTCAGGAATCTCATAAAATTGATTCACACACACACACACACACACACACACACACACTGTTACATGGCTTATGTCCACTCAAAGGACCTGAAAGGTACAAAGAGAGGAGAAAAATATAAAATTACATATCAACAAAATTATATATATATATATATATATATATATATATATATATATACATACATACATAGCATGTGTGTGCATGTATCAGTGTGAGCATGTGTGTGCATGTATCAGTGTGAGCATGTGTGTGCATGCATGCATGTGCACAAGAGACCTGAGAGGTAAGAAAAAAGGAAAAATAAATATATATTTTATTATGCGTATATTAAGCTCTGACACCAAAACCTTATGAGACAAACAAACTTCAAAGATTCCCTTGAATTCATTTTCATTTGGCTCTCTATTGCTGGGCATTCATTCTACACATCAGAATAATTTGTTTCTCCAATAAAACTCCCTTAGAGGAAATAAATTTTCATTTGCGTGTATTGATCTATTGGAGCTAACTTCTAGATTACTGATGAGAACATGCTTTCACTTCTTTCAGTTTTAGGATTTTATCTGCTACATGCCTGGTCACTACTTTAATCTGTAAGTTCATATATGTGTCTGTCTTAAAGATTTCGATTCCCTTGTGTTTTTGATGTCCTTCATCCAATCTAGCTCTTACATTCTTTGTCTTCACTTCAGGAGGGTCCCCAGAGCCCCGGGGCGATTTAATGGAGACATTCTGTTTAAGGCTGAGAATTCTAACATCTCTCATTTGCTGCATATTATTGGGCTGTGAGTCTTTGTATTTGTTTTCATCTTCATCAGAGAACAATCTCATCAGAGAAGATTCCTTCTGTGATGATGGCTGAGCAAGTCACTGATCTGTAAATTTATCTGAATGTCATTAGTATTCATTTTAGTAACAACAGTAACAGTAAACAAACTGAAAGACATAAACCATGTAATCATCCCATCAGATGTATAAAATGCCTTTGACAAAATCAAAAACCCCTTCAAGATAAAAGTTGTAGGATGATTGGGGTTACAAAGGACATGCCTCAGCATAATAAAGGCAGTTAACAGCAAGCCCATAGCCAACATCAACCTCAATGGAAAGAAACAATTTTAGTAAAACCAGGAACAAGACAAAGTTGTCCACTTTCCATACCTATGTAATACAGTACTTCAAATCTTAGAGCAATAAGACAACTCAAGGAGATCAAGGAAACTTATATCAGAAAGGAAGAATTCAAACTATGTTTATTTGCAGATGATGCAAAATTATGTGTAACTGATCCTAGCAATTGTACCAGGAAACTCTTATAGCTGATAACATGCACTTGAATACAAAATTAGCTCTAAGAAAACCTGTGACCCTTCTATATATGAATGACAAATGGACTTAGAATGAAATCAAGGGAACTTATCACAATAATCTGAAACCATATAAAGCATCTTAGGTTAACTAACCAAGCATATGAAAGACATATGATTAAAAACAAAACAAAACAAAAAACCCACAACTTTAAAACGAAAACTTTATAGGAGCAACCAATCAATATTGGCCTAGTCCATAGATAGAACATATATTGGGCACTACTTGGGTGACCACGTATCTTCTGTTAGATATTCCAAGGACCTAGGTGTAAATATAGCTTGTATTTCCTCAGATAATGTGATGAGATGAGAAACATACCCAAGCTGTGTAAATACACATCTTGGACAGAGCCCAGAGCATCTCCTTCTCTCTTCTATCCTGAGGCCCAAGCTTGGAAGCCTCTGCACACTGTAACTATCCCAACTGAGCTTCTCTTGGGTTCTGACTGAATCGCTCTGTCTTGACTCAGACTAATTTTGACTTTATGTTCTAAGTGTTTGGCTCCTTTTTCTGGTTAATTCTAGCTTACCTGTGTCTAGCTTGTTCTCTCCGTAACCTATCTCTGTAAAACTGTCATATACACACCACACACACACACACCACATACTACACACCCCATCACACATTTTTCTCTCACCTACTCTTAAATCGTTCTTTTTCTGCTATTATGTGAGTTGGGCCAATGCTATCTTTGACTCATCCTGTCAAATCTTTCTCATATGTATCAATTTGCCTCTTAAATGGAGGTCCCTTTCAAACACCTGTTTCCTTCTTTAACTTTTCTTCATTGTTAGGAATTAAAAGTATGTAGTAAGAACATGTTTATAGTCCAACCAGATGATACTGTAATCCAGGCTATGTCTGCATTCTGGCTGGATCATATCTTTGAATGTGATTCCTTGCCAGAATAGCCATGTTGTGGATTAGATTTCCTCTGCTCCTGGGGTAAGACCAAAAGCTTTTCAAATTTTTACACTATGCAACAATTGAGAAATTATTATAAATGTTTTCTGCTACTAGTTTTGAGGAAACCTTGTTTTAGTTAAACAGACATAGACACATACCATCCCCCCCCCACAACAAAAATGTTTAAGCAAGTGACAATGTCAAAGATTAGCTTACATATCAAATTAGGTTTAAGATTTAGTTCTGACACTAAGAAAGTCATTCATGCGCTACTAATATGAGGAATGTTTAGTAAAAGGGAACATAAAACTAGATGAGAACCCTTTCCAGAGTTATAATGACAAACTTTATATATAGATTTATAAGCAGTCTCAGTATCAATACAAATGTTACTATGATTGTTCTGTTTATAATTTAAATATTAATATTTCAAGCATGTAAGTGTCTTGCTGATAGCTATATAACCACTGGCCATTTATATCCAAGCTCCAGCTGCCAGAATGAAAATATGCTCTTTCCTCAAAAAGCATAATAAATATGTCCAGAATTATTGCTATTATTTTAGCAATAAACCTCTTTGTGTGGGATTTGAAATACATGAATTTCTTCTGATCATATTCGTTGTTAGGATGACATGTACCATTGAAAGCTCAAAGATTTCAAGGAAAAGCACTAAATAATCTGGGATGCTGAAATATTACTTTACAACATTAATCTACCATGAGAATTACAATAGTAGTAGCCAAAATTAAAGGTTATTGGCTGTAAATGTTTCAACCTAGTTAAATTTTAGGTCTACAACCTGTTTCCAAACTGTAGAATTTCAAATGCCCTGTAACATGTTATTTCATCTCTGTTGAGGAAATGGCTCATTAGGTACAGTGTCCAGATTTCCTAACACTCAGGCGAAATGTTGGGTGGACACTGAGGTAGTTTTATAACCTTTGAACTGATGAGGTCAGGGAGAATCTCAAGAACTTGCTGGAGATCCAGCCTGGCCAATAGATAACCTCTGAGTTTGGAGAAAGGGTCTTTGTCTCAAAAGTAACGCAGGGATAGAGAAATCTGACACGGATCTCTAGCAATCATGCACATAAGTACAGGCACACACAAAGACTATGCACACATACATTGTACATAAATATCCCCCACAATTTTATGTTTCAAAAACTGAATTAAAAACTGGGAGTGTTTGTGCCATCCTTACACAGAGTTGATATTCCTTAAAGTTTTAAATAAGGATGTAAAGTATAGGTACATACGGCAAGCTAAAGAGAAATCAGGAAGTTTCTTTTAAAAATAAAAATGTAATGAGTTCATAAAGCAGAGATAATGGAACATTGAACTATCCTTAACCAAGCTAAAACAAATAAAACTATGGAAGATAAGGGAAATAGTAATTGATCAGACAGGTTTAAATAAACACATGAATGTAAGATTTAAACTCCAGTGTAAGACAGACAGTTGCTGTCTACATACATAACATGAGACAGGTTATAATAAATACATGAATGCAAGATGTAAACCCTGGTTCATGACAGACAGTTGCTACTTATACACTTGAAACAAGAAATTTATAAAGTACGTAAAATAAAGCCCCAAACATAAGCTTTTATGAGAAAATTATATATGCCTGTAGTCGAACACACGGGATAGGAAATGTTTTCTACCCTCTTCTTTTCTAGCCCTCTGGGAGAACTCTAGATTCAGAATCCTCAGTCTCTGAGATAAGAACAAGTAAGATACGTGGACTCTTAGGATGGGTCTGCATCATTAGTTTTTATGGCTGTGACGCATCTTGACAAGGGCTTCCAAGAAAAACCTTGTTCTCTGGCTGTGGCAGTTTATGATGGGACTTCCCTGCCTCTGTGGCATGTGTGTCAACTCTTCCAAGGAATGCCTTTTCATATGTGCTGAGCTGCCCTTGATGCATCCTAACATAATTGTTAATGACGCTGATAAACACTCTGTGGTAGACCCACACAATAGAATGTTACTCAGGAATTTAAACTAGTAAATATCATTTCATAAAGGGACATGAGGAAACTTCACTGAGAAATATACTATTAGTCGATTTTCTATAAAACTAGAGTACTGACAGAGAAACAGACAGACAGGCAGAGAGAGAGAGAGAGAGAGAGAGAGAGAGAGAGAGAGAGAGAGAGAGAGAGACTCAACATACAAGACTTCTTTACTTTAAAGCTATTTCAGAACTACAATATTTCTATCAAGGAATAATGTTGCTGTAATAATTCATTACTTAAATATTTATGGTGGTGTGTTATAAAGATTTTGTGCTATCAGACCTATAAATGCAGAGAGCAGTTCTGCAAGCATGTAGTATATGATACTGTTAATGCTGTCACTAATTTATGCATTTATGTATTGTAGCTATGATTGTCCTTTTACAGTATATTCCTTTTACTTATTCAAAGTTTTACTTATACAAAGCAGTGTGCCATGTTATCCTGGCATTAGACCCATATGTCTGATGTTTACTTTATTCTCTTGTTCACATCAAGAGTTCTAATTAAATGATGAAAAATAATAAGCTCATATAAACACAATATGAATCCAAACATGACACAATTACCTAATGGCATGTTTTGCAAGGTGTCAACATATGGCTATATAAACTTATACATGTACATATATGAGTAATTGACTTAGTGTTGGAGAGTAATGTGTTCTTCACATGCTATGTGCATTCAACAGAACCAGTAGCCAATGTTGTGGATCCAGTTTATGTGAAATGTCTTGAGAACTAGGATATCCTAAGTCTTATCCTAGGTCTAGCTCCCAAGAAACAGGATAGCAGATGTCTTGGGTATACAGGAATGCTAAAATTAGTCAAGCTGTAGATAAAAACCAAGACACTGTAAAAATGTGTATTATCCCACTAAATTTGGTGTACAAAGCACATAAGTATACAAATAGTTCAACACATAGTAAACAAGTAAACAAAGAGATGACCTAGGTATCTCAAAACCAGAGTGGCAACTGACTTACGATATATTTTCTGGACCAGTGTGCAGAAGCCAAATCCATAGGTAGTTAATGCACATCAACAAGACCAGTTACTTCCTCATACATTTTTTCTTGTTGGTCGCAAATCCACTTGAGGTAAAATTTAACATGAAGTAAACACATGTTAAAGAACAAGATATGGGGGACTGGGGAGATGGCTCAGAGCCTAGGAGACCTCATTGCTCTTGCAGAAGACACAAATTTAGTTACCAACACCCAATACAGATTCAGAGTATCCACATCCCTCTTCTAGACTCAGAAGGAACATATATACATCTAATCCCCCATTCATACACATAAAATAAAGCTAAATATTAAAAAACACAAATGTTATATTGCTTTTATGTCAGAAGCAACAATATATCAATTCAGATTACCTTCTTGTACTTGTGAAATTCATATTCAATGTAACACAAAGGCACACTTACTAGCTGTCCTTATGAATTCATAATAGATATTGTGAACAAAAGTGTAATTCAATTTAGAAAATAAATTTCTGTACAGTTACATTGTCTGGATAAACTGTTTATGATAGCTTTTTGTGTATCTTAATAGATATTGTGAACAAAAGTGTAATTCAATTTAGAAAATAAATTTCTGTACAGTTACATTGTCTGGATAAACTGTTTATGATAGCTTTTTGTGTATCTTTTAAAGTGGCAATATTCAGTATAATTTTAAGACTTTAGACCTCTACTCAATAACTGCTAGATAAATTAAGCATTCAATGAGGTTGGTCAAAATATAATTTTAAAACATGCTTCTGAAAATTCTGGTAAATTATGAATGTATATGCACTGTGTGTACTATGAGTTCATATATTTGTAACTACCATAATGGCAATAGATTGTGTGAATGGTTATTTTAAGTATTTCACATATTAATTGTTTTATAAATACTGCTGCTAAGATCTTTAACTATGTTTTTTTTAATTATAGAAAATTTCATACATGTGTACAATGAATTATGATCATTTTTATACCTGTTACTCATGATGTATTTTCACAATATGGTATTCTCCCAGTTTCATGTGTTTTTTTTTTTTCTTCTTTACTTTTAACAATCTACGAAGTCAAATTATTGCTGCCCAAATGTGCACTGCTGTGCAGCCAGCCATTCACTGGTGCCGAGCAACCCATCAGTGGCCACACTTTGAGAGAAAAACAATTCTCCACCCTATATCATGTATTAACAATCAATATCTCCTCAGTTAGAGATAGGGTGTTGCGCACCTCCCACATCCATGTAGAATTTTGATTGTGCACAGGCCTTGAACAAGCAATCACGGCTTGTATGTTTTCATTAGCACAATAGGCTTGATAGCATTTCATGCTTTATGACCTTAATAAAATTTACTTCTCATTCAAGGCAATCTGTGTCATGCTTTTTATTTTTATTTTTATCTATTTTCAATAATACACATACCAACTGAGGATTTTATAATACAATTTCCATATTTGACTAACACAAGAGGTATGTGTGTGTGTGTGTGTGTGTGTGTGTGTGTGTGTGTGTGTGTGTATGTGTGTCTGTGTGTGTGTATTATTGCATTTCATATAACAGATTACTTTGGTCTACTGTGATCAAACTTAAAAGATTCAGCATTTTGAAGAAACAATCCCTTTTATCTGCAAAACAGATAAATGGGAAATGTAAATACTAACTCTAACTGGAACTGACCTGAAATTTATCAGTTTGTATCTATGCATTGATTAAAGAATAGTACATAAATGGCTGTAATGCACTATATGTTATAAAACTATCATTTCCCAAGGACCTTTTAGGCTTTGTGTCTTGTATAAATCTTCAGCAATATCACTTGGAGGTGAAATATTTCAAGTTTTCCAGCTGAGAACCCAGGTGTGTACATTTCTGAAGATTCATGACTACATTTGTAAGAAGGACCCTTAGGTATGAACAAGAAACCATTCCTTAGGTATTAGCTAACATCTGAAAATAAAAGGACCAGCTGTCATTCTAAATGATGGGATCATCGGTGATAACATTCCCCCCGAGGTCACTCAAAAGCCACAAATCACAGAAGGTCTCTCTAGTAAATTCTTCGTGTCATAACTGAAATCTGAGAGCTAAAAATCTTTGCCATTGTCAGGTGAGTGTAAAGAAAATAAACGTTATCTCTTGCCTCATCAGCCTGAAGACCATGGACCTTGTCTGCTGTGACTGATGTAGGATTGCAACATTTTTTGTATCTTTCGTTGCATGTTTTATACGTTTTAGTGTCAAGCAGGATCTTAAACTTCTAGGACTAGAGGAAATAACTCACACGTTGCCCTTTATGAATGTTAGCTTTTACGAGCACATCCGCTATCTTAACTTTATGAATGTGTGCTGCTATATCTCCAGACACTTCATATTATTTTCTAACAGATAAGGTCCTTTGAATTACCATACTACTCAATTATCAATGCAAGAAATTGACATTAATATACCTGTAGTATTAAATCTACAGCTGCTATCACATATCTGAATAGTCTGAATGATGTCCTTCACAGCAAAGTGATTCTTTTGCGAATTCATCATTAGAAGTTGCATCACATGATGCAACTAATTTCCATGTCTTTTTAATCTAGACCACTTCTTAAACCCTCCTTTGTGCTTCACGATCCCGGAGCTTTTAGAGCTTACAGCTCATTTGTTTTATAAAATGTCTTTCAGTTTGGCCTTGTCTGGTATTTTCTCATAATTAGATTCAGGATGTGCGTTTTTGGCAGAAACACAATGAAAATGATATTATGTCTTTCTCCTGGCAGAGCGGAAGAGACATATGGCACCTAGTTATCCTGTTATTAGCGATGTTAACTTTGGTCACTTGGATAAAATGCTCCCAACCAGGCTCTCTCCACCACAGAATTGCTGTTCTTCTCTTAGTGACTGATGTAGCCCTGGTTGGACAGTCATCATGACTGCTTCCCTTTTTGTTAGACATCATTGTTTCAAGGACTATTTAGCATTTTTATTATATTTTTCTAGAATCAATTGTTATAAGTATTGTTGCCAAGTAATGGTGTTACAATTTCACATCTTAAATATACCTGGTAGAGTTCTACCTTAAGAAATAGCTGACCCTTTAGCATTGAAGAAAAGCCCATGGAAGTAAGATGACAACTCTTTTAAGTGAAAAGTTCAGAAATTCTACCTGTTCTGCCAATCTACAAGAGATTTCTTTAAAAAGCTGGAAAATTCTGAATTCAGTCAAGTTTTGGTTTTATGTGCTAACAATCTTTTACAGGAGGGAGAGTTCTAGAGCCATTAATTTCAAGACTGGCCCAAGAGTCTTAGAATAAATATTAGTGTGGAACATTTTGTTGTAACAAAACGTAAGTAACTGATCCATAAAATGATAAAGTTCCAACAGAAAGACAGGGAAGTTAACTTGATGAAGCTATTAATAAACAAACATGTGATTTTTTAAAAAATGAAAATGAAGGTCGTGTGAATGAAAATACACAAGGTGAAACAGAAATGCTGTTTTATCAGCAGAGCTGAAAAGAAAGGCACCAAAATTTATATCTTCACACCTAAAGTGCCAGGATAATGGAAAGCATGATATTTGGAATGAGATCCCTTTGCAGTATCGAACTTTACCATTATTCAAGACTACATCAAGTTAAGATAATATATGGGAAATACTTCCAGGCAACATGAGTTTTACAGCATATAAGAAAATTGCTTCCATATAACAGAAAGGTAGGAAGATGTGGAGAAGAGGGGTGTGTTGAACAGGGACTGCTCCAAACTAGTGTGAATTCTCTGGAAGATTCAAAACAAAGCTCTTCAGTCACTCTAGAAAGTAACAAAGCAGAAAATAAATGTTCTAATGATATAGCCAAAACAAAAATTACAGATGTTTTGAACTCCTACAGTGTTGCATGGGAAAGTCTAGGTCCCCTCTGCAAGAGGTTAGAAAATGCAGAGCTGACTAGTTGGACTATAAATGCACAAAATCTTGTCTCCAAATCAGGTACACGAGAAATTGACAGTAGGCTGAAAACAGATTCCAACAGAAAAAAAAGGGCCATGCCCATTTCTGACACAGAATTCTGTGTATTCATATATTGTTTTAACGAAAAACATTTGTATATAAGGGGAATCAAAGAGTGAACGAGATGGAGAAGAATGAGCTCTGTGAAAGGAGAGAGAATCCAGTTGAGAGAATTCGTCCTACAAATGGTTTTGATGTTGGAATTATTCAGTTAGAACATGGAAGTATTATGAATAAAAAATATAAAGTTCACCTCAAATGTGAACATTATATGTGAGGTCCTAAGGAATTAAAATATAGTTCTAGATGTATGTGATAACATGGCTTCCCGTGTGTAAAAACAAGCTGAATGAATCAGACCAGTTGATGAGTGTTTAATGCACAAGACAAAGACCCGAGTTTGTTCCACAGATCCAACATTGAAAAGACTTTGTAATCTTGCCATCAGGGTTGTGGAAAAAGGTAGATTCCTGGAGCTACTTTATTACCTCGACTAGATGGGCAGTAAGCTCTCAGTTAAAAGCAAGAAGACTTTGCATCAAAGAACAAGATAGAAAGTACCTAAGGAGGGTGAACTCTGGCCTCCACATAGGAAAAAATATGGTCAGAAATAAAGATACTGAGAAACTACAGGGTTTCAAACACTGATTTAATATGAGGGATAAGAGCAGAGGGTGACACAAAGAATGTAAGTGGAAATACAGATCTGATAACAACAACACTGTTGATAAGGCACAGCATATGGGACAACTATCAAATAGTCAAAGTACTTCTTATGGAATTGCAGGAAAAAAAGACAGGGAGAATGTGGTGTCTAAGAACTTACTGACTACAGTAAAGACTGCAGCTATCAAACCTAGACAGAGACAAAGGAACAGCATGAGGTAGAAAACAAGAAGTAACATTTTTTAAAGTAATAACAGAAAAAAAAAATCAATAGCATAGGAATTCCATATAGTGCAAAAACAGCCATCAAACATGAAATCAAAGGGAAACTAATTCCAAAGGGGAAAACATTAGAGTTGTTTTTAACTGACCTTCCATTTCATAAATATTTTTTATAATTCTTCTGAATGAAATGACTATAGCCACAGAAAAACATGAATCTGCTAGTGATATAGAACAATGCAGAAAGAGATGGCCAGAGCTCACCTCAGACATTGTGACCTGCTTAAAGCATACTTTCCTAGCCTTTGATTTAGTTAGAAATGCATTGTGGCTAGAAATACTACATCACGTGGCATAAATGCCCTCATTCTGCTCCCCCTTACAGTTGCTACTGTTCAGGCCCTGCAAAAACCCTTGGCCTTTAAACAAATACGATGCATGTATCTGGGGAAGAGATGGCAGGCAAGGACTTTTCCATTTTGAATTCTCTATGGTGTCCAGCTCTGGGTTTTAATGTCTGGGTTTGGCTAGCCACTGAGTAGGTAGAGAGAGATGATGCCAAGGCAGCTAAGTCCTGGTGAATTCTGCCCTTTGATCCTACCCAACTTCACAGGAAAAGGCATTTCTCCTGAGAACATTGCCAAAATTCTGGGTGAGAAGGTTGAGCTTAGCCAGGAGAGCACAGTTTCAGTTCCTACTGTTTGCACACCACATAGAAATAGGTGTGTATGTTAATGTCTCATTCATTTGTGAAGGTGTTCAGTTTACATTCTTTGACATAGCCTGTGCAATCATAAAAATGTACATTGTATTTTAGGTTCTATCAGTGCCTTGAAGAGATTCAATCCAACAGGGGAGGAAAAGTATAATCCCGGTAAACTAACAATCCAAAAACTTAAAGTGAGTTGGGAATAGGAATGTGGCTGTGGCTTCCTGAGAAGGAAAATCAAGGAAGAGACTTAAACAGAACATATTAGTTGGCACAATAAAAACCATTTGGATACTCACTCAGAGGTTAAGACAAGTGAAGGACTTGGCCAAACCAGACCCACAAGACCTTGCTCATAAGAAAAAGGCTTAGTGTCTCATAAGAAATACCTCATCCAACAGGTCAGATAAAGCAAATGCCATAATTGCTTCAAACTTTTTAGTCTAAAGTGTTCATAGAAAAGAAAAGTCTGACAATCGGTAAGTCAAGCGCTGATCTTTAAAAGTTTAGGATGGAATAAAATGGATGCCCAAAGCAGGCAGAAGGAGAAACTCTGCAAAATAGAAAACAAAACACAGAATGCAAGTTGTGATCATTGGACAGAAAAACACATTATGCAGAGCAAATTAAGAGAAGTAGCCAGGGGAAGAATAGGCTATGTTAGAGTTTTCAAAGAGAAGAAAAACTGTGAATGATCTTAGGAACAAGGCAGGTAGGGCATGATCTTGACCACTCCAATGAACTAAATTGACACTAGAAGACAGCAGAAAACTTAGAGGACTTATACAATGAATCATGACTTATGCTCAAAGCTCCACAATAGAACACATTGCTTAAAGTCATCACACTTTTCCAATTTGTCATAACAAGATTAAAGAAAATTAGATATTTTAATATGACTCTTATTAGTGGTACCTTAACAGTAAGAGTGACAGCAAGTGACATACATGACTCCGGTCCAAGGGCATGGAGTTCCCAGTGTACTGCTGAGGACCAAGTTCTGATCAGACAGGATGAAGCTCTAAAGAAACTGATAAAAGTTGAGTTCATTTTCCTTTGCTGTTTTCAGCTACAAACCAGGATGTCAAGTCTTTTTATACACAATAGAAAAAATCGTTTGAGGCAGAAGGTAACTAACACAGTCTGAAGGAGGAGTTTTCACTCACACAGAAGGATGCCCGACCAAAGAGAACCTGGGTTAGAAAAAGTAGAATTTCTTCAAATTTATTACATTAAAACAATTCTCACACCTCTGCATTGTTTTGCTTCTCGGACTAACAAAGCCTAGATTTGGACAGAAAGAATGTAACCATTTTCTCTTTGCATCATTTTCAATTTTCGTCTCTTCTTCCTCCCATCTTCTCCATTATTTTCTATTCTTTTGAGTAGCTACAACGGTTTCCATCAGAAAAAAATATCAGTAAGTCGGTCAAGAGAATGTGCCTTCGGCAAGGCACACAGGGACACTGAGGGGTCTCACAGTCAATAAAGAGCTGTTTTGTTGCCGAATTCTTTGTCTATTAAAATAGTCCCAAATGAGTATTGGGACAATAATTTGCAAGAACTATTTTAATTAATTAATCTTTGTTTGGATTTTTAAAAAAAATATATATGTCTTTTGTTTTAAAAACCCTAGGGCACTAGCAGATTGTCAAAAATAAAACCCATTAATTAAATATTCTAAACAACCAACAGTTGCATTAATAAATGGAGAGAGGGAAATTAAGCTTTCAGGAAAACACAGGACCCGGTAGACTAACTACCTCGTGCATTAAGATCAAGATTAGAAGCTCTCAGCTTGCTTAAAATTCAGCACAGGACACCTGCAAGCATGCCAGGGAGGCCCCTGTAATGATGTTAGATTTCTGAGCTACTCAGCAGTTCTTAAAGTCCTAACTATGCTAAATGCTCACATGCCAATGTTTTGACAGAGATACGGAGACCCCGAATTAACCTTATAAAGATATTCCTACTTCTTCCTGACATGGTAGATTTGACACCTTGAGACTCGCTGTTATCTGCTTTGTGAGCATTTCAGTGTTATAAACTTTTCCCCACAAGCTAAAGCAGGGTGTTTTCAGATGCATCTCAAGTATCAGAGTGATATTTGTGTTTTCAAGTAGTGCCTATGGCTCAGCTACCAGGATGAGATGAGTGTGCAAGAATATTATATGTTTATTGCTGTTTGGGGTCCTGTTTGGGTCAACAAAAGGACAAGTGACACTTTGCCATGCTGACTTTAGTCATAAACTCACCTCAGTGTTTTCCCTACTTAGTGTCTCTCTGTGTCGAACCCATTACAGAGAGCATGAAGGACAAATCAACGGTAATTACTATCTGCTTTTACTCTACTGCGCACCAGGGACCATGCTACTTTCTCTCTCCTGTCTCTGCTCCTATGGTACCTAAATGCGCTCTGCACATTCTTTTTCTTCTCATTTTATTTTATGTTTAACCATTTGAATATCCATGTCGATGTCTATGCAGAGCCTGTGCAGGGTCCCATGATGCCATAAGGTGTCAGATTCGTACCAGTGACAGGGAGGTGTGAGCTTCCTCATGTGAGCCCCGGGACCTGAACTCTGGTCTTTTGAAACCTCAGAACCCACTCTTTCCTGCTGAGTCATTTCTCTTTCCTATCACAAAACAAAGCAAAGCTCTGGAAGGGATTTTCCCTTTTCAACATCAGCATAGGTGACAAACAAGCTGTGTGGTGGAAAATTTAGATCACTTACCGGGAGATTTTCTATCCTAAGCAAAATATCTAAATGGATCATTTTTCTCCCTTCGTTTATCATTATGTGTCATTTTATATGATTTCAAACAATTAAGTTCTACAAGTCACTGAATCATACTTGGAATATCACAAGAATGATTCAAACAACCAACTCTACTTTTATTAAAATGATTTCATCCTCCAGTGGTAGTCACTGTGCCTCGTGAGAAACCTACCCATATTTCCAGTAGTAGTCAATGTCACCAGCAGACATGACTTTTAGCTCTCCCAATATAATGTCATATCAATTATATAAATTCATACACATACATATATGTATTTACATAAGTATGCATAAAGTTGCCAAAGAACAAACAATACAAATGGTCCAATATTTATTTTGCTTCAGAATTTTAGTTACTTTTTGCAATGTGACATAGAACAGTTTGACATCTAGGCAGGCTCTCACTGAACATCTGCAGCCTGGTTGTCTCTTAAGAAATCAAAATATGTGGCATTTGGCTCTATAATTAAGACTAAGTTTGTAAACCAGATAAAGAAAAATCTGTGCATAAAAAAATACCTACTTTATTAAACCTTGAGCCAAAATAAGATGTTCACTTTTCTAACATTTGAAGTTGTTACTTGATTTTTTATTATATCAATGTACAATTTACCAAATAAGGCCAGCCTTAATCTGTCTAATTATGCCATATATACTTGGTAAATCGTATATTTAAAGAAAACAAAAGTATAATGTCTGTTAATGCCCTTAGAAGGCAGAGGAGGTACTGCATCCTCTGGAACAGAAATAGGAAGTGGTTGTTAACCTCCATATGGGAGGTGGGACTCCCCTGAACAGCAGCAAATGACTGGCCTGCTGAACCATCAGTCTAGCTCCCAGTATTTTTAAACTAATAAGAATCCAACTTTATTTGAGACATTTTCTTTTTAACAAAACACAGACTGACCTCCAATTTACTGTGTAGGAAACTCTCCATTTTTCTGCCTCTACCACCCCAGTGCTAGATTACTGGCCATGTATCTTGCTTACAGGGCCTTTTTCCCACCCCTCATTTAATGGATACCTACACATCATAATTATGAAAAAGAATTTCTCACTAATCTTCAAAGCTAATGGTAAATATCAATAATGATTTGGTGAGAGGTTTTGTTTATAAATCTTATTTTCTCTGGGTAAGTTTTATTTTGGAAATGATTCTCGATGTTTTCCTTTGTCCATATTTTCTGTGAGTCTTTGCGTGTGCATTTAGTGATCTATCACAATATAACTGATAACCTCAAAACTCGGTGTCATGAACAATTACTAATGCTTTCTCAAAATCTCTGTAGTCAAGAATCTCTACCAGGATTCCGTGTGACTGCATCTCTCGTGAGGCTGCAGCTGACATCAGAGCCAAGACTGCAGTCATTTGGCAACTTCCTCAGGCAAGGAGATCTGCTCCCAGGATGGCCAACTGACAGGGCCATTGGCAGGAAATCTCACTTCCTCACGAGCGGTTGGCAGGAGGCCCCCATTTCTCCCTGTGTGGGCCTCTATGGCTGCTCAAGAGTCCTCATGGCAAGACATCTGGTTTCCAGGCTTCCATCAGGAAGCATCAAAAGAGAAAGAGTGAGAGACAGAGAGAGACTGGAAGTCACTCTTGCCAGCAGGACACAACCCAGAAGTCAGACTTCGTCATTCGAACCTTGTCCTTCTGGTTACAAAACTCAGCCCTCTTCCACATGATACCAGTCCACACAATAGTTAACTAACTCGAGTCACAGATAGTTGTTGGCCACCTAGAAGGTTGGCTACTATGTATTAATTAGCACTTAAAACACATTTTAATGTGCTAGTCTTAAGGGCTGTTTTTGTTTTGCAGAAAATGGCTTCTACACCTATAGCTAGAATCTGAAAGAGGTGAACAGGTGACTCTCGTCGAAAGAAAGACCCTAGATCCTGCCAATAGACTTCTTTTTCATGAGTGGCCCTATTCTCTAAACTCCAGTTCCTCTTATGATTTTCCAGCACCTCTGCTTTATCCTCCAAGCATGTTGCTGCAGAGGATCACCAAAGAGGAAATGCTAAGTGTTCCTATCCTTATACAGTGTGGTAGGCTAACACACCCTTGGTCAGTACTTAGAAAACAAAAAGGAGAGAAGAGGACAGGAGAGGAGAGGACAGGAGAGAGAGAGAGAGAGAGAGAGAGAGAGAGAGAGAGAGAGAGAGAGAGAGAGAGATTCCCCATTCTAATCTCATTAAGACAATGAAATAGATTTTTAAAAGGGGATGTCTATGTGTAGCAAAAAAAAATCGTCTGTATGTAGGTGTCTTACTAATGAATTTAGTAAATTATCAATAATATCCCAATAGTAAGGGTCAACATGAACTGGTACTTGTTCTTTGAAAGTAGAAAGTACCATCTTTCTACCACATTGAATCCTTGGAGGATGAGGAAGCAAGGATACAGAGATGGCAGTGAGGGCAGAGCTCCCAGTTCCCTTTAATCCGTTCCTCATCATTTGCTTCTCAACACGCCATTGGAAAGTCATTATGCACAAGGAATCAGGAACAAACATTACAATAGCTGCAATATCTGCTGTCAATCTATCAGCTTTGATCACACTTACAACTTTGCCTTGATAACCAAAAAAAAAAAAAAAAAAAAAAAAGAAGAAGAAGAAGAAGAAGAAGAAGAAGAAGAAGAAGAAACAAAACAAAACAAAAAAAACAAACCCATAAATATTTGTATTTACTCTTGCAAAGAGATCTAATAGGGGTAGAAATCAGCCACATTATGAATTATAATGATGAATTTTAGAACTTTCAGAGAGGTACCTGGTTGGAGACAGGGTACCATTAAGCATCAGTATAGAGTCTTAAATTCTTCAGTTAGTGTCTTGATAAAGTCAATTTTTGAGCTCCTACATAATTGATTTCCTTGGTTTCCCTTCTGCTTTTAACCTGGACCCTCTGTTATTAAATCTCAATGTATTATGTACATTTTGGCTGCTGTAATAAAACACCATGACAAAAAGAAACTTGAAAAAGAGTTTATTTGAGCTCAATTTTCAGTGGGATAACTCATGATGGTGGGTGAGGCATGGCATAGTATGCGAATCAGGAAGCAGAGAGATCACATTTCATCAGCACAGGAAGCAGAGAGAAGAGGCATGAGTCATGGTTGTAAATCCTTAAAGTCCATCCTCCAGGATGTACGTCTTGTAAAGGTTTGGCTACCTACAAGTTTTATAACCTCCTCAAATAGCCCCACCCATGGGAGACCAACTGTTCAATTGGAGGAACCTATAGGGAAGATTCAATTTCATACTACCACACATGGTATCAGACCCATGGGAGCAGAGATCATAGGGATAGTAAGAGGGCTGTTTGACTGGGAATTACAAAGAATCTAGGAGAAACAGGCCATTCAGAAAGGGGCAAATTATGAATCTTGAAGACCAGTATTCTGCTTTGTTTTCTACATTTGATTTCTGCTTTCTTTTTAAACTGGAACTTTCAAAATGCCATTTCCCTAAAGTAGATGATGCAGGGACATCGGTGATAATAAGTAATATAAATCTCTACTGCTGCAAATACTTTACACACATAATCTCATTAATTACTCCAAAGCTCCATGATTTGTTTTTTACTCCCATTTCATATATAGAAAACCTGAGGTATCATGACATTAAATTGTCCATCATTCTCAAACCTAGTTTAGGCTTCAAAAGACTGAGGAGTCAGAATCTAGGCTAAAGGTCCTTGAGTACTAAATACTACATCCCAATGATAGAGAACAGAAGGAACATCTAGAGTCTATATAACCAAATGAGAGGCAAACTGTTCATGGTGAACAAATGTTAAATGTCTTACAATCAAACCTACTGTGGCAGCTCATATACACAGCCCCACAGCTAATGAGGTCAAGGTCAAAGATTGCAAATTCCAGCCTACTCTGAGCTAAAACAGAGAGGCCTAGTTTCATGCTAGCTTGGGCTACACAATGAAATAGTTTCAAAAACTATAAATAAGCATCCTTCCCTATTTATGAGTACAAGGTTGAAGCAGTACTTGGGGGAAGGGTTAAACACTTTTAGCCAAAACTGTTGCACAATGATTTGTATAGTGTAGATGCTCTGGCCTGCACAGCTCCACACCCTTTCCACCTACACACTCCCAAACAGTAGTACCAGAGGGTTTTCTCCAAAATGAAGTAAACCTAAAATAGTTCATTTTTAAATTTAATTTAAGCATGAATGGCTTTTTTTTTTTGTCCCAACACCCCAAGGAAACCCCGGTACTAGACAGTACTTGGTTTTGTCTTTCCCAAGACTGAACTTGCAAATAAGGGCAAATATACAGTTCATTACATTTAAGAGAACACAGATCTCTTATCAGTGTCAAAAAGGAAGCTCAAAACTCATAAAAATGCTAATGATCATATCTATCCCAAATGCCCTAGTTCCGTACAAAGTTTCCTTTTGATAACTCTCCTCTCTCTCCTCTTAATCTCCATTTCTCAGTGTGAACTTAGAGCAAATAGCATAAATCTATAAAAAGATTCCAGGCATTCTCTTCCAAATAGAATGCTTAGATAATAATGTGATTGTTGAGCTACAAAGCATGCTCTGCTCATTAGCAGTGAACTCAGATGTGAATGTGCCTCTGTCGGGCTCCTCGCTGGCCCAGGGTCTCCTTTCCAGCTGCAGTGCCTGAAGCCTGCTGGCCATGTGCTGCAGAGCGGAGTCCACTCTGTGCGCCCCATTAGCTTCTATTCTTCACTACCAACAGCACTCTTTGCAGTCATTTCTTAATCCAGGCAGAGAGAATTATTTTTTTCTAACTATGTGGCTGTGGGCACTCCTGTAGTTGTAAGCCTTAGTTTGTTTAGGCACATCAATATAGCCTTATGTGACAAGGTTGTGATGACCATTGAACTGTCTTAAGCCTTGTGATCTACACACACACACACACACACACACACACGAGTTGTGCCCTTGTTTGAGGTAAGTCTATTTCTTATTTGAAAACCGAAAAAACATAATGGCACATAATTGATTCTATAGCAATGGAAGGCCACGAGATGGTAGTTTTGTTGCCTCTTAACCACAAGCTTTTTCCTTATATATTGTTAAATTCAGCAAGATACATAAAATTAGAAATCTACAGTTAACTTTTGCAAGCACAACATTCTAGAGGTGACATCTAAGGCCAAAGATGATGAGATCTATGTTCAGTCTAGGTGATGAAGTGAGCCACCCAGGAATGATAATGACAAAATAATTAGTTTAGTAGACCATTAAAATTATGAGAATGTAGTAACCTTATTTTTATTGTCAAATTTGAGTATATATTTTCTTACATTGTATTATATTTAAAATGCTTATATAAATATTATATTTAAAAGCATTGTGATCAGGGAAGATCAACAGATATATCCTAATCAAAGCTGTTGCAAAATAAATTAATTTGGTTTCTATTCCTAGGAATTAAACTAAAATCCCAAGAGTTAGATATAGCAAAGACAGTATCTACAACTAGACTCCATGAACAGTGATGCCACATATGATATGATTAGTTTAGCATCCTGCACAAGCAGTATTCCTTCTAATCCCTTCTCATGTCTGTGCCCTTCTCCTTCTGACAGGAAAGGTGAGTCTGATTTTGTCTATGTATCTACTCTTCATCCTTAAAGACCTGTTTCATTTCATTCCTGGAACTGCACAGGTAGAGTAGTGTTTGCTTTACCATTGATCTACTCTTATATGTTGGCCACACAGCTATAGGTATGAAAAACAAAATTCTCAGATGTATTTTTATCCAAACATGTATTAAAACTTGTGCTTCTGTTTGGTGGACTTGTGTTTTAATGAGGCTGGTCTGACTTTAAAAACTTATGCAGATGCCAGCTCAGCCAACAGAATACATCAGTGTATTGTGGTAAGTAAGTACTTAAGAGTTGCCAAATGCAGCTTCTTGATCACATACTCAGGAGATGCCTCCAAGCAGAAACAGCCTACCAAGCTAAGGCCTCCTGATTAAAAAAGATGTGTGAGGAAACATTATTATTATTTTAAGGTAACTGAATTTTGGTATAATCTGTCATAAATTAATAGTTAGCTGCATGAATATGGGAGCCATGAATGCTATAAATATTCAGTAAATTGTATATTTTATAATAAATTTATGTATAAATTATATATAATTTATAATATATTATATGTAATAAAGACATCAATATAAAATATACATTATATATAATTTATATAACTTATAAAGGATCATTTGTAATGAAATATAAATTAAATATGAATGTTAATTTTTTAAAAACTGGAATGAAAGAGTATTGTTTTCCCACTATGAACTGAATGTAGAAAATAAGAGAGGGAAGTTACCCAGTAAGTTCTAGCTAAGAGAAATTTATGTAAATTTGGCTGTCATTCTTTGGTCCATGGTAGCTTTCATAAGTCCACACTGAAGCTCTGATGGCCACTTCCAGCACAACCTCCAAAAGCCCTGCACAGAGGAAAAGCTATTATATGGATGCCAAACTCCCTTAGAAACTATGTATAATAATGTATATTGCTTTAAGCTTCTGAGTTTCTCACATGGCATTTAAGAGAAACAGATAACTCAGGCTTACACCAGCTCTATAAAACAAGGATCATGTCAAGAGTATGGAAAGAAGGTTTAATTTCTTGGGCACGGGAGCTGTGGAGACAATATTTTGTAATCCACTAGATAAATATCCTAAGTGTACGGTGATAGTAGGTTACAAGAAGACAGAGTCCATAGGTCTGCCTTTATGTCCCACAGTAGAGCAAAAACATGTTAGTTGTTAAATTATTCTCCATATAAATGTGTATGAGCTTCACTTCTGTCACTATGAGAAAATACTCTGACAATGGGCAGTAGATGCACAGTTTGCTGTAGCTCACAATTTCAAGTTACAGGCCATCATAGCAGGGACCTCAAGACAGCTGGGTATGTGACATCCACAATCAATAGCAGACAGAAATAAATAGACAACTACCGTCTTAGCTAGCATTCCCCACCAAGAGAAAGGTGCCCACGGTGTGTCCCTCTCTCACTTGGTGTAATAGAGACAATCTCCCACATATGTGCACACTGGCTTTTCCTCAATGACAGTCTCCTCCAGATGATTCTAGATCCTGTCAATTGATAATGAAAATTAGCCATCAAAACATGGCAACCCACTTTGTATAACTACAACAACTTTTGTGCAAGAATTTCTTATTCTGATCTCATGTATAAAAGCAAGACTCTAGTCATCAGCAACTTGAAGATCATAAAAGTATCAAGTGGGGAATCTAAAAGTTTGAACTCAATTCACTTTTTCTTAAAAAATATAACCTTCAACTCATTTAGCCTCTGATTGTTGTTGGTATTTTCTAAACCACAATGTATTACTTTCTGTTTCTAGCTCTCCTTCTTTCTCAGATGACAGTAATATAGTCTTCTTATAATCCAAAAACCTACTTCCAGGGAGGTGTTATTTCTACAAATAAATAAATGGAAAGAGTCTTTTATGAGTGCAAATATTAATGTGGGGAAAGGAATGATTTTAAGAATTCATCTCATTCCTCAGACTGTCCCTGAAGAATACCTCCCAGCTACATCCTTATTTTTATTTCTTCAAATAAAAGACTCTCAAGCTGATGTTAACAGGTTTATCAGGAGGATACTTCCTTTTCTAAATCATCCACTCCACTCCTCCCTCCCATTAGCGGGAATAATGAAACATTGCCCGAGTGTCCTCTTTGTGAAGATAAATTTAAAAGAAGGGAAAAAAAGCTAAGCTTGTAAATGTATCTGGTACTATTTAGAAGAGATGCTCACAGAGTCATGCCCTCTCCTCACTGCTTCGGGGACATGTTCCAATCTCCAGGAGACTGATGATCAACACGGAATCAGACAATGAGAACAAGATCAAGACTTCCTGGTGGATACAGGTGTGGTTGGTTGGCGAGGGAACTCCTGGAAGAGACATAGAGTTTAATAAAGTGGGTCATCTTAAGGGACAGAGATTAAGCATGTCTCCTATCTCATTAAATTTTTCTGAAACCTCTACCTCTATTGGAAGCAGATATTTGGCAGAGACCTACACTTGCTTAAGTTAAAAGAGATGTGAGGATCAAGAGATCCCCTGTATTAAGTTTATGAGAGACTGCTTTAGATTCTTCTCAAAGTGCATATATTACTTCATGATGAAGCACATAGACACACATGCATTTCTCATTCTTCTCTCTTCCTCTCTGAAATTGGGAAATACTTGGCTCTATTCTCTCAATGTATACAAAGAAGAGACCCTCACAAATTACCAACACGTGGAATTCATTCTCCCTTGGCTTTGGCCAAATAGGAATCTTTACTCCGAATAGTGAAATAGATCAGGCCTCTCCTGCCTGACTCCAATATTTACTTGGTTTTAACCTATTTTCCTTAATTTAAGTGTCTAGGAATTAGATACTTAGAATATCAAGACAATTTTTTTCTCTAAAGCAAAAGTAGCCCGTTTTTAATTTTTTTTTTCTGTAGTAGATAGTGGGGTGCTATAGCCTTGAACTATAACACTGACAGAAGCACATGGAATGATAGTTAAAGCCAATAGTGTGGGAATGCACTGGAGTAATATTCATGTGTCTAGGCATCTTCATAATCATTATCTCTTATTTATAGTTCAGCATAATTTTCAAGGTCATTAAACCTTCTTAGCTGTTAACAAATGAAATTTGCCTCCTTACTTTTGATTCTGGTCTAAAACATCACCCAAAAAAATTTTATGAGTCAGTATTTATTTGGGTTTGCTTTAAAAAATTAGCACCACTGAAAGTAATCAGAACATAAAATTGACTCAAAAGCCAAGTATCCTGAATATCTCAAGGTAACATATTTGGGAAAATTCTCAGGGAAAAGAAATTCCACCCCATGTGAGGAAATGAAAATTTGTTCAAGGACTTGGGACAGTTAGGGAATATGGCAGATATGACTGCTGAGGTCACTTGGAGTGACATACAGACAGAAATGATGACAGCAGCAGCTTAGGGTGGGGATGATAATGCTGCTATAATGTTACTATTAATAACTCATAGCCGAGCTAATCTCTCATCACTAAACTTTCCTGCTCATTTTCCGCGACATTCTGCCTGCTCCTCCGCATCCCGAAAATGAGAACTGCTCACACTCAGAAGCAGCCAGGCCAATAAGGTCTGACCAAGATACAGAACCTAGAAGTGCATATTTCCAACAAGGTTCAGGTCTTAACTGGAAACTTAAAAAGCGCCCTACACTTTCATCTTGCAGAGTGGGTAAATTCTCTTCTACTTGGGAAAACTGTCATGATGGAATTAAAAATCAGAATTATCTATGGTGTTATTATTAAACCAAAGTTTTTCTTTTTCTATTGCACCTTAATGTATATTCCAGCTCTTTGCTCATAGCATAGTATTCTCAGCTCCCATGTCTGATTGTTCTCCAGTGACTATAGCTACTTTGGCTGTCACCATCTTTACAGCCTGCCTTTCAATGAACAGAGAGCCACTAACATGAGAACATATTAATCAACTTTATAATTATGGACTGCTTACACATCCTAGGTGTAAAAATCATTGTAAACAGTGCAGTTTTAAACAGAGAACGAAACCAGAAAGCACACAGGAAGGAGCCAGGATATAGTTCATCAGGAGAATGCTTGTTAAGCATGCAAAAATCCCTGAATATCCTACTATTTCCCTGGAATCGGGATACAGTAACCCTAGCACACAGGAAGCTGAGATTAGTGGGTCAGAAGTTCAATGTTATCCGTGGTTACAAAGTAAGTTAAACACCAGTCTGGGGTCCAGAGGACTTGTTGCAATGCAAAACAACAGTAGTAAGAATTGAAATTGGCTGAGTGACTGTTCCTTATCTCGAAGAAGCTCCATGACCAATGTAACTTACAGAAAACACATATTAAGTTAGGGGCTTGCATACAGTGTCAGAAGACTAGTCTGCTATCATCATGGTGAACCATGCAGAAGGTGTGGGGAAAGGAAGAGGACCAAAATCTTGGTCTGGTGTGCCTTTTGAAACCCCCAATTCTACTTCTAGTGACAAACTTCCTACAATAAGGCCATACCTACTCCAAAGAGATCAAACCTTCTATTCTTTATAATCATTTTAAACATTTCTATCCACCAGTGACTAAACATTTGAATATAGGAATGCGGTAGGATTTAACCCTAATAAATAAACGTTAGAGGACACCAGTCACTGAGAGAGTAGGCAGGACTTCTGGGTCAGGAAGAGGAAGAAGAAGGCAGGAGAAAGGCATGGCCTTTTTGGACTACAGTGGACAAGGGAGGTAGACAGAACATAGGAAGCTGGGGGCTGTTGTTTCAAGTGACGGATCCAGGGTCGGCCACTGGAGGATTTCTAACATGGAATAGTTTGTAAAATTCGGATGCTAGGTTCTGTGCCCAATGATTGTGTGACCTGTTGATTCTGAGCTAGGATTGTGTGATGTTTCTCTTCACTTGGTGGCTCGGTGGCAGAGCGTGGTATGCGAGAGAGCACTCCAGACAGCCCAGGAATTTGGAAACACGGGGCATGTATGGCAATTGACAGCCATGTGAACTTAGTGCCCCAGGAGGAGGGGTCGATTCAAGAGCTTGGAGTCAGTCTGTCAGGCTGAGAACAGGTCGCTATGATGCCTAGCCGCTGATAGCATGGGATTTTACTTTTTATATTTCATGCAACATAGGAGCCTAAGGGGTTACTATTATTCACACAAACAAATACCATCCAGGAGGAAATGAGAACTGTCTTATTCCTGCCATAAGACTTTATGACCCAGATCTCTGCAAATTTAGTCATGTTGGATGCATCATTTACAAATAATTTTGGTCACTAAGAAATAGTATGCAGGTATGTGACAGACATCTATAGGCCACAGTTACATGGCGTTTCCCACAGTCCGAGTATTATGCTAAGTACTTTACCATCACTAAGGATCATGCTAGGGGTAAAGAAAAGATTATATGTCAGTTTTAAAAAGGGACACTGAAAGACAGAGTGGTAAATAATATTCCAAGATCACATGGACGGTTGACAGAGGACCCTACTGTATCCTCAGGTCATGTCCAGATTCACTGTGCTGTGCTGTTTGGGAGCCTAACAGCTCTGAGCCTTGCAGTCTCCTCTCCTCCTCCCCAGCTTCTTGATTAGAAGGTGGCTGGCAGTTAGCTCCTGACATCATTCAGAAAGCACAGAAGAAATACTGCTTGCTTTCTTCTCTATAATACACATTCCAAAAGTGTCTTTATTTACCTCACTTTATTTCACTGTTGTTCTAGGGTTCAGTTAGAAAAAAAAATCAGGGCATATGTTTGTGTGTGTGTGTGTGTGTGTGTGTGTGTGTGTGTGTGTGTGTGTGTGTGTGTATCAGAATTTACTAAGTAAGATGTAAAATAATAAACAACAGACAAATCTCCAAGAAGTTGCGAAGCCAGGTTTCCTCAGTGCGGGAGGCTAAAAACCTCACAGCTACAGTGGTTCCACAGTAGCTGTCTTTCCCTGGGGCCGGCCCCACAACTAGCTTTTACTTAGTCCACAAGGCTGGTACCTCAGCAGTTCCAAACTTGCACCAGAAGCAATGAAAGAAAGCCCTGCCTTCCTTTCCTGCCCTGACTTCCTGCAGTGATAACCAGAGAGTTGTAAGAGAAAATAAACACTTTCTTCTTCAAGTTGTTTTGGGGAACAACATTTCATCACAGGGATAGAAACCCTAAGCCAGACACCTGAAGGAGTGTGGTTTCCCTGTGCAGTTAAAACTAGTGATAATTATGTTTGCTTTTGCATATGAAAAAGTCCTTCTGACCTGAAACCATAAAATTGGATGTTCATGATAATAGATAAATGACATCCTTTCCAGGAATAAAATGTAAGGGTGAAAGGTCTATCTTCATAAGCCAGACTTTCTTAGTTCTGTTCTGTCTATCTGTCTGTCTGCCTGTATATGGATGTGTGTATGTATGTATATATGTATGTATGTATGTCAGTCTGTCTGTCTGTGTGTCTCTTTGTCTCTTTTCTATCTCCCATTCATATGTGTTTGTGTATAAGGGAGAACTATTCTATCTACCTATCTACCTACCTACCTATCTATCTATCTATCTATCTATCTATCTATCTATCTATCTATCTATCATCTATATGTATTTATGCGTACATATATGAAAAATTAAAACTTTTTCTAAATTTAACTTATTAATTTAAAAATATATATTTACACATAATATATATATATATATAGAAACACACTTATACAGAGAGAGAGAGAGAGAGAGAGAGAGAGAGAGAGAAGAGAGAGAGAGAGAGAGAGAGAGAGAGAGAGAGAGAGAGAGAGAGAGAGGGAGGGAGGGAGGGAGAGAGGGAGGGAGCGGGAGAGAGAAATTAACAACAATCTCCCTAGACTCTGGATTGCTACGTAGAGTGGCTCTAGATTGAGACTAAACACATTTGATTGTATTTTCAGTGTGTCCTCATTGTTTGGAAGGTGAGTGAAAGTTAATTAAGCATCAGATCCATTTTCTTGGCTATGGGTGTGTTTATGATTCTGGATAGCACATTGTTTAGTGAGCATTTTCTTTGTGTCCCTAAATCAATGTGCCTCTCCCAGAGAAGCCAATGATTTACCTGCTGTCCTTAATGTACTAAAGGTCAAGTAAGCACTGCATCCCAGAGAGAAAATCCTTTCTCCACAAAGTCACATGAGGAGCAGAAGTTGTAAGAGCATCCTTCCATTTCATGCAGTATCTGACATCCTCTGCAGATCCACAGGATGCTATATTTACAGGACGGATGCTGCTGGTGTGCATTACTAAGTGGACTCATGAACTCCCTCTGCCTTTAGATCCAGAAATCTTCTAAGGCTGGAAAAATAAGAATTTATATCACTTATTTCTATAAATACTTAATAAATATATTGTATTTTAGGTGAATAGATATTGTATAGGTATTGCCTCTCTGGTCTGATGTGTGTGTGTGTGTGTGTGTGTGTGTGTGTGTGTGTGTGTGTGTGTGAATGTGGAATATATGTATGGATATTAACAGTAAAATACTTTATTTTACATTTTTATATAATCAGTTTACAGATAATTTATCTTTAGTGTACAGGTAAGAGAACTTGTACTGCATAAGCTTGCTCAAGTTTCTCATAATGTTGCTGGAGTTTCAACACTGTGGATAACACATTCATTTCCATTGCCTTTATACATAGATGTTTCGTATCTCTCCAACTAGTTCTTTGAATCATGGCTACCCTAAAACTTTTGAAGAACAGTTTTCCTCAATGGACTTACTCTTTGGTCACTGATCACCATTAAGGTTTAAAACTTCACACTTGAATTCCTTGACTTTCTTTAGCTTGAGGAATTTGATTATTGTGTTTGATTTTCATGGAGAGATGTTCTTTCCTACTCAGTAACCCAGAGCACCAGAGAACAGGTTCTGGGAGATGGTGAATAGGATTCTGTTCATCATTATGTTGGCATTTAGAAGTCAGAGCCTTGTGTCTCTCCTTTAATACTGTGCATGCAAATTCTACCATTTCCTGCCACAGGGACGACAGCTGAAATGATTTCTTTGCATTTAACCTGGCTTCTTGGGGTTGCCAGGTCCAAAGCTCAGCCTAATAAGGCAGTAATTAACTTTACCTCAGCCTTCTTCCTGCACTCCAAAAGGCAGTCAGCAAGTTCTATTGATTTCTTTTTTTCTGTACTAAGTTTGCAGGGCTTTATTCTTCATAAAACATTTTCTTGAATTCATAAAGGTGCCAGAATTTTCTTTCTTTTCTATCAGACCTTATTTTTTCCCCAAATGATGTTCAGAAGAGTGCTAATCATAACTGGCCGCAGTTTCTGAGGACTTGCCAACATTTTTTAGGAGGAATGTGATTGTCTAGGCTAGAATCACTTCCACATGTCTCAGGCTGAAACTGCAGGGAATGTGTGCCAACCCCCATGCCTTATCTTAATATCCAGTGAGCCTGGGAGGCTGAAGACAAATTTGCTTTAGATGCAGGCACTATGATACATCAGAGCAATTTCTCAGCCCCTTCATCAGACTCACTCAGCATCATCATGTGGATAGCCAGACCAGCTGCTTCATGCTCCACACGGCAGATTTTGAAGAAGCTCAGTCTCTGACATCAGGATATCCCAAGAGCAATTGAGGCCTTGTAGGCAGTTCACCGACAGGTAGTACTGTTAATCCTATGACCATAGCAGCAATTTGTAAAAGTTCAATTTCCAGGCTTCTGGTCTGATGTTGAAGGAAATAAAATGGAAAATATTTATCTATTTGTTTAATTTACAGATACACCCCCATAAAGTTTCAGCACCTAGCTCCCACTCCACGAGTACACTTGTCTTCCTTGTGTGTTCTGACAGCAGGGAATATAGTCATCTTTCAATGTTCCCTTTACAGGATGCACATAAAAAAGGCTAAACAACACTGAAAAAAAATAATGACATACTCTACAAGGAAAATATTGTCTGGAACACAACACATTTTGTCAGGCTCTTCTTCCATACCTCTATTAATAATAAAACGGTTTGTGATTTCATCAGAGCACTCATAATCTTTTATCTTAATTCTTCAAGAAAGAATTGAGTGTGTCAAGGTTGGCACACTGCAGCTTTACTGAAACATTTCAGTTCAAATTCTCTCACCATTGTTTGCCCTGCTGCCATCACAAGCCATCCAGGACTTACTGCCTTGCAAAATGCCTCTCTAGCCCCACATGAGGCTATTGAAAACCATAAGCAACAAAGATGAAACTCTAAAAAACAGAACAAAACGAAAGCCCGAGTTTTCAAAATGGGTTATAAACTCATCTGATAGGTTCAGTCTGATTTAAATCAGCACCTTTACATTGTTCCTCCTTTCCCATATAGACTACGTGCCTGATTTTCATGTTATGGATTGATTCAGAGATGCTGCAGAAATTAATTCTCATTGGAACTAAAGACAAAACAAGGAAGAAACATATTTGTGCTGAAACATAATTACTGCCCAGGTGATATAGTTTCTGCTGGGCTCCTCGGAAGTGGGTGTGGCTGGAGTTCCCTCAGGAGGAGACTGTAGTGCTGGCCCTGCTACTGATCATGGTTGTTGGATACTTTCCTTTCCTTTGACAAATCTCACAAAGATGTACGTTCTTGGCCAAGGAGAAACACGTTGAAATATTTTTTTTTATATTGAATGCGATTTGAGGTGAAGCAGAACACAAATTATCGTGAGTGTGATCAGGATTACTTAGAGAGCCAAGTGTAGGACTTGGGATGAGAATGGCAAATGGGATATATCTAGTTACTCTTCTGTTGGCATAATAAAAATACTTGGACAAAAGACAAGCTGGGAAGAAAAGGTTTATTGGGTCCTCCCGTTCCAAAGTGGTATAGACCTTCATGTAAGACAAGGGCTGGAAACATGAGGCTGACATGAGCCTTGAATTCAGGAAGCAAAGCATTCACACATGATTCACAAATTGGAAGCAGAGGGAGAGGGAGCAGAAATAAGACCAGACTCTAAAATCTCACCATTTTCCCAGCTCCCAGTAACATACATCAGCAAGGCTCTACCTACTAAAGATGCATAATTTTCAAAAGCAGCAGTATTTTGGAGGCCCAATATCCTAACATGTAAATCCATGAAAGACAGTTCATATTTAAACTACAATGAGAGCTAAATGAATGAAAAGTAAAAAAAACAGATTCATAGGGGAGAAGCATAAACAAATAGGGAAACTTTAAGTTTTGACTCAACAATATGCATGCTTCTGTATGTTTTCTATGGGGAATTGTTTATTTGGAGTTAACACTGGTTTAACCATGGAACTGAACACTACTAAGTTTACAAGACATTTATATTTATGGAAAATATGATTTAGTTGCTTTACTTGACAATTCTATCACACAAAGCAAGCACTCAGTCATACTGAATTACTGTACCCTTTATAGGAATTCATCTCTAGAAATTGTATACCTAAACAAAATTTTCTCCCTTTCTTCCTCCATTCTACGCTCTGCCCCGAGCTCTCTCACTCCCACTGTTCCTCTGTCTCTCCTTCCCTTTGTCTTCCCCTCCCTCCCTTCCTCTTTCCCTCCCTCCCTTTCTATCTTCCTCCCTCTCTCTTCTGACCTCTCTCCCTAGCTTTCTCACTCCCACTGTTCTTCCCTCCCTCCCTTCCTCCTTCATTTCCTCCCTCCTCACTCCATCTTACCTTCCTTCCTTTCTTTCCCCGACTGCTCTTTACCCTTCTTTCTCTCTTTTTAAGGATTCCTTTAATAATTTTGACAATTTCACAAATTCATATAATATACTCTGGTCACATTCATCCTTCTCTTCTCTCTTACCCATTATTAACCTCCCTCCTCCTAACCATGTCTCTGCTTTATTTTGGTTTTTCTGTGAGACAGATTCCATTTAACTAGGCTAGGTAGTGCACATATGTATGAGTAGCTACTCATTGGAGCAGAAGTAACTTTCTAGTGGCTAGATTACTAAAGACAATGGCTTCTCTCTGCCAGAAGTCATCAACTGCCACCAGCTTCCTGGACAGAGTCCCACGAGCCCTCTCCATCTATGACTGATGACGAATAATAATTATGCAATTGGAGTGGAAACCTATAAACCTTGTCCATTCCCCACGAGCCAAATCTTCAGTGGAAACCAGCAGGCCATAAGATCACCCGTGTGCAGGCTCAAAACACAACACTGTATCAATCAAATTCTATTGAGATCAGACACATGTATCATGGACTAGTAAGTTCATTTTACAATAAGGTGATATCATCAAAGGAACACAGTGCCTCAACACAATCTCCGAGGCCTTTAGGCAGGCACTTCCATGAAGATTTTCTTATTTAAGATTTTAAAATTTGATTTAAATGGCATCCAAATGAGGCAAAGGTGACCAAATGTTACCAGGAAGTTTCCCAGATCTGAGAACTAGTTTTATATTGGGTTTTGTATGCTTGTTTGCTTCTGTTTTCTCTTTGTGGTAACCGTGTCTGTCTCCTGATTATCCCAGGATTGCCCTGGAAGTGATTCCCATTCACTTTGTTTCTCCATTCCAAAGGCAAGCTTTTCTGCAGTAGCCATATCCTTATTTCCAAGGACTCGAATAGAGAAGCAGAACAACAAAGCTACCAGTCACCTCCGAGGGTTACAGTTGAGAAGATTGCATGCTGAAATCAAAGCTCATTAAAACAGATAATATTTTTACAGAAGAAAAACATAGTTTTTTAAGGGTTTTATACCTTGGGGAGAAGTGGTTCTTGGGGATCAATGCTGTAGATTAATAAGAGAACTGTTGAAAATTTTTCTGAAAATAAAAAACAGTGTCTTTAGGATAAAGGAAACTTCTGTTCATGTTTTCTTTCATTTTTTTTTTAGTTCAGTGATGTGTGTATAATCTGAGAAATAATAACATTAACGATATTTATTTTCAAATTATTTATACAAGTTATTGTTAAATTCAACACAGGGGACAAATGACTGGGAAGGTAGGGGAAACAGTGCTGATCCGTCCCAACATGTGTGTTCCACTGGGAAGTTTGTCTTCTCAGAGTTTCAAGGTATTTGTTGCCACTTATAAGACAGATACTTTGTAGTTTGATACAATCTCTTTCTAGTTTATATTATTTTATGACCTATTTAATTTCTTTTTTTGTTTGCTTGCTTTCAGTGGTTAGGATTAAACTCAGGTCTTACACAGTCTAGGCCAATGTTCTCCCACCTAACTACATCCTGGGCTTCAATTTTATTTAGTTTTGTTTACTGCCTGGCTTTTATAGACTTTAAAGCACCAAGACATGAAGACAAGGAAAAAGAATTCCTTGAACACTTATCATCTTGACAGTGGAACAGAACCTGTGGACTGTAATTGTGAATCCCAAGAGAATGGGCAGATGAATCTTTTCTATCAGATCCAAAATGAACCATGATGACAAAATTTGTGTAAATGGGTGAGAAAGTAGATAAAATTAAAACCAAGAGCAAGGCATAGAGAAAGCTGTGGACACCCAAGGGCTGTTGAAAGGGCAGTCCTGAAACCCAGGAGATCCCACTCCATGCTGCTTTTGTGGAGTCTAAGGATGAATACAAACAAAATGAACTGTGGATCTAGGAAGGTAGGTACCTTTAAAGGAAATAAAGCAAGCCAGGATAGGCACATATTCCCTCAGAGCCTCCCACTCACAGCACTTTTTACCTCTGTGCAGTCAGCCTTCTGTTTGGTCGGGACACCTAACCCACAACTCAAAGGAAAATCTATTTGGAGACAAAGTCCTGATTATTTGATTCACGCAAAGCATCTCGTCTTCGCCACCAGAGTCAACTGAGACTTGAACTTTCCATTTGTGAACTAAAAGGGCCTCCAGGTCATGCTTGACTCCTTCCTGTAAATTCATTTTTTGTACAATATTCTATATCAAAATACCCCTAAGGTTTCTTATGGCCTCATATTTCTAGAATTTAATCATTTCTTAACATTTTTTAGTACTTTGGCTCCTACTGACATGGCTGGATCACCCCCCCACACACACACACAAACATACACACATACACAAACATACACACACACATCAGCAATATAAGAACTTTCTAAATAATACCCTTGCCTCTTTAGAGACAAAATAGACATTTTTATTCATTAACTAGAAAATTGGATCAGGTTATAATTCCCACTTTCCAAAAGCTCAAATTTAATTCCAAGCAAACCTCCATTTCTTTATGACGGCTTACAAACTCATTAACTTCACTTCACCCCACAATTTCACTTCATGTTGTGTTTGTGTGTAAGATTGTAGACATGTCCCTGTGGGGATGTGCACATGTGTGTGCATACAGGCTTTGTTGCTCACATGTGTGACTGGATGTACAGGTTAGAGGTCATCTCAGATGTCTCCCTCTATGACCTGACCCCATTTATTGATATTTTTCAAGGAGACTCTCACTGAGCTCAGAGCCCATCCATTTGAATAAAATTACAAGCCAGTAAGTTTCATTGACCTCACTCTACCTGCCTCAGTACCAAGGGGACAGATGTGATACATAGCCACCTAGCTGTGTGCTGAGAGTCCAAAGAGCTCACAGGGTAGACTTTTATGGACTAAGCTCTCTCTGATTATACCTCCCAATACTCTGCTAGGAGCCAGATTTTTTTTTTCATGTTACTTATGTTTATTGTTGGGAGTAGTTCATGGGTTAGAGATAGAACATGAGATGATGACACACATACCAAAACCTTCACAGAATGGGGGCAGTTTACACAGCCTTACACTGACAGGCAACAGCAGTGATGAGAGATGATATGTATCTGGGACCAGCCATGGACAAAGGGCACTGCTGAAAGAGTCTATTGACATGTGCACGTGGATACACACCAACAACAAGGAAAAGGAACCAAGGCTGAGCAAAAGGATGAGGGAGGAAGACACCACCTAAGGAAGCTGTAGTGAGTTCTTCATCAGGGGCTGATGGTGTCCACTGTGCTGTCTCACCAAGGAAAGAAAGCTGTCCCTTTACATGAGTTCATTTTCCCATGCTTTCCATGAGTAGTGGTGTACTTTCTTCTACTTTCATCTCACAAACACACACACACACACACACACACACACACACACATACACACACACACACACTCACATACATACAGACACACAGAGACTCACAGACACATACTCACACACACAGAGACACACAGATACATACACACACAGATACACTCACAGACACATACACAGACACACACACACACACACACACACACACACACACACACACACACACACACACTCCCCTCCTAATTTATGACCCCTCCCTGGGATCTTAGAATGCAGGACCTTTTATACTTCCTCTCGCCTCTTTATTACCTAATCCATGCTAATGCTTCCAATCAATTGCTTTACTAATGGCAATTCTTTTACTACCCCAGGGGAAAACTTAAGAAAATTACCTTGTAAATCTTCAATTTCCTTCACTTAATGGTGCCTACATTTTTAGGCATTCCATAAAACAATCTTAAATTCCTTCCAGCATAACAGCTGTATGGTAAGCCTGAATGGCTGTTTGTTCTCACCTCTTCTGTGTTCTACCTAATGAGCAGTAGGTGACTTTATGTTGTCCATTAATTAAGGAATGAATAGAAATAATAAAGCAGAGTGATGGATAAACGGGAGACAGGTACAAGCAGGAGCATGGAGAGGAAGTGACCTCTGTGATGCAGCTCTTCTGTTAAGTAGCAATGTGGTCAGGTGGTCCTGAGGGCAGGAAGTGGTTGGGTTTTGACACATTTCATTATTTACTAAATGACTATAGTGATGATTTCTATTGTTAGAGACGTTTCTGTTTTCACTCTGAAGTTCCAATAGTTGCAGCCGATAAAATAAATGACAATACACAATCAGGTGTTCAGACACAAGAGGACAAAGCACAGGAGCTAGAGGAATTTAGAGAATGACACTGTTAGATAGTTGGAGCACTCACGGATACACACATAGATACGCAGAGATATGCAGACACAGACAGACACACACACACTCTGAAGGCTGTTACCAGAAATTATACTGTGACTGGAGGAAGAAGACAGAATAAGTTTGATTTTATTATGAAATCTGCCCCAGAGGCTGGAGAGATGGCTATATTGATAAGAGTATTTGCTGTTTGGCTGTTAGGAATAGTCAGGGTTTCTATTCCTACACAATCATCATGACCAAGAAGCAAGTTGGGGAGGAAAGGGTTTATCAGCTTACACTTCCACATTTCAGTTTGTTACCAAATGAAGAAAGTTAGGAATGGAACCCAAGCTGGTCAGGAAGAAGGAGCTGATGCAGAGGCCATGAAGGGTTATTACTCACTGGCTTGCTCTCCTTGGCTTGCTCAGCATGGCTTTTTATAGAACCCAGGTCTACTAATTCAGGGACTGTACCAACCACAATGGCCTGGGCCCTTCTCCATTGATCACTACTTAAGAAAATAGCTGGATCTCTTGGAGGCATTTCCTACACTGAGGTTCCTTTCTCTGTGATTAACTTCAGCTTGTGTCAAGCTGACACACAAAACCAGCCAGTGCACTGTGCTTGCTGAAGACCCAAGTTCAATTCTCAGTTCTTAAGTGGCAGCTCCCAGACGTTAATAATATCAGTTTCATAGGCTTCAATGTCCCCATTTTGCACTAAGCAAGTACTTGACACACTCACACATAGACAAAACATTCATTTCATTTAAAATGCCTTAAAATAATAACGAGGAAGCTAGTTGTGAGCCTCTGTTTGGTTAGGTGTGAAGACAGAGCCCTAATACCTTCCCTCTTCTGCTCTCTCTCTCTCTCTCTCTCTCTCTCTCTCTCTCTCTCTCTCTCTCTCTCTCTCTCTCTGTGTATGTGTGTGTGTGTGTGTGTGTTAAGAGAATATTACATTGTAGTAATATTTTGGCCTTCAGCTTGCCCTGTCTCTACTTTGGAGTATGAGCTTGGAGCACTAAGGCCATCTCTAAAGCCTCCTTCCTATGGAGAGATCTTCCCAGACTGACAGAAGCCGGACCCATGAGAGAAAGCAGGCCAGTGTCACCTGCTGTCCACAGGACCACAGTGGACAGCACAGATTCTCTGGGAGAATTCTCTCATTCATAGCCCTTCTGAATATCTACCACAGCTGAGGCCACCAAAATGCATTCTTGAGGGAGGTCAGCTCTGATTGTGTGGCCCAGACAGATTGATATCTTTTGAAGAGGCTGTTCCACCACACACCATTTGGTGTTTTATCTAACACCAGCTTTCCTGCCCCCTGGCCTAGGCTGAACTCTATGCAAGGTCACTGTACGCCACAAACTGTCTCTGCCTGCCAACCCACAGGTGAGTTCAGCTCAGGTCCAGGACAGAACCTGCCAGACTCTGTAGCAGCCTGATGCTCTAAAGCTCGGAGATTCTCTCTCGGTAGCAGCTCAGGCAGACTAACGTGAGAAATCCATTATAATAACATGCTTTCTGAGGAAAGGGGATTACAGGTAATTTTCTTTTATTCCCTAGTAACAAGGTTTTAATACAGTGCTGAGACAGTAGTTGAAAATCAAATACCTCATTGAATTAAAGTGAAAAGCAGATGGATTGGCTCATTCTTTCTCAAGGCTCTGGGAATGTGGAAGTTGGAGATTCTTCTAGTGAGTGGCTTTTTCAACATCAGATTTTCTTCCATATTTAGACTGCACATTTCCCCCCAAGGCCTGATTCAACATGAAGAGTTGCAAATTCCATGAGATTCATGTTAATAGGCTTTTGATAAAGGGATACTTGAACATGATCATGTACCTGCTGAGAAGTCGATCCCACAAGCACCCCTGTTTGTGTGTAACATTCGATTACAATCACGACGTTATCATGTCTACCAGTAAAGTTCTCATCCCGAGAAGCAGACAACGACATTCAGAAAACCTGAACCAAAGGTTGTTCTGTGGAGCGTCGGGCTCTGTCGAGATGGTTCAGGCAAAAGAGATGTGGAGTTCCCTTCTCGGCAACCAAATCAAGCTACTCATAAAGTATTAAAGGTCTGGTTGCAGGGAATTCAGTGTGTTCTTCTGGCATCAGAGGACATGCACACACCCCAATGTCTTCTTCTGGCTCCAGAGGACATGCATGAACACACACACAGACACACACAGACACACACACACACACACACACACACACACACACACACTTGCATACATACATACACATTAAAATAAAATAAAATCTATAGAACCAAAAGGAAAATCTACCTTTTATTAGTGGCTTTACGAAGCTGACTTTACCAGCTGACAGTGGTTGCTATCAACATAGTTACACCTGTCAAGTAACTCTGCCTGTGGCCCAGTGTTGCTGAGGCAGAAGGATTGTGACTAGATGGAAACAGGGATGCTGGGCTGCTGGTTCTCAGCATCATAAACCTAAGTTTTCTTATATTCATATGTGCACACTTGCAGGTGATCGTTTGGTATAGAGTGCATGATGTACTGAAAAGAATATTGTTCCATGAGACGTATCTAACTTTCAAATCACAAAAAAGCTCCTAGTCTTGGGATGCCCGCGATGTTCATATTGAAAATTAGAGAACCTAGCCTGGTGAGATGTCTCAGTAGGTAAAGGTATTGACTATGTGAGCTTTATGACTTCAGTTCAATCTCTGAAACAAATGTAAAGGCATAAAGAACAAATAGACTGCAGAAAGGTGTCCTCCCACCGCCACAGAGTCACATGGGCACCTGACAACTTTTATTAACATACATGCTTTGTATATACAGATAATAAAATAATAATAGTATTAATAATAGCAATGATAATAATGGTAAAAAGTTAAATAAAATGGAGCATCTTGTTCAGAGTTTAAATAAGACTGATGCTCAGATAAGCACTAAAATTCTCCACACACACACACGCACGCATACACCATACACATCTTGTATAAACACATATCATACAATAATAATAAAAAGATAAAATTTTTAAATAAATGCAAAATCTAGTTGAGCATCCAGATAAAATTGATGCTGCAGATCAATCTAAAATTCTGTCACACAAACATTCTCTCTCTCTCTCTCTCTCTCTCTCTCTCTCTCTCTCTCTCTCTCTCTATCACTTCCTATCACTCTCCCTCCCTTCTTCCTTCCTTTGGTAACATTTTCAGTAAAGAAATGACCATCAATACATATCTGTTGAAGAAGCAGAACGAAACTGGACAGGTATATTTTGTTAACATTTAGAGCTTACCTACAAAGAAAATTTCACTTCTTTGCAAGTCTTTTTATTCCTAAGTAGGCTTTAACATTGTGTATAAATTTCAGATCTAGTACAAAGTGGAATATTGACATATTAACCCCTGAAAATGAATTTCTAATAGAGAAACCAATCGACTATTAAGGAGAATGGTGTTAGCAGTCTCTCATCTAATGGTACTTTATAATGAATAGCTGATTAGCACCATGCTGTGATGAAAGAGACGGGGCTCTCCTTCTATTTTATTCCTTCCTAAGGACAGATGCTCTACTGAATTGTTTTGAAGTTCCTCTTTCTACTATACCCCACTTATTGAATGACTAAATGCTGAATAGATCTAGCTCTCACAGGAGTTGCACATCTGTTATTACAAAACCAACATACAATCCTTTACCGGGTGGAAGCAGACACACAAAAATGAATGTAGCATGTTATCACCTTATAACAATAAACTATAAGAAACTAAAGGTTAAGAAAATGTCTCCAAGGTCAAGTTAATTAAGGTGAACAGTGTCATCCACCTGTAGAGGACACAGCTAGTGCTTGACCTTGTGTAGGTGAATATTGAAATCCCAATGGAAAGCCATAGGGTAGATGATACAGGTATGAGAGTTCAGGTACCGAGTGTGTACGATACACTGCAACAGAGACACGTCTTCACCAAAATGAACCAATGTAAAGGCTTCTGGTTGCTAAAGTTCTCACACTTTTCCAAGGGATAAGTGAGGAGAAAGGATAATTAATTGCTAATGTGTGGGCCAACTGCCTTTCCTTTTTCTGGTGAGCTCTAGAATAATGATAAAGACAATGAAAATTGACTGATGGGGAGCAACAGCCAGATGGTGACATGGAAGAGGAAAAGGTCCTCAGCTGGCATTAATGGCCACTGAGCCAGGCCAGAATGACAGGGCAGAGGCTGGTTGGACAGATAAATACTATGCTTTTCCCCCATTAAATGCAGTGTTAATCATGGCTGACATAAGGCACATGACAGTTCAGCAGAAGGTGTTGTGTATGAGGATCTGAATATTGCATTCATTTTCTAACAATGCATGAAGGCATAGATTAGAACTTCACTAAATGTGTCACCCAAACAAAATAATATATATTATTACTAATATTCATACTCATCATTTTTCTTAGTCTCCAAGGATGGGGCACCAGCTTGGGGTTGCCTTTAATCTATCAGATATTACAACAAATTCTAAATCACAGTCTTTAGAATCATTTCCTCAGCTTTTCAAACAAGAGAGTAAACATGAGTGATCATCTGTCAGAACAGCTTTCAATGATCAAGGCATTGCAGTTGATCAAAATTAAGCCATTGAGCACAATTATGATAAAGGAGACTGTATAATGAAAGGAATCCTGAAGATCCTGCAGCTGTAATGCTATTTCCCCAAGGATACGGGAGACTACATCCAGACATTCCTGGATCTTTGGGCCTCTTCATTATTCGGTACTGGAATCCCTGGGCTGGCCATTAGGATGATACTGATAAAACCGTTGATATTTTAGTTGCACAAATCATAAACAACATAGATGTGAAAAAGATTGACACACTTATCTTTCCAAAAGAAATGAAGTTTCTAATATTGTCTTTGGTCAATAGTAATTTATGCAAAAAGAATATAAATATGTGTACATGGAGGCACAGAGCACAGGAATATCAAGCGGATATTGTTGACTTTCACAACTCAGCCATGGGTTATTGTAAGGCAGAACCACTGAAAAGGCCAAGCAGGTAATACAAACTCACCAGAATCCTGATGCCTCATAACAGAAGTGCTTCAAATCCTAAGACAAGGCAGCACTTACAGGCAGTTCTAAAGCATGTAGAATGATGTAAAGGGTTCAATTCACTTCCTGAGGCATTAAAAAGACTGGGATATTGCAGAGTCAGACGACAGTCACTTACAGTGACACACTTGCTATGAAAACAACTAAGTCACAGTGTAACTAAAATATTATATGGAACCAGCAGTCCCAAAGCTATGCAATATGCAGTCCTCAATAGTCAATGCCCAACTTCTACCTGTCATTCCCCATTTGTGTTTCTAAAATATTCTCCATTATTATCTATTAGTTATTTTATTTATTCTATGTGTGTGCATGTGTGCACATTGTGTGTGTTTGTGATTATGTACCCATGCATGCACAGAGGTCAGGAAGCACTTTCCTCTATCAAAGTTTTAGCTAGGTTGAATGGCAGCAAGCTACATCCGTTTCCTGTCTTCATCCACACCTACCTCAGTGATGGCATTGCATGGGAATACAACTCCATGTCTTATACGTGTGCAACAATTGCTCATACCATTGAGCTATCTCTCCAACCCATGAATCTTCTTTGTGGTTATTGACATATTGGCATTTTAGTAGAATGTTGATCATTCACTCATTTGTCAAACGTGTTGAATATCCGTTTCTATATATGATATCAGAGAAATCATGAGACCAGGACAAGTTCCTTCCAATGTGTGGCAATTTGAATAACATGTGATTTCTCAGCTCTGGCCACTGCATTTTCTCTTCATGCTTCTTTGCTGTGAGGAGGATGATTCTTACTATAGCCCCTAAATAAAATCTCCATTCTTCAAGTTGCTCCAGATGTGGGGTTCTTTCTCAGCAAGAGACTCATAACTAAAAAAGAAGGTAGGATATTGCTGTGACAGACATGACTATGCTCCTTTGGAGGACAGGGTAGAGCTTTGTAACTTTAGATTAGGCAACTGTTTGACCACAGTAAGAAGAGCTTAATGGGGTATCCTAGTGGGAGCTCGGAATGCAGTAGTACTTAGAGCATGACAGACTCTGGAAATTTGGCTTAAAATGTTTCAAATACATTAATGTAGGAGTCCCAGGGAGTAAAAACATATGTAAACCAGTTCAAAGTTCTGCATAATGGTATAGAAGAAAATACAGGCAGGCCACTGCTAGAACACGTGGTCATTGCTTTTTTTACTGACCACATCACTGTTGCCCTGGGGCTAATGTTTATGAATTCTCCTTTTCCATCCTCAAGACTCTACTTGATAGCCAAGACTTGTTATTTTGCCATAGAGAAATTGGTTGGTTGCTTTAGTCACTATCAACCTATGTTATTTGTTTAGAGAGTGGTAAGCAACTGTACTGTGGTGCTGCAAAACCTCTGCACTTATTCATTTGTGCTCAGGTGACGGACCCACTGCAAGAAGTGCTGGAGCATCAGAGATCACATGGAATCCTTCGGAAGTGCCAAGGTGCTTTGTGTGCTATAATCAGTGCCAGAACACATGTCTCTCTCTCATCTTCTGATGGTTGTCTCCCTCTAGAATGTTCCTCATGTACTAATTCAGAGTTCATTCAGTGTATAAAAATCACACCCATACTTCAAACATCAGTGTATAATACTAAACATCATTAGATTGGAAAAAGAGGATTTACTACTACTGAGAGTAAAGGAGTGTCTTAAAACCATAGTCAGAGTGGAGCCACGGAATGTCTCTATCTCTGGAGCTGAGAGAGCAAACAGAAGGAAAGAACAAACAGTAGGCTCCTCTGGCACAAAGCTTCTATTCAAACTCTGTAAAACAAATTCACTGGAGTTTCAGGATGAACCATCCCTGATGTGAAGGAAAATCTCAGTAGTCATCCATCCTATTGATGGCTGTGACATCTATGAAGAAGCTATTGGCTGTTACATGCAAGGGGTGTTTGCTGTTACACTGTGCCATTGGTGAGGTTCATGGGAAGCAATGACTAGGATAATGGTGAAACCCATTGGATAACTAGGTTGACACGTGTCTCCTAAACACTTTATTACAACTACGCTGCGGACAAATCAAAAGGATGAATGAAAAGAGGAAGTTCCAGTGTCACAAGGTATCTAGGATAGAGTATGAACTGAATGATATATGTTTTGTTCACTTGGTTTTCAATCAGCCCCCATGACACTGGTTATCCTGAGAAAATCAGTCTTCACTTTTTAAAATTACATTTGTAAATACAAAATGACTTAAACTAGTTATCTACCCAGTAATGTCATGTTGTAATGTGCAACTACATGTGACAATACACAAAAATGTATTTGCTATTTTATAATAATATGAATACTCACATATAGGGTTATTATATTTAGAAATCATTAGATAGCTCAATTACTTATTTGGTACCTATTTCCTGCAAATCATTTCATAAAGATATAAAAATTAAAATATGAAAGATTTTTTTCTCATTTGGTGCATAAGATAAATTTGCATTAAAATGGGGCACAGATTCTGACTTGTTAGTTAATTTACACACATCATCTGGCTGCTTACCATGAAGAATGTAGCTGATGACAGTCCCAAACTATGAAAGCATTTTAGGGTTGACCTGGAGACCTTGGCAGGGAGGTCTGTTTAAGCATTGGTATTTGAATTGTGGGATCTTAAAATGTGGAATTTTCTTCAGCAGCTGTATTTGGAGAATGCCAAGAAAGAGTGACAGCCTACAAAACATGGGTAAGGAATTTCAGCAAAATGGAGGAAATTTTTTAATCACATCAAATAGCAGTTTGCTTCAGTATCTTTCACTTAAGTTCCTCTATCTTCCTTTTTCCACTTTACACCATGTCTACACATTAAGACTAATTAATATTTGCACAGTAAAGTTCAGGTGAAACTTATTGCTCGGCTCCCTCAATGCAGACAAACTACTGTGCACTGAGTTAGAAACAATTGCTTGTCTGGCCTTCAAATGCACTTAGTAGTAACACCCTTTTCAGTTTGTTATCTCCCAGCTCAATACTGCTAGTTTTTTCTTGTGTGCCATAATTCAAGACTATCTGCCTACCTGCTGGAATAATATGCAATCCTATGGAGGAAACGCTAGCTTTTTTTTAACTTCCTCAAACCCATCTTAGAAGATAACTTTTTCTTGCAGATAGTTTTCATCTCCAAAGAATGGAGTTTGCCTGAGGACTAGTGCACAGATATGAGTGGTAGTAAGTAGTCTACCTAAACTCCGTAGTGGACGCCAACTTGTTTTTATATCTCCATGGATACTGATTTTCAGTTTTAATAATATGGCAGGAGTGTAGAATTTAAGCCATCCAGTGTCAAAGTTTTATCAATAAAATGAGGAAAATATTCAGTGAGCAGAATACTCCCTATTTAGGAAAAATATGGGGACAAAGCCTACATAGATATCAAACAGAACCGTAACCAAGAAATTGTCTTTGGGCCAGAGAAATAGATGTGCATTCTAGAGCTTATTTTAGAGAAATCTAGAAGTGAATAGCTACCCCCTTCATGTTAGCCTCAAAGATAACCTTCTGGGTTTCCTCATGAAACTTAATAGAGAAAACCCTGAAAGATTTATTATCTACCTAGAGCTGTGGGATGACTTATACCTCTTCCCTCTTCCAGGACTTCAATGAATAGTAAATTTGCAGTTGGCATCAATGCTTGGGCTCCAGGAGCAATAAATCGACGACCCCCCAAATCCCACATTTCAGTTTTTATAATGATCGAATGTTGGCAGTCTCTAAGAAGAATGTTTTTATTATCGAAGTGAAAAGTTTATTATGAATATTGAAATGCAATTTGGGTTCCAGATGTGCGCACAGGAAGAAAGGCGGGAGCGAGGGGGTATTGAAGCCTGTGATCTGGGGCTCACTTCACAATTCATTCCTTAGAGCTGCCTGTCTGTCAGTTTCCTGCACTGCAAAGCTCTCCTTTTGAAATGAAGGCTGTCACGGCACAGCAGAGTCATGTGACTGTGTCCTCTGATGACTTGTTGTGGATGAAACATGCTATAGACCTTGCGCTTTCTTTTGCTTTCCAGAGAGTTGGGTGGATTGAAGTGTTCCTGATTCTTCTTTATAATATGTCAAACTGGCATTTTATTGATGTAGGTAGTAGCGTGATACAATAACACTTTTGATGCAATTTTATACTGCAGCAGGGTTAGAGGAAAGAATAGCTAGTGTAAGAACTTTGTTCCTGTCTTTGTCTCCTTCTTTTTTTTTTTTTTTTTTGTCTTAAATTTAATATAGATTATTTTTGGATGTAGCAGAACAGCATACTTAAGTTACTCATGAAATAACCTTCCTAAGTCTTGAGCTGATTAGAATAAGTAACTTTTAGATATAACATGAGAAAGCCCTAGCCAGCCATTTAAAACAAAATATAACAGCCCCTAAAATCATGGCAAAGGGAATGATAGCATTTTTACCCTGGCCTGTGGGATAATTATTCTCACTCTTAGTTTTACTTATTAGGACTTATTAAGAACTAGAAATGTTATAAAATGTAAATTATACATTAACGTCAATTATAGTGAATAATTCCTTCCACGATTATTGGAAATATCTCTTTTTCTCAGCCATCTGGAAGGTTAAACTCTTCCGTGTTAAAAGGCCATAATTAAATTATTTAAGCTCAACTGATTTGTAAAAAGCTGTAGGTTTACAGTGGTGTGGAAAGTTTCCCTAATCAAACTCTATGCTCACAGAGATGAGAACACTTCAAAGTATTGATAGTTAACCGTTTAACAATCACCTGAAAAGATCCGGTTTTAAAAGTACATGCACAGACATTTATTGTCTGCTGGACAGGTATCACACAAGTGAGATCTGCTTTTTATCCCTTTCCTTTTCACTGGGGACACCTTTGAGTATGAAGACCATTTATCACGGTCACCATTGTCTGGCACTTGAGAGCTCTCACGACCAACTGGAGCAGCAGGATACTCTGATTTAGAAGAAGAAACGGTTCCAAAAATCATTTTTTAAAGAACCAGAGCCATTTAAAATTCTTTGTATTTTGACTTGTTCTATATTAGTAACAATGTCACGGCGCCATTGTCATGTGCTCTGAATACATACTTATTAAGGGGCAGGCAAGACCGTAGAAGCCAGGACCCTGATGATTGGGGTGCTTTGATTCTTCTGCCAAAGGGCTGAGACTGAAAGGCCAGGCAGTGGCTTTAGCTATGCTTCCCTCCATAGTATCTACCATTGGTGGCCTTGCTGATGCCAGGGACCAGGCTAGGGAGAACTGTCTGGGACCAGAATACAGTATTTTCCTAAAGGTTCATTCTATCTCCAGCGAGAATACATGGCCTTGCCACAATTGTGCAACTAGTTTGCCTGTATGGATATAATCCCACTGCTTGTGCACAGCACCCAAAGAGGACAGATAAGGCGTCAGATATGTGGGTGCTGCACATGAAGCCTGAGCCCTTTAACCGCTCTTAACCTCCGTACTGTAATTCTCTAATCTAGAATTAAACCGGTTTCTATCTAGAACATCTGTGGATCTTCTTTAGGCTTTTGAAAACTCTATTTCTGATACCCATTTTTCCTTCTGGTAGACTCAACTAGAAATTTAAGATGCAGCTATGTTTGATCATGAGGAGTCATTGTCTTATGTCAACATAAAAACACATTTTCTTTCACTTGAGCAAAGAGAGCAACAGACTGAAAACAGAGCAACACACTGGATAAGGGCTTACAAAGGGTTGCATCGTCTCTGTACTGTCTAACAGGTCCCAAAAGCTGAATATGCTGATAACCAAAATTTGTAGCCAAAATTATGTAACCTATATCTGTTCTCACATAGATCAGGCCATTACTTTATCTGAACAGAATCATCCTGATTCTGAATAATAGAGTGGTATTATTTATAGATTTCATCTTACCTCTTTTTTTTTTCTTGAGGGTTTATCCTTGCTATTTTTTTCTCTTTTGTTTTTATTAGATATTCTCTGTATTTACATTTCCAATGTTACCCCTTCACCCTACTCCAGTCCCCCTCCCCCCTCTGCTTTGTTCCATGAAGGTGCTCCCTCTCCCAACCACCCTCTCCACCTCAACACCTTGCCCTACACTGGGAAAACAAGCCTTCACTGGACCAAAGGCCTCTTCTCCTATTGATGCCAGAAAATGGATGTCCTCTGCTACATATGCAACTGGAGCCATGGGTCTCTCCATGTGTACTCATTGGTTGGTGTTTTAGTCCCTGGGAGCTCTAGAGGGTTTGGTTGGTTGATATTGTTGTTCTTCTCATGGAGTTGCAGACCCTTTCTGGTCCTTCAGTCCTTTCTCTAGCTCCTTCATTGGGAAACCCATGTTCAGTCTAATGGTTAGCTGCAACCATCCTCAACAGTACCTGTATGACTCTGGCAGAGCATCCAAGGAGTCATCCATATCTTGTTCCTGCCAGTAAGCATGTCTTGGCATCAGCAATAGTGCTTGCATTTGGTGGCTGCATATGGGGTGGATGAATAATCTTTCCTTCAATCCCTGCTCCTCTATTTGTCCCAATATTTCCTCCCATGAGTGCTTTACTCTGCCTTCTAAGAAGGGCTGAGGCATCCCCATTCTGGTCTTCCTTCTTTTTGAGCTTCATAAGGTCTGTGAATTTTTTCTCATGGTTATTCAGAGATTTTTGGGCTAGTATCCGCTTATCAGTGAGTACATACCATGTGTGTTCTTTTGTGACTGGGTTACCTCACTCAGGATGATAGCTTCTAGTTCTATCTATTTGGCTAGAAATTTTATAAAGTCATTGTTTTTATTAGCCGAGTCCTTGAAAAAGAGAGACTATGGTAATTATACAACATTTCACTCTACAAAAAAATGTTCATAATACCTTGGTTGCTCTATTACTTTTTTTTTTTTTTTTTTTTTTTTTTTTTTTTTTTTTTTTTTTTACAAAATTCTAGAATCCAAAAATAATATGACCATTATGTGACCATATTTAAATAAAATGTATTTGATTATTTAGTTATTTTATATTTGGCCTTTGAACCCTAGATTTTAGGATGTAAGAAAATATATCAACACTATTCATCTTTTTGTATAGTATCATTGTATATGTAAAAGGAAGACTTACTGAATATTTTGATTTATTAAAAATAGAAAATTAAAACTGCAAAGGTTCATTGTCCATGGTTTCAGCTTTAATGTGAAATTAAAAAAAAAATAACAGATGAAGGAAAGGGATCATTAGGTCTTTGTTCTTGAAATTATTAAAAGTCCACTAATTTATTAAAGAGGCCATGTTATAAATTCTTACATGTGAATGATCCAAGTACACAGGCAACTTGATAACATTCCTACCTTTTCTTTTAACTTAGACAACATATGCTTAAGTTTGTAGTTAATGCCATACTCTTATAGGTTGACCCTTCTTCTACCAAGTCACAGAACTGAGGCAGAGAGTAAGATAATTTGTTTTGTGATGGAAGACATGACACAGCTTATAATCTTGGACACTTAAAACAAAAGTCTATGGATTTCAATCCTGGCCACGTCACATTAGGCCTGTTTCAACTTTGTGCACGGCACAGTAGAGGGAATGATGGAGTCAGCCTGTTGGATTGATGTAGAGATTTAAACACCATGAGCTAAATCCCTATCCTGGTGATTGTAGCTGTCATCATAGTTGCAACAGTATTTTTACAACAATTTGACTATTGAAAACAATAATGTTTGGTGAATTCCCTGAAGTCACTGAAACTTTGTTCCACTTGGTGCTGAAATTAGACTACCCCAAGGACTCTCTGTTTCCCTGCAGTCAGATAGAAGTACTCCATCTCCACTGCCCCAGGATCATGAAATCTGGAGGTCTCTGACTGATGGGTAGTATAGCCAGCAATCTGTCAATGATCATAATACTGAAGACATCATGCTATCCAATTCTGACTGTCCCTGTGCACTTCTTCCTGTTCCATCATTACTCTCTGTGCTTATTTTGTGCTTGGGTAAGGGCTCATTGTTTCCTACACAGCATCATTTCAGAGACATTTTGAGACAACTGTTACTCATAACATGCTGGACTCAGTTCTTCCACTGTGTCACCAATGACTCTTCCCTCAACTCCACTTCACACACCCAGTGCCCTGTCAAGCCTTAGAATGTGCAATCACAGATGCTCTCCCACAAAAGTGTCCTTCAACTCAGTCCCTTCACACCCTATTCTCTTTCTATCTTTACAATTTTTCCTGCAATTTAACTTTCTGGTGTCTTAGAACATTTGTAAAAATAAAACACACACACATATATATGTGTGGAGGGAGGGAGGGAGGGAGACAGGGAGGGAGGGAGAGAGAGAGAGAGAGGGAGGGAGAGAAGGAGGGAGAGAGAGCCGTCTCTCCTGTCTCCCTTTACTCTTGTCAGTGACCCTTCCTAACCAAGTGCCTTCAGAGATTGATTCGTACTCATTGGCCCTTCATTGCTCAGGTCTTGCTTCCCTTCAGTGTCTAGTCAGTGGGGTTTTATTAATATGAGCTTCTTTGAAGAAAAATAACCAACAAAGCCATTTTTTCTTTTTTTATAACATCAAATATATTTCTATATAACATCAATTCCTCAGTGATCTCCATACACAACTAGATTCCCTAGGTAATCTTTGTTGATCTCCTCTTCTGCATTAATTTTATCAAATAAGTATTTTCTGTATTTTCTTGTTGGGTTACCTGAAGTACGGCCAGCATCAAAATGCTTCCCTTTCTCTCTCTCTCTCTCTCTCTCTCTCTCTCTCTCTCTCTCTCTCTCTCTCTCTCTCTCTCTCTCTCGCTCTCTCTCTCTCTCTCTCTCTCTCCCTCTCTCATGTATACAACTAAAGCCAATCTTGTTTGCCCTGTCTAGTTTTGAACAACAAACTTTACCAGTATCATTGAACTTTGCAACTGAAAATGCACCCGCATTATTTGCAAACAGAATTTGAGATTATTACTGATTATCATACTCTGATGTGGTACCCTAAGCTCTTCCCTCTTTAAACAAATAGCACAACCACAAGTTCTGTTGTTTAGGCAAAAGCCTGAAGAAGTTTCTTCAATTTCTCGCTTGCCTTAATGTTCTTTATTCATCCATTCAGCAAGTATTTTTAAGTTTCCTCATTGAAATATATGGAAATCCAATCATATCAGCATCTCTACTGCCAGGGACTAGCTCAAGCAATAATTATCTCTTGTCCGAAATAATTATTAGGTTGATGTATTAGATAATTATTATATAATGCATTAGTCTTCTAATTATTTTTTCTCTTTATTTTCATAGCATATGCCTATATTTCCCACTAAGCAGAGATATACTGCAAAAGAAAATAATGACCATGAAAATGTCCTGTTCTGAAGCCCTCATCTCTGTCATTCACCAAACCAAAAGCCTTCAAAGGCTTTCCATCACACAGGGAAGAGCACAGGAAACCTTCAGCATTGATCTTGAAAGTCCTGCATTCCAGCAATTCCTAATGAATTACACTCCCTCCCCCACCCCCCCAGCCCCACTCAAACCACATGGGTTTTGCTGAGTCTCTTAACAGGCTAAACCAAAGCACCCCACCCTAACAGCTATGCTTGTTCTTCTGACCTCTAGGAGTTGTCCCTAACCAGATCCTCATTAGACATATTTCTTCTTTTCATCACCTCAGCTAAACAATCTAAATGCCATCTCTAAAAGAAGAGATTTCAAGGTGGCTTTATTTGAAGCATCTCCTACACTCTCAATCCTGAACAATTATTTTATTCTGATCTTTGTTTTTAACAGTATTCAGTATTGTCATGGTATCTACATATGCAAGTTTGTGTCTCTGTATCCCTTTCTCCCCCCCCCCCTCCAAGTATCTTTCTCATTGATTTCTTCCAACAAATTCTTGAAGGAGACTGTGTATGCTCAGTCCTGTAAATTGATGGTCTAGAATAATGCCTGACACACTTTAGATACTGACCAGATAACTATTAACCAAGACTGGATCTAGGATGAAAACAAATTAGATGTCTTAGTTTTGTGGAGGTGTACAGGTGATTGAAACAAAACAGATTGCAGAGTAAATTGTGACTCAGTGCACAGAAGCTATTCTCATTGAACATTAGATATCTTGGTATTGTTCCCTTTTTTAGAAAGATAAAGGAGATAATCTCATTCAATCAGCATGCTACTCTTTTGGTATGTCTTGAGTGTTTCAAAATCACCAATGTGTACCCATGCTTACCAAAAAAAGTAATTTGCATTAGAGAGAAGGTGTCTGGTCATAGTGATTTCTTGTTAGTATTTCTTCTCTCCTGATCTAAGTTCTTAAGTTAGCATTGGAGTAACCCCTTCCTGGCCATCTTATTTATGATGGCTGGAAACTGGAAACAACCCAGATGTCTCATAAAAGAAATGTGGTTCATTTACACGATGGATGGAATACTACTCAGCTACTAAAAATGAGGATAACATGAACTTTGAAGGCAAATTTTGGGAACTAGAAAATATTATCCTGAGTGATGTAACTCAGACCCAAAAAGATATGCTTGGTGTGCACTAATTAATAAGTGGATATTAGCCAAAATATGTCCGAGTTCCCAGGATGCAATCCACAGAACTCAAGAAGCCTAGAAAGCCAAAGGACCTAAGTGAGAATGCCTCTATCCCTCATGAGAGAGAGAAGAAAGCAATCACAAGAAAGGGAAGGGAGGAAGAGAGCACAGTAGCAAAGGCAGCAGGGAGGAAAAGTGAGAAATAGGATCAGGTATTTCTGGGCAAAGGTGGGGAGGGAACAGAACTGAAGCCCTGAGGGCCAGCATAAATATTCTAAACAGGCAACCTCAGAAGGGGTCTATTATGACTGCCCTCCAAAAGGCATAACAAGGAGCCAAAAGAGTTAGAGTCAGATATTTACACCCAATCAATGGACAAAGTCTGGTGGCCCCTGTGGTTGAATTAGGGGAAAGTTGGAAGAAGCTGAAGAGGAGGGTAATCCTGTATGAAGACCAGCAGTCTCAACTAACCTGAACCCCTGGGATCTCTCAGACACTGAGCCAGCCTACCAGGCAGCATAACCAGCTGATATGAAGTCCTCAACACAGATACACTAGAAGAATTAGGGGTCTAGACTCAGTCAGAGAAGATGCACCTAACCCTCAAGAGACTGGAGGCCCTAGAGAAGGGGAAGGTCTAGGGGGATACGGGTGGAGGTGGGGTGTGGTCGGAGGAGCTGGGGGGTCGGAGGTATGGGATATGAAATATTCAGTGGGTGGATTGAGAAGAAGATAAAGTCTGGACTGTGAAAAAAGATAAAAATTAAATTTTTAAAAGTTAAAAAATATAGTTGAGTCAACACCTAATTTCCATGAGCACCTCCTTGAATGAAGCTTCCTGCCAGTCACTTAGATGGTCAGTATTAAGCACTTGTTTGCTACCAGATGCAGTGGTGGAGTAAGAAAATAAGTGACATTTTCTGGTTTTTAAACTTTATTTTCTGTTTTTCTTTCTCTTTATTGATAGTGTTGATTGATTGATTAATGGATTGGTTGATGGATTAATTGATTGATTGATTGATTCATTCATTCATTCATTGGGTGTATTCACATAAATGCCAAAGCAGAGGACAACTAGCAGGGTTTAATTTTCTCCCACTATCACATTGGTCCCAGGAATCAAATTCAATTCACCATTCTTAGAAGCAAAGGCCTGTGTTCTCTGAACCATTTCAGCGACTCACACTTTCTTCTGTGGACTCCCCATATCTCTTACAACCACTCCCTAGTCAATGGTATGCCCCTGACAACTTGTACTTAAATAAATGAATTGTTTCCCACACGGTGGCATCTGTACAACTTTTTAAATGCCTGTAGAAAACTATGTAACACAATGTGCTGTTTTAATGGATGGTTTTACCTAATTCAGGTCAAAGGAACATATGTAGAGGAATAATATTAGAATAAACTCAGTGAGTTTGTAGACTTGAGGTTGTGCTGTCTATAAAAGAGCAAGGGCATAAAGCAGACTGTCTGTTCTTTCATTCGGACAGAATGCCATTGTCATAGGTGACAGATGTGAACTTCAGAGCCTGGAATAAAAGGGAGTCTTATATTTACTTCTTGATTTTTATTTTTAGATATTTTTTTATGTTTTAGGACTTGTTATTTCTCAAGGTTAACGTATTCAAACTAAGCTCCCCATGCAGGATGTGATTTATCGAAGCCCACACAGGCTCTTACTGGGCGGAATTGCTCAGCCTCTTCTTTTGTACATCTCCAAAGCAAGTGTGGTGAAGCAGACCAAAGCCGTTGTCTCTTTTGTGAATGTGAGTGCCACCTCTCCTGACAGAACACTTAGTTTCCGAGATGAATGTGCAGTTGATACAGCAGGGAGCACATTATCAGCTTTTCACCCTCCTGCAAAATAACTGAACCACACTGTGCTTTTACTCATATCTACATCTTCTTTAACCAAGGCTTTGTCATGGATTATCTGTAAATGGTTTTCAGTATCCCATGTGTCAAAGTGGGAAAGGAATAGTTGCTCATTCTTTAAAAAATTAGGCTAATTGTGCAACTGCATGATATACCCCAGCAATAAAAATTGTATATTATTAAAATTGTGTTTTATTATAACTCAGTATACTTATGGTATGCTTTTGAAAAGTACAGATTAAAAAAAAATAAAGACACAATGTTAACTATGATGCTGATAGTAGCTGGTCTTCTAGTAGAGATGATTCCATTGTCAGGTTGTAGTGAGAAGTTGAATGAGAAGCGCTTCCCGAAACCCAAGCTTACTAGGTTCATGTATTTCACTACCTGTTTCGCAGTTGGCTGAATTTGGGGGGGGGAAGCATAAGGAACCTTAAAAGTGGACCCTTATTCCAAGAATACATCACTGGGTGTGACCTTAGGAGGGTTACAGCTTTATCTATTTCATGTTCTTTCTGTCTGTCTCATTGTTTCTTCCTCCCTCCCTCCCCCCCCCTGTGTGTGTGTGTGTGTGTGTGTGTGTGTGTGTGCATGTATATTTCCAAAGTTTTGTTTTAATTCATCACTATTATTTAGTGTAATAACCTTTGTCTGTATGAGGAATTGAACCCAGGGCCTTTCAATATAATTGAACTATCTTCTGAATGCCAGATGTCTTGTTTTTTAGGCAGGTTTTCAGATGTCCATCCTGGTGCTCTACTACAGTACCAGTCTGACCTTGAGTCTGCAGACCTTTTCCTTCACCTCCTGCATAGCTGTACACACAGGCCATTATGACCAGTCCAGTCTAGAGTACATAAACCTTTTCTCTAAATTAATGGTATGCTTAAAGTCAATTATTACGCTAAACAATTCATTACTTTCTCTGAGACTCTTAAACTCTAGCAGCAGACATGTTCTGCTTTATTGACTGATAGGTATAAGAAATGTTATCAGAAGGAGAAAACTGTGGAAAACAAGCCAAGTCTGTGATGTAGGTTCAAAAGCAGATGTTTAACAAATTATCAATAGATAATATCTGTGCACTCTGTTTTACAATATGCATTTTAACATGCTTGAACACTGTTTCTTCTGAGAAGATCCTGTTATGGTAATATGAACTTGTTAGTGTTTTAAATGTTTCTATGTTTTCTGGTCCTAGAAAGCATTCAGCTTCCCATTTGAATACATACCATCCTTACATGAACACCAAAGCCTCAACTCTCATCTGAAGTCAACTGCTCAAAATTTGATTTACTCTTAGTGGTGATAAAACTCTTTTTGCTAATTGGTAATTTTTTTTCTTTTTTTTAAGTTTTGTAATATATAAAATACTGAGTTTAATTGTAACATACACTCATGTATATCGTAGTGATTTGCTCTAAGGTGTTTTGATCTCAAATAACCCAGACTTATCTCAGAATCCTGAAGGCCAGAGGTCCAAGTAGTCTTTAGATATAGTCATCTTGGAGGTAGGAAGGTGCACACTTAAGGTCATGTAAACTTAACAAAAATCAGTCTGAGATCCTGTTTTCTTCTTCCCATCTTCCTTCCCCCTCTCTAGCTAGTCCCATTACTCCTGCAAAAACAAAAGCAAAATAACCAAACAAAGACAAAAAACCCTCCTACTTCTGCTTCTGTATTCTGTATATAGTGTATCTATGCTTACATACTAATGAATATAGAGATTCTGCATATGTAATTTATATTTTATAATCCTTCTCGCTTTTTTTCTTTTCCTTACTTTGTTTAGGCACTTGCTTCTCCCTTAGTGTCCCTCCATCTAGAACACTAACTATTAATTCATTACTGCTTTTATTAACTTTTTAAATTAAAATATGATTATATCCATTCCATCTATCATAGTTCCTTCTCCTGATCTTCCCAGGCTCCCTTCCTGGTCCCTCAAATTCCCAGCTTCTCCTTTTTTACTTTTTTACAATTATTTCTAAACACACACACACACTCTCTCTCTCACACACACACACACACACACACACACACACACACACACACACACACACACGCACACACTTTTGTCTAGAAATGGGACTTGTAAGGTTTCTTTCTTCTGCATTAACATTTCTATTGCTGTTTTCTTTATAGAACACATTCTAGCTCGACGCACTGTGTATATTCAGTTACCAAACAACAACAAAATTCAAAAATATTTACTGGAATATGGGGCAAACCCCAATTCCAACCTCACATTCTGACAGTCGTTAAATAGTGCACCACTTGTTCTTAATGTTTTTCTCAAAACATTTTTACCTAGACATTGGGTCCATTAAATTAGGTGTTGAAATGATTTTATACGTGATTAAGAAGTATATGTAGAAAGAATTTATAGTGGTCTCAACATTTACCTAGTAAGATTTTTTTTTCATATAAAACTAGTGTTTTCTTTGGTTTCTGAAATACTCATGAATTTATAAAAAATAATTTTGCATAAATGGCGAGTAGAAATATTTTAAACCTTGACCTGAAAATTTCTGAACTGTAATTCAAGAGGTCTACGTGAGGAGTAACTTATTCCCCTTATGTCACAGGTCAATAATTCTTCAAAGATGGTCCTAGGAAGGCTCGGGAGAAAAATGGTTTATAGTCACAAAGAAGCACCCAGTTTGCTCACCATCCCTGAAAGAGGGCAAACACAAATTTCTTAGGAGATGAAGAGCTGAGGATGGACATACTAGTATAGTCTGCTCTTTTCTTGGAAAGTCTGGGTTCTTCTCGGTTCACATGGCTCCAGGTCAGCCTTGAAGCATGAGTCATTCTCCCAAGTTGGCCACTTGTTACGTAACAGTGTCTTGAATAGATCCCCTCTCTTTGGGCTCAACTTTATTGTCTATGCTCTGATGCAATCTCTGTAGTCTGATTCTGAATCTTTCATTTTTATTTGAATCTTTACTTACAGCTTTTATTATCCCAGTTACTTAGAGATACTCATGGTTTTTATCTTTTATTTTTTATTTTTTCTCTTGAATAGGAGGACATGGGCATCATATTCTGAGGACCCATCTTTCCATCCATATTCAACAGGGAACTTTCAAAATGGAGCACTTATTTTATTAATTGGTGTCTCCAGATCTCAACACAAGCCGCCACTCAAGAGCATAAAGGCCATGTTTAGCACCCACACAAAGCAAACACACAATCAGGTATCACACCCCTGTGTGCTATTTTCCATCACTGATGGCAGCTGCAGTCTAAACAGCAATGCATCATCCCTCAGTCCCGACGGTGAGACACCCTGGTGGACTTGGCTGCTTCCTTTATACAGGGTCTAAGACAGCCAAAGTCAGCAAGCCAGCTCATTCCCATCTGGAGGTCCGAGAGAAAATTCCACACTCACTCTGGGTTCCGCTGCTGGCTGGGGTCAGTTCCTTGTTGCTGTCAGACTCTTCATGCTGGCTGTCAGCTGAAGCTTCTCTTAGCTCCTTAAGGCCACTGGCAGTTATTGTCTTGTGACCCCAACCGTCTCCAGCTCATTAAACATGAGTTTTGTGCATAACTCAAATCCCTTGGGTTTTATTTTCCAGTGCATGTCATTTGTCCCCAGCTAGAGAAAATTCTCTGCTCTTAAGTATTTGTGTGCTCAGATAAGGCCTGCCTGAGGAATCCAAAAGAACTTTCTTAATTTAATTGCTCCTTAGCAATATAAAATAACCTTCCAATTTTCATTATTCTCACAAGGTTCCTTTCAGTATAGAACGGAAGCAGTAAGTAGATTTCAGAGCTTTAAGATTGGACATTGGTAGGTTTTCCACTTATAGGCCTTTTGTTCCCTATCCATCGTCCACTTCTACTGTCCATTCAGTCTTTTCCTCTTTTAACATTAAGGATTTCTGCAACTGTTTATCAGTTGTGGCGCTATAGATAATCTGTTATGCAATTGAATGATCTTCACTGACTTAAAATCAATAGATTCCACATTGTGTGAAGATAATGGATGGACAGACAGAGACACAGACGGAGACACAGATAGAAAACATGTGAGTGGATTTGTTCCACAATTACGGATGCCTGAAAGCTTCACCAGAGTCTACCTGCATGCTTGAGATTCTGGGATGCAAATACTATGGCTTAATGCAAGTTAAACATCTTAGAATTGAGGAACACAATAATGAGGCTGAAGGTCCATAAACGTGATGTCTGCTAGTTGAAATTATAGAGCCAATGGGCATGTTGCCCAGAGTTCTGCTGTTCAAAAACAGAATGTGTTTCCAGTTCCAGAATAGAGATACAATTGGCCCATTCTGTGTCCTACTGTTATATTTGGGCCTTGAGCAGACTAGACGGTGCCCACTGCACTGTAGAGTGCGCATGCACCTGTCAGTCGGCTGACCCATATGCCAATTTCTTGAAAGTTTGTCATAAATACCTACAGTAAAAGTTTTGTCAGCTCTCCAGTATTCATTAATTCCCTCAAACTGATGTTAAAAAGGAACCAGGATACTAATGTGTGACCAGAAGGTTGCAGAATATGGCCACATAGGTAGATCTTAAGCTGGCTTGGGATTCTGACTCAGGCAGGCCTATAACATGAAATCTCTATGCCCGTGTGTGGAATCACACCATGGTATTGGGTTTCTCAGCTAAATGTGAACAATTTATTCCATTCAGGCATAATTTATCCATACATCTCAAAAGCATACTGATCCCTTGAAAGTTGTTTTCATCTTCTTTATTCTTTTTCTATAAGAGTCTTGCCACACTATGATAAAGAACACGTTCACTTCATGTTTAATTAACTCGGGGCTTATAGCATGTCTTCTTCACCTTAGCAGCTTCTGAGATAGCTTTGCTGGATTTATAGAAATATTATTCCTCATTCGCTTCATAGAAGGGCAGGAGCAATTAAAAGTGCATGAATCCAGAGGAATCAAGCTATAATTTGTCTCTTTAGGTGTAAAAGAAATGATATATGCATGATGTGTTTTCATAGGATTTACCAAAAGAAGACAATGTGCATTTAAACCAGACATCACCATTTGTTCTACTTTTAAAATAGGCAAATATACCTTAAAATGATAACATTTTAAAACTAAAGGCAGGGGTCTTAAAACACATCCATTTGAAATAAAACAAAAATCTGAAGATGTGTTGTATAATTGTGTGTGTGTGTGTGTGTGTGTGTGTGTGTGTGTGTGTGTGTGTGTGTGCAAGTCGTACATATGCAGGTATTTGTAGAGGTCAGGTGTTGATATTAAATGTCTTTGTCACTATACACAATATATTTTCTTTTTTTTTTTCATTTTGAAAAGCTTCATTTTCTTTTCTTTTTAAATTGAACAACTTTATTTTAAAAAACAATGAAAAATGTATAGATTTTAAGCATTTTTGCATAAAATTATATGAATACACTTTTGTCAGTACTTGATTTTTTTAAAGGTTAGATAGTGTGCATTAAAATCTTACTAGTTACAATGAGCACAAAGTACATGTATAAAAAGATGTAACCTGGAATTAGTCAAAGTATTCTTGGTGTTTAAAGATTAAGCATAATGGTTTTTCATGTTTTTCTTTTTTTGGGGGGCTTTGTATTTTCTTGAACTTCATATAGTCTGTGAGTTGTTTCTGGGGTGTTCAGAGCTTTCTGGGGTTAGTATCCAATTATCAGTGACTGCATATTACGTCTGTTCTTTTGTGACTGGGTTTTCTCACTCAGGATGATATTCTCTAGATGCATCCATTTTCTTAAGAATTTCATAAAGTCATTGTTTCTGATACCAGAGTGGTACTCCATTGTATAAATATACCACAATTTTTGTATCCATTAATCTGTTGAAGGACATGTGGGTTCTTTCCAGCTTCTGGCTATTATAAATAGGGCTGCTAAAAACATTGTGGTGCATGTGTCTTTGTTGTATGTTGGAGCTTCACTGGGGTGTATGCCCAGAAGTGAAATAACTAGGTCTTCAGGTAGTACTATGTCCAATTTTCTGAGGAAATGCCAGACTGATTTCCAGAGTGGTTGTACCAGTTTACAACCCCACCAACAGTGGAGAAGTGTTCCTCTTTCTCCACATCCTTGCCAGCATTTGCTGTCATCTGAATTTTTGATCTTAGCCTTTCTGGTTGGTATGAGGTGGAATCTCAGGATTGTTTTGATTTGCATTTCCCTGATGGCTAATGATGTTGAGCACTTCCATAGAGGCCTCTCAGGCATTCGATATTCCTCAATTGAGAACTTTTTGTTTAGCTCTGTACCCCATTTTTAATGGGGTTGTTTGATTCTCTGTTGTCTAACTTCTTGAGTTCTTTGTATACCTTGACTATTCGGCCTCTATCAGATGTGGGGTGGTAAAGATCTTTTCCCAATCTGCTGGCTGCCATTTTGTTTTCTTGACAGTGTCCTTAGCATTACAGAAGGACTGGAATCTCATTAAGTCCCATTTGTAGATATTTGACCTAAGAGCACAAGCCATTGATTTTCTGTTCAGGAAATTTTCCCTGTGCCTATGTGTTCTAGGGTTTTCCCTACTTTCTCTTCTAATAAGTTCAGTGTACCTGGTTTAATGTGGAGATCTTTGATTGAGTTGCACTTGAGCACAGACCTCTCTGCTCCCTGGATATTGACAGCCCCCACAATTTCTGAGATATGGTTATTTACAGAAACCCCAGTTCTTGGATTTGTTTTGGCTACGTCCTCAGGATCCTCTTGTGTCAGTCTATCTAATAACATAATTATTAAAGGTATACCACCCTCGCTTAACTTTTTACACGAGTACTGGCTATACAAGTACAAGTAATATTCTTGTACAGTAGGCCCTTTACTGAAACATTTGTGTAACCCCCTGAGTTGTAGTTTATCAGACTTCATTTTCTTCTTAAGAGTTGCAAGATAGTAGAACTGATGCAACCTAATGGATGTTGAGTGCTTATGTGAAGATGATACTAGACATCTTAAAGTTGCTCCACAACTTTAAGCATCTTCAGTTCCTTCTTAGTATGCTCAGTTTTATAAATGGCTTCTCAGACATTCACACAGATTTTTTTTTTCTTTGCTGGTCTCCAAAGACTCTTTCATCATCCCATCTTTTCAATGACTTTCCATAAAGAAATACAAGATGTGAATCTGTATTTTAATATGTACCATGTAAAGTAGTTATCAATGATACATTAATCACTCTACCCAGTGCACTGGGGAGGTGGTTGAATGAATAATTACAGTTGACCTTCAGACAAGAGAGAAGATCTAATCTATCCTTGAAGGCTTCTAACTATGGAGTGTTTTGTTTAGTAGGTGGGTCAGCTTTGAGTTATTATCACACTGTTACAGAGATCATTTGGAATTTGAAGCTAAAATAAACTTATTTATATTTGTCAGAATAATGGACTTAATTCTTAATTGTAATAATGAATTTTAAATTTTTTCCTCTTTATATCCAGATTTATCATCCAATGGAGGTATTTTCTACCAAAAAAGAATACGGAACTATTAAAAGCACAAATGTTTATTTTTTATTTCTGTAAAGCCAGAGAAAAATAAGAAATGGATGTATACTTTCTTTTCCATGAGTACTCTGGAGAAAAAAAATTAGTTTCAAGTAACTGTCTAAATGAATTTACTTTTTGATGGATCTGCTCGAGGTTGGGAAGATTGCTCAGTAACTAAATCATTCACCCTGGCAATATGAGAATTGTGCCTAGAACACATAAGGAACCCAGAAAAGCAAACACAAACAAAACAATTAAAAATGGATCACAAAAACCAAGAGAAAGTTCTCATAAGATGGAATTCAAATAGCTAGTAGACACTTCAGAAGTTCATTGTGTGGATGTTCATAATCGATGCTGCTGTCTAAAGCCATGCTGATGCCCTTGGAGACCATATTCATGTCCCTAAGGCTGTACTGATGTCTGAGACCTGTGTTGACAGAGAGGTCCATGTTGATTTCCATGATCTGTACTGCCACTGGATGCATTCTGAGGTCTGTAGCACATGCTGACACCAGAGGCCATAAAGCTGTCCATGGTTCATGCTATTCAAAAACCATGTATAAGTCCATGATCTGTGTTCCTGCTTACTATAAAGGGCAAGTAAGCTCCTTTTTCAGTGGAATTGGTGACTGCAGATTCTCAGATGGAAAGGATTGTACTGGCTGGTTTAGTATCAATTTGATACAACCTGGGTTATCACAGAGTAAGGAGCCTCCATGAGATTCAGCTGTAAGGCATTTTTTTCAACTAGTGATCAAGGGTAGAGAGCCCAGCCCATTGTGGGTGGTGCCATTCTTGGGTTAGTAGACCTGGGTTCTATAAGAAAGCAGGCTGATCAAGCCAGTGAGCAACATCCCTCCATGGCCTCTGTATCAGCTCCTGCTTCCTGACCTTCTTGAGTTCCAGTCCTGACTTTTTTTTGGTGATGAACAGCGATATGGAAGTGTAAGCTGAATAAACCCTTTCCTCCACAACTTGCTTCTTGGTCATGATGTTTTCATGTGCATGATGTATTCATATGCAGGAATAGAAATCCTGACTAAGACAAGGAGCCATCCAAGGCTTCAGTGGTACACACATACATTTGAGTTTTATTCCAGTAGAAAGAAAACTCAAGTAATGGAATTTTCAAGTAAACAGATGAAACTGTAAAAATTATCCTGAGGGAGGGAACTCAACCCCAGAAACACATACCACATGTTCCCACTCATGTTTGAATCTCAGCTTTAAATGTTTTGTTTAGGATATTTTCTTTGGCATGGGTACAGAAGCCAGGACTCTAGGAAGTGTTTACCCCTGAGGAGAGAGTCTAGAATTGAAATAATACAATGGGTAAGAAATTAGAGAGAGGTAATACTAAGGATGAAAATATTCAAGAAGGAATGAAGTTAGGGAGAATAGGGACAGATAGGAGAAGAACAGAAGGATGGGGACAGGAGGAAAGGTTGGTTAGCCAAAATGAAACCTATATGAAACCCCATATGAAAACCTTCCATATTGCAAACTAAATATAAAATATAATAAAGGGAAAAAGAGAGCACAGGTGATATAAAATAATACTGGAATTAGGAGTTTAATCTGGGGTAAGAATTGTGGGGTAGAGGATAGAATGGAATAGAGAATGATAAACTCAGCTAGTGATGTATGGGAAAGCTTAAAAAAACACATTCAATTATAATCAAATTAGTAAAAGTACAGTTTATCCAGAAATGATGAGGCATGCCTTTAATTCTTGCACTTGAGAAGCAGAGGAAGAAGGCTTTCTCTGAGGTTGAAGACAGCCTGGCTACAAAGTGAGTTTCAGGACAACCACATATGCACATATAAAACAAAAAAATTAAAAACTATTATGAACATAAGTACTGTGAATGGGTAGATAATTCTTTTCCAGAATACAGGAGCACCTGGCACGAGATACCTCCTTATGAGTTTCGTGAACTTCCTGAGTCCTTCCAAACAACCCAGGCTGTTATTGCTGCTCTAGGTTGAGACCGTACTTGCCAGGTCCTATTTCTGAATAGACTGTACATGTCTCTATGTGTTTATCTACTGGTGGCCTCTTCAAGATCTAGTAAATGGTCCCACGTTGACCCACCCCTTTGTACTCCTATACACTTAGGTGGCCACACCAATTTAACAAGACCTCTGCCCATAGAAAGGCAGTGATAGGCAACCAGGGCCTGATGAGAAAGGGAGATGGGTCTTTTCCAAAGATGAGCCCGTCACTGTTTCATGATTCTAAGTGTCAGCCCTATACATATACACACATAAGAGCAACACTAACTGGTCTCAGAGACTTGTACTCAAACACATGCAGTTAATATGCGTGTAAGAAGAATAACTAAAGAAGAGACTCTGGCCTTGGGAGTGAATGTGGAAAGCCATGGAAAAAGTTGAAGGTGGAGGAGGAGCCATAGAAATATTCACATATGGAATTCTCAGAAATGTTCAAATGAAAGAGAACATGGTGTTGGGAGGCATGTGTTTTAGATGGTATCTGGGAGACTGAGATGGGGAATAGTATGTAGATGTGATTAAAATATGTCATATTCATGTATACAATTCTCAATGAATAAATGAAGTAGATTACTAAAATATGTTTTTTTATATTTGCTCAGACTTGGGAAGACAACTCAACAGATGAAGTGTTCACCAGGCAAGTACATAACAAAGTTCATACCAGAAACTATGTAAAGCAAGACAGAGTAGTAGACATCTGTAATGTCAGTCTGCCCAATTCACAGAACATGATGGATGAAAAACATCCTTGGTGTCAGTCACATGACACCTTAGTCAAAGGACAAGTTTGAAATGTATATAATACTGAAATTATCTTTCTCAATAGCCTTTGTCTCTACATTGATGTAGTTGAAAAGTGAAGTATTTGTATGATACAGGACAAACAGACACTCACTCTGTCTTACATGTTCCTGGAAAAGCATGTAGAAGAAATGGAAGAGCTTACAAAGGAGAGGGACTGGTTGCTCGTTGGTATCTATAGAATACACAAAAGCAATGGTGAGAAAAATACCCCTAACTTAATGTATTCTTTTCTGTGCACTACCCTATTAACATTTTTTGTTCTTTATTTGGAATATATTCTCATTACTCTGTATGGGTTTTCTCTAATTATCAAATTAACAAAAGTACACAAAAGAACCTTTCATCCTTTTTCTCCCAGCCATTCCTTATGCCTAGGATACACAAGGGAAGCTGCCACCTTGGCCACACCTCTGGTAACATTCACTCTCCTTTATATGCTAATTTTCTTTTTTCTCTGCAGTAAATTACATATGCATTGAAAAGTACACAAGTTAAGTTCCAGATATTTTTAAAGCTACTTATTCTTCTCACATTTGTCTTAGCATTCCCCAAATTATTTTAAATTCATGGATTTAATTCTCTCTTAGAGCCTGTTATTCTGTTCTTCAGAAGTAAGTATTAATGTGTCATTTTTAATAGTGTCTTCCGGGACCAATGTTTTGTATTTTGAATGGTTTTAGCAGCGCTAACCAGTCCTTGGGCTTCAGTTTGGCTGAGTTGTGAAAGCTACATGGTTGCAATTATACTCAGTATATAGAAAATCAATACAGGGTTGATCTCAAGTTCCTTATTGTCCTAACAGCTTGTGTGGAACTCAAGTTCTCCAGAGAGGCCACATCTATATTAAGGATCCTGCAGTAAGGCTTGACCTAAGCTGCCACAGTGTCAGGGTTATGGAGAGATACAGTATAGTAGGCCGAGTCAAAATTATCGTGAGATCTCCTAGGCTTGTTTTATACTTTAAATTTGCTTTTACCGTTTGTACATGACCTGGCATCCAAGAGACTATTAGGGAAATCTTCTGGAATACATTGTTAAGCGTTGTAGACCTCTGACCTCCAGCCTCAAGCGAATAATACCATGATATAGCTTCTGAAACCCATAGAAAACATTTCTCTACCTTGCTCTCCCTGCCTACAGATGTCTTCCCTGATGTATTGATCTATGACTATTTTTGTTCCCTGTCTCTGAAAGTTCATATAACCTCTTCCGTAGTGGGATGTATCACTCAGGATAACTGGAATCTCTACAGCAAGGCCATGGTTGCTCTATTTAGCTCTGAATAAACTATTTTTTTAAACAGAATTGTCACCCTACTTCAATTCCTGAAAGCAGGCCTCCATTTATGAAAGGACACACGTTGAAGCACGTGATCGAGACGATGAGAATTACTTCGTTTATTAGAGGGAGGGTAACAGGGCCATGGCTCCCCCCTCAGAGTTTGCTTAAGCTGTATTATGCAGAATCGAGAGTAGCAGATAGAATGTTTTCCTGAAAGATGCTCTCAACAAATATGCACAGAGTCACTGGCACGTAGCTAGGACGGGGCACTGTCCTGGCCAATAAGTCATTGCTCAGCTTTGCGGGAAAATGAGGAGAGGATCTAGATCAATAGGACATGCCTGAAATGCGTATGGAAAACGTAGAACAAAGTCGTCGGTGTGGACCACTGACCTGGAGCTGATCGCTAAGGATTCAAGGACGGGTGGGAGATAAAAACTATCGGAAACACGTGAACAGTCACAACCTGCTCAAGGACCCTCTCTCCATTTTCCGTTCCAGTTGTCTCCTGTGTAGAGTGAGATTTGGAACCTGACTGAGTCTGACACCAAGAACAACTGCTAAGCGCTTTCTAGTTGGCAAACACCGCTCTACAAATTTTATATATACCTGTTCCCCAACCATTCCATAACACAGGTACATGCCAGACTTAGAGGGAACAAACCAGGGTCTGTGGAAGTTGGTAATGTGTGTGACATCACTTATGAGTAAGGGACAGAGACAATTCTGCCCATTTTTCCTTCTAAGAGCTCTTTTTAAGTGAGAGCTCTTTCAATGGAAATTCCAGAGGGGGGGGATCTAAACAATATAAAACAAAATGACTTTCTCCCATGGCAGATTTACTGTGGGTAGATTTGTTTACAAGCTCCTCTTAATACATCTGTGCTTTGTTTCCAGGAAACCAGAACCTGTGAAGAACAGAGACCCCTTTGCTGAGGTCAGAGGCTTAAATCCCTTCAGAGTTCAGACATGGAAGTCAGGGTGAGAGGGAGAATGATTTCAAGGAGAGCAGGTGGCATACATGGCCCAGAAAGCACAGACAACCTTTGACCAGAAAAGATTTCTGACGGTGATTCCTGAGCCAGCTAGGGTGTTCAGATACAAAGCCGGAAACTCACTGCACTAGCCAGTGTTTGCCTGTGTGCACCCTCCCCGCCATCTTATCCTCCCTCAAGCACATCTTGGTGGTACCAACACACGTAACTACACAACTTACCTCAGTGCTCCTGGGAAATAAACTTCCAAGAGTCGCTGCTTCTCATGGTCACTCCTACTTCTTCTCACTCTGACTTTTGGAACCTGAGCATCTTTCCATGAATTACGTATTCCTTCCAAAGGGGGAGAAATTCATCTTACCAAGCCCTATAAATACTCAATAGGACCGTTGAGTTTTCTGACCCCCCATTCAAAGGGGCATGTGCTGTGAAATACAAACTGTGCACAGCTTAGCTAATGGGCCATTAGAGCTGTGTTTAATAACTTTTGAAAATAAATCTGCTTTGATATTTTTGGCATATTTGCACCTACTTTAGAAAATGTTTAGAGGAAGACGTAATTGGGGAGATTTTTCGATATGTTAATAATGTCAGTGTTCTTAAAGTAAATTTTATCTATTTCTGAGGAAATATTCTTCACCATGTCAGCTGCTAATTGCTAATATGTCTAAGATTAGTCAGGATAACATCTCAGCTCTGCAGAAAATGGGAAAGCCAATGTCTGAGGATATTATCAGTATTTGTGTGTGTGTGTGTGTGTGTGTGTGTGTGTGTGTGTGTGTGCATGCTCAGAGAGCAATGTGTGGGTATCAATTTTATGTTTCCACAGTGTGTCTTCCAGCATCAAACTCAGATCATCAGGCTTGGCCACAAGTGCTTTTCTTCGATGGCTGAGCCATCTCACTGGCTAGAAAATGTTGATTTTTTTATTTGTCTAGATTAAGAAAGGTGTATGATTTAATTTAAACACAGTTGAAATAAGAAAGACTAGAATACCATGAAATCCATATAAATTTAAATTTCAACTTACTGTAGATTTAAGACTTTGTAGAACCATTCAAACTGTATTAGAAAAAAAGAGGGTTTTTTTTCTTTCTTTCTAGAATGATACATTTCTGAGTAAAGTTTAAAAGAAATAATTTCAGAAAGATGCAGAAAAAAGATAATATACTATAGTGTGTTTGGTGTTATTCATTAGTAATTTTAATACTTAATTGTGATATACATTATTAGGTATATACCTTTAATATGCTGAGACAAAAAATTTTAGTGAATGTTCAAGTTTTATAACATATGAAGAATATTTGTGCCATATCTTTGTGTGTGATTATGTGAGTGTGAGAAAGTGTGTGTTTATGTCTTTGTGATTGTGTGTCTGTGTGAATGTGTGTCTGTTTGTTTGTGTGTGTGTGTGTGTGTGTGTGTGTGTGTGCACGCACGCACACATGCTTCTGTATTGATGTTTAAACTTAGGGCATCCACACAAACTTGATAAGTTGCTGCAGTCTTTTCTTTGGTTTTTAATTTAGATTTTTTGTTTCAGTAATTTATTTCTTAGGTGGAGGGAGGCATATGTTTGGAGGTGAGAGGACACCTGGCAACAGGGTTGTTGGTTATTGTCATTGTCACTGCTTTCTTTTCTTCTTTTCCACTACATAGGTCTTGGAACTTAGGTCATTAGCCTTTTGGTTCTAAATGCTTTCATACACATTCATTTTTGATACAGAGTCTCTCTAAGCCTCCTGGGCTGGCCTTGAATTCCTCTGTAGCCCAGGCTAGCTTTCTGCTTCTGATCCCCATGCTTAAGCTTCCTAAATCCCTGGGATGACACACTAGTGGCCTTTTTTCCCCTTAAAGTCCCTGTTAAGGAAGACATGAATTTTGCCTCTCCCAGTAAATGTGAGGCAATTTTTGTTGGAATTTAGGCATTCCCTGCTCCATCTTTCACATGGCATGACCTCAGAATCTTTCTCTGCTGTTCAGTGTCAGGCTAGTTACCCTGAAGGCTAACAAAATCAATGTTGAGCAAGTGAGGAAAAAAAAGAACATTTTTTCTCTATTTGCCTTTCTTGACATTTTCCCATTTTTTCTCTATCTAGTTTCAGATTCATTCTTTTCTCTACTTTGCAGACTAAATCTACCTGGAATTTCCAGAAGAAAGCAAGGCATCAAGAGAAAGAAAGTTGACTCTTCAAGAATATTTGGAGGACTTCTCACTATCAGTTTATCCTTGGACAACTAAATGCAGGTCATGTGGATAGAGACTTCACACAGGGGGTCTTTACAGTGTTAGGACATCATGACACATATGTTGCCAGAGAAACTGAGCCAACATTATGTCTTAAAAATCTATTCAGATAGTAAAGGGAAAACTAATAATTCAGGAGGTATAAAGATGTGTTCCCAGAGCCTGACAACATAAGCCTGCTTGTTAGCAGACCTCGACCATCATTAATGGATATTGTAATGGTAAGTTTTATTAAGTGGTCCTTCAGTTGGTCCAAGGATTTTTAAAATAATGACCATTTAAATAAACTTACAGTGTTTTCTTCCTTCGGTGATCTTCACAGTATCATTTAAAGGCTGAGATACTCAAACAACAGGATATGTTTTATTAAGATGAAATGACCTCTGAGGTTAGAGTTCAGTAAAGCGGGTCCCTTCTACAAATCCTGATGGTGATTTGGGCCTGAGTATGTGCAGACTTTTGACCCCATGGCATCCTAGAAGCTTCATCCTAGGCAGAGAGTGCTTACCTTCCTCAGTAATTGGCACTTAGAGTGATAATTGCATCAATCAGACTGTCAAGAAACATAGCATTAGACCTAACGGGAAGAAAGCAACTTATTAAGAAAAAATTTCTGTTAATAACGTTAATCTTCTATATTAAGCCCTGTGCATATCAACAGAAATAGTTGATCATATTTGAAAGATGAAAACCTCTCACCCCATGGTTCTTTTCACTTGGTCACATGGTTGTGAATCCTTTGGAGATTTGATTACTTGCTGCTGGTGCTTTATTCTGAAATGCAACTTCTATTTTAAAAAAATATGTATTTTAATAAAAAATTGATATATTTTTAAAGAAGGAAGTAAAAAGGAAGGAAAGATGAAGGACTGGGGAAGAAGGAGTTGTGGGGTAATGTAGGGGAGAGGAAAGAAGAGAAGAGGAGAGAGGGCAAAAAACAAGAAGAGATCTCAGGATTTTGAGGTATAAAGTCATAGACAGAATCCTTAAGAAAATTAGAGGAATCATTTACATTAGAGCATCTCCCACATTAAAAATTATATATGTGCTCGCCTCTTAAGGACAGTTAGGACAGGTTGATATCTAGAATCTTTTTAAATATCTTACAAAGATAAGAAATAAAACTATAATTGCTTTCTGGATTTGGGTATTGGTATCCAAATAGATTTCTTGACACTTCTCTGCTTCAAATTCCACGGAAGACACTTACGAGTCCAGAGGTAGTGTGATGTTGCCTCAGCAATGAACTAGGACACATAGATGTGAATTGGAAATCAACCCAGCTGGGATCCATCACCCTTGAGCCACTTAGTACTTTAGTTATGAAGTCAATCATAGAAATTTTCATCAAGTCCACATGATAAAAGAAATGCAAAATGGATACCAGAGACCTAGCTTTATAGTAGTTAATAGGTGACCTGTTTATTACCAGTTCTTACTAATAACATTTACTGAGCAACATGAGTCTATCAATAGTTTTCAAGATGGAAGAGACATAAAAAGGAATAACCACAATAATTACAACCCACAGAAAGCTTGCCAGCTTTCTACATAAAGTGTTCGGAAATATTATGGTACACTGTGAGTTCACTCTTGCTCTCAGATAATTTGAATTATCTATAGACTATTAAAATTTACATAGCTAAGATGTCTCTTTATACTTTTAATCTGAGTGCCATAACAGACTGGGTTTATTGTTCTTTCTGGTTGATGAAAGGCTGAGTGTCTATCAGAAGATCCGGGTTCTCATCTGTATCACATTAACCCTCATTCTCCTCAACATCTGTCTTGCTTCTCAGACCAGTCTAACAATTCTTCAAAAGCACTGACTGTTCTCAGTGTAGTCAATGGCTAGTGTGGAGCCTGGTTTGAGGGAGCTCTGTGAGACTCCATAGCCCTATTATTGTGTTTCAGGAGGTCATGAACACAGGCCTCTGAGAAGTTCCTAACTATGTCTTAAGGATTTTCACAACATTTTCAGTGGGAAGAGAAAAGGACCTCAGAGACTCTCAGCAAGTGGAGGAATAGAATATCACTCATGAGGTCGGGTGTCTGGTTTAAATTTTCAAGAAAAGAGGCTAAGTCCTTAATTCTGGTGAACAACTGGTTACTAGGCCCTGATAAGACCATGAAGTGCAATGCCTTATAAGTTGTCCTGAGACGAAAGGAGGCATGAGTAGCAGAATTGGTCAATGTGTCACAGAGCCCTCTGCCACTTACAAGGATCGAGATGGTGTCCTAATTTACCCAGGAGGAACCAGACAATAAGCATCAGTAAAATAATTTTATTTGTTTTTTTTCCACACAAGATAAACAGATTCTTCAAGTTGAAATTGTCATCCATAAAATCAGAAGTCCAGAAAGAGAAAAGTATGATTTCCCAGATTAAATCAATTTATATTTGTACACTAAATACAGTTGAAAATTTTTCTTAATGACAGTTTTAAAAAATGATTCAGTCTAAGCTAAGCACTGAAAGTTTTGCTAAATCAATGGTTTCAAAGTTTCTTTGGATGTAAACATAGAAATAATTTCCAAATCAAATATAGGGCAAGATAAAAAAATATAAAGAGATATCTAAGAGAGAGATGTTGTCTTTAATTCAGTTTGAACTGGTCCCTGGTTCTTATCACTTGCCCATGAACACACTTAAGTGGATTAGTTCTTATATGTTGGTCAACCAGACTTTATGGTGTCATAAGATGAAACATGTAAGACATTAGATATACAAAAGCGATGATCTGGCCTGAAAAATATTTGTCAGATTGCTTGAGGATCAGAGTTTGGATTTCTAGTACGTACCAAATACAGAACAGGTGTGGTAGCTTCTAGAAATCACAGAATACAGGAGAATCCAGAACATCTCTAGAGTAAGTTTATTAGTTAGAGTATTGGTGAGCTGTGGCTGCAATTGAGAGTCCCTGTCTCAGTGTATGAGTCGAAGAAAAAGTGAGTCAGATACCAGCTGTGAGATCCAGGTTTCCACACATGAGTATATGCGCAGGCACGTGTGCATGCACACACACACACACACCAATATATATATATATAAAATTTAAAAATCTGACATGCTTCCACACTACAGACTATAATGCTCCATGAGAAAAAAGAGCTGCTTCTGCACTGCCAGCTGTTTTGCATAGATAGATATGGGACACGCAACAGATATGTTTAAATGACTCATACTGAGATATATATATATATATATATATATATATATATATATATATATATATATATATATATATATATATATATATAACACAAATTAATGTACACTAGGATTTTGTTGGCCTGAATATTTTCATAAGGGTCATATTTTACATTGTGCAGTGTTTGAGATGCTGGATGATAATTGTCTACTCTAACAGTCAGCAGGAGACCTCTCCAGTCTGGTTTTGTCTCCGTAGAATTTTCCGCATTTTTGCTATGAGCAAAACTCAATAAAAGAAACACAGCTCTCACCACATTAGAGACAAGGTTGTCACCATCCCTCTACTTCATATACGGTTGATATTAAAAACAGGGCTTTTCACGAGGTAAGCAACAGGGAAATTACATTTCCTCCATCCTGGTCCCTTCACAATTTCCAAGTGATGAAGCATCAAGAAGTTGATCTTATGGCAATGTGTTTATAGGTATATTAAGGGTGGAATGCTCAGCCCCATGAATGGGAATTGAGATCCAAATGATGCTTATCTGACAGTTTGCGTTTGACCATGGCTGTGCCTCTCAGTGATTTGATGAAAATGAATCTGATGTTTATTTGCTCCATTTTGGTTTAAACACCTACCCACACCCTCACAAAACCATCTTCAGGTGATATTTAAAATATCAAAGGGACACAGTAATCAAATGTTAACCGGTGAGTCTTTGAGAAAGATGTCACTCAAACAGACAAGTTAGATAGGGCTTCATTCTTTCCAATATGGAGATGCCCCAAGTGAAAAACAATATAAATCACGACTGCTCATCAAACTCACCTATGTTATACATCTTAAACATTTCTGCATTCCTGTTCTGAAACTAAAATCCACAAGTTTCTTTCTGCAATGCACTCTCCACTGCCTTGACCTTTTACTGGAGAAACATTGCTGAGAGATTACTTGTAGCCTGATTTCATACCATTCTGTTGTGCTATAATTTTCATCACTCACCAACACTTAATATACATGAAATGGTTTGAAGACTAGTTTGCTAAAACATATAAAAGCCAAAGACAGTCACATACATGGCAATCTTTAATCAGAAACTTTTTGGATATAGCTTTCTATTAAAAATATAGAGGGAGATTTAAGGTTTATAATTTTTTTTTTTTTTTAGAGCCAGCAAGAGCTGGGCCCAAGTCCCCAGAGCTGATGCAGACTTCACAGAGCCCAGGAATCTCTGTTTCCACTTCATCTTAGACTTAGGTTAGTTGAGAGTGTACATTCTTCTTAGAATCACTTTTCTAATTTTTACAGTTTTGGTTCTATGTATAAATTTGAGAAAATGGAACCTAAGTAAGATGGTGTCCCCTGTACTTTAAACTAACACACACTATTCCTCATCTCTGCCGCCCTCCCCTCGCTCTTAATTTTCCTAGCCTCTGAAAGAAAAATTTAAAACTACCAAGGAAAAGTGTCAGCAAAAGCCAAGACTTGTCCAATTTAGACTTGAAACTTTCATTTGCAGTCTGGATAGTCTATTTTGAGAAACTGTTGTGTGTTAAGGGCAGACCTGCAGTGCTGAGTGGGAAAGGGGACCGATGCTGCAAGCCTCTCAAAGCGAGTGCATTTGCAGTGATAATCTGTAAGCAGGCTTAATGGAAAGAGCCAGAAAGCTAGCAAGGAAAAGGGAGTAAGAAATGAGTCTTCTGTGTTGAGCTGTGGTGCTTTCCGGGGGGCCACGCTTTATTCTACTTGGTGTTCATAGCCAGAGTTATGGCTCTCCTTTCCTTATAACTAGGAGCAAAATAATTAGCATTGTGTGCTGTTCTTCTCCTCTCGAACTAAACAGACTCGAGTTTATATATTTGTACTCTGTACTCATTGTATAACTTTGGGCAAGTGAGCAAATCTCCTTAATGCTCACATTTCTCATTGGGAAATAGAAGCTAAGACTATTCACCTTGCAGGGATATTGGAAGTAAGACAAGGAAAATATATTAAGTGCTGGGCACATCTGAAAGTCTAATAGAAAGTAACTGCCACTGAGCCAGCTGCCATGGGGGGGGGGAGCTGAGACTAGCCTGAGGTTGGAAACTTTGTCACAGCCTCTAACTGACAAAACAGAAATGATGATAGTGGCTAAGATCTGCTCCTGGTTCAAAGAATAGATGGAAAGAGATGCAGCCCTGGGGCCAAGGGTTATGAGCAACCATGTCACCAATGTATGCCCAGAGACTAAGGGGGAAGGAACTCAGAGGTTCGGGAAGCTGAGTTATGGCCAAGGGCATGGGCAGCAAGGAGAAGCTGGCTGGCCCTGAGAAGATGGAGTGAGAGTCTACCAGAAACTCAAAGGGCAACAGGGAGATGAAATGACTGGGGTCAGCAAAACGACCTGCCCTAGAGTCAGCAGTCCAAACCCTTCCCCTTCTGTGGACAACAAGCCTTTGTAAAGAGGGAAGATCCTCTCACCAGGTCCCTCTTCCAGTAAGCTCCAGTCAACATCAACAATGTCATGAGCCCTTCTTTATTACCACTTTCCATCCACACAGTCTTTCTGTAGGTTTAGGCTTCGCACTGTGCAGTTTTTCTCATGTAGCCTTTATGAGCTTGACAGTGTTTTATAATATCTTGAGTGAATTTACAAAGTCATAGATTCTACCTGAAGTCAGTCCCTCTACATGCAGTCTGTGTGAGGAATAGAGCACAGCTTAACATGTATTGCTCTGACATGTGTTCTATTATGTATGTATGGGGAAGAAGGGTCAGAAGATGCCTTATGAGAGTTACTTCTATTCTTCCAACATGTAAATCCTGAGTATAAAACTCATGTCCTTAGGCTTTGCAGCAAGTTCCTTTACTGGCTAAGCCATTTTATCAGCACAAGGACATAATTTTATTTCTTAACTTAAGGCTTTCAAAAAAGTGATTTTATGTCCCTGTAATACAATACTTTGTGGCATTGACCTTCACCGTATCAACAAAGATACTTTTGACTCTGTAGTTGGTCATTTAAATCTCTCTCTCTCTCTCTCTCTCTCTCTCTCTCTCTCTCTCTCTCTCTCTCTGTGTGTGTGTGTGTGTGTGTGTGTGTGTGTGTTTATGTGTGTGTGTGTGTGTGTGTGTGTGTGTGTGTGTGTGTGTGTGGAGAGAGAGAGAGAAAGAGAGAGAGAGAGAGAGAGAGAGAGAGAGAGAGAGAGAGAGAGAGGACCTCCTGAGCTTACAACGGCTTCTTAATTAAGTTCTAAACATGGTCTCACATAACAGGAAAAACTAATAGTATTTGTTACATGGTTGAATGAGTAACAATCACACAATCACACACTTAAAAGACTCACACTTAGAAGTAAGACCTGTAGTCATAACAATACTGCCTCAGACCTGAAGGCCGGGAAAAACAAAACAAAAAAAAAATAAAAAAAAACCCTGAGTGGAAAATCATATTAAACCTGCCTACCCAAATATAAATTGTCATCACTGGGATTCTGACATGATTTGAAGCCTGGAGATCCCTCAGTAGACTTATAACTGTGATAAAAGTAGTGATGTGGATCACGTCTGCTTGTTCTTATTTTATGACATGCTTAAAAGCTGTGAGAGGCGCTCACTAGAAGCCAAGCAAAAGTCACAGGTGTGAACCAGCATACCCACACATGGCTATGAGTTTATACAGTTTGGGTTGGTGATTGGCTTCCTACTGTCACAGGTCATGCTGAAATGCAGTTGTCAACTTGGTGGCCTGCCAAGGCTATGCTGCCTCTATAATGTGTAGGCTTCTGCAGCAGGGCTCTTAGATTGGGAGGGATCGTTTAGGAGGATGTAAGGTAGCTACTGGAGGAGCTCTACTTCCTTTCCTTGCATCCACATACACAGGTTTATTCTTGTTTTGGGACAAACTTTACAAGGACCCCATGAAGCTGATAGCAGTACTATCTTTTGGGGCTGTAGACACGGAACTTAGTAGACCTTTGTCATATAAAGTTGTCCAGTCTTATCTACTATGTGAAAATGGCATGGAATGGACTGTGACAATTACTAATTAGCTTTTCTTAAAATTATATTGTTTTAAAGACTACATTTTACACTTTCTTAGCTTATGACCAATGATAAATAGGTATAATTTATCTTTAAGTCTGTAACAAAGAACATGAAAAAGTGAACAATTTACTGCCACCAAGTATGACTCAATAACCTTTAAAAATTCTTGGCTGAAACCATTTATTTAATATTGTATACTCAGATCCAAAGTGAACGTTAAGACTTTCAGTAAATTTATAAATCCATGACACTTTTTCCCCAATGAAGATAAATATATCACAACCAAGGTCCTTTCTTCACCAAACTCCTCCTTTGGTTCTCTATAATGTATCTTATTCCAAAGATGGAATAATTGACTTCTGAGATAAACATTATTTCATATCTGAGTTGCTTCATGAAGCATATGACTTGTGAAATTCATGTCTATGGCCACTACAGCCATTGTTCACTAATCTTTATGTTTGAATAAAATTGTCTTGTTGTCTCAGTATCTGCTTTTTATTCTCTTGGTGCTAGGACACAGATTGTTTCTAACTTGAAGTTATTAAAAATTGCTGATGAGTAAAATTCTTCTGTGAGATATTTAAAGAACAGACATTTTAATTTTTTGCACATACATACTTAGGCATGAAATTCTGAGGTCATGGAATACATCTTATTTGGTTTTGTTTTGTTTTGGTTTTTTTTAGTATTTTTTTTTTTTGAGGAAACTGTGGGTATATTTTAAATTTTCAGCACCATTGTGCTGTGGTTGTACAATGTTGCATGTGTTGTCAACATTTGATATTATACATTCTTTAATTTTATACATTCACATAGGCATTTGATGGTATTTCCCTGTAGCTTTTATTTGTATTTACCTATTGGCTAATGATGTCGAGGCCGTTGGAGGCTTTTGATGCATTGTATACTTTCCTTTTAGCTATGTCTTTCCTTTTTAATCTTTTTCTAGTTGTATTACCTCTTTATAAAAGAGTTATAAGAATTGTTTATATATCATAGAGACCATACTGTGTGTATGTGTGTGTGTGAAATATTTAGCCACACTCTGTAGTTTGCTTACACATTTTAAAACATTTAAAAAATTTTACACATTAAAAAGCAAGATTTATCTCTTCCTTATAATTATTTATTTTGTATATTATATTTGCTCCTTTTAGATTGAAAGACTGCATTTCTTATGATTTGGTTTCTAAACGTTTTAGAACCTTAGTTTTCTTTCATTTTAGCCTAGATAAAATTCCACATGTGTCGATGTCTGTCCTGATTATCAGTAGCAACTAATCTGTTGGCCACAGTTTCCCTGACATTGGTAACTACTGGACCCAGTACCTGCCTTTAACCATTCTAATATAGAAGACAATTTTTTATAATACCATGTAGGATTTAGGATCTAGTCATGTATCTGTCATTTTTCTATTTGCAGTTACCAACCATCTCACCAAAGGAAATTAGGAAGAGTTTCCTTAGGCTCAGCATTTCTTAGTGTAATCCACTGTGGTCGGAAGGCAGGGTGATGAGAGCAACTCTTGGTCTTGGGGCAAGAGGATGAGGCAGCTGGGTTTTCTGTTTTCTGGAAGCACAGAGAGGAATGTCACTGTGTGTGTGTGTGTGTAAATTATATATGTATTCTATACATATAAATGCATACAAATTATATATACATATAAATGTATACAATTTATATATACATATGAATGTATACATTACATATACATATAAATGTATATATTATATATATATATATATGAAATATAGAAACATGTGGAGATGTTCAAGGTATGTCTCCTAAGTGACTTGCTTAACTGTGGTAATTTATAGCAAAAATCTCTATATTTTACACAAAGATCTTATAACCAGAAAAGCTTCTAACATATATTGTAAGAGCGAGAGAAATTTGTTTAATAAAAGTTTTGAATCCTAAAGATGATACCCAGTGTGAAGAGAGAAGAAGCCTGGCATCAGGGATTTTTGAATTCCATGATGTTAGGCAGAGGAAACAGGACCTGGCTCGCCTTGCGTTCCTATATCTGCTGTATTAAAAGCCAGCCTAGCTCTTCCATTGTCCAATATGATTTTAACTAGGAAGGAGAACCTATTCTTTAATCCTGTCTCTTAATTGCAGTATCAAAATCAAAGAGAATCTACGAAATAAAATCAGTAGATTTCCAACCATCATGTAAAACAAAAGATAAAGTAAAGATAGAAATTTAATTAAGGCCACAGAATCATTGCCTGGCATAGAAGGTACCAGGTATCATCTCATTACACAACATATGAGCATAAAGCAAATTAATAGGAACTGTTGTGTTGACGTGGGAGACTGACATATAACAGATGATTTCTGAGGCCTTCCCATGCCTAAGCTAAGATTCTTTCCAGTCTGTTTGTATTGTAAACCAAAATAAACCCCGGATAACATGTTACTCTTTCCCTTTGTCCTTTCACAAATATAAATCAGAACATAAAGTGAGAGCTATCTGCCAAAGACCTGAACAAGCAGATTCCCAAGGTCCACCCTCATGTCTATTCACAGCCCCAGGGTTTCTTGAGGCTTGAGGTCATAGAGATGCTGACTGGAGCAAACCTGCTATCTGATGTGGCCAGAAAATGTTTGTTGAGACAAAATTATACTATAAAGATCCATTTCCATATAAGTACCCCAAATGAGACAAGCCACAAGAGTGGACTAATTTAAAACATCCTGGAGAGGAGAAAGCACCCTAGCAGTGTGACAGAGCTGAACCAAAGTCTTCCCAGAAAAAAAGGAAACCACTATGAAAGGAAAAATTAACAGGGAATTGTGGTAAGCAAAGGAATAAATATTTATCTCAGAAAAATGTATGAAATTTTTGCAAGAACGGGAAAAGTCTGCAGTACAAAGATACTTCTGTGGTTCTCCTCTGAGTATGGTCGAAGTCTTATTTAGGTGGGGGATAGACATGGTGCAGAGCCTTCCGATGGGTTTGTTGTTCTTTGCAACAGACTGGGGGTACAACTAAAGGTTCACTTAGAAGAGTATATTATAATGCTTCAAAAATAAGCATAAAAAACTTCCTCCACCAAGATGGAAGCCTCTCTTTGATGAAAATGTGGGACAATTTATGCTCCAACGCATCATTAGGAAAGAGATCCATCAGCTCACATGTATGCACGGCATTATTTGGGGGTAACACAAGTGTAAAAATGCAAGGCAGAAATTTACAGGAAGATAAGGAAGATCAGCAAGACTGAAGTAACTTATGTGTCATCAGTGCTGCGGTTTTGATGTATCTCGAGCCTCAAGGTGGATGCATGTAAAGAACAGTGATGTATCTTACAGTGTACTAGATATAGAGTTTAATAGACAGGAACTTAAGTGATATACAGAAATAGACGAAAGAAGTAAAGAAAAAAACATATGACTTAAACATAAAAGTTGAGGACTTCACTACCCAGAATTCCATAAAGTAGAGAGAAAGCAGGCCCAAGATAAACTAGTCTGCAGAAGATTTAAATAGAAGAATACACCAGCGAACTATATTTGTCTCTGGACCACTCCATTTTATAATAGTACAATACAGGCCCATTTTAGGTATTATTGTGTAGAGTTGTTTGCATTAGGAAATTTAAATTATCAAAAATCACATAAGTACTGGTAATGTAAGAAAAAATAGAGCCATTAGTACAGTAACTTCAAAAATAATTGACAGTAATCAAAACACATTTAAAGTATCAGTGTTGAGAAGAGATTACACGTCACTCAGAGAAATACTTTTGTTTTAAATGGGATAAAAGTGACAACAGGCCATGTCATGTGAGGAAGTAAAGGAGTGCCTAAGGATGCCAGATAACAGATGGATACACATTCGTTTTAAAGAACTCAGTTACAATGCTTAATCTGAAAAGCTAAAAATGTTCAGCTTCTTTAAAAGAAGAGAATGAGGAAACAGGAAATAGCTAAATTAAAAACAAACCAAAAATACAAATAAACCAGAAAAAGTAAAAGCATATAATAACAAATAATAACAACAAATAAATAATTGAATTATAATCTGCTATTATGTGAGTCAACATTTCATTTTTTATTATTGAAAATTTTTATTTAAAAAAAAGATAAATGTACAGATTATAAGCATTATTGCATAAAAGTATACAAATACATTTTCGTCAGTGCTTGGTTTTTTAAAGGTTGGATACCGTGCATTAAGATTTTACTAATTAAAAATGAGCATAAAGTACATATAAAACAAGTTGTAACCTGGAAGTGGTCAAAGTTTTCTTGGTGTGTAAAGATAAAGCATAATGATTTTTCATATTCTTTTTTTATTTTTTTGTACTTTGTTTTTTTCTTGAACTACATATAGTCTGTGAGTTATTTCTGAAGTGTTCAGAGCTTTCTGGGGTTAGTATCCAATTATCAGTGACTGCATATTATGTCTTCTTTTATGACTGGGTTATCTCACTCAGGATGATATTCTCTAGATGCATCCATTTTCTTAAGAATTTCATAAAGTCATTGTTTCTGATAGCTGAGTAGTACTCCATTTTGTAAATGTACCACAATTTTTGTATCCATTCATCTACTGAAGGACATCTGGGTTCGTTCCATATTCTGGTTATTATAAATAGGGCTGCTATTAACATTGTGGTGCATGTGTCTTTGTTGTATGTTGGAGCTTCTCTGGGGTATATGCCCAGGAGTGGAATACCTGGATCTTCAGGTAGTACTATGTCCAATTTTCTGAGGAATCACCAGACTGATTTCTAGAGTGGTTGTACCAGTTTACAACCCCACCAACAGTGGAGAAGTGTGCCTCTTTCTCTGCATCCTTGCCAGCATCTGCTGTCCTCTGAGTTTTGAATCTTGGCCAATCTGACTGGTGTGAGGTGGAATCTCAGGGTTGTTTTGATTTGCATTTTTCTGATGGCTAAAGATGTTGAGCACTTCCTTAGATGCCTCTCAGCCATTCTATATTCCTAAACTGAGAACTTTTTGTTTGTCCCTGTACCAATTTTTTAATAGGGTTGTTTGATTCTCTGGTGTCTATCTTCTTGAGTTCTTTGTATACCTTGGATATTAGGCCTCTATCAGATATGGGGTTGGTAAAGATCTTTTCCAAATCTGTTGGCTGCCTTTTTGTTTTCTTGACAGTGTCCTTACTTAGCCTTACAAAAATTTTGCAATCTTGTTAAGTCCCATTTGTTAATCTTTGACCTTAGAGCAGGAGCCATTGGTGTTCTGTTCAGAAAATTTTCTCCTGTGCCTATGTGTTCTAAGGTTTTCCCTACTTTCTCATCCAATAGTTTCAGTGCACCTGGTTTAATGTGGAGATTGTTGATCCACTAGCACTTGAGCTTTGTACAAGAAGATAAGAAAGGGTCTATTTTCATTCTTCTGCATGATGAGTGCCAGTGGGACCAACACCATTTGTTGAATATGCTGTCCTTTTTCCATTGAATGTTTACAGCTGCTTTGTCAAAAATCAGGTGACCATATACATGAGGGCTAATTTCTGGATCATCTATTTTATTCCATTGATCCATGTGCCTATTTCTGTACCAGTACCATGCAGTTTTTAGCACAATTTCCTTTTAATATAGCTTAAGGTCAGGGATAGTGATTAATGCAGATATTCTCTTGTTGTTGAGGATGGAATTCGCTATTTTAGGTCTTTTGTTATTCCAAATGAAATTGCACATTGCTCTTTTCAACTCTATGAAGAATTAGGTTGGAATTTTCATGGGGATTACATTGAATCTATAGATTTCTTTTGGTAAGATGGCCATTTTTGCAATGTTGATCCTTCCAGTCTATGAGTATGGGAGATCTTTCCATTTTCTGAGTTCTTTCTTGATTTCGTTCTTTAGAGGTTTGAAGTTCTTGTAATACAGGTCTTTCACTTAATTAGTTAGAGTCACACCAAGGTATTTCATATTTTTTGTGACTATTGTGAAGGGTATCTTTTTCCTGATTTCCTTTTCCGCACATTTGTCCTTTGAATAGAGGAAGGCTACTGATTTGTTTGAGTTAATTTTATATCTGGCCACTTGCTGAAATTGTTTATCTGCTGTAGAAATTCTCTGGTGGAATTTTTGGGGTCACTTAAGTACACTATCATGTCATCAGCAAGTAGTAATGTTTTTACTTCTTCCTTTCCAATTTTTATCCCTTTCATTTCCTGTTGCTGTCTAATTGCTCCTGCCAAAACTTCCAGTACCACATTGAATTGGTAGGGGGAGAGTGGGCAGCTTTATCAAGGCTCTGATTTTAATGGGATTGCTTCAGATTTCCCACTGTTAAATTTGATGTAGGTTGTTGGTTTGCTGTATATTGCTTTTATTATGTTTAGTATGGGCCTTGGATTCCTGTTCTTTCCAAGACATTGAACATGAAGGGGTGTTGAATTTTGTCAAATGATTTCTCAGCATCTAGTAAAATGACCATGTGATTTTTTTACTTTGAGTTTGGTTATATGGTGAATTACATTCATGGATTTCCATATATTGAACCATCCCTGCATCCCAGGGATGAAGCCTCCGTGTTCATGGTGAATGATCATTTTGATGTGTTCTTGGATTCGGTTTGCAAAAATTTTGATGAGTATTTTTGCATCAATGTTCATAAGTGAAATTGGTCTGAAGTTATCTTTTCTTGTGGGGTCTTTGTCTTCTTTAGGAACGAGGGTTATAGTAGCCTCAAATCATGAGTTTGGTAGTGTTCCATCTGATTCTATTTTGTGGAATTGTTTGGAGAGTTTTGGTATTATGTAGTAAATAAATATCTGATAAAATTCTGCAGTTAACCCATGTGGACTTCGACTTTTTTTTGGTTGGTAGGTTTTTGATGACTGCTTTTATTTCTTTAGGTGTTATGGGATTATTAAGATGATTTACCTGGTCCTGGCTTAACTTTAGTATCTGGTATCTGTCTAGAAATTCATCTATTTCCTCCAGATTTTCCAGCTTTGTGGAGTATAGTCTTTTGTAGTAGAATCTTATGTTTTCTTGAATTTCCTCAGTTTCAGTTATTATGTCTCCACTTTCATTTCTGATTTTGTATATTTGTATACTCTCTCTCTTAGACTTCTAGTTTGTCTGGCTAAGGGTTTATCAATCCTGTTAATTTTCTCAAAGAATCAGCTCTTGGTTTCGTGATTATTCAAAAGGTTCTTTTTTTTTCTATGTGGTCTATTTCTGCTGTAAGTTTGATTATTTCTTGGCATCTACTCCTCTTGGGTTTATCTACTTCCTTTTGTTCTAGAACTTTAAACTGTGCTATCAAGTTTCTAGTGTATGCTCTCTTCAGTTTCTTTTTGGAAGCACTCAGATCTATGAGTTTTCCTCTGAGTACTGTTTTCATTGCATCCCATAGGTTTGGGTATGTTATGTTTTCGTTTTCGTTGAATTCTAGAAAATACTTAATTTCTTTCTTTATTTCCTCTTTGGCCCTGCTATTGTTTAACAGAGCTTGTTTAGTTTCCATACGTACGTAGGCTTTTTGTTGTCTTTGTTGTTGTTAAAGGCCAGCCGTAGACCATGGTGATCTGAATGGATACATGGGAGTATTTCAATATTCTGATATCTATTGAGCCTTATTTTGTGACCAATTACATGGTCAATGTTGGAGAAGTTGCCATGAGGGGCTGAGAAGAAGGTGTGTTCTTTTGTTTTAGGGTGATATGTTCTGTAGATACCTATTAATTCTAATTGATTCATAAGCTCTGTTAGTTTTACTGTGTCTCGTTCAGTTTCTGTTTCCATGATCCATCCATGGGTGAGAATGGGGTGTTGAGGTCTCCCACTATTATTGTGTGGGGTGCAATGTATTTTTTGAGCTTTAGTAGGGGTTTTTAAAATGAGTATAGGTACTTTTGTATTTGGAGCATATATGTTAAGGATTTAGAGTTCCTCCTGACAAATTTTCCCTGTAATGAGTAAAAAGTGTCCTTCCTTATCTCTTTTGGTAACTTTTGGTTGAAAATCTACTTTATTTGATATTAGAATGGCCACACCAGCTTGCTTCTTGGGGCCATTTGCTTGGCAGGATTTTTCCCAACCTTTTACTCTGAGATAATGTTTGTCTTTGTCTCTGAGATGAGTTTCCTGTATGCAGCAAAATACTGGGTTTTGTTTATGTATCCAGTCTGATATCCTATGTCTTTTGGGGGAAAATTGAGTCCATTTAGGTTAACAGATATCAAAGAATAGTGGTTGCTGTTTCCTGCTAAGTTTGCTTTTGGAAGAAGAATTGTGCCTGTCTGTCTTTCTTCTTCTGGTTTTCTCATTTAGGAGTTTTCTTGTTTTTACTATGGGGTGGTTTCCATCATTGTATTGGGTTTCCCACCTATAATTCATTGTAGTACTGTGTTTGTGGTCAGATATTGTGTAAATTTAGTTTTGTCTTGGAATATCTTTGTCTCTCCATCTATGGTGATTGATAGTTTTGCTGGGTATAGCAGCTTGAGCTGGCACTTGTGCTCTCTTAGTGTCTGCATGATGTCTGTCCAGTCTCTTCTAGCTTTCATAGTCTCTGCTGAGAAATCGGGTGTGATTCTTATTGGTCTGCCCTTATATGTTACATGACCTTTTTCCCTTACTGCTTTTAGTATTCTTTTTTTTTTTTTTTTTTTTTTTTTTGCTTTGGGCACTTGTCATTTTGACTATTATGTGTCAGGAGGAATTTCTTTTCTGGTCCACTCTATTTGGATTTCTGTATGCTTCTTTTATGCTCATGGTCATCTCATTCTTAAGGGTAGGTAACTTTTCTTCCTCGATTTTGTTAAAGATATTTACTGTGCCTCTTAGTTGATATTCTTTTCCCTCTTCCATTCCTATTATCCTTAGGTTTGGTCTTTTCATTGTGTCCTGAATCTCCTGGACATTTTGGGTTAGGAGCTTTTTGTTTTTTGCATCTTCTCTGACTGTTTTGTCTATGTTTTCAATGTTGTCTTTGGCCCCCGAGATTCTCTCTTCCATCTCTTGTTGTCTGTTGGATTTGCTTGCATCTGTGACTCCTGATTTCTTGTTTAGGTTTTCTTCCTCTAGGGTTGTCTCTTTTAGTGTTTTTTTTATTGTTTCCATTTTAGGTTTAAATTCCTTCTTCCATTCCTTCATCCCTTTGGTTCTTTTCCCCTCTAGTTCATTGAGTTCTTTGAGAGTTTTTCTTGCTTCCTCTTTAAAAGCCTCTAATTCTTTATGCTTATGTTCGTTTTTAAGGATCTCTATCATTATCTTGAGGTATGATTACATGTCTGAGTCTTCTTTTTCTGGATTGTTTGGCATTCTGCTCTTTGCTGTGATGGGAGAGCTGGGTTCTGGTGTTGCGAGGTTGTTTTGGTTTCCGTGGGGTATGTTTTTTCACTTTTCTCTTGCCATCTTGTCTGTGATTGGTTCTCATCTCTCCCTTTTACCTATCCTGTGTCCCTGTATCTTCACTGTTCCTTGTGGTAGATGGTCTGAGCACCTACTGCAAGCATGGTCCACCATATTTGAACAGACACACTAAGGCAGGATTCCTGCCCCTCTTAACCAATCAAAGGGGTGGGGGGTGCATGTTCCGAGTGCTCGGTACAGCCCTCTCTGTTCCCCAGCTACTCAGAGCACAGTCTCACCAGGCATGTGTCCCTGGATCTCTGCTATTTCTGGTGGCAGATGACCTGAGCACCTTGTGAGCCAAAATTTCAATGTCAAACTGACTAGATATTTTATTATTCTATACTAAATATACATAAACCTTCTCACTAGACCATGCATTAAATCAACTCAGAAGGAGTTATGAATCTAATGGTACATCATAACAACATATTCCTAAAGAAACATTAAAGAGGAAAATTTCATAACATTGACAGTGGTTTCCAAATAAACATTAGAAATTCAATTAATAAAAAGAAAAAAAATGGAGAGTAGGACAAGCAGAAGGAAGAGGGGGAAAGGGATGGGGAAAAAGAGAAGAAGAATGAGGGATAGCAGGAGAAAGAGAAAGATGAAGAAGGAGGAAGAGGAGAAGAAGAAAGGAGATAGGAGGAGGAAAAAAGAGTAAAAGATAGAGAATGGAGGGTGAGAAGAAAACAATAAATATATTGTATTTTAACAAATTAGGTCATTTTAATCTTAAAAACTCAAGGATGAAAAGATTACAAATAAACCCATAGCCAGAAGCCGAAAAGACCCAGATGTCCTTCAACAGTGGAATGGATACAGAAAATGTGGTACATTTACACAATGAAGTACTACTCAGCTGTTAGAAACAATGACTTTACAAAATTCTTAGGCAAATGGATGCATCTAGAGACTATCATTCCAAATGAGGTAACCCAGTCACAACAGAACACACATGGTATGCACTCAGTGATAAGTGGATATTAGTCCAAAAACTCAGATTGCACAAGATACAACCCACAAACCACATGAAGTTCAAGAATTTGGAAGAACAAATAGGTGATTTTTAAGCCTTTCTTAAAAAGGAGAATAAAATATTCATAGGAGGAAATACAGAGACAAAGTTTGGAGTAGACACTGAAGGAAGGGCCATCCAGAGACTGTAGGGATCCATTTTATATATTGTCACCAAACCCAGACAATATTGTGGTGCCAAGAAGTATCTGCTGACAGGTGCCTGATATAGCTGTCTCCTGAGAGGCTCTGCCAGAGCCCTAGAAACACAGAGTTGGATGCTCTCAACCAACAATTGGACTGAGAATGTGGTCACAATGGAGGCGTTAGAAAAAAACTGGAGGAGCTGAAAGGGTTTGCAACTCAACAGAAACGAAGACAACAAGAGCAACCAGCAAGATACTACACCCCAGACCTCGCAGAGACAAAACTACCAACCAAAGAAGGACCCATGTTTCCAGCCACATATGTAGCAGAGGATGACCTTATCAGATATCAGTGAGAGGAGAGGTTCCTGGCCCTGTATAGTCTCAATGTAGAGAAATGCCAGGGTGGGGAGATGGGAGGGAGTGGATGGGTAGGGGAAAACTCTCATAGAGGGGAGGGAATGAGGGATTCAAGAGGGGAAAATGGGAAAGGGGATTACATTTGAAATGTAAGTAAAGAAAATATCCAATAAAATAATTTTTTTCATAAAAAAAGGAATGGGAGATAATATCTCTCAACCATGTACCATCTATGTGGTAAAGAATTCGTAGAACTCAAATAAACCAAATGAAAAACTAAAGTTTGAATGGCATGTGTCCATAGATAATGTAAATCACTGTTAGGCAGTTGAATAAATGTGAAAATTTTTTTAGAAATTTATTAAAGTTAATTAAAAAAATAAAAATTTTAAGAATGCTTAAAATGCATTAAAGGTATATAAGTAAAAACTGAGGTAAAAAATTAATTTCCTACAAAGCAATGTGACTGAACAAAAATGACAGGAAATATGTGAGTGAAGATGACCAAAAATAAGAACATGTATTGCTACTATTATAAAGTCCTGCAGACACTTTGGGACACATAGTAGGTCCTCAGAATATTAAATATAATTTTATTATATAATACCATTTGTTGTACTCTTTTGTTCACTTTAGAGAAAAATAAAAATGAACATCCACACAACATTTCTATCTGGATACATCATTGTACACTGTGTTCAAGTGAAAACTTATAAAAATCAACTAAGTATATTAATTAACTAAGAGTGATAAAAAATTAATTAGCCCATATTATAGGGTCTTCCAAATAATTGAACTGATTCAGTTCTTTAGAATTACCCAACTTAGAACCCTAAAAAAGCATTGTGTATAAAGGTTTAAACAGAGATTCAGAAGAGGCTAAAATCCCAAAGATCCATAAAGCTTTGGCTAATGAATAAGTCAAGAATTTATGCTTAGTTGAAATACAGAATCAGACATAGGTAGAAGCAGGATCTAATTTCAAATTTGCTGCCTCCTGCCCAGTGTCTATATTGTTGTTCCCAGGAAGAAAACTATACTTCATTCAGTACATGACTTTAACATGGATACACTCAACTTGCATCCATACTAGGTAGAAGAGAAAACAACCAAGATTACTGAGGAAGAAATATGTAGTAGCAATGGAAGAGACATTCTTAATTCTGCTTTAGCTGCTAATTTATTATTCAAACATGATTGTCCCTCATTCTTCAAGGCCCATAGTCTCTTTGGCAGTCAGTAGTACAAAACCTTTTAAAATTTATTATAATAGTAGTATGGAGATTAAAACAACAAGTACAACTTAGTGGACAGAATGCTGAAAGAGAACCATTTGTCCCATGCACAGCCCTGACAGATACTCACAGACATCAGTGGAATAATCCAGAAGCTGATCATTCTTGGATCTGTCTTTGATGTGTCTTTAAAGTTAATTTACAGGCTTTGTATTGAAAAATGTGGCACGAATGCCCAGAGAGATTGACATACATAATTCTAAACAAAATGCTTGCCAAATAAACTCAAGAACATATTAAAAGCAGCATCCATAATGATCAAGTCAGCCTTATCCCAGCTATAGAGGGGATGTGTCAACCAAAGCAGTAAAGTTTGCAACTGTTGATAAGTAAACATGATTGGAAAATAAGTTAAGTGTGATATTACAAGAGGACCAACTTTATTGATTATGAACATATAAAAATTTTATTCCAAAGTAATAGGATTTATTTTAAATAAAATTATAGAAAACTTCCCAAGGCCAAAACTAAAAATCAAACAAATAACAACAATAAAAACACCTCTCCATGAAATGTCAGTGGTCAAGTACAACTATTGCTCTTCCAGAGGATTAGAGTTTGGTCCTCAGTTCCATGCTGATTGGCCCATGATTACTTATAACTCTAGATCCAGGACTATCCAATGTCTACAGCCTCAGCTTACACACACACACACACACACACACACACACACACACACACACACACACACCACACTGACACACACATGTTTGTGTATGTGTGTATATTTAAAACAATAAATTTTCAACTATAAATGCATTTAACATTTTATCACATTCCTGACAGACCGACTATTCTATCAAAACAGAACAGATGCTGAAGATGTTGTAAGGAAAGGGCAATTCTTTTCCATTATTTTAGAGAGCATAGATTGATCCACCAGTATGAAAATCTGTGTAGATGTTTCTCAAAAGTGTAGAAATAGAACCATATGGCCCACTTACATCACTTCTGGGCATATAACCAAAGTATCTATATGATACTGAAATTATATTTGCTCATCTGTGTCTATTGCTACTCTACTCACAATTTTTAGAAAATGGAAACGTATTAAATGCTCATTAACAACTAAACAGATAATGGAAATATGAATGTGGGGGGGGAGAGAGAGAACGAGGGGGATGGGAAATACACTTCATATAATGGAATTTTATTCAGCTATAAAAATGAAATTTTAGGATTTTCAGGAAAATGGATAAAACTGGTTTAATAAAAAAGGACTATGGTGAGCAAAGTAATCTAATCACATGATGATAAGGCCCTGTTGGTAAAGACTTGGGTTCACTGGTAGCTAGATACAGAAATCAATCTGAAACTGAACTGAAAGCTCTTGGCTAGTATATAGAGTCCACAGAGGTAGTAAAAAAATTTGCTGGGAAGAAAAGGTATTGGTAATGTTACCCAGGAGCGAGGGCTATAAACTACAAAGCCTCCCTACCAGTCACTTTGTGCTTATTGCAGTGCTGGCGTGGCTGGGGTGATCAATATGTCTCATTGTATTTGATACATACCTCATAGGAAGAAATCCCTTCCTAGTACTGTGAACACTACCAAAATGTTATGGCTATAAGGTCATGGGAAAGTCAGTGTTGCTTGGCTAAACAGACAACAAATGCTGCTCTCATCTGCTGAGCAGCTTCTCTGTTCAGGGGGTCAACAGTGAATGTAGGTAGCTCATTAAGCATCTGACAATATGTGGTAGTCGAATGTTTAGTCCTGAAGACATTCTTTTCTATTCCCCCAAGACTCAGGGCACACCTCAAAGAACAAGTTAAAAAAATCAAGAAATAAAAAGTTGAAACAGACTGTGAAGGGTCATCACATGACACAGACACTGAGAAAGGGATCTCACAACAGAAACTAAGTCTGCACAAGACCAGGACTGTCAGCAACTAGTCAGGTATTAGAAAGAGCTCCAGAGACCCTACACTCTCTAGATGATATGCCAGCTATGGATTGATTCTGGGGAGTTGGGTAGCCTTTGTCTCCAGTTGCATATCCAAGGATGAGCCAATCAGGCTCTAATGGATATCTTCAAACCCATGGTCACTTAGATGGTCGGTTAAAGTAGATGGTCAGAAAACGAAACAGAGAGAGAACACATGAGTGTGAGAAAAGAACTTGAATAGAGGAAGGAGAAAACAACTGTAGTAGGAAGAAGACAGTGTGTTATTTGTAGTGAGAAGGAACAATGCATTCTTTGTATGTGTCATGTTGTCAAAGAACAAATTTAGTGAAAAAAAAACATTGAAACTGCCATCTGCTTTTTCTTGAGTTATATTGAAATTTTATAAATCTTGTCATTAAATATGCCAAGGCAACACTCATAACATGACAACGTTAGTCTCCATTTGTGGATCAGAGAGGGAAATTACCACAAGTGACTTTTATACATTAGGCTTTTGTGACATTAATTTTGGCTGACCTTGCATTGGTCCCAGTTGAAAGAACTGACCAGGATTTGACATGGCATGTTGTATTTTCTTTCTAGGAATTTTGTTTTTAATGCAGAGGACAGCATTCATTTGCTTGCTATTTGGCATTTTCAGATGTGTCCTGGTATATATTTTCAGTGCTTATCCTTCCTAAGTAGATTAGCCTTCTTTCTCCTAATCTCAGTATGGCTGGTTCATAATCAACATTTAGTGGTGTATGGCTCTTGTACAAAGAGCAATCATTTAATCAGTGGGAACAGATGCCGATCTTGGTCTCTGACGTTGAACAAATGGCCTTGGATCCAATCTCTTACAGGCAGGTAATTTTTTTTTAATGTAAAGGAGACATGTATTTGAAATGTTATAACTACTCTATACTTGAGGTTTCCCTTTATCTTCCCAAATAGGGGAAGGATTTATTTGTTCTAATACCCACCATACCCACTGTCTCTTTTCTAAACCATTAATACCAGTGTGGTCTCACAACTTCCTGACTATTTTCTCACTCATTTTTATGTATGTTCAGGCCAGTGGAACATAGTCACAACACTGGTATGATGAAAGTTTTCCCTAAAGTTCTAAGGCACAAATTTATACTGTGTAACACACTTGAGAAGTGCAATGATGGCTTGTTTATATACATATATTAACAAATATTATATATATGATTTATAGATGTCTCATCAATAAGTAATCTATGGTTCACTGTAGAAACTTCTAAAATATATGAAAATATGTTTCTGATTGTCAGTGTTTTCTCATTAATTTTTAACCAGTTTTAGTATTAATTTCCTGCTATCCTAATATCTGAATTAAAATTTATATATTTCATCTTCATACTAATATCTACTGAAATCTGCCACCGAGTGATGTAATATAAAGGCCATCTTCTAGCACAGCAGCCAATTAACACGATGATAAGTCTAAGGGTAGCATAAGCTTTAACGGAATAAATTTGAAGTGACATGTTCACTTTGGACAGATTAATTAAAACAACCAGGTACACGTTGTTATCATATTCGATTCACATCTTCCAGTATTAAGGTTGCATTAGGTTTATAAAATGAGGAATTAATTCAGAGAGGTGCTAATTAAATGTAAATAAAGACCATTATGATCTTCTCAATGGAACTCCATTGGCATTATTATATTAAATAAAGACAGTGTCAATCAGACGCCCAGGTGCATGGCTTCTCTACATTTTCACCTTTAGGCATCCAGAGAAGTATTATTGACTAGATAAATTTAATTACAGACTCATAAAAGGTTCTGCTGACCATTCTCTTAACTAGTCAGGAGTATGTGGCACTACAACCATTCATTTCCACAAAACAAAAAATTCTTTTATCAACAGAGTGACTTTCGAGAAGTATTTATATCAAGCTGTTTGTTTCTCGCCTGAAAATCCTAGGGTTTATTGCAATGGGGGTACTTTTCTGGGACAGATTCATTCTCATTTCAGTTTTAAGCAGCACACTATGGAATAAGCTTATACTTTCTTCTCTATTTAATTTCCTTTGAACATGACTAAGTCTCAATAAGTATTAAAAACAATACATGAGGGGCTCGAGAGGTGTTCAACAGTTAAGAGCACTGATTGCTCTTTCAAAGGTCCTGAGTTCAATTCCCAGCAACCACATGGTAGCTCACAATTATATGTAATGAGATCTCATGCCCTCTTTTGATGTATCTGAAGACATCTACAATGTACTCATATACATAAAATAAATAAATTCTTTTATAAAAACTATACATAATAAAAATATTTTTCCCACAGAAAGAAAGGAAATTTTGTAATAGCAGGCTTTTACACCCATGGCCTACTTCCTGACACTAAGACTGAATTATTTCTACATAAACAGCTAGGCCAAAACCTCTTCTTTGTTTTTGTTTTGTTTGTTTTGTCTTGTTTCTGCTACCTCGTAACTCAGTCACCTCGATTTTTTAATTTTAAGTCACATCGTGTAGTTACTTACCTTTTCTCATGTTCCCATCTTCCTCAGACATCAGGGCAAATTTCTGTGGCTGACTTTTCTCAAAATCCTTTATACTAGAACTTGCACTTCCCTATATTTCCTGCTAATAGGTTAACATTAGTTTATTGACAGGTGATGCTTCCATACGTTTTACACAAGATTCTCTCCACATTTCTTTACTTAAGTCCAGTTAAAGATTTTTCTCTTATATTAGTAAACTATATACAATAACAACAATTATGAAAGCTAACAGGTAAGATTTACATTCACAATGTCCAGTCTATATATATATATATGGCATTCGTCAGAAAGTATTCTACTATCCATCCATCTATCTATCTATCTATCTATCTATCTATCTATCTATCTATCTATCTATCTATCTATCCAGTCTTGGTGAGTTCAAAGTTCTGAACCTAAGTCAATTTCTATCACAACTTGCAATCTTAGCCTAAAAACATATTCTTAAAGAACATTTACTTTAATCCCAAACAACTTAAACTTATATATGAGACTATAACTATTTAGTTCCCATCTCCATCAGAGCTCTGATAAAAAATAAACACTGCCTAAGTAAGTATGCAGTATAGGCAAGCAGCTTCCAAAACTGTGGAATGCACAGAAAAAAACTGGCTGTGTGGACCTCTTCAAACTTTCTCTGTAATGTTGGCACATTCATCTTTAGTCTTCTGGCCCAGAATATCTGACAGACTTTTTATGAAGCAGGAAATATGAAGAACCACTTATCCCATCTTGGCAAAGCTCGGCCATTGAGCTGCATCCCATTTGTTCATTTGGACAGTATTCTTTCAGCAGTTGAAGCAATAGTGATATCTTGCCCACTGGTTAGCTTGCTGTGTATGAAACAAACTTGATAAGGATGTTCATTGATGTTCATCATCTTCTTTGAAATAGAGAAAAGGCACTGCCAGAGCAGACCTGTCTTACTGCCAAAAAACAAAAGGCTTTTAATGGTAAAACAATTTCAAATGTTATATTTCATGGATCTCTGAGGATTTTGAAGACCATCTGTCAATCTATAGAATATCTGAACAGACAAATATTGTTTGTTCTAGATCTTTACTATCTGTTCAACATTCAAAGTATCTTACTGTAATTAATTAAACTAGTATCTAACATGACAATGAATTTGATTATTTTGAAAGCTAAACTACACTTTTAATTATTCTAAACATTTGATAATAAATACCTTAAACATGAGTTGAAAAACATATACATAGCATATTTCAGCAAAATACAATCCTAAACGTGTATGGATATCCAATATCCATACCAATGTAAAAATATTTGTCTTATTGATGTTTCTTAGTCTAAAAGTAATTCAATAATCTACCCACTTATTCTATTATTTCTATATCTCCTCTTTTTGTCTTTTCAAACCTTCTTTTTCTTTTCCTCCTAGTACAGGAGAGAAAGAGGATAGAGAAAATCAGAGAGAACTCCCTGAGTCTAACCTCTTATACTTTGTTTCCTTTGTAGTCAAGATAATTAACAATTTGTGAATGACTCCTTTTACACAATGACAACATCCACCATCTATTGAGTGACCAAATCTATCCACCTTCCTCCTGGGAATGAAGATATTGATCTCTTGCTCCATGCTGGTTTGGGCCATCATTTTCCTTTTGTAGCATTTTTTTAATGGTATATTGGTCAATTTAAAGAAAACTAACAATGGCATTTGCTGTCTAGTGTCTGCATACTTAGAAACTACAGTGCTTAACCAAAGTCCTGACTGGAATAGTCTGTGATACTGAATATCTAGCTAGACATTTTGAAATTGTCCCAGTTGTAGATTTTGAGAAAATAGGGTTGAGCCAGGCTGAGGTAGGATCACCTGGGCTACTTGCCTTATCTTCTTTGGTGGCTACTCTTCTTGTTCCACAAACGTATAAACTTTTAAAGGTATTATGCCTTTGTGCATTAACATGAGTAGAGAATATACAGTATGCAAAATTTAGTTAAAGATGATTCTCTGCTCTCTGTTAGACAGGTATCTCAAACTGGTTTATAAGTTAGTTTTGATAGTATAACCAAACTGTAAATTAAAATTGGTCAGTGCCATTAAGAGGATGGCATGACACCTCAGGAGGATTTTGTAACCGTCCACATTTATTGAATATACACAGCCTAAGTTCTGTCTGCAAATTTTTTTTTTATGTTTCAGCCTCTCAGAGCTGATCTCATGCAGAAGGAACAGCATATAATTTTACTTGTCTTGCATTTCTTCTTTATTTATTGCTTCCTGTCGGCACCAAAGATTTTCAGCAGGTCTCCCCTTGTCAAATATGATTTTTATCAAATTGGAAGTAATTCACAACTTTTTCCCCCATGAAAACAAATATAAAGCCTCTCCCTCAGTGTAATTTTTTTCTTTCCCTCCATTGTAAAGTTAGGGCAACCTCGATATATAATGGCTGTTTAGCAGTTTTTCCATAATACATTGTCTCTCAGCAGCTGTTGATTTTTCTTTTGTTCATTAGCATTCAAAAATATAAAGTTAATAAAGCACTATGTAATCTATCTCTGAGGGTCCTTTTTACCCCTTTGTATTTAAGTATCTTCTTTAAAGTGTTATTAGATCTCTCTAATAGTTTCTGGGTTTGTAGTATTGTGTAGCATGATGTAATATAATTTATATTATAATATAAAATGCTTCATTTTTACTAGAGACATGTGCTGTAGCATTGTCTCTCTTAATCTGAGCAGAAATTCCCATAATTGCCATAACCTCTAATTAATATATTACTATAGATAGACTCACCCTGCTCAGAACTAAAATCAGTCACCCATTGAAATACGGAATATTTCTATTGTATAATATGCATATTTTAATTTTCCAAACTCTGAAAAACAAAACACAAACATTAGCTTAATTTCATTTCTTTGGGTAGTTTTTGGTTACTCCCTATAGGTAATGAAGTCTGGTTATAGAAAAAAAAAGTAGAAATTTTTCTTTGAAATTTTTTGTCATGTGGCCAAGCAATAGAAAAATATTTCTTTAACCCTGTGCTGATAAGGTGTTTTGGTAATTGAATTCTTGTTCTTCTAGCACATTTCTAACTATTAGTTGATCAATTTCATTATTATCTTGTGCTAAAGTGACTTGTAGAACCGTATAGGGTACCATAGTACAGTATGATAACCAAAGGTTTATTTCTGTTTCTGATAGCATCTTGTAGTTAGATATAAACAAAGAACGTAGTTCTGAATCATCCTGAATAAGTTCAGCAGATTCTATATGACAAAATATCTCTTTCTACATATTGAGAGTCATTAAATATATTAAGAGATTCTGAAAAGTGTAATTTTACCATAAGAATGGCATACATCTTTGATTTTTTTTTGATTTGTTAATTGGCAAAATCTCATTTTACCTTTCAGAATCAATTTAGAAAACTTTTCTTTATATATTGTTAATGTTTTACTCTTTGTGCTAAAACTATTCATTCTCAGATATTACCTTCTCTCCACATAAAAATTCCTATGAAAGAATAAGTAGATAGTAATGTAAATAAAATATAAGCCCTATATTTATCTAAACAATCTATATGGGCCTCTTATATCCTAACTAAGCTAATTTTTTTTCAGTCTCAACCTATAATTTTGGAGGCTATTTAAATCTTTCTCACCTTGTAAGATTTGAAATAAATTAACTCTTGAGTAGTTAATCCAATTATGGTCCTTAGCCAACTAATGTCTTCGAACAATTTTGAAGATCATTAGTAATTCTCAATTGGTCTCTCCTGATATATAATTTCTGTGGTTAAATCTTTTGTATACCTATCATATATCCTAAATAACTATTTTAATTTCTTCTCTGCACCTTTTTAGGAGCAATTTGTAATCCTTAGCAAGACTAAATTCTCCTTTTTTCATCAAACATTTCCTCTTTAAGGTATTTATTTGTATCTGATTCAGCCAGTAAAATATCATCTATGTAATGGTAAATTTTGGGTTGAGAAAACTGTTTATAGATGATTTCTAATGGCTATTATACAAAATATTGGTATAAGGTAGGATTATTCAATATTTCTTGTAGAAAGATGCGAGATATCTCTTTACTGAACAAGTTCTATTAAAAACAAAGTACTGAAAAAGCACACCTTTCTACATCATGCTCGCATAAAGGGATTATGAGGAAGGCAATCTTTATATCAAAAATTATAATAGGACATGCCTTAGATAATAAAAAAAAAAACAATGTGACTCCAGGTTGTTAAGTTCCTATTTGTGGAATAATATTATTAATTTCTCTCAGATCTGTCAACATTCTCCATTTTTATATTTTCATTTTAATGACAAATTCAGGAGAATTCTAGGCGCTGGTAGACTCTTCCACATGTTGAACCTCCAGCTGCTCTTCTGGTATCTGTAGCTTTCCTTTAGTCATAGGCCATGCTTCTGCACAAACAGACTTCTCAGTTTTCCACTTTAGTGGGTAGAACAGCTGGTGATCTATCAGCAATGGCTCCTCCACATAAAGTTGAAGAGGTATGCCCTGTTGTATCCAGCTTATAGACAGCTAGCATAGTTTGTAATTGTCTGCAAAAATACATTTTAATGTTTTTACTAAAAACATCTTTTATTTAACAGCGTGTTTATAAAGTTTGCTAATCTATGCTTTTCACGGTACAATAGATCTCTACTCCATGGCTTTTGGCTATATTGACTAAATGTGACCTTAGTTTTTTTATTTGACCTTCTGATCCTATGCATTCAATCCATTTTATACTTGTTTTTTTCACCTGAGACAATGTCCCGATTCCTAGGTGTTGTGTAAAAACCCATTGACTTGGCTAAGTTGAATTTCAGGAATCTTGTGGTATTAAATTTACAGATGTACCAATATTCCCTAATACTTTAACCACAAACCCATTTTACTGTAATTTTAATTTTGTTTTTCTTAAACATTTATAGTAATTTTTACAAATATCTGGAGTTGTTTTGGGGGGATGTGGTTGTTTGTTAGTTTGTTCTGGTATCTTTAGAATCTCTTCTTTTATCCATAGAAATAGTTCTATCTCTGTTAATGACTTATTTCAGGTTTGAGCAGTTTTCCTTGATGGACAGGAAATAAGTGGATGATGCTGTTTTTTGGAAGGGCCTTGAGAGAAGGCTCTTAGCCACTTTTCTGACATTGATAAATTGTCTGTAATATCTTTGGATAACCTATGTTCATGAATTTTATGTCTATTCAGTCCATATCTTCTATATTCCAAAGGAAACCTTCTCCATGAATGATTGTTATTATAAAAGAACTTATCTTTAGGAATTGTTTTTCTAGCCTAAAATGACCAACATGGATTTGATAATGGAATCTAGTACAGCATTTCTTGATAAGAAGCTTACTTATTTGTTTCTTGATGATTCATATTCATTTTTTCATTATTTGGCATTTGCCACAGCTTTGGATTATTACAGAAGGCTTCAGGCTTCTTTTGGGATTGTCTCTAGAATAAAAACATTTTTTCTAGGAATGCTTTGTCTACAATTCCTGGATGACCAACATCCATATACCTTATCTCCATTCTTTCTCTACCTTCTAAATTTAATGGGAAATTCTCTCCCTAAATTATTCTTATGGTAGATGAATCTATCCTGAAGAACTGTTGGTCGTCAGTCATTTAGGGAATGACCTGCTCTTTTGCAGCCACAGCAATGGGCTTTTTGTGTTTTACACCTTTCTGTAATTTTTTGTCTGACCATAACTAAATTGTGAACATTAAACTCTGAATCTGCAGTTTTTTAAATCCATTCACAAAGTACAGATCTGCTCTATTAAATTCTACTAAGCTTTTTGGATTCAGCGTTAGTTCTAATTTTTCAAAGAGTTGTCTCCATTTTTATTTTTCTCTAAGTCTGCCTTATTTTGATCTTTCTTTTAAAAAGATACACAAAATTGGAATTTTTTGAAAGTAATATAATGTGTATACTGATAGGAGAAACAATACTAAATGATATCCAGATGCCCTCAATCATTTTATTTTTCTCTATTTTTCAATATAAAACACTTTTAATTTTTAAACTAAATATTTCTTTCAATGACTGCTTTTTTAACACTTTATTTTAAAAGACAAAGATAAAAGAACAAAATTTAAGCATTTTTGCATAAAAGTATACAAATACATTTCTGTCACTGCTTGGCTTTTTTTTTTTTTTTCAAAGGTTTGGTAGTATGCATTAAGGTCTTACAGTTACAAAGAGCCAAAACTACATGAAAAACAGAATGTAACCCGGAATTATTCAAAGTTTTCTTAGTGTGTAAGGATTGAGCTTAATATTTTTTCTTTTTTTTTTTTTCTTAAACTTCATGCAGTCTGTGAGTTGTTTCTGGGGTGTTCAAAGCTTTCTGGGTTTAGTATCCCATTATCAGTGACTGCATATTATGTGTGTTTTTTTGTGACTGGGTTAACTAACTCAGGATGATATGTACTAGATGGAGCCATTTCCTTAAGAATTTCATTTGGTAATTGTTTCTGATAGCAGAGTAGTACTCCATTGTGTAAATGTACCAAAATTTTTATATTTATTTATCTACTGAAAGACACCTGGGTAATTTCCAGCTTCTGGCTATAATAAATAGAGCTGCTATGAACATTGTGGTGCAAGCGTCTTTGGTGTATATTGGAGTGTCTCTGGGGTATATTCCCAGAAGTGGAATAGCTGGATCTTTAGGTAGTACTATGTCCAATTTTCTGAGGAATCGCCAGACTGATTTCCAGAGTGGTTGTATCAATTTACAAACCCACCAACAGTAGAGAAGTGTTCCTTTTTCTCCACAACCTCGCCAGCATCTGTTGTCATCTGACTTTTGGATTTTGGCCAAACTGACTGGTGTGAGGTGGAATCTCAGGATTGTTCTGATTTGCATTTTCCTGATGGCAAAGGATGTGGAGCACTTCCTAAGATGTTTCTAGGCCATTCGATATTCCTCAATTGAGAATTTTTTGTTTAGCTTTCTACCCCATTTTTTAATAGGGTTGTTTGATTCTCTGGTGTCTAGCTTTTTGATATACCTTGGATATTAGGCCTCTATCTGATGTGAGGTTGGTAAAGATCTTTTCCTACTCTGTTGGCTGCCATTTTGTTTTCTTGACAGTGTCTTTACCCTTAGAGAAACTTAGCAATCTCATTAAGTACCATTTGTCAATCTTTGACTTTGGAGCACAAGCCATTGGTGTTTAATTAAGGAAATTTTCTCCTGTGCCTATGTGTTCTAAGGTTTTCCCTACTTTCTCATCTAATAGTTTCAGTGTACCTGGTTTAATGTGGAGATCTTTGATCCACTTGCACTTGAGCTTTGTACAAGTAGATAAGAAAGGGTCTACTTTCATTCTTCTGCATGCTGAGTGCCAATTATACGAACACCATTTGTTGAATAGGCTGTCCTTTAACCATTGAATGTTTACAGCTCCTTTGTAACAAATCAGGTGACCATATATGTGGGGGCTCATTTCTGGATCTTCTATTCTATTCCATGGATCCACGTGCCTATTTCTGTATCAGAACTATGTGCTTTTTTAGCACAATTGCCTTGTAATATAGCTTGAGGTCAGAGATGGTGATTTCCCCAGAAGTTTTCTTGTTGTTGAGGATGGATTTCGCTATTCTAGGTCTTTTGTTATTCCAGATGAAATTGCACATTGCCCTTTCCAACTCTATGAAGAACTGGGTTGGAATTTTGATGGGGATTACATTGAATCTGTAGATTCCTTTTGGTAAGATGGCCATTTTTACCATGCTGATCCTTCCAATTTATCACCATGGGAGATCTTTCCATTTTCTGATATCTTCCTCGATTTTCTTTTTTAGAAGTTTGAAGTTCTTGACATACAGTTCCTTCACTTGCTTAGTTAGAGTCACACCAAGGTATTTCATAGTTTTTGTGACTATTGTGAAGGGTATTTTTTTCCATAATTTCTTTTCCACATGTTTATCCTTTGAAATAAGAAGACTACTGATTTGTTTGAGTTAATTTTATATCCAGCCACTTTGCTGAACTTGTTTATCAGCTGTAGAAGTTCTCTGGTGGAATTTGTGGGGTCACTTACTTACACTATCATGTCATCTGCAAAGAGTGATGTTTTTACTTCTTCCTTTGTAATTTGTATCCCTTTGATTTCCTTTTGCTGTCTAACTGCTGCAGCCAGGACTTCCAGTACTGTGTTGAATAGGTAGGGGGAGAGTGGGCAGCCTTGTCGAGTTCCTGATTTTAGTGGAATTTCCTCGAATTTTCCACTGTTAAGTTTGATGTGGTTTTATTCTTTAAGTTTGTTTATATGGTGGATTACAATGATGGATTTCCTTATATTAAAACATCCTTGCATCCCAGGGATGAAGCCTACTTGATCATGGTGAATGATCGTTTTGGTGTGTTCTTGGATTCGGTTTGCAAGGATTTTGTTGAGTATTTTTGCATCAATGTTCATAAGTGAGATTGGTCTGAAGTTCTCTTTCCTTGTAGGGTCTTTGTGTGGTTATGGAAGGAGGGTTATTTTAGCCTCAAAAAATGAGTTAGGTAGTGTTCTGTCTGATACTATCTTGTGGAATAGTTTGGAGTATTGGTATTATGTGGGGTATTAAAGTCTTTCACTATTATTGTGTGGGTTGAAATGTATTTTTTGAGCATTAGTAGGGGTTTTTTATGAATATGGGTGATTTTGTATTTGGAGCATATATGTTAAGGATTGAGAGTTCCTTCTGACAGATTTCCCCTGTAATGAGTAAAAAGTGTCCTTCCTTGTCTTATTTGATAACTTTTGGTTGAAAATTTACTTTATTCAATGTTAGAATAGCCAATCCAGCTTGCTTCTTGGGGGCGTTTTCTTGGAAGGTTTTTTCCCAACCTTTTACTCTGAGATAATGTCTGTCTTTGTCTCTGAGATGAGACTCCTGTATGCAGCAAAATGCTGGGTTTTGTTTATGTATCCAGTCTGGTAGCCTATATATTTTTATTGGGTAATTGAGTCAATTTATGTTAATAGATATCAAGGAATAGTGGTTGCTGTTTCCTGTTATTATTGCTGTTGTAGGTTGAATTGTGCCTGTGTCTCTTTCTCCTTTTGGTTTTATTGCTTAGGAGTTTTCTTGTTTTTATTAGGTTGTAGTTCCCCTTGTTGTAATCGGTTTTCCACCTATAATTTGTTGTAATGCTGGGTTCGTGGTCAGATATTGTGTAAATTTAGATTTGTCTTGAAATATCTTCATCTCTCCATCTATGGTGATTGATAGTTTTGCTGGGTATAGCAGCTTGGGCTGGCACTTGTGCTCTCTTAGGGTCTGCATGATGTCTGTCCAGGCTCTTCTAGTTTTCATAGTCTCTGTTTAGAAATCGGGTGTGATTCTGATTGGTCTGCCTTTATATGTTACCTGACCTTTATCCCTTACTGCTTTTAGTATTCTTTCTTTGCTTTGGGCACTTGGTGTTTTGACTATTATGTGTCGGAAGGAATTTCTTTTCTGGTCCAACCTATTTGGAGTTCTGAAGGCTTCTTTTATGCTCATGGTCATCTCATTCTTAAGGGTAGGGAAGTTTTCTTCTACAATTTTGTTGAAGACATTTACTGTGCCTCTTAGTTGATACTTTTCTCCCTCTTCTATTCCTATTATCCTTAGGTTTGGTATTCTCATTGTGTCCTGGATCTCCTGGACATTTTGGGTTAGGAGCTTTTTGGCTTTTGCATGTTCTCTGGCTTTTTTGTCTATGTTTACAATGTTGTCTTCTGCCCCTGACATTCTCTCTTCCATCTCTTGTAGTGTATTGGAAATGCTTGCTTCTGTGACTCCTGATTTCTTTTTTAGGTGGTCTACCTCTAGGGTTATCTCTTTCAGTGTTTTTTTTTTTTTTATTGTGTCAACTTCCGTTTTAAATTTTTTCTTCCATTCCTTCATCTCTTTGGTTTTGTTTTCCTCTAATTCTTTGAGTTCTTTGAGTGTTTTTCTTGTTTCCTCTTTAAAAGCTTCTAATTCTTTTTGCTTTTCCTCCAGTTATTGTTTAAGGATCTCTGTCTTCATCTTGAGGTATGATTTTAGGTCTGTGTCTTCTGTTTCTGGAGTGTTTGTCATTCTGCTGTTTGCTGTGATGGTAGAGCTGGGTTCTGGTGTTGCTAGGTTGTCTTGGTTTCCCTGGAGTATGCTCTTTCACTTTCCTCTTGCTATCTTGTTGTCAGTGATTGCTTCTCGCCTTTCTCTTGGACCAGGCTTATATATCTGGGTCTCTGCTGGTCCTGGTGCAGGATGGTCTGAACCCAATTCCAAGCCTCAAAGCCGCTGGGTGGGAACAGAGGTCCCAATGCAGGGTTCCTGGTCCCGGGATCAGGCAGGGCAGTGTATCGCTTTCTGTGTGCGCTTGGCAGAGATCTCTCTGCCCCCTGGCTAGTCGGAACCCCTTCTTATCAGGCCTGTATATCTGTGTGTTCCTCTGTGATTGCTTTTACACTTAGGTTCTTTTACTTTCTTTTCTTTCCTTTTTTTCTTTCCTTCCTTCCTTCCTTCCTTCCTTCCTTCCTTCCTTCCTTCCTTCTTTCTTTCTTTCTTCCTTCCTTCCTTCCTTCCTTCCTTCCTTCCTTCCTTCCTTCTTTCTTTCTTTCTTTCTTTCTTTCTTTCTTTCTTTCTTTCTTTCTTTCTTTCTTTCTTTCTTTCTTATTGTTTTCAAGCATAATACCTTACGAGTTCAGAATTTTGGGGCTTTTTAGCCACACTGCATCTCTAGAAATATCTTTAGGTTCCTAAGTCTAGCATGTACTTATGGTGGTTCACCCTACTAACTTGGTCTAGCAGGCTGCTCTTGTCAGTTCACTAAAAGTGTATCTCCTTTAGTCCCTTTCTCTGGGCTATTGTAGGCTTTTTCTGAGTTGACCCGAATAGGGCTGTCTAGCTCTTCCTACCATGCTTTTGACCTTTCTCTGGGACACTGCTGTACTTGGAAGAAGCCTTGGGTATTGAATCCTCGGGCTTCAGTTGTAGTGAGATCCCAGGGTAGCTTTATCCCTTGTAAACTGGGCTAGCTCAAAGCTCTCTTCTTACTCTCTCTTAAAGAGATTTTGCTTTCCACCTTGCCAAGAAACTGTTTGACTATGTGTTTATTTGTGTTTTTCTTGGGACTTTTCTAAGCTTAGATTCAATGCCTGATGGTGTATATTATTTCTACCTGCACTCAAGCTCCTTAATTGGTTTCTGGTTGTTTTAGTCTCTGGGAACTGTGGTGTGTTTGGTTAAATGATAATTTTGTTCTTCCCATGGGGTTACATATTCTTTCAGCTCCTTCAGGCCCTTCTCTTTGGTCCTCGCGTTCAGTCTGATGGTTAGTTGTTTCCACTGTCTTGTAACTAAATTATCCCATTTATTCTATTCAAAATCTAACAACATTTTTAGTAATCTCTCCTCAGATTCATGTGACCATCTTACTCAAATTTTGGAGTGAATCCTTCCATCTTGATTTATCCCAGAGATTCTCTCTGTGCATGAAAACTTCCACCTCTATCTTTTCTGCCTAAACTAATAAACCAACAGTGTATTATTTGCAGGTGATGCTTTCACTCGCAGTACAACAGATTCTACTTAAAAAGAAAGAATTTTTAGTCTTCAAAAATGAATGTTCTTAAAAAATTCTTGAAATATTATTATTAATAAATTATTAGCATGAGCGCTGAATAATGTAATTTATTTCAATTCTTTAGGAATGTAAGATATTTTGTTATACTTATTCTCTGATGTCAGCTGCTCAATATTGTTGATGTTGACCCTTTGGTGCATCATTTAATCATAATGTTAGATGAACTGGAGACACTTTTTTTTATTTGTCATGCATCTAAAGAACAAAATGTATCAATGTCTTGTGACTTCTCTAAAATAAACCAAGACCATGTTTATATGATTGTGTGAACCAACTTAACATATTATAACTCATTCAAGTAACTCTAACATTTCCTTTTACCAGACAGGTCATTTCTGCATGGTATTGCTTTGAACATAGGCCTTCAGATACTATCTACTAAAATTGCAAACTTTGAACAAACACTCATCATTTTGCTTAAAACTTACAAGACACTGTGAATTGACCATTTATGGAGTGAGATTTTACTTCAAAAAACAAGAAAGATTTATGTGCAAATAAAATAGGATGATACAATAGAAAACTCTTAGTACTCAAAGCCATAACCTGTTCTACAAAAGTATGAGGAAATCTTATGTCTGCACTGTGGTTATATCTGCCTGAAAGTAGAACTGATTGCTATATTCACTTACTCCAGAGTTTTCCTAACTGAAATAATATCATGTCTTGTTATTGAAACATCAAAGATAACAAACAAAGATAATTCTCTGTGGACTAGTACTTTCAGATTGGAACTTATGTTGCATTAACTTACTATTTAAAAGGTTATATGTTGTCATATTTTGCCTTTAATATTATTCTACCATTGTGAGTTTAGCAAGCTAAACTCCACTAGTAAAGGATTGCAGAGATGTTCTTTTTGGTACATACTCTAAAGCCATCTTCAGAGTGAGGTAAGCTAACAAGATTTATTATTTACAAGTCTTCTAGTCATTATTTAGTTGGAATTTAAGCCACCTCCCCCCCAAAACCCCTATCAATATCATGTCTCCCAGACCATGGTTCCTGATTTTGGCTTTTCTACTGACAAGGGAATCCCAGGCACTCTATTTACCCCAGATCTGGTGACTTTTTGAAGTCCATCAATGACAGCCTCAACTAGAAGATATTGTTCATTTAGTTGTACTTTCAAATTCAGTTAGGTTTCAGATATAGACATAAACTTTTATCAAATTTTCTAGGCATACATTAATTATGGAAATCACTTTTTATAGATCAACTAAATCTAGACAAAATATTTGCTTCTACTATGCATACATTGAGCAATTTTCAGTGAATAGCTGATTTTTTAGTCAAAGCTCTTGAGGATTGGTACTTCATACAGGGCTTTAAAAATCATACAAGAAAGAAGACAGGAAAGAAAGGGAACGGATTTTGATTCACATTCTGTCGAAATAAATGTAGGTGATATTTGCAGAGACAAGACTAGGCAAGGTTCGCTTGACCAACAGGGCTGTTTGTACGACAATCCAGATAGTTAGCATAGAAAATAAAGGCAGGTGCTAGAATATAGATATAAGTATGTATTTTTCATTTTGCATATTTTTAGATACACAAATAGCTCATTAATAAATATAGGTTGTGTATTCATAATAGACATAGGGATATTTGTATCACTTTTTTCTATTTGGTTACACAAAAATAAAGGCTCTTACTATTCAGACAGGAAGTGAAGAAAAGTTTGGGGAGTGTAGAGACATTCTGATGAATGATGAAATTATAACCAGGAGTAGTGAAATTCCTAGCACCTCTGGAAACCCTCATAGTCATAGGTCTTCACTCAAAATCAATTATGTTACACCACTTCACAAATCTTTTCTATATATTTGGGAGTTTTGCTTCCTGTTTCCACATAAATGATATTTAAACAAAAGTGCTGCATTCGTCTAACCCATCCTATCTTGTTTACATGGTGCATATTGGTTCCTACTTATACAATGATTGGCTAACAGAGATTCTTTGCCAGAATGAATTAAATGTTAGGTAAAATGAAGAGAATATTTGAGATGAAGTTATTCAATTCAATACATGTAAAGTAAGGTTTATTTTTAATTTACAATTATTAAAATTCAAGAACTGTATAAATTATTTGTAGTGGAAAAATAAAAATGTTAATGTTTTGGTAAATTCTTACACAAAAGGAAAAAATCTCATAAAGAAAAGAGATATACAAAGACATTTTTAGACCAGACTCCTTACTTTTACAAGCTAAGGATGATTGCAGCCAAGTCTGATGACACAATTTCTATCTCTGGGGACAACATAGTAGAAAGAATCAACTTCCATTAAATCACACACACACATACATGACATGTCATGTGTGTTCTTGTGCTCACACACACAATAAATAAAGTAAAATAATATTTTCAGTTACTGTGATTGCAAGCTTTCTTTGTGGGAAAATTTGGCAGAAAAAATGTTCCAACAGTGACATTAAAATATCTATAATCATTGCTAAATTAAACTGCTGTTTTAGGAGTTGAAAGCATATTTAATGTTAATAGCTTTCTATATAGTGAAATAAAAATGTTGAAATGGGTAAATATTGATACACCATAAACCAAGGTCCAGTTTCTTTAAAATCAATTAAATATCTCAGCAATGCTTTTTATCTCATCTGAATTTTAATATTTGCTGTTTCTAAGATGTTCTTTGACATATAATAATTATATGAATTTATGGAGTACAGTATGAACTTTTCATACATTATAGAAATGTTACAATCATAGCAAGGTTATTGGCCCAAATCATTTTCATCATTTTTCATGTTGAAAATATCCAAAACCCCATATTGTAGCTCTATTTGTAGGTAAAATCTTTGAGAATCCACCTTAATAAGGGTTAGACCTCTCTTCTAGCTTATTGAACAAAGGTTGGGAAGAAAAAAGGAAATGGGGGATGTGGATCTGTTTAGAAGTAATTCTACGAAGTGATTTCAAACAGGAATCAGTTGCATCAGTTCAGTCCAATTGTAGACATGAAATGCAAATTTGTAGCAACCATGAGACCCCAGAAGTGGCAAGAAAACCAGAAAAGCACAAGGAGTTGTTGTCCGCGCTTTTCTCTACAAAATCACGACAAGCAAAGATCAGCAGAAATCAGCAAAGCATAGCAAGGCAAACCAATGCAAGCATATTGTGGAACTCTTTGTATGGTTATATTCATATTATTTCTAAACAACCCGTGCCCTCTCAAGCAGCCAATGCAAAAAAAAAAAAAAAACAAAACAAAAAAAAACACATGTTCTTTTATATGACAGCTTCCAGAAAAACACCATGTGTCCTCAGCAAAACATTTTCTCATGTGCCTGCTTAAGCAATCATCCTCTTATTAGACAGGTTCCAGAAAAATTATGCATGACACAAGTGAGTCTGCAAAGAAAGCAAAAATTTCCATGGTAATTTTTAAAATGATAGTTGCTTTTTAACACACTGTTCTCTGAGTTTTAATCATCTCTTTCACCTTTTCTTCTCTTTCAATCTTTCTATATTTTTGCTATTTTTAATTATGAAAGATATGTATCAAGATTAAATATAGAAAAAGTTATTTGAATTTTGGAAGAGATAAATTAGAATCGTTTATGAAGCATGTATATTTCTACCAAAGTTGTGGTTTGCATTAAATACATTATATTCAATGGAATGAGTTACAGTGGAATATGAGAGTAGCATTTTTAGATTAAGGATAAGAAAGGATTATGTAATTAGCAACACAAAATAAAATCATATTCTAAACAAATAAAATGATTGTGTTTTTAAAGGATTATTTAATTTTGAACAATTTTGTAGGTTTTGCAATACAGTACCTCAATGAGGAAAATGGATTTGGCGGTCAAGTGAACAGGAGCAGATTCCTATTTTTCCATTCTCTAGACTGAGAAGAGTGGAAAATTATTTTATTTCACTTAACATTGATGTGTCTATGACAACTGTTGCAACCTCATTCTTACTTTGAATCACTGGAATGTTTTGAGAATTGAATGAAATAACAGGTGGAAAGCATGTAAGTCTCTACTACCTGTGAGCTGTTTTCTTCACCTATGTAACCTGACTCATCTAGTTACAAAAAGAATGTTGAAAGATAGTAATAAGGAATTCCACGAAAACAGTTATAAATGAAATAGAGTAGAAAATGTGTACAGTTGAAAGTAAATAAATACTTTTAAGAGAGTCAAAAGAATAAAGATGAAATCGAGACATATTTACTAATTTTTCTATAGTGGTGGATGTGGATTTTATTTTTGAGTAAGAAAGCATCTGTTATATTATTTTATTTATTGTTTATTGTTTAATAAGAATAGAAACTACTTGATAGTGATCTTATTTAGATAATTCAGCATATTGGCAGTTAATGACTTGACCGTGAAGAATTGGAAAGATTGCATATATTGAAATATTTGTCTTTCCTTTTCAGTTTCTGTTTTCAAGGACACTATCATATTTCAAAGAAAAAACACATTTATTTCATGTGTTAGTTGTACAAAAAAAGAAGTAAATTTGAGTTCCTTACACTGGAGTAGAAAGGAGGAAGAAGTGAAGGAGGAAGAAAGAGGGAACAGGAGGTCTCCATTACATATAATGAACCAGGAGCATGTGCCCCAGCAAAGTAGACCCTGAGGAGAGACGGGTGGAACAGAATTAACCTGAGAAGATATAAAAAGCAAGTATTTGGGAATCACATCTGGGGAAGTAGCCAGTCTATCCATTAGAAAATTAGATTTTGGTAATCCCTCCAGTGATTATGCAAAGGTTAAATGAATAAATCATAGTCTGAGTTTCATTTATTTGGAAGCTTGATGGGGATAGAAATAATGTAATTAATTTATACCAACATGCTAATATTGGTCTTTGAAACAACCTGAAAGTTGAATTTATCTTCAGTTCACAACTTAACAAACAAAAATTAGGAGATGGACATTTTGCTGAAGTCTACATTGGGGATAAGTTCTGGAACTGAGATTCAAGCTGATGTCTTTTAAATATAAAATTAGTTACTGACAGCCATTGTAGGAAAATACCCTGCCTACTTCTATTGCCTCCAGAAATTGGCTATAGCTACCTTGTTTAGATTGTTTAATATTGTTTAATTAATAAATTAATTGAACAGTAAAATGTTAAACTGGGGAGAAAGTTTACACAACAAAAGCTGTTACATGTGGGAATCTGCTGTGGAGCAACCAGACCTTGGGGTACAGAATTCAGCATTTGAATATATTGCAGCACCAGACCAACCTCACAGTAGGTGGGAAAGAAAAATGAAGATTGCAGTGAGTGAAGGTAATATCAGCCTAAAAGGCTAACTTGTCAATTTTAGAAATTCCTGCTTGAACAAAAGAGTTCCAGTAGAAATTTCCTGCTGCATAGTCTAGTTCTGTCTAAGAACGTCTCTGTTTCTATACCACTACACGGTCTCTTTCTCTGTCTTTCAGTTAGCAAAGGATGCTTTTACAATCTCAACAACAACAGAAGACAAAAGAAAGACAATATGTACAAGACTATGTGAAATGAAGAGAGATTTCAATGTTGACAGTTCCTACTGAGACTGAATGAAGTATATAACTGGCCTATAATCACTGGTAAACTACCACATCTGTGTATAAATATGTCAGGATTTCATTACTATATGATATATATTCTGCCTTTATTTCATTCAGTTTTCCTGTTCTGAAAAGTTTAGGATAAACTTTTGTTGAGATATTTACCTTCTTAATTTTTCTATTTGAAACTCAAGCTTGGTGCGATGGCTCTTCTGAATTGTATGATTGACAGTATTTAGAATCAACCTAGGGAAAATTTGTCTGGTCCTGTCTGTGAGGATCCTTCCAAAGAACTAAAAATAATAATAATAATAATAATAATAATAATAATAATAATAATAATAATAATAATAATAATAATAATAATAAGATTAACTAAAAGCTGAGTATTCTTAAAATGCTCTGCAACTTGCAACTTGCTTTTTTGGAATAACGTCAGCTGGCTTCCTCTGTTTCTTCCTGAATTCATGCTCAAGTACAGATGCTGTCATCGGCTATTGCCATCAAGGTCCAGATTCGACTGCTGAATTAAAGGCCAGGAGCTCATCAGGAAGCTCTAGGCCTCCAAGACCCATTTGGGACATTCAAAAACAATTCAGCTATGTGAACTGCACAGCTGTCAGGTTCTAACTGCTTCAGCATGTAAGCGGCCATATTGTAATGCCCAGGCTCTATCACATAAGACAACCAAAAATATTCTTTATGGACAAACACACACACACACACACACACACACACTACACTAGGTAGTCAAATCAGTGAGGAGTTGAGCTATTTTCTCAGCCATATTAGCTAGTCAAGACAACAGGAACTGTTATTAACCCAGAGACTTTAAAATGAATATTGGCCGAACACTGATGTTATAAGACAGCTATTCATCCCTTGGATGAGCTAAGACATCCATGAAGGAAGAGATCAAAAGAACTCCATAGTGATAGTCAAGTGCAGTCTCGGACTGACTGGAAAGAGAAGTCCTAATACAGAATGTGTTTATGTTGTTGAACACTTAAAAAACGTTCTGTCTTCAAAATGTTTTCCTGTGGGTGTGACAGCAGCACTCAGGACTCAGACCAAACTTTTGTGTCCTTTGAATAGACACTCAGCCAGGTCTAACAAGGAGCGACTATACCAGAGTACAAGGCAGTATCAGCGTTTTTTAAAAGAATAACTTTCTTTGAGTTTATAATCAAATTGCATCATTTTCTTCCTGCAACCCACCCCCATGTAACCCCACTGACTTCTCTTTTTTTAATCCATGGCCTTTATTTTCTTTTTCATGAATTATACATATTCCTAAATATATAAACCCAACAATATATTCTGTTCAGTCTTTATAATGTTACTTGTGTGGACATTTTTATGAATGATCATTTGACATTGGATAAACATTGGGTGTGCTCATCCCTAGAGAAGACTTTTCCAGCTCTCAGCATTCCTTATTACTCCCATTCTTATTTATAGTTGAGGTCTCACAGACATTCTCCTATCAACTTTGACATGTCTGCTGTTGTTGATGTTGTGTTGTTGTTGATGATGATGGTGATGTCCTTGTTCAACTCATATGTGTAATGAAGGATGAGGAATACACTTATTCTTTCGTGTGCTGAAAAGACATTTAGGATATAGTTGGATATTATTCCATCTTAGAAAATGGAGATTGTAGGTTTTTCTCAAGGGTCCATGACTTCACTAGACCTTAGTTGTTGGCTAGATTTCCTGGACCAGGCTAGGCCTAGTCACAGGAAGGAAACCTCTGAACTTATTCTGTGTATTCTGATTGACTGGGTTGCATCTAAGGCCAAGGAAACTGACTTAGTTTTATTGCTTTTTTTTTTTAATTTGTGCTCCAGGTACCCTATGATTCCAGGAAAAGTCATATCATTAACTCTTTCACTATTAATTTGTTAGTAAAACTTCAGTGAAAATTATCAATGTTTACTACAAAAAATGTGCTTTTTATAATATTACAGAGTTCTGCAATGTTAACAGGATAGATTTAAATTCCTGTCTCTGATTTACTTCACTTAAACTTTGAGGCCATTAAAAAATTACCTAAGAATTCCTTAATACTAGCTTCCCATCACCAAAAAATAAATTTTTTATTAACCCATTACTGATACATAAACAATAGAATATCATAGTTCTTCACTTAACCATGTCTAGTCTATTAAAAATAAGTGATGTGACCATATATTTAAAGAAAAAATGCTTTTTATTTAAGAAGTATTTTAAGCCAAAAAATTTGATTATTTTGCTCAATGTAATGCTCCCTAATGAAATTCTTCTGGTGTTTTATTGCTCTCCTTCCATTGTATGCATTTTCTATCACTAGCAAGTAACAACATTGGATTGACATTTGAGACAAGAATGGGAACAAACTTGAAGATGGTGTTTATTGCAGCTTCTGATTAGCTAAAAGTAAGAAGTGGTTGCCCATGTTACAGTATAGTTTCCACATACAGTCATCTACCTTTGTTATAATAACAAATGTACCTGTTTGTTTTAATATCTGCCAAATAAAGCAGGAAATTATGAGATGTGGCTGTCTCCCCATTTAATACTAACCACTAAACTAATAACCTGAATGTTTAAAAAATATTTATCAGTAAATTTTTGGAGTATTTCTTAGATTTTTTAAATATTTTGAAACAAAGTGAACCTTTCATAATTTATACAAATAACAGCCCTCAAATTACAGAGACATCTTATCTGTTTCTAGAATTTCACCTTCATCTTTGCTTGGCTTTTGAGTTTGGACTTATTTTCTTTTTTGTTTTCTTTCTTTCTTTCTTTCTTTCTTTCTTTCTTTCTTTCTTTTTCTTTCTTTCTTTCTTTCTTTCTTTTTATAGTCTACTTGGTAGCTTCTTTCTTTCAAACTGCAGAATACCATCACGAAAGTTCCTTCTTCTCAGACTTTCATTTCCCACGTATTATAAAGCACACGCTCTAACTTACAGTCACATGGATGTCATTGTGAAAGTTTCCACACTCACACTCTAAATTTGGTGTGTAGCTCGACTGTTATCTTGAATTGTGGAAATTTGTCTTTCATGTTTTTTTACACTAATAAAAACAGGACAACTTTATTAGAAAGCCATGTTATCATACAATATTTTAATTTATCATCCTCCATTCAATTGTGTACATACCTATAACTCCAATTTCACAATTGATTTTTATTTGAATAGCTCTTACTAAAAGTGTGCAGGTCCAGTCAGACTCTTGCCTGCATGATAGAAATGCAAGTCTTACATCACCAGTTATTGAAAGAAGATATTATCTTCAGGGCTCACATATCTGGAGTTCATATTGGTGTGGAACAGTTATTCTCCCAGAAGTATGGAAACTACAAGGTTTCCACTTTATGTTCCAAAGATCTCTACTCCATTCAATGGGTCCCTTTTACCTAGAACAGAAAGGAAATGTTTCCTAAGACATCTTATAATTTTTTTTCAGAAAATGAGATCAATTCAACTTTTGAACCATTTAAATCTGCTTCATACCCTTAAGTACTACAAAAATCCCCACAAATAGAATTTATAACTAAAATGAACATATTTAAAATGTGTGGCCTCATAGAGCTCACATATTAGTGGCTCTATGTGATGAATGTCCAAGAAATTTTACACAAGAAAGCCAGTGATGTTTGCTGTTAGGAATGATCCTGTAAGCTGAAAGAGACAGTCAATAGAATTGGAGCGTGGAGTATTAAATATTATTGATAGGGTGGTCTTACATACTAGATGGTATTGTTTGGGGTGACTTTGTGTACTATATGGTATTGTTTTGGGTGACCTTGTGGATTACAGAAGGGTTGGATATAGATGTTGAGAGGAATGAAATGTATGACTATCTGTAGAAGAGTGCACCAGACAAAGAGCATTTCTAATGGGAATGTTGCTTAAAGCTTCTCAAACACAGCAAGGCATATAGTTCTGTGAGGACCTATATCCAAAGCTATGTAGTTGAGCTATGATTAGTGTTTAAAGAGATTTTCCAGGGCATGAGAGACTAAGTTTAGGAGTCTGATATTATTAGACACATTATTCTTTTATGTTATTGTTGTTATTTGATTTTATTCTGTTGCATTTATTCTCCAATTTTGTCAAGAGAGACATTGGAAAGTTCTGAATGTTTTAATGATGGGTTGGAAAGAGACTTTGTAAGGCTGTTTAGTCCACTGTGCTCATAACATAATGTAGAAGGTTGAGAGCCAATCAAATCCATTTCAAAGATCTGACAGAAGAGTTGATGGTAGAACCATTTCCTGGGTTGGCAGAAGAGTCAGTGTGTTACTGAGCTGCTTTCTATCCTTCATGGGATGTAATGATACACTCTAAGTATCAGCTGTCCCCAAATTCTGACTGCCGTTTACTTATCCTTCAATACTGAGATTAAAGGCTACCTTTTCTATGGCTTTCCAGGTACTATTAGCTTTCCTGCCACCCATTTTTATTCTCTGCACAGTCTATTACATAAAACAGTGAGTTGTACTAACTCCTTTATGTGTCTGTCTTTCTAGATAGAAGATCAACTTCACAAAATATCGTTTCATTCAAAACTTTCCTCCTGTGTTAAAACTGGGATGTGCTATGTCATTCAGGGATGTGCGCCTGATGTCTTGATTAATAATGAGGCTGAATCAGAGGACAGCTTGAGCCCAGGAATTTTAAACGAGAGTTGGGGTAGAATTCTGTATAACAAGATTCCATCTCAATAAACAAAAAAATTGGTATAGATAGAGAGGGGGGAGGGGGAAGAGAGAGTGAGATAGAGAGACTGAGATGAACTTAAAATATATGTGAATAACCATATCAAGAACTCCACATGTGCCTACCAAATGCATAAATACATTAAGATACAAGATGGGAAATATTTAAAGTGACTTTTTCCTGTCTGTGATAAAGGGAAATCACATTCTCTAGGGAAGAAATGTCTAACCTCATTCTCAGAAATTTAGAACACACCATAATGAGAATGTCTGACATTGTCCCGGACTACAAACTAGGTTTCAGTGTCCCTCTTGTAGGTCACAATAAAACTGTAATTCTACAGGAAAGAGATGTTCAGGGAAATCCATGGGAGTCTCTAGCTGAGTCCCCTGTGTGCATCAAGAATAAAGTAAATGTCTATTCTCTTTTTGTCAAGTCAGGGAAGTGAACTTAAGGGCATGAGAAATAGAACAGACAGAACCAACTCCCAAGCCCCTCCAGGTTTCTAGGTGAAAATGATAGAGGTCCATGTCTCTAGGTGAAGGAGATGCTGTTCTGAAAATCAGGATGACCAAAATTTCTAAAATCTGTGTGTGTTCATTCATGTATACCTGTGGATGTGAGGGTGTGTGTTTTACCAGGGAAGTGCTGGATTGATGATCCCATAGTGTGTCTGTTTTCTTGTGGGACTGAGAAATCTGAATTCAGGTTCTCTTACTTACACTGGCAAGTGCTTTTTCCATTGAGCCATCTCTCCAGCCAAGCTTTTGTTGTTAATTTCTGTTAAATGTAATATTAAGGTCACTCTGAGTTTATTTGTGATTGTGTTATCTAACGCAGAATGATATTTTCTAGTTCCATCCATTTGCCTAAGAATTTCATGAAGTCATTGTTTTCAATAGCTGAGTAGTACTCCATTGTGTAAATGGACCACAATTTCTGTATCCATTCCTCTGTTGAAAGACATCTGGGTTATTTCCAGCTTCTGGATATTATAAGTAAGGTTGCTATGAACATGGTGGAGCATGTGTTCCTGTTATATTTTGGAGTGTCTTTTTGGGTATATACCCAAAATGATTATAGTTGGTTCCTCGGGTAGTATTATGTCCAATTTTCTGAGAATCCTCTAATCTGATTTCCAGAGTGGTTGTACCAGCTTGTATTACCACCAACAATGGAAGAATGTTCCTCTTTTTCCACATCTTCACCAGCATTTGCTGTCATCTGAGATTTGGATCTTATCCATTCTGACTGGTGTGAGGTGGAATCTCAGGATTGTTTTGGTTTGCATTTCCCTGATGAGTAAGGATGTTGAACACTTTTTTAGGTGATTCACACAATTCCATAATCTTCAGTTGAGGAACCTTTCTTTAGCGCTTTCCCCCATTTTCAATAGAGTTATTTGATTCTTTGAAGTCTAATTTTTTGAGTTCTTTGTACATATTGTATGTTAGCCCTCTATAAAATGTGGTATTGATAAAGATCTATTCCCAATCTGTTGGTTGCTGTTTTGTACTATGTTTTGACAGTGTTCTTTGTTTTAATGAAGCTTTGAAATTTCATGACGTCCCATTTGTCAATTCTTGATCTTAAAGCCTTAGCCATTGGTGTTCTGTTCAGAAAAATTCCTCAGTGCCCATCTGTTCTAAGCTCTTCTCTACTTTCTCTTCTATAGTTTTAGTGTATCTGGTTTTATGCAGAGGTCCTTGGACTTGAACTTTGTACAAGATGATGAGAATGAATCGATTTGCATTTTTCTACAAGCTGACTGCCTGTTGAACCCACAGTTTGTTGAAAATGCTGTCTTTTTTCCACTTCATGGTTTTAGCCCCTCTGTTAAAAATCAAGTGTCCATAGGTGTATGGTGTCATTTCAAGGTCTTCAATTCTATTCAATTGTTCTACCTGCCTGTTCCTGTAACAATTCCATGCAGTTTTAATCACAATTTCTTTGTAATAGAGATTGAGGTTAGAGATCATGATTCCTCCAGAAGTTCTTTTATTGTTGAGAATAGTTTTTACTATCCTGGATTATTTGTTATTCCAACTTAATTTGCAAATTACTCTTTCCAATTCTATGAAGAATTGAGTTAGAATTTTGATGGGGATTACATTGAATCTGTCGATTGCTTTAGGCAAGATGACCATCTTTACTATATCAATCCTGTCGATCTATGAGCATAGGAGGTCTGTACATCATAGTACGTATTCACTAATAAGTGAATATTAGCCCAAAATCTTTGAAACCCAAGATATAATTTACAGACAACATGAAGCTTAAGAAGATGAAAGACCAAAGAGTGGATGTTTAAGTTCTTTATAGAAAGGGAACAAAATATTCACAGGAGGAAATAGAGAGACAAACTCTGGTGCAGAGACTGAAGGAAAGGTCATCTCAAGACTGCCCCACTTGGGCATCTATCCCACATACCATCAAAAAATGCAGACAATATTGTGGATGCCAATAAGTGCATGCTGACAGGAGCCTGATATAGCTGTCTCCTGAGAGTCTCTGCCAGAGCCTGACAAATGTAGAGGTGGATGCTCTCAACTAACCATTGAACTGAGAGCATGGTTTCCAATGGAAGATCTGGAAAAGGAATTGAAGAATTTGAAGAGGCTTTCAACACCATAGGAAGAACAATAATATCAACCAACCAGAACCACTAAAGTTTCCAGAGACCATAACACCAATAAAAGAGCACACATGGAGATACCCATAGTTCCAGCTGCATATGTAGCAGAGGATGGCCTTATCAAGCATCATGGAGAAGAGAGGCCTTAGGTCCTCTTAAGACTCAATGTCCCAATGTAGGGGAATTTTAATGTAGAAAGGTGGCAGGGATTTAGTAGGTGGGTGTGGGAGCACTCTCATAGAGGCAGGAGTAGAGGAATTCGATGGGGGATTCATGAGGGAAAACCGGAAAGGAATAACATTTGAATTGTAAGTAAAGAAAATAATCGATTAAAATGGGTCATTCTGAGTAAGTCAGGGAAGAACTATGAGATCAGCCTTGACTAACATTTCCCAAGGCTTTTTTGTCAGTTTTTAATATTTCAAAAAGTGGACCAGATGAGCTAGAATTTATAACTGGGGAATGATTATAACAAACAATTAGTATCTGAAAAAAATGGCATGTCTCTGTCATGATGAACTTTTCATGTGTTTCAAGAACATGACTGACAGAAAATCTGTGATAAATACTAAGTAAAAATATGAAGAAGTAAATTATTGTGAGTTTTAGACAGAGCATTCAGGACTGAGGGAAAGAAACTCAATTTTTAAAAACTATTGTGGATTGGTACTTGAGGTTCTTTTTACTCTACTTTTCTAGACCCAGTAGTGGAAAATACTAACAATTAATATAATAATAATGATAATAAATAAAGTAGGTTGCCACAACAATTTTCTTAGACAAGCAGATAAGACTCCCTAGGCTTAGTGAATTAATTTTTATCTCTGGCCATTCATAAACAGCTCTAAATACAAAATCTTTACCTCCAATCCATGCAGGTTTATTTTCCAATTAATGTTTGTGGAAATTGCTGGGTAATCCTCATCCCAGCACAATATAACACATGCAGTGTACTAAAAACTTTTCAAAGTGCTTTTTACACATGCTACACAGCAAACCTATTTCACAGATGAAGTAATTGTGGCATAAAAATGTCCTCAGTGGTGGAAAAATTTCCTTATGCAATAGATGAAATATGCCTACCGCTCATTCTTAAACTCCAATAGATAACACCTCTCCAAATTATAGAAAACTGGAAAAGTTCAATGTTGATATTATAAAGAACAGCACAGTTGAGACCAACCTGGTCAGGGATTCAGCTTGCCTCTTCCAATCAACCACTGAGCATCCAAAGCAACCTACCATTCATCTACTACTGAGCCTAAGACAGTGAATTCAGAAGACTGAGCTGTGACCGTGATTTCATACAGCCTCTGACTATAGTGACTCAACATGTTTATATAGTGGAATTAGCGTTATAGCTTCAACAAACACGTTGGGTTTTCTCACACAAGAGTGCCTGGAAATTTACCTGCTGTTAAAACTCGCAAATTTGATTGCTTTCATGCAAAGAGCAGAAACATTGCGGTTGGGACCTGGCAGAACTTCAGACGATAGCATGAGTCTCTGGGATTAACTATTTCCATTTCCATCGCTACAGCCTTAAACTGCTGAGGTTAATTCGGAGGTGAGCATCATTCATGGAAACTTCTTCAGTGACTAGCTCTCTGGACCCGTTCCAACCATCATGAAGCATTCCCCAGGAGAGCCTGGCAGTGAATCAGGATGCTGACCTGCTATCCTTTGGCTGCCAGTGGCCATGGTGATTAGCTATCAGTCTGCCAAGTTAATTACAGCATGCCCAAATCTAAGAACCGTACAAATATCCACCGGGTTCCACATTGAACTTTGTTTGTGGCCCACGAATGTCAAGGGCCTCTGCAAACTTCTACTAGCAAGATAAATCCACTCTGTTCCCCCATAATAAATAAAGCCCAAAGAAGCACTTCAACACTGCAAACCACGATCTTTGAAAAAGTCCAATGTTCTCAGAGGATCCTGATTCCACTGACTACTGAGTTCAGCCAGGTCTCCCGAGTAGCCTGAAAATGTTTTCTGTGCCTGTGAACTTGATTTGGAAATAATTAAACAGAGAGAGGCAGGAGACCACAGTGCCTCTTGCTGAGTTAAAAATTCACTTTTTAGAATAAAGATTTCATTAAGACCATAGAGTTCGGATATGGAACTGACACTTTAAAACGGACTCGCTTGAGTGCTCCCACTCTGATGGGCCTTTGAAAGGCTTCCGAGCCATGGCAAACTAGGAGCACAGCCACCCCGGGCATATTTTACAGTGACAGGTCTGAATATTTACTGTGAATGGAATCACTGTGTCCTAAACCCCAAAGTAAATGTGGGAGCTGAGATGAGGTATTCTGTCAGTCTAAGCTTTCAAATAAAATTGTCACAGGGAATTGCTTGGAATAGCCAAGCCTAATTGCAGAAAGGGAGTGTAGCAGGACCGGGGAGGTATGAAGTGAGTCATTTATATTCCATGAATCATTGGTCATCAGAGATTGTCTATGAAATACTCAAAGTCCAAAGTTAAATTGCCTAGGATTGATTTGGCGTGGAAATAGACTGCTATTTATTTTATTTGATTCATATATATGTATATAAAACTCTAAGCTATATATGGCCTAGTTTCTTTATTGAATTTGCCAAAAAAAAAAAAATGTTGAGAAAATATAGGACCTCTTCTTAGCTTGTACATGGTTTCCTTGTAGGTGGCCACACATTCCCTATAACTAAAGGACCGACCTAAGGCACAGTTGATGTTATTTCAGGCTGTCAATTACGTGCATGTGTTGGGCGAAGGAGAATTCATAGGAGCCAATCCCATGCCCTCCAATTGTAGGATCCTGTATCTTAATGTTTTCATGTGTGATATCCACTTGGTTGACATCTGTGAACACTTTGTTGTATTTAGAATAAAGGAGAAAGTAATTAAGAAGGGACAGAACTTTTAAAATTCTGTGCAATGAAAATCATTTGGTTGTATGAAAAAGGGAAGGGAAAATTTCAGGAGTCACATGAAAACACTAAAGGGACAGAGGATAATTTACATATTCATTTGGAAGATAATATTGTTTCTCTAGTTACTGAAAGCAGAAACAATATTTTGCTATGCCGCTGTTTGATTTATCTCTGTATTTTGATTATTAGCACTGTAGAGGATAAGGAATTTGAAGTATTTTCTCCCATTTTTAATCTCCTAGCCATGTTGTTTCCTTTGCCCTGGAAAAGCTTTGCAATTTGTTAGAATCCTCCTTATCAATGTTTGCTTTTATAGTCTGCAATTTTTAAGGTCAAGCTAATAGATTTCCTAGACCAGAGTGTCCTGAAGTATACTATAGTGCCATTTGGTGCTTAAGACATTGCATTTGATAAATATCATTAGTATTTTCTGAAGACCCGCTTCCTGGGTGGCCATTTCTTTACTGCAAACTGCTGACACAGACATCTGAAGACTTGTTTGGAGTCTACTGTCTTCCTTCATTGTCTCATAAGCTGCATCAGGACCACCAGGACACCTGTGCATTCTATCTTTAAATATCCGGTAAGAAGTTAAGGTTTTCACACTGTGTTAATATTTACTTGATTTTAGTGTCTGTGTTTTTCACCTGAATCTGTTCACTTTCTTCCTAAATCATCTTCCTCACTGAACACTTGCACCCTTAGAAGTCACCTTAGAAGTAGGTGGGTGGCTGAGAGACATAGAGGAAGAGGGTAGGGGATGGAGTGGGGACATGGTAGAGGGGAGACTGGGAATGGGGGCATTTGAAGTCCAAATAAATAAAATAACCAATTCAATAAAAAGAAGAAGCAGAAGCAAGAAAAGGAGGAGGAGGAGAGAAATTCCAGTGCTGTCTGTTTTATTGAATCACATAACGTTCCAGTGAGGTGATACAGGCTAACCAGGTCATTTCATTGTCCGGTTCTGAGGAATTCATGGTTCTTCCTGCTGTCACCTATTTCCAATCAATAAAATAGTTTGTGTAGCTTCCTGTCTCACAATAGCACACCTTGTGTGCAAACAATTTGCTTTGTCTCTGCTTCAAAACCACCAAAAAATGATGTAACTATTTGTATTTATTTTTAAATCTTGTGCAAGATTTGTGTGTGTGTGTGTGTGTGTGTGTGTGTGTGTGTGTGTGTGTGTGTGTATGCTGGAGCAATTTTTTTTCAAAATTTGAGCCATTTTATAATACGGAAATACTTCTTGATTTGCATATATATGTAATGCTGTCTTTAGGACAATAAATTACATTTAAGATATTAGACAAACTTTTCTGAAAGTGAAAAAAACGACAAACATTTCCACTGTACTGCAAATATGTATTGCAAAATAAGCATTCAAACCTTGTTCACAATATTATATTAATTCCACTCTTATAATTCAGTTACATACTTGAATGACAATAATTTCTACAATAATAAAAGTGCTTGTATGGACCACATGTTGTGGATAAAAGTTCAAAAGAAAGAAGCTACACATTTTGAAACTGAGGGTGAACCCCATACAGTCTCCAGAGAAATTAGCTTTGGAAAAGGGTTTCACATTCTTTTGTTATAGTAGTTTTTGATATGTGATGGAGTTGGGTTTAAGCTGTGACATTTGAATAAAGTTTTACATTTTGAATGCGTAATAAAAATAAATTAAAGGTTACATTTCTCAAGCCATGATTGATAACAAGCACTCAGTTTAACTGCACTTTATAGGTTAGGTAAGCAGTTTAAATTAAAAAGTGACCTATGCAAATATCCAGTCTTGAAAAGAAGTAAAAGTTAATCACTTTTCTTTGTAACTCCACGAAATCTGGTGGGATTTGTATTTGTAGAGATTCAAGAAATTAGGTGGATGTATTTTGCAGAGCCATCATATGAAATGGGTTTGAGGATTAGTCTTCTTGGAGGCATGCTGCTGTTATGAGGACTAAAGTGTTCCCTTGGATTTTGCTGCATGTTTAAAATATAGTTTATTACAATCAATTACACAGCAAGACACAACAGCTGGTCTCTGAGGACCCTTCTGTCTGTGGATCCTTCACAATTAACAGTTCCTCCTGAGAGTCACCAGGATACTCAATTAAGAGAGCTGGTGATGCTGTGTGACCACAGAGACTAAAGATTCCTTTGCCCCCAGCAGAACCCACTTTTAGTTGTCTTTGCCAGTGTGGCTACTCAACTCACATTACACTTGGCAAAAGCCTTCCCTAGTTTAAAGAGAAGTCATAGTAGTGAGGTAAATCTGCATTTTCATATATATTACATGTCACAAATGGGTGAAAGTATTTGCTTTTTTCGAAGAGTCTTTCATAAAGCTCTGGGGTTTCCATTTTTTTTTAATCTGTCAAAGATCTGCAGAATTTACACCTTTGTTATGAGTAATAATTTTCAAATATTTAACAAATATTCTCCCTAGCTTTATTTGTAAGTTTGGTCGATGTATTTGGACATTTTATGTGATTAAATTTCCCAGGGTATGCATCTCACCCCAAAACTCATTAACTACCAAATAAACAGCTGAGGATTCTGCAGAAATTCTACAATGAAGTTATTTTATTTGTTAAATAGGAAATAATCCAAACAAATAAAGGATATTTTGTATATACTTGAGATTTTCAAAATGATTTTTATCTACTTACATGTAGTAAAATTTTGCCATAGTCAAGTAAATTCATATGATTATCACCTAAAATTTGGACCTTCTTTTTGTGGTAAAAGAAATTAAAATTGATCATTTTCTTATTTAATTCCAGTACACAATGTATTATTTTAATTTAAGTATTTATGTTGAACATCAGTTTATTTGCACTTATATAATTCTTTATAACATCAATTTAGTATTGTTTCCAACACCAGTGTGTGTTTGAAAATGGAATCTCCTTAGAGTTTCTCTTTGAATGGCACGTTTCAGGATAGATATCTATTTTTTAAAAATAATATTTTATTTCACATGACAAGGAAATTGAAAGTGTTAATTTTATTTAAAATATATAACAGTTAATTATTTTAAAGGATGAATGCACAAATGTGTATTTGATCATTAGCAACCCTCTTTCACATTAGATAAAATGTTGAATGGCTTGTTGACTTCATGGCAGAGCACTAAACAGAGAGATAGAGCAGAAGTGGGGCTCTCATAGAACCCTGAAAGATGGCGTCCATACTCCAGGCATACAAACCAGGTCCACAAGTTCCTAGAACAGCTTCACTACCTGGCAACCAAATGATCAAACACAAGAGACTAAAGGGAGCGTTTCTCATGCTGTAACAGCCTGATACTTGCAGATTTTCTTAAGTAAGTGCATATAAAACACATTCCATTTAAGAAGTATTCTAATTAATTATGAAGAGTAATTCCTAAATTATTTAGGTGTAACACCCTTATTCCCACACTTTTTTTTAAAGTCATAGCATAATTTCTAAAATTGAATTCATCTTTTAGGTCAGCAGCTAAAGAACCAGCTGTTCACTTTTATTGGTCTAATTACCAATCAATTTACAGAGTTTAAAGGTATATTCTTACCTAGAGTGGAAAAATAATGAGCTCAGTTCCCAGGAAGGCTATTGAAACACACCCACTGTTCTCAACACCTACTTTCAGCAGTTTTTACCCCAAGTTCACAGGACAGGTACTAAAGCATTCATTAAGATAAGAACATACTGCAGAATTTCCTAAAATAGGATTATGTAGAATTATATTTTAAGCAATCCAGTATTTGCAAATATATAATGGTAAATTAAGGAAGCCTTTAGTTATGTGTTTCAAAAATAATTAAAAGTAATAAATAAAAATGTCTGTACAGAATATCAGAACTAGTCACAATAAATCAACATTACAGTACAATATAAACTTGAATTAATCATTTCTCAATCTTAAAAACTAAAAACACCTTGGAAAATAACTTTTAATATGTACATTAATTATGCATATTAAAAATTATACACCCTTCTGAAATTTAGTTTTTAGATAATATTACTTATCAAAGGTAATTGCACGTCAATCAATAAATAATCAGATTTTTCATTTTATGGCTTTATTTTTTGTCTATTTCTACTTTACTAATCTAAATAATTTTCTCATATTGACACTGAGTAGTGTATGATTTTGTTAACCAAAAACTGATATACAAGGTATGTTTCTGCAAATGCATTTTATTTTTATTAATTTATATATTTTTAATTGAACAATTTTATTTATTTATTTATTTATAATTGAAAACTTTACTTCAAAAAACAAAGATAAATGTACAGATTTTAAGCATTTTTGCATAAAAGTATATGAATACATTTTTGTCAGTACTTGAATTTTTAAAGGTTTGACAGTGTGCATTAAAATCTTACTAGTTACAATGAGCATAGAGTACAAGTAAAACAAGATATAACCTGGAATGAGTCAAAGTTTTCTTGGTGTATAAAGATTAAGCATAATGATTTTTCATTTCCTATTTTTTGGCCTTTGTTTTTTCTTAAACTTCATATAGTCTGTGAGTTGTTTCTGGGGTGCTCAGAGCTTTCAGGGGTTAGTATCTAATTATCAGTGACTGCACATTATGTCTGTTCTTTTATGACTGGGTTATCTCACTCAGTATGATATTCTCTAGATGCATCCATTTTTTTCTTTTTTTATATAAAACAACTTTATTTTACAAAACAAAGATAAATGTACAGATTTTAAACATTTTTTGCTTAAAATTATACATTTTTGTCAGTACTTTTTTTTCAGATTTTCACATAATTTTTACATAAAACTATATGAATATATTTTTTTAGTCAGTACTTGATTTTTTTCAAGGTTTGATGGTATGCCTTGAAAACTTAATAGTTACAATGAGCTAAAGTACATGTAAAACAAAATGTAACATAGAAATAGTTAAAGTTTTCTTGTTTTGTAAATACTTTTTTTGTTTTGTTTTGTTTTCTTTATTTCTTGGACTTCATACACTCTGTGAGTTGTTTCTGAGGGAGTGCAAGCCTCTGGGGTTAGCATCACACTATCAGTGACTGCATATTATGTCTGTTCTTTTGTGACTGGGTTATCTCACTCAGGATGATATTCTCTAGATGCAGCCATTTTCTTAAGAATTTGGTTAAGTCATTGTTTCTGGTGGCAGAGTAGTATTCCATTGTGTATATGTACCACAATTTTTGTATCCATTCATCTTCTGAAGGACATCTGGGTTCCTTCCAGCTTCTGGCTATTATAAATAGAGCCGCTATGAACATTGTGGTGCATATATCTTTGTTGTGTATTAAAGTGTCTCTGGGGTATATGCCCAGAAGTGGAATAGCTGGGTCTTCAGGTAGTACTATATCCAATTTTCTGAGGTATCGCCAGACAGATTTCCAGAGTGGTTGTATTAGCTTGCAACCCCACCAACAGTGGAGAAGTGTTTCTCTTTCTCAGCAGCCTCGCCAGCATCTGCTGTCATCTGAGTTTTGGATCTTGGCCAATCTGACTGGTGTGAGGTGGAATGTCAGGGTTGTTTTGATTTGCATTTCCCTGATGGCTAAGGATGTGGAGCACTTCCTCAGATGTTTCTTGGCCATTCGGTGTTCCTCAACTGAAAATGTTTTGTTTAGCTCTGTACCCCATTTTTAATAGGGTTATTTGATTCTCTGGTGTCTAGCTTTTTGAGTTCCTTGTACACCTTGGATATTAGGCCTCTATCTGATGTGGTGTTGGTAAAGATCTTTTCCCATTCTGTTGGTTGCCATTTTGTTTTCTTGACAATGTCCTTAGCCTTACAGAAACTTTGCAATCTCATTGGTAACATATAAAGGCAGACCAATCAGACTCACACCCGATTTCTCAACAGAGACTATGAAAGCTAGAAAAGCCTGGACAGACATCATGCACTACTTAAGAGAGCACAAGTGCCAGCCCAAGCTGCTATCTATACCCAGCAAAACTATCAATCACCATCGATGGAGAGACGAAGATATTTCAAGACAAATCAAAATTCACACAATATCTGACCACAAACCCAGCACTACAACGAATTATAGGTGGAAAACCCAATACAATGAGGGAAAATACAGCCTAGTAAAAACAAGAAAACTCCTAAACAAGAAAACTATAAGAAGACAAAACACAGACACAACTCAACCCAAAAAAGCAATAATGGCAGAAACAGAAACAACTATTCCTTGATATCTGTTAACATAAATGGTCTCAACTCCCCAATAAAGAGACATAGACTATCAGACTGGATACATAAACAAAATCCAGCCTTTTGCTGCATAGAGGAAACTCATCTCAGAGACAGAGACAGACACTATCTCAGAGTAAAAGGGTGGGAAAAAAACTTCCAAGCAAACAGCTCCAAGAAGCAAGCTGGAGTGGCTATTCTAATATTGAATCCATTTTCTTAAGAATTTCGTTAAGTCATTGTTTCTGATAGCTGAGTAGTGCTCAATTGTGTAAACGAACCACAATTTTTGTATCCATTCATTTACTGAAGGACATCTGGGTTCTTTCCAGCTACTGGCTATTATAAATAGAGCTGCTATGAACATTGTGGTGCATGTGTCATGGTTGAATGTTGTAGCATCTCCTGGGTATATGCCCAGAAGTGGAATAACTGGGTCTTCAGGTAGTACTATGTCCAATTTCCTGAGAAACTGCCAGACTGATTTCCAGAGTGGTTGTAAAAGTTTACCACCCTACCAACAGTGAAGAAGTGTTCCTCTTTCTCCCCATCCTCCCCAGCATCTGCTGTCATCTGGATTTTTGATCTTAGATATTCTGACTGTTGTGAGGTGGAATCTCAGGGTTGTTTTGATTTGCATTTCCCTGATGGCTAATGATGTGGAGCACTTCATTAGATGTTTCTCAGCCATTCATTGTTTCTCAATAGAGAATATATTGTTTAGCTCTGTACCCGATATTTTAGTAGGATTATTTGATTCTCTGGTGTCTAACTTCCTGAGGTCTTTGTGTACCTTGGATATTAGGCCTCTATCAGATATGGATTTGGTAAAGATTTTTTCCCAATCTGTTGGCTGTCATTTTGTTTTCTTGGCGGTTTCCTTAGACTTACAGAAGCTTTGCAATCTCATTAAGTCCCATTTGTCAATATTTGACCTTAGAGCACAAGACATTGATATTCTGTTCAGGAAATTTTCTCCTGTGCCCATGTGTTCTAAGGTTTTCCCTAATTTCCCTTCTAATAGTTTCAGTGTACCTAGTTTAATGTGGAGATCTTTGACCCACTTGCCCTTAAGCTTTGTACAAGGAGATAAGAAAGGGTCTATTTTCATTTTTCTGCATGCTGAGTGCCAGTTAGACCAATACCATTTCTTGAAGTGGCTTTTCTTTTTCTATTGAATGTTTACAGAGCCTTAGTCAAAAATCAAGTGACCATATATGTGAAGGCTCATTTCTGGATCTTCTATTCTATTCCATTGATCTATGTGCCTGTCTCTGTACCAGTACCATGCAGTTTTTGGCACAATTGCCTTGTAATATAGCTTGAGGTCAGGGATAGTGATTCCCACAGATGTTTTCTTGTTGTTGAAGATGAATTTCGCTATTCTAGGTCTTTTGTTATTCCATACGAAATTTCACATTGCTCTTTCCAACTCAATGAAGAATTGGGTTGGAATTTTGATGAGGATTGCTTTAAATCTGTAGATTCATTTTGGTAGGATGGCCATTTTTACCATGTTTATCCTTCTAATCCATGAACATGGGAGATCTTTCCATTTTCTGAGATCTTCCTTGATTTCCTTCTTCAGAGATTTGAAATTCTAGTCATACAGGTTCTTCACTTGCTTAGTTAGAGTCACACCGAGATATTTCATAATTTTTGTGACTGTTGAGATGGGTATCTTTTCCCTACTTTCTCGGCATGTTTGTCCTTTGAGTAGAGGAAGGCTCTTGATTTGTTTGAGTTAATTTTACATCCAGCCATATTGCTGAACTTGTTTATTAGCTGTAGAAGTTCTCTGGTAGAATTTCGGGGTAACTTACGTAAACTATCATGTCATCTGCAAACAGTGATGTTTTTACTTCTTTCTTTCCAATTTGTATTCCTTTGATTTTCTTTTGCTCTCTAATTGCTCTGGCCAGGACTTCCAGTACTATGCTGAATAGGTAGGGGAAGAGTGGGCAGCCTTGTCGAGTCCCTGATTTTAGTGAATTGCTTCAAGTTTCCTCCCGTTAAGTTTGATGTTGGCTGTTGGTTTGATGTATATTGCTTTTATTATGTTTAGGTATGGGCCTTGTATTCCTGTTCTTTCCAAGACTTTTAACATGAAGGGGTGTTGAATTTTGTCAAATGCTTTCCCAGCATCTAGTTTGATGACCATGTGGTTTTTTCTTTGAGTTTGTTTATATGGTGGATTACATTGATGGATTTCCTTATATTAAATCATCCCTGCATCCCAGGGATGAAGCCTACTTGATCATGGTAAATGATTGTTTTGATGTGTTCTTGGATTGGAATTGCAAGGATTTTGTTGAGTATTTTAGCATCAACGTTCATAAGCGAGATTGGTCTGAAGTTCTCTTTCCTTGTAGGGACTTTGTGTGGTTTAGGAATGAGGGTTATTGTGACCTTGAAAAATGAGTTAGGTAGTGTTCCATCGGATTCTATTTTTTGAAATAGTTTGGAAAGTATTGGTATTAGGTCATCAATAATTTTCTGATAGAATTTTGCACTGAACCCATCTGGACCTGGGCTTTTTTTAGTTGGGAGGCTTTTGATGACTGCTTCTATTTCTTTAGCTGTTATGGGATTATTTAGATGGTTTATCTGGTCCTGATTTAACTTTGGTATCTGGTATCTATATAGGAATTCATCCATTTCCTCCTGATATTCCAGCTTTGTTGACTATAGGCTTTTGTAGTAGGATTTAATGAATTCTTTAATTTCCTCAGTTTCAGTTATTATGTCTCCACTTTCATTTCTGATTTTGTTAATTTGGATACTAACTTTTTGCCCTCTAGTTAATCTGGCTAAGGGTTTATCAATCTTGTTGATTTTTTCAAATAACCAGCTCTTGGTTTTGTTGATTCTTTGAATGGATCTTTTTGTCTCTATTTGGTTAATTTCTTCTCTGAGTTGGATTATTTCTTGCCTTCTACTCCTCTTGGGTATATCTGCTTCTTTTTGTTCTAGAGCTTTCAACTATGCTGTCAAGTTTGTACTATATGCTCTCTCCAGTTTTTTTTTGGAACCACTCAGAGCTATGAGTCTTCCTTTCAGTTCTACTTTCATTGCATCTCATAGGTTTGGGTATGTCATGTTTTCATTTTCATTAAATTCTAGGAAATCATCAATTTCTTTCTTTATTTCTTCTTTGACCATGCTATCATTAAATAGAGCATTGTTTAGTTTCCATGTGTATATGGGCTTTTTGTTGTCTTTGTTGTTATTAAAGACCAGCCTTAGACCATGTTGATCTGATAGGATGCATGGGAGAATTTTAATCTTCTGATATCTATTGAGGTTTGTTTTGTGACCAATTGATTATATGGTCAGTTTTGTAGAAAGTGCAGTGAGGTGCTGACAAGAAGGTGTATTCTTTTTATTAGGATGAAATGTTGTGTAGATGTCTATTAATTCCAATTGGTTCATAACCTCTGCTAATTTTACTGTGTCCTTGTTCAGTTTCTGTTTCCATGATGAGAATGGTGTGTTGAGGTCTCCCACTATTATTGTGTGTGGTGCAATGTATTTTTTGAGCTTTAGTAGAGTTTCTTTTATGAATATAATTGCTCTTGTATTTGGAACATATATGTTAAGGAGTGTGAGTTCCTCCTGATAAATTTTCCCTGTAATGAATAAAAAGTGTCCTTCCTCATCATTTTTGATAACTTTTAGTTGAAAATCTACTTTATTCGATATTAAAATGGCTATTCCAGCTTATTTTTTTGGGGCCATTTGCTTGGAAGGTTTTTTTTCCCAATCTTTCACTCTGAGATAGTATCTGTTTCTGTCTTTTATGAGTTTCTTGTATGCAACAAAATGCTGAATTCTGTTTATGTATGCAGTCTAATAGCCAATGTCTTTTTATTGGGTAAATGAGTCCATTTATGTTAACAGATATTAAGGAATATTGGTTGCTGTCTCCTGCTACTTTTGCTTTTAGAAGTAGAATTGTGCCTGTGTGTCTTTCTTCTTTTGGTTTTGTTGCTTAGATGTTTTTTTGTTTGTACTAGGATGTAGTTTCTCTCCTTGTTTTGGGCTTTCCACCTATAGTTAGTTGTAGTGCTGGGTTTGTGGTCAGATATTGTGTAAATTTAGTTTTGTCCTGGAATATCTTGTTCTCTCTTTCTATGGTGATTGAGAGTTTTGCTGGGTATAGCAGCTTGGGCTGACACTTGTGTTCTCTTAGTGTCTGCATGATGTCTGTCCAGGATCTTCTAGCTTTCATAGTCTCTTTTGAGAAGTGATTCTGATATGTCTGCCTTTATATGTTACATGACCTTTTTCTCTTACTTCTTTTAGTATTCTTTCTTTGCTTTGGGCACTTGGTGTTTTGACTATTATGTGTTGGGAAGAATTTCTTTTCTGGTGCACTCTATTTGGAGTTCTGTATGCTTCTTTTATGCTCATGGTCATCTCATTTTTAAGGGTAGGGAAGTTTCATTCTACAATTTTGTTGAAGATATTCACTGTGCCTCTTAGTTGGTATTCTTTGTCCTCTTCTATTCCTATTATCCTTAGGTTTGGTCTTCTCATTGTGTCCTAGATTTCATGTATATTTTGGATTAGGAGCATTTTGGCTTTTGCATCTTCTCTGACTTTTTGTCTATGTTTTCAATTTTTTTTTCTTTGGCCCCTGAGATTCTCTTTTCCATCTCTTTTAGTCTGTTGGAGATGCTTGCATCTGTGACTCCTGATTTTTTTTTTAGGTTTTATACCTCCAGGGTTGTCTCTTTTAGTGTTTTCTTTATTATTTCCATTTCCATTTTAAACTCTTTCTTCAATTCCTTCATCTCTTTGTTTCTGTTTTCCTCTAGTTCTTTGATTTCTTTTAGTGTTTTTGTTGTTTCCTCACAAAAAGCTTTTATTTTTTTATGCTTTTTCTCCTATTCTTGTTTAAGTGAATAAACTTAAAAGATATTCATCATCACTTTGAGGTATGATTTCAGGTCTGAGTATTCTTTTTCTGGAGTGTTTGGCATTCTACTGTTTGCTGTGTTGGGAGAGCTGGGTTCTGATGGTGCCAGGTTTTCTTGGTTTCCATTGGGTAAGTTCTTTTGCTTTTCTTTTGCCATCTTGTTGTCTGTGATTATACATGATCTTTTTGTCAGTGATTGGTTTCTGTCTCTCCTGTGTACCTGGCCTTTGTCCCTGGATCCCTGCTGTTTTAGGTGGCAAATCAATTGAGCATTTTGTTTTCATGCAAAGGCCTTCCAGGTGAACTCAAGTCTCTAAGGCAGAATCTCTGCTCCCCTGTACAAACTGGAGGGCAGCACCTACCACGCCCTAGGTCTAGCCCTTGCTGTGCCCTGGCTATTCGCAGGGCAGTCTCACCATGCTTTTATTCCTGTGTCTCCGCTCTTCTTGGTGGCAAATGGCCTGAGCGTTTGGTCAGTATGCAGGGGCCTCCTGGGTGGAAACAGAGTCCCTTCAGTAGAGTTCCTGCTCCCCTGAACTAATCTGGGGGGGGCGTGCTTTCTGCACACTCGGCTCAGACCTCTGCATCCTGGATACTGGCACGGCAGTCTCACCAGGCCTGCGTCCGTGGATCTCCGCTGTTTCTGGTCGCATATGCATTTTACATTTAAATTTTATGTAGTTGTTTATGCCCCCCACTCAAAAATGCAAGCATGGTTCTGCATTTCTCTTAAGATAAGGAAATTGGGATTTAAATAAGTTATCACATATATCCACATACTTATATTTAATAGAGCAGAGATACTTTATTTGCTTCCATATCTGTATAATTCAAAAAGCAACTTCTTGTATTGATAGACCAAATAAAACTTCACCCAAAATACAGTAAGAACACTGCAGTTTGATGGTCACTAAAATGACCTACAGTATTCTTACTGGTATTATATAACTCACTTGATCTTACAGTATCCAGAATTAGACATGTGATTATCAGAAGCCCAAATTATTGTTGGTACATGATAAGTATACTTACTAAATATAGATGCAATAAGGTACACATACACACATAAACATATAAGGTCAGAAATCACAGAAATATTTGTCTTCAGTGACTTATGACTTGTGTAAGAAATAGTAAGTTTGGAGAATCTATCGTCTGAAAGCAGCATTGCTTAGACATGCTCTAGTCTCATTTAGAGTTCCTGTGCTTTCCCTTGTGAAGAGGTTTCTACATACATTTCTAGGACTTAAGGTCTTCAAATAATTTGCTAATATGTTTCAAAGTGAGAGCACTGTTGCTATTGGATCTACTCTCCATGAATAATTTAGTTTTAGTAACTTACTGCTCTCTGGCATACAGAAAAAAATAATTTGATTAATTCAGCCTCCATTGATTAAGCAGACACACTCACATCACTAGAAGAACATCTGTTGTGTTTGCAAACATGTAGGGTTCTCTGCTTTGACAACTGCCAGGCCTGCCATATTCAAAGGCTTGATGATCTGCTACTGAATTTAAAAGGGAAAACCTAAAAAAAGTGCAAGCATTTTAGAGAAAGATGTCAAAATTTCTCAGAAGAGGTAGATGTAACTGAATAGTTTAAGTGTACCGTCACGAACTTAAATGCAAATGAGTAAACTCATGAATTGGAATGAAGGAACGCTTCTTTAAGGATGCAAATTAAAAAGGAAACATCAAAATAATGAAATCTGCCACATTTTTTTTTCCTCCATAGAAAAAAATCTTTACCAGTTTGATAATAATGATAGGGGATATGGTATTTAATGTAGAAACAGGTATTGCAAAGTCCCCAGGACTTATCAATTGGTATTCTGATAATCTTAAACAAAAGTAGTATGATTAGCCAAATTTATTTTGTACTCTTAAAGAGCTCATGTTGACTAGATATTTGTTTAAAAACATTAGAAAAATGGTTTCCATTGTTTATTTTTTATAAAGTAAAATAATGTATTTGCCTGAATACCTGTGTCTCAGAGAGGGAAAAAGCAGTCAGATGTGGCAGGTCATTAAGATTATACAACTTAAGTGCCCAACTTTAAGTTAAAAAATGACTCAAATTGGGTTTAAATATTACGAATTCATATATCTATGAAATGTAGAGTTAATTCATTGATATACTAGGTGTGGTGGTATATCAAAGATGATTTTATGATCAGCATAACTAACATATTTTTATTATGAATTATTTTTTATCATCATTAATATTTATTATTGCTGTGTGTGTATGTGCGTGAGTGCACACATATGTGAGTAGTGTACTCTCTAGTGAGGTGCAGGTAAGAAGAAAAGGCAAGTTTGTGTTTTCCATCTTTTGTATACGGGATAGGGATTGAATTTGGGTCAGTAGGCTCAGTCTTCAATTTGTTTCACAGGAGTTTTTGTTGTTGTTGTTGTTGTTTTATATTTCAAGTGTTTTCCCCCTTCCTGGTTTCCCTTCTGCAAACTCTCCATCCCATTTCCCCTTCCCCTGCTTTTATGAGGATGCTCCTCCACCCAGTCACCCGCTCCCACCTCACCCCTCTAGCATCCCCTAAGCTGGGTCATCCAGCCTCCACAGAACCAAGGGCCTTCCCTACAATTCATGCCAGATAAGTCCATTTTTTGATACATCTGGAACCATGAACCCATTCATATATACTCTTTGGTTGGTGGTGTAGTCTCTGGGAGCTCTGGGGGGTCCAGTTAGTTGATATTGCTGTTCTATTATGGGGTTACAATCTACTTCAGCTCCTTCAGTCCTTCCCTATAGAGCCTTAACACTCGTCTCTTGTGAGTTAATTCCCATGTTCTTGGGGACCAATTACTGAAAACGAAGTAGAAAGTAGCAAATATAGGCATAGTGTGGAGATGGTGGAGATGCTGGAGAGGGTGGGTGGGGTAAGAGGGTAGGGAAATCCCTAGGATTGGCCTTAAGTTTTTTGACCTATGTTTCTGGTGAATGTGATCTTCATGCCTGTTTTCTCCTCATTTTGGAACAAATCTTTCTCTGCCAGTATTTTTATCCTCATATCTGTCAGTGGAGCTTCCCACTCTTCCCTTCCGATGTTATTCAATTACAGTGTTAGGAGCCTTTTGATGATGGAATCATGGCTATGTTCAAATGTTAGCACATTCTGGAGATTGATTCTGTCTTCTTCTTTCTTTGTAAATTCAAGATGTATTCATTCCTTCACTCTGGACCAGTGACTAAAGACAAAAAGATGACCTTATGAGAGAATGCTTGTTGAATCCTCACCTGCCTAAGTGGAGATTAGTGATGCTGGCAATAATCCCTCCATGCCTCCTGAAAGAATCAAATGATGTAAAATGTTTTAAAGGCTTTGTAAATGATAAATTCTCAATGAATGTTAGTTTCTTTAACTTACTGTGGGAGGAAATTTGGACCTCAGCTTGAGTTATTCTTATTTATGCATAAGACCCAAATAAAATTAAATTACTAAAAGTATCAATAGTACTGCCTGGTATTCATATTTATTAATGGAGAAAGTGATACATGCAAGAGTTGATTTGTTTATGTGGAGAAGCAGGGCATGTAGAAGGGAAATAGAAATAAAGAAAGTGGGGTAGGCATGATAGTTCAGTGAGTAAAATAATTTGCTATCAACCCTGAAGGCCTGAGTTCAATCCCAGGGAAACCCATATTTTGGGGAGAGAAAAGCCACTTCATTCAAGTTGTCCTCTGACTTCAACCCTGCATTAAGCACATGGTAGCCTGCATTCATACTCATATACACAAAACAAATAAATCTGATGAAAAATTAAAAATTAAGGAAGCAGCAGGAGTCTTTAAATCCTTATGTGTACAGGACATGTCTGCATACACACATGTATATACACACTACGAATATTTCCCTTTTCTGTGCATTATCCTAATGTTCATTAATAATTAGCTTGTTTTTTCATAGCAGCCTTATTTATAATAGCCAAAAGCTGGGAAGAGCCCAGATGTCCCTCAACAGAATAGTGGATACAGAAAATGTTGTACATTTACACAATGGAGTACTGCTCAGCAATTAAAAACAATGAGTTCATGAAATTCTTAGGCAAATGGCTGGATCTAGAAAATATCACCCTTAGTGGGGTAACCCAATCACAAAAAACTAAAATAAAATAAACCACACATGGTATGCACTCACTGATAAGTTGATATTAGCCCAAAAGTTCAGAATACCCAAGATACAATTCACAGACCACATGAAGCTCAAGAAGAAGAATGAGCAAACTAGAGATGCTTCAGTTCTTCTTAGAAAGGATATAAAAATATTCAAAGGAGGAAATATGAAGACAAGGTTTGAAACAGATACTGACGAAAAGTCCATCTAGAGATGGCCCCACCTGGGGATCCAGCCCATATACAGCCACCTTGTTGGGAATCAATGGGAGGAGAGGCCTTTGGTTCTGGTAAAGTCCAATGCCCCAGTGTAGGGAAATGCCTGGGTGGGGAAGCAGGAGTGGGTGGGTGGTTAAGGGAGCACCCTCATATAAGGGGGGGGGGTTGTGGAGGGGAAACCAGGAAAGGGGATAACATTTGAAATGCAAATTAAAACGATCCATTAAAAAATACTTTAAAAAGATAATAATAGGTTGTTGTCAATGACCATCATCTCTGTTTTAAAAGTAGCTGTAATATAAGAGAAGCATCCTCATTGGCAGTATAAAATGAATCCTTCTCAAAACTCGAAACAAAACAAGTATAATAACTGTATAGAGAAAAGAGGAAATTGAGTATAATTCTCTGACTTCCAGCCTTCAGACATGTCTAGTTCTCCTCTGGGAGCAGAAGGCATAAGAGGGCATCAGGAATGTTAGCAGCATTCACAAACTCTGAGAGCCAGATTGGTTGGCAACACCCTCGGTCTTTTGTATAACAACTAATGTATTCATTAGAGCCATGTCCGTGTTTTCCATGACAATCCCTGTATGTGAAGACATGGAAAAGAAGTTCAGAGAGGTGACTTCACACGTTCATGATATACCTACATATAAGTGGGGTGAAATTTGACTGAAGCTTTCAGCAGCTCAGGTACCTCTTGCCTGCTGAGCATCATAGACATGAGGGACTCTATACTATCTCACTGAACTGTGAGCAGTGCTAGAGACTCAGATCCCAGGAACTAGAAGCATGTGTCATTGCAGGAAAATTAGGGAGATGGTATCCTCAGATTTGGGTTATGTAATTCAACAGATATGCAATAGCACATTTATAACATTTAAAAACAACACACAGGCACATTGATTGCCAAATGAACTACACACAGAAGACACCCAGAGATGATACATCAACCTTTAGAGTGAACTGGTTTCCTCCTCCTTCTGTGTTTCCTTCTTCACTTCTTTTGATGCTAACACTATATTTTTGGCTTTTCCTAGTAATTTGATTTTTCAATGTCATTAATCACAATGTCCAATTTTCAATCCATGTAAGGTTGTGACTTAAAGGTCCATATGTAAATCCAGTTTTTTTCCTGTGGTCTATGCATGAAACATATTAATGCATATAACTACTATTAATGAAAAAGAAGACCATACATGTGAAAGAAAGCAAAGAGGGATACAGAGGTGAGATCAGAGGGAGGAAAGGAGAGATGATGGAATTGTATCAAACTTCAGAAATATAACTTCTTTTAAAAAGTTAATTTTCCATTTCCAATAAAAGAATACATCCTGGACTGGGCTTGGGGGAGCAGGCCTTGAGTTCCAGACCTTAAAAGTAGAGCTGTATGGATCTGAGCTTCACCAAGTCTACACAGCTAATTCTGTGCCAGGCAGAGTTAGTGAGACCTGATCTTTAAAAACAACCACCACAACAACAAAAGCGCCTTGAAAACATGCATATCTTTCTCTTTGGTAGAAACTAGTTCTTGTAGAATACTCAATAATACTCTGTAAAACATTTTCATGTGATAAATTTTACTAAAAATGACTTACCAATTCTCTTTTTAGCCTATTAAATTATTTAGATATGAGTTTTAAAAGGAAATATATCCCTTTCCCTTACAAAATCACATGACATGAATAATGTCCATTCTTTCTCAATGTTCTTTGAGTAGCACACATGTCTCATTCAGGGTCTTTACATTTAAACAAATATTTGATGGAATATGTGTACTTGTAAGTCATGTATTATAATAAAAACAATTTTGAAAGTTTGTGTGAAATAAAAATATTCGATAACTATTTAAAACTATTAAGAATATCATTAAACTTTCATAAAAGCTGAGACAAAATTTAGTACCTATTATTTTATAAGTCACCAAATTTTTAAAGCATACAATTATATACATAATTAGTCTTTAGATTCAAATAATTAATAAATTCTGTGTGTTGTGTCATCTATAAATAAATGTATATGCAACAAATAGACAAAAGAACCATAATTTATTTAAAACTTAACACAATTAACATAAGTCATTTGAAATAACTTTTCATGCTGAGGTCTGTTTTACATAAAATTTAGCCAGTTTTAAGTGTTCAACTGAAAGTTGCTTTTAAAACTCTGTTTTAAAATAGCTTTACTCTTTACCAAAAAGTGCCAGATAATCCATAGAATTCTCTTACATTCTTTGCCTGTTTTTTCAAAATCAACATCTCATAACCAGGGAGCATTTATGACAAGTGAGCATTACCCTGTCATGGCACCCACGATGCTCTTCCCCAGATTCTATCAGGTCTCTCAGTGTCTTTTCCACACTGGAAGCTCAGGCTTCCAGCTTCACTGTGCTGTAATCACCCCAGTCAGCAAGCTGTGCAGCCCCTCCTTGCCTTTCGCAGCTACAGCCCTTTGATGACAGCAAGTCACTTACCTTGTGGAATACTGCCCTTTTTGAATCATCCTGATGGTCCCTGAGGTTTGACAGAAACATCTAGACTTGGGTGAGGAATAGGATCAGGACCCACTGTCTCAGCTGGCTTGTCCTAATGGGGCTAAACGGTGCCAGCATATCTTATTACTCATGACCTTGACCATTTGCTTCAGATGGCATTTGCCAACTTCTTACGCTATAAAGTTACTATGATAATGAATTTTATTAAATGCATTTTTGGCATCTTTAAAGATGATTTTTCCCTTTTCTTTATTAAATGATGAATTATATTAATGCATTTTCTAATGTTTAAACACCTTACATCTCTGGAATATACTTCATCGGATCATGATTCAATGGTTCTTTTTAAGGACTTTACCATTAGAAACTAAAATATCATTTTTGGTAAAATAGATTTTCAAGGTCAGTCCCTATCTTATTAGAGAATACTTACAGAGCCTAAAACATACAGAGGCAGATGCTCACAGCTAACCATTGAACTGAGCATGGGGGGTTCCCAATGGAGGAGGTAGAGAGAGGACTGAAGGAACCCTGCAACCCGAAGGAAGAGTGACAATATCAAACAACCAGACTCCTCAGAGCTCACAGGGACTAAACCACCAACCAAAGAGCACACATGTGGGGCACCCATGGTTCCAGCTTCATATGGAGCAGAAAAAAGCATTGTCTGGCATCAATAGGAGGAGAGGCCCTTGGTCATGTGAAGGCTCGATGCCCCAGTGTAGGGGAATGCCAGGACAGGGAGGCGTTAGTGTGAGAGGGAGCACCCTCATAGAAGGAGGGGAAGAGTGGATGGAATAGGGGATTGCCTGGAGGGGAAACCAGGAAAGGTGATAACACTTGAAATGTAAAGAAAGAAAATATCCAATAAAAATTGTTAAAGACAAAAAAAAAAAAAAGGCTGTCTAATCTGGGAATCCAGTTAACAAAGTACTAAACATACTGCAAGCAAGGAAATAACACCTAGTTCCACTGCAGTGCCTACCACTTTCAAAGTCCTCCAAGCCCCCTGATAATAAATACTATCAAACCCAAGGAATGGGTTAGCAAGAGGCAGATCATCTCCCTGTTCAATATGACTGATGCTTAATCCAATCCCATCTGCTCGTATTGAACTTGGCTGCTCAGCATCTGTACCACATAAGTCTCACATTTTATATTACTTTCTAGGTCTCTTCTTCCCAGACATATGGTACAAATCAAACATACCTCCCATCCATCATCCACCTTATGACTCTTCCTTGCTCTGTGGTCTATGGTCCAATAAGAGTTGCATTTGGCAAATCTGCACTCAGAACAAACACAACTTTAAGATGATTGCTTGATTGATTGCTTTTGCTGTTATCCAAGTTTCCTCACCAAATCCTAAGTTCCTTAAAACACCAGACTTATCCCTCATCAATGCACAGGCAGTTCATAGCCTTATTACACTTCATAAAAACTAGCTATTTAATGAGTATTAAGTGGAACCGAATCAAACTTGACACTTTGTAAAAGATTGTATTTGATTTTATTTGATATGACACGGTTTTTATGAAACATCCAATTAACTAGGGGGAAAAAAGACCCTTCAGATCAGAAATGTTTCTACCATTCTTTGCACCGGATATTTGCCTTTAATTGACAAATTTAAACCCTTCCTTAGTAGGGTGTTTACTCCAGAGAAGGCAAATCCCTTGACAACCAAATTTCTTTTAATTTCAATTTTGGTCTAGAGAAATAAAAAGAAAAAAAAAGAAAAACCCTTATTTATGAACCTTACAAAACATTCTTATAATGTCTGATGCACAAATATTGATCCAGGAAGGTGTTGCCTCCTGTGGCTTCCCTGTGGGTTTCCACTTTGAATTGCCAAGGAAGGCTGGCAGAGATAGAAGGTGAATGTCATGTCAACTGTCTTTCGCTGATTCACAGCTGAGAAAGTCATGTGTGTGTGTGTGTGTGTTTTTTAAGCTCTCAATAACACCTGCAGAATCTAATGTCAGAAAACAGAAAAAAGGCAGTATAGTTTAAAAAGCATTCTTGCCTGTTTTGAAAAGCCTGTTTTTAACTTTTATTGACTTTACTCTTTGACAATTTAGTTTGTGTATATAGTATGTCCCGCTTATGGTAAACCCAACTGTTTCTAATGTCCGGCCCAATATTGTGCACCACTAATCTCATCCTTGTCTCATATTCATGCCTTTTGGGGGACTTCCTGGGTTTATGCAAGATCATCTACGTGACCATAGGTGTAGACGTGCCCTTGGAATCTGTGGGTTTCCTCGTGATACATAACTGAGAAAAAAATGGCTGTTCCTTTCTCAGAAGCCACCAGGAGCCAAGTTTAACAGGAAGGGCTGTAAGCCTCTTCAATGATCCCTGAGAATCACGGACATGGTGTAACTGTCCTTCTCAGGAAAGACGACTTAACAGTAACTCATTGTCAGCACCGTGAATAGACCTGTGTCTCTACCTACCCCAGAGGTCATGTCAAAGAGAAGGGTCTCTGATTAATTTTGGAAATAGCATGTGTATGAGGGGTACAAACGTAAATATTCAAAAGGCAGCTTGGCACTCTGACAGCTAAATAGCAGGAGCAAGTTCACTTCTAACCCACAAGAGCTCCTCAACCATGGGTTTTTCATTAAATTTACGGTACTAGGAATAAACTCAGTGCTGTGGATCAGGCCTAATGCTCAAAGGCCATTGGTTAATCCCAACATGGTTATGTCACTATTGCACCAATGAAGGCATCTTACTCGTTAAGTTGATATGGTAGTTCCTAGTAGTCAGAGAGTGGTAAGCTTCAAAAGCAAGTTATAAGGGAGATATCCTGTATATCTAGATGCTGTTGTTCCAGAATGCCAGGTTATAAGACACAAACTGTAGTACCAATTGTGAGATGTCACTTTATTAACCATTGGTCAGAAAGGTCAGTAAAACAATTTAGGCTCTTGCCTCTATAATGATGTTCCCCCAACCACTAAAACTCTCTGTCAGATGAGGCCATCTTTGGCTACATATGTATCTGGAGCCATGATTTCTCCTCGTACACTCCTTCGTTGGTGCGTTAGTCCCTGAGGCATTGGGTGGTCTTGCCAACTGATGTTGTCCTTCTTATGGGATTCCAATCCTCCTCAGCTCCTCCAGGCCTTCTGTCAGCTCCCCCACCCGTGTTCCCGAGCTCAGTCTAATGGTTTGCTCCAAGCATCCAGATCTGCATTGGTCAGTTGCTGGCTGAATCTCCCAAGGAGCAGCTAAATTTGAAAATGAATATATTTTATAATAAATGCTAGTTTTGAACATTAAATAATAAATCATTTTTTAATGTTGTGTTTTATTCCCATAGTAAACATATTTAAATGACAATAATTATGTTTACCAATAAAAATACAAAGAACCAGAGATTTTTTAAATCAATTGTCAATATATATTTCAATGCCACTTGGCCTTTGGCCTTTACAGCTGAATCCTTATCAAGATTGAAAAACTACTTATAACACTTTAAGATAAAATTTATCTGAGGCATTTAAGGCACTGAGAGATAATTTATGAAACATCCCAATTATTTTTATGGAAAACTTAAGCAAAATAGTTTCATACTAGCCTGAATTAATTTAATTCAGTTATTAGAATCAATGAAAGTGAATTCTATACACAATTTCAAAACTCTGAGAGCACACAGCCATTATTAGAGTAAAGGAAATCAACCCTTATAGTTTACCAATAGCCAACGGTATAATATGCCTGCCGTCCCAAAACCTAGGTTTCTTCTAATTATTAAAAATTTACATAGTAGATCCTCCCGTATCCCAATGATAAGACCTGGACAGTAGATAAAAAGTGTCAAAAACAAATGTTTATGCATTTAGAAGAAAATGTTCCTGAAAAGGAAAAAAAAAAACCTGCTTTGAGAAGGGCAACAACTCAATAGAAGATAAACACTGACATTGATAGTTAGGTCACTGATTAGTCATTGTCATAGCTGGATCTGCATTCAGGCTATATGGATGTCATATCTAGGGCCTCTGAAAGCCTCAACTTACTTTCAATAAAATTAAAATTAAAGATGCAAATAAATTGGATTAAAAAATAGCTCAGTGATTAATTGCATTAAAGCCCTTCAGGGGACTCAGGCTATGTTCCAGTATGCACGTTCTGTTTCATAGTTAGGGGTTCCCCCATTCCAGGGGATACAACATTCTTTTCTGACCTTCTTGGGTCTCATATCTAAATAAACACATTGGACACTTTTATATGGACATTTGTATATGCTCAGCCCAGGGAGTGGCAGGATTAGAAGGTGTGGCCCTATTGGATAGGTGTGTCACTGAGGGTGTGGGGTATAAGCTTCTCATCCTAGCTACTGAGAAGTGTTCTGCTCCTAGCCTTCAAATGAAAATATAAAACACTCAGCTCCTCCTGCACCATGCCTGTCTGGACACTGCCATGCTCCTGCCTTGATGATAATGGACTGAACCTCTGAACCTGTAAGCCAGCCCAATTAAATGTTGTCCTTTATAAGACTTGCCTTGGTCATGGTGTCTGTTCACAGCAGTCAAACCCTAATTGTTACAGACACTGAAAGGAAAAATATTAGCATAAAGATGTGGAATAGTGTTGACTTCACAGCTCTATAGACAAAATCTAGTTATAGCCATGTATCTTCAGAAATACTGTGGTCACACAGTCTTTCAAACATGTGTTCTGACAACTTGCTCTTCTATTCCCAGTTTCTAAACCACAGTGGTCTGATTTATGATTACCTTTTTAAAAGGATTAAATTTAAGATAGTTTTGAATGTTTTTCCCCTCTAGAATTTCTAAACCATGTGTTTAGCCAAGAAAAAAAAAGCATATATTTCTGTACTATATGTGTTAGTTATGGTTTCTATTGCTAGGATAAAAACACTGTAAGCAAAACAAACTTGTGAAAGAAAGGTTTATTATTTCAGCTAACACTTCCACATTAAAGGACGGGATCTCAAAGCAGGTACCTGGAGGTAGGAGCTGATGCAGAAGCCATGGAAAGTTGTGGCTTCCCAGACTGCCCTTTATGGCTTATCCATCCTATTTCCTTAGAGCACAGAGGACTACCTATTCGGTGGCAACACCACTCACAATGAACTGGGCCCTTCTACATCAATCAGCAAAGCTCAGAGGACACAAGATAAAATTCAGACACCATATGAAGCTCAAGAGAAAGGAAGATCAAAAAATGGATGCTTCAGTCTTCCTTAGAAGGGGGAAGAAAATACTCACAGGAGGTAGAAGGAAAAAGAGTCTTGGGGAGAAAAGAGGAAAGGGAGGTGGAAAAGGTGTAGGGAACAGGACCAGGTATGGGAGAAGACTGGAATAAAATACAGAGGTTCAGGCATTTGAACATAGGTGTATAGTAATGGGACATGGGGAACTGGGGCAAGCAATTCCCAAGTGCCAGGAAAGCAAAAGGCACCCAGGACCCAACAGGGATAAGATTAGCTTAAATCCCTAACAAAGTGTAAGAAAACCTGTAGAAACCATATCCAGAGGTTAGGCAAGGCCCCAGGTTGGGGACAAGGCAACCAGGCACTCATCTCCAAATTTTCAACCCTAAATGGTTCCTGTATAAAGGAAATATAGAGACAAAGTATGGAGTACAGAGAATGAAGGAAAGGCCATTCAGAGGCTGCCCCACCTGGTGATTTGTCCCATATACTGTCACCAAACCCAGACACTACTGCAGATGCCAAGATGTACTTTCTGACAGGAGTCTGATATAGCTGTCTTCTAACAGGCTCTGTCAGAGCCTGACAAATATAGAGGTGGATACTCTTAGCCAATCATTAGACTGTGCATGGAGACCCAGTGTAGGAGTTAGAGGAAGTACTGAGGAGTTGATGGGTTTGCAACCCCATAGGAAGAACAACAATATCAACAACCAGATCCCCCCAGAGCTCTCAGGACTAAACCACCAACCAAAAAGTGCACATAGAGGAACCCATGACTCTAGTCACATATGTAGCAGATTATGGCCTTGTCTGGCATCAGTGGGAAGAGAGGCCCTTGGTCCTCTAAAGGCTCTATTTCCCAGTGTAGGGGTTGCTAGGCTGGTGAGATGGGAGTGGTTGGGTAGGTGGGTGAGAAAGCACACTCATAGAAGCAGGGGGAGGAGGGACAAGGAGTTTACAGAGGAAAAACTGAGAAAGCAGATAATACTTGAAATGTAAATACATAAAATATCCAGTAATTAAAAAAAAAGAAAATACATTACTGATTTGCCTGTAGCAAATTTTACAAAGGCATTTTCACAATTGAGAGTCTTTCTTTCTAAATAACTCTAGCTTCTGTCAAGTTGACATAAGATTAGCCAGGACATTATACATGTTCTTATTTAAATAATAGAGTAATTTCCCCATTTCAAAGAGGATGCACCTTAGAGTGGGGTATAACTTTACAGTGGGCTTTAAAAACAATGAAGAAGAGGTTTGTCAATTCATATAGTTCAGTCTTTCTTAGTTCCTTTTCTGTTACCATGAAGAGACATCTTGGCCAAGGCAACCTACAATAGAAGGTGTGAAATTGGAATCTTGCTAACATGGTTCAGAGGGTGAGTCTACCAGGGCAGGAAGCATGGCAACAAGTAGGGAGGCCTGGTGTTGGAGAAGTAGCACATAGCTCATTTCTGAGCCCCAATCCCAAGGCAGGGAGCCAATGCGACTCTGTTGTTGTGGGCTTTTGACACTTGAAAGCCAAGGAACTGTCAGGGACTCATTTCTAATCCTTCCCAAGAAGTCCACAAAGTAGAAATCAGCATTCAAATGTACGAGTCTATGGGGTCCATTCTCATTCAAACCACCACACACTCCTAAAATTCAGCAATTATTTTGTATTCTATTTGACTGTGCTTCCATTTTGTTTTTCAACTAGTCAGTAAATAGAGGCAGGGATTGAATTTATGTGGGACAAGGTACTAGAATATACTCAAAGCCTCAAAGTTCTTAATACTAATAAGTATTCAGCCAAACTTGTATATCAGTAGAAGTATAATGTTTATCTTAAATATGAGTTCCTTGTATGTACTTTACCTATTTGATATACTGTTCAGATGAAATAATATGAATTGCCCTGTTAAGCAAATAAAGAGTAAACAGTAAAGAAGACATTTCCTTGATAACTACAACACTTGTTTTCCATTTTGTTCTCTGGGATTTCCTACATAAATATGACTAATTGTTAATAAAATCTTATTGTGAAAAATTTATGGTACAAGATACCTAGATCTAAAAAATTTTTTAAAAAAGTATCTCTACCATTGTTTTGACAAAAGTTTAATCATTTTCCTTCTGAAAACTAAATTATGGGAATCCACTTCTCATAAAAAAAAAAACTGAAATCAATCCAGATGATAACCTGTGGCCTTTCCATGTGTCAGAGACTGACCTCCAGTTTATACATGGTTGGGAATTGAATTCCAAGGGATTTGTTCAAACTCTATAACTTCAGTTAGGATGCCAGCCCATTTCTTCTTGTTTCTTGAAATATTTCTCCTATTTTCTCTTCCATATTATTTTACTCTATCTTATTTCTCTTTAGCACATTCTAGACCATACTTGAATCTTTCAGAGACTGAACCACCAACCCCCCCCCCAAAAAAAATACACACACAGGCTGGTCCTAGGCCTCTCTACACGTATGTATCAGTTGTGCAGCTTGCTCTTCATGTAGGTCTCTACAGAATTTTAACAAGAGTTGTGCCATGATTTGCCTCCCTCCCCCTTAAGTAACTTGTTTTCTCCTGCATGGTTAAGGTTTCCTTCTGCATATCAACTGGATCACATAAATGACATGTCCATCAATAACCTTGTTACTAATGGGTTTCTGCTAAACAACATACATGTTGGTGTAGACAGTTCCTTCACTGATTCAGACTCATAGAGGCATCAGTGAGTACAACTATGAAATAAGAACAGAAAACTGATTTCTCTCATACTGTACAAGTTCTTTATTTTCTTATGTTTTGGGCATACATGTTTGCCCTTGAGAATGCTGTGCCCATGTATTTGGTGTTTTTTATATGCACACAGTATGATCCTATCAATATTTACCCAAAATGGCTCAAAGTTGCAGCTTCCAAAGTTTTCCGAGGCTTGCTCATAACAGTCTTAGTCAATCATACCCAATGAGATTGCAATAAAAGATTTAAGACTATGCTAACTTCATTGAGGCAGAACACATGAGACCATGACAGAGCTGACGCACAGTGTATTTTATTTACTCATTTATCCTTTCTGGCTCTGAGTTTTACAAAACATATTTTATAAACTTCCTAAATTCAATTAAATGAATTGCCTGCCACTCAATTAGTCAGCAAGAGACAAACAGTATGAACCGTCTGTTTGAGGTTCTTTGCACATAGTAGGGCTTAGCTATACCTGATCATTAATAGGATGAGAGCTGTGATGCTCTTCTTTTCTTTTTTTCATTAAAAACAAACAAGCAAAAAATAAAATATCTGAAAAAGAGTATAATTTTGTGGTTGAATTTTGTAAGATAAAATTCATTGCTAGAAAGATTGAAAAATATGCTCTCTGATATCCATGACTGGCCAAATACAGTTTATTTTATCTGGTGTCTTCAGCTTGATAAATTACGTAGATAAACTGTTAGCAAGTGATCATTGCGTTCTGCCTATATGCTTACAGGCAACTGGGTACCTCTTTTAGGCACTGAAAATTTATGTTTACTAATGAAGAAATAAGACCGCAATCCTTAAATTACTAAAAAAATAAAAAATAAATAAAAAAAAACAATTTAGTGTGATCCTGATAATGATCATTAACGTCATTCAATGTCAGCTGTGTAGGTGACAAGTTTATGATTGTTCACACATGAGATTAACAGCAAAAATCATTTTTAAGTAAGAAAAGCCAAACTTCTTTTTTTTTTTTTTAAGGAAAACCAAGTGGTTTGTAATGTCATCAGATGGGAGAAAAAAAAAAAAACAAAGTCTCTTATCATGTGAACGATCAGTGATAATCAGTGTTCTTTAAAACCACTAGTTTCCCATAACAGGGTCACTGCATTTAATTGGTGCTGTCTGAGTGTCGTGCCTGATAATGAACTAGTCAATAAGTTGAACATAATGAGGAGTATAAATTTCAATATACATTTCAATACAAATCTCCAATATAAAAGAACTGCTTGGATATCCTTCATAGATTTTCATAAGCCATGAAAAATAGCATAATTCCAAGATAATAAGATGGAAGCATTGCCAAAGACATGCTGGAGGAGGATGTGTTATTTCTGGAAATTGATTATTACTCTGGAGCCAAATAGAGCTGGGATTTGTGTGTGTACCCAGCATATCATGAACTGGAAATTTAGCCAATCTATAGTTTATTTGATCAGGCTAGACAACTAATCTAGAAAATGTAGTTTCTTTAGTGTCTCATTTAGCTTGACTGTCTACTCTGATCCCATTATAGGAGAACTGCCAAGTCTCTGCTTCATCTGGGCTCTGAGGACAGCCCTTAGAAAAATGTATGGGAGTTATTTTGTTGTGAGTTTTTAATCTTTTAAGTTTTCTACTGAAACTTGTTTCATTAAAGTGGAAGAAACCTGTCAGAGCTCCCTGTCTTGTTTGCTTTATTCTCTTAGAGGTGGTGCTCTGCGTTATGTACAGAGCTTCCCCCGTGATGGTTTATTGTACTTTCCAAACCATACGTTTTTCTGGCCATGTTTTGAATTTGTGATGACATTGTTTTGGTTAAACTTGACATCCAATGTATGTTTTATATTAGTTTGATTCTCATTTAAGGTAATATTTAATAATAGCCTGAGACTGTGAAAGTTTTTCCACCACTCATATGAAGAATATTTACTAGGGATGCCAATTTGTGCCACAAAAAAATGCTATTATGCCTTCAGTTTCTGCTAATTTGTTCTTTAAAAAGTGAATGTTTTGACTAGAGGCAGAATCTGTCCTTTTCCTTAGCAAAAAAAAAAAAAAAAAAAAAAAAAAAAAAAAAAAAGCTATTTTAAACTTTTACCTTTGATCAAATTCACAAATACTTTAAAAATGGATCAAATTTTATATGGTAATGCTATTCTCAGGAATATAAATGTGATGTTTCATTCTGTGACATTTTCTTTGGGAGTAGAACATAGTGACACGACAAATGGAGCTTTCTGGGCGTTTTGACTCCTTTCAGCTCATTTGTTTTCTATTGTTCAAGATTTGAATCACAATTAAAGCTGCCTCTTCAGGGCATAGTTTTTTCTATGTATACATTCCGCCCTTTTAGAAGCTAGAAACTCATTAGTTATGACAACCAAAATTTTTAGTTGTTACCATGTTTAAAATTAATAATAGTTTAAACAATTATTTTTGCAATCCATAACTTTTGAGGAGAAAATATGCTGGGGTGCTGAGACTCCTGGGCTGTGATTAGTAGAAGGTCACACAGGAAAACAACATGGGTACCGTGTGTTGTTAAGAGCTTACTAGTCTTAATGAGCCATCTAAAGGCTATGATTAATTCATTACACATAGTAAACACTTAATGCCTCCAGAAACTGTCCCAGAACTTGGAATTTGGAATGAAACACAATTGACTTTGTGCACGGTCTCTACCTTCACTGAATGTTAAGCCAGTGTGAAAGGCAACTGCACTGACATGACTCCCCATGTACAAATCACAACCTAAACTTGCAAAGGATGCTAGATCATGCACTGGTGATTTAGGATGAAAACTGGTAAGATAGAGTATGGTTTCTGTGCTCACAGATCCAAGTCCAGCCAAAGAGACCATCATGGAACAAACAAGTACAACAGAAGGAACAAGGGACATGATAAAAGTGGTTGAAAAAAAGATGAAAACTAACAACTCCATCCTTAAAAATGGCATTTTGTGTATTTAACTTAAAATTCTATATTATCTAATGATGAACTTTCTGGTGGTACAACCTACTGTTTTACATTATGTATTGCTCCAGAGCAAATTCATACTAACTTGGCTATCCCTGAAAGTCATGATGATAATAATTCTGAGTCACTCTAACAGCAAATTTAGAATTATTATGAATTATTCTATAAAGCATAAACTTTCTGCTAGGAGTACAGGTCAGTCATGCCACACTTGCTTTAGCCAGTGGCTTACTCTGTGTTGCAAGCCATCAGATGAAATTTTAAGTAAATGCTTAAAGAACTCTTGAATTCAGAGAAAATATTCTCAGTTCATACAACAAAAAAAATTTGGTCTTCTCCCAATAGTAATTATTTAGAATGTTGATACAATGGAATATCTCAGTTAATGAACACTTACTAAGGTATGGCCCTATAGCAAACCATGTGTTTCATGAGGTATTTATATGATAAATTATGAGAAAATGTAGTTTAAAGAAGTATTAAATAATTTTACTACAATATTATTTTTGAAGGTTTTATTTCACTTTTAGATTATTTTTTTTCTAATTCATTTCATTTTCAACCTCTCTGAAAGTCTAAGTGCTTATGTCTGAAGATACTACAATCTTCCATATTTTTTTCTTCTATATTCCTGTGCCAAAGAGTCTCTACTTTTCACACATAGTGAGAGGGAAAAAAACAATATGGATTTTGTGCCTTCGGCAGAATCAAGCCTCACTTTATTAACTCTGAATTCAGACATGTAAAACTTAACAAGGCTAGACTTCGCCCCTTTAACTCCAAAATGTGGATGTGGTATTGTGGTTGTAGAGCTGATATCAAAATAGCACAAGGAAAGAGTATGTGACCAGCAAAGTACTGAGAGACCTTCATTATGGGCAAGAACTTCTTGATATTGTCAGTCTACAAGGCTGTAAAATGAAGGTGGTAATATTGGACTGAAATTCCCATCACTTAGGCACTATTTCAATGTTTCGAGGTGGTAATGCTGTTATTTTCTTTAGTGTAAAGTAGATACTGTAGTTTTTCTTCATAAACAAATGAATTAGTGAGTATGATCAGCTGTGATCCTAAAAAAGCTATATTGTTCTAGATTGATCACCAAATATAGTTCAAGCTACAAAAGGAACAAATAATATTGTGTAGAATTCATTCTTTTGAAAGAGACTTGAATGTGTCCTTTTATTATTTAGAAAGGTAATGTAGGGTTAAATTTTTTTAAACCTACTTTTAAAAAGAATTCTCAAAAGCTTTGACCTCCCTTCTAGCCCACTGTCCAAAGTGAGATGAGAAAAGAAGTTGAATAGGAAAAGAAAATATGATATTGGGATTACAGTAATTCACTTTGCACACAATAGGTAGACCCACTGGCAAACACTATTCATGAATCAGCAATGCAAGTTCATTCAGAAGAAATTGGAAATAACAAGAAACTGCAGACAAACTACCAGAAGGCCTTTGGTGTGTCTCTCTCTATGAAGTCATAATAATTGATGACCATCAAAGTGTGACAAGGCAAACCAATGCTACTCAGTCTCATCCACTGTCTCTTAGGTTATATTTATACCATTTCCAAATATCACATGTTCACGCAAATGCAAATATCTGCTCTAGCAAACCATCATATACCCCTTTTCTAGGCTCCTTCCAAACAAAACAAAATAAACAAACAAAAACATATCTGCTTTAAGCAAAACATCTTCTGATGTGTCTGCTTCAGCAAAAATATCCTTTCACATGATAGTTCCCAGAAAAATATCACATGACATACCTGAGCTTCCAAAGCAACAACAACAACAAAAAAATTCCATTCCACTTGCAAGTGTTACATTATGAAGACTGGCTAATATTTTTAGCCAATCAAATGGGAGCCTTCTCTAGATGCTGCTCTGTAACAAGAGTGAAAATTATTCCCACTACTTTGGATTTTCTTTAAAATCCTTCTTTTCTTGTTTCCTTTATTATTATTTTTTGTTAAAATCCTCTTTCCTTTGTTCCCTTATCATCAACCCCTTGCAAAGGCTAGCAAGGAAAAAAGAAAAGTGAGGTTCTTTTTCTCTTGGTAGCTAGCAAGCATGGACCAGCCATTTCATAAAAGTAGATGATGCAGTAGCCTGTTCTAAGGCCAACATCAATTTATTGAGACTTACAGATAGAAGCCATAGTCCCAGGTTGATATGGAAAAGCTTCAGAAAGGTCATTTTGTTCTATGAAAGCAGGACCTGAAAATATATCTAAATGTTTAATTCCACAATTCATACACTAACTCCATCATACTTTATAATCGGAGGGAACAAGCTGAGGGGTTCTTGTTACTAGTGAGCTTGATTCAGGAGACACCCCTCTGGGATATGACTACAGATAATGGCAGGCAGCTCATTATGAGCCTCAGTGAATGAGTGTTATGATCAAATTTACACCTTAGTGTTCTCAGACTAATGACTGCAGAATCCATGATGTGTTTTGTTACACTAAATGCCAAGGGTGATAATTCCATCCATTTCTCAGACAACAGTAACTAGAAAAAGGAAAACTGCTTCAAATCCCAATGGAGGACAGGTTAAGTTGCCACTAAATATATTTATTATTCCACATTGGACAAAGTCATTTCCAGAAATTTTGTTGAAAGGAAACAATTTTCTCCTGACTTCAGTGGAGCCAGTCATTATTTCTCTCATTTTGAAAATAGAAAGAAAAGAGGAAAATTCATAAATTGCCCAAATGGCAGTGTAGGGCTTCATGTTTTCTGTAACTGAAGAGCTAAAGGAAAAACATAAATGGCACCAGCATCACCTTTAAATGTTCTAAACTAGAATATAAGCACGTCTGCACTATTGCACTGTAGGTCCATTTTGTTATCTGAAAACACATTTATATTTCCACAGAACTGACTAGGGAAGAAAACAAAGTAAGGGGACTTCCTGACTAAGGAACAAATGGCAATTGAGCTATGATATCATGACCGGGAATAATTGCATAAATAACAGCTTTTATATTGTGGCAGATGAAAATGCACTAGAGTTGTTTCACGATGTTGGTAAATTTTAATGAACTGATGTGTTCCTGTAGCTCTCTTAATACAGGTGACACTCACTTGTAGCACATCTAAACTGCTGGTGGCATGCTAGCCCAAATGTCTTGAACATGACTCTGAGGAAAGCATTATCCAATAAATTAATGAATAAAAAGTAACTCGATGAATTTCTATTTTCTACCAAGACAAGGTTTCAGACTGTATTTTATGGTACTGAGCAGTTTTTTTCTTCATGGAACATGTTTTGAATGTTTTGTGCTTTTTAAAAATAATTATATTGTTTCATTTTGTTTTGTTTCTGAAGAGTGTTCATGTTGAACATCTGGATGCCATAGTATCAAAGCCAGTCAACAGAGTAAGTCAATACGCACTTTCTGCTTGTAAGCAAACATGAGCCATGCTTGGTTTTTATTGAGCTGTGTCTAAACTAGGTGAAGAGAATTGGTCTCTGATCAATAAATAACAAATCAGCTGTTTCATAAATCAGGCCTGTCAAAACCACACAGTGCCCCGAGCGGGGGCTTTTGTCGGTGCTTGTTTGGGACCTGGTAGCATCTAGTTAATAAAAAAAATAAAAATAAGTTTTAAAATAGCTTCTCATGCTTCTGACAGTTGTTTGGATTTTTTTTTTTTTATCTTTTCACAATATTTACTAGCTGTTTAAACTTATTGTTTCTCCTTTCTCCTCCACACACCTTTCTTCCTGTCCCAGACCTTAGAACATAAATTCTCAGCTCACACAAAGAAGAAAGTGAAGTTGAAGAATCAATACTCATAAATGGTTGTCAGCTGGCCATTTAGGACTTTTCTATAATTATTATATTCTTTTTAGCAGCATAGAGTTTCCACTTACCTTTGCAATTATTGATATAAATTAAAGGTAATAGCTTATCAGTCCACCTAATATTTTCTTTAAGTTAGATCACTTCTTGTCCTAGTGTCTTAGTTATGGTTTTACTGATGTGAACAGATACCATGACCAAGTCAACTCTCATAAAGACAACATTTAATTGATCCTGGCTTACAGGCTCACAGATTCAGTCCATTATCATCAAAGCAGAACATGGCAGCATTCAGGCAAGAATGTAGCAGAAGGAGCTGAGAGCTCTACATCTTTATCTGAAGGCTGCTAGCAGAATGCTGGCTTCCTGGAAGCTAGGTAGAGAGTCTTAAAGTCCATGCCCACAGTGACACAGCTACTTCAAATCTACACCTCCAACTAGTACTACTCCCTGGGCCAAATATTCAAACCACTACGTCTTTTTTCAAGTCACTGCAGTTTACTGTTAATATGAAGTATACTGGATAAAAACCAGTTGTTGGACATTCTCAAGGCCTTTGGTATGAACTGTGACATCACAAAAAGATAAAAATAAGATGCTTTGTAGATACCAACTTGTACTGTTTGCATGCATGTAAAGAAGAGGTTGTGATGCAGAAATCCAAACTAGGGAACCAGATAAAAGAACACAAGAGAGGAATGAAAAATGCTGAGAGAAGGGAGAGGTCAAAGGTAACACTAAAATGTGAATCAGGCCATTGGGTGGTAGAGTCCAAGAGAAGGAGAAAGGATGAGAACAAACTGTCAGGGGTAATCACAATATATAACTTGATCTGAAATATGCCTTTATGGAACCTAATTCTATGGAAGTTAGTAATAAATTATTAAAAGAAATGAATAGTGTTTTAAAACAATCTTTGCTTATATATTTTCAAATCTTTGTAGTTATGTGCTTCAGAAGACGATTAATAGATGGCAGGAAGCCTTGCTCCTCCTTGTGTGCATAGCACCAGAACACAGTTGGGAGATTTTGGAGTCTCCACTGTTAATGGCTGTATATAACTTTTGTTTTTTTGTATCTAGCTATTAAAAAATGTCTTCTCTTCGATCCTAGCTCTCCCAGCACACCGCTTCCTCCAATGCTCAGATCAGATCCTTTACTAAATGTCGCTTTCATTTCTAGGCTTAACCAATTTTCTCAACCTTGATTTTTATGACATGCACACAAATACCTCCTGTTTGCTTTTGAGGAGATCCTTAGTTTACGCAAGTGTGATTTTAAGCTTACCTTCCTGTAAAATCTGTGAAAGTAGGAGCTTCTTTCCATCAGGAACATGGCAGTGACACCAAATGGTGCATTGGCTTTTGATGAGCATTGATGTGACACTTTATGTTACTGTTGTGAAGGATTCTGGATAAAATGAGTAGCCTTGTTTGGTTCTGTGGTTTCTGAAATATTTAGTGCTTGTCTCATGTGGTAGCCCTTTCCAGCATTTCTGAATTAGTGAAATACTAACAAGTTATTTAAAAGCTGTATCTAACATTGATTCAGGAACAGGGAAAGAAATTAGAGTGTGTTACCAAATTTCAATTATGAGTGGGTGATACGATTTTCCATGACTCCAGATGAGATCAGCCTTTATCCCTTTTGAAGTTACTGTGAACATTTAAATTTTGTATTCAAACATTTTAGTGTCCACAGCTTAATGTGCATTTTCTGGCTTGATTTAAACCTCTTGCAAATACGCTAAAGGAAAACAGGATGGTGCCTACCTCCAACATGCCTGTCTTCTCTTTTGCTCTTTTTCTCTAACATCTCATTCTATTTTGCCCCCAAATCCTCCCTTATACTTTTTACCCAGAATTCAATGGCTAGCCATGCATTGCTGTTTTATTTACAATTGACATACGCAGTATTTTAGCAGTTGAATCACAAAGTCAGCTCAGACTGCTATGTTAGCAAGTCGTTGAAACTTGTGTACAATCCCTCCTTCAAATGCAATGTTATAGTACTCATCTAAATGACGTGTGTTGAGAAATAAGCAAACTAATGCTTTTAAAGTATTCACACCTGAACCTGACAAGCCGTGTTGTGACAGTGTTTCCTAAATGGGTAAATCACATCACATTTGGATTGGGAACTTATTGAAAACTCTCCTGTGCACTTATAAACTATGTTTCACAAGACCACCACAGAGTCGTTACTGACCTTGCACTTACACAGTAAGTGATGAAGCATAATTCCACGAGATGATTGCAACTGGCTTTTAAAGCATCTCATTCTCACTACAAGATTTCAGCTGCACAATTAAAGGACTATTTCCCGAAGACAGGGAGAATCATCTTTCCCTGGTGGTTGTATCCAGCCTTTTACAACAGAGCACAGAGTTAAGTGTGATTATCCTGCCTTTCTGTACTTCAGAGTTATTGTAGCCTGTGAATCTCTATTCACCCAGTGTCCTTTTGGACTAGAGGCTTGAAAAGGCTTTGGGATTAAAGGCAGGCATTGTATGAAATCCGACAGGCCACTAATTGCACATGGCACAAGCTACTTGTCTTGTTAGCTTCCTGGTTTGGGTATCATTGTGGTTCTCTTTTTTCTCTTGAATTTAATCCATCTGTGGAGACAATACAGCACAACTATTTCCTACTACTTATCAGGTTCCTTGAACTTAATTTCCTCCTTATTAAATTTGGCTTCTGCCTCATTCACTCCATTCATTGACTCTCCATGTAATAAGTCATTTTTAAGCCAAATCATATTCAGCACATTTAGATAATCAAAGCTGATAGTTTCCCTCTTGTAAGTCATAGAAGGTTTCAGGTTTTTTTTTTCTCTTTAAATTTGGAAAACTTTAGAGTTAAAGCTAATTCCAAAGGCATTCACAGAGCAATTTCACCCAAATGACTCATGACAGGAGCATAAATATGCACTTTCTCCAGTTCCATGGGCTGAGGCCCATTTTTTTCATCACTCATGCTGATGCATTTTTACTGCTTCTGTTGGTAGGGTATATCTTCATTCACCAAAGGACTGAAATTTCCCTCTCAATTGTCTGGCTGAGTGATTGCCCACGAATCCATGCTATTATTTTGCCACCTGAAATTATTACATATTTTATGTACGTCTCACAATTGTAAGGCCTGGAAATATAGTTCAGAGTGTAAGAGCACTTGATAATCTCACCAAGGAGCTGGCTTCTGCTCCCAGAACCCACATGACAGCTCCCAAATGCCTATAATTCCTCTTCCACGGAACTGGGCTCCTTCGTTTGGCCACTGTGGGCCACCTGCACACAGTAAACATACATGCACTCAGGCCCACACACAGTGTACATATATGCACTCAGGCACACAGACATACACATAAAGTAATACATACATCTTTTAATTTTTTAAAAAATTAAAACATGAAGGTAAAAAAAAAACTGTGAAGGTATTTGTATCCACAGAAAAATATATATCATCATAGCCAAGGCATCTTAGGCATGATGTATTTCATGTTTGTAAGACAAAAACATTCTAAAAAAAATAAAAGGCTACGGACTAATAAAATACTAAGTATGATGTCATGCTTTGAAAGTACAAACCAATTCTATCTTAGCTTAAGACTAGATCAAAACAAAAGAGTAAAGAATTCTAAGTGTGTAACCCTTTAAGATGTTTTTGGAGTGGGTGTTTAGCTTTAAACATTGCAACTTCTTTTCCTGATATACCAATATTTTTGTACAGTCCTCTTTCTGATTTTTTTCCAAAATTTAAGTTTCAAAATTTACCTTATTTTTATTTTCTTTATAGAAACCTTTAGGATATTTCATAAAAATGTCACACATGAAAGCAGTATATTTTGAATATTATCACCCCCTCATCAATTACTTTCCACTGCCTTTCAGATCTTGGAAACTGTTGACATTATCTCCTTTTGTGCTGTAAAGATTTATTTTATCTTTGTTTGTATGTGGCTATCAGGATAGGAATAGGTATGGATGAATGTACCTGACGCCAGATTCTAGAAGCTGGTATCCAACCCCCCAGAGATGAAGTTATCAATAAATATTAGCTGCCGGATACTGTAGGTGCTGGGAAAGAAAGTTCTGTCCTCTGTATGAACAGTGAGTGCTCACAACCACTGAAGTATTTCTCCATTGTAGATTATTTTATGAATACCATTAGTCCAGTCAGTGTTGACCACATCAACTGTGATAAGAAAAAACTACCAGCAACTATATCCCTAAAGAAAAAGAGACTCATCTCTCTTACCAACAAGCATCTGCAATATTTCACTAGAGAGGCTATCTATCCCCATATCCTCAGGAGCCCCTTCCAACTCCTGTGAAGGCGTGCACACACCCTGTTAGTTGATGTGTGCATCATCTATGTCATGTCCAGAAGACAGTATTTCATACTCCTCTGTTGAATATAAGGCTCTCGCCTTCATTTGCCCCTTTAACAAGATGTTCTTTAAACCTTGGCTGAAGAGAGGCTGTTGTCATTAATACATCTTTCAGTGAGCATTCAATATCTAGTTTTCCAGCATTCTTACCAGTTATGGCCTTCTGTATTAGCTATTATTCACAGCAAAAAGAAGCATCTTTGACAAACAAATGGAAAAAATATAAATATTTGGAGGGCAAAATATCACCAGTGTATTGTACTCCTAGGAACCATGAACTCTCCAGTCATGGGTCCTTAACCATGTTTATGGTACCAGACATGAAACTCCTCCTGTGGAGCAGTCCTTGAATCCAATTATAAAGTGGTTGATTACCCCTATAACTCAATTTAGAAAATATTGGCATCTTGACAATACTAACTTCTCAGATCCAGGAAAATAGAATGAGTTTTCTGAGTAGACATCTTGGGTTCTTTCGGCAATGTTTTGTACTTTTTACTGAACTCATTATAAATGCTACTGTAAATGGTAGTTTTTAAATTTTTCATTAAAATTGTTCAGCAGAAGCATATACTGTTGATCGTAGGTAATGATCTCATGTCTTGCCTGCGCTGAACTTGCTTTAGTTCTGAAGGTCTTTGGTTTATTACCTTTGAGTTTCCCTACAGAATTCATTGTTTGTAAAACAAGGTGCTATTGCTTGTATCGCCCCAACTAGAACTTGCTTTCTGGTGTTAAATAGAAGTAACAGAAGCAGATGTCCCATCTAGGTCCCAAACGTAAAAGTGAAACACTTAGTCATTACAATACAACACATTGTCACCTACACGTCTTGCAACTCTTCTGTTAATTAGAGAATGTCTGTTTTTTTCCTAAGTTGATGAGTGCTTCTTATAATACTGTCTAATTCAACTCCTTTTTCAGTATTTATTTAGATGATCAAATCTACTTTTGATTATTACTTTCTTAACATTGTTGTAGCAAGTTCCTATGAACCCACCATTTGGTTTTAGACAATAAAAAAATTTCTAGGTCAAAGTTAAAAAAAAAAAATCAGAAAACTACACATCCATCAAATGTTCGAAGGGGGAAGACTTCTTTGGCATCGTTCTCCTAGCTCCTGCTCTGCCCATGGACTTGTTTTATAATTTTACTTCCTTTTCTCCTCCTCTGTTCTAAGCCTATATTTAGAGCCTACTCAGTTAATCCACTAAGATCTTAGTTCAATATCCCTTATGTACCTACATAGACACTTTCCAAATAAGGCTGCTTTCACAGGCTCCAGAGGACAAATACTGAGCCCATCACACGTGGAATAATGTTATTAATGATTTATTTATTATTAATCATTATTATATTATTAATAATTTTATAATTTATTCTTCCCTCATATATTACATCTTGACCTCAGTTTCCCCTTTCTATTCCCTTCCCAGTTCCTTCCATCTACCTCCTTTCACCCATAGATCCTCTCCTCCTTCATTTCCCATCAGAAAAAAAGCAGGCCACACAAGGATATCAGCCAAATATGCCATATTAAACTTCAAAAAAAAAAAAAAAAAAAAAAAAAAACCAGACTCATATGCTCATGGTAAGGCTGGACAAGACAACTCAGAGGAGGGTAGGGTCCAAAAAAAGGAAAAATCATTAGATAGCCACTACACTCACTGTTAGGAGTCTCAAAAGAATACCAACCTACACAGCCATAAAATCTATGCATAATACCTAGGTCATGCGGGTTCCCTGATTTTCGGGTCAGTCTTTGTGATCCTCTGTGAGTCTAGATTAGTAGATTCTGAGGGTTTTCTGTAATCTCCTTTGTACCTATGGCTCTTATAATCCTGTACAGCCCCACCCCTGCCTCTACAGGATTCCCCAAGCTCAAGCTGGTGTTTGGCTGTCGGAATCTGGATGTGCCCTTGTGCGTTGCAAGAAGAAGCCTGTATGGGTGTATGAGGGTGACTATGCTAGGCTCCTGTCTACAGATATAACAGAGTACATTGATCTTATAAATGCTGTATTTGTAAGTATTTTGTCTCTTGTGTTATTAGTTTTAGTATTCCATCGGTGGTCAATGTTTGTTTCTAGTCCTCCCCTTTCCTTAATGTCAAAAGTAATACCTATGTGTTTTGTTCATTTTTCAAATCTGTTTTAATGGTGCCTTTAATATATTTATACTTAATATAACTTCTCATACTGGGCTTCACATCTGCAATTTTCCATTTGCTTACGATGCTTCGCATCTCCTCATTATGTTCCTTACTTCCTGTTAACTAGACATTGTCCAGTGTGTCACTTTCATGATGTTTTTACATTTTTGGACCTTATTAATTTTGTCAGTGGTTGACTAATGACTCCATCTGGGTGTCTGAAACTCAGAACAACTTACTTTCAATTAGAACTGACTGGAGAAGCATGCAGAAGCTCTGTTTGCACACTTGTGATAAATCGCAAATATATATATTATAATCCTGTCAACACACAATTATAAATGGTTCGTTGCTGAGCTTGATTTTAAACCATAGGAAGAGTACTACAAACAAATCAAATGTATTTTTATTGCCATTTAGATCTACTGAGCAGTTAAGTTTACTATTTTTTTAAGTTTGTACTTTATGTGTGTGTGTGTGTGTGTGTGTGTGTGTGTGTGTGTGAGTATTTGCAATCTGGTGACTTTTCTCTTTAGTCTTTAGGGGGTCTGCTAGTTACAACACTGTGTCTATGATACCAGGAATTTTGCTACAGATAGACTTGCTGTCTGGCGACTCTTCATTCCTTTCCTCTTTCATTTGCCTCCCTGTCTTATTCTAGAATCGTGTTTTCCTAGTTTTTCTGCCTTTATGATTCTCCAGCTTTACCAAGATCTGCCAAACTACCGACATCTTAGGTTTACACTATTCTATATAGGTCGAGATGGTGTAATTTAAATCCACATTTTTAAACTCAGGTTTGTAATACCAAATGCTTGACAATTTTTAAATGATTGAACATTCACTTTAGTGTTTCTTTTTCAGCCCTTTATGGTTCTTGCTTATTCATGCATATGTTTCCTTTAGTGAATGCACTATATTTTCTTCTTTACTTAATATTTTCAGGGTTTTGTTGGAAAGCCGGATATTTTAACTTTATTTTCTTTAACTGGGACCGAGAGTCAGACCCAGGACATGATAAAAAATCTCTCTACTATTGAGAACTATCCCCGGCCATGACGCCTGAGTGTTTCAGATATGAACTGTATCATATGATAAATATAGAAGCCATCTTACTCTGTCCCTTGTGGTTTGAGTTGTCACTGTTTGATGTGCTTACTCTCTCGCATTAAGTTTGTGTTCCCTGTAGTGTGTAGCACACATATCTCTGTGTGGTAATCATCATGATCTGTGAGTTTATTGGTCTTATTTCCCCAGATGCCTTTCACTCTAGGTTGAAGAGTCTATCTGAGGTCTAGCATAGCACAGAGGGATGGTATAACCTCATGTTTGCCGACACAAGGTACATTGAAAAAGTCTCCATCAGCCAGTGGCTAGATGTCCGTCCTCACCTAGGAATGTGTTCAGCTGTGCCTACATACATGTCTTTATACTACCCTGGGACTATCAGAACTTTTCAAAGCCCTACAGTCGTCTTGTATACTTCCAACTGCCCTTTAAATTTTTTATCCAGGCTGCTGTTTACTTGAACTGGTATTGCAGCCTTAGGCAGCTGTAATGTTCAAGGCTTTTTGCTGAAGGTTTTTCTGCAAACACTCTGGGGATAGGTCTTTTCCTGCAGAGGGAGTTCCCAGACAGATCGAATAATGACATGATCCTATGAGCAGGCTTTTCCAGGGAGCTAACAGGTCAATAGTGCTCTACAGATGGGCTTTTCCCAGCCCTGGACCTCACTTGCTCTTCCTGTATTTGTGTAGCTTCTGTTTCCCACAGATACTATGATTTAAAGGATGCTGATTTCAAGAATCCTGCAGAGCTGAGAAAAGAGAGGGTAAAGTAAAAGGTTATAATTGTAAAGTTCAAATGATATGAACCAAATTGCTATTAGGAAAGTAAAATGTTATGCCTGAAGAAGCAACCCTACATTTAAGGATTTTGCTAATATCCGGAATTGCAAAAATTCACCCCTGAAAGATTGTTATTTTTGTTTGTGTGTGGGGATTTGATTTATAGACCTCACTTCACTATCATAGCAGAGCTGTGTCCATCTCAACTTTTAAAAGTACCGAAGTGTTTTCTTTCTCACTAAACTGACCGTCCTATGAAAAGACTGCATTAGGGAGCACCTGTGCAGAGATGGACAGACAGGGAGTGAGAGCATTGTCAGGGCCTCTAATAAGTGTTTACATTCATCTAGTTAGTAATAATTCAATGAACAATGCTGGAAGTAACCAAACACCTTGTAATTCCAATTACTCTAGATGTAATTGGAAAGCGAACAATACGCCAGTACAAGCTTATACAAAAATAGTAAGATGTCCTCTCTCAAAACCTACATGTATATGTAGATAATATAGATTCATATGCTTGACACAAGTGGTAACTACTGGCACAAGGTAGCAGACCCTAAGTTGGACATTGCAAATGTCTAAGAGGACTAAGGTGGATACTGAATTAGTTTCCTCTATTGAGGCTGAAAGCCAATCACATACCAAGATGTAGAAAACAATTGTCACAAATCAAAGACAGAGAATGGCTGTGACTTGGATATTATAGCTCTATGAAGTCTTAGGAATAAATGAGGCTTTACATAGTGCTGTGTAACTCCAGGTGATCTGGGCACATATCCTTTCATTTCTATAGTTAGTCAATCGATTTCCCTTCACATACCCACAGCTTTTGCTCTGTAACACAACAGTCACTGGGCAGCCCAGAGAATGTCAGGTGGTGAAGAAGCAATTTTCAATGGAAATCACAAAGGCATTTTGTTTCAGAATAAGAGAATTAGATCCTGCCAGGTAGGCTGGAGTTTCAACCAGGTGCTATTATTCTGAGATATAACATTGGAATATTTTACCAGGAGAAATAGTTAGGAAACAGATATTAGTTATATCAAAATGATTTAAAACTACATTTCAACTAATATTGGTCTTGTTTTAGCCTAATGTGCTGTATTTTTGGAAATACCTAGACTTTTAGGCCTCTTACAAGCTTCCTATCCACCAAAATCTACTTTTAAAGAAAAAAATTCTTTCCTAAATAAAGTGTCATCTTGTAGATTTTTTTTCAATATTCAGGTAGATCTCTTTCGAGAAATCTGAAGTTTTTTGTGTGCGTGTGTATGTGTGTGTGTGTGTGTAAAGATAGCTACAGTGTGTTCATAGACATTAAATAAATAAATAAATGCATATTTTTTAAACTGAAACAATCTCAAGGCTGGACTATATGAGTAGCCCTTGAATAGTTTGACAAAATTGGGAAACGTTTCATAAAATTTCATTTGAATAGTTAATAGACAAGGTATGGAGAAAAAAATAGGATAGCCGTGGGGGTTCTTGGGAATCTGAGAAACCTATGGAGGTTCTAAGGCCTGACATAACACCAAAAAGAAGTCTGCAGGGTCACAATAGCTCCAGAACAAATAAAGGGCAAAGAGCAAGTCTCATGGGAAGATGCTTTTAAAATGTGGCCTAAACTTGCAGTGGGAAATGCAGAACCGGTCTAGTCATCTCCTGTAACCAGTCAAGACTTCTAACAGAGGGACTAGGCCACCAAGTCAGCCACAAAATCTTTGACTTAAAATTTGTCTGGCCTACAAGACAGGCTGGGGTAAAGGGGGCATAGCCAAGCAATGACTAGTCCAGCTTGAGACCTATGTCACAGAGGAAAACCAACCTCAACACTGCCTGGAAAGGCTAAACCAAGAGTCTGGATAGCCCAGAGACAGATAAAACCAAACACAAATGGCATAAATTAAAATAAAATTTAAAAAGTCAACAAAACAATTCAAAATGGTATTTTGCTATAGTCATAGATTGCCTGTCCATTGTTATCAGAGAACCTCCACCCAGTAAATAATGGAAACTGTTGCAGAGACCCACAGTCAAGCATTAGGCAGAGCCTGGAGATCTTATGGAAGACGGTAAAGAAAGGATTGAAGAGGCCCAAGAGGTCAAGGACACCCCTTGAAAACCAACTGAATCAACTAACCTGGGCCCATAGCAATCCATAGAGAATGAACCGTCAACCAGAAAGACTGTATTGGAATGACCTAGGCCCTCTGCCCATATGTTAGAGTTGTGTAGCTCGATGTTCATTGGGGACTCCTGACAAGGGCATAGGGGCTGTCCCTGATGCTGTTGACTACCTTTGGTACCCTTTCTTCTCAGGGACTTCCCTCATCTAGCATTAATGGGGGAAGAGGTGCCTAACCTTACTGTAACTTGATATGGCATGGCTGATTGGAATTCATGGAAGATCTTCATTTTCCTACAACAAAGACTGGATAGAAGGTGTAGGGTGGGGATGGAGGTGGACACTGGGAAGAGAGGAGGGAGAAAACTGTAGTTAGGATGTAAAACTCAAACAATTAATCAATAGTCACTCAATTAAAAACTGTAGGCTTATTTGTAGGAGAGATTGTGGAACAGAGAATGACAAATCCATACATTTCACTGTCACCTCTCAGCCACAAGGTTGCTAGCACAAAACTCACTCTTGTTGAGATGTGAGAGTTCTGGCGCCGATGACAGAGATGCACAGCTCCCTGGAGGAGAAACACGTCATTGCTGAGCAGTAGTGACACCTACAGCCGACAGGCACAGAGGTCATGCCCAACAGCTGCCACTAAGGTCAGGCGGCATGCACTGGCCTGAAGCAAAGACGTATCGTTGCTGATTGAATCCAGCCCTAGGCTAGCCAGACACCAACAGAAAACCCTTACCACCAGCCTGTGCTGTTTCCATTGCTGTAAGAAGAGAATACAAAGTCTGAGCCTGGTAAACCTCAGGATGGCAGATGCTGAAGGCAGTGAGGGAATGTTACAGCCAGGAACTGACATAGAACCTTCCTCTGGATGTAATCTTTAGGTCTATACGTTATAAAATTGCTACTCTGACTTTTATGACTAATGTATACTTATAAGTGAGAATATACCATATGTGTCTTTCAGGCACTGGGTTACCTCACTCAGGATAGTCTCGAGCCATCCCATGTGAGAGAGCCAACCCTGACATTATGAATGATACTTTGTTAGGCTGGCAGAAAGGAATCCAGTATAACGGTCTCCTCAGAGACTTAATCCAGCAGCAGATGGAGACAGTTGCCGAGAGTCACAGCTACATATTTTGTAGAAGAGTGAGGAAAAGAATTGGGCAAGCCAGGGGCATCAAGGACATCACAAGAAGGTCCACAGAGTCTACTAACCTGGGACCATGGGGGCTCACAGAGACTGGGGCATCAATTAGGAATCACACAGGAGCTGAACCTTGACCTTGACACATTTGTACCAATGTACAGTTTGGTCTTCATGTGTGTCCTCTAACATGTGAGTCCAAACTGTCTCAGTCTCTCTTCCCCTATAGACTGCCTGGTTGAGCCTCAGTAGGAGAGGATCTGGCTAGTCCTGTTGTGAGTAGATATACCAGAGTGGGTAATATCCAAAGGGGGTGCTTCAATTCTCTGAGCAAAATTTGAGGGAAAAAGGAGGTGAGGGACTTGTAAAGGGGGGACTAGGAGGAGAGGAGGGATGGATGTGATAGGGATGTGAACCAAATAAAACTAAATCAAACATCAACAACAAAAGCTGATCTGCCTACAGCTGGGCCAAGAAGTCAGGACATATGATCCCAATGAGAGGATCCCAAATAGAGAGAGGAAAGGAAGAGGCAGCCATGAGACAGAGGGTCTAGGAAAAGTCTCCATAAGCAGGTTGCCAAGGGATTCATCAGGAGGATACACACAAAACAGAGCAGCAGAACTCAGACTGTAAGTAACATGGAACCAGTTACTGGGAAGAGGATAGCTCAGAGGATTAGAACATTGGCCCAGTCATACGGCTGAAATCCTCTCAACAAAGGTCTTTGTGTCAATTATTCGGGAGTTAGAATGAGGACAAATGAGGCTACCATTCTTAACTTACTGCTTCTACATACCTATATATAAAAGACACATACAAGGTAAAAAATGAAATAATTTTTAAAGAAAATAAAATACTAAGATTCGAAGAAGACCCCTTCAACTAAGTTGCTACCCCAACTCATATTCACACATCAGCTTCAAAGCCTTTCACCGTGGTACTTACAAAATGGTCACTGCAGACTTGCTTACAATGGAGACACTTGATATCATTCTTGAGTATCAGGAAGGATTCTGGACTCTGCTGATACCAGCATCTTAGCCCATTAGAACTGTGTATAAATGTCTTCTGTACACTGTAGGATTTGGGTAATTCCTTATGGTTACAATAGAATGCTAATAATACAAACTCAGGTCTTAGCCATGTGAGCGGAGTATTTATTCCCTTATTCCTGATTTTATTCTCTAAGCAATATCCATGTGGATCCTATTTTCAGAATGGCACAGATTGAGCTAAGTTCTGTTGCTGTGACTGCCAATTACTGCCAAAAATTGGTTTTTAGGAAGGTGAGAGAGAGAGAGAGAGAGAGAGAGAGAGAGAGAGAGAGAGAGAGAGAGAGAGAGAGAGAGAGAGAGTTTTTATTGGGTTGAATCAATAGTAAGACAAGTTCCATCCCAGAAGGCATGTAGGCTTGGTTACTATGAAGGACTACACTCACTTCTCTACTCTAATCCAGGCCTTTGTAGACTGTTTTAATAGGCCAATAGCAAATGACAACTGCCGAGGAAGGCTGTGGCTTGTGGTGTAGCTTCTGGCAGGTTTGTCACCTGACTCTCTGTAGGCCACTGAAGTCCAGAGAGCTGCACATGTCTTGCTTTGAACTCCAGATTCAGAGTGTGTTCCACAGGTGCACGAGGTCAGAGTGCTGTTCTTAGCATTTAAGAGGTGACATTTCCAAACGCTTGAGAATAGGGGTCATTTTCTATAAAGGGCTAATTTGTGCATATGAAATTAAAATGTTCACATTTTAATGAGGCCTCATTTCTTTTTATGAAGATGTACAAAGAGAGCAATGAGAAATTTAAAAGTCCCCAAATCTCCTAACCTGGGGTTTCCCCTTTTCTCTGGGCACTGCATAGAACTGTGCAGATGGGGTCTTAAGCAGATAGCTGTGTAGCACTTCCTGCCAAGCTATCAGATGACTTCTGGCTCCTTTGATCTGTTTCTCCACCTTTCTTGTAACCTTTGTGAGCAGTTGAATGATGCGTGGAAATTGAGTTCATCGCAGAATCAATGCATAGAGTGCCATGTGTCTGCCTGATGCGGGAGAAAAGGAAGCCTCAAAATAACAACCAACAGCTGTACACACTTAGGAATTTTTAGGTTGAATTCTATTTTCATTGCAAATAGGATACAACTAAAAGTTGTATTTAGCCCCCACTTCCCAAATGTTGCAGAAACAAGGCAACTTGTGATGCGTTATATGTACATACAACATTTCACACATCCCAGGTTAGTCTTCACCAAGCAGCTCAAGTCTTTCAAAATATCTCTCTTCACATCTCACTCCTGGTCCATTTGCAGGAAGATGCTGAAAGCAAAGCATTGTTTAATAAACAACATGCAGAGTGATTTTGGGGGGCTCTATCTAAACTGCACCGATATATTAACTCCTCTTCTTGGTCACTGAACTCTTGGCTACAGAGAAATCTATTTTTTTAAATGGATATTTGGTTGCTCATGTTTGAACTTGATTGATTTTAAATTGTATGTGCACAGTCAAGTCATCAGAAAACCAGCATTGGTAAACCAACTGGGGCAGGGGGAGGAGAAACCCGAGTGGCCTTCTAACATGAGGCAAGTGGACAAAAGGTGATGACCATTGTCAAAGAACCAAAGAGTTAAAATTAGAATATTGCCAGTCCTTCTGCCTTCTCCCACATTTTTCACATTTTCTGGGCTTCCAGATCTGTATGTTGAGCACAGGCTAATTGCATCATGACACACATGCCTAGAACCTGTGATTTTGGTCCCTATAGTTAAGGCTCTCCCTCCAGAGACAATGAACGCTTAAGTTCACTCAAGCAGAAGCTAATGTTCAAATATATTTCCAACAGTTGTTGAATTGTATTCATATAGTAAAACTTTCATTGAGTGTTCATAGAACATTTGACCCACCCGTGAGATGTTAACCACATTTGTCTGCGAACATACCTTTCTTATGGTTTTAATGGGCATGCAAAGAGTGTAAACTAAAAACTTGGATGCCAGAGGATTTGTGTTGGGGAAGTGCTCAGGAGTCTCCTTTAAGAATAAATTTAAGGAACCCCCTTAAGAATAGGTTGTTTCTTGCAGGAGTGAATTTCTTATACTAATAAGCTATTTCCTCCTGCACCATTCTCTCTATAATACAACATGAGGGTCCTTGCCAACCCCAACTTCTATGTTTCTGAACCTGCTGGATGAAGAAATTCTGACCAAACATGTTCATATTTATAAAGTTCCTATTTGTAGCAATATGATAGCAATAATAAGAGACTAAGATACTACACGCCTTTAATTTCATGTGTTTCTGGTATGTTTTTGTTTTGTTTTTGTCTCTTCCTGTGAATTACATAGAGGAGTTGACCTATAAATCTCTGAAGCAGAAAATGTTGAAGAGAAGTGGGAAAGATCACCATAGCCAATTCTTGCTAACGTTTTATTGAATTTTGGTTGTACATAAAGACCACCTTTCTACTGTCCCAGTACAGTTTGGTAAGCTGCCCTTGATTCAGAGACTAGACTGGATTTTGAAATTGAAATCTTCGGTTTTGTATTTGTAGTTGTCCTGTTGGAGGATATTTTTATCAATTGCCCTCACCTAAATCTGACTACTTCAAAAAGTTGTCCTGGGAACTTTGGTTTTATGTTCATTTATTCCATGGTCATGTTTTTCTTTGGAGAAAATTTCATGCTCTAGACAGTGGAGATGAATGTAAAACAGTTTATTAGATTCTTATGGTAAACACTTGTGGGTAACAGGAAGAATATAAAGGAGAGAAGGCAAGGAATAGTCTTCACACTGATTATTTATTAATCCAAGCCTCTAGTGTATTTTTGTGAAGATGTGAAACTTAATATTTATAAAGGAGCACAATAACAACAAAATAGCCTCATACTAAGTAGACAAAGTCAAATCTAATGTTCTAGCATGAAACAGAATTTTCTGGAAGAAATGGTAGGACATTTTTTAATGGTTTAGCCACTCAACATATGATGTTTTATTGGGCTTCTTACAGAATACAACACAAGTTACTATTTTATGGTATTTTAGTAAGCTAACAGGCAAGATCTCAAAGAATGGTGTGAGTGTGGCTGCCAAAACATGGTCATTATCAAGTTGAAAATGTTACTGAATGTGTAGAATATTACAGCAATGGGGTCAACACAATTCACACCCCTGGTGAATGTTGGTAAAGATTTCCAGTTGATAAAATGAACAACTTTAGTCTTCATATGCTCATTCTGTCTTACTTGTGGAAACTCCTTGTTGAAACAGTCGCTCCTGTCTCTGGCTTCTCGTTGACCAGCTATTATGATGTAGCTTTAATTGTATTCTTGTTGATTTGAGGTTAAGTGTCCCTGTACAAGGGTTTGTAGCCAACATGTTAACTCCTAATGCCATGTCACAATCTGCCTCAGCACCATAGCAAGAAATCTGCGGGTTATTCTTTTCCACATACTTTTAAAAATCAATGCGAGAAAGTACCAACAGGAACCATAGAAGACTTTGCAAGATGTTCTTGGTAGTAAGTAAAGATGCAGACCCACGTACAGGAGATGGTGCATCTGACCCATGACGTCAATAAAAACGGATTCCAGTCAAGCAGGGGAGATATCTTTAGTCTGAATTTTGTGTGCAATTATTTCAATCCTCAGTTTCACCCCAGGGCATCACTCTGACAACTGTGAGTTTGTGACTCTAGTGTTAAGGTAAAAAGTTGAAACCTAGTGTGATGTTATGATTATATAGTGTAATTTGGTTCAGGCTTCTAGGAACAGAAACTCAACTTTAATATTTACTTATAAAAGACTTCAGGCTAAGAGATTTAAAAAAAAATACCTAAAACAACAACAAAAGAGAAAAGAGTCCGTTTCCTTCTTATTAAACACTCAAACCTGATTCAGAGATGCATATGTGTATTTGTGTTTGACATGTGTGTGTGTGTTTGTGTGTGTGTCTATGTGTTTAGTTTTCTGTCACTCTAACAAGAATAAAAATGAGAACTCTTTCACTCCTGATTTGACTGCTACTGAATGGAAATATGTTAGTTGATATTTAGAGCAACCAACTGCTGATCCCAATAACTCTTGTCATGGTCTCCAGTGAGCATCACGATGATTCGTCTCCACCACTTCTGTGGGATGGCTGTTACTCCACTAGGAGACAGATTCAGTTAGACCCTGATTTCATATGAAAGATGTAAGTTTATGTTGCAGAAGAAAGTCAAGGCCAGCAGAGTCTTCCTTGTGTCCTGTCAGGTTCTTGTTGCTTTCGGTCCTATTATGATTTTTCCACTCTCGGGTCGATGGGTGAACATTGAAGAGACGTTGGAGCATTCCCATCACCACTGCTAACCCTGGAAATGTGATTCTTGTAACGTTATCACCTTTAACTAAGGTTACAAGAACCTGTGACATGCATCAGTCTGCTTTGTCAGTGCAGCTTCTCTCTCTTTAGTACAGCTTCTCTCTTTAGTACAGCTTCTCTCTCTTTAGCACAGCTTCTCTCTCTTTAGTACAGCTTCTCTCCCTTTAGCACAGCTTCTCTCTCTTTAGTACAGCTCCAGTTAGTTCTTTATTGACAATGCATCATTTCCACAGGAGTTCTCCACTTTAATGTCTCATGCTTTTGTGAAACCACTCTCTTCTTTAACCCTTTGTAGATGACATATTTACATATTTGTGGATATATTTTTTTAATATTTAATGCACAGTTTGAAAATTGTAGCATCAGTAACATTGTAATTAGTAATTAGTAGCATTGGATTACCTGACAAACTATTCTTGTACAAAGTGTCATATCTTTTGAATGATGTCATTTTATTCAATAAGTTATACTATTTTTGAAAGACAAAATGATTACAAGAAATTGAATTATCATCTGAAGAACATTGACTATATATCACATAAGACATAGCAATGATATACTGGCTTTCAGTTTAATTTTATTTCAATTCAGACAATATGTTAAATCTTTGGACCTTTTACATTTCTTCCTACGATTAAGAATGGTCTTTAATCTTTTCTTTGTGTTTGCTAACAAATATTCATGTATCTCAGTTTCCCATCTGCTTGGAACATTGTATATACTGAATATAAATGCCTGCGGAGAGAGAAGGCATTTTAGGAAGGACATGAATGTGGACATATTTCCTGTTTGGAGAGTGTCTTATCACCTAAAATGTACACAGCAAGTACTAGGTAGACAGACACACAGGCTGAGCCAGAAGCTAATGCTTCCTCTTCTTCTCCACAGTCATCCCTCGACTGGTCCCAACTTCTGATTTAAGCAGTGGCTAAATCCTGTACATTGAATCAGCCACAAAAAAAGACTGACAGTGAAGCCCACGTTCCATCCCACACAGTTCAACCAAGGACCTAGCCTATTCTTGAAAGCACTCTAAGTGGTCTCTAAAACACTTATAGAAATATACAATGTGATCCATGACAAGAACTCTGTTAAATAGAAATTTTCCATCTTGATATGTTTCGGTTATTGTCTTAGCACCAAATTAATATTTTAAACACCTTATAAATTGGCTCATAGAAGCAGCTTTTAAAATTGCTTTTATCTTAGTTAGCTCGTGGCGGTATCACAAAGCAAGAAAAGAAAGTGCTTTAAGGTCAGACATTTTGATTGAAAGAACAAGTTCTACGCCAAACAGCTGACTGATCAGAAAATATCCAAAAGGTATGTAGTCTCATCATGATACTTATGAAGAAATCCTCATTAATGTTACACAACCCGACAAGTAATAATACAGAATAGGTGATTTACCTTGGTATAGGAAGTTAAGGGTCCTTAGATTAGGAGAAGCCTAGTTAGAAAACCTGGAGCTACTTGGGACAAATGCCAGATTTTAAAGTGAGAATCTGAAACAAATACGTGACTTTGGAGAAATGGTCATTTTGAAAAAGAAAGGTGAAGAATGTAAGAACAGAGAAGGATCTGCAGTTATACTGCTGTGAACCGCCCTGCATGGTGCTGAGAACCATTTCTTACAGCAGCAAGCACTCCCGAGCGCTGAGCCACTTCTCAAGCCCCTGATAGCAAAACTGTTAAATACTCATTATGAAACAAGCATGTGCACGCACGTGATCAGATATGATTTATAGAGACTTCCAATAAACACATGAAAATAGCTCCTGTAAAGTAAGATTCTCCTTATCAAGTACAATGGCCTAAAGTGTTTCTTAAAATCAACGCTATTTGGTTAATGCTAGAAACAATGCAGAAAAACACGGTGAGTCATTCGTTATCCAGAAATTTAGAATGTCAGTGTTAACTTTAAAACCCCGTGGTAGAATCTGTAACATTAAAGATAAAAGTGTAATGTAACCAAAATGACTGTATTCCTGGACATTTAGTCTGGAGAAATGAAAACTTACACACATACAGAAACCTCTTCACCAATGTTTATGAGCTCTTCCCAGTAGACAAACACTGGCAACAGCCCAGGTATTCCTTTGGACGATGTGCATGAATAGACAAGTTGGATTGTCTGGGTCATAGAACACAGCTCAGCAATAATCCTGAGTGACCTTAATACAAACAACTGTCTAGATTAATTTTCAGACAGTGACAATGAGCCAAAAAGCCAGCCCTAAAAGTTTACAAGTTTACATCCACTGAGAGTGTTTCCACTAGAGATTGAGGAGAGAACAGAAGGAGCTGTGCCAATAAAGAGGCGACAGTAAGAAATGTTTTGATAATGGAAATATCCTGTGCCCTGATTGTATCAGTATTAATATCCTGGACAAGGTGCTGTACTCCAGTGGTGTGAGGATTTCCACTGAAGGAAAATACACAGATGAAGTCTACAGCTACAGCGCAATGCAAAGCTCAAGTTTAAAAGCCGGCATGGCAAGGCTGTGTTTTCCCAGACTTGGCATTCACATTACACATCTGTGAGTCAGACCATGTGCTCAGTCCACTATAGTGATTCACTCACTTGGTCCTCAGAATAGTCCTGTGAGGCAGGTGTCTGCTACCCTTGCTCTGAATATGAGCAGACTCCATGCTGAGGCAACATATCTGACGCCAGTGTATTATGTGAAGGGAATAGAATTATTTCATTTCTAAGATGAAAAAGTAGAGAGAACAACTTACCATCTGGTTTTAGTAACCGTCAATTCACGACAAGTCCTGTTTTATTCAAATCCTTACTTTCTCCCCATCTTTTGCTTATTTTCCGCAATTTTTTTCATATCCTATTTTTTAACTATATTTGAAAACCTATGCCTCAAGATAAGGACTATTTTTAAAAACATCACCTTTTAGCCTGGCTGTACCTATAAAAATATAAATGATAATCTTTCAATATTATCTAATAAACTGAGAAGATATTTTAGTTCAAGGCTTCATCATTCCACAGTGATCTTTTTAACCAAATGCAAATCTAATATCTTCTAACCACCCTCAGCTACAAAATGAAAGCCAAGTACAAGGACAGAATAGTACAGTAAAACATTGCCTTATGCTGAAGCAAGATTGATCGGTGTCATCCTACCGATAGCCAGGGAAGAGTGCTAAATTAGAACTGAGTCCTACACGGAGCCCTGATTTCTCATACACTGATGACTTTTCCTTACTGGACGTCGTGGTTCCAAAGCTACCATACTTTTTAAATGATGTTTTTTCAGAAAACATTTGATCACAATTTTTACTCCGTAGTTACTGGTCTTAAAGTCTATCACTACAACATTTCATTTTCTTCTGATTTCACTCACTGGTGGGGGTCCATTTCCTTATTTATTTAATTAATGTAACATGGTAAATGTCTGGTGTGCTTGTGCAAGGGAAGAGAACGTGATTTTGGGAATTTGAAACATTCATACTTTGTGTCACATTCAAATTTATACTTGGCAAAATAGCACTGCATTCTGAAAATTAATGTCCATTTAAAGCATTTTTTATTAGGAAACATAAGAAAAGATACGTGCTTCTGACACATTTCACGGTTACAAAAACTGATCGGCAGAAGAGTAAATATCCTCACAAACATTGTAAATGACAAAATCTAAGAGGTTTCAGACTTGGTGTCATGTATGAGTGCTACCAAACTCAGGTTTCCTGGAGGCCACAAGTGTGCCAACAGGGAACAATGTCTCTGTACTTAAAGTATATTGGGAGAATAAAAGAATCAGACTAGTAACCATTAAACTACAGTTCAGGTGCTGGATTGGCATACTGAGATTTAAATCTGTATTATTTGCACTGCCTTATGTCTATGTATTCCCTAGAGTTCAATAATAAATACCAAGTTCTGTTAAAGCCAAGGTATATGTTGACTTATCTAGACTTTCTATAAAATAGAATTTCTAAGTAGCTGAAAACCAGTCCACAGGTCTGAGTGGTTTAACATGCATTGACTTACATTTATTTCTTAGTATTTACAGCCCATATGTTTAGACAAAAGATAACTTTGTGAATTCTGTCGTGAAGCAGGTAGCTGCTCTTTGGTAATGTCCCAGATGGGCAAATAAATGCCATTCGGCACTTAGCACCATAACTAAGATTTCCTTTCCTAAGGAACTCCAGGGATATAATCCACCGCTAATTGCTTTGATTATGACTTATCTCACCTCTAATCTCTATGACCCTTGCTGAGTCCATTTTTGACTTAATGAGCCATACCAGTAAAGTTTACACCGTCCTTTGATAAGACTTACTAAGATGTTCTTATGAATTAAGATATTTTTTGTTCAAACTGTGCTCCTTTCTACTACAGGAGGTTGATGACTTGGCACCTTTATCTTAAACTTTGCCATTCATTTGCATAATTATTCTTTAAACCATGTTTATGTCTCTGGGCATTTAAAACTTTCAAATATTAAGGTTTCTTTTTTCTGTGCTAATTTTCTTTGCATTTGACTGCTAATATTATAAAGATATAGAGTTCAATGACTTCTAGTTTAAATGGTGACCAAAGCTAAAAATTGAAATTTTAGTCTCATGCCTGAAACAACTGAAATCAAGAAAAATGCATGAAGCAGGGCTTAACAATTTTTTAAAATGTGCCTTTTATGTTTCTGTGAAATGGGACAAACCAATGAAATGAGTCTATTGATTTTTCCAACTACCTTCCTAGAGGACATTTCCAGGCTGATGTTCTGAATGCAGAGAAAAAGAAGCAGAGGAGAACCACAAGACCACAGAGCGAAGATCTGAGATAGGACTCTTAGCAAGGGAAGGGCTCAGTGTGCCTACAGAGGACTGTTCTGAATAATTTGATTTGAGAGAAATACAAAACCACTAAGAACAACTTTATCCAACAAAACAGAACGGAAAATGAGCAAACAAAACTATCCCTGAATGGTAAACAAGCCACATCGAATATGTCATACCCTTATAGCACTTAGTTTTAATGTGCTTTAATATTAGTCTCCTGCTACTGTGATTTAGGGGGTAGGAAACTTCTTTTGCTTTGTGTGTTTGATTTTTTTTTAATCTGAAAAAAATAATCCGAATTCCTTTGTTTCTGAAATAATTTTTTCACCTAGAAGGTCACAAATACATATGCATACATATAAGAACACAACAATTACAGTTGTTCTATATTTTAATAACTGTTTTGAGACAGTTCGCACTTGTGTCTTGACACTTACTGCTACTTTTAATCCCTAGCCAAGCGTTCTAGACCTCAAATTGTTTGTATCCTTGCATTCATATTCTAGGGCTTTCTTCAGAGATATCATTAGACTACTTAGAATCAGTCCGTGATTCAACCTACAAAAGCAATAATAGCAGGAAACAGCAACCACTATTCCTTGATGTCTGTTGACATAAATGGACTCAACTCCCTAATAAAAAGATGTAGGCTATCAGACTGGATATATAAACAAAACTCAGCATTTTGCTGCATTCAAGAAACTCATCTCAGAGACAAAGAGAGACACAATCTCAGAGTAAAAGGTTGGGAAAAAGCTTCCAAGAAAATGGCCCCAAGAAGAAAGCTGGAGTGGCCATTCTAATATCAAATAAAGTAAATTTTCAACCAAAAGTTATCAAAAAGATAAGGAAGGACACTTCTTACCCATTACAGGGGAAATCTTTTGGGAGAAACTCTCAATCCTTAACATATATGCTCCAAATACAAAAGCACCCTTATTCATAAAAGAAACCCTACAAAAGCTCAAATAATACATTGCACCCTACACAATAATAGTGGGAGACCTTTATACACCACTCTCACCAATGGACAGATCAGGGAAACAGAAACTGAACAAGGACACTGTGAAACCAGCAGAGATTTTGAACCAACTGGAATTAATAGATATCTACCGAACATATCATCCTAAAACAAAAGAATACACCTTCTCAGCACCTCATGGCACCTTCTCGAAAATTGACCACATAATTGGTACAAAACAGGCCTCAATCGATATAAGAAGACTGAAATACTCCCATGCATCCTTGCAGATCACCATGGTCTAAGGCTGGTCTTTAATAACAACAAAGACAACAAAAACCCCATATACAAATGGACACTAAACAATGCTCTATAAAACGATAGCAGGGTCAAAGAAGAAATAAAGAAAGAAATTAAGGATTTTCTAGAATTCAATGAAAATGAAAACACCACATACCCAAACCTATGGGATGCAATGAAAGCAGTACTCAGAGGAAATCTCATATCTTTAAGTGCTTCCAAAAAGAAACTGGAGAGAGCATACACTAGCAATCTGACATGACATTGAAAGCTCTAGAACAAAAGGAAGCAGATACACCCAAGAGGAGTAGACGGCCAGAAATAATCAAACTTAGGGCAGAAATAGACCAAAGAGAAACCAAAAGAACCATTCAAAGAATAAACAAAACCAATAGCTGGTCCTTTGAGAAAATTAACAAGATTGATAAATTCTTAGCCAGACTAACTAAAGGGCAAAGAGAAAGTATCCGAATTAACAACATCAGAAATGAATGTGGAGACATAATTAATGAAACTGAGGAAATTCAAGAAATCATCAGATCCTACTATAAAAGCCTATACTCAACAAGGCTGGATAAACTGGAGGAAATAGATGAATTCCTAGACAGATACAGGATACTAAAGTTAACTCAGTACCAGGTAAACCATCTAAATAATCACATAACACCTAAAGAAATAGAAGCAGCCATCAATGCCTCCCAACCCCCCCCCCCAAAAAAAAGCCCAGGACCAGATGGGTTCAGTGCAGAATTCTATCAGATATTTATTAATTACCTAATACCAATATTCTCCAAACTTTTCAACAAAATAGAATCAGATGAAATACTACCTAACTCATTTTTCGAAGCCACTATAACCCACATTCCTAAACACACAAAGACCCTACAAGGAAATAGAAATTCAGATCAGTTTCCCTTCTGAACATTGATGCAAAAATATTCAACAAAATCCTTGCAAACCAAATCCAGGAACATATCAAAATGTTCATTCACCATGATCAAGGAGGCCTCATCCCTGGGATGCAGGGATGTTTTAATATACAGATAACCATCAATGTAATCCTCCAGATAAACAAACTCAAAGAAAAAAAACCACATCATCATCTCAATAGATGCTGAGAAAGCATTTGAAAAAATTCAACTCCCCTTCATTTTAAATGTCTTGGAAAGAACAGGAATCCAAAGTCCATACCTAAACATAATAAAAGCAATATACAGCAAACCAACAGCCAACATAAAACTTAACAATGGGAAGCTTGAAGCAATCCCACTAAAATTAGGGACTCAACAAGGCTGCCCACTCTCCTCCTCCCTATTCAACATAGTACTGGAAGTCCTGGCTGGAGCAATTAGACAGCAAAAGGAAATCAATGGGATACAAATTGGAAAGGAAGAAGTAAAAACATCACTACTTGCAGATGACAGGATAGTGTACTTAAGAGACCCCACAAATTCCACCAGAGAACTTGTACAGCTGACAAACAAGATCAGCAAAGTGGCTGGATAGAAAATTAACTCAAACAAATCAGTAGCCTTCCTATATTCAAAGGACAAACATGTGGATAAAGAAATTAGGGAAAAGATACCCTTCACAATAGTCACAAAACTATGAAATACATTGGTGTGACTCTAATTAAGCAAGTGAAGGACCTGTGTGACAAGAACTTCAAACCTCTAAAGAAAGAAATAGAGGAAGATCTCAGGAAATGGAAAGATCTCCCATGCTCATGGATCAGAAGGATCAACATTTTAAAAATGGCCATCTTACCAAAAGCAATCTACAGATTCAATGCAATACCCATCAAAATCCCAACCCAGCTCTTCATTGAGTTGGAAAGAGCAATGTGCAATTTCATCTGGAATAAGAAAAGACTTAGAATAGCGAAATCCATCCTCAACAACAAGAAAACATCTGCGGGAATCACTCTCCCTGACCTCAAGTTATATTACAAGGCAATTGTGCTGAAAACTCATGGTACTGGTACAGAAATAGGCCTGTGGATCAATGGAATAGAATAGAAGATCTAGAAATAAGCCCTCACGTATATGGTCACCTGATTTTTGACAAAGGAGCAGTAAACATTCAACAGAAAAATGACAGCCACTTCAACAAATGGTGTTGTTCCAATTGGCTCTCAGCATGCAGAAGAATGAAAATAGACCCTTTCTTATCTCCTTATACAAAGCTCAAGTGCAAGTGGATCAAAGATCTCCACATTAAACCAGGTACACTGAAACTATTAGATTAGAAAGTTGGGAAAACCTTAGAATTCATAGGCACATGAGAAAATTTCCTGAATAGACACCAGTGGCTTCTGCTCTAAGGGCAAAGATTGACAAATGGGACTTAATGAGATTGCAAAGTTTCTGTAAGGCTAAGTATACTGTCAAGAAAACAAAACGGCAGCCAACAGAGTAGGAAAAGATCTTTACCAACCCCACATCAGATAGAGGCCTAATATCCAAGGTATACAAAGAACTCAAAAAGCTAGACACCAGAGAATCAAACAACCCTATTACAAAATGGGGCAGAGAGCTAAACAAAAAGTTCTCAATTGAGGAATAACTAATGGCTGAGAAACATCTAAGAAAGTGCTCTACATCCTTAGCCATCAGGGAAATGCAAATCAAACAACCCTGAGATTTGACCTCACACCACTCAGATTGGCCAAGATCCAAAACTCAGATGACAGTACTACCTGAAGATCCATCTATTCCACTTCTGGGCATATACCCCAGAGACACTTTAATACACAACAAAGATATATGCACCACAATGTTCACAGCAGCTCTATTTATAATAGCCAGAAGCTGGAAAGAACCCAGATGTCCTTCATAAGATGAATGGATACAAAATTGTGGTACATTTACACAACGAAGTACTACTCAACTATCAGAAACAATGACTTTCTGAAATTCTTGAGAAAATGGATGCAATTAGAGAATATCATCCTGAGTGAGATAACCTAGTCACAAAAGAACAGACATAATATGCAGTCACTGATAATGAGATACTAACCCCAGAAAGCTCTGAACACCCCAGAAACAACTCAGAGACTATGTGAGGTTCAAGGAAAAAAAAAAGAAATAACCATTATGCTCAATCCTTACACACCAAGAAAACTTTGACTAATTCTGGGTTCCATCCTGTTTTACATGTACTTTATGCTCATTGTAACTACTGAGACCTTAATGTACACTACCAAACCTTTGGGAAAAAAAAAGCCAAGCACTGATAAAAATGTATTCATATACTTTTACGCAAAAATGCTTAAAATTTGTTTATTTATCTTTGTTTTTAAAAATAAAATTGTTAAAAATAAAATAAAAAACAAGTGTGGTGTCTCTGACCCTGATTTGGAATGGAAGGTGATGTCTTCTGAACTTGTAGCCACTGTGATGTCTCCACTGTGTAGACTAACCTAGAACCATGACAGGAAACAAATCTTGCTCCTCTCAGTTGATTTTGCCAGGGCAGTTTGTAGCAGCTACAAGAAATAAAACTGTTGCATTTGTTCTCACTCACTGGGGCCTTCAAAGTCTGGCTATTAATTTGAAGTGGCCTTAGGAGATTTTTGTTTTCTTCCTCATCCAAATTTGCTTTGATGGGATAAAATGGCTAATGAATTGCAACTAATATTTTTAATTTGAAATATATTACTTCGGTGTGTTTGTGTGTGTGTGTGTGTGTGTGTGTGTTTGTGTGTGTGTGTGTGTGTGTGTGTGTGTGTGTGTGTGTGTGAAGATATTAGTATTCTGTAATGATTGAAATAGCATGTTGAATTAATATATCTTTTGTCTGGTAAACATCTTGTAAGTTCTGTGTTTTCATGTCTAAGGTTAAAACACACAAAAAAAGAATCTTCCTTCAATATTTTTTTCAAACTGTCGTGAAAAACACATACTTTCATTTTGTACTTGATCAAAAGATATATATATCATGCTTTTATTTTAATTATAATAATCCTACTATATTATACTTTGAATTTTTATGGAACGTTTATATACCTGCTGTCCTATTAGATTGACATAGTAGTCAATGCATCGTTGCTGTCATCACCATGCGGTCATTCCTAAAGCCCTAGCAGCTTTCTACCTGAAAATGTTCAATAAATATATTTCATACCATAAATGGCTCAAACAACAGAAAAGCATATTTTTAGTAAAAGGCACAATAACAAATATGTTTTTGATTTTTTTGATATTTTGACAGCTAGAAGGGTTTTTTTTTGACATCTAGAAGACTTATTGTAATTCGAAAAAAATGAAGTAAAAGCCCCTAAATCCTGATCCATGTGTAAATCATCCAAAATTTAAGACTACATACACAGTAGAAATGAAATACAACTGTGTTAAGGGTAAATGCACTGAAATCACAGAACTGAAACTTTAATTTGGATTAGAAAGACAGATATCAGAGAACAAAGGCTTAGGAAAGGAAATATAACCAGACCAGTCATACCTGAGCTATGCTTATAGTCAAGGAAGGTTTAGGGCAGTGAGGGGTACATCAGAACATTGGGTTTCACTTGGTACACTGTGAGGGGCCATATGCAAGTTAAAAGCAGAGCTATCTAACAAGTGACCACCTTAAGCAGCACAAACATCCATAAAGATTTATGTAATCCCAAGTTTCTTTATACATTTCTATATTGACAGGCACATAGCTCATTTTCTACATTGTAATAATAACACAAACACTGATGTACAAGTATGTGTAAGACATGTTGACTTGAAGTCCACGAGGTGAACAAACAGGACCAGTATATGTGTGTCATGGGGTAGATAAATCTGCAGATATTTTAGGAGTCTTAAAGTAGATTTCCATGGTAGATGGCCTAGTAATAAAGTAATGATGGGAACAAAGCAGAGTAACCGGGGAGAGCAGGGGATTAGAATAATATTCCCTAGTGCATCATTTGCTAGTATGAGAATTGTTCTAGGTAACCTTGTGCCACATAGCATGAAAATTAAACAGCCATTGTCTGAGCAGTTTCAGAATTGAGTGCTGAGTTCCCATATCTGATGAGTCTTCTGATCTAGGATCACACAAGTAGGAGTTTCCAGGACCCTACAGAGACACTGGGCCAATCGGGGTGTGGCACCCCACCCCTGAGAAAGTGCAGGCTGTAGCTGTCTACATTTCTCAACTGCCACATCCACAACCTTCAGGTTTATTGGTTCAGATGAAGGCCAGTGCAGTTCCCCACTACTTTTAGAAGCTAAGAATTAACCTGTAAAAGTGCTGGCCCCTGACATTTTCTTGCATCAATGGTCACCATAGCCAGAAGACTCTCCTCAGCCTTGGAAAACTTCCTCTGAGTTGTATTTGGTCTAGGAGACTTTTTTCTCTTATTCTCTCCTCTCCAGGTTAATAACTGTCTTGTATTGTGAGTGGTGTTTTCCTATCTGCTTCTTCCAGGACCCAACTAGAAATACTAACCTTTAGAAATCTGAAACATTAGCTGTAAGAAGGCAGATTTGTAGGATGATCAATTTGTAGGTGACAATCCTCTAAAGGGAAAGAGACAAAATCAGAACCAGTGTCTGCTGAGCTACACAGAACAGCTGGATCCATGGTGACAGAGGACACAGAAGTGAGCGAGCCACTGAATGACACGGAGGGACCATAGGAAAGAACCAGCTGACAGTAGCTTTGGGCTTATCACAGAGAGGATGAGGAAGGCATCATGCTGAGAGCACACAGAGTGAACGGATTCTGACACGGACATCCCAGCCCCCATTCCCACCCATATGAAAACATTAGGGAGCCAAGCATGATCTCTGGAAGGCAATATAAGCCACACCTCACCACTGTCTCCTTCTCACAGTAAAATCAAAGGTGAGCTGAATTAAGTTGCAACTCTCACATCTTGAAATGAGGTTGAGCGTGTCTGAGACAGAAGTCCTGTAGACACAATGCAAATGGTATATTGTGTCAGTTCTTAGTGCTCCATTATCATCGAGTAAAATGTCTAACTATGCGACTAATAATGACAGTCGTTAAATAGAAGAATAAATGTCATCTTGATCTTAATTTCGAAGCTGACGCTGAAAGAGTATCGTCAAGCTCTGAGTATTCGATGTCTTTCTATGTAGCTAGAGAGGACATACAGTTGTAGATGCTTTCTAGATCCATATAGATGGAGAGGAAATCAGCTATGGGGCAAGACAAGGATGACGTCACAGCATTGCCAGGAGGAGGAGCATTATGCAAGTTCACACCTGCATAGAAGGAAGTCAAATATTATACAGGAGATAACTCAGGAGGAGATTTGAGAGTATTAGTTTAGTTGTTTCTCAGTAGGGTGATAAACCAGAAAGGAGCTGGGTGCTTTATTTAGGAGCTGAGGCTGGGGGTGGGGCTGGGGCTGGGGCTGGGGCTGGGGCTGGGGCTGGGGCTGGGGCTGTTGTGTTTGCACAGCAGAGCTTCGGTTTCCAAAATGGCGGAGACTCCGGAATATCACCAAGTATGATGAAACTGTCTAACTTTCAATATTCACTCGTTGGGAAAATTAAAATAATTGCATGATGATAAAAAAAACTTATTCAGAGCATTAAAATACTAGGTAATAAGTATACGGAAAACTAAAAATATAATGCAAAAAAACTAGTGTATATTTAGCAAAATGGTCATTAAAAATGTTAAAAAAATTATTGCAAATGTTTTGTTTATCTGGATGAAGAGTCTCAGTAGGAGAGGCGTGGATATGGGAGATGAGTGTGATGGGTGCACTATGTGGAATTCCATAATATCAATAAAACACGTTGAAAACAAGAATTATTTAAGGATCTGGGAGGTGGCACAAAACAGTTGTCTTATAAGAAGAGGAAATAAACCCAAAACCTGAGCATCCTCATCAAAGGAAGACATGTCTCAGGGTGCTTAGAAACCTCAGTGTTGGGAAGCAGAGATGCTGGATCCCAGAGAGGTGGCGGGCCAACTGCCTATCTTAAATAGCCAGCTTCAGACTTGGTGTGGTGCCTGTCTCAAAGACAGTAAGAGGGAGACCTATGGAGGGAGATTCTTAACATCCTTCTATGGATTTGCATACACTGATATATACGCCTGATCACCTATGTGTTTATGACACACACACACATACATGTGGAGTGATGTGCGTATGCACATACACAGAGACATAGACACACAACCCACATGCAAGCACACACAGTCACATATACATACAAACCAGAGAGAGAGAGAATGAGTTGCCTAATACTTGACACAGCAGTCTGAGTTGTCTGACATTGAGATGTACCCCATGGGCAGGCACTAATGTGTCACACTATTAATGACATTGTGCTGTGTTTACAGACAGGAGCCTAGCACAGAAGCTCTCTGAGAGGCTCTACCCAGCAGCTGACTGAGACAGATGCTGACATCCAGAAGCAAACATTGGACAGAAGTTGGGGACCCCTATAGAAGAGTTCAGGGAAGGATTAAATGCCCTCAAGGAGATGGCATTTAATAATTATTAATAATGATTAATAATGATGATACCTCAAGAAGATCAATGGTGTCAACTAACCTAGACCTCTGGGAGCTCTCAGACTGAGCCACCAACTTAAAGGAATACAAGGACTGGTTTGAAGCCCTGACACATGTATCAAAAGGCCTCATTGTGAGAAGATGAGCTTAATCCTGTATGAGTTTGCCTCATCAGGATGGTGGCATATCAATGGAAGGGGGGCGGGGGTGTTCCCCTATCAGAGGCGAATAGGAGGGGGATAGAGGAAGGAATTCTGCAAGGAGGGACCAGGGAGGGGAGATAACATTTGGGATGTAAATGAATGAATGAACGAACGAACAAATGAATAAATGAATTGTTGTCTGATATGTCCAGGGTTCTTAGTTACATTCTCAGAACCATTGAAAGAAGAAGCTGATGAAACTAAGTTGTGTGACAAATACTTGCCCCTTCCTCTCGGGTAATATATAACACATAGAAAAGTGGGTTTTGCTCCTTGGTAAATCGTTCTACTCCTTTCTGAGTCTGACTCGGTTCTATCTATTCTAGCTCTCGGCACCGTGGGATATTTTTGTGAGTTTGCCATTCTACAGGTTTTCGCTTGGGCCCTTCACTCGAAATGTACATCCTTTCTGTCAAAATCATTTTTTCTCATTTATGTCAGTAAATTTGCTTTCACTAAATTCCCCTGGCTATCGGGGCCAACTCTCCTATGGACACACTGCCGACATAGCCCGTTCTGTAACTCCATTTATTTTCAATCTGAATTCCACTATCCATATTACCACTGTTGCTTTCTTTTTGGCACATTCATCTTTTCCCCCCGGGTTCTTTCTGTGAAATGATATTTTGTGGCTGTTAAAGGTCACATGGGTCTATCACTGAGAGGTGAATAGCATCACAACACAAGATTTTAACCTAGGGATGGGACCCAAACCACAGATGGACAGAAATTTATCGCTAGTTACTCATAATTAAGTACCATAGTAACTGAAATAAAAACCGTATTAAATTAGTAACTGCAAAGTGAAAAGTGCCTCGCAGTCAGAATGTTTGTAAATTGCCATTTTCAGTTCCATGTTTGTCTATCTTTTATTTTAACTCATATCTTGGTTTTGTGCTGTATTGAAATGAGGAATATATTTTCACATTGATCTATGACTAGCAAGCACATGATATACAATCTATAAATCTCAGATGATTTTATGAACAAATGGGGAAAACTGCCCTGTTGTTCCAAAGCTACCTAGTGGATGACCATTCTTGTACACTATGTAAAAATATGTTAGATAAGAAACAGTGACCACCATAGATAAATTACCAGGATAAACTTTTCTATGTTGGTTCGAGATCTCAGTTTCTATATTTTCTAACTGTGCAAATAATTTGACTCTATGCTTCCATTTTTTGCATCTCCTCTCCCCCACAAAGACCTGCTTGTAATTGCCTAGAAGCATGATAAGACTATCAAAAACATGGAGGAAAAGGACTGAAGCCCTGAGGGCCAGCAGAAAAAAAAAGACCTAAACAGGCAACCTCAGGAGGTAGGCGGTTCTGAGGACCATCCAGAATGTACCAGAGACCTAGGAAGTGAGAGACTCTCAGGACTCAAAGGGAGGGACTTTAGGTGGAGTGCCCTACAGTAGGGAGAGAAAGCATGTAGAGCCCACCTCCAGTAGACTGTGGGCCTCGCTATGCCACAGTCAAACCTCTGACCCGTAATTGTTCCTGTCTGAAAAAAACTGCAAGGATGGAAATGGAGAAGAGCCCGAGGAAAAGGAGGTTCATTTCCAAAGTGAGATCCAGCTCAAAGGGAGGCCCCAAAGCCTAACATTATTACTGAGGCTGGGGAGCGCTCCAAAAAGAGACCTATCATGACTGCCCTTCAAAGAGCTGAAAGAGACAGATGCAGATATCAACCAACAAACAGAAGCTGCTGACCCCTGTGTGAAGCTGAGGAGGAGGAAGACCCTCTAGGAGGACTCCCAGGCTCAATTAACCTGGACCTCTGAGATCTCTCAGACACTGGATCACACACCAGCTGATTTGAGGCTCCCAACACATACACAGCAAAGGACTGCAGGGTCTGGGTTCAGTCAGAGAACATGCACCTAATTCTCAAGAGACTGGAGGCACCAAGGAGTTTAGAGGTCTGGCGGGTTGGAGACATCCTCAGGGAGACAGGATGGCAGAGAGGAGGTGTGGGATGTGAAACAGTCAGAGGGTGAACTGGGGGGGAAATTTTAAAAAGAAGAAAAAATGATAAATAAATAATAGTAATTAAAAAGAAAAAATAAAAAAAAGGATTTTAACAATATAAATTGTGAAGTAAAAGTAAGCGTGAGCACACAGCCATGAAAGAATCACGTATGACCTCCTCCATCAGAAACACTGAGGAAGATGGAGAGGAAGGAATGTGGGAGGCAGAGAATCAAATGTAAATTTGTAAAATGCAGACTGCTGGGTAAAATTACCATGGAATTAGCTTGATACAAATTCAGTTTATTTTGTTCCGGGCTCCCCTCTCCTTTCATGAAAGGGGAAATTGCTAGCTTTAAAGGGACCCACTAAATCATAACTCCCATCTCCTTGAAGAAACAGACCCAGAGGCTGGGAGCATGATTTAACCACAGAGGATAAACTAATGTCACAAATGACCTTGACCTCAGCACGTTCTGAGTCTTCTTGTAATTGTCTTATAAAATGACAGACATCTTCTTTTGTTTTTTGCTACACGTGCCTAGGGCACAGCTGTAAATACTCTGCCAACATGAAAGGTGAGGGTGATATGTTTTTTAAGTTGTGGAAAAGTATGCAGACTGGACACCCATGGTACATGCTATCCTCAGATGGGCATTTATTTAATATATTATCAAAAAGAGCACTCATTATTAAAAAGCTGGATAAATCAGGAACTTTGACTATTATATTAGTTGATATCCACACATAGATGTAATTAGCTAATATCTACAAGTAGATGTAATTTTTTTCTGTTCTATGCTTTATAAAGCTGGTGCAGAGCATGGGAGATAGCTGAAGGGAAGTGGTGTGATTAGCTGACTACAATGCATTGTATGAACGAAGGAAAGTAACAAATAAAAATTATGTTTATAATAATGTTTAATTTTTTATTTACTTTCACGTGCCGGAGGCTTTTGACTGCATGTATGTTTATGTGTCACTTGTGTGCCATGTGTCCAGAAGTCAAGAGAGGATTTTACATACCTTGGAACTGGAATTAAAGAATGTTTTGAGCCACTGTGTTCATGTGTTGGCTGAATCACATCTTCTGCAAGAGCAGAAAGGGCTCTCAACAGCCATATCATATCTCTGACCTCTTTTATTACATTGTTTTTTAATTGAATATTTTGTTTATTTACATTTCAAATGTTATCCTCTTTGCCAATTTTTCCTGTGAAAAACCCTTACCCCATCCCCCCTTACCCTGTTTCTACGAGGGTCCTCCCCCACCCACCTACGACCCACTCGTGGCTCACTGCCCTAGCATTCCCCTACACTGGAACATCAAGCCTTCACAGGACCAAGGGCCTCCTCTCCCACTGATGCCAGATAAGGCATCTTAAGCTCCTATAGTCCTTCCCCTGACTCCTCCACTCGGGTTCCTGTGCTTACTCAGATGGCTGGCTTTGCACATCCGCATCTGTGTTGGTCAGGATCTGGCAGAGCCTCTCAGGAGACAGCTGTATCAGCCTCCTGTCAGCAAGCACTTCTTGGCCTCAGCAATAAACAACAATATATTTTCAAAAAACACTTTTAAAAAGATGTTGAAGGGACCAAAAAGTAAACATTGTACAACTGTTGCTATTACATTGGTAGAGACTGGATTGCTCAAATAAAGGCCACTGCAACATTCAATACGGCAACTAAGAATTGCTAAAGATGTTGAGGGAAAGAAAGATAATATGCCTGGAATATTGATTCACTTTCAATGCAGGGAAAGCTGGAGGCATTTGTTGCACATGGTTACGTCGTCTTAGGAACTGACATCTGGCTCTGAGTCAACAACCTTGCATGTCTTTAGGAGTCCTGCACAAGAGAGGAATGATCCATTTCCCTTCTGATCATGGCAATAATCTCTACAGCATTTGTGAAAATGGCTAGAACCACACCTCTCTCTCTTCTTTTCCATTTTTTTTCTAAAGTGAAAGAAACAAATGTCAGGCTTCAGTTTTAATTAAGCAATTAACTAAAATGTTATATAGAAAAGACAAGAAAAAACGTCAATTGTTCAATTTAATTTTAATTGAATGAAATAAGTTAGTGAAGGCAAGCGTCTGCTCCATGAGTCCTTTTACGGGACTCAGAATAGATTTTGACAGCAGAGACAGAGGTAACATCAAGACTAATTCCATTTAATTAGCAGTGCCCAAGCCTTCTAACTGAGTAGCGATATTCTTATTAAATAATACCAGAAGTGCAATGGATTTTGGCCTAAAGTAATGAAGATGTGACCTCTACAAACAAACATTTCTCTAAGCGTGTTCTGCATACATTCAGAAGAGTACGTTTACACCCAACTGTTCCTTCAGCCAGTCTTTGAGGGAAGCATCGGGGTAGCTCTCCTATACACAGGAAGAACAGGCACACATTCCAAACAACATGCCTATTCCAACCCTGAGCCTTGTTGTCAGCACACCACTTATCTATTGTTTTCACTTGTGGACAAGGTGTTTTATTGACATGTTCTGCAGGCTAGGTGAAGAGACCAGCTGGTTGGTAGGAATTCAGTAGAAATCAATGTCAAAGGACAAAAACAACATGGCTGCCCAGTCGGCATCACCACCTTTGAAAGTGCAACTATGATTCTTACGTCAATAACTGTGGATGGTAATCAGTCTCAAAAGTGAGCAAAACTAGAGGCAATTATCAGGATATGATTGAGTCTCTTCTTTCCCTACCAAAAATGTGGTAATGAGGGTCTTCTACATTTGAGACAACACAGTCCTCTCATTACCACAAGCCAGTGTATGCAGTGATTTCAACAAGGTATATATTTGCCCATCTCACATGTTTGATGGTGTTAGGAATATGCTACCATGGACGTTTTCGGGAGACTTGTTTAGTAAAGAAAGGAGTGAGAGTCTGAGGCACATACCCTGGAAGTGGAAGCACAGGCAGTGCAATTTCATTCACAGGGAGTGTGAAGTTCAGTTGGTTCCAATTTTGGTCAACACCGGATGATTGCCTCATTCTTGGTATGTGCACCCACTCATGATACTTTTAATGTTCGATTCTCTTGATAATGAAGATACAAACTCCTGTTAAGTTCACTGGCCTTATGGGTTTTTTTAAGGGGGGCGGTGAATGCCGTTTTAATTATTTTAGCCATTTGTACAGGCATGTCCTTATTTCCTGAGCTTGTGGAGGTTCATGTATGCTGGGACGTCATCTTTTGTCAAATGGATGCTATCTAATTTTTCTTCTTCGGGGTATGTTTCCTAAATAGGATATGTAACTGTGATTTTGCTGTTGAAAAGGCAAAGTCATTTCCTAAGCAGTTTTGAATTTTACAATAATGCATGGTATTAGATTTTCGAGTCAGGAGTTTTGTTTTAAATTTTTAATTATATTTACATATCTCCTATGGTGATGGAGGTGACTTCATTGAGAAGTGCCTGGGAAATCAGTAGGATCCTTCTGGATGTGACCTCAGGGGCTTTGCAGAGGGGATTATGTAAGTTGGACAGACTACCAGAAACATTGAAGATATTCTTCCACAGGCTGGCAACCCGACATGATGGAATGGGGGTGAATTGCTGATGGTACCCTTGAGGAACAGGAAGGGAGCTACTGAAGACATCCTCCCAGGCTCCTAAGTTCTGAGGGACATGATAGAAACTACTCCTCTTTCCCCTCCTTGTCACTAAAGCTCTGAGTCAAAGTAAGTCTTCCCTCCTTTAAGTTGTTTTGTGTCAGGACAACAAACACAAAACTCTACCTGGTAGGCCCACAGTCATGTTTCCTCCTGGAAAGGGTTTTAGAGTCTCTACCTAAAATTGGTTTTTTATATAATATGTGATATTATATAGTTTTGTGTTTGAAATTTCCAGTTTAAACACAGGAAGTAGGAGTGGAAATAGGAAGTGTGTGTGTGTGTGTGTGTGTGTGTGTGTGTGTATACTATAGTCAAGTTTTACAAGAAAAAAAAATCAGTCTTTAAGGGAATAGAATTCATTCTGTTCATGAGAATAGACAAGGAGAACACAACAAGCCAGTAGGAAGGGAGCAAGTATTGCAGGATGAACGGGAAGAAACTTTAAAATTTATCACAGCATTAAAAGCTCAGCAGAAAAAGGAGGCACGTTTTACAAACTTTTTGTTCCATGATTCTTCCTTGGAAAATGATTCTGTTGGCACTCTCAAGTCCTGTAAAGTAAGATAAAGGCTGCTTCTCTTTCCTTGTTTTAACTATGTCAATAAATCACCGTAGAGAGGTTTTCCTTTTTTTTTTTTCTATGTTTTTAAAATGCACTATATCTTTCCTCCAAATTAATACCCATTTTGTTTTACTTGGGAAAGGGTCTTGTTCTTTATAAAGATCCAACGTAGACTCTACTACCCACTAGCAGCAATCCAAGTTAGCTAATTACAGTGACCAATGTCAAGATTCACCCTGACATTTGACAAAGCTAATGGCTTCAAGACACGGAACTTCCCTGAATGAATTGTTTTCCATTCTTCCTCATTTTCTTCATTTTCTCTGTCTAATTTCAAGTGTCTGTTCTCTCTGCCCTTTCAATAATTCTATGATACCTCAGGACTTAACTAAGGTCTGAAAGGGCAATAGGAACTCTTAACTGTGGAGACATCCCCCAGACCCTCATTAAACTTCTGTTTACCCAGAAACAAGTGTTTCTGTGATGGCTTTTGGCTCTTGGAGCCTCAATCAGCCACCTAAACTTGCTTTTGTGCCCATGTACACATAGTTCAATGATTTTCTATCATGCAAATGATTGAAAAAGGCTTACTTATTGTCATGTTCTTTAGAAAATTCTTTCAGATTTTGAGCACATTTGCTTCTTTCAACTACATGATCATTTTCAGGACATAAGCAGAAATAGATAGATGTACTTTATTATTTTAGTATATTTGGGGAGTACATGAATAAAATTGCTTAGAGCTATTTTTCTTATTACAACAGCATGTAGGAAGCTATTTTTTTCGAGTTTTTTTTTTTTTTTTTACTATAGGCAGGTAAAATGTAACGTTATATTCAACATTTAAAGGAAGCAATGCCACTGGAAAGTTTTCTGTAACATAGTTGATATCATCTTATTTGATAATGCACAGTGCAATTACAGATGATATGTAAGTTGAGATTTCATAATCTATTTCTTCAAGTTGCTATAGAATTCTCATTCAGAGTGGCTTTTTGCAGACTTCATTAAAGTTCTGTGTTGAATTTTAGTACTTGCAGTTAACAACTTATACATTTGTCATCACTACAAATTTCATTAAATTAAATATCTACATTAAAATAATTTATATCATGACTAAATATCCCAAGGACAAGGGAATAAGATAGAAGATGTCTTCTCTTTTATCTTAGTGAATCACAGTAGTGATTATTCAGAAATAATTTAAGATAAATTGTAGGACTATTCATTAAAACTTTTAAAACAAAGAAAGTTAGAAGAAATGTTGTCATCCTTACTTAGTTGGCTATTGTGAAGACAAGATGACAGTGACACCAAGTGAAATACGTATTGATGTAGGAAAAAGAAGATTAAAGGCAATGAGACCACGTTTAATTGACTGGCTTTTGTCACACGATATTGAGTGAATAATGGTTTATATCTTAAATAGTACTTTGTATAAGAAGAATTGAGCAGAATGATGTATAGATCAGGAGATAATCATAGACTTAATAATTAGATTCTATTTCTACTTCTGATATGAGGAATGCTCCTTAAGTAAAATGGAATACTTTTCTTCCAAACCTGGGTCTTCAGAAAGAAGGCATGACTTTACAGTGAAACGTTTTTAGCATTACATACTAATCAAAGATAACATGAAATTATGATTAATTGGTTAGAAAGACAAGAAGAATAGCTCTCCTAGCTGTACTCACAGAGAAGAACACACTCAGCAAGTGCAGTTTAGACTCTGAACCAGACCTGTGACAGGGTAACCAGGCCCTTGGAGATATAAACCATCCCACATTAGGAATAAAATTTTATGAATCTAAAATATTATTCTACAAGGACATGAGAATTTTCCATAATATCTAGAGTAGTTTTTCAAACACCTTAGAAGCCAGTTTAAAATGTTTGACTATTAAATATAGCAGGTAGCAAGGTAAAAAGGTCAAAGGTTACAAGGTCAAAGGTAACAAGGACTAAAATAGATTTAATTTTGCCTTGTAAAGCAATCGTCTTGACATTATTATAATAGAGAAATGGAAAAAAACACAACTTATTTTGTTTACCTTTCTTTCTGTCTTCAGGAGTCAAATAATTCTAACAACTTAACTATTTCTCATATTTTACTTTAAAGTTTAATATAAATGGACTCATAAGGAAAGCTGTCCTTTAGGGAGAAATTTGTAGGAAAGAAACAGGGGAGCCAGGACAGATTCCAGGACATCAGCAATGGCTCCCATTGTGATAGTCAGTGAGTGCTGAGAGTACCTCAACATACATGACAAAGCTGTCAGACAACAATCATCCAAGGTAATACAGCGGGGCATAATACACCTTTATCATTTCAGTTGGGACAGAAGCAGGTGAACAGGTACTATGGATTCTTCTTAACACTGACATCCATGTCTAGAATGATGCTAGATATAGTTGACACCAAATGAATGTCTGCATGAACGGAGAGAGTAAGCATTGTTGGAGATACAATATAAAATCTTGTTCTTATTATAGTTGATGACTTAATATAATCAAAAAAGTTAATAACAAAAAGGTAAAAAAAATCAGAAAATAAAAAACCCTAGAAGGTCCAAATGAAGGCTTTTCTACTTCTATTTGATCTTTAGGTCCAGTCTTAACATCTCAATTAAATGAATAGAGCTTAAAATAGTGTTGTGAGATCATTGCCATTTAAGGCATTAAAGAGTGTTACAGAGATGTGTTATTTACATCTTCCATCTCCTCATCAGGAACTCTCATCCTGATGCCCCTGGAGAAGCATGATTGCCCCCAAAGCATTTCTTTTTTCAGTGTTTTGTTGAATTTGAATTAAGATTCCCTAAAGTAAATTGACTCCAGGCATCATAAGAACCCTAAAGCTTCCAAGGGACTTAGTGAAACCTAAAAACTCAATATCTCCTGAAGGAAAACCACATGTCAGACATATTATTCTCTGTTATTGTGGGTTCTTTCACGTCTAATTTAATTTAATATTAAAAAATCGCATCCTGAATACCTGAGCTTGGTTTTCTCTAATAATATTTCTAGAAACAAGTAAGGCAACAATAAGATGACTAGCATAATTAAAATATCATAATTTTTGAAGATACAATGTTTACATTTCATTTATGGTACACATTGCTGTATGATCTGTAGCGTATTTGCCTTTGGCAATAATCTTTGATGTTGTTGCTAGGCGAATGACACAGCCTAAAGTATCTTAGAACAAAATGATTGAATTTCACAGTGCTACACTGCAGACCTAGTTCCCATTTTCATGGATCATGCTTAATCTACACACTTTTTGATGATGAGTTTATGTGTGTGAACACGATAGAAAACACTCCCATTGTTTGAGGACAAAGAGGGCTGTCCATCCTTGGTTGTTTTTCACTGAAGAGATAATAACAGTATGAATTATGATGAAATTATTATGGTTAAAGAAAAATGTTCAGAAAGTATATCTAGCGAGTTGGTCCTCATTCAGTAGAAGTCTCTTAGGTCATTCACATTGACCATTGCATCATAAGCAGAAAGAATAGGAAATAATAAAGAAACGTTTCCCTTGCAGTGTGCCCCAACAGGAAATCCAGGAGACAAGGCTGCCTATGCATGTCCTTTGTCATCTCGCACATTGTGAATACTCTATGATACCATATAAGCAGATTAGACGTGAGGGAAATGAAGCTGTATACAGGAAACTGTGCTCTGGAGTTGGGCAAGGAGTTACACTCCAGTGAGCGAAGACTCTACCATCTTAACTCAGTGAGGGTACCGAGGGCCAAAACATTTTCTTCGGTTGAACATTTGAAGATAATGAATGGACTGATCTTGTTCTATCTTAAACCAATGTACGGGGCTACTTTCTCCATTGCAACAAACACATGATGACTTATCCCATGGGTTTCTGAAGAGGGTCATGGGGATAGTGTAGTGGGAATATTCAGTCTACCATTACTGGAGAAGGAAAAAAGGCCATTCATAACTTACAGACATGTTACCCACCTCGTGAATGTTCATAAAGACACAGACCTACCACAAACCTATCCTGCTTCTCTTGATAGTTAGTTGGCTCCAATTACTCTTTAGTATGCTTGCTTGTTTTACTTTACCGGACAAGCTTCTACCTCAACTGTCTCTTTCTAGATTGAATTTTTATCTGTAGATGGAACAAGGCCACAAGTAGCACATGGACAGAAGAGAGGTGACAATGATCCCTAATTCAGCATTTACACCAGACACTGTCTTGCTGTGTGCATGCAGGTTTGTTCTTCATTACTCTGTTCTCTTGGCCTTGTAGAAAAATCTCACATTAATGATTCTTTCCCTGGCCAAGCAAAGGGATTGTGACTTACAGACTTAATACTATCTACCACCATGTCTATTCTCTTGATGGTATTTCCATTTTTACATGTTCATTGTTCTTCCACTACATTAAAAATTCCACAAAGGAGGAGCCATTTCATAAAAACCGTGAGAGGGAAATCATGTGGCAGTTTAAGTTGTGCTTGAAAGAATTGAAGAAAGCCCATATTTCTGCTATAGATTGGATATTTAATACCCCAAATCCATGGAAATTACATAAATGCTTCCTTTTGAATATCAAATATTAGAAAGACTATAACTTGCATTCTTCTTGTTTTAATTAAAAGACAATATCCATGTATATCCTTTGAATTCTCATAAATGCTTAGTGAAAGTTTTAATATTTTATCATAATGATGAATACCTAGAGGAAAAGACTATGAGTGAGGAAAAAACTATAAACTTAGGAATTTAGGAATCATCTCAAATTGTATCTGTGACATTTGGTTGCGATTGCTTGTGATGGTGTGCACAGTACTTACCAGTTGTCTCATCCCTTCTATGTCTAACATATAATGAAGCATATGGACTGCATATGGACTCTCACTGTGCACCAACAGCAGTGCCTTTTTCTGCACTGCTCAGACAAATACATCTCACCATGATTCGGAGTAGCTTCACTTAGAAAGTTCAAAGTTCAGAAGAAGGAGGAAGCAGAATGGAGCCATCGCTCCCTTTCGGCCTGTTGCCTGCTCCCCATTAGGCCAGCTGCCTCTGTCTCATTAGGCCTATTGCCTGCTTTTCATGAGCATCACTTCCTCAGCTTCATTAGGACCACTGCCTTGCCTTATTAGGAACATTGCCTCATTTAGGCCAGATGCCCGATTTCTTTTGGAACCCCAGCACGTGCAGCTATTTTTATTGATGTGGACAGACATTGGTTGTTCACCATCTTCCCTAAATACATGATAAACAGAGCTAATACATTCTCTTAGGACTAATAATAGAAATAAAGCAAAAATGTTCCCAACAAAAGCATTTTTCCAACCTCAGTTTCACCCAGCCACCCTCATCTATTAGGATTCATCAGCTTCTTATGGTTTGAAGTCATGGTAATATTACCTTTTCAAATCAGTCATATCTTATGAAACAACGTTGCAGCAGAATGAATAAACAGAAATTGGTGTCATTAATTTGAATTCATTTGAATTAAAACAAAACTAATTACTTGAAGGATGGTATTAGGATAATTAAATATTTTAGATTTTTTATGTTTATTTATTATACATTAAGAAAGCAGTGATCTCAGTCACAATGTGTCTTTGGTAACTACAAAAGTGAATATAGGTTAGTATCCTTAATTTGTTCATATGAAAAATAGATTATACATTTAAGTCATTTCAAAATGACTGCCATGGATGTATAAATAAAAGCATTTTGTATACAAAGTTTGGTGTTTCCTTGCATAACTTACATAAATAATTGCCAGAAAGAAATGTTTTTCTTCCATGTAAAGAAAATCTTTGTATATTCTTAGATTGATTTAAGTAAAATTTAGGAGTTTTAATGCTAAGAATTGGCTCTTTGAAAATATGGAAGACAGAATTTAGTTTCCACAAGAAAACATCAACTGACATCTCGGGTGCCCTCTGATTATATGAGTATATGTATATTCTATAAGCATGTTTACATTAATGCATGAATTTTAATAATGTTACAAAAATGTGCCACATTGTGTTGGAACACTTATAAAGTGACTCATGTTAAAAAGAAATACATTTTCAAATTGCTTACAATTATTGACTTTGTAATAAAACGAAATAATATTCAAAACTTGTTTCTTGGATATACTGGGAATATTATTCATTATTATCAAGAAGACATCATCATTTCTTTGATAATCTGAGATTATACTTTGCACAAAATTTTACATTTTTTTCACTTATTTTGAATCATGCAAAATGAGTTGAAATTACTATAGGCTGTAATTTACAAACCAGGGCAAATACATTATCATAATATCTGGTTTAGAATCAATAAATAGCCTCTGATTTCTGGCGAAGAGACTTTTAAATCATTCTCTATTTTAATTCAATAAATATGACAAGATACCATTTTCTAATTCCCATTAATGTCACAGATGTATTAGTGAGTCTGCTTGCCTATGCATGTTAGTATAGGGTAGTACTTTCACCTGGTCAGATCTAATGGCTCACGCTCCATTCAAGGACTCCTACCTCACACAGGGCAATTTAGACCTAGATCTTGAGAGCTTTGATCTTCAGTTTTTGACTTTATTAGTCATTTGCATCTGGAAATATGATGTTCAAAATCTTTTATTCTTGACAGTCGTGTTTAGATGTGTTGTTCATTCAACACTTGGCTTAAGAATTATGACAGACATATTGGTTCAAAAGACATATTCTGATGAATTGTTCTGTTGGCTGGATTTATACATCACCAGCGATCACATGCCATGGTGTATTACTTGTCAAAATGTTGTCTCGCCAACCCATAGTCACAGATTTTGCTGGATCATATTATATTTAAGCACTCCAGAAAAATAAGCACTCTACCTCAAAGCCTTGAGAGAAAAAGGGTGCCACAATGGGGGTAACTGTCTACTGACACTGATTGTGACATTCATTTTGAAGGCCAGATTGCATGCCTCAGGCATGCCTTGATTTAAAACAAAGAGTTTGGGACACAAAGACCCTCTTACTTTCCTAAAGAAAGCTTGAAGATGACAAACTGCATTCTTTAAGAATCCTGTATCTTACATAGGCAGACACAACAGGACTCACTTGCTTTCAGGAAAATCAGTTGCCTTGAGACTACATTTGAATTCTTTTACTTTTCTTAATCTGGAAAGTTATACCAGATAAATGTAGTTTTGTGAAACTTAACCTTTGATTTTAAAGTAATTTGATAGAAATTCTGACAGTAAAGATTAAGCGGAAAGGCTCTTCTAACACTGTTTCATTCAAATACTGATGTTATTTTTAATATAAAGCTACATTATCTAAATAGACTATAAATGAGTTATCCACCCATTGGTTAAGTCTTTTAATCGCTGTGACAGTTTGTATAAACTAGGCTCAGGGAGTGGCATGAATAGAAGATGTGTCACTATGGGCATGGGCCTAAGACCCTCACTCTAGTTGCCTGAAAGTCAGTATCTTCTAGCAGCCTTCAGATGAAGATGTAGAACCCTCAGCTCTGCCTGGATCATGCCTGCCTGGACGCTGCCATGTCCCTGCCTTGATAATAATGGACTGAGCCTCTGAACCTATAAGCCAGCCCCAATTAAATGTTGACCTTTATAAGAGTTGTATTGGTCATGGTGTCTGTTCACAGCAATAAAACCTAAACTAAGACAATCAGTAGAAGTGTTTGCTTGTGACAGACCACTATCAACATTGAGGTGAAGGAAGTGGCAGAATGCAGTTTATAGCTGCAGTTGGCTGAGAGGGTCCAACACGCCTCTGGTAAGTGTAATTGAAAAAACAAATGCTTTTTTGGTTTTCTTCTAATTATCTGGATTTATGATCACCTTTCAAAGGCGTTACAGGTATTCTTGACTCCCGTAGAGTGTTGTAGGTTGCAAATATAAAGACATATATTTAAAAAGTAAGACAAAAGTAAGGAAAAGAAGAGGTGGAGGAGAAGGAGAAAGAAAAGAAAGAGTAGACAAAAGAAGAAGAGGAGGAAGAAGAATAAAGAAAAGAAGTAAAGGGAAGGAGAAGGAAAGAAAATGGAGGAAAAGAAGGACAACAAGAAAGAAAACAAATCTTAATGTACACATCCCTGGTAAGGCATCTGGAGGTAGTAACTGGGTTGTGGTTGTAACAAAAACATTTCTCTTTATTCTTCTCAACATGTACAAATATAATGCCAACCTTCCATTAAGATATGTACATCTGACTTTCATAGTGGAATAGTTTTATAGATGCTGTTGGAGAGCTTTGAAACATCACTGGGAGCAAATGATTCTATTCTGATTTTCTGAACTATCATTTATCATGTAATGAATTGAAATCAATGTAGAGTATTGCCCATTCCTTTCTAATCTCTTTCCTTAGATGATTAAACCTCAAGTCTGCCCCTCTGCCCTTTTCCTTCAGGCTGTACCTAATGATTTCACTTCCCATCACAACCCAAATGGAGACTCCGCCTGACCCTTCTTGGTCATTGTTGTCCCCAATTTTATTTCCACCCAGTATTCCCACCCTTCCTCAGGTGGGCTTTGCATCCTTCAGTTCACAAGTCAGCTTCAGGTCAGCTCTGTCAACTTGTAGTAGGTAAACTCTATTCGACTTGCTTCTATAAGAAGTGAGGAAAAGCAAATACTTTGTGGAAACAGAGGAAGCCAATAAAAGCACACCTCCTCAGTTCTGTTAACTTCATGCAAGCCTGCTTGTCCTCTCTAGAACTTTAATCACCTTCCCAACAGCTTATCCCAGACACAGCACTGGAGTTCCCTCACTCCACCCCCTAAATGCTGCTTCTTTCTTCTATAACATCTTATCTTACAAGGAGGAAGGGATTTTTGTCTTTATTTAACCTAATAATAGCTTCCAAATCTCCAATTCCACATTTGTCCCATACTTCCGAGGGGACCTTTGCTCATTTTTCAATGTATATCTTCTCCATAATCTATTGATGATTTCACAGCACCTCATGGGCTTCTGACTGATTGACACTTGCTCTTCCTAACTTTCTGAATAATCCTCAAGTTCCCTTTTCAGTTTCAACCAGAGCTGTTTTGAAATGCTGACAGAAGTTTTTGGCACACACACAATAGTCATTGAACAATAACCTCAAATTCAACAACTATTTGTTGACCATTCTCCCCGGCTGTGGTGCAGATGCCAAAGAAATGACTAATAACTTGGAAGGTAGCCGCAGCTGATAGAGAGCCACAGTCTCTACATGAAGGTAAGACAAGTCTGCAGACACTATTAAAACACATAAGCATACTATATGTGTTTATATGTGCTTAAGACTTCTTTTTCTTTTATTTCAGTGGTAGAAACTGAACCAGGAAATCTTACATAGAAAACCTGTACTTTTGGCTAACATTGAACCCTGGCAAACAGAAGTAATGTTTTTTGGTAATGACCAGTACCTTTACCATGTGGAATTATACCTAGAGGCCAATGATACTGTGCTGACAGATGCTTTCTAAACTGTCGAACTGTTAAGTCCATGGTACAATCCTATATCATCATCAAAGGACTTCCTCCAGGCCAGGCAACCCTGAGAGATGTTAGTTTTAGATTAAAATCCTGATTACCTAAGCTCCAGAATACTAGACTAATATTAAGGTTGCTGAGTTAGACAGTTTGATCAGCTAAAGCTGAGTTTACTTAAAGGAAAAACAAAGGAGTGGATTTATAAGTTTGAACATCAAATAATTTACAGTTTCACAGAGTTGGGCTCTCTTCAGATGTTTGCCATGTTTTTTAACTTCATATGTGGTTCCAGTCATTTTCCTGGCATGTTATAGCCTTACATGCAGTCTGTTTTGAGATGAGGCCCTCTTACATCAGTGCCTTCAGTCATGTATGGCCCAAACATGGCTGTATAGTGACTTGGTTCATGACCCTTTATCCATTCCATGAGAGCTCTTCATTGGAGTGGGGCTAAGTTACAACTTTAATATATTTTAGTGGTGCTTTTTTTGTTTTTTTATTAAAAGGAAAATGCAAGAAAAAATATGTCATGGAGATTGATTGTAATGGCCAGCTGTTACAATCTCAACGGAAGTATTAGAGCCCCTGCCTAAGGCGCACCAAAGAGCGCCAAGCCTCAGAGCAGCTCAGCTCACCCTACGAAGCACCGAAGCACTGTGGCCTGGAGTGAAAGCTGTAGTTTAAAAGTCTCCCAGAGACCCATTATTTGCAAATCATTGACACAACAAACTGTAACAACTCTGGTCCCCCTTGTCAATGTGTGCTTGGGGAGCTTTTCATCCACCGAACCTCACATGCTCAATAACATTTCATACTAAAAATCCTTATGAAATTTCTGAAGAAAATGAACAACTGTGCATGAGCCAGAATCTACTCTTGACATTAAAAGAAAGAAAATTAAAATTGATTAGGTGGGCTGGTAGTATCATAGGTGAGAATGAACCCTCAGAAGTCCAAAGTTAGTTTTCATGTTTCCATATTGTTTAAAACAAAGCCAACTGCTTATTCAATTTTCTAGCAATAAAAAGCATTGAAAACATCCCTGTTGGCAAGCCTTCTCCTTTCTTCCTGCTAAGATCTTAAAAAACAAACTAATGGCTTTCCCTCTAAACTCAAGGAGAGGAAAGTACCGTTCTGGAGTGTCAGCCTGTTTGCCAAGTTTGAGCACACAGAGAATTTTCACTGCTGAGAAACTGACTTTTAAAACAGAGGATTGATAGTGTCAACAAAGAAACAGGTTGAGCTGTCAGTAGTCTCTGCAGGGGTATTCTTCCTTAAAAAAGCATATGTATATGTTTGAGCCACTAATATTTTAATACATGGTACAGTATCATTGTAGAATGGTAATTTGGTAGACTATTAATTGGTCTCTAGACTTAATATTGTTTCTAAATATGATAACACTGGGAAGTCTGTCCAATTTTCAGAAGAAAATAAAGCATACTCTGTCAAAAGACAAGAAACTAGAGGCATCTGAGACAAGGAACCAAAATTTAGGGATGTAGATAGAACAATGAGAAATGTTTGATTAATGAGGGTGGAGATATTAGAATTGGAAAATGTCAAGATATGTAGTCAAATGATTGTGAAAAAAGCCAAGGCACAAGAGAAGACTGGCTTGTATATACATATGTGTGTAGCATATGTATGTGTGTGCGTGTGTGCATGTGTGAGCATATGCCTGTGTAGTAGTAAATATTAGAAGATGAAAACACTAGTCCTCGCTATCACTGGCGTTGTAGAGCCACATGGCATCTGCGGGGTGTTTTTATTTCAATCAGCAAAAACACCTCCACTGGACTAGCTAAGTTCCCCATTTCCACCCCATTCAGCTGCCTGCTACTCTCTGGTCTCAGCAGCTGCTGTCCCAAGGCTCCCTGCTGTGGACTCTGCTCACACTCCCAGCAACCTGGTAAAATCAGAATTCTAGAGGCTTTGATTCATCAATCTGATTTATATCAGTAAATTCTCACTCCAGAAAACACCCACACAATAATAACCTTAGAGTCAACTGATATTGATATAAACTGCCCAGCTAGATAAGACAAATTGTCCTGTAATTATCCATCCCCTATAAGATAAGCATAGTTACCCACACATATTATTAACCCACACGGGTCAGGGTCTTCCTCATCATTCTCCATCTTTCCTTCTTCTCTTCCTTCCCCTCTTTCCTCTGCCTTTCCAAAACTTTCTCTGCCTATCTTTTTCACTGCCCAAACACAGCCCTTGTCTCATCTTGTGCCTGCCCTCACCTGCATATAAAGCATGTGTGTGTGTGTGTGTGTGTGTAGTGAATATATATGCTGTAGATGGTGACTCTTCATACACTTGTTGGATCTACTATTAGTTAATATTATTATTCACATATGGAAATAGACTCATTCATGGAAATAGACTCATTCTCCCAATAGCTAATATTCGTCATCTTCTCACGTGCACAACAAACCTGTAAATCACAGAAACTATGAGAACAGTGAATACCAAAAAGCCAAACTGTATTTCTGTATTATTTTAGTTCATTTTAAAATAAAATATTTTAATATGCAGGAAACATTGTTTCATGATATTATGATGAGTATGGTTTAAACTTATTCTAGTCCAGCTATTTTGTCTTATTAATGTAGTTTGTTCTTATGTTAGATGACTGAAGATTTCATGTCTGTACATCATGTATTCTGGTCACCAATTTCCCTACCCTCTTCGGTTCCTGTTACCCCTCCCAATCCCTTCTCTTCCTGCCATTCCTTTTGAGTTCCCACTGGTGCCTGATGAGGTCAGAGGGCACAAAATTGAAGACGAAGACTCCTTATTTTCCAGAATATATCACTAGAAAGCAGTTCAACCATGAGAGGGTGGATTTCATAATTAACATTTGAAAAACAATGAGGCAGTGTGTTCTCTTAAGTTTCTGTGTCATGTGTTTGACTGGTTGTGATGTGTTTGGCTGTGTAGTATATACATGCAGTACCCATGGAGTCCAAAGAAGACATCGTATTCTTTATAGATAAATGTATTGTGTGTATCTGTAGGGGCAACAACAGTACCTGTATAATCTGCAAGGGCAATAAGCATTCATACCAATCAAGTTCCTTTTGCCAACCTTCATAATTTACCTTTATACAGTACATCTATTACTGTGACATTTTTCAACTTAAAAAATAAAGATGAAACGAAAAGAGAGGCAGTCCTACTGTGTGTATTTTAGATATATATATATACCTTAGGTCTCCTTAAATACTTCAGACATACTTAGATTTCTCTCATTCTTTGGAATTTCAGAGATGGGAAAATAGAAAAATATACACTTTATACTTCTAAATATATTACATACGTTTTGGTAGTACCTGAAGAAATTTTTTTTCTCTGTTTTATACAGGGAAGGAAGGTGTGGATAGCAGTTACAGGAAAGAGCCTGGATATTCCGTGAAACCACCATAAAGCATGGTCTCAATAGTCCTGAGGTTGGGAAGCTTTCAAGAAATGGTGAAGATTGGGTCGACATAGAATCAATGTTTATTTTCTCATATGGAAATGTCTTAGTGGATTTAAGGTTACATGAAGTCTATATTAGTTTCTGTTAGTTTGAATAATAAAGAAAAAGAACCAACCTCACAATAAACTTGGTTGACCGCTCTTTTAGAAGATCCATCTTTCAATTTTTCCTGTTTCATTAATTTTTGCTCATAAGTTTAGTATCTATTTTCTGTTCCAATGATAATCCTGTTTTTTTTCTGTACCAAATGAACATAGAAATATTTTGGTTTGTATTTAATAAATAAATAGAAAGTTAATAAAAGACTTATTTTAAGATATGGATGGATTTTAATATACACTAAAAATCTTCACTGCTCTTTGTGAAATCATTTATCTTTTCTGCTTCCCATTTAAATTGGTAAGTATGAAAGTGTACAATTTTAATTTTCCTAAGGGGTAAATTCAAAGATGTGGCAGTTTCTTCTTGATTTCTTACTTTAATTGACTATTGGTAAAGTATGGTATCTAGATGACAATTTCTTCACTAATAATAATGTTAATTTTCCAAAGAGCTCATAAATAGCTATGAATAGTTCTTAAATGCAAAGTTTTGCAGGTATACATGAATTGGTTAATTGTTTTTCAAATTACCCACATCTCTTCACATTTGACTTATAGACTAATATTATTATAGTAATATTATATCTTAAATTTGTAGATTGTTGAATCTTTGAATTTTTCTTCTTCTGTATAGAATTCACAATATTTGGTTAGGGTATATTAAGACTTTTAGCTATTTCAGGACCTTTCAATAGTGCCTTCATTCCTGTAGTGCAATATGTATGTACTATATAGCATACTTCTGCCACCATCCAGATAGGAGCCTTCCCATATCCTAATAGTGCTAATTTCAGCTACTAAGGTATTCGATTTCCTACTATATCTATCCATTAATACACTGCATCTCCAGGTCCATTGGATTTCTTAGTACATTGCATCTACCCGTACATTCTATCTCATCAGCATCAGAGCTCCTGCTATGCTAAATGTTCTAGTGTATTGTAGTTCTAGTGCATCCTACATTCTAGTGCACTGCTTATCTTTGTAATAATTGCAGCCCTTTTATGCAGTTCCTTGTGTTGTACTGATAGCCCGGCTATACAACTATTTTCATTGCTACTTCATAACTACAATTTTGCTACTATCATGAATCATAATGTAAACATCTGATATGCAGGATGTCTAATATGCCATTTCTCCAAAGGAGTCTTGACCCACAGGTCAAGATGTGTTGGTAGATAGTTTAAGTTTTAAGATACATTACATTTTTTTCACAGAATGTAAAACCATTTTCACTATACATTCAGCAGTAGGGTAGTAGGATGCTTGACCCAACTGCCTGTCCAAACGTCTCCTTTGCTTCCAGTTCCCAGAGTCCCTAGTGTTCCCACACAGCTGTAGTGTAAAACCCTCAGAGCCCATAGCTTAGGTTCCATAATGTGCTTCTTCCTCAGCCATGATGCTTTATTGAGTCCCGGTATTTAACACATGTTGGATACCAACTCTTCTATTTAATTCTAAGCTTAAAAATAAGGACACATATAGTTTTAGCCTCCATCTCTGAGTTTTGTTTCCACCATATTTGTGACTGTGGGAAGAGTATACATAATGCCACAAATTCTTTATACCATTTTGCTCAATTTACCATTCTTGTCATTGTTGCTTAGAATATCTAAGTCAGCTTGAGGTTCTTCTTGCAAAACTAATTGTATTTAGTTTTACACAAGGCACGCGGAAACACAAATGTTGAGGCCAAGATACTTAATAAAACAACTGCTCAGGATTCGTGTGGGTTCTGATAGCACCTATGAAAGAGATGGTAACACTGGGCAGCTGTGACAGCGACAGACTGATGAGCAATTGCCTGTGGGAGTGAGAAACAGGAGGAGGAAATCATGGGGCATGCAGCAGCCTTCTACTGAAGGGGAAAATAAATCAGTAGATTATTTAAAACCCAGGTGAGAGGGTGGGTGTATACAGCACCAAATAATTTTCTTTCCTTTGAAAGTAATTTTATATGTCACACGGATGTGATGGCATGTCCACTAGGAGAAAACAGCCATTGTTTCTAAACTCTAGGGTCCAGGAATCATTTGGGCATGCTTGGTTTCATTTCTTAGGATGCTTGTGCATATAATTTTATTTAAAATAAATATGAGCTATCTTTGATCTACTGTAAAAAAAAAAAAAAAAAAAAAAAAAACACACACACACACATATTCAAATACACAGCTCCAAAGTTTAAATGAATACATTTGTTTTCAAGATTTCAAAAACTGGTGTAAGTATTAGGTGAAGAAAGCTTGAGAAAATTCTCCAGACAAAGGGCATGGATCTTTTCAATTTTACAACCTAAGAAGGTTTTTCGCATTTAGGACTTTTATTTTAATATTGAGCTGAAATAAACAGTGAGAGGGTAAATCATATTATAGAGTATAAGGTATTTGAAAACTTTTTCTATGATTAAAACCATGTTTTCCTTCCTTAACAAAAATGCTCATAAAATAAAGCAAACTGATCACCCCAGAAAAATCTGCTTTCTATTACTGGAGCAGCTCCACTCTGACTCTTCCTTTCTCCATCTGCTCCCACAGGTGGGAGGGGTTTCCACTGTTGAATGGTAACACGTTCAGAAGGTATGTTGAGTGACAACAGATCATGCAAGATGGAAAGCCCCTGCCCATCATGGAGGGCCACCCCCCATCATGGCAAGTTGCTGCCCATCATAGGGAGGCAGGTTCAGCCCGACAGCCATATAGGCACTGAGACAGGTGGGATTAAGATGCTGTTTATGTAAATGTCAAATAAAGAGTTCTAGCTTCTCTGGTCACAAGTAGTTCTGCTGACATTGTAGCAAGAGAACAACCTTACACAAATATAAACCAGTAGGCAAGGCTGAGTTGTAACAAAACAAAGTGAAACAGCAGGCTTGATCTGTTGTGTGGGCCGCTCTTTGTGGTCCTTTGTTTTCTATTGACAATAGATTCTACAGAAAGGATTTTGTTTCTTCAAATACTTGGCAGATTTTGAATACTATGATGAAATACATGGGGCTTCTAATGTTATAAAGGGGTCCACTTCGTTCATTATTTTCAAAATTCAAGCACCTTTCGCTGACTTGAGCTGCATCCTGTCACCAAGGAGAAAACAACAAGGAAGCCTTTGGGAAAAGGCAGGTGATGAGCCTTGGAACCAGGAGAGAAGAGAACCCTTAAAAGAGAGCCAGCCCACACTGTAACCCTAGAGAGCACATCATTTTAACATTATACCCCTTACACAATGACACCCTCAGCAGTGTGTAAAGTCAGAAGTTGGTGAGCTACAAACATTTCCTATGCACATATGAAAACTAAGATTTCCCATTTTCTAAAGAATTAAAGCACAATTGTTTACAATTTGAAAGGGAACCAGAAGCTCATCATTCATATCCACCCATATGAGGACCTTGCAACCTTCAAAATATTACATTCATCACTAATTATTTGAAACTTTGTCTGTTCTCCAAATTTGTAGCACCCAAAGAAAAGTAGGAACATGGGAAATTTCTAGTACATTGAAGTAAAGATGAAGAAATGCAGAATAAATAGGCCCAAAGTGACTACATCGTCTGTAAATCTCATTAACTACCTGCCTAGCTATCTCAAGCAAACAGAAAACTGCCACCTATGATTTCACTTCTACCTCGTGTATTTTATACTGATCTAGATGGGGAATCATGGTAACCATTTTAGTTTAGGAGTGGGAAACCACAGTGAGGTTGGTAAGGACTGGCACAGATTAGTCTTGGTAATAACCACTTAACTGAAAATTGCTGAATCTAAAAACTTTGAAATAAAGGAATAAGCAGATATCAAAAATGTCAGCTTTGTTGCCTGGGCAGAAAAACCCAAAGTTTAGTATCTCCATCTGAAAACTGTAATTCACGACTGTGATATGACCCACCCAAATGTACAAGTTGTTTTTAAAACACATTCTTTTTTATTGGATATTTTCTTTATTTACATTTCAAATGTTATTTCTTTTCCCAGTTTCTCTTTTGCAAAACCCCTAACCCATTCCCTTCCCCCTTCTCGCCACCACCCCACCCACCTACCTACCCAGTCACCCACTCACCTACTTTCACCTCACCATGCTGGCATTCCCCTACACTAGGGCATTGAGCCACCACAGGACCAAGGGCCTCTCCTCCCACTGATAACAGACAAGGCCATCCTCTGCTATATGCAGCTGGAGCCATGGGACTCCCTATGTGTGCTTTTGGTTGATGCTTTAGTCTCTGGGAGCTCTGGAGGGTCTGGTTAGAAGATATTGTTGTTCTTCCCATGCATTGCAAACCCCTTCAGCTCCTTCAGTTCTTTCTCTAACTCCTCCATTGGGGAACCCATGCTTAGTCTGATGGCTGGCTGTGAGCATCCGCCTCTGTTTATAACACATTCTTATGTCTCCAAACCCCATGGTACACTGCATTTTGTAAGAGAATGGTAGATGGCAGGAAACACAATCTTACATTTTCCAACATCTGCTATTGTGCAGACACATAAAACAATATTCACGTTATATTATAAAAATAGGCACAAGTGAAGAAAATTCCATATATATAATGTGGAGATTACACCCTTTCAAAGAAAAGAAGATGAAGTGACAAAGTAGGAATAAAAAAATATTGGAGAAACTTCCAAAAAATTCCTTTAAAGCTAAAAAAATAGGAAGAAAATTAATAACCCTATTTAAAAAATGTAAAATTTGTTCCTTTTTATTTCGCCCTGTCAAATGAAAATACCACCCAGGTAATTATTAGGTTTCTACCTCACTTGATATCAAGTGAATTGTTATATTATAAAATTTCTGTTTTAAAAAGAAGTAGAACGTAAGTTTGGTTGATTAGATCATTTAGGCCTGACTAGTAATAAAATCAAAACTGAAGCTCCTTTTAAAATGACTTGGTTTCCTTTAGTGATTGACACAAGCCCTCTGGGAGATGGCATGTCACAGAAATAGGACATGAGCTGTTTGCTTCCAGACCTTACGCATATCACATAAAGGCCGTAAAATGACTGTACAGTACAGGCCTGGTGAGACTCTCGAACTGTTTCTGGTATTTGGTAAAGTTCCAGGAAACACTTTAAAATCTTTGGTGAGTCTATCTCTCTGTTCTTCTCAAACAAACCATAGACAATGTAGCCGGCAAGCTGTGTCACACAACTTTTATGTGGTTGATTTTCTTGTATCAACAGTTAAGTCAGCATATCACACACCTAAGTATTCATTTGTGATAAAGGAGTTTGTTGGCAGTGTTTGAAAACTATAACTTTCTGTTAAATTCGCATCTGCACTTTGCCTATTTAAACATTTAGAATCGCTATCTCACAGGTACAGTTATTGATGAGGGTACGTGACCTTCTGAGTTCGGTGATGCTTGAGCACCTGTTCGCTTCTGCTTAAATATTTATAATTATTGGACTATTGCAATTATTGTTATTAAAATGAATCAATTTAATTTCTCAGCCTTAAAGGGAAACTGGGTGTTGCCACAGAGGTATGCCTTAACCAGTTACTGTGAAGAGTTCAACAAGGCCAGCGGCTTCAATTTCTGTCAAGTGTACCTTCTCCTGTTTTCTTGGCTATCCCTCTTTTCCTCCAGCTGCCTGGTGGACAGTGTCTCAAGAGTCAGAGCAGTAGCCTTTCCACCAAGGCTGTGTAGCAGAGAGCAAGGGTCCCCCAAATGTGAAAAGTTCAGAACTCTGAAATTACTATGTGAAGGGTTGTGAACAATCAGGGAAAAATATAATCTGTTCTCCCGCAGTTAGGCACCAGTTTTGTTTGGTTATATACATATATAATTAAATAATATATTTATGCAAATGTGTAATAAAAACATTCTGTCTGAATCTGTGCAATAAAATTAAACAGGAGTGTTGTCTGAGCAATGTGATCTTCAGCAAAAATGTCTAGTAAGGTTCCCAGTAGATGACCTGTTAGGGGTCCTAAGAAAACCTTGCTGTGATGGCATCAGAAGAGAAGACGCCATATTAGTGTGCTTGAACGCTCTGGAAGACTGCCTCCTTAATTGGAAATCTTTGCCATTTCTTGCCATTTCGTTGAAGCCCTCCTCTTGGCATATCTGCATTTTTTATCTGCCTCCTGCCCTTTGCTTTCAAATTGCTTTTCCTTCAATCCCACCCTGCATATAAATTACAGCTGCCTCCTGTGTGGTCCCATAGAAGTGTGTATTTCCTAAAGGGTGGCAATGATTAGAAACAGTGAGACTGCCTGTTGGTGTTCATGAGAGGAGCTTTCTTAAAGCCATGGCCTGTGCTGGGTAAGCGAAGGTTTGATGGATGTTATTGAAAAATTAATAACTGCCTGCCATAGTGCCAGAATGTGAAAGAAACTTTTCCTTCCTAACTGCCCTCATTTTTCCCATCCTCAGCTTCCTTATCTACTCTTTGGAATAGAATTCCAAAACTTTTATATTTTTTCCATTTCATTTCAACTGGAGCACATCCCTTTCTTATAGTTTCTCAAATAACAAACTGTCATTTTAAGATTAATGTGATTAATCAATACATTCCTACATTTCACTAAAATTGAGGTGACATTCATATGTTTAAACTGTATTTATTTTGTGTATACAGGTGTTTGTCTGCGTGTGTCTGTGTGCCTGTTGTATAATTGGTATGCTCAGAGGACAAAGAGTGTCAGTCACCCGTGATTGGAGTTACACGTGGCTTAGAACACCGGACAGGAGATGAGAAATAAACTAGGCTTTTCTGGGGTAGCATCCAGAGTTCTAAACTGTGGAGCTGTCTCTCCAGTCCTGAAATGAAACTTTTAGCTAAATCTAGCTATCCAGCCAGTGGCTAACACAAGTAATACAAATGACTTTTCTTCTGATTCTCAGCTAAGTTGACACAATGTGACAGTGCACATGGGAGAAGAGAGGACAGCGCCATCCTCATTACTGGAAGGACAGAAGCACTTTCCTTAAACTTCCCCGGTCCTCTATGCTGTCAGGGAACTCTCAGATGAGATGATTTGCAAAGGTCAGTGACAGACATTGGGCAATACATCCACGGTGTTATGCAGACAGAGAAAGATTAGGAGTTAAATTCTTATAGTCAGGGCTTGAAGTAACATTTGATAAAGTAGAAAGTGGAACACTGAAACTCAGAAAGTATCTGGGTAATGGTGTCAATCTGATGGAAGAAGCAGGTTTGATTGTCCTGAAGAAGTACAGGAGGCTTGCAAAACTCTCCCTGTAAGCCTACCTTGAGGGAAGTATTGCTCAGAGCCATAGGGACTAGTTTAAGGATTTTCAGGAAGCAGAAAAGGACTGCATGTTTTGTTAATAGATTTTTTAAAGATAAAACCCCGCACTTTAAAATCTGTATGAATGCTTTCCTTTTAATGGGACTTAAGTTTTTTCCACATGATGGGGAAAAGCTCATTTCCCAAAATGCCTATCTATCAGAAACACAAACGATAAAGCAATGTCTGTTTCTGCTACACTGGAAGCTTTGGGTGGCAATGCTGGAATACCCTTTGTAAAACCTTTAACTTCTCCAAGGCTTTCCTGCTGATGTCTGGCGAAGCATCTCATGTGATAGTGACCCTCCCCCAAGATCAGCGAAATCTCCAGCCTTGATCCTAGATAATATTGGATGAGATGGCTTATAAGAGTCAGGGGTAAATACACACAGATGCTCTGTGCTACCCTACTGTGGGTCATAAACTGGGCACAGCATGGATGAGGAAGATTAGCAGAAATGTTGTGGTTGGCACTGTTACTGTGACTGAAAATTTTGGAGTCATCATATGTTACAGTTGGAGGTTACTCTGAGTTCTTACTCTTCTTTCTTTTCTTAAGCATTTTGTTTATTTACATTTCAAATGCTATCCCCTTTACCAATTTCCCTTTGGAAATCCTTTATCCCATCCCCCTTTCCACTGTTTTTATAAGGGTGCTCACCTGCCCATCCACTCCCATATCCCCACCCTAAAATTTCCCTACACTGGGGCATCAAGCTTTCACAGGTCCAAGGACCTCTCATCCCATTGTTACCCAACAAGACCATCCCCTGCTACATATACAGCTGGAGCTATGGGTCCCTACATGTATAGTCTTTGGTTGATGGATTAGTCCCTGGGAGCTCTGGAGTATTTGGTTGGTTGATATTGTTGTTCTTTCTATGGGTTACAAACCCCTTCAGCTCCTTCAATTCATTCTCTAACTTCTAAATTGAGGACCCTGTTCGAAGTACAATGGTTGGCTGTGAGCATCTGCCTCAGTATTTGTCAGACTCAGGAAACAGCTGCATCAGGCTCTTGTCAACAACCACTTCTTGGCATTCTCAATAGTGTCTGGGTTTGGTGTCTGTATATGCGATGGATCCCCAGGTGGGACAGTCTCTGGATGGCCTTTCCTTAAGTCTCTGCTCCACACTTTGTCTCTGTATTTCCTCCATTTAAAATTTGTTTCCCCTTCTAAGAAGGACTGAAGTATCCATGCTTTGATCTTTCTTCTTCTTGAGCTTCATGTTGTCTGTAAATTGTAACTTGGGTATTAAGACCTGTGGTACTAATATCCACTTATCAGTGAGTACATACAATGTGTGTTTTTTTGTGACTGTGTTACCTCACTGAGAATGATATTATCTCCTCCAATTCATTTGCCTAAAAATTTCATGAAGTCATTGTTTTTAATAGCTGAGTAGTACTCTATTGTATAAATGTACCACATTTTCTGTATTTATTCCTCTGTCAAAAAACATCTGGGTGCTTTCCAGCTTCTGACTATTATAAGTAAGGTGGCTATAAACATAGTGGAGCATATGTCCTTGTTATATGTTGGAGCATCTTTGGGTATATGCCCAGAAGTGGTATAGCTGGGTCCTTGAGTAGAACTATGTCCAGTTTTTTGAGGATCTGCCAGACTGATTTCCATAGTGGTCGTACCAGCTTGACATTCCACCAACAATGGAAGAGTTCCCCTTTCTTCACATCCTGGCCAGCATCTGCTGTCACCTGAGTTTTTGATCTTAGCCATTCTGACTGTTGTGAGGTGGAATCTCAGGGTCAATTTGATTTGCATTTTCCTGATGACTAAGGATGTTGAACATTTCTTCAGATGCTTATTGGCTATTCAGTATTCTTCAGTTGACAAATCTTTGTTTAACTCTGTATACCATTTTTAATAAGGTTATTTGGTTCTCTGGAGTCTAATTTCTTGAGTTCTTTATATATATTAGATATTAGCCCTTTGTCAGATGTAGGATTGGTAAAGATCTTTTTCCAATCTCTTGGTTGTCATTTTGTCCCATTAACAGTGTCTATTGCCTTACAAAAACTTTGCAGTTTTATGAGGTCCCATTTGTTTATTGTTGATCTTAGAGCATAAGCCATTGATGTTTTGTTCCGGAAATTTTTTACTGTGTCCATGTGTTCAAGGTTCTTCCCCACTTTTTTTTCTATTAGGTTCAGTTTAAAGTTTTTAAAACATATTAAAAGGGAATTCCAAGTACAATTTTAGAGAGTCCAGGAAGAAAACACAGGGCAAACAAACTGTAAATCTTGGTGGCTGCCCATTGGAAAAAAGTAAAGGAAATAAATCATGACTTTTGTATTCAACCACATAGCTGAAGGGAGCCTTGGCAAAAGAGTGAGGAACTCCAGAAAAATAATGGACAAATTTTTAAAGAGCAAAGTTAGTTTTTGTTGTTGTTGTTGTTGTTTCTTCTTTTGTTTTGTTTTGTTTCAGTCTCCCTGAAATTTGGCTAACTTAGCAATTACATGGCCGAGGTTCTGCAAGCAATTATGGTATTTCTGAGAAGGTAAGTGCATTATCTTATTAGGGGTAACTATTCCTCTCATCTCCTTAAAATATCATCGAATGAATCATCTTTCTAAAGGTTGGTGTCCTGGCCAGGCGTTCCCCTACTCAGTCTAGCTGCATTAACTCGAGAGATAAGAGACCTTGTTGTGTGATGTTTTAGTCTTTAGACTCATCAGTATGCAGGAGATCTAGGTGGACCCTATCATTTAACAAGGAAAGCTATTTTTCCTTTAGTGGGTTTCTACAGAGCTCTTATAGCCTGACTTGAAACCCTAAAATGATTTAAGACGTAAGCAGAAATTGAGGAATTTAGTGCCAAAGTTCTCACCAGAGGCTCAGAGTCTGGACTGGAGTTTTGCTCACATTCTTGTGTATAGTACACAGATAGGGTTTCATTTAGAAAAACAAAGGCCAGAACTTAGAGCCCACTCTGGCAAGGACATCCGTAGCCTGTGGCAAAGGAAAAGAGCAAGAACTATGCTGTGCCTGGTACTTACCTCTGTGTCCTTCTCCTAGCTAAAAGATAGCTCCTAGACTCTAGACTTCTTAAGACTATACTTGCCTAGTTTCTAATGAGGAACCAGTGATGTCAACATTCAGATACATTTGCTGCTTTGCTTCAGGATGGCAGAAAAAATGTGATTTAAGGCTTCCGCTGTGTGGGGCCTGCACAGAGTGGATAAGGTACCAGTAAGCTCTGTCCGTTATCACAAGTAGAACATCTTTGGTCCTCCTACTAAAAAGATAGATGACTCCTAACTAAAATACCACTAATTATATTCCTAATGATTAAATAAAATCACATACCCTATAAAAGAGGAAAGGATTTTCTGCCATTCTGTGAGCATTTGCGTTGTATAATTGCAGTATATCCAGGACAGCAGTTTGCAGTGTATGTCTTAGTATCTAATGCATTTCATACATCATGGTTACCGTTTCAATAGTGATAGGGGTATAAATATCAATCTCTCTGTTCAGTCAATTAGCATAGACTGAATTGTATAAACAAAGCACACTAGTTTTTATATATCTGCTCACCCAGTGTCAAAGGCAAAGACATAAGCAAAATCTATAATCATGGACTACATTGTCTCATACGTGGCCTTTCGAGACCTTTTAATTTGGATGGAGTGGCAGGGGATTTAGATCCAAGGTATTTGTATTTAAATCAGGTAGCAAATGTAAGCCAAGCACAGAACAACCTAGGAAAGGTCTTGTCGAGTTAACTGGATGATAACCAGAAGAAAGTTTGTTAGGAGCAGGAGAGATGGCTCAGCAGTTGACACTTGGTGTTTTCCAGATCCAAAGGACCCAGGTTCAATACCTAGTACCCTCATTTTACAGCTTACAGGATCTAAAGCACTCTTCTGGCCTCCAGGGATACCTGCAGACTCATGACAAACATATACACACATAACTAGTAATGAAAAATAATCCTAAAAACAAACAGGGCATCATGCTACATTCTTTCTATCCCAGCAGTCTGAAGACAGAGCCCGACGGAACTCTGAGTTTATGGACAGCGTGGGCTACACAGTGAGACTGTTTATCTGTGACTAAAATAAAAGTGAGGAGGGATAAGCAAACACTCTTTAACAAGTGCTATTAGTTGGTGGAGAGGCTGGAATGCATTTGGACATTTATGTTCCTGCCCCAAATGGAGCTGGAACCAGAACACTGATTACATAGCTAAATAATCTGCAACTTATAGACAGCAGTGGGCACAGGAAGAAAGCACGGTTGAGGGGGGAGAGCAGGCAGGCAGCTGAATGTGTATGTTAATTATTAATAATATTTCTAAAATAAAATACAAAACTCCCATGCTATCCTATGAGTTTAGGAAACAACTTTCTTATTGTTGCTTTAATAGCAGCACACAGGGACCTAAAGGAACACAGTTGTCTTGCCCTATAGCTGTGGGGATCACAAGTCTACCCAGCTCAGATACAAACAAAATGTAATCAAGTCTACTGTTTCCAAGGGTCCCAGGGAAGAATGTACTTTTCCGCCTTTACTTATGTCAGCAAACCTGAATCTTCAGCATCAACACTATATGATTAGTTCTTCAACAGGATATGCACAAATATTTCATTCTTCCCAGAAGGACATACTAAAACTAACACCCTATTCAGGACATTTTTTTAAAAAGAGATACTTCTTTAGTTATTTTTAAGTCCAGATTTTTCAAACATAACACACGTTTTATAAATGTATTAGAAGAAAAGGGCTGTGAATATAAAACCTTTATATTAATATACTGACAAAATACTATCATATACCCTGAAAACATGTGGCCTGAGATAGAGTGAAAAACCTAAGGTCAGAATCATATTCATTATACATTTCAGAACACATTAAATCAAGCCTTGGGCTCCTCTGTGGACGGGACCTGAATAACTGGGTAAGCTTTATGCCTGAAAAGCTGACTTTTTTCGCTCTCTTAAAAACTGTGTTTAGGTATAAATATAATGAAAATTAAGAATGTGTACTAAAGCTCAAGAATGCTTGCCTTTCAGCATTCATCCTACCCACTGACTACATAGAATTGATATTTGGAGTTCAAATGAATGGGTTCACATTCCATCTCTTATCATCTAATAGCGATTTGAACTTGGGAACTGACCCAGCCTCTGTTTTCTCCAAAAGCACCAATAACAGGATCTGCCCAGTAGAATTTGGGGAGGATTAAAGACAGTAAGATAAGCAAAGCATTCAAAGTGTTCCTGATGCACGCTCAGGATACTTTAAATATTAACTGTTATTTTTTAATTGTTTTATTAACTAAACATTTTATTGTTAATAATTGTTTTATTAACTAAATTAATTTATCAACTGTTCCTAATTATGAAAAGAGTAAGTCACCTTTGCTGCGACCTGCCTGCCATTTCACAGCTAGGGTGTATCAGAGAATGGGTGTCTCTGACTAGAATTCTTGCCACGACACTAACACCAGAAAGTGGCTCACAGTAAAACTCATCCTTTCAAGATAGGAGACTAAGAGAAGGAAGGTTGCAATTGAACAATTGAAATCTGGGACTCCAGGGTTTACAATTTAACTCTATCCAAGTATTTCCTCACTCTGCCTGTCTACATGTGTCTAGATGTGTCAGCCTAGTGCAAAACTTTTCCCTGGTCCTCAAGAGGAAAAGACAATGATAAGCTATGTGTAATCCATATGTGACTAGATATTACAGCTATCTATGATTAAAATAAAACCTTGTGAGCTGCCGTATTAAACGGTCTCAATAACTGAGAGAATAAAAATGCCATCTAAGTGGACTAATAAGGGCATTAGTACTGCAGGAATTGAACATGACTTTGGCCTCTCCTATAGGACAAATGTAGCCGAAGTAGAAAATATCTGCTTGAGAGGCCATTCTAATGGGAACATGGGCAGAAGTGGGCTGTCCAAGATGATACTTTATAATTAGAGAGCAAATATTTCTAAATCCCCATCTGGATCTAATGAACTATATTTCAGATCATAACGAAAGTCAAAACAATTATTTAAGAAAAACTGTCTGTTATAAACAAGACCTAAAGCAACATACAATGCCATTTAAATTAAGTCAAGGTCGTTTACTTAATGCTTTCAATACAGAAAACTGAGTGGGTTCCGTTTGGTAAGTGTAAACATAGTGAACTGGGCTCGGGTGGCAGTGGGCATAAAAAGCAAAACGAAGAGAAAGTTATGGGCGCCATCTAAGTAAGAGCAGAGAGGATGTCATAAGGCCCCTGCAAGAGTTCTTGGGCTCTAGAGTTGAACAGCGGATGAATGAAGTTAAGAGATGTATGAGAGATGCAAAAATTGCCAGACAGAGACTAGAATCATTTTATAACAGATCATGAGAGGAAGGGGAAGGAAAGGACAGGAGAGAAAAGAATAAATAAAATCTATAAAAATAAATAAATAAAAATGAAAACAAGAATAAAAATATCACTGAAGATGATTTAATTAAAATAGTAATGAACACCTGTGTGGAATCACTAGAGCTCACTTGGTTGTTATTGACAGTCTTTCATTTATATCTCACAAGGCTGACATCTTCCAAGGTAACCTCACCCTCAGCATCACCATTCTCCCCAGCCGTGGGTGTTGTGGATCACAGAGGGAGACAAGCGATTGGACCTTCTTCTCACTGACACAGCAGTGTCAGAGTGAGTTCACGGAGAAGTGTCTTTGTGTCTCAACACAGCTGTCTAGAAAAAATTCTCTCCCTATGTCTGTTCAGTTGGGCACTCTGGTACTGTCAAGAACCTTTCAACTGGATATATTTAATTTTCTATTAGCTGTGCTAATCAGCCTTCCACATGGTATAAAAAGCAAACGAGTCAGAATAGCAGAAAAATCATCTTATGTTAATTTGTGGTTTTGAAAGGTCTGTTATTACCACTGAATAGTTTAAAGATGAACCCAACCTAAAGGACTATCCACTCCTCTCTTTCCCAATTGGCACATGTTTAGGACAATAGGAAGAATAGATATGTAAATTCCAAATATTTATAAAATTGGAGATATGTTAGTTAAATTGTCCAAAGGTTAACTATAATAATTAAGTTATACACACATAAATTTGGTGTTTTATTTACATAAAAGTTCTACCATATCTGAAATGCATGGTTTATATGTTTGAAATGTATTTTACAGACTTTGTGTGCTGAATCACTGGCCTTATGATCACTAATTTTCTTTTGCACCATCTTCTCCATATCTTTAACAAATAGCTTTAAAGTCTTATGAATTAATTTTAGGTCACATGGGATGAGATAATAAATTTACTCTAGCTATGAGCACTAATTCATGTGTCCTTATAACATTTTTATCATTTACCTGGGAGGTAAATAAAATGTATACTGCTCATTTTTTGTAAAAAAATATTAGATAACTCTTTTTTTTCAGCAAGATCAAATACAACAGTGAGAGAGTTCATCTAAGAATAACTACATATCTCTAGTATTTTTAAGAATTGATTCTATCTCTATTAACATTTTTTTTCAAATTAACAATGATCAAGGTTAGCTTAGACTGTTGTTCAAAAACAAAGAATTGGAAGTTGATACATTCTATGACTCAATTCTTATGAATTCTCATTGAGTTTTTCAATAACATAAAGGCCTTGTATTTTTTTGTGATAAATTATAATTAACCACTATTGAAAACATACTCTTCAAGCTCAATAATTAAACCAAAAGATAGCAAATGGTTACTGCCTCCATCTGCTTGACTTCTTGCTGACATCTATCTGTCTATTATGGCCAAGATAAAGAATCATCCCACTGGCGAACCGTGTACACACGTGCAAACTGAAAATGTGAATACTTCTATTACAATATCATCAAGAATTTCAAGATGAAAATAGTACAGCCTGGAACAGTGTGTGAGGTACCACTGAGAAAGAAGCATTCCCAAAAGTACCAGCTACAATTTCATGAGGCTAGCACAACAGCCAATAAGGTTCTTCTGACTGGTTGAAGCCAAGGAGCTTCAAATTCTTAACCAACTTTCATGTGTTGCAAACATGCAGTGGAGCTTACTGGGTCTAAAGGAAATAAAAGATAACACTCAGCTGAAATATCCAGAATGACTTTTCCATGTTTTATAACATTATTTGCTTCATTGGTGTTAGTTGGCTATTGTTGGACAAGGGTGTAGAGAGGGAAAGAGACTTGGGAGGTGACAACAGAAGAAAATACTGCCGCTCATCTCATATTTCTTAGTTGACAGGCAACTAGAAGTCCTGCTTTCCTTCCTTCCTTCTTTCCTTCCTTCCTTCCTTTCCTTCCTTTCTTTCTTTCCTTTCCTCGCTTTCTTTATTACCTTCCTACCTTTATTTCCTTCCTTCTGTTTTTTCCTTTCTTCGTTCCTTCCTTCCCTTCCTTCTTTCCTTTATTTTTCCCCTTGCTTTCTTCCTTCTTTATATTCTTCCTTCTGTCCTTTCCCTCTTTCTTTCCTTCATTCCCTTCCTCCCTTTCCTTCCCTTTCTTTCTTCCTTCCTTACCTTTTCTTTCTATCTTCCTTTCTTTCCTTCCTTCTGTCCTTCTCTTCCTTCTTTTCTTCCTTCCCTTACTTTATTCTCTTCGTTCCCTTCCTTACTTTCCTTTCCTCCCTCCCTTTTTCCCTTTCTTTCTTCCTTCCCTTCATTCCTTCTTTTCTTTCCTTCCTTTCCTTTTTTCCTTCTCTCTCTTTCTTCCTTTCCTTTTTTTCCTTCTCTCCCTTTCTTTCTTTCCTTCCTTTTTCCTTCCTTCTGTCCTTTTCTTCCTTCCCTTCCTTTCTTCCCTTTCTTTCTTCTTTTCCTTCCCTTCCTTTCTTCCCTTTCTTTCTTCTTTTCCTTCCTTTCCTTTATTCCTTTCCATTTTTTCTTTCCTTCCTTCCTTACCTCACTTTCTTTCTTTTTTTCCTCCCTCCCTTCCTTTCCTTCCATCACTATCTTTCTTTCCTTTCTTTCTTCCTTTCTTTTCTTCATTCCTTTCTTCCTTTATTTCTTCCTTTCTTTCCTTTTTCTTTTCTTTCTTCCTTTTCTTTTTTCCTTCCTTTTTTGCTTCCTTTCTTTCTTCCTTACATCCCAAACACTTGGTACACCCCTAAAAGTTTTCCCCTCCCATACCCTCCCTCCTTCTTTTTGATAAACCTCCTATCCTGACATATCAAGTCAATTTAGAGAAAATAATGAAGAGCTAATTTTGTTTGTTTGTTTATATAGAGAGTGCAAACCAAGAATGCGTTTGTCTCTATGGATGCTGGGCAACTTGCACCTTCTGTGATCAGCTGGTTGTTGTTTTTGGTTTGTTTTGTTTTTGCCTACAACCAAGTCTCTTCACAAGAAACTTTTAATTTGCTATGATCAAAATTCTCCTTACAAAATTGAGCCTTTAAATTACAGAGGGCTTTTATAAATGAAAAAATAAAGCCAGTGTTATGGTTTCTGAAAAACAGTCCTCTCCCACTGGAAATGATGTTCTCTTTGAATACCACAGACTTTATAAGTATCCATTAACTTATTTGTAAATTCCCCTGTATTTTTTTTCTGAACCCCTATTTTCAGTTTCTCAGTAGTAGAATGAAAATACTAAGAAATTCAGAATAAAAACAAGCCCATTCAGAGCTGGCCTTGACTCTGATTGGCTGCAGCACTCTGAAGAGCAGACACCACCCTGCACCTGGGTAATGATGACACTTATGGCAGAGATGCTGGTGAGCAGATCCTGAGGGTGTGGCTGTGGGAGAGCTGGCTCTGCCCCCATGTGCAGCAATTGAGAACGAGGGCCCTGTACTTGGTCTGGGCAGCACAGTAGAGCTGGCCCTGAGGGCAAAGGCTTGGGGATGCTGGAGGTTGTGAGGGCAGAGGTTGGACACAAATGAACTGGGGAATGAGTAGCATTGAGATGCATGATGTGAAACTCACAAAGGATATTTAAAAAGTTTTAAAATATATATGCTTTATTCTAATTTTTATAAAATATATAGTTTGAAAATATATACGCAGAAGAAATGTATAGACACTATAATTACTAACTAGAAAGGAAAATTTAACATCCACACTCAAGTGGGGGTACTTGTAGTACCAGAAGCTCCTGCAAGCTTCTCCCTCATGAGCCTGTCCTTCCCAGAATTCCACAGGCCCGACATTATTGTGTCGCCCATGTTTCTATGTGGAAACTGTGTAAGTTGTCTTTGTGTGATGTCTGAGACCTGTGTCCTTGGGTACAGAATCCCAGAGCTCCAGAAATGTAGCCAAGCCATACAATGAATATCTCCACACTCTTTTAACTCCCAGTTTTAGTGTTTTACTATATTTTCTTTGTGTCTTAATCTCTACACGTATATGTATGACAGGTATACACATGTGCATAAGTGAGCATATATATTTTCTGAACTATAGAAATAAATGTGAAACCCTGGGGAAAAATCTGATTTGTCAGACATATACATACCTTTATATAAGAAGCACATATATTAAAAAAAATCTACTGTATCATATTATCAATCATATACATGTATGTGAGTGAACACGTGTGTCATTGAGACCTGTGGATAGACCCAGCCCTCTTCAAGGTCCTGAATTCAAATTCTGGGTCTGCATCTGCCATTTGTTTGCTCTGTCAGCATTTTCTCATCTCTGAACTCCAGTGAAATGATTTGTCTCAGAACTTTTCTGAGTGTTAAATGAGCTAATATTTGTCACGTGCTTGTCAGAGTGGCCAGCAGGAGCAAGGGCTGGTTTTGTGGATACTTGTTGTCCTATGTCACTGCCTGAATTGGTTCATGAGCTTAAAATTCCAGGTCTCCAAACTATGTGTAGAGGGATCGTTTACACAATTCAGAGTTTATACAGATTTGAGACTAGCTGTGAGGATCACGTGTTGCTCTGTCAGTCTACCTCCAGTGCCATGCACACTGTACAACTACAGAAGCAGTTGCCAAGGCAAATTATTAAAACTGTGCTTCAAGTGATAATGAATTCCTAACCAGGGCTGTCCAGCTGGTGTCAACCCAACATGCCTGTCTACAAATGTGTTGCGCCACATCCTCAGCCTGTAACCATAGGTTACACACTCGTTACACACCCCTGTGTCTAATCAAGAAAAATTTGGCTTTGGTTCTAGACATGAGGAGGAGACTTTGTTCAAAGAGACAGGGGGATGATTTGGGGAATAAGGGCTGTTTTCTGTTTTGTGATGAAATGGTATTTTGGAAAACTCATATACAGAGAAAGGGGTACAATTAGTATGTGTGCTATTCTTACCCGAGGGTGACTGAAAGCTATGGATGAAATTCCATGTTCAGGCTGGACTTAGGCTAAACGTTTGAAGTCTCGGGAACAACCAAGAGAATTTTGCGCAGGATCTATCAGATGGCTGTTCGTTACTTACAGTCTCCAGCGTGGTGCTAAGAGCCATGACTTTAAATCCCATGCAGCTGAGTGTTTACTGTGGTGAGTCTTAGGTGTGAGATAAAGGAATGAACATGTAGCATAGAAGAGATGAAGCCAGGGAAAAATGCACTTCCAACTTTATCACACGGTGCTCTCGGATGCTGCATCCTCCTTCTGTGAGTTATGGAACGTCCTGTGGCCATGAACCTCCAAAATTCTCCGGATTGGTGACTTAGAAATACCAGAATAATTGGCTGGAGACAGAGCCCAAGGACTTTCTTTCCTTTCTTTTTCTTATCCCAAAAATCAATGTAAAAGAAAGAAAGAAAAAGGCGAGTAAGTTTTGGAGTCATCACCTAGAAAAACTATCATGTTAAAAGCTTTATTGGTAAATTGGTACTTTTTACTTTGTTTCTTAAAACTGCTATTGTCTGTGAATATGATGTCTGATTCACTGAGGTTTAATTTGCTTTGGGGGGTCTTAAAAAAATAAACCGCACAGCAGTACCATTAGATTCCTCAAATTCCATTCGATGTAACACTCATTATCAAAAGGTTAATGTCAGAGAAAAAAAAGCAAGCCTCGCATGCCATTACTGTGTGTTTGAAGGATGGGAGATGAGCTCCCACTCTTGCTGCAGACAACTTTGGTTTGGAAACTGTTAGGAGACGCAGGCTGCTATCTGGAAAGCTCCTTTGTTACCCTTTTACCTTGCTGTCAGGCTGCGAATATTTATATACAAGCAAAACAACATTAAATTTTCTAAAATCTCTTTATGGTATGTAGAGACAGGGTTTTGGTGCTTTTGTTTCGTTTAAGATCTAGAGCTCTTCTTCTCCACTTGAACTTGAAAGCTTTTGTTCACCTCTTCTTACCCCCCGCCCCCCTCCCCCCCCAAAAAAAAACCTCTTCTGAAATCATGGAGCACACAATTTTTTGCACGTGTATTTGAGACAATTATGAAAAACAAGTCCCTTGGTTCGCCATTATGAGGCATCTTAGTATTGTGTAAGAGATCTTAGAAGAGCAGAGAGTTGTGTCTGCGATGATAAGTACACAGCGAACCTTCTTTCCCCCATAATCTTTTCTATTACCTTCATTAATATTTGTTTAGCTACAGCAGGCAGAGCGTGCCCTGCGCAACGTCTGTTTGTTGAGCAAGGTTTTCACTGAAATCGCAATCAGCCGCTGAGAGCTGCAACAAAGAAAATGACGAGAAAATTGCTTTGAGAGCCCTCCTGCTTTGCTGTAGCTGCTCTGTGCTAGCTAGCAGTGAATATGCTTTTAGAAAATGCCAATGATAGAAATATAAAAAAAAAAAAAATTAAAAAACGAAGTCGTGCCGTCGTCTCCCGAGTGTGCGTGTCACAGACTCTGAAAATGAGAGCCCTGTTTTTGATGCTCCGTGGTGGAACGACCGCCGCCGTGATCAATAAAAGGACATCACCTTAAATCATAGCTTGAATTCCCAATATCATACATAAAATCAATAAAACACACAAAGCACGGGGCTGGAAATTTCCGCTAAAATGTTGCCTGCTGCTTTGGAAAATAATATTTAGTAGGCTGGGTTTTCGTTGTTGTTGTTTTACTAATTATGATCTCAGTGGCGGTTTATTCTGCAGTAAATCTGCTGGTGTGAGATTAAACCTGTTATTGAACAGAGTTTTGAATCTACTGCGAGGCACCCTTCACGGCTGGAGAGTGAACATTGCTGTTATCTCATTTAAAAGTTGGCCAGCAAAGCAGCCCATTTGTTTAAAATGCAATTAAGCTGGTGTCTTGAAGAGAAATTAGCAAGGAGTAGTTCATTTTGGAAGCATAAGAGGTCTGTTCGTAGACACATTAATCCTGTGATTTGGGACGCCGGTGTAATTTGGGCGTCTCTTTCGAAAGGCTGTTCTGGAACACACAAGCAGGAGAGGGGAAGCCGGTTAAGACGAGGGTCAGGTCTGTTTTGGATCAAGAGGAACCAGTCCACGTGCCTGCACACTAGACCCTCTGAGGCGCCTCCAGTCGGTTCTCCGTGCACCAATGGAAGAAATTAAAAAGCGAATTTGCGGGAGGTTAGCTGTGGAGCTGAATTAAAAGGTTAGCCATTGTCCACGTAACTGTACCTACCGTACAACCTCTTCTAGAAGAAAATATACGGTGATTTCATTGCTGGATAATTGTTTTAGAAACACTTAGTACTGAAACAGTTTTAATTTCACGATGCAATGATTGCCATGAAAACAATGGGTGAAAATTTGTCATGGAATTTTCCCAGAGCATCAGTTCTGTGATGCATGAAAGGGGTTTTTCTTCCTAATGATTGAGTGTATTGCTAGATTTCATTTATAAATGCTATTTCTAATTCCACACATGCATACACACACACACACACACACACACACACACACACACCATTATTTAGGAATATATATCCCAAGCACATCATTTTCCGGAAACAATGATTCTATTTTACAAAAAGCCAAAGGATGCTTTCACAATGTGAGATGTATCCTCAGGTAGGAATAGCAATAAACTACGCCGTAAGATTGCAAAGGGAAGCCAAGGTTGCAGAAAATGACCTTCCTTCTGCCAGCAAGAAACAATTGAAATTATGGTAATTGTTCACGAAAACAACAGATCTCTTTTTGATGCCTCTAATACCAGGTGTGCGTCCTCATTTCTGTCTTGTCCTTATGAAAATCGGTTTGCTGTGAAAATTAAACATGTACCATCTTTCCCTTCTCAATATTTTGATTTGTCCTCCCAAACGCTGTGAAATGAAGAGCTCATCGGAAGGTTTCTATCCTACATGCAAAGGAAATCTGACCCTGTCATGGCGGCAGTACATAGATCTGGCTTGACTCAGAGGTGCGTGGCTTAGAGCTTAACCCTGCAAGAGCCTGAATTATTATCTTATATCGTTTTGGCTCTAAGTCTTTGGAAAATGCCCCATCCCTTTGAGTAGCTTGTCATATTACTGCAATGTAACTAGTTCCGTTTTGCTCTTTCTATTGAATCAGGTTCATCAACTTCAGTTTCTCATTTGAATTGAAACACACACACACATTCATGCATGTGCATACACACGCATGCACAGACAGCCGAAACTGCTTCTCTTTGCAAGGGGCTAGGTAGAAATGCTCCAGGCAAATTTAATAAAATCCTATTTGAGAGGCCAACTTTATAACCACTTCAACAATATTTTATTCAAATTATCACTAAGCCATCTAAGCTCCTTGAAGGCAGGAATACCCTGGACCCATCTTTGTCAGCCTTACTCTAGCCAGGACTACGCATCATGTTCAACATAACAAATGATGGGTTTAAACTACCAGACAGTAGGCTGCCCTCAATGCTCCAGCTACATCCACATCTGACTAATGACAACCTCTAATCTCTACTAGACTCTTTTCAGTTCTGTTCCCCAAATTGTCCTTGTGTTCTTTCTGCACAGACTATGAAGGCTCTGGGCTGTCACCAGACAGCCCCACACTCAGTTCTTTAGTAGCACGAGAAGAAAAAGGACTAGTGGCCTCCATCTGCCTTGGTTCGTGTGTCACTGTGATTGTATGCTTGTTTCTGCAAGGATTTATTTTTCTCTCTCTCTTTTTTGAAGTTAATTTAAAGTAACTTCCATAGTAACTCATCTGCAGTATCAGAAGCACATGTTTCAAAAACATACATTATTTTTTTTACTATAAGTCTGAATTTTTTTCCTTCTTTCTATTTAAAACAATAAAACCAAGAACAGGAGAGATGGCTCAGTGGTTAAGTGCACTCGTTGATTTTCTAGAGGACCAGGCAGCAAGCACGTGGTGGTTCATAACTGTCTATTTTAGGCCTGCCTCCAGATTTTCTCATCATTGTACACACATGAGTCACAGACACATGTTGGTCAAATGTCCATACATGTAAAATGAAAATAAATGAATATCTCTTTTAAAGTTAACAGCCATACCCACCCATCTCAAAAATTTTAATCCAGAATTGCTCTACTCTGAAGAAAATACAGGGACAAAGAGTGGAGCAGACACTGAAGGAAAGGCCATCCAGACACTGCCCCACCTAGGGATCCATTCCCATCTGCTGACACCAAACACAGACACTATTGCTAATGCCAAGAAGTATATGCTGACAGGAGCCTTGTATAGCTGTGTTGTTTGAGGCTCTTCTAGAGCCTGACCAATACAGATGAGGATACTCACAGCCAGCCAACAGATTGACCACAGAGACCCCAATGAAGGCATTAGGGGAAGGCCTGAAAGAACTGAAGGGGATTGCAGCCCCATAGGAAGAACAACAATATCAACCAGCCAGATCTCCCAGAGTTCCCAGGGACTAAACCACCAACCAAAGAGTACACATGGGGATACCCATGGCTCTAGATACATGTGAAGCAGAGGATGGCCTTATCTGGCATCCATGGGAGAGGAGGCCCTTGGTCCTGTGGAGGCTTGATGACCCAGAGTGTGGGGGATTCTAGAGCAGTGAGGCAGGAGTGGGTAGGTGGGTGGGTGCCTAAGCACCTTCATAGAGAGGGGATGGGATGAGGGGTTCTCAGAGAGGAAACTGGGAAGGGGGACATTTGAAATGTAGATAAGCGGGAGGGGAGAGGATGGGGGAGAGGGAGAGAGGAATGGCACATGTGCTTGGAAATCCAGTAGGGTATTAAGAATCTGTACATCCCTATATCTTGATAGGGAATACAGATTGATGTAATCATTTGGAAGCTGAGTAGAGACACTGACTGCATTGCCCAGCACAAACTATTCCTAGGACCTGGGAATTAGACTCCTTGGCAAATGCTCAGAAGACATGCATTCACATACTGGAATAGTCACAGGTTTTATATTAGTTTTACATTAAAACCAGCTCAGATGTCTATTCATGTCTGAATCACAAACTCGTCACATTCAAGGGACAGAGTAGCACATAGGAACATTTCTAAAAGTAAATAACTATTAAAATCACTTCCATGGCTGTGGGGCTGCAGGTTCTTTCATGGTTGGCACCCCTTCAATGAAAGAGGAGTTACAAAGAGATGTATAGCAATTTTACCAGCATAGCATAGAAGCCTTGCGATATTAAGTCCTAAAGTCCTAAATGATGCTTTCTCTGTCCGTGTTCAGATTCTATGACACATGGCAACTAGGTAGAAATGTGTTGATACAGCATATCTGACTGGAATGGGAGAGGGAGGAAAGACCACAACATAGCCTAAATAAACTCTCTCAGATTTTCTATAGCATCCTTCCTCTGGTAAGGAGCAACCCTTGTTTGGAAGGAGGATATTATAACCTTCTATTAGACAAACTAGGTTTAAAAAAATTTCCATCATGGCCAGTTCATTCATACAACAAGAAAATGGAATAATATTTCTATCATCTGTGGGCCACAATGGGGAAGGAGAAATAGTTGTTTCTCTGGAACTCAAAGAAAGAGTGTGAAAGGCCAAAGAGAGACCTCCACATTCATTAGATGCTCTTTAGCTTAAAACACCTTTTAAAGTCTCTCATCCTGTGGGGATGTCAAGGTGTGAAATGCTTAAATACAGGCTATAGTTTGATTCTACAAAGCAGATGTTTAGCAAAGTCATGTGTGTTTGGAAGAGTGAAAGTCATGAAGCCAGCACAGTGACTTGACAAGGATGCTGCCAAGCTGAGCCACACAAAACAATTGCTGTCATGCTGTCTTTCACTTTTCGTTACCTTCTTGGAGGATTTTTAATATTCATACAACTTGGAGATATTGCATTGATGGGAAATCTCTTATGAATCATTTATTCCTTCTTTTAAGAGTACTACTTCTAAGCTTCCCTGGGAGAGTCCAGAGCATACTTCTTCTCCTGCTCTTAGAGAGATATCCTTATCTGTCCCATTTGAAGGCTTTCTTGAGCCCTTGGGGTTGTCACTCACAGGAAAATGCCATAGATCTCCTTATGAGACTCTGACTCATATGTTACTCTTGGAAGATCTGCCCTTTTACTTCCTCAAGAACAAGATAATCAGAGCAAAGCAAAATTTAAAGGGTAAATAAGATTTGGTGAAGTAGGGGAGTTAGTGGATCAGATTCTAAACCAGACGATTACATGACATATAATATAGGGTTACCTATATGGTATGACCCTCAGTTAAAAGAAGAAGCCACAAAGTTATATTGGCCAGAGTTATCTCTGCCCTACATAGTGCCTTACACAAATGGACAAAGAATGGTGTGGGAAAATAGTAAGAGAATGAGGTATCAGGACCACCATTTCTTAGAAAAATGACCGTGTAGAGGACCATTGTTGCCCTGTATGGCCAGGGAACAAGAGTGCCATGATTAGAACTATAAATAAATGCTAAAAAGATATTAAAATAAACATTGTATTATGCCAGAAATTGAATACAAACTACAGCAGCTTTGGCCTGAAGACTTGCCCTGGACCAACTGACAATTAACACTCTGGCCATTAAAAGTTGATAATACACTACCTGGGATATGACAATCCGCCCAGACTATATAGGAAAATTTCTTTCTCTCTGGTGCCCTTGAAACTTCAAGAACTCCCAGCCTGAGAAAGAGCTGACATGCTTTGGCAAAATATGCCTGTAGATTCTTACACATTGGATAACTTTGTTTGGTCACAGTTTATCAATGATGTGGAATTATGACCAAGACAAAGTTAAAACATGTGTCCAGGGACCAAAATGATAAGACCTATATTTTGGAAAAACATGAATACACTCCTGCTTATGAATTCTGTATAAATGAAGCACCCTGTTAATCATACTACAAGATTTCCCTGGTTCCCATGAGTGACTCCCTCACAGATCTCCCCTGTGGGACTTAGCCATAGCTGGGCTGCCCTCCAGCAACTTTCGGCTATGGAGATGATCTGGAGATGTTGTGAGCCTATTTGGATACTCACAATAAGAACACATACCCAAGCTGCCACACCCACATGCATGACTATATTAGTTTGACTTCTGTTTTTATGCCATGACCGAAAGCAACTTGAAGGTGGAAAAAATTTGGCTTACATATTTTCATGGCATTTCATCATAAAGGGAAATAAGGGCAGGAAGCGACAGGTAGGGACTAAAGTTGAGACCATGGAGGGATGCTTCTTGCTGGCTTGTTCTCCTTGGCGTGTTCAATTTGCTTTCTTATATGCCTCTGGACTGACTGCTCAGGAAAAACACCAACCACAGTAAGCTAGGCCCTTCCCTATGAATCATTAATCAAAAATTTCCCCTCAACTAGCCTACAGGCTAAATTAATGGGAACATTGTTCAAACTGATATTCCTTTTTCTCAAATGACCATGGTTTCGGTCAAGGGACAAGAAATTAATCAATAGAATGACTTGTAGAAACTCAGCAATGAGGAAAAGCCAGACACGGACATAAAGGGGAATGGTGTGAAAGGCCAAATGAATTTATCACATGAGATAATCTCCACGTGTCTCTTATACATGCATAATACATGTAACATATTTATACACATATGATGTTTACATAATGCACAATACCTGAGCAACTCAAGCCAGAAATATTAACAAAAGGGAGGTATGCATGAGGTCTCCCAGCTACCTAAGGAAACATTAGCAATTGATAGCTACAAGAAGAGAGAATCAGTTTTCTTTAAGACTACAGGCACTGTATGTTGACAGGTAAATACCAGACTACACAGGTAGCAAAAAATGGAACTTATGGGTTTTAAAACAAAGAAGACACAGCTGTTTATATTGGGAAGGAGAGAAAGATATAGAATATGTGAGGAAGGGATAGGTATGATCACAATAATTCTTGATCTTTCTGTTTTTGGATAGTTTATATATTTACATTTTAAATGTTATCCATTTTCCTAGATCACCCCCTCCCATACCCTTTCCCAATGCTTCTATGTGGATGCTACCACTCCCAACCAACCACTCCCACCTTAACACCCTGAAATTCCCATACACTGGGGAATCAAGTCTTCACAGGACCAAGGAGTAATTCTCCTATTGATGCCAGACAATGTCATCCTATACTACATATGAGGCTGGAGCCATGGTCCCCCCCCCCAACCCCATGTGTACTCTTTGGTTGGTGGTTTAGTTCTTGGGAGCTCTGTGGGATCTGGTTGGTTGATATTGCTGTTCTTCCTATGAGGTTGCAAACCCCTTTAGCTCCTTTGATCCTTTTTCTAACTCCTCCATTGTGGTTCCCATGCTCAGTCTGATGGTTAGCTGGAATCATCTTAATCTTTATCAATAAGGCTTTGGCAGAGCCTCTCAGAAGACATCTATATCAGGCTCCTGTAAGCAAGAACTTCTTGGCATCAGCAATAGTGTCTGAGTTTGGTGGCTGCATATGGGATGAATCCCCAGGTGGGGCAGTTCCGGGATGGACTTCTCTTCAGTCTTTGCTACACTTTTTGTTCCAGTATTTCCTCCTGTGACTATTTTGTTCCTCTTTATAAAAAGGAGTGATTTGTACAGTTTTTTGTGTCTCGTTCTTCTTGATCTTCACCTTGGTCTGTGAATTGTATCTTGGGTATTCCAAACTTTTTGGCTTGTATCCACTTATCAGTGAGTACATACTATGTATGTTCTTCTGTGACTGCATTACCTCACTCAGCATGATATTTTCTAGTTCCATCTATTTGCCTAAGAATTTAATGAAGTCACTGTTTTTATTAGCTGAGTAGTACTCCATTGTGTAAATTACCACATTTTCTTTATACATTCCTCTGTTGAAGGACATCTGGATTCTCTCCAGCTTCTGGCTGTTATAAATAAGGCTGCTATTAACATAATAGAGCATGTGTCCTTGTTATGTATTGGAGCATTATGGGAGTTTATGTCCAGATGTGGTATAGCTGGGTCCTCGAGTAAAACTATGTCTAATTTTCTAAGGAACTGCCAGACCGATTTCCAGAGTGGTTTTACTGGCTTGTGAACCAATTTATTCTATTAAAAATTGAGGTACAGAGCTAAAGAAAGTTTTCTCAACTAAGGAATATCAGATGGACCAGAAGCACCTAAAAAAATGTTCAACATACTTAGTCATCAGGGAAATGCAAAACAAAACAACCCTGAAATTCCACCCCACATCAGTCAGAATGGCTAAGATCAAAAAATCAGGTGAGAACAGATACTGGAGAGGATGTGAAAAAAGAGAAACACTCTTTCAAATTAGTTTTAAAATGAGAAAAATGATGAAAAATTAAATTGAAATTAAAACAGGTGAAATCTGGATATAAAACACAAGACTATTGAGATAGTTCGACTAATAAAGTAACCACTCCCTAGCCCTACATCCTCTGACCTCCTCATATACACTGTAAAATGCATATATCATTCCTATCTAACACACACACACACACACACACACACACACACACAGAAAGGGGGGCAGTAAAATAAATAAATAAACACTACAACCAGTATTTCCCAGATTAAGTCAAATGACCTTAGAATTGAATTCTGGAGCAGTGTACACAGATATAAACAGAACCCAAACAAATCAATAGTCTTCCTCTACTCAAAGAATTTACAGGCTGAGAAAGAAATTGGGGTAACATCTTCACAAAAGTCACAAATAGTATAAAATATCTTAAGGTGACTCTAACCAAACAAGTGAAAGATCTAAATGACAATAACTTCAAGTCTCTGAAGAAATTAGAGAAGACTTCACAAAATGGAAAGATCTTGTATGCTCATGGATTGGCAGGATTAATATAGTAAAAATGGTCATCTTGCCAGAAACAATCTACAAATTTATTGCAAACTCTGTCAAAATTTCAACTCTATTCTTCATAGAGTTAGAGAAAAGTAATTCTCAAATTCATTTGGAATGAGAGAAAACCCAGGATAGCAAAAACTATTCTCAACAATAAAATAACATCTGGAGAAATCACCATCCTTGACCTCAGCAGAGCAACAGTGATTAAAACTGTATGGTATTGGTACCGAGATAAACAGGTAAATCAATGGAATAGAGTCAAAGACCCATAAATGAACCCTTACACCTATGGCCACTTGATCTTTGATAAAGAGGCTAAGACAATCCAGTGGAAAAGAGAACATTTTCAACAAATGGTGCTGGTTCAACTAGAGGACAGCATGTAGAAGAATTCACATTGATCCATTACCTCCTTGTACAAAGGTCAATTCCAAGTGGATAAAGGACCTCCATATAAAACCAGATACACTGAAACTAATAGAAGAAGAAGTGGGGGAAAGGCTCAAACGCATGGGCACAGGTGAAAATTCCCTGAACAGAACACCAGTGGCTTATGCTCTAAGATCAAGAATTGACAAGTGAAACCTCATTAAATTGAAGGACACTGTCAATAGGACAAAACAGCAACCAACATATTGGGGACAAAAATCTTTACCAACCCTACATCCCATAGAGAGCTAATATCCAATACATACAAAGAACTCAAGAAGTTAGACTCCAGAGAACCAAATAACCTTATTAAAAAATGTGGGAAAGACCTAAACAAAGAACTCTCAACTGAGGAAACCTGAATGACTGTGAAGCACCTAAAGAAATGTTCAACACCCTTAGTCATCAGGGAAATGCAAATCAAAATGACCCCAAGATTCTCCTTCACACAAGACAGAATAACCAAGATCAAAAACTCAGGTGACAGCAGATGCTGGCTAGGATGTAGAAAGGCCATCTAGAGTCTGCCGGATCCAACCCACATGCAGACATCAAGCCCAGACACTACTGCATATGCCAAGAAGTGCTTGCTGACAAGAGAGTCATATGGATGTCTTTTAAGAGACTCTGCCAGATCCTGCCCAATACAGATTTATATGCTGGAAGCCAACCATTGGACTGATCACAGGGAGGAGTTCGGGGAAGAATGGAAGGAACTAAAGGGGTCTTATCTGGCATCAATGGGAGGTGAGGCCCTTGGTCCAGTGAAGGCTTGATGTCCCAGTGTAGAGAAATGCCTGGTCGGTGAGGCAGGAGTGGGTGAGTGGATGGGACAGCATCCTTATAGAGACAGGAGTACGTGATAGTATAGGAAGCACGTGATAAGGGGCTTGCAGAGGGGAACCTCAAAAGGCGATAACATTTGAAATATAAATATATAAAATATCAAATTTTTAAGAACCATAATTTCTTTCCATCTTAGGATTTCAACTCCTTAGCATGAGCTGGGGGAAGGGCACAGACAGCTGGCTCTGTGCTGTAACTCTAATGATCTGAAAGCCTTTCTACCTGTGTTCACAGAGCCCGGCACAATGTGGTCTAGCACCTAAAACCTCAAGATATGTATGTAAACGTTCAGCTTTCCAAAGTGCTGAACTATCAAGATATGTCAGCTGGCAGCCTGCTACAGCAGGTTTAGAAGGAAGGAATAATTGAAGAAAGTCAAGAAGTGAGAGAGGGGGATGAATATTTCAAGGGTAAAGCAAAAGAAAACAGTTTATTGTTTAGACAGGAGACAGGTCATTCTCCAGCAAGAATAGTGACCAACAGCCCTCAGTGCCTTTTTCCATGAGTGAAAACACATTCATATTGCTCAAAGCTAGATTCTCAATCTGGTTTTACAAAGAGTTACAAAGAGAACTCAGCTTCTGCTATTGTTTTCTTGCCAAGGTCATTCTTCGTCCAAGGCAGGTTAACAAGATCAAAGTAGAACCTTAACAAGGTTAATGTGGCTTTTATGGAAAGAGAAGAAGCCCTTCTCTAAAAACCAAACTTCTCTCTGTCCCTCTCCCTCAGAGCTCAGAGCTTTCCTACAGCCTGAAGGTTAACTGCCTCAGGCCCCTGGGATTCAGCACACCTCAGCCACAGCCTCCTCTGTGTTCCTTTCATTTATTTCTTCAAAGATGGCCTCATCGGACCCAGCAGTTATCACCCATGAAAGGAAAAACTTACCTGGATGTGTGAAACTTTAAAAACACTGGGGTTGACCCAGAGTGTATTGGCTCATGCCCTTGGGAAGTAGAGAAGGGGCTTTCGAAGTCCACAGCCAGTTTCTAACTACAGAGGAAAGTTCAAGGCCAGACAGACCTTCATAAGACACTGTCTCAAAACCAACTAACCAATCATTAAAACCAAAACCAAATACAAGAAGGAAAAGTAACATAAAATAGAGAACATCAGAACAATAATCTTAAAGTACCAAACAGAGGGAGAGATCCCTAAATGTGGCTGCCTCCCAGGATGCTGATTTCCCTGCTCACTGTGTTCACATTAGAGATGATAGTTATGACATTTGTTTGTGAAAATATTCCTTAAATGTCCAAAATGCTCTTTTCAGATGTTGAGAGGAAAGTGAATATCAGAGTTAACAGAAAGTAAGTAATAATTATCGCCATAAATTTTACATGCTGAGTCTCAGAAATATACTAGCAAGACCCAACCAAACAAGATTTGAACTTAAGTAAATTGTCTTAATGTGCAGCTGTAGGGCTGGTCAGTTCTCTAATGGACATATGTTGGCTTGGTCACTTCTCTAATGGACACTTGTAAGCTTGGTCACTTCTCTAGTGAACATCTGTAGGGCTGGTCAGTTCTCTAATGGACATATGTTGGCTTGGTCACTTCTCTAATGCACAGCTTAGGTTTGGTCACTTCTCTCTTCCCGCTTTGACAAATTCCTGAGATAAACAATTTGAGGAAGGAATTTCAGCTTGCAGGGATATCGGGCATTCCTATGGACTTGTGGTGAAGTAGAGAAACCCTGGTACTAGACTCTCATGGTGAAGGAGGCTGCTTACCTCATGACACATTGACATAATGGTGCTCATTGTTAACAAAAGTACAATTTTGATATATTTTGTTACATATCTATCACATGAACCCATATAGCACACTTTCAATTGAAGAAGGAGGAGGAGGAGGGAGAAAGAAAGGAAGGAAGGAATGATGGATGGAAAGGAAGGAAGGAAGAATGAAAGAAAGAAAGGAAGGAAGGAAGGAAGGAAGAAAGAAAGAAAGAAAGAAAGAAAGAAAGAAAGAAAGAAAGAAAGAAAGAAAGAAAGAAAGAAAGAAAGAAAAAAAGAAAGAAAGAAAAAGAAAGAGAAGCAGCAGCTGCTGCTGCCAAGGTTGGCTTTGAAGAATGTTCAAATCTAAACACCTACACTGCCTTTAACCACAGTGTTGCTGTGGAAACAATATTTTGCACACCACATTCTCCATTTTACTATGTTTATGTTGTATACACATGTGTTACAGAAAATGTACTGAAGTCCAGAGACCTACGTGCTGAAGTCTGTTCCCTTAGGTGGTTCCTGGGGTCTACCTCAGCAGTCAGGCCCACCTGAGCACCTTTATCTTCTGACAACCTTGTTATCCCTTGCTTGCTCACGCTTTCAACAATTTTAAGTGAATCCCTTTGTGTGTTAATAATATTTGTGACCAGTCATACAATGGCCAGACATGATCTCTGTTTAGATCTGTATCTCATTTTTATTAGACTTTGTTTTTTTGTGGGGTTTTTTGCATTCATTATATATTTTGGATATTAGCTCATTACGTATACTGGATATCATTGGTGAATTTTTTTTCCATTTTCTACACTGCCACTTTTTCCTTAATGGTGATGTTCTATGCCTTACAGAAGTTTCTCAGTTTCATGAGTTCACATTGAGCAATTGTTCTTAGTGTCTGAGCTAACAGCCTTCTGTTCAGAGTCATGTGGGGGGGGTGCCAATGAGTTCAAGATTTTCCCCATTTTCTCTTCTATGAGGAGGACATTGATCCAATTAGACTTGAATTTTATGCAAGGTGATCAAAATGGATGGATTTGTATTCTTCTGCATGCAGCCATTGGTTTGACCAGAAACTCCCCATTCATTGCAAGGAATAGCTTGCAGAGAAATCATAATACACTAGCCAGGCAGCCTAGAACAAATTTTGAACCTCTGTAAGCTTCCTGTTACAGCAAGGAAGAACACACAAAATATATCTACAGTAGAAATTTCCTGATGATGGTTTAACAAGGTGGCCTCCCCACCATCAGGGATTGGAGTCCCTCTCACTGTGTGCCTAAATAAACCTTTCTGTCCCTAAATTATTTTTTGGACAGGTATTTGATTAGAGTCATAAGTAAAGTGAGAAACAGATAAGGCACTTCAGTCAAATCCAGAATACAAGGCCATGACACGCATTGTAGTCTGGCAAGTTCAGGATCACCAAAATCCAATCTAGGGGTTATAATGTGACCTCCAAGCATTGGTCCTCTGGCAATGTAGACTACAGATTGAGGGCTTCTGAGAATTTCAAAGACAAAATATAAATAAAAATAAAAAAATTCTCTTGACTATAGTGCCAGTAAGATAGCTATACCACGAGGGGAAAAAAAGTATTTTAACACACTGTAAGGATGTGGAGTCATGCAGCTAAGCATCAAGGTTGCTGAAGAAGCTATCATATGGCCCATGGAAGCTATGGGAGGGTTCTATATCACAGGGAGATGGAATGGGAATATTTTCATCAACCAAAAAATATGACAATTATTAGAAGTTTGTGTAATCTAGAAGAAGGAACAGGCAACCCCAAATGAGTATTACTGGGATTCTTGCCAATACTCAAGAGCAGGTGCTGAGATGCTAAAGTCTACATGCACTTTCATCTTGTCCACTGATGATACACAAGAGTGACCTAGGAATTTACGGCATATTTTGAGACTAGGAAACCTAGTCCAAGTGTTTTCTTAATAGAGTGATTTCAGCTATAATTAGTCCCATTTATTCTAACATTAAAATAGATTTGGGCAATGAAATATCCAGGCCAAATATCTACAAGTTGGAGAAAAAAAAAAAAAAAAGCAAAGAAGAACAATCAAAGTGAAGTTCAGCAGTGATTAAGTACAGCAGTAATACAGGCTAGGAGAGTATTTAATTTCACTAAGTCATTGGTATTCTAAATTAACAGCTAAACTGTGGCTTATTGTAGGATATGTTACAATATGTTAATAAAGACTATCTCCTCGGCTTAGAAATATTCCCCTTACTTTCAGGATAAAGAAAGAGTCTCTGGAGTGATATCCTTAGCATCACCCCTGCAAGAGCCTCCTCTTTCTCTACACAAACATTAGAATATAAATGGAGCCATGGCCTCCTATGCTCAGAATCTTTGAACATCCTAGTTCATTCAAGGTCAGTCTGCAGTCTCCTGTGAGGTTCTGCACGACTGTGTCGCACACCCTTAGCTCTTGTCAACTCTCCTTAGCTTCCTTCACTACATAAGCTATACTTAGAGTGTTTCTAGGTCTCTATGCACCCCATTTCTCCCTCGCCTCAGGGTCTTTGCTCTACCCTCTCCCTCTGCCTGGTCCTCTATATACAATCTCAAATTCACTTTGGCTCTCTGCTCAGAAATCCCTTTATAAAACCATTACTTAGTACCTTACTTAAATATCTCATCAAGCTCCAACACACATGCTTCCTGGCTTTCTTGTCTGTTTTAATATTACCCTGGTAAAAGAAGTGTCACACCATCAGATGTGTCTTTTTAGTATTGTTCAAGAAGCTCTCAGTCTGGTAGTTCTTTACCTTAGGGTGACTATAAATAACATACTTTTAATTCAACAGTTGCTAAAAACAAACACTTATTATTACTATTCATGTGGACTGTCTAAGGTTCAGGTGTTTTACACTTTTACATTTAAGGCCCTAGGTGGGACCCTATTACTTCCTTCTCTAGAAAGTAAAGACATTGTGTCCTGTAGAGCCAGAAATGGCTGAACATTGTCATTTTATAATGACAGCATACCATGACCCAGGAATACAGAAGCTTAAATGGCTAAGTCATAGGAGGGGTGCTCCTCTGGACATGACATGACCTCATGGCAGCTCTGCTTATGTGCACAAAAGCAGGACAGTTTAACGTTCCCACATGGCTGAGGGAGGACTTCCAAGACACGACTCCCAGCTGATACCGGTATACATGTATGAACATTTCAAAGACTGAATGCCATTTTAAAACTGAAGAAAGAGCTCTACCTCTTAATTAATGGGAGAGTTCCATGCCCTGTAACTCGGCAGATAGAAGCAGGAAAGGCCCGAGGGCATTTGCTAAGAGGTAGGTGCAGGCTGGCCTCTCACTCAGTCTCTTCTTGGGTTTCCCATCTCACCTATGTCTGGCCTCTTCCCTGCTTCAAAGGTACTGTTCTGCTTTTCACCTCAAGACCTCAGGCCATTCCTGTCCCTCCTGTGCTTTCTTCCCTAGTTATCCTTTACTGTTTAGGCTGAGAAAAGGTGTGTTAGTCTATCTCTTGACCAGCCCCTTCATTATAATGCCTTCATTTTTGTTTTGTTGTTTTGTTCCTCCGAAGAGCTTAACACATCCACAATCTCCAGCGATGGATTATCTTGACAAGTGTTACCTGATGGTTTGTATTTCCCAGTAAACCATCAATTCTATTAGGGGGATTAATCTGCTGGTTGTTGGCTCCCCAACAACCCCTAAATTATTGCCACACCATGGCCTTGTGAAACATTGACCAGACAACTGACAGAAGGGCATGGTGACAGAGCAACCACTGATTGAAATTCCTTTCTGTCATCATTCTGAAATCCCACAAACAGAAAACAGATTCTAAGGAAAGTGTTCTTATACTAAAAAAGAAGGCCATTATGATACTGTTGACAGGTACATTCCACTGAAGATCAAGTTGCTCATGGATACAGGAAGGCCTAACTGTCACTTCCCTAGGCTCCCAGGCCCTAAATATCACTGCTTGTTTACTTCTTAAGGGCAGAGTCATTGCCGTCAGCTGGCTGCCACTCAAGACCCTGTCAGGCTCCAGTGGATAATCCAAACCCAGTGATCACACGGGTCTCCATGGTCAAACTAAATGGGTCACAAAACAAAACCAAACATCCTGAATCTTGGAAAGGGAATGGCAGGCAGGGGTTGATAGGGATTTAAGAGACAGAAAAGGGTACATGTGAGACTGTGAGACAAATGTAATCAGATTACAGTGACCCACACATGAAACGGTCAAATAAAACAGAAATAATGAGTTTTGAACAAGTGTTAATTTCATATGTGATAGAAACATAGGAAAAATAAGCAATTGCTTTATAAGCAAGGTGCTTCAGTTCTTCTAAGTCTGGCACTGAGTGCCCCTTCTGAGGGCCATGGCTCTTCAGCAGGTATCTGACGAGAGATGTGACTAGATCAAAGACGACATGGTAACCGCAAGATCAGAGCAGGGAGTTGTTCAGTCTTAATGATGCTCTCTAAGCCACTTGGTTTCCCTTCTCTTCTCTCGGGTGGCATGATGCGGGCAGTTGGACCATAGGAAGCCAACTTTTTCCATGGCTATTCCTGTTGGGTGATACAGGCTGAGTGCAGATTGTCAGTTTCACTAATTAAGCCATATTCTGTTTGCATGCAATTAAAAAACATTCTGCTAAGTATTGTTTCCAAATAATTCAACCCTCACAGGACAACTCTATTTCCCTTTTCTCTAAGCACTCCAGAGCTCTCATTGTGAAATCCTTTGGGCGTAGAAGAACCTGGAAATGAATTACCACTACCCCCTCCTAAGGTGATGGTAATCTGTACAACTCACTAAGTATTAGTGGTCTACTTCTAAAACTCACTGTTTTCTGTTAACATTTTTTTTTTCTTTAATGGGGTAAACCCTCTAAGCAGCCTCCTCATCTGTTGTAAACAATAGCTTGCAGAAAAGCTAGGATAGAATTACTCAGGCAGGAATAGAGATGGCGGCCAAAACTAAATGTTGAAGTTCTACACAAACCTTTGCATTCTTCCATATGAGAGGAACCCTTAAGCTTGGAAGTAGGAGCTGATGGAGAGAGAGAGAGAGAGAGAGAGAGAGAGAGAGAGAGAGAGAGAGAGAGAGTGTAATTGATGGTTTCTCCCCCAGACTTCTCTCCTCTCACACTGTTCAGCAGCCAGGCTAAACGAACAACGTAATTTCCCAATTCAACATTATATCCCTTCATAGCTAAGTGACTAATAGCATTGAGATCTCTTCTGCTGTGTTAACTGGAGGGATTAACTGCTCTGATAGATCGGGCCTAGGCAAAGACCTTCTTCCCCTTCCTCCTGGTTCATCTCTAAGCCTCTCCTCTTTTACATCAGTGCTATCACAAATGGGCTGAGAAAGGCACAAAGAGTGGGTGTCTCTGCCCTTGCAGAGGGGCTGCAGCTGAGCAGGGCATTTCAAAGCCTTTATGTGGTGCCTTCTTAGCCGGACTGAATAGCTCTCAGCTAAAATTGCCAATGGATAAAAGCTCTCTTTAGAAATGTCTCTTCGATGAAAAGTTTTGGAATTCTTAGGATTATAGCCCTCCAGCCATATCCTATTATGCTCCCTCTCTGACTTTGAACTACAAGGAGGGATGGAGATACGGCCATCCTGAAAGACAGAAAGGGACAGAATCTCGTTTAAGATGGGAATGGTCCAGTATCTTTGCAAAGAAAAGGTGTACTCTTCTATTTTGTTTTCCCAAACAGATGTCTGTATGAAAACAAAGCAGCTCCCTTGGAAAAGGTAGAGTCACAAATACCACTGCTGGCTTCCTAGAAGGGCAGCTTTACCACACTGCAGGTAGATAAGACTCCAATGTCACGAGAAAACATCAGGTCAGGCTTCCAGTTCGAAGATCATCAGTTCCATTAATTACTTTAAGTTAAAGTAGCTTTAACATTGTTGTCTAGCTGTGGCTCTTTCCTCTGTTTTCTTGCCATTCATTGTTTTTAAGAAGCATGTCCTTATTTTCAGTCTTTAGAGATTTCAATAGTCCTTAATTTGGGAATCATCACATCACTGCAAGGAAACTCACTGCTAGTGTTATCGGAGGGAGGACCATGGCAGCTCAGGAAGAGCTTAAGTGATCTTTGCAAGTTCATGAATACCATAGCGAGGGCCAGAGTGGGAATTTCTCCACCCCTGATTTGTCCTCTGATGAACCCAAAAACTGGGCAGCTGCTTCGGGTCCACGTTTTCTCTTAGAGTGGTTTCTGTCATTCTCATTTGTCGTCTCATCTTCTTCATATTCCAGCGAAGAAAGGCTCTTAGCGAAGCTTGACAATCTCTCTCTGGAACTGGAGCTTGTCAGACATGACATTCATGGCATCCCACAATCCTAGAAGTGACAGCTGAAGATACAGACTTTGCAGAAGGAAAATGCAAAGGTTTCTCCACAGTGTGAATCTCTCACACCTGTTTGTTTTGTGCAAGCCACACCCCTGTCTCAAATAGCATTATAAGAAAAGTGTGCACGTATGAATTCCTGGAGCTAAAGGTGGCTTGTAATAACAGCTCCACAGAGTTATAAATATTATTAGTAAATCAATCTTTTTAGAGAAATAGTGGTTAAGCTCTCCCAGAGCACATTTCTTCATTCTGTACTGAAGCCCTATTTTAAATTCAAATTGGAAATACAGACTGGAGATTTCCCTACTTAAAAAAAAAATCATTGGTGTATGCAGAAGGAAATCGTCTTAAGTTCTGGTTAAGTTCCCAACACCCCTACATGACTGGGTTTCAAAGTATCTTCTGTAGAGGGTTAAAATAAAAACTGGAATTCAACCTGTGCTGGAGCAACATAAAGTAGTTTGGATAAAAGGTAAATATTTTCCATCTAAAGGTTAAGTGTGAGGAAAGTTCTCAAGCCTGAGTTAGGAGAGTGGATAAAACTGATTTAATTTGTCTCTACTGTGCATATGAGCTTTGTGTCTGAAAGGAGGAGGGTGATACTGGGTGTTTCTGAGAGAAAACACAGTGTTCCTTGAGTAAGTGACAAAGGTATACTCTGAGACTTCCCAGGAAGCAAAACTAGGAAGTGGATTCTTAGATTTGATACACTAAATTCATCCTTGAATGATAGTACTGCATAGGGCAGTGAGCGATGCCCTGTGGGAATGTGTATTGCTAGACATAGGTACAGGTGTGGCCATGCCAAAGGGCCAGAGTACTTTAGACCCGTGGGAAATGGAAAGGCCTGATCCAGTTTAGGCTCAGGTAAATGGTGTAGCCTTCTCCTGATCCATGTGTGAATATTGATAGTATTTGCAAAAAATGACTGGTAACTGCTCTTATTAAGATGAGCTGAACTTGACCCCTTCTTCAAGAATAGACCCTAAAGTCTGGTTCCCTGTTCGGCTATACACAGTAACACTCTTCACCTGTATATAATGAGAAACTGGACGTTTGGAGTGCTGCAGCTTCTCCATCCGAGAGCTCAGACCACTCAAACCCAAATTTTCTGTGACCATGTGTGTCTTAGTTATGTTTCTATTGTCATGAAAACAATATACTATGATACTATGATCAAGGCGACTTATAAAAGAAAGCATTTCATTGGAGGGCTCACACTTCCAGAAGGTTAAAGCCAACATCCATCATGTTCAGGAGCACAGCAGCGGGCAGGCATGGTGCTGTAGAAGTAGTCAGCCACTAACAGCATCCACAAGGCAGAAGCCAGAGCTCAATGAGAATGATGTGAGTTTTGTAAACCTCAAGCCCATACCTCCTGACATACATCCTCTAACAAGGACACACTTCCAAACCCATCCCAAACAATCCCAACAACTAGAGACGAACTATTCAAATATATGAGCAAATGGGGGTCATTCTCATTCAGACCATTACATTGTGTCTGTTGTTCCTTCATCACCTCGTGACCCTAGTCAGACATTAGGACCCATGCCATGCAATGAGGCAGCAGTGCTCACAGGAGCACTGAAAATTCTTTCCATGACACTCTGCCAAGACAACCGAGGCATATCCACCTTTTATTGTAAGCCATCATTTTTATCCAAACTTCAAGGAGCTATCCAAGCAGTCCATTAGCAGTGGCTCCAGTGGTCTTTGCCAGGACATTAAATCGAGAGTAACAGAAACTTGCCTCTATATCCATATATCTCCCTTGTCCAGCTTTACAATCCAGCCAGTAGCCCAGAGCCCCCCAAGATCATTGTCACACATATTATTCAGTGATACTGATCCCATTAGCCCTTTTAATGTAAAAGTCCTGTTTCCATAGCTTGGGCTGACTTTTCCAGTAGGGCAAGTCCAGGCTTTGTCTTTGGCTATTGACCTAAAGGTCAGGTTTATGGTGGATCCACCATGGACTTGAGCATCTTCTTGCAGTGCGGGTCAAACACAGCAGAAGCAGGGTCTCTAGGAGAGAGGAAGCCATGACCTTGCGGCTGATAAGGCATGCATGCCAATACAAAGATATAAGGGCTCAGCATCTCCACATGGACTGACTCAAATGTCTCAAGATGTTTTGGAGGGTTGTGAATCTGGATTTAATGTACCTATCATTTCTATTCTCCATTTATAGCCAAATTCTGGCGGCATCATTCAGAAAACCTCACTGACTCTGGAGATACTGCCATGCTCTTTTGCTTTGAATTTAGGCTTCAGTGATGATACCATATTAACTCTATTTTTCCATTGTCTTCCTGCACAGCCTTGGTGGTTATTACTAAATAAATTAACTGTTTCTCTGTGATTTGATAAGACCACCTCTACTGTAGCTCCAAAACCCACCTTAGTACAAGACAGAGCCTTACTAATGCCTGGTAGCCACAGGCCTGAAGTTTTCACTAGTCCATTCAATAATGAAGTTAGAATGTTTTGCTCCATAGAGCAGGGGAGGAAAACCAATTCTAGAATCAAGTTAAGAGCTTGCTTCCCTGAGTGACTGCATTTGTGGTTTTCATTGTGCCTTAGAAAGCGGCTTCAGGTCCCAACCATTTATTTGGGACAGTGGATCGAAAGCACTGGGTTTGATCACTAGAGAAGTGCCTACAACAAAGGTAGAAGGTCCAGTTAAAAAATGGAATGTGAAGGGTTCCGTGTTCCACCTCACTAAGGGACACTGAGACTTTATAGCTCCTGAGACTGGATTTTTGTCACCTTGAGCTTGAGCAAGCAAGAGTTCTCATCCGTGTCCTCAGCACCCATAAGGCATTGGTTTAGAATGGCATTGCCACAGTGGTGATGAGTTCTCTTGCACTCTGTCTTATCACCCCAAACCCATTACTCCCTTTGTATGCACAGGGACAAAGAGAGAAAGGTTGTCTTGGGAAGCCCGTAAGCAAAGAGTAGTGGATCGGTACAACCTGAAATGGCCAGTAAACATAGGAATAATTTGCAGGAGCAGACGACAGGGAGCTGAGATTACCTATTTGTGTTATCTATTTACCATAACTTCTCAAGGCTTCATTCGAAGCTGACATTATCAATAATAGTAATGGCTCATGGAGCGTGTTGCCCAGTGTTTCTCTCCCAGTTGGGTGCCCGTCCACAGCTTGTCCTTTACCCACATGACTCCTGCATGTGCTAAAAACCCATTGTCTTTTCTTCCCACAAGGCTGAGTCTTCTCACTTGCTCAACTACAGGTCATATCCTTTAAATCTCTCTTTTGTAAGTTTAAGACACAGTTCAAGCAGATGTGGAGATTCTGGTGTGATTGGGGCCTTGCTCTAGAAAAACGAGTGGGATATTCAAAAGTTCTGAGTGAAAAGGAAAGGCTTAAGGGAGTAACATTTAAGATGACTCAACAGAAGGCAAGTGGAAAGGAGCCCTATAGTGAGAGAGATGATTCTACCCAAGCTAAGGATCTTCTGCATAAGGCTGACGCCGTCAGGTTCTACCTGCATAGATTGTAGGATGGCAGAAAGCTTAGATAGGCAGGTTGGGGAGAACTAGGTTTTGCAGGACCTTGTAGTTTGTCAAATGGCATCTCAACTACATAACACAGGAAATAGCATTTTAATAAAGTGAAGAGTTTAACCATGTCAATATTTTAGAAATGTCTAATAATGAATAAGAACAGTTGAACAGAGATGTGTATCAAAATGCTATTTCTTTGGTTCTTGGAGCTACAATACTTTCATAATATTTAAAATGTATTCCATTACTGTGTGTCTATTTCCTTGTTCTTAGTATATAATATACGAAACACTATTTTCCTGAAAATAAGTATAAGATTGGGTCGTTCTTTGTGATCTTCATGGTTCCCTCCACAGCAATGTTATAAAATGGGGGAATGAATTAGAACCAAACTCTTAACTTTAAATTATTATTTCTTACTAATGTTTTTATTTTAGTTTAACAATTTAATGTTTTCTTAACAGGGGTTCTCTCATGAAAAATATAAAGACCACCATCATGTTCTATAATTAGATTTTTTTAAAAGCAAATGTATAAATTCTTAGTACACTGTAAATATTATGAAAGTCACCTTCTATGTGTGAACTGTGTGTATGTCAGGTGCTGGTGAATTTTGAGAGTAATTGGAATCAACAAAAACAAATATAACCAGTCTGAGGAGAAACATTTCTTTCAAATATTTCATACCTTGCTGTAATTCTTTAAATGAATTGCTAACATTTAATTTTTGATATGTAAAATTTTTCACTAGTTCAGTCCATATGCAGAACTACATAAGAATTACTGGGTGCTTTCATTTATTCAATGAGCCTTTGCTCCGTGCTATGCTTGGCATTGACCCAGAATCAAGAGCAAAGCTCAATGAGACAGGAGAGGTCTGTCCCACAAGTGTGTGTATGCATGTACCTACTCCCCTGTGTGAGAGTTATTGTAGAAAATAAAACTTTACATTGTATCATATTTTAGAAGTCAACATTCAAATCTAACAGAGATTTAAGGTTCTTAACTATACTCTTTTCTACAAAGTATGCAACCTAAAATGAGGGAAATAAAATTACACTTTATCAGTGAATGAGTTTGGATATGGGGTGGGGATAACCAAAGGATCCATGGGAACTGAATGATGAATGAGATGATATTAAGAGTTCTGGCAGAAAACACAGGTCACATTAAACACAGAAAGGGAGATTCATTCCGGTGCATAAAAATGTGGCATCTCTATTCACAAGGAACTACCCCCTGTATTTCTTCTATTACAGAGCTATTAACTTGCAAGAAAACAAAAATTAAGTTCTCCGGCAGCAAGGAGCTTATGAAATTAATTATGAAGATGTGTTTGGAAAGGATGATGTTCCATAGGTCTGTGTGCATAATAAAGGAAATGAATAGAAAGCACACCTCCACTGGAGATCTGTAAAAGACTTACAGCAGGAAATATTCTGATATTTTAGAGACTGGGAATGACATGATTTTATATAACAATAAGTTTACACAGAGAATAGTATATATATAAACTATTTTTTAAAGTTGTGTTTCAATATTTTCCCATAATTCCATGGTCATTTCCAAGAGGAGCATTTCCATATGGGATCTGTGAGTAGGATGTGGAAATTTTAGGTCCAGTGATCCCACAGGATCCTGCTTCACAAGTAAATGAAAACGGACCCTTGAATAAAGCTTTCTCTTGGCCAAATAAAAGCAGCCCAAATGTGTAACACAAAGTATCTTAAGCTGTTCTCGGCGATTTCTGCAGTGAGCTCTAATCTCACATCACTCATGGTGGCATTTAAATGTTGATTTTGAGAAGCTGTCTCCCTTATTCATCCTCCCCCTCCCCTTCTGTGCCTCCACCTTCCTCCCTCTTTATTCTCTTGCCAGAAAGATAGATCAACTCATCATGAACAATGCAGGAAGCAGCAGTCGAAAAGTAATAACATAAGAAAGAAAAGCATAAAAAACCAGAAACTGAAATACAAAGATGAATGTTTATAATATAGTTCAGGGCAGGGGGTAATCCAGGCAGACTCAAATGGGCACAGGGCAATGAGAGTAACTTTATTAAAGCCTTCAAAAAGTCTTTGGGGTCTTTAACACAAAGACATCACCAGACACTGCAATGTGACACGTCATGATTCTAAAATTGAGTCTTACGCCAGTAGACCATGACTTAATAAAAAAAACAAGACACTGAGGCTGGGGAGATAACTTAGTTCATATGAGAGCTGAGGTTGTCCTCTGGCCTCTTTAGGCACATGTGCACACGTATACACACATACACATGCACCTATACACATAGGAACACAAACACATTCACAGACAAAATCAAAATACAGCAACAACAAAACCCAAGCCACCAGATCACCTAAGAGCTGCTGATGCTGGCAAGCACACAAGATCATTTCTTTTTATTACAAAAGAAGAAAATGGGACAAAAGACATAGGACAAACACATAATCTGAAGCTATAGACAATGTTAATTCGGCAAGGGCTTTGTAAGAATTTATAATTCCTAATTCAACACGGATGATCAAAACCTTTCTAGCCCGAGAGTGTAGCCCGAAAGTGTCCAAACATCTCATCATACAGACTTCAAGATAAGCAGAAATGGCTCAAGGTTTAAGGACAGTCTCCAGCCCTTAGATCAAATACCACATGAGACCTTTAATGTCATTACAAAGCAAAGGAGTCTAAGTTTATAAGTTCCCATCTGAAACACCCCAACACAGTGAAGTACGTGCCAATTGATTTATCCCTTCTGGAAGAATGAAAGGTTGGGTTGGACCTGGGGAGACTTTAACCTGTCATCCTTGAGAATCTTCCAGAGCTTCAAACCTGAAGTTTGATGTGCAACCTACTGGTTTAAAGGGACCTACATATTCGTACTAGAGAGTCTGACATGGTGGGTGGGTACATCAGACATCAGAGAGAGCAATTTAGTCAGCAAGACACTAGACCCTCTGTTCTAATCATAAAAAGATGATCGTTCCAAGAGCTACAATGAAGATTGTCACGGGCACGGAGGAAATGTACGTCATCTGACTGGAACTTTACCCTGTCAGAGCCTCAGCTTTAGAAAACTCCTAGTCATTGATGGGGATGTGCCGTGTCATTTCCCTAAATATTTACGATGTATATTGTGCTATAATGAAGTTAGTGGGACAATGTCAAATACAGGTCTGAGTTCCAGTAAAGTGATCTTATTCATCTTGATTTAGTTAATACTCCCTGGAATCCGAGTCCAGCAATGCAGGGATACCTTACATTTCCTGAAGCAGCTCATCCTACTAGGGATCTAACACACATATAACAGGCTGCTCTTGTGAGGAGTGGGAGACAGCCCCACAGGGCAACCTGTAGGAGTCAGAATCTTTTCAAAGACCAACACTCTGGTGGTCTTTTCAAAGCCCAGCACTGCAGTGGACCAGGTATCACTGACTCTGCTGAAGCAAAAAACTCCATGAGGAGTCAGCAGTAGTCGAGTTGGAGATCATTGCGAAGAGATTTTTTTTTTTTTAATGTAGATTCAAGCCTCAGTCCTGGCAGTATCAGAAAGGTATTCAGAAAGCATATGTCAAGTGTGGGCACAGGCTTCTCCAAAAGTCTCCTCTAGGGTCTCCACAAAAGCCATTTATGCCACCTTGGTAGCTTCAAAGGTTACTTTGTTTAAAGGGATGATAGATTTTTATCTTTTTATTAATTTTTTAAATTGTATTATTATATGTTATGTTTGGTAAATGCAATCCAAGGATAAATATTCAGGTTCCCTGGACAGGAACATCAGCTGATAAAACAATAAACCTCAAGGGATCCTCACTACATGTTTTGACTGTAAACCAAGTTTAGCATCTAACTAGTATGATTCTTTAAAACATGTGGACTTACAGCTAGGCAAGCAGGGAGTCTAAACTCAGACCTAAGCAAGACCCGTGATTGTTTTAACACCCTCATTTGACATATCTCCATGTCAAAAAACTATTGTCTTCAGGAAGGCAATATTCCCAGAAAATTTTGTGCTTTTTTTTTTCTAAAACTTTTTCTTTTCTCACCTGGTAAAAAAATTTTAAGCAGACTACAGAGTTGGGGAGCCCTCTCTCTGCACCCCTTTAATTTTCTTGTGTTGTTCTGTCCTGCCTCATCCCCAGACTTTGGTGGGTTGTTAGAGCTTGTTGCATGATACTTGGGAATGAAGGTGTGGAATGTGTGGATAAAGACAAAAACAAGAACCCAGCCTTGCTTGTATCTAGGAATCTTCCACTGAATACTTGAAGGACTGTTCACTTTTTAAAGCAGCCCCCTGCAGTGTTTCATTTTAACTAAAAACAGAAATCTCTAGTAAATAGCTCATTTTATAATTTTTAAGAAAAAACATTGTTCACATGTATGACATGTACCGAATAAGGAAAATAGAGAAAGTGTCCAGAACTATGTTTTCATAGGTACAAGTCAGGTTGGAGACGCACTGTGTGAATAGCGTTTTATTTTTTGAAATTCAGGTATTTGTCATAGTCACATTGGCAGAAAAGTAGCCCCCTGATGGTTTCACCTAATAATATTTTAGAAGAAAGATTGACCATGGACTTGTTAATTTGCTGAAAAATTGAATATAGAATTATGTCAACTTTCCTTACTTTTAGATCAAGCATCCCAGACTCACAGTTAAAAGTCGTACAAAGTCAGCAGTCTCTGGCACATGACCCTTGTCACTCATTCTTTTAGAAGCTGCTCGTGATAACAGCCAGCAGCAACCACAGCAGGCAAAAGAAAGGGGCTGAACCAAAGTGTCTAAGGTGAAAGGGGACAATTTGAAATGATTTTCACATCTGGGGAGGTAAAGCTGATCTATTTAATGGTAATTATGCGCAGGGCAATATTTGAAGCACTTCCTAAATGTGCTTCAATGTCTCTAAAATTTCCAAGGAGCTGATGATATAGAATATTTTTTTCATCTCTGTTCTTACTCTTCTCACCTGAGAAAGCTGAGGCTCAGAGAAATCTGGGGCTTTTCTAAGGCCAATTAATCTATGATGGGTAGACGGGGTTTAACTGCCATCTTGAAGCTTCTGGCCCTTGTCTCTTTCTATTCCTGCATGTCTTTTGGTAGTCTTAATTATTAATGTTGGTTGGGTTTTGTTGTTGCTTTGGTTAGGTTTTTAATTGTGTACACACAAGTGCACATGTAAATGCATAATGAGGCCAGAAGAGGGCACCAGATCCCAGGACTGGGGTTCCAAGAGGTTATGAATTGCCCAGTGTAAGTACCGGGAGCAAGGCTTAGATCCTCCAAGGAGCTATCAGAACTTTTAACCACTGAGCCATATCTCCAGTCCCTTCATGCAATTCCTAAGACATCAATTGATGAACCAATTCCTGAGTGCATCATTCTATAAAATACATATTAAGTGCACATATTTATCAGACCTTCAGGCTAAGCATTGAGCTTACTGTTTTCAAATATCTAATGCACCCTGCTTGTTAGTTTAAACACTTCAAAACAGGGTCTCACCACACAACTTGGGCCGGCTTGGAACCAGCTCTACAGTCCAGGTTACGCTCAAACTCAGGAAGATTTTCCTGCCTCAGCCTACCAAGTGCTGCAACTAGAGCTGTGGCGCCATGCCCAGTTTTGAAGCCCTGTTTAGGTTAATCATCCACTTTCCTGATTTTGTCATCATTAGACATGAATTATGTCAAAACACAACCAAAAAAAATTCTATAAGCCTTGAATCATTTGGAACAGAAGTATACCGAATTAATTCTTAAGAAGTCACAGGAAGAAAAGGCATCTTAAAATCTCAAAGCTTTCCCACAAACCTAGAAGGAAAGTCAGAAGTATGCCATGATAGCTGATAGCCTGACAATATGGAACTTCTTTAAGCACCTGTGCTATTCGCTCTAACAGAAATATTTGGTTTATGGCTGGGAGATTCTTTTATCACAAGCACTGTGCTAACTAAAATTATTCCAAGAAATAATCACTTTAATAATGACAGGGGGAAATCTGGTTACTAAAAAAAAAAAATAACATAAAAACTGTTCTTTATTTTGGCAAGAGTTTCAAAATCATCAATTGTGTTTTGGATTTGCTCTAAATTGTAAAACTCCCATGGGAGAAGTTCATCTATACTATTACATAATTTCTGTAAATGGACCGCCACCTTTCTCCATCTACTAAGCATTAGTAAAACAAGCAAATATACATCAGTGGCAGATTCAGTTTTTTTTTTTTTTGTAGCTAAGCCTAATTAAAATGGCAGCATTCCAGTGGTTTCTTTACCAGGGAGCAAGGACATCTGTAAGGGATAAAAAAGATACCCAGCATTTTGATGTGTTTGCTTCCAGTGTTTAAATGTGGCAACAGAAAAACATTTACTGGCTAAGCCATGAGCAACATTTGAACTAGTTGTTTAGAGAGAGTTCAGGAAATCAAGATGGTTATATCCATCATGACTGGAGGGTTGTTGGGTAGGCTGTTTTGGCTTCTTTTTGTTTTTCTATAACAGAGACATTTTGCAAATTGGATCCTATTATTTTATAGCCCCCTCCTGAAATTATATTGCCTAAGAGTTCTACAGGAAAGAAGGTGGTTCAACTCTAATAAAGCATTGTTTCCCCACAGCGGGAACCGTGACATTCTTGTTCGTCTCTTTCCTTCCTAGTCCCACCTGTCTTCAACTGTGTGCCCCATTTGGACCACATGACTGCCATCTCCTGTCAATTCATAAGTTTGTTTTATCCATCTGGGTACTTGGTGCAATAGACGAGTGACTAGGTGACTGATTTTAAAACACACACACACACACACACACACACACACACACACACACACACACACACATTTGATTTAGAGCCTGGGAAGTCTCAAATCAAGGTACAAAATGGTTGGTGCCTGGTGAAAACCAACCCCTGAATCGGGATAACATCTTACTGATGCTCGGCAGAGCAGACCAGGGATGCTGTCTTGTGTGTCAAGGGAAGCCAAAGACATGAAGACCGTCATTAATGCTTTTCTTCACTTATTTGGTTAGAACTTTGCCTCAGCCCCTTCATGGTAGTTAAGTTTCAACGCAGTAATTTTGGGGGAACCCTCGGACCATAGATATTATCACTTCCTCACAAATGTCTCGGGGCCCATTTCATATCGCAGACTTACTTTACACACAGTGCCACGCATACTCTGAACGTGAAGCTGCTGGTCCAAGTCTCAGAACAGAGTTATAGCAGGAAAGCAAATAGGACCTTTGCTGGGCACTGAGAGAAAACACACCTGGCTCGGTTATGCTGATTTCTGTAAATGCCTGCCTCCCGTGGCTCCAATAATTTATTGAAGACATTTTTGTGATTCCAAACATGTGACCTCCCAGTTGATTTTTGTATCTGTCTTAACACCTAGAATAAAAGAACAAAGAACGAGGAATGGTTACTGCAGGAAGTTAAAGAGCTCAGGTTTCCTTGGCCTCCTTTGCAGCCGGCCTCACTAGCCTGTTAGAATTATACCAGTTGAAATTTTCAAATTTACCTTGAATTTTTCTCTTTCTGTTTTACTTTGGGTCCACATGAAATTGGCTCAGCAGCAGGTACCCCAAACAGTGAATTCCAAGTATACAAGTAAATGCCATGTGTGGTTGAGATGTTTTAACATTATCCATTTGATCTGGACACACACTATAACATTTAACATTAGCACACAACTGGAAAGCTATCTGCACAATATTTATTTTGCTGTCATGTTTTCCTTTATAGAAAATGAGTTTGGGGGAGGCAGGAGACTTAATCAACTTGGTGCACAGATTTTCTTCCAATTGAATAGTTTGAAGGTACTAAGGCTTTTACAACCATCTAGGCAACCCACAGGTACTACATAGGCAAGGGCCATTCTCCCTGGGAACAGACATTTCAGATGAACACCGTGGTTGTGGCACACAGTGGACAGGAGTTACAGGTATGGGGTTGGGAAAACATCATTCACACACACTGTGTGGCTTGTGTCCTAAGCTAGTAGAACCCTGCTTTCACGTGTAAATGATGACTAAGTTCTCAGCATAGTGCCCTCTCTGTTCTTACAGAAAAGTTCTATTCTGGCTAACAACCTTCAATATAGAATATTATATAAGGTTAAAACCATTTTATAAAATTGTTGAGTAAATAATTAAATGTGCTGCATGTGGTAGCCTTTGCCTTTAATCCCAGCACTCGGTAGACTATGGTGAGCAGAACTACATGAGTTCAAGGTCAGCCTGGATTACAAAAGGAGCTCCAGGGCAGCCAGGGCTAGGAAGGAAAAAAAAAGTGTGTCAAAAATCCAGAAGAGGAAAAAAAAATTAAACAATTGCTACTTGAAATTTAGAAACAAATGATATTTTGATGCATTTTTGAAAGATTTATTTATTCATGTACGTGGGTGGTCTGGCCTTCAGTCGGCTCGACAGAGGAGGGCATAAAAGCCCATTACAGATGGTTGTGAGCCATCATGTTGTTGTTGGGAATTGAACTCAGGACCTCTGGTAAAATAATTAGTGCTCTAAGTCAACTATCTAACCCCATTGATGTATCCTTAATAATCTGATAATCTGAATTACTTTTATATAGCTACAAGTTTATAATAATTTGGTAAGAAAATATGCAAAGGAAATATTTACTAATATTGACTTGTTGCAGAAAAATGATTTTGGTATCTGCCCATGTACTAGTAGCAAAATTTATCCCAAAATTTAAAGGACAGGAATTTCAAATCAAAACAAAAATCATAATTTTTAAAGTTTAAAATAAGCTAATATTTTCTTTGCTTTGGATTCATATATATAGTTTTATCACATTTTTATGAAATTAAAATAAATCACAGTTTGTGATGTCACTATTTAAATGCCAAAGTTTAATTGTTTGTTGGTTTTGGTATAAAAAAACTTCTCTAGATTCATCAGTGAGGGGTTTGATATAAAGAACTGGTGTTGTACCAATGAAGCCGTTTCATTCCCTCTTTCGAACAACATTTCTAAGGCAGGGGTGGTTTAAGTCATGCTTGGCTACATACGCATCCAAGGTTAGCATGTGCTGCATGAGAGGCGAAAGCTGCAGGAGTCACACTGCCCACTCATCAGCTGTCCATTCACGACACAATAAAGAGAAATACAAAACTCAAAACTAGGTGCGTGGTGGCTGCGCTGTGATCCACTTCCGGCGTGATCCATGAGAATCTGCATGTTTATGTCAAGTGTCCACCACAAACCCCTGTCTAATGTCAGGCTGGCCCCTAACCCTGCTTCAGGGAGGAAGAAAAATGGCAAAATCAGCCAAAGAATCAAAACCCCATGTTCTTGAAAAAGTTAGAAGGAGACGTCCTTCCCAACACAAATCACTACTGGTCATCCCTCGGCATCAACATGGCGCCGGAATGGAACCCCACAGCTCAGTCCGGCCCTCAGTTTTGAACAGGTCAAGAAACGGTACCATTTGCTTCTTCCCCTTGACCTGCTGGGTGCTGGGAATGTCTGACTCATCACTTAGTTTCTGCTTGCTACATTTTTCTTTCTGCTCGCTACAGTTTTCTTTTTGCTTGTTACATGCCTAATAAACCCACTCAGTCGAAGGCTTTTAAAAGCCAGGCTCTCTGTCCTTCAGACATCCCCCCACAGCCACGGACCCGGAATTCTGGGAAATAAAGTCCTCAGCTGAGCAGCAGACAGAGAACAGCTGTAAACAATCAAACACAAGTATTGCAGGAGGCGTTGGTTTGCAAAAAGCTAACTGTTTTTGTTTTATCTACTAATAAAAAAAAATAAGCTTGCATTTTGAAGGTAAACCCTTTCACCTTTAAACTGAATTTTCATACTAATTGATTGCTAGACAAGTATTTATTTTGTGCACCTAGTAAATGGCAGGCACAATTACAAATAACTGGAGGGAATTTGATGGCAAACATGCAAATATGGTGTTGGCCTTTCCAGCCTGAAAATCTTACCAGTGCCTAGAGACCTCCAGTTTACTGAGACAGGTACCGTGAGCGCGCTGTGTCGGCTCATGTGACAGAGAACGCCTGGGACTCCAAGAGACAGCTTGTGGAGAAAGTTGAGCATGAACTTTTCAGAGGAAACTGCAAACACAAGATTCCCAGAAGAAGAAGAGCAGAAGCAGACGGAAAGGAAGAGTAAAGCCCAGGAATTTGATATATCCTCAGGGGCAATGATAGGGTAGTCAGGAGACTCCTTTTTAAACCTATTAAAATTTGTTTAATTTTTTAAATAAAAGGTAGTTCAGTTTGAATTTCAATAATAGAAGTTTATAGTTAAATTCTTCCTGATTTCCTTATATTACTATGTTGATTTGTAATAGGACCTAGGTTATATTTAAAGATTTATTCTTTAATTTATCTGTAGTATGTATGTGTCTGTGGATATGTCTCTGTGTTCAGGTATGTGGTAGAGCCCGCAGAGGTTAGTACATCCTCTGGAACTATTACAGAAGGGTTCTGGGACCCAGACTCTGGTCTTCTGGAAGAACAGCAAGTGCTCTCAATCACTGGGCCATCTCTGCAGCCCTTATGCTAAGTTTAACTGACTAACAAGTCTATGTTGGGGACCGAACATCTGGAGCAGTCTTTGAGGGAATACCATTGGACGCCAAGATAGAAGAAAAACAAGGGGAATGGGTGTGGCTGGAGATGTACCTGACTGAACCTCTCTCTATCTAGGGTTATGATGGTGGTTTGCTTATTGGATTGTTTGAAGCATGACAAACTTCCTTTTATGTTCCATCATAGATACAGCCCCAAGCAGGGCAATGAATCTGTGTATTTAAAGAAAGAGTGTCCAATCAGTTTGGTCTACATCATACCCATGTCCCTCTTTTAGTAACAGAATCCAGTTTTACTCTACGTGTTTGCCAATTCGATTTATGGGACTGTCCTTGTCGCACACAATTGGTGTAGCCATCAGAGCTGTTTATTTTCTGCCACCAGCTCCCAATGGCACCTTCAGCAATGGGTGAGCATCCTATCCAGCAAAGCTGAGTCCATTCAAATTCCTGCCACCACCCCTGCCATGGAGATAAAAGGAATACACTCTCCTCACAGCACTTCCCAGTAGGTTCCTCCTAACTAGACTGTCATAGCTCCTGACATTATCAGGACATGTTGCTATGACATCGCTGAGCATCAGTGGGCATCATTGGCACATACAAGACTGATGCTGCAGCCTCCCTCTAATGGAGACTTCCTGTTTCCTCCTCCAGATTCTGTGTCTGTTCTGTAGACCAGAAACCCAACTGTTACAATGCCTAGATTAAGTTTTGCTTTGTAGCCTCAACTTTACAGCAACTGCAGACTTCAATGGGCAAAGGGAGACTTGTCAGAAACCAAGACAGAAACTTTGTCAAAATTCCTGTTACAAAAGCAAACTTTCTTTCATTGGGCTGAAAAACAAGAGTGCATTAAACATGTGTGTTATCATGGGTATGCATAGAGCATGCTAAGATTTAAACAGGAAGAAGCTCAGCCTTCTTCTCTCTTGCTTCTGTCAAAAGCAATTTCTCATAATCATTTTGTTTTAGCTTGCTTTTAAAATACAGATCTAGTAGTTTGCTAATTTTCACATGACCCACTAATGTCAACTTGTTTAATTAAAAATATTACCAAGCACATTTCTATTAATACATAAAAAAGTAGATAATTTGTGGCTGCAGCTTAGTTTCATAATGCCCTAAATCTATATCTTTTTCATTTTCCTCGAAACGATCAATATGAGAAAACATCTGATTCCTATAATAAGGATCTTATTGAACCTCAGGTTTCCTTTCAGTTCTTGTGTATTTGTCATTTTATGTACTTTTTATATTTTAAGGTTAATAGATTTGACTTTTAATGCAAAAACTTCAGTTTTGGAATTTTACTCATAAATTAACTGCAATAGTTGGAAATCATAGTAGAATTAAACCAACCATGCATATCTGGATTCTAAGTTTTTCTGGGTATAGTAGTCTGGACTCGCATCCTGTGTTCTGTTAATCTGGAGCACATCTCTCAGGATCCTCTGGCTTGGAGAGTCTCCACTGAAAAGTCAGATGAATTTCTAATAGATCTGCTTTTATATGCCGCTGGGATTTTTTTTTCTTGAAGATTTTAATATCATTTCTTTGTTAGGCTTTTTGTTTAGTGTTTTGATTATTATGTGTTGAGAGGACTTTCTTTTCTGGTCCAATCTATTTGGTGTTTCTTTATGCTTCTTGTACCTTTATAAAATTTGCTTCGTTAGCTAGGAAAATTTTCTAAGATTTTGTTGATAATATCTTCTTACTCACTGCTCTTTGACCTATGTTTCTTCTTCTTTTATTCCTATTTGTAGGATATTTGTCATTTTGCAGAAAGGGGGGGGGGGTCCAGCCTATTGTTGGATGAGAAGGAAGGGTAGGCAGGGAAAAGTCTAGGAAGGAGAGAGGTGGAGGAGAAGCGGGAGAAGCAAGATGGAGCTGGAGATGAAAACTTCGACCCAGGTGGTCTTAATTGGCAATAGATAGATATGAATATTTTTAAGGGTTTTCAAAGGTCAATTTGTCTTATCTAGATGGGCAGTTTATATCTTTGTCAATTGGTTGTAAGTTTATTGTGTGGAAGTATTGTGGATTGAGAATTTGACATATAAATATGATTGATAAATTATTGATTATCGAGTCATGATTTTACCGGGCTGTGGGAAATGTAAGCAAAGTTTGTTCCAGGCCGATAGAGAAGCAGCTGGATCGAGCAATTCCAGCAAAGTGGCAACTGGTAGCAGTCTATCTCATTTTATTTTTACTGCAACACTATTTTTATTAGATTTTTGATTTTTCATAGTGTCCCAGATTCTCTGGATGTCTTGTTCCAGGAGTCTTTTAGATCTAACATATTCTTTGTCCAAGATATTTATTTCTTCTATTATATCTTCAATATCTGAAATTGTCTTTTCTATCTCTTGTCTTGTTAATGAACCTTGCCTCTGTGGTTCCTGTTTGAGTTCCTTACCTTTTTTTAATTTCTAGATTTCTCTTAATTTAATTTTTCTTGATTTCTACTTTCAGATCCTGGATGGTTTTATTATTGTCCTGACAGTTATTTATAGTGTTTTTATAGTCGTGTCTAGCATATGAAACTGGGAAGATTGTTGTTCTTGTCATTGTTGGTGGATGGTTTGTTGCTTGGTTTTTTCCTTCTCTGAGAGTACTGTGGGGGCTGTGATCACAGGATTAGAAAAGGTATCTGTGATCCTACTAGATCTGACCATTTTGGGGATTCCGGGTAAAATGTGCCTCAGGATATGTGGGGTTGACACTTAGGAATAGAAATGGGCTAGGGTTGGAGGCAAGGAAACTCACAGAAGGGAATAAAGCAGGGTGTCCACCAGGATCTACATACTCTAATTTACCAAAAACTGGCAAACGCCTTTCATTCCTCACACTGTGGGTTTCCTCTGCCGCCTGTGTCCACGTGGATACCTTCATACTTGTCAGAGTCTACTGCTGGCTGTCTCCTGTACCAACCTCCATAGTTGTGCTGATGGACTTTGGCTTCTTATTTGCCCCATCAGAATATTACAGAGCTCTCTAAAAAACAGTGGGTGACAGTGTCTAAAATCTCTACTCTGGCTTATGAAATGTTGGTTTGGTTCAATATAACGTTTTCAGATCTAATCTGATTTCACTTATAAATTTGAAGGCATTTACCTATTAAATATTACCACCTCATACAGAAAATATTGTCAAATGTAAATGACTATCTTGCCTTTTGTTTTTGTGAGAAATTTCCTTATCTTTCTTCCCATCCTCTTGTCATCCCTGTCTCTTCCTATCTTTCTGCTGGAGATTATTGAGGTTTCTGTATTTTTAGTATTCTAAAATTTCATAAGGACGTATAAAATATTTAATTTGTACTTGACTAATTATCTATTACTAACTTCCCACACTCCTTTGGCCAGTATCTCTGAAGCCATGTGTTCTATTCTATTCTGGGATAATTTTATTAAATATTTATACAGTGTAAACTAGGTTGTTTTTTTTATCAAATTCTTGCATTCTTCATATTGGAAACAGGACTTACCAGATAAAATAATCACCCTTATGCATTCTCTCATTTTATACAGTTTGTGGCATTGTTGAATCCATGTTCTTTACCAACTTTACCAACTTGATGGTTTATGGAAATTAGAAGTCACAATTGTGGCTGCTTGACTTTTTTTTTTTTTAACCATAAGTTTCCTTCATATTATCTCATATGTATATTAGTATATAGCTTGATTTTTCTCTGGTTATTTTAGGCAGTTTTTAAATTTTCTTTTTGAGAGGACTTTCACAGGATAAGATCCCATCGCTGTTGGGTCACATTTTTCCCATTGTCATTTGTTTTTATTTGCATCTTTCCCTTTTTACATTTTCTTCAAATGACAAATGAGGTGTTCAGTTCAATAAACACATGTTTGACCCTGTTGGCCTGAGTTCAATCCTTAAAAATTCATGAAATAGAAAGAGAGGCTGGCTTCTGCAAGTTGTTCTCTGACATTCACATATCTGTAGAGCTACACACACACACACACACACACACACACACACACACACAGACACATACACACAGTAGTAATATTAAGTCCATATTTGAGGCAAATCAACTCTGAGGCAGATGTAAAATGATCTGCCCATTGGTAGGATTTCTCTACTGGTGCAGTGGGTACAATGTGAACATCTGTAATGCTGTAGGATTTCAGTGCTAAAGTTTCTAGTTGAGTAGCTATGGTTCATGGCTCATTTTCTCTAGGAAGGTTATATAATGGGGGGCGGGGGTTGGACAGTGGAGGAGAGGAGAAATGGAAACTGAGAGAGTTGAGGAAGAGATGTAAAGACCCATTTGTTTCTAGGTTGCACCTTAATTCCCACTAGCCCTCCTGTTGATTCTCTGATTGGCAACCCTCCTGCAGAGAACGGGCACTAGGGAGCTGGGTTCCCCTGGCAGCAGGCTTCTACCCACAGGGCACTGCTTCATCAGCCTTACTTCCCACGAGCTCCCTCTTTCCCTCAGTATTCTGCACATTCGAATCATTTCCTGGTTGCCTGCATTCCTGCTTTTTATGATGGAATATTGTCTCTTTAACATCCTTTACTAACATCATGCACACACATACTAAACCAAAGAGAGAAGTAGAGGCTGTACTTGCTATACATTTTGTATTAGGGCACTTATAATCCTTGCTAACAATTGATGATTTGATATCTTTTATCTTCTCCATGCCTGAGTTTTAAAATATGTTTATTTGTAACTGACACATAGACATAGTATAGCAGTTTAATGTGTGCATATAATATGCCACAATCACCTGTGACCCCTGTATACTTAGCATTCCTGTAGGAACATTCTATATGTTAACTTGAAGTTCTTTAGTGATTTCTTATACAAAAAAAATGCAGGACTTATTCGTGGGCTTAACTATTAAAACATTTAAATAATAGTACATTGAAGAATATCTCCAACTGACTGGAGCAGTTTGCCAAACAAAAGCAAAAATCCAAATTGGGTTACTAAGAACAACAGAGTTACTCATTTCTTGGAATACTTTAAGAAATTTCCCCCAAATTTCTCCTCAAAATTTAATGGCCCAATAAACTTGTCCATACACACACTCATTCCTAAACTGATAGAGGTACAGCATGCTCTGCTTGGTTCATACAATCCCAAAGTTGACCTCTGCAGTTCTGGTTTTCGAGTGGGGCAGAGAGGTAGTATCTGAAGACACACACACACATGCATACACACACACACACACAGAGAGAGAGAGAGAGGGGGGGGGGGAGGAGGGAGGGAGGGAGAGAACTATCAAAGGAGATCCTAGAGAAACAGAAATGCTGAAGAAGCAATGGAAATATCCATTTATCTTCAACCTATTTATAGGAACTAATTAATTAAAGGTGATATATTCAGGCTATTTTATCATATAAAATGTTTGGCAAATTCCACAGGCACAACCATAATAAAAATATTTATGGTTGGACAGTGGCCTTAGATGCAGGGTGATCAAGAGGAACCTGGACATCTGTGCACCATAACTTGTTAAAGAAATCCTATAGTGAAGTGTGGCTTTTCAGACTGCTGCCATCAACAGCAGCTCAGAGGCAGCACTTGCTCCTTCCAGGCAAGGGCAAGAAGCACCCAGGCTGCCCTTGGCAAACCTTGCTTCAGCTCCTGTGTTTAATCTCTCTGAGTCTGTTGTTTTGATTACTGTAGCTATATGCATTGTGGCAAACTTAGGAACCTGAGTATACAAATTTAACACACTGCAAAGAAAGTGGTAGGCAGCATCCCTTTTAGGATTTTGGGGTTGTTCTCTCTTCATGGACGTGAGCAATTGTGATGCTTGGAGCACTGTTAGCAAAACTGCATCTGCCTTGCCTTGCCTCTGCTTAACGGACACAGTCTGATTCATCTCTGCGTCCATCTACAGGATGATGAGTTTCACACACTGAGCATGATATATTTCTCTTCTATCACATTTTTTCTTATTCACCAACTTACACTTCTAATTTTACGAATTAAAAGAAAAAGTCAAAATGCAAATATTAACTGACATGAACAGGTATGCCTAAAACCATGTTTTTTTCAAACTTCCACCATACATTTTATGTATATTACATAATTTTAATTATTTTCAAAGTTTTTCTGCTTATGCTTTTGCACTGTTATCATGAGTTGGTATTTTGGTTTCTGTTAGCATTGTTTGAAATTGAGAATTTACTTCTTTACCAAAAAAAAAAAAAAAAAAAAAAGAAAAAAGAAAATAAGAAAAACTCCAAACACCCTCATCTTCTGAGTTATTTCAGTATTGCTGCTAGTAGCTAACTCCTGAAATTTAACTAATCATGCACAGTGAGGGAGGAAGGGGGGACCTAGACAGGAAGTTCATGTCAAAATTGTACAGAACAAAAGCAGAAAACCTGCAAAGGAATTTCTTCTCAGCAGGGTAGATTTTATTCTGATTAGCCCATGCAACATTTATAGAGCCAGATAATCTGTAAAGAGAGACAAAATAATAATTTTTTGTAAGACACTGTCAGAAACTTTTCACATGCCTCTGAGAGGTAGAATCCTTGGTCCTGGCTCTGTCTGGCTGTCCAAGATGCAGAGGGCTGTCAGCCCAGGCGCCGGGGGAAGATGATTGTTGGGGATTTTGCTGCTCTTTCTATTTGCCTAATAGGGAGCCTTGTGCTCAGCACTTCCTAAAGCGAAAGAGAGATGAAATCTCTGGGCACCTCACTGCCGCTGCCTCTCAAAGATTTCCTGTCAAAACGAGCCTATAAGGGGAGAAAGGTTTTCAATAACATTTTTTTTAACCTGGCAGGATTTCCAAGCCTGGCTATGTAAAGAGTTTGAAAGCTCCGTCTTTGTTAAAGTTGGGTTGGGGAAAGATGAAAAATAAGGGTGTGTGTGTGTGGGGGGGGGTGCTGCCAAAGTACCAAATCTAGTTGTGTTTAAAAATAAAAAGCATCGGAGAAATATAGCTCCTATTACCATACCATACACATGGGGGAGAGCTTTGATACACTCTGTATTTCATAGAATATATATATGAATATATATAAGAATATATATAATATAAATATACATATATGTATTTTCCCCCTTCAAATGCAGAAAGCGACCTTGATGTTCTTTCTCCTTAGCAGAAATTCAGCACGTTGTCTGCTGTAACCACCTCCAGGACACTCAGCTGCATGTATACAGGCCAGGACCATGAGACGTTCCTCCTCACTTTAACAGTTTGTCTGCCTTTGACCTTACATGCCTGCTGCCCAGTCAGCCCCCAGATACCCAACACTGGGAAAACTCAGAGCTTCGGCCCCCAGGACTGCTTTCTGACTGTTGACTGTGACAAGTGGTGTCTCCCAGAGCTTTTAGGGCACGGATACCTTTTCCACTAATACCAAACAAGTTGTAGATACAGATGTCCTGTCCCTGAAAGCCACCTCAGCCAGTCCTTCGGTATGGTACATGAGCAGTCCCTAATACCTCTTCCCAATATGTTATACCATTGAATAGCATAAAAGAAGAGAAATCTCACTAACATGTCTCCAAAGCTGATGGTAAAACAGAAAACTCTAAGATCCCCAGGAACAGGACTTGTGAGGGATTTGGGGTTATGTCTCTGGTCTTCCTAAAACTATGATGTTAGCAATGTGAAAATCATGTACTAACAAAGAAATACAACACTAATACAGAAGTCAGAAGGCAACCTTACCTCTCCATGGTATGTTCTAGAAGAGCTCAGAGGTCACGAGTCCTAAGGGCAACAGAAAGTTAAACAATTGATTCTTAGGATAAAGACCCTAAAGTCATTAAGAAAATATTAAATCATACTGACCATATTGGGTTACCATATAAAAATGTGCCGTCTACTTAAGAGCTATTTTTAGTGAACATTTAGGTATCAAAAAATAGGAACATAAATATGCCTTTGTTATCAGGAAATGTTACATATGAAATGAACTTCATTCCACAAATACACTGGGCAAGTGAACTTTTATTATATGTTAAAGTGATCCATATTCTTTTTAGTAGATGTATTTCATATTATGATATGTATCTTTTCCTGCAGTTAAATTTGAAAATTTACAGACTAAATCCCTGTGACCTGAACATACAAATTAATATACTAGATAGCACCCCCTCAAAAAATGTTTCATTTCAAAGGCAGGCATAGTTATACATAAAAGAGGCTACCAGAAAAGTATGGCTTTGTAATGGAGTTCCCAGAGGGAGGGTGCTCACTTGGAAAATACCAGTAGCTTTTCCTAAAGAATATGGTTCCTCAAGGATAGGAGGACGTGAGGTAAAGAAGGCCATGCAGTATGTGAGTGAGGATGACAGATTATCATGGAATCTTATATGTAGGAAGCACGGGACAGGGTGTGAACAGACGAATCAGATACATGTAACTGTGCAGATAAACACACACTCTGTTCCTTAGGAAAGACTAGGGTCTTGTGAAAGTATCAGATTCTCAAGACCAACTTTATTTATGAGAAACCACTACCTACTACAACATGTAGGCATAGCAATATTTTGCTTTGTAACCACATTGAAATGCCGGTTATTACTATCTATGAAAATCTAACAGGATTCAAAACAAAACAGTACAAAATAACTGGAGACATTGACAAGAGCAGCTGTGAAGGAGGGAACAGCCCGTATGAGTCACTTAACCAGGGCTGGAGAGATGGCTGAGTGGTTAAGAGCACTTGCTACTCCTGCAGAGGGCCCAGATTCAATTCCGAACATTCATGTGGTGCCTTACAACCTACTGAAACTCCAGTTTCAGGGTAATTCAAAGCCACCTTTGGCCTCTGTGGGCTCTTGCATATGGTGCATAAATGCACATTCTGGTATGCGTACATATACATAAAATTATTTTTTCAAAACAATATTTAGTCAACTGATTTTCTAAATAATAGCAGCCTCAGACACTGTCCTATAAACTATTAACAGGCTCTCTACATAGGAGATGAGTGTGAAAATTCAAAGCAAGCTTAGTCCACTTGATGTCTAGGAATTGACACAAGTAAAGGTATTGATTATGTCATGGGAGAGTTGAAAGAATTCAGATTATAATTAATGTGCTGTCCAGTGTTTTTTTTTTTTTTTTAATTTCTTTTCTTTATCTTTTTACAGCAATGGTAGTATGTTAGATACACAGTTTCCTTGATTCTAATTGTTACTAGACCTGTGTATGACACTTTTCATGAAGCATTATCGAAGACTAAAGAGGCTAGTGTACCTACTGGCTAGCAGAATTTAGTATGGTCTACTTGCCAAGGCAAATCAGTGGGTAAGTAGATCCTTTGGAATACTTCTTCTTTTAAAGAGTTCTTTCATTATAATTATGTATCTGGAGGACAGACACCATCCAGGTAGAGGTATCATTGGAAGACAGAGGCATCAAAACCCTGGATCAAGAAGCAGAAGGATATGAGCCTGACTGGGTCTAAGGAACAGAACTCCTGCCCTGTGCTCTCAGCCTCTGAGCCTTCTTAACTCCTAGATTCCTTAATTCGGAATAAAAAAGCTTGTTTGAAATTGTGTGAAGTGTGTGTGTGTGCGCGCGCGCATGTGCATGCCCGAAATTCACCCATTTGTCTCTTGAAACTATAAGAACAAAAATGGACAGCAAACCAATAAAGATTTAAAGGTGGGATTGGCTTAATAAAGAGCTAAAAAAATTCTTCATCTTCCATCAGTGGAGATCGCCCCGCCCAACAAAGGCAGAAAGAGAGGGTAAGCAGTATGGCCTTGCCAGGCAGTTGGCACTCCATTCTTCTCGTTGCTTGTCTCAGAATTAATGAAATGTCACAAACAGGGTAATGGAGGCGTCCCTAATTTGCCATGTAATGAAACAAAAGGATCTAAAAGCCACACACATCTCCTTCCATATAAAGTGAAGACAATTAAAAAAAAAAAAGAAAGAAAGAAAAGAATTACACTTAGCATCATGGGACGTGAAACAATTGCAGGAGGGGAAGGAGGAGGGTGCAAAGCTCAGTGGACCCTTTAATGAATAGTGGCAAAATATCCTCCCAGACAATCGGCATTCTTCATATACTAAAGACAGGAAACAGACTGTTTCTAATCAAACTTTTGTAAAAGGATCTGTGTGGATTTTCCCCCCACTGGCTTAATATCAACTTTTGGAATTAATCGGGCTTCACCAGGGGATGTGTGCACACATCACAATAGCGTGTGTGCTTTTTCAATCACTTCATCTGGGATTGAGCACATCCCAGGGAGTTTCCACATTCACCTGACATCCATTTCCCAGCTCCTGCTGATATCCATTTCATGTCACAATAATTAACTTGTAGCTATTACAACCAAGTTTCATAATTAACATTTTATTTGTCAAAATTTTTCCATGCATATGTTCATTGGAAAAAAAATCATAATACCCCCATTAGAAGTCTGCTTACTCTACTGTTCATAAACTTGTGTAATAATTAATTGCTATGGAAAATGTAAATGGCCATAGATTTCAGTTCTTTGTATGAATTATTTACTGTTAATGATGAACAAAGATGTGAAATACATTTCCTCAGTTTTAAAGAATTCAATACATTTAATTCTGCTATTATTTTTTATCGCTAATAGAAAATGGTAGATCTCACATTGTAACCTCTTATCGCCTTCAATTTCCAAGAGTTCTACAGGCAGACTTGGGTCAATGTGAAATTCATAACAAAATAAACAGATTATTTAACATTTTCAAAAACTGGAAGAAATGTTTGGTTTCAAACTCTGACCAGTTTGGAATCTGACACATGTATACATGCATTGAGACTAATCTCACTCACATAATTCACCAAATTTATCAATGTACAATACAGAATATGATCTAAAGAAAATCTTTACCAGGATAAGCTGCCCACTCTGAATTGCATGCCTGACTGACAGCCAATTTGAAAATAGCCCATAAACTGACAACTTGAAAGAGTTTTCTATTACAGATGATAACTCCATTTGATCGAAGGATAACTGAGAAATACAATTTCACTTTTTTAAAAAGTACAAGTTGTCAACTAAGGAATAAATGACCTCTGGGCCCTATATATATGTTTATTGGGGTCACAGACCTGTTAAAATAACTGTTCTGGGAAAGACTAAGAATGATCTCTTCTCTTTCCTGTTTTAGGTTAATATGTACTTATACCTAACAAATGTAATAAACATACTAAGATGTGGCTTAATCAAAATCATGCTATACTTGGGTAGTTTATGGTTAGTATAAGATCATATAATAACATATAAAATTAGACAGGTATAGTGGTGTGCCCCTGATTCATAGCTCTCTCTCTCTCTCTCTCTTCTCTCTCTCTCTCTCTCTCTCTCTCTCTCTCTCTCTCTCTCTCTCTCTCTCTGTGTGTGCGTGTGTGTGTGTGTGTGTGTGTGTTTTGAAGGAATGACTAAGTTGAAGAGAAAGATAGTCTCTGATGAGGAATTGGGGACTAGTTGCTAATTCTAATCATTTCTATGTGTTTATCAACTGACTTGTAAACACAATCAGAAATAAGAAAAACAGCAATTGAAAGAAACGATTGGTCTTCAAAACTCAGAGCAGTGACTCAGATCTTTCCCGTTATCCTGGGTTTCTCTGCTTCTCTTCAGTGTGTAGAGTGGGTATTGGCAAGCTGCAGGGAGCGTGGGGAACACAGGAACAGAAACACTGCCCGTCAGCTCACTGTTCTCAGTGTCTGGCAACAGACCCCTGGTTACGTACCACTGGAATCTCAGCATTTATTCGGTTCTCCCATCGTCAGCCTACTTTCTGAGCTGCTGTTTCGCTGGCCCTTCATTTCCTTCTACAAGGGATTCTTAGAAGTCTGGATGTCAGGGTAGGAGCACATCAAACCTTTAGATTGGTTCCTGTGTCCAACTTTAAACATACATTAGGCATGCCTCCAGAACAAAGCCTCTCGCTTAAACACTATCCGACTAAGAGGTCCACAGTGATGATCTGACTCCGGGTAACTACGAATCGACTCCACCTTAAAGTCCAGACTACAAAGAGTAGTTTGAGGCTCCAGGCACCTGGTGACTCCAATTGGGATCCTCACAGGAATATAGCCGGCTACATAGTCATTGCAAAATTTGCCTGAGGGAAAAGTGGAGGACCATCTCAGGAACTCCTGTTCTGTGAACTGCCAACTCTCAGGAATGCAACACTAAAATCTTAGAGAAACTCTCTAGGGAACTCTCCTCAGTGGGGGAATATGAACATCCAAAATTAATAAATATCTGTTTCCTCAAACCTGGCAAGGACGGCTGGTTGATTTGGCACTGGGCTTACCCAAGTAACCCACCTGGCTGTAATCTGTTTTCTAAAGCCTAAATCTCTCCTATGTATGCAAACATCTTTTGTCTTAATTAACAAAAGGCTTTCTTTGAGGATATGTATTGGATTCCTCATCAGTGAATCTGAGGGCTGGGGAGATGACTCAGCTCCTACTCTGGCAGAAGATCTGCATTTGGTTCCCGGCATGTGCACAGTGGTTCACAGTTATCCATAGCTCTAATTCCAAGGGATCCAACACCTTCTGATTTCCACGTGCACGCTGCATGCACGTGCTGCTCACACGTTTATTCAGGCAAAATATTCAGATGAAACTAAATAAGAACAAATAAATCTTTTAAAAAATGCATCTGAGGGTCTCAGTGTTTAAAGTGTTGTAGGAATGCAAGAGGGTCAAGTTTGGGTCAACAGCATCCACGTTAGTGCTGAGTGAACATGGCAGCCTTCCTGAGGATCCTGACTCAGACCAGGAGACACAAGGACCAGATCAAGCAGGTTAGGGAGACAAGCTTTACCAATGAGCTCTGGGTTTGATTGCATACTGTATGCCTATATATTCAAATACACAAACAAACATACACACAGATAGATAAAAAGAAAACCATATTGAAATTGGCATGCTTAAATGTATGCAATATAGAGGTTAGAGAAGAAGTTTGCAATCAAATCTAATGACCTGAGCTCATTCCCTGAGACCTCTAAGGAGAAGTGACAGACCTCTGCAAGTTTCCTCTTACCTTTATGTATGTATGAGCCTTGGCAGGCACATGCACACACAGACAAACACATACACACATGCACAGACATACACACATATGCACATACATAATAAACAAAATAAATAATATGTATGCACCATATTAGCCAGATTCGAGTTTCTGTGTTATAGGCTAGCTCTGCCTCCTATACCCATTGTACAGAAGGGTAAGCTGTGAAACCACAGTTAAGGGAGAACTGCTGCCGTCATGAGCAACCCCCATATTTAAACATAAACTGGCATAAGAAAAAGTTAGACTAACAGCCTTCCGTAAAACTGTGAATCAAAACAGAGCAAATGAGTAATGGCAGAAATGGAATTTAATTCTCTCCCTTTGTAACTTATTTGTGAAGCCTAGTTTCAAAACATTTTCCTGAAAAGAAATGAACATTTCAAGTTTTACAAAGTTTTCTTGGTTCTCCTTCAGGCGTGAATGGGGAGGGGGGAAATGAAATGCATCCACCAGGTGGGCTTTTTCCAAGACTTGCTTATTAAACAGTCCTTTTCGTCAGATTTCAAATGTTCCCATCAATAGCAAGGTTGTTGAAGGATGATCCAGGTAAATCACTGCGGGTAGACAATTAGTGGAGGCTGATGTCTCAGGCCAGGATTGGCCGACTCGGGTGCAGCGCTAATCAAATTCCTCTGGCTTTGGTGCAGCAGGACCGAGTCTGTGAGTTAATGCTATAAAGAAGCAGTGAATAAATACAAACGGCTTAATCTGCTTTAGCAGACACATCCTCCCACTCAGATCCCTGTAATTAGGAAAATGCTAAATCTCCTGTCCAGAATGGTGAATGCGGCAGATTGTTCATCATTATAGTTGCATGGTTTATAGGAAAAGTATTCAAATTCATGAACACTCTAAGATTTTCTCCAAAAGAATATTAATAGGAGGACAACACCGGCGTGTATATTATCAGGTCTGTGGCTTATTGATGTGTGTTTAGTATTTGCTCAGGGAATTGTTACATGCCAAATTCGCTGCAACACACACACACACACATACACACACACACACACAGAGAGAGAGAGAGAGAGAGAGAGAGAGAGAGAGAGAGAGAGAGAGAGAGAGAGAGAGAGAAGGGGGAGTGAGGGGAAAGTTTACATCTATATATACATAATCTATACATCCCTTTATGAAAAGCAAAGTTGGAATTCACAAATTTTAAGGAAAAAGCCTATTCATAGACACTTGAAAAAATTACCCAAATTCAAATAAAAGTGTGATCTATTAAAATGCCATAAAGCACGTCTAGTAAGGCACCTTAACAAAATTCATTCTGTGCTGTATTTTCTCTATGCTGTACACCAATGTAATATTGATTTTTGAAAAAAAATGAATAAAGGAATTTTTAGAAGTGGAACAGATCTCATTTGGCCAACAAACCATAACTCTTTTGTGTCTGCCTTATGCACAGACATAAAACATGGCGATGCTTCAGTATTCCGGTAATGTTTTAGTGACTCACAGTGTTCATCATTTAACAACAGTTAAGAGAAACAGCAAGTGATTGATAAGAGTGACTCGCTCACTCCCTAGTGCTCACACAAAAGGCAAAATTATGCATGTGCCTGCAGTTTCAAGAGTAAGATGTGCAGATAATAGAGAGGAAAATGGTGACCAGCAAAGAACGTGACTTTTTAAATAAAGTAGGTTTAGTTTCATAAATAAATGTATGTCAAGCCACAGCAAGACGTGGAAATTACAAAGCAGAGACGCCTGACTCTGCAGGTAGGGCTTACTGGGTCTTGCAAGCAGAGGCTTGCAAGACAACTCTGGGCAGAGTGTGGGAAGAGCAGAACTGGGAAGCAGAAGCCTACCTCCTTTTGTCTTATAACCTCTGCCACAAGTTGTCACCCTGGACTTGGGACGACAATCAGGAGACTGACTCCTGGCACAGCTGTCCTTTCTCCTGCCCCATTCTCTCACATAATTAGCTGCCTGACTCATTTGTCCTCTGATGTTATCTGAGAAACTGGCAGGTTTCCCTAATTTCTACAGTTACCACGTATCAATGTTAAGGAAATATTTCATTTCCCAAATGAAAAGCAAACACTCAGAGCATACACAGAAATGCTGAGACACTGGGAAGTTAATAAGCCTTGCCACTCTTGGAGTCAATGAATTCAGAGCCCTTAAAGCGCGAAGGCTTCCCTCTCTCGTTGTGCTGAGACTGAAATGCAGAAAGGTTAAGTGATTTGCTTATTTATTTATTTGTGATGCATTTATTCTGCCCCAGCAAGTCAGTAATGGGGCTGGGAATAGGAGACAAATTTTCTGATGCCTTATTCTTTCTCCAGCCACTCACCTTGCTTAAATAATCCTGGTAGAAGCTAGTGACATTGGCTATTGTGAGCCAGACTTCATCTTGATTGAGGTGACATGCCTCTGCTACACTTAGAAATAGTGTAAAAGATGGTGGGGACTGCAGCTTCAGAGCTTCTGGTTCATAGCAAAGATGACCCCACAGGTGTTCAGTGAGTTCCCCTGGGTGTTGTTACTGTAACAAGCACCAAGCTAAGGGCATTGAGTTCTCTAAGTCAATCAAGACCTCTAAGACTTTCCAGTCTGCAACAGTGATGTAAGTCTCCAGAAAATGCTAGAAAACTAGAAAGGGATGGCCTAAGAGGGCATCAAGTAAGGGCTGGAGCAAGGGGGCTTAGGATAGATGGATAAGACTTCTGTTTCTCTCACCCCTTTTTGCATCTCTGCCATGTCAAGATTCTAAGAGCTGGAAATGTCTTCAATACACAGTCATGTAATTTAGTACAAAAAATTAACTTAGGTTTATCAAACTGTTTCATTATATATATATGTATGTGTGTGTATGTATATATGTGTATATATGTATATTCAAAATCTAGAAAGATTTTATTGAAGAGGAAGAAGAGTTTTTAAGAAGCTAGTACAGCCAAATGTAATTGCACTTGGGCGAAAGTGCAACCTCTGAGAGTTTGAGGCCATCTTAATCTGTATAGTGAGCTCCAGGCTAGGCAAAGCTACACAGTGATATGTCTGAAAAAGAAAATACAATACTATTGTGACTTCTAACTATTGCAACAGAATTGCATCTTTTCTGCTTTGTGTTCTAAAAGTGCACATTTTAACTACAGCCTAAGCTTTTAACCGATTAAAAGTTTATCTCACTATTAATTTCTAAACAACTTCATTAGATACAGTCTAAATTTAATGTATTTGAGGAATGTACAGCTCAAATTACTACATTGAATCTAAGACAATAGAGTAAAGCTTTGATGTGTTATGTGACTGGTGGGAAAAACATCACACCTGTCATCCAGACTCCAGTTCTTCCCAGAGAATGCTCTAGGCCCTGACAGACTGTGTACTGTTACTGACTTCCTGTTAGGGCAGGAGGAGGCAAAACTCACTTGTTTGGCTCTGCATTCAGTAATGTCCTGCTGACCATCACTCCGAGTTTCTTATGGATACTGGGTCCATATTTACTGATTGGATTATAATACTTCAAACTTCCCAGCTGGATTCTCGGTATGCCTTCTAACTCTGGTTATGGTTTGGTGATTTGAGTGTTACCTCGGAATTATTTTTCCTATGTGGAAGCTGGTGAGATGCTCTGCCATGTCTCTGAGAGTTGGAGGAAACATGAAGACCTAAAATTGCCAATGTCCATGGTCTGTTCTCAGCCACAGCCTTAGGAAGACAGACATTTATCACTGCTGCCCTGAGAAGTTCATCACTCAGGCTAACATGATAATTGCCAAATGATACACATGAAAGCAGTGGGTAATGTTACAGTGAGCTAGCTAGTACACACCTGTCATTTGATGCAGATATAGACAATGTCTCTGCTTCCCAATGTGAACTTACACCTTCCCTGTGATAAGCAGAAACCTTTGTATATTGAAGGAGACCCATCACCAAAAGCCCAAGGAAACAACACATATAGACATGTGGCCAAAATGTCTATATTAAATATATAATGTTTAATTTTATACATATAATACCTGTCTGGAAAGAAACTCGAGAGTGGCTCATCAATTTTCAGTGCTCAAGGGTACATTTGACCCATTAGACGCCTTGGTATCGAGACTTTGAAATTATTGTAGACTTTGGTGAGCAGGCAAGCATTACCTAGGGAGTTAGAACTAGGCATTCTTGGAGCAGTGTCTTTCCTGAACAAGGGCACCACGGCACGTAAGCAAGAGCTTTTATTTATGACAAAGAGAAACCAAACCGCGGGCTATGATAGCAGGACTCCACACAGTTGGGCATTGCCACATTGGAAGCTGATTTTAGCAGTGGGGCATCTCAGGCAGTAGCCCTAACGGGATAAACTTGCAAGGGTCTCAGTTGGCAGCTTTCTCAGATTGCAGTCCTATTTTTCCACAGTTGCCACTGCCAACCTTCAAATGGAAAGGTTTACAATGATTACATTCACTTCTTCTAAAACTCATTTATTCAGGCCTTAATCTCTCTGTGTCACACTTTGGTACTAATGGGTCCAATGAAACCCTTAAATATCAGCAGTAAGCTTTAAGTAATCATATCGGGTGGTTCTCTGTGTCTTCCTCACAATGACTCTGCCTTTCTCTTTATATAGCCTGGGTCTCTCTTTTCACTGAAAATGCCACTTCCGGTTCCCTTTGTCTCCCTTCTGTGTCCCACCCTATCTTTTAAATGTTAGTCTCCTTGAGGTCCTTTGGTTTCCTTCTGTAAGCTCCTCCCTCCATCAGTGATAAGATATTCGAGTCTCAAATTTATATGGACAACATTGGAAAGGATATCTTGGGGCAAAGGAGAGGGCTGAGACAGTGGCATATTTGCCAACCAGTCACAAGGACTTGCTTTCCCATCCTCGGAACCCTTACTAAAGCCAAGTGTGGTACTGTGAAGCTGCATTCCCAGTGCTGGAGAAGAACATGCATCCCCAAAGTTCACTGGCCAGCCTAGTCAATTTTTGAGCTACTGGGTCAGAGAGAGAAATCATCACAAAAAATAGAAGTCTGGCCTCTATGTGCAAACACACAAGCACACATGCACTACACACGCAGAATTTCACCACACATGGCAAATACCATAAAAGCAAACCTCTGTTCAGATTTTCTTTTTCCACTTCATTTATTCTCTGGTTTCCAACCTCCTCCTGGATGTCATGATTAGCCCAGACTCACTCACCCACCTTCTCCATCTACTCCTCCAAAAGTCCCATCCTTGCCTCAGTCCACTCAGTTCCTTCCAAATGCAAGATTGCCTCTAGCGCAGTCCACAGCCTCTCTCCGGGCATCTCAGCTAAGCTACACTACCATTTATTTTCTACAAAGTCAATACTGCCCTGGTTTATAACATGCCAACCTGCTCTGTAAGAAGTGCAGAAAATTCCTGATGTTTGCTCCCTTCTGCTTCTGTTCTTCAGACTTAAGAAGACATTCCACAGTCATTTGCTGCCGATTGACAGGCTCATGCCCATTAATTCTGTATCAAGTCCTTCTATAGCCTGTCCCTGACTTGTTGTTTAACACATAATTAACAAACAATAATGTCATATGCATCATCAAACATGGTGCCTATGTTTCGTGGATACAGGACAAAGAGACGAAATGGCATTTGTTTGTTAACAGCATATTACTTTTAGTCAGGAGACGTGATGACACATTAAATTGTGTTCTAAGATTATCTCCTAGGACACCTCTTGGCCACCAAGTTTAGATTGCTTGAGATCTAGTGTCTGTTTCCTTTTCCCTCTCCAAGTAATCTTGCGCTGAGTCGTTTCTAACATCCCTTTCCACTGGGTTCTCTTGGGAAATTTTTCTTGTCCATGAAGCACAGTTCAGATGCAAATAATTGCTCCTAGAATTTATTTGCCATTCCAAATACTTCTGAAGCAACTAGAGCTTTTTGTACACTGTATACATGAAAGTCACATGTGACATCCAGTTCCACAGTGGCATCTGCCTTTGGCCCACTGGGACAAAGCCTAAGAGCTGACAGCACAGTTTAACGTTTGTTGTAAGCTCTAGAGCGATTGTTCTCAGTTGTTCTAATGCTGGGACCCTTTAGTACAGTCTCTCCTGTGGTGGACATATTTCAGACATAGTATATCTGAAATGCAACTCCATAGGGTCACAACCCACAGGTTGATAACTACTGCTCTAATGACGTAATTAAAATAGGAGCTCGCTCATAGTAAACCTTCAATATTTGTTGTATGAGTGGATGAATTAATAGAGCATATCTAAAAGCCAGGGTCTTTCCTCTGACAATCTTGCTTCCGATAAAAGGAATCCCTTGCTGGTGTGAGGGGAGATGGACCCTCTGCTGGTAAAGGTGTTAACAAGGTATTCTGGGAGGCAATGCTACCATCTGGAAAAATCTCCATCCAGCCCTTAATTCCACCACAGATCTGTTTGAAAGTAATCAATTTTCCAATAAATTAGGGGGGAGAGCACAAAGATCACGAGCGCAGGGGTGCCTGTAACGTAGCATTATCACCTCCTCGGGAACCCAGTGTTTCTAGAAAGGATAGCATCAAAATCAATTGCTGAGCCATCCCGCTCTTACCACACAATTCTGGGAAATGCTATTTGCAGGAACAGTAAAATAGACAAAGCTTTGCTTGGTCTCCAGGCACTCTTATCCTAAACCAGAGGCCTCCAATTTTCTAAGCTCATTAAACCACTCTCTAATTTTATGCCTGTAACATACTGCTGTATATGTAGTTTAAAACAATCGTAAGATTTAGCATATTCTATCTTCAAAGCTCTTTGCACAGATCAAGTAATTAGCCATATAACACCCTTGTGGGGCGGGAGTTATTATTCCCATTTTATAGATAAGGATATTGAGACACTAGAGATCTAATAATTTGCCCATGGCTGCCGAGTCGACCAGCTGCAGAAACAGAATTAAAATAGAATTTTCAGAGTCTTTGTCCCGATTTCTGACTCAAGAACACACCGGGTCCCAGGCATGCTTCTGTTGGCACATGTCACAATGGCTACATGAATGTGCAGTAAATTTGTAAGCTTGGGAAAATAAACACCGACAGAGACAATTTCATATGGTACACTTTCCACATGCAAGATAAGTAATATTATTCCTGTATGCTGAAGAATTACACAGCGGCAGTACAGGTCTATTTAATAATATGCTCGCCTTAAAGACAGACCATTCCCCACTGTTAGGAATGTCGGTGCTTCGGCAAAGCGACGATTAGAAGCAAAATGGCTGATTTGAAAAAATAAAAATAAAAACGATTTCAGCTGTAATACCTCAACCGGGTGCAGAGGACACGGTTATCCTACACCTCATGCAAAATCAATTACATTTTAGTTCAAGATGCTCAGTGGCTGAGCAGGATATTATTTTATGTCCTCGACAATATGTTGTTCCAGTTACTAAGGAAACCAGTAGCAAAAACCAAGTTTGCCATGATGTGTTCTCAAGAAGCAGACTACAATGTCAGTCTCTCGGGTGTCATTACAATGTGCTATTTGCATTCAAATTCCATATAACCCTTAAGCAACTGACGTATTTGTTTATGGGCACAAGAATGCATTTTTTTTTTAGCTAGGAAAAAATTTAAACACCCAAACAATACATCAATATTTAACCATTTGCAGGGCTCCGAGGTGGGCATGGGCTGTCTCCGTGCTGGACAGTTTTCTGCTGATTGTGTTTCCATGGGTTTCCACAGAGGCTTCCATTCCCAGCCCGTAATGTGCTGCCTGCTAATCGACGCTGTTCATTCTGCTCCACACATGCTAACAAACGGGCAAAGTCATGTTGGCTTATCCTGTTGGGTGTCACACATAACAAGAGTCTACAGGAATCAATACAGCTATTTTGCACACGAGGTTTCTGGAGTCTGCCCCTATTCAAGACGGCCTCCAGGTTCCTCAGGGAAGGAGAAGAGAAGCCTGGCTTTTTTCCTTGACATGCACTTGCCTCTTTTGTCCAAAAGAAACAACAAATATTCTGGTGAGTTGCTGACGCTTTTATCATTGAAAACCCTCCTGACAAACCCCTCTCCTGACCAGAGATGACAAGGCCTTGACACACTCCCATTGCCTTCAGAACGTACAGACCTGCGGCAGCCTGGAAACAAAGATGGAGAGGACGGTGTTGTCAAAGGCCCACAGTGACATCAACAGCCATGCATTCTCCTGCCACAATCGCTGTCAGCATCCTTTGTCTTCGAGTTTTTCTCTTAAAACTTTGTAATTATTTTGATATAAATAGCATTCTTTGGACTTCAAATCTAGTCTATATTTAGTGAAATAAAACCACAAACAATGCAAAATGAACTTCTGCTAAACAAATCACTTTTATGACTGAGCCATTTCGTGCGCTCACCCCCAAAGAATATAAAATCTAATAGAAGAGGCAAGATGGCTATTTGAAATTGCAGATGAGCAAACTCTGAATCCAGCCCTCCCTTACCAAAAGAAGAAGAAAAATCTAATTAAGTAACGTGTTAGCTTTCTAAAGTATGGCCATTGATTCGCATCAGATTTTTTTTTCTTTTTAATTATTGGCAGAAAATAATTTAAACAAAGTAATTGTGGACCAGTCTTCCAGAGTCACGTGTGTAGTATTCCAATCTGCCCAGCAACACCATACCTGAGCCATGTTTTGGTCCAGTATAGTAAGAAGTTACAGGAGCAAGAAAAGACATTCATGGGAGTCTGGAAACCACAGCTCAAGGCTAATTCAGTGTGTGTTTCCTGACCAAGGCTCCAGAAGCCTGACCTGAAGGATCCCTGCAACTGACCCAAGGATCTAATTAAGTCTCTGGGCTCATCACATCTTGGTTACGTCCTGCGCAGACACTGCTCCACGAGTCAGCCTTCAGGTTTAAGACAAAGCCTTCTGTAATGCGGGGTTAATCATTCAGGCCCGGCCTAGTGTTTCTCTCAGTGGATTTGACCCTCAGAAAGCAGCTGGGTGTGAAGACGATCTTTCGTCCTTTCTCTATGGGTTCGACACTTTTGTTCAGTTCAGCCTTCTTTGGCTTTACCTGCTTAATCGGCTGGCTTTCTCTTTGCCCCTTTCTTTCTTGTCACATGTCCCTCCTTTGGGTAAATGTTGGGGACCTTTCCTCCTTGGCTTAACCCCTTGTCAGAAAAATCAAATCCTCAGATAATGTGTGTGGGCAGTTCTCAGAATTCATTGAAAAGCCTTGAACCCCAAAAACATCTCGCTCAGGTTTAAGGGCTCCTTTTGCGTCTCTGAGTGGAGGCCTCTCCACAGCTCCCTGTGAGCCTGCATAGACCTTGGACTGCAGCTCTGGACTTCCTCAGCCAGCACCTTGATACTGGGTAAGTCCCAGGAAAGGCTCCTTTTCAAGGAGACTTGATTTTTTCCATCCTAAGATGGATGTCCTTTTTGTCTCCATTAGACATCTGCTCACTTCACATGATGGCTGTCAGTTCTGGATTATTTGCTAGTCTTGGAATCAGACTGTGGCAGCCCTGGACATGTAAAACACACTCCCCCATTCTGCTACATGAATCCACTCCTACTGCCTCTTTTAACATCACTAAGATACATAAACACACACACACACACACACATATATAATTTTTTCAGTTTAACGGTTAGTACACGTTGCTGTTATGAGTGCTGATTTAATTATAAATTAATAAAACATGTAACACATTGACTGAGAAAGAGAATAGTGCAAACAGGCAGACTCGCATGAGAACAGATACTTTGTGAGTGTCAGGGGGTGCCCCAGCTTGCCACGTCTGTATGAGGGACTGCCGACTGTGGAAGGTGCACATAGACCAACAAGTCTATTTCCAAAGCCATGATTTAGGGTCTCTGTTTATATTCTTTTTTTAAAGAGGCCTCATTTTGAGAGATCTGAAATAACTGTATGCATTTCAAAAATATAGACCATTAAAATACTATATTATGATCCAGAAAACTGGCTACATTTTACTGCTTCAGAAGAGTAAAACTATATACGATTGGACAGGAAGGGAAAGAAATATTGATGAATACAATTCAGGATAGAAGTTTAAGCCCACTGCTCATAAATAGTGTGCCACACTCTTGAAGACAGCATCTTATATGAACGGAATAGTGACTGTGGGTGGTGCGTGGGGCACAGGCAGCCTCACACAGCACCACCAAATGATGTTCCGAGGAAGCCTCTTCTGCTCTTCTTTCTAGTATTGATTTTGGGTACAGAGAGAAGCCAGGGCTACTCTGAGAAAGAAAAGCTATCCCTAGCAGTCAGGAGCTCCACTGTGCCCTATCCAGCTCCCTGCATTACAGCCTTTTGGCAGTCTGAACCATGGTGACAGATGTTAAAGACACATATACAATAGTCACAACCCAGACTCACTCAGGACGCAAGTGAGTTTGTGGGAGCACACTGGGAGGCTGCAAGAGGCCTCCTCATAGGAGTTCTACCCCAAGGAATGGAAGGGTCCAGGTTTCTTACCAGTTTGTATCAAATTCTTTTACCTTAACTCTGTTTCAAAGTCATAAGAAAAAAATCTTCAATCTTAACCTTGGCATGAGGTCAGGAGAAAAGACATCACAGGGCATGTTTATAATCCTTATTCCTCAGCCTCAGGGGCCTGTGAACTCTCTGTACCTTTTGAAGTGTCACAGAGGCTCCGGCCTCTTTCTAGTTACTATTTCCTTGTTTGTCGTTTCTTTTCTCTCTTTCCTTTTTTAAAGTACCAAACTGATTAGTTAGCAGTTGCTGGTTGCTTTAAAAAGTGTGTGTGTGTGTGTGTGTGTGTGTGTGTGTGGTGTGGTGTGTATTTCCTCTGAAGCAAGTGGCTCAAAGCTTACACTGAACTGTATGCTGTCAACTCTGCCTTTCTTCACACTAACAATATCTTCCCTGCAAACCCACCACTGATAACACCCTCGAGGTGCCTAGTCTTCCTGTGTAGAGCTGAACAATGGTAGCAGTTAGAAATGTGTTATAGAGGGAAATGAATCCATTCCTATTTAACATAAATAAGTCAGAGGGGAGACAAGATATTCTCTGCTTTCAGGGTGAAGGACAGTTATAGCCAGGTATTGCTGGTTCATTCAGGATATCATTTGAAGCAAGAAACATACACTACCAAGAGACCTGGCCACATTTCAAACTTTTCCAGCATGCTTTGTTTCATCACACATGGAGGATGTGACAATCATAATTCTAAGATCCATCCAAAGGATGGTATTTTAGCCCTGTTTAATTTAGGGAACAGTGCACCCCTCAGATGCAGTCTCCTGTAACCGGAACTGTCAAGTGAAAGTGTGTTAAGTTAGGGTCTGAGCCCTCTGTACAGTTGTCTCAGCCTCTAACACAGCCTTCTCTAATCCCACTCTGCAATAGTGTAAAAGGACTCACCCTTTGCTGTGATGTTATTACTCGGGATAAATCTTTGTGTGACTTTATAAAATAAGTGAACAGAAAAAAAAAAAGCTAAAGAGTAATTTATAATGCCTAAGACATAAAACCATCACTTCCAACTTATTAACCTATGGAACTAAAAGGAGGATAGAACAAACTGAAAGTATATACAATTTAGTATTTATTTCTTTTGCTTACTTTCAATATCTTAAAGCAAGAGAACATTAGAATCACAAAACAACTCAAAATAACAAAAAATGATAGTCACCGTAAGCAATTATTACTTTAAATATGATTTGATGTGATTTTATGTGTGTGTGTGTTGAAAAGTTTCCGTACATACATACACATATATACACACACACATATACACATGCACACACTCGCACACATGCATACATGCTCACTATATAAATGGCTTTGGGTTTATGAAAGGAAGCCTTGAGATTCCTTCCAACAGAGGCAAAGAAATGCAACAGGAAGAAAAGTAAGGAGAGGAGAAAGGCTTTAATTTCCTCAGTCTCTGTCAGGATGGACTTCTTCCAATTATCTTTTCCAACATAGCTTCAAGGCTAAAAGAAGTCTAACCTGGTAAGGGCTGCCACATTGGAGGGTGGAAGCAGTAAATTCTGTCTTTATTGTCAGGAACTAAGTGCGGTCAGCAGAGCCCGCTGCGTGGGATGGCGTGAGATATACTAACCTTTTATAGTATTATCAACATATTTAGAAAAGGGGCAAGTTGTATGGTGAAGAGAGTTCCAACTAACAATGGGCTGGGTTTTCTCTGGAAAGCTTGTGTTTAAGATAATAATAATAATAGTAATAATAATAATAATAATAGTAATAATAAATCTTCCAACTCACTCCCACTAATAACGTACACACAGTTCCCTCCTCGATCTCCCTGACCTCACATGGGCATCTTTTGTAGAACTTCCCCCATTCATTCTAGACAGTTACAAATATGTTTTTCCATCTTAGTAAATTCAAACGTACTGAGACAAGAGATAAGTGTTGACCACGGGTGGCATGAACTGCCTACCACCGTTTCTGTCACCCTGGAAAGGTGAGGACACCCTGACATTTGGGTTACTTCACCAGATAACGGGATAAAATACCTCTCAAGGCTTCCTCATGGATTAAGTGAAATGGTGACTATATACAGTTTGGGATCATAGAGTATCTGAAACATTTATGTTCCTGTCAAATGATCTGTAATACTGGTTTTCCATTTTAAAGTATTGTTTGATCAAGAACAAGAGCCTTTTATTCTGTAACTTGTTTCAATACATTTTTAATGTTTGAGGAATGATTTACAAATAAAAACCAAAATGTCCAATACATAGCTAGGTAATTAGTATATTTTAACAAAAGGTCCTATTAGGAGATGCTAAGGGCATCTGATGCAAATTTGCTTTTACTTGTAATTAGAGTTTACAACTTAAAGGCCAAAAAAGTTACTTTGTTAATGAGTTAGCATATTGTAAAGCAGATTATCATAACATCAAATTAATGGGAATGCTTAAAACCCACAAACAGATTTCCTGTTGGTTACTGACATCCACTCTAATTGGTTCCAAGCTTTCATTTTGGATGAGTGTGAACTTACTTAGTAACAACATGAGAGTTTTTATTAGTTGGATAAATAAGACGCTAACTGGTGCTGGAGCAAGGAGGAATCCCTGGACTAGGACTCACACTGACCAGACAGCAGAGGACTGCTTGTGGCCAAAGACAATCAGAAAACAGTGTCGAGAAGGAAGTGAGAACAGAAAATGTGTAGTCTTCCAACCCAGTCTCTTAATGCAGAAGAAGAGAAAACTTAAAGCCAGCTTAGGTTATTATCTCTTGTACATTGAGTCTTGTTTATTTTTATATTTTAGCTTATCTTTCCAGACTCCCATTACTACTTTCATAACAATAATTAATTTTTACTATAATATCTGTCACTAAAAATCATTGATATTGGACCATATTTAAGGGTAGATGGATTATACAGAAAATATTTATTATTTCCAAAATATTTTATTTTTATAAAGTGGTTTTCAATTATATTTATTCCACATAACACCTTTCCCTGTGGCTATAGTTAACAGACTTCTTAACAGGCTAAATGGCTTATGTGTTTAGGTAATATTTTAGTATCACACACAACCTGATTATTCGCATCATTCGAAAATACACAGTTTGAATGTATGTAAATTCATGCTTTTCAATTTTGAGTTTTACTTAAACCTATCCATGCTCTGTTTTCAGTTAAATTTTGTATTAAAACAAAACTCTAGATTTTTTCAGGGGAGTTACTCATGACAAATTAACCTTGTTTATTAAAAATGTTTCTTGCTACATAATAAACATGTAACATCCACACACTTTTTAACATTGATAACCAGAACAGTAAGAACCCTAGGACCACAAGACACAATATTTAAATTGTATTTTAGAGGAAATTAATAATAATTCAACCACACATTTTGCTAATGTGTCTGGAGGGTAAATGTCATTACTAAGAATTTCTTTCTAAAGACTTCTGTAATATGCCAACAGAAATGATTCTACTGTGAGCAAATCCTGACTGCTGTCTTACAGTTGGTGGGGTTGCTGATAAGATGAGGTATAATTTTTAGTATATAGTGTTATTAGTATTTAAAACCTTCATTTCTTGTGTACCTCAAATTTATTAAACCCAAAGCTTAAAGACGTGCAAGTCAGGAAAAATTAAATCAGAATGTTGTAGGTGCCACAGAAAAGCAAAACATCTGATGAGATATTAAGAGTCAGACACAGACACAGCTTCCCGTGTTCACGGAGGGCCCGTGGATGCTGAACTCCTTCTAGACTTTGGAACAGGAACACAAAATCATTAAAGCAACAGCTTCAACAGCTCTCACTGTACCTGGACCAGTTTCCTATACACTAGCCTCTCTCTTCCGCATCACACCAAAACCAAACAGGCAATAGACCGCATAGACCGTCTGAGAAGGGAAGGGCCAGGAGGCTGTGGTGGTGTGAGTTACAGGCACCTGGCCTTATAGTCCTGCACGCTGGGGAACCCTGGAGAAGCAGGTTTGATTCAGCATGCAAGGGAGAGAGGGCATACCTTACTTCCTATGCCTGAACATTTGACCAAACTTAAGAAACAACAGCCCGGCACCCTTGTCATTTTAATTTTTCACACTTTGGTCTGCATGTGTTTTATGTCGCAACAAAGACTTATCTCCCCAACCCACTGCCACAGAATAATTCTCTGTGACAAAGCTCAGTCTGAGACTCAGACCAAATGAAAAAGGCCAAATCCCCAAAGAGAAAAGTCACAGTCACAGCCATTAATACGGGTCCCAATCCCACAGAATAAGGAGGAGCCAATGGGGGCTCAGCATTCAGGAGAGGCCCCAGGGGGGTTGGCGGCTCTGTAAGGGGATTTCGTGGGCAGGGTATCTTCCTGAACCCTCCAACAGAGACAAGCATTTCTTACAAGTGAGGAAGCTGTGTTACCACAACAGACAACATTTTCCAGCTGGGCAGGGATGCAAATATCCACCCCTGTGAGAACATTAGTGTCTGTAGTCAACAAGGCCTCCTGGCCATTCTTGCTTTCTTTTGTGTGACAGCGTTTCCAAGGCAGAAAGAAGCCAACATCTGGGAGACACATTTGCTCCGTCTTTTTTACAGCACTCTAAACATCAAGAGTCCTCAGAAACATTCCACGCCCTTCTTTCCGGATAAGGCTGAGAAAATCAGTGAGAGGAGAGCCAAGGCAGACAGGAAAGTGATGGCTGTTCAAAATCTGGAGCAGGCTTAAAACTGTGCATAGGGCACTATAACCCATTTCTCCCATACCATTCTATTCATAAAACAAAAATTTTATTTAATGTAGCACGCTTATGCCAAAATGCATCCCCAAATGCTTATGCATTTAAATAATGTATTTAATACCACTGTTGTGTGGTGATAGAGTATCCCAGATCACTAGGAGTCCTGAATTAATACCCTATAATGATCTCTCCCCAGAGGAGCCTTGGAATGCCTTGTTGCTGGGCAGATTACACTGAGGATTTGGTGTACCTTAATTAAGGGGGGAGGTACTTGGCAGCTGGCATTCCTCGGTGATTCTAACCCCCCCCCCCCTCATATGACAAAGAAATCTAGAAAGTACAATGCTGTGAGCGAAGTAGAAATCAGAGGGGTATTTGGAGTACAAACACCGAGAAATTTCAGTGTAAGGACTGGGAACACACCGGATGTGATCATGGGTGATGAGGTATCATTATGACTGTGTGTTGACTATGGGTGTGTTGACTATGGGTTAACTTCTTGTAACGTGCTCCAATGTAAAAAGGACAGAGGCCTAGCTCTTCGTCACCTAAACTTCTTCACACAAATGAATCCGATCAGAAGCCCTCCGACAGGAGCGTTGCCGACAGCTTCTATTACACCTAGCTTGTGACCTCCGAAACCCTCAAGTCCCTTGTGTATGACTGCCCCAACTAATCATGGAACTTTTGTCTCTCCTCATATGCCTCACTGTCTCCCTAACACAAAAGCCGGCATTGGAAGGACGACACAGATGTGTTTAAAGGGCTTTTAAACTAAATTCACAATGATATAATCATTTAGAGGAGTTGATGTAATCATTACAAGTAATTTGTCCTTGCCAAGAATTGAAAAATGAGGCCTAACAAGAGAGAGCTCCTGCTGAAGGCTGCGTCTTGCTTTTCACAGGACAGAAAATGCCCCTTACGTTTATTTATTTTTTTTATGTGTTTATTATTTTGTTCTGCATGTGTCTTCCACTGCCTAATTGGGCGTGATAGCAAGACAGAATTTATAGGTCTGAGTTCTCCTGAGCCACAGGTGTGGACTGGAATTGGGAGAGCTAGCAAGCTAATATTAGCCTGGAACACAGCTTAAGCGCGCCTCATTGCGAGCCGGTGGACAGATGTCACACAGTCCAGGCTGCAGAATGTGCTGCTCCCCTTGCCACAGAGATTAGCCACAGCCAGTGACGCCCGTGACTCTGCTGGAAGGGAGGGCGCACGAGCTCTCGCTGCTCTGTTATTATCTGGGCTCTATTATGTTTTTTACATTTTTCAAAAATCTTTAAGCTAGATATTTGACATCCTACTGCCTATAGAGACGAGTGCCACCCGATGGGAGACTTTGATGTGCGTTTTGAGGATTAAATAATCTAGAAGGAAGACACTGTGTTTTCAGCCAAGAAGAAAACCATGGTGAAAATTTTGCCTCCCGCAGCTAAGCTCTGTTGGCACTCAGTACCTTTTAGCTTACCCTCTATATTTGATTTCATACATATTTACAGACTATTTTTCCTCTTAGTGCTAATTCTTTTGAGACCAAATTAAGAACAAAGATAGCAGGAAAGGCCTCATCAAATAAAAATGTAAATACGCTGTATCTCATCTGTGCTCCAAGAAACTTTATTTAAATATTTTCCTGGGAAGTTGAATGGCCTGGCTGTATCTTTATTATCAACGACTGGGGAAGTCAGATCCTAAGGCGTTGGAGAAAAATCATGAAAGGAAAATTCAGCTTAGGGGTCTAGGAATGTGTCCTAGTTCAGAATGAGACTTTTTCTTAAACCTTCCAAATGAAAATGAGGACAGTGTTGATGTCCCCTTTGATGACAGGTACCTTAACTGGTTTTATTGTCCTATGTTGTCAAGTCAAGAATTACTGGATTGACTACTGAAATTTTGCAAAGTTGAGACAATATATTTGTGAGAGTATAAAACAGAGAGTAAATTTTGGATTTAAATTACTGTGCATGTAAAAATCTATACATTGCTTATTGCTGTTCTTTAAGTTATAATTTATATGTACAGACTTATTTTTTTAAAAAATGAGTGAAGTCAAATTCCACCCAGTTAAATTTTTCTAGGTCTCAAGCACTGCGCTCCCTAATCAGCAGTAGCCAGAAAGTAAATGTAAAAACTGTGCTAGCTACACAGAACCATTTATCAGATACTTCAGCAAGAAAAGAAATAGTTTTGAATCAGGCATTCAAAAAAAGAGGATTTTAAACCTCAGTTGGAATTAGATTGTAATTTCTTCAGGTGTCACGAAACATCACTTTCAATGCTTAAAATTGCTCTAATCTATTCTTTAAAAAGAACCATTTAATTACTCTGGAAAATGAGCATTTCTCACTGGTTGTAGGCTAGAGTTTCCTATGTAAACTCTTTATGAGCCTTGTTCTAAATGGGTAACTGTAAGGTGTTAACACTGTCGATATTGTGAACAGCCTGGTCCCCTCCTTCTCTCTGGGAACCCCATGTCACCTACACACACACACACACACACACACACACACACACACACACCTCATCCACTTATTCAGCAGGTCATTCTTAGTAATAACCATATAAACTGCACATTTCTTACTGCTGCTGTTTTTATGTATTTGTTTATTCTATTCACACATTTGCTCCAGATGCCATTTGTTAATTCATTCAAAGGTTTTATCCTTCCTGACTTTACATGAACAGCCTAACTAACTAGTCAATTCTGAAGCAAGGAAGGGAGTCAGAAGTGCGCATCCTTAACACCATATTGAAAGACTGGATTACGCTGTGGTGTCTCTGGCTGTGTGGCAGCCTCAAGTGCTACACAATGAACTCCGGCTTGAAAGAAAGACTGTCTTATTGTGAAGGTAAAGAACAAGAGCAGAGACTCCCTGGAGAAAACTCTCACTCAATACCTTTGTACATGGTTGAATGACTATCCTCTCCAGACGAAATATGTTCATGTTAATAAAAGGGAAAACTTTAAACATCTCAAGTATGAGAATAATGAAGCCCACCAGTTCTCATCTCCAACATTATAATCAAAAGAGTCTGAGAATACTTTCTGGTGTTATTTCTACAAATGCACATTTCGAAATCTCAAAGGTTCCACGGCAGTAATTAAAGGTATAACTTTTGCATTTATTTTGCGAGTTCTGTCTCTAGAGGCTAATTTAGAATACTCCTCCACAACAGTATTAATTTCTTTGTGCCACATCTTACATGATTTAAAGTTAACATCTAGGATGCCCTTGCTTTCAAATGTAGATTTTTGTCTCTCTAAATCTTGCTTGCCAGTAGAGCTGTGTGTTAAGTACATTTACAGCCCCATCCACATTGCTTCCACACACTCCCCCCCATTTCTACTCAGACATCACCAAGTACAAGAAACATAGGCAACCACTTTACAGGGTGTTACTGACATCACCTCTACATTTTAAGGTTGCCGAAAGTCTTGAAATATCCCACTGAAGAGTCCACAGTTCTTAAGACTGACATCCTAATTGCAAACACATTCATCATCATCGTTTGACTGTTTGGAATCAGTAAAGTGGATTGCTCCTAGTATCTGGACTTTATGACCACCTAACTAAACCAATTCATAACGATGGTAGCTGCATCCAAACTTAAGGTTTCTAGGTTAGAAAAAGGAAAAGTGGCCGAACGCTAAGACTAAATGCTCTGGTGTGCCAGATAACTTGTTTCAGCCAGCCTTCTTACCGATCACTTCCTTGGGAGTTGCAGAGAAGGCCTGGGATCTTCCGGGACTTTTCTGTCCTTTGCGAGCCTCTCTGTTGCCCCTGGATTCTAAGTCGCCTACTTAGCATATTCTTTTGCATGTAAAAAGGAATACAAACTGTAACCTGAGGCCAGGCCCTTCTTAATTAACATTTCAAATCAGAGACTCAGAGCAGATATTTTTAAGGAGGTGGGGGAGAAAAAAAAAAGGTTTGAAAACTGTCTGGCTGGGATAAAGCCAAGCCTATGGAGGCCTAATTTACTGAGCATTATTAAACAAAGATTTCCTAAAAAGATAGCAAAGAGAGAAATGGATTTCTACATAGAGTGGTGAGCATTAAGGACATAAGCTCATGTCTTTTAAAATGGGAACAGCTGTGTCTCATTTTATTCTTCTAAGTAGGTTATTCTACAGTAAGAAACCAGACAACAACTTAATAGGGGCTACTGCTCGTGTCTTACATAAATACATCCCTACACATATATACTTCTTCCAGAAGAGAAAAAGATCCCTTCCTCCCTTAACCCTTTGTATTCCTAACATACTTATCTAGAATCACTTTGCAACAGGAAGGAATTGAAAGCTTAGAATCATTGAAGGAATCTAGTCTGTATAGAAACTGAACGGGCGGGATCAGATCCTGGACGGTTTTATTAGGGTTGTTTTTAAGTCTAAGGGGTGGTGGTGGTGGTAGTGGTAGTGGTGGTGGTGATGGTGATGGTGGTGGTTGTTTTCTATGATTCTTGTGCCTGGAGACATCAAGACTGGAATAACCTGTAGTCCTGTTTGAGCAACCAGTCAACCAAAAGAGAAAGGGATTCCTAGGTGCCACTCTTTAACAGAGTTTATTACTATGCCTTCAGTACCAGTCAAGTATTGTGGCTTTTTCTTTGTGTGGCACACATTTTTTTTTGAGGCAGGTGAGGTATGAATTATACATAAATAAGTAACCAAATGTTTGTCTCTGAAGATTTGGAACTTCTAAATGTTTCACGCCATGTCTGATGAGCCTACAGTCATAAACTCAGCCACCGCCCAAGAGAATAGTCATGGAGAGACGTTTCAATTATTCAGTTCCTATAAAAAATTTAGTTGCTCAGGAGTTTCTTCCATCCCACATCACGATGATCATGATTCAGACAACTTATAGGTTGTTTACTGTAATCACTGACAATATGGATAACGCACGATCTTGTCTATCTTGCTATGAAGACATCGCTGAACAGTGCTACCAAATGTGTTCCAGATCACCTTCTGGAACAATAGAAACAGAAGAACTCTGGGGATATCGAAATGCATCTGCATCCACCCATGACCCTCTTATCATCTTAGGAGCTACAGTTCCAGGAGAATAGCTGAATTAAGTTCTTAGACCTAGAAATCTCCTTGGATTTTCAAGGTTTAAAGAGCAAGACTCTGAATGTTACTCATACCTGCCTCAATACTCTTTTGGTCTTCTATTGTCCTGTGACAGGCACCCATCTTTAAGTCAGAAAGGTACAGAGTCAGAAATCCAATTAATCACAGAACAGTTATACAATTTTCATGCTAACATTATTTGTCTAGTACTGTTGACCGTCTCATTTAGTTATGTTCCATTAAATATATATGAATGTTTAATATTTATGAAATCAGAATTTAATCATGGTAGCTATGGGCTTTGAAAACAGGACAGAGTTTGGTCCTCAGAACCCACAGAAAAATCCAGGTGTGATGGGACGTGATCCCAATGCTCTTAGGAAGGGATAGCAGTTAGAAACAGGAAAATGGCCCAGAAGCTCCAGAACCACGTAACCTGGGGTATGTAGTAATAGAAGGGAAACTCAAGGGACAGCCTACCTTAGGAAAAGGTGGAAGAAATGAATACATCCCGAAGAGTCAAATCAGTGTCAGTAACTATATTCACCGGAGGCAAGCTTGTATCTACACTACAACTACAGGGCCTTCCACATACACTATATATAAGAGGCTATTGTGCATTCAAATAAACAGTAAAATAGGATGGCATTGTGCATACCTCCTCTGTTTCACTTGGTATGCCAGTGGTCTTGGATTTCAGCAAGAAAATACCATCATCCTATGGTTTAGTAAGAACCGAAAATCGTCTATCAGGTGAGACAGTGGAGAAGTGTATAGTTTAGTCATCAGTCTGTTTCTGGTGAGGGTCCACCTCTGGGTTGCACACTGCCAACTTTTTACCATGTCCGCAGGTAGTTGAAGGAGCTAGGATCCTATTTTCCAAAGGTACCAATACTACGTATTTTAGGATTCTTTCCCCCAAGTTTTTTCACCTCTAAAAGGATCCTACATCTCACTGGCATTTCCATCAATAGACACAATTTTGCTCCTGTGGTATGTAGGATGGAATAATCTCAGAGTAGTGTTTGAGCCATCTCTCAACCTGAGAAGAATTACTATGGAATACTCATTACCATAGCTTATTACTATGCTTTCAATGCCAATCAAACATGTATAATTGTGACTTTTTCCTTGTTGCAGTACACATTCTGAGGCAGTAGGGAATGAATTTTACATGAATAAATAACTAAAATATACATAAGCATTAAATTTTTGTATGGATCACAAATACTCAGACCATGTTACTTTTGTCCCATGTCCCTCAGATTTATGTCATTTTCATTTGCAAAATGAATTCATTCCATTATAACAATCTCCAAGTCTTTTTGTTTCAGCATCAACCCAACTTAAAGGTTCAAGTTGGATCTCAAAAACATCAAAATCAGCCAGCATTCCTTCTGGACAAATTGGACTCTGCAAACTGGTGAAACCACACATCCTATGTGCTTCTACGCAGAGATTCTGCACCACCGACATCTCTGTCACTTGAGAAGGAGATAGAAATAAAAGAAGAGGTCATGTGCTCTGCACAGGTCTAACTTCAAATTTCGGATTTGTGACGTTACTAGAGCAGAGGATTTGCCTTCGAAACTACTGGTATGGTGACAGGGGCTGCCTCTGCATCATTCAGAAGCCCTGTCCCATTCAGGAGAGTTTTGTCCTGGTTCCATCTCAGTAGCAGATTTATTCCTCAGCTATGTATCTTTTATTCCTTTGCCATGTATCTGCAGCCATCTTGGTCTAGAAGTGCATTGTTCATCTACTGGTCTGAAGCCTAGGTGGACTCTGTGGCTCACCAGGGCATCTTCTGGAAGCCTCTGGTGCCATAGCTACAGAGCTCATTGGAAATATGACTGAGAACAGTGAGAAAAACATTAGGAGTGGGGTGGATAGGGTGGCAAGTGCTCATAGCCTTTCCTTTGAAATACCCCCCAGGCCCTGACAGCTTAAGGTTGATGCCTGTGATAATCTTGATCATTCCTGAGTGTTACAGAAGGGTCATTCTAGCATTATTTTTCTGAAAAGCAACTAGCCAACAACACTTCCACACTTGCTTATCTCTTCCCCACACACTTTCTCATTCTTGGAAATATGGAACTAAGAATTCCTTTTGTATTCTGATTTAAAAAAAACTGTTTCTGAGTGTTTATCCTTTTGCATTTTTCTTAAGCAATCAGGAGAAACCTACACCTTATTATTAACACACTTTTTAGTAATATCCTAACTTATCATACTCAACCTTGATGTTCTGAGAAACATGGGGACACAGATGCAATGCAGCCAAGATGATTGACACTCTAGGATGATTGACACTCTAGGATGATTGACACTCTAGGATGATTGACACTCTAGGATGATTGACACTCAATGTTGGTCTTTTCAGATTCTCAGCAATGTGTTCCTAGCCAGAATGGTTTTTCCTGTTCATGTTTCTATCCACATTCTTTTCCTGAGCACTTGGATAGTCTCTCCTGCTGCTGTGGGCCCACCTGAGAGCTTCCCTCTGTGGTTTGTCCATGGAGAGATGTGCTTTTCACAACGCCCATAAAACCTATTTCTGTGGCTACTTATTAGCCCAGTTTCAAAACTGCTTTTATGTTTTGGGGTGTTAGAGGTGCTGCTAAAGCTACATTATCACTCCATAATACCATTTTTTTTCTTTCTCTCAGACCACTAGGAATGCTTAGCACAATATTATACGTGTATGAATGTGTATGTGTCTGTGTGTTTTTCAAATCTCTGAAGGTCAGATCATTCATATCTAAGTGCTTGCACATTCACTGTGTGCTGGGGACCCAATTCCTGTTTCATAGATGACACTCCTTCATGATTATTTCATAAAGCCCCTCAGAGCATTCATAAGGTTTCTACCTCCATGACATAAGAAACTTCTCACTCTCACTGCTATTAATATCATGTCTACAGGATTAAGATTTCAACATATGAAGGAAGGGTGGTTGTGGAGTCAGATCACAGCAACTGGTTTAGCTGATTTGTGGAGAATTGGGAGAACAAGAGTGACTCCTCACCCCTGTCAGCCTCAAACTCACCAAATCCATACAGCTCACACCTACAGACAGATGGAAACCATTTCTTTGAAAACTTAATTGTGCATGGGTTTCTGTCCCAAGACCTCTTTTTTCAATTTACCTTTCAGGAAAAGGATGAGAAGTAGGGGAAAAGTCTTTGAAAATATAATAATAGTAAAAATTGGTTATGAAATTTTTATGCAAATATTTCATATCATATAAATATAGGAAAAGATGTGAAAAAAAACATTAAAATATTTTCTTACATGTGGATGTTTGTATTAGTCTTCTGGGTTATACAAGGGTCACAGTTAAAGTCGGTATTTTCTTATATTTCTCATTTACAGGTTTCTGATGACACATTTTTAGGATGCAGCTAAATATAGAACTATGTAAGTTCACAGTGAGGCCACTTTATAAATAAACCTGTAATACAAAGAAAATTTAGGATTATTTACATGTGGGACAGGAAAGACTACCAGAGGCAAACCTCAGTTAAACTATTTCTAATACTCTCAGTGTACTTTCTGCAGCTGTACCAGAGATCGAGACCAGGTGATTTATAAAGAGTAGACATTCATTCTACTTACAGCTTTGCACGCTGGGAATTTAAGATGCGTGATTCTGGCATCTTTTGAGAGTTTTTATAGTGTGTCACTTCCCTGAAAAGGCCAAAGGGCAAGAGAGGTCAAAGGTGAGGTGAAGTGAGGGCTCTCCTTAGCTTCATTGTAATCCACACTCCTCATAAGGCATTCAGCAAGAGCAAGTGAATCCTTTCCTGAAGGCAGAACTCTCTGGATCAAATTGCCTCTGTCCAGGTCTCATCATGGTTGTATTTCATATGCAGTTTCCCCACACAAGAACCTGGAGAAACATTCAGACCTTAGAAAGTCTCCTTATTTCTTCAGCTAAGGAACAAAGTCTCCTAGGGTATAAGATTCTGCCACTGCAAGGAAGCTGGTACTGGTTACCCTAATGTCTTACTAAGTCCCCCCTTAAAAGCACAGAGAACATAATAGGAAACACAGGAGCTGCTTTTAAAACGTTTCAGCAAGTGAGTGAGTTCAGATTCAGCCACACTAGTACTGTTTACAAATATAACTCACCGGGGCAAATGTTGTGTTCCTTTTCCAAATGACAGTGCTGAGGCCCTTTGTAATTAAACAACTTGGTCAAGACAGTGATCAAAGCAGCAGAACAAAAACTCAAATCCAGGAAATGGACACATCTGACAACACCTAAATAGCTAAAATTATCTTACTAGGTTTGCTGACTAGTGCACCGTTTACTGATTACAAGAAACTGTCTATTAACTTTGAACATAGTTTTGAATTATGCTTTGGAACTTACAAACCTTCAGATTGCTAGCATCCAACAGGCTTCGACACAATGTGAATGCAACTCAACACAAAATTGTTCACCTACAAAAATATGTTAAGTAGTTTAAGTAATTGGGGGAGGGGAGCGGTGACCCAGCTGTGAGATTCTGACAATTAACTGGTAAATGATAGCATTTTGCGGTTTCAAAAGGTTGGACACACCTGAATGTGATTTTTTTTTATTGAGCAGAAGATCTGCCATATAGAAAAATTTGAAGTGGCATTTAGAGCCTTGAGTTTCATGCACTAAACATAAAAGGTACACCAGATGTGACTGCAGAAAATAATACAGGTATGAAAATATTTCATTTCCTTTTGTATTAAACACACTTTATTTTTTTTTAGTCAGTTTTAGAAGGATGTTTGAAATGGCTATATTTCCTTTAGGGTCATCTGTAGAGTACAAAAAGTTTTGATTTCTGACTAAAATTTAGATCCTGCTCCACGATTCACCTGCTGCCCAACACTTTGATTCTCCTACGATAAATTAGATTAGAAAACTGTCATGCGCTGTTTGCGTTTCTTGAGAGCAAACTGTTCCATACACCACCATATTTATCCCATATGTCCTCTGTCCTTGTTCAGACTGGTCCTCTGTCTTTTTAACAAAGAGGAGGGAAGAACAGGTAGCAACAGAAGGTATTTAAAACAGGCACCCGGGAGATGAGCTAGAAGGTTACATGTTTCCAAAACAGGTCTCTGTTGTTTATCTCCGAGGTATCAAAGTATCTGCTATGGGAACAAGAGGTTGGAAGGCATCCTTGAGAGGTCTGTGTACTCTGGCCTGAAACCTGGTACCTGGGAGCACCAACCTGACTGGTTGGGTGGGACTCCCTTACTAATCCCTGTGGGAGGTTGCAGACATTGAATTTGATGGTGCCATTGTTTTTCCTTCTCTTCGTTTACTCAGGCATCTGGTCTGATGGTTGTTGCATGTGACCAATCTAGTGATTTTTTCTGCCCTCTTTCTGCTATCAGTTGCTTGCTCTGATATTTTTACTGGGAACAGTAATACAATGTTGAATGTGGACATGTAGACACCACAGGACACTGACAGGTCAGCTCTTCCTGTCATTGGTGAGATGGTCTTCTCTTCAGGCTGATGACAACAGTCCAATAAAGTACACGCTATGAATGTGCAGGATGCTTCCTAGAGAATGGTCTCAATGAAAAATACTGTCTCTCTTCCTTCACTCAAGCATGCAGTTAACACTTTTCTCCTGGACCTATTAGTGTTAGATGCTATATTCTTTAGTGAGTAAGGAGAGAGTGTCCTTAGGTCCCATTGCATGCTATACAATCCACTCAACTGAGATCACAAAAAAGTACTTAGTAAGTGACATTTGCTAATTTCGTCATGTTTCTTTCGAGTGTGAAACAATAAATTGTATTACATTCATACCATAGAATGAGAAGAGAACTCACGTGGAATCTAAAATGAGGAAATCATCAGAAAGACACATAATGAGGATGAATGAGCTGGCTTTCCCTGGACAATGCCTGCTAGAAAAATGAGTACTGTGAACAGACTTTCATAAAACTTTACAAATAAGTCTTAAAAGCTAAAAATAATACGAAAGAAATTTGATAAATGCAAAATAGATTTTTGAAGTTTCAGTTACGAGTAGTAAACATTTAAGTAAATGTAGCAGAAAAGATGAAATAAAAAAGAGACATCATTTGTAACTCTCCAAAGGTTCTTTCAATATTCAGAAAATGCATCACGTATCAACCAAACCAAAAACTAAAATTATAATTTAAATTACAGCTAGAAATGAAAGTGAGTATCCAAATTTTTAGTCCTAAGGTGCATAAGGACTTGGGTATAATTTCTAGTAACTAGGAAACATACACACACACACACACACACACACACACACACACAGAGAGAGAGAGAGAGAGAGAGAGAGACAGACAGACAGACAGACAGACACACACATACATATTCATGCACACACTTACATGCATCCATACACAAAAACATAACACTCTCTCACAAAGAGACATACACACACAAAAGCTCATATACTTACAAACCCACAAACATACATACACACTCATTCACACACAAACACAGAGGGCCTAGGGGAAGTAAAACATCAAAAAGAATTATATAAGCATCTAGGAGTTAAAGCAATAACATTTGTATTAAAAAAAAGAAATCCAGTTGTGACTTCATATTGTTAGAATTAAAAAGGATAAAATAAAACAGAGATAATACTACCACACCTAATAAAATGTCTGCAGTCTCAAGAATTAAGATATTTTTTTTAAATTTGTTTTTACATGAATGTGTTGGCGTGTGATTGTGTGTGGGTACTCACATGCCATGACGTTCAACAAGCTTGGCAGTAAGTTCCCTTTCCCACTGAGGTATCTCATGAATTCCCCAAGAATTATAGTTTCTAAAACATTGCAATCCATTTATAATTCTGTGAAGTAAGTGTCTAGGGAGATGCAATGCACATGTCTACTCAAAACAGGTAAGAAACCGATGACAGTCCAAAATTTAGATACCACCAATATCTACATTGGTGAATCCATTATTTATATTTGGGTTACTTACAGGAGTATGGGTGATGGGTTACTTACACCTGCAGAAATGACTTGAAGACAACTAAAAGTCCAGGGTAGCAAGGGTTGAGAGACCCTAAAGTTTTTTACAGTCCCACATCTTCCTTACAGATTTCCCCTCCTACTGAGGGTATTACAGCTTCCCTCTTCCACTAAGGGTTGTTGCAATCCCACATCCTCCAAGGAGTGCTTCAACCTTATCTAAGCAGACCCTGGAATGTAGGTGAAGAGCCTAAATATATGACTCTGGCAGGCACCAAAACAGCACTTTCAGGGGAAAGAAGTTTTATCTGGGCAGTCTTGGAATGTAGGGCATAGGTCCTTAGATACAACCCACCCACATTGGCAGCAGCCAGTTGATTTAAAAGTCAATTAAACCCACCAGTGCTTGCATGACTAGTCACCATCAATGTAGCCCACCCATTACTAAGTTTATAAAAACTATACTGATGGAGGGCTCGGGGATGACTCTCCTCTGGAGGTAGACCACCCAGTGCACTGGACTAATAAACCTGTTGCTTTTGCATCAATCCCCAATCTTTTGGCTCATTCATGGGAGCCTCAAATAGATGAGACTCATTTTGGGTTTTACAGGGTGACAGCTCACAAAAATTGGAAGCCTGGAGCACACTGGACAAGGAAAGTGTTCTTTCAACCTGCGTCAGTTGTTCTAAACCTCTTCCAGAAAACTTAGTTGATTTCTGCTTCTTCCGGTTAGCTGATTTGGTTCTAGAGTTCTCTTTTCAGCTTGGCTTTACTAAGTCTGGGGAAAATTCCCATTTTTATTACTTCTCTGGTATGGAGTGGTCTGGGGATTCTGGCTAGTTTCAGGGACTTCCTGAAGTTATTTTGAGTTGTTTGCCTTCAGGCTTAAGGAGCTTCCCCGCAGGGTGCAATGTTTCAACTCCAGAGAAATCTGTTACACAATAACAACAGGAAAAGCCAAAGCCTTGTTATAGAAATGGCTTTAAGCTCTGTCATCCAGTCTTGCTCCTTGTAAAAGGCTAAGCATCCAGATCTACTTCAATTTGATTAAAATACCAATCACATTATAAAGAGAACATTGTGGCTGAAAATCACAAATTGAATAATATAATCTAAGCATCTTGAGACCAAGTTTAGTATTTTTAGAGTACAATTAAAATTTTGGAGACAATTTTTAATTCTCAGTAAGAAACTAGAAAGCTATAGTTCGAGATTTCAAAAACTCAACTGGAAAACAAGTTTGAGACAGTGTATTGGATGCGGGTACATTAGAGAAAACGCAAAAACCCTTAGATTCACAAGGTAAAATAGCAAAATAGAACAGATTCCAATTATTAAATCCAATTATCATTTTTTATAAAAGTTAAAGTAAACATCATTAGAGCTAAAAGTAGAAGTTACTGTAGAAAAATGAGTAAAAGGAAAGGAGAGATGGCTCAGTAACTGAGAGGTACTGTGGCAGAGGACCTAAATTCCCATATCAACACCCATATGAGGGTGATTATAAACACCTATAACTCCAATTTTCGGGATCCAGAATTCTGGCCTGTGTAGGTAACTGTACTCATGTGTATATATGCTTCGGCCCGACACATACATACCTAAAATTAAACACTAAAAATAAATCTAAAAAAAAAAATAGGGAAACATATATCTGAATTTATCTTTTCTCCTTAGAATCCATCATAATTCCAAAAGAGTTAACCTTTACAGTGTTTACAACTTGGTAATTCTTAAGCAAGTTCCCAGACAGAGAACCTGGACAAGTTATTTTTGAATTGCTGGGACATAATATGTGTCACAGCTGAAGGGAGGAACATTTCTCTTTGATTCATGTTTGCAGAGGGTTTCAGTTCATCACAGGAGAGTCAGGGCTGGAGGGGCACAGTGAAGATTCTACCTCCTGCTGTGTCACAAAGGAAAGAACAGCATGAACCAGGAGCTAGAAGAAGCTGTCAAAACCTATCCCCTGTGATTGATTTATGTCACACAACTCCTTTCTCCCCCAAATCACACCTCCAGCTGAGAAACAAGTATTATACACATGAGTCTGCAGAGGGCATTTGGGGTTCAGTTTGTAGCATTCTGTGCCTGGTGCCCCATAGCCTCATGGCTATGTCATAATGCAAAATTCATGTTATACTCCAATCCCTATTTTCTCCTTAAAGGTTCAGTACTGATGCAAAGTCCAAAGTCTCTCTTGTGAATAATCATAACTGTGAGCTCCTGTGAAACTAATATACAATGCCTTAGAGCACGTATGCCCATTTCAAAGTGAGAGACTAAGATAACAGCCAGGAGAGACGGAGCAGAGCAGTAAGGTACCTCAGATAGCTATCCGCAGTTTTCAACTGAACTATATCTGGAATGAACTGCACTCCAGAAATGAAGGGCACACCTGTAATGCTGATCTTGAGGCTGGAAGACAATATCTCTTTGATCCTGAACTTGAGCCTGGAAGACCCATAGGCTTTTGATCCAGATCTTAAGGTGGGACACACACACACACACACACACACACACACATACACACACACACATGTCCATATATACATATATAGGTACATACAAGCGTACATATATACATATATACACACTTATATGTATATGTAGAGAGAAAAATTTATTCCATATTTTCTGGGACTCTAATGAACTGCAATTAATACAATACCCATTAAGGCAGACATTTAATACAGTAGCACTATCTTCCATATATGGAGCATTTGGTAACATGGTGGTGTGAGTTCTCGCAAGCTTGTGTAGCCCTGCCGCTAAGACTCTGCCCGCAGCACACATGACCTTTTCCAAGTTGTGCCCATTCTGTCTGTGACTTTCCTTAGCAGACATCCCTTATCACTTGCATCTTGAATGGAGTTAACTTTCCACAGGGACATAACGTTGGCATGGGTGAGATGTAAAACAAGAAAGACAGATTCTAAAAGAGTAGCAGATTAGAAAATGATGCAGAAAGATAAGACCAAAGATGGTCAAGAAATAAATCACTCAAAAGATCCTCAAAGTTAAGGAAAGAGCCAAGCTTGTAGATTGGAAAGATTCACTGTACATCGGGTCACCAAAGACCCATATGTGGTTATACACAAGTCAAACTTTGGGATTCTAAAAATGATGAGAACATGGTGCACCCCTCTGGATAGAAAGTCTAAGTTTATGACCAAGCAGATACGACTCACCAGGAACAAAATTTCTGAACTGCAAAATTGCTAGGTCTATGGATAAACCTCACTAACAGACTCCAGAGAGCCTGGAATTGAATGCAGTCTCCCTTTAAACAGACCAATTATTATCTATCTAACAGAATGAAAATATTTGTGCATATGTGGAACAGTTGTGATGGATACAACCTCTGTCAGTCTCAGGGATCAAGCTTACATCTTTGGGCATGGCAGCAGATACCTCTACTTACTGAGTCATCCTGACACCAGAAAATCTATGTGCTCTGTAACTAAACCAATGGAAGTGACGGAATGCAGATAACAGTGACACTCAATAAATCTTTGAAGTGAAAGGTGTATTCAAGTCTGCACGTTACAGGCAAATCAAGAAATAAATAGACCAGTAAAAAAAGACTGAAAAATACATATTAACATACATGGGACTCTATTGTGATTAAAGCAGTTTTCCTGTTCAGTGTGAAGAAAGCAGACAACTTAATGCATTGTCCTGTTTAAAAATGTTAAATTGATAGTCAGGTAAAAGATAATAAAATTAAGGTCTGTGTGACAGATCATAAATTAAAACTACAAGAAAGCCTTGAAAATATTTTTGCAGACTGTTGTTTATTGCCTACTCTAGATTTCATATAAATCACAATGATGGGGATTCATTACTTCCTATAGAGGAAACAAGAAGACAAGAGATAAAAAGAAAGACACCATTGAACTGCACAAAAAATACTAAAGATTTTTTTTAAAGACAGATGACTCCATAAAAAAAATTTGTAGACAAAAACATGAATACTAAAAATTCTAATGTAGGAGAATGGAGAAAATTCATATTCATAATACAGAAAAATTCCACAATTTCATAAGGCAAATCCAAAAACTATTTGAGAACAGTGAATTGAAGTGATAATTCATCAATAAGTAAACCAAAACAGGTGCTAAACGTGAAGGTTTTCTGCTATCTCTCCAGTTCAAAACATGCAGTAAGGTGTTAAGGAGGTGACATGGGACAAATGAAAGTAGTCTCTATAGTTGGTGTGGTCATTTGGATATTCTTGGCCCAGGGGGAGGCATCACTTTGAGGTGTGTCCTTTTTGGAGTAGGTGTTACTGACATGTTAGCATTCCTTCTAACTTCCCTCCCTCAAGAGTTGCCTAGCAATAGCCAGAAAGGAGCCTGACTTGCTATAAAAACCTTTTCGCCTTTCTTGCTCTCTGACCCTTTTCTCTTTCTCTGACTTCTGAGGATCTGCTCCCTGGTTTTTCTCTGGCCTTTTTCTTCCTCTCCCTTTCCCCCCTCCTCTTTCCTATTCTCTCTCTCTCTCTCTCTCTCTCTCTCTCTCTCTCTCTCTCTCTCTCTCTCTCTCCTCTCTCTCTCCTTCCCCCTCTGTACTCTCTTTGCATTGCATGTGCTCTCAGACCCTCTCCCTCTTTCCTACCACTCCCCTTCCCTTTCCCCTCCTCTTCCCCCTTCCTCTCTTTCCTTCCTTTTCTTTCTCACCATTTCTCCCTCCCTCTCCCCCTCTGTCTCCATCTTTGTCTTTTTCTCTTTCTTTCTCTGTGTGTGTTTGTGTCTGTCCTTTTCTGTCCTTTCTCTACCTCTACTCTCTTCTCACCCCCTTCCCACTCCCCTAAATATACTTCACTTTATATTAGACCCTGGCAAATGACTGATATCTGGGGGTTTGGAGAAGATGCCTCAGCATGGGCCTGGTAAGGCACCTCCTCCCACTGCAATTTTGCATTTCCCCATGCCATACAATTTTCTGGATTACATTCAGATACATAGCTAACCAAAGGTGGGTTTGTTGTTGTTGTTGTTCTGGTTGTTTTGTTGTTCTTTTCTTTATGTTCTTTCAGTTAGAGAAATCCCTCCAATCAGACCACACCTGATATGCTTGTAAAATGCAATGTGTTTGTAAAACAGCAGTTAAGAGAATACGAATTGTTATTTAAGTTGAGATACTAAAAGGATGTTCCTTAAAGACAGAGACCTATTCTAAATTTACAATGATTTTGCGATTTATGAGGGATAGTCTTATCATGTTAGGTATATTTGTGACCTGGTTATTGTTTCATTTGAACATGAGATATAGTTTGTGTCCAGCTGACAAGGGGTAGATTGTGATAGCTATTCATTGTTGTCAGCAGGTCTTGCCTCTTATTTTAGAGGAGTGACCAGTACCTTCATTCTTCATGGGTCTGTGCCCTTTGTTATCCTGCTTGGATAAGGCTGTTGTGGTTTCCAATTGACTTTAATCTCTGGACATGGTAGTAAGAGAAGGTAGATGTTACCCTTATAAGAGTTGCCTTGGTCATGGTATCTGTTCATAACAGTAAAACCCTAACTAAGACAGCAGGTATGCTGAAAACATCGTTCACAAACATTAGCAGTAGCTAGACCAGTTGAGGGAGACCTTAACCAGTCTCACCAACTGAAAGAAAGCATGTACCTTTTCTCACATGCCAATCTCACTTCTGGAAATTTCTCTAATTGAAAAGAGAAAAGAAAGAAAGAAAGAAAGAAAGAAAGAAAGAAAGAAAGAAAGAGAGGAAGGAAGGAAGGAAGGAAGGAAGGAAGGAAAGAAGGAAGGAAGGAAGAAAGAAAGAGAGAAAGAGAAAATCCTTTTGATAACTATGTATCTGGATGTGGTTTACAGAATTGTATGGCATAGAAGAAAATGCACAGTTTTAAATAGTTATAACTAGGAACCAAGAGGTTAGACTAAGGGAGAGTCTGTCCTTCAGGACACCATAATCTGGGTAACTGTAATACACTATCTGTCCCTGAAATGTCACATGAGTTATAAAGCATATTAATAAAACAATTGAGAGCATTTGCAAATGGACCAGTTTAGATAAATTCATCAATCTTAAACAGCCTAAATAAGACTACTGTGTGGCTACATAGGAGACAATCCTTGTGTCCAGAGGACAGTCATTCAAGTTCAAATTCAAATCTCTAAACGATCAGTGTTGGCTCTCAAATAACTCCATTCAGTATTAATGCTTGGTTAATGCAGGAGCTAAGTAAATAGCTTTTCTATTATTTTTCAGTTTCTCTATGAGTTTAAATAAAAGAAAAGACTCAGGAGGAAGATATTGAAGATTAACCTTACTTTTTTTTTAAAAAAAAAAAAAGAGGAAGTTTTTAATTTGGTATTGCTCATTTTTAACTGACAGTGAGGAGTCAGGCTTGGTTTGGGTGATGAATTTTGAGTCCCTTCCTGGGATCATGAAAAAGTGGACTCCATGGAAAAGGTGGATTCAGAATGCAGCTGCTGGCTGGGGTATTGCTTCTGACCCCCTGTCCTTCACACAACTAGAATTACTATTTCTTCCCTATACTCTGAAGAAAGTAAGAAATAAACTCCAGGTAAACAGTACAACTGAGTCTATCTACTTAAGTAATGTTAAAACTTATTATGAGCCAGGAAGGAATGTCTTACAAATTTTCTAGAAAGATCAGAGTGACCATACCCCGAAGAAAGGGAGAAGGAGGAAAAAAAAAGAGCAAACATGATATTTTATAAAAGCCTTTGGTTGTGTTGCAATAAGCAACTTCTAAAGCTAATCAAGTTCACAAAAAATGAAATGGATCTGTACCCTGTGAGAAATGAGATAACTCATTTGGAAATTCACCAGGTCTTTGAGAAAATGGATACTACATATGCATATATTCACTGACACCTGGCACGTTTAAGATCATATATGCCAGATTTTAGCCTGGAGGTAATTTTTATCAAGAAGTTATAAACCTCTGAAAATAGAGGTTAATAGAAAAAGCTGAAATATCCTTAATGACCAGGTTGCTACGGCAACAATATAAGCTTAGCACTAGCATCAAATAGCTCTTGCATTTAGGGGTCCTCGTCTCCCTGGCTAAATTTTCCTTGAGTAAAACATAAGACTTTTTTCCTGTGTCCTTGAATCAGTAAGTTAGTGGATAATCAAGTACCACAGCCAGGCAGAATGATAGGGAAAACACTGCAATATGACATAGTTGGTGTTATCAAGAAGACCACTGCACTATACAATACACGTAAGTTTCCTCTTTTGGGGGTGTGTGGTATCTTTATTTGCGTGTGCTACAAGCACATATATATGTTCACATGCATGTAGGCCCGAATGTCTTTCTGGATTACTTCATATTGTTTACTGAAGCAGAGCATCTCACTAAACCCAGTGATATAAGTCTATCTCACCAACTTACCCTGGGTCTCAGAAGAGCAGAGCATTGTTCTTACAAGCATATGCCACCACACCCACCAGGCTTTCATTTGGGCTGGGGCTCGGAATTTCTGTACTCACATTTCCACGGTTAGTGCTTTATCCACCAAGTTACCTCTTCAGCCGTGACATGACCTTTAAGGAGGAAAGAAGGGTAGAGATGAAACACAAGTAAGTATGTACATGTGTAAATAAAAATATAAATACAGAACCTAAGACAGTTATTTCTTTTTTTTCCTTTAGAATTATTTTATTAAATTATAAATGTACAACAGCTTCTTAACTCTATACACGCACTTAAATTTTTAAAGGAAAAATGTTATGTCTTATTACACCATGGTCCTGGCTAATAGCTTTTCAAAACTTTTTGAGAAAAATCTTAAAAAAGGTTTCACATGTCACCTGAAACTTACAAATTTAACATTACCAATGAAGGAATGCTTCTACACTCTTACAAAGACCACTAGAAAGAAACAACAATTAAAAAGCTAAGAAACTGTCTCAAAGGCATTTTTTTACCATCCTTCCTCCACAGTAAGGTATTAAATAATCCAATCCATTCACAAAATGGCTCTCTGCATCTGCTCTGGTGTCCTCTGCCATATGACTGACTGAGATAAGAGTTTCCTTAACATTGTTATTTCCATAACCTGAAGCTGTTCTGTTACCTCTGGGCTCTCATCCTCTCCTATTTATACAGTGAAGCCCATGGTAAATAGGAAGAAGCTCAATATCGGCTCCTTCCACCATAGCCCCTACTTCCTCCACTTCCTCCAGGACCATAGTTCTTTCCACCATATGGTCCTCCCATGTTCCTGCTACCACCAAAATTTCCATTCTTCATTGGACCATAGTTAGAAGGTTGCTGGTTATAATTTCCAAAATCATTGTAATTTCGACTTCCGTAATTTCCTTCTCCATAGTTGTCATAACCACCTCCGTAGCCCCCACCCCGGTTGCCATATCCAGGTCCTCCACCATACCCATTATAGCCATCCCCAAATCTACGTCCACTTCCATATCCATCAGATTCCCCCCCCCTAAAGTTGCTTCCTGGTCCTGGTCCAAAATTGCCACCACCACCACGAGAATCCCCCAAACCAAAGTTTCCTCCTCTTCCACTCCTAGAACTTTGGACTTCCTGCATTTCTTGTCTAGACAATGCCTTTCTAACTTCTGCATTGTGACCATTTATAGTACGATACTTTTGCAAGACAATTTTATCCGCAGGATCATGGTTATCAAAAGTAACAAAGCCAAAGCCTCTTTTCTTTCCAGACTGCCTATCAGTAATTATTTCAATAATATCAGTTTTTCCATATTCTTCACAGTAATCTCTAAGTTGATGTTCCTCAGTATCTTCTTTAAATACACCAACGAACAGCTTCTTCACAGTCACATGGGCTCCTGGTTTTCCAGATTCCTCTCTTGCTACAGCACGTTTTGGCTCAACTACCCTGCCATCAATGGAATGAGGCCTTGCAGCCATTGCAGCGTTAAACCTCAGCCATGGACGAGAAAGTTACAAAGCCAAATCCTCTTGATCTTTTGCTTGCAGGATCTCTCATAACCACACAGTCTGTGAGCTTTCCCCATTGCTCGTAGTAGTTTCTCAAACTTTCTTCTGTGGTTTCAAAGCTTAAGCCACCAATAAAGAGCTTACGGAACTGTTCCTTTTCTCTTTCCATCACGGACTCGGTGGCTTCAGCTCGATTTCCCGCAGCCGAGCGAGAAGAGAAAGACTTCCGCGGATGGACGCGCACGGGACTCGTCCTGACTCTGTGGTGAGAGCAGGCGATGGCAAGAAACCGTGACGCACGGAGCTCCTGCACACGGACCGGCGCCACTGCTACTGACAGTTATTTCTATAATCAGCACAAGAAAGGAGTCAAACACCCCCATTTCTTTGTGACATTTCAAGCAATACTCAGGAGCTATTTCTAGATGTTAGAGAATCCATTCTCAGTAAATGCAAAGCGGGGGTTCAAAGTGTGATGACCCAGGAGACTGTTCTGGCTCTCAGTCAAATACTGGTCTCCGGTGGGATCATGTTTCCCATGGAAACACATGGCCATACTGTTTTTGCCAGTTGTCAATACCATGCTGATTTTCTATAACAAAAACAAACGTGCATCTTTTCGAAATCTTATCTCAAGCCTCCTCATCCTTTCCCTCATTCCACAAAAGGATGGACCCGTGATAACAACCTGAAAAGGCATTTGGTTTTAATTGACAGAAACCATTCATTTAACAATATCACAAATGCATCAGTATGCAACTTAACCCCTTATCTGCATTTTTCAATCTTATTCGGAGTAAGAAATAACATAGGGATTATAATATTTTCCACTATGGAACAGGAAAAACAAAGACCTAATTGCTCTGTTAGACATAAAGCAAAGAAGGTCCTGGTACTTCTTAAACACCACACACAGCTCACCAAGTGTGTTTGCAGGATTTAGCTCAGCTTCAAGGAGCTCAGCACATCTGGGAAATGATTAACTTTATATTAAGCATGCATCTCCACAAGATTTGGGCCATCTGGACTCTTCTCACATTTACACCAATGGGAAGTTACTGTGTTGAGTGATACCAGGTTAGGTTTTGGGGGAATCAAGTTATGGGTAATCAGCTTGAAAGGACAATGAAGGGTGGGTGGGACTGCAGTGAATAAGGCTGGTGCAGAAGGACAAGCCATCCTTGGGTGTCATTTGGCTCACTTATTCATACAGAACAATCTAATATTATCCAAAGATAATTCTTCTCATGAGCAAGGTTAATATTTGCTTACAGAGAAAGGAGGAATTTTTCATGACCTTCAGATTAATCAATCATTAAGACAGATGACACCAATCAATCTAATCTAGATTTTCTGTGGTACACACTATGGTGTTTTGGAAACCTGTTTCTTCACAATCTTCTGCTAATCCCAATGGTCTTCCCAGCACATTTTTGTAGATAATATTTTCATGCAGAAGCAACTAAAGTGTGAGCAATTCCTTCTCATTCCTGAGCTGGGCTTGAGATATTGGATGGCCCAGCAGTGATGATCTGCTATTCTATAATACCATCCTCACACCCAAGGCTCAGGGAACATAACGGAAGGAGGGTGAAAGAGCAAAACCCGAGGCCTAGTCTGATGGCTGCTTATGGCATATGCTGATCAGTACTGAGATGCTGCTCCTCCGACTCTTCAACAAAATGGTTGGTTACCTATACAAGACCTGCACAGACCACATCAGTCACCATGCCAACATGGATGGAGAAAGACATCACAGGACCCACCTCTAGGCAAAGAGCTTTGAGGGAGACACAGGGAAAGTCAGGGGAGAGAAGAGGAGGACTGAGGAAGAAGAGATTATTTAAGTACAGTGTACTCGTACTCACATATGGAACGCTCAAACAAAGGAAACCAGTGAGAGTCGGGCACACATGTTCCGTTCCTACTCACAGCCTGAACCTGACAGTAAAGACAGGATTCTCAAGCACCGCAGAGGAACAACCTGGAAAAAAAAAGCTGCCTCCCTCTGTGTACCTCCAGTCTAGTTTGTCACCTTTTGTCACCTTTAACCTAGCTGCCCACCTAGGACTGTCTATAAAGGAATGAACGCCTACTTTTTCTACGCAGTTGCATCTTTTACACTGTAGCTACTACTGGATGGAGATGAGTTTTCTAATGCACCAGAGTGGGATGTGCTAATTTATACTCCGGGTGACATAAAAGCACCTCAAACACCTCTGGGCTCTTTGTATCCTGAGAAAGTAGGGAAGAGGTTCCTGTGGGAAGCCCCTTTTTACTCCAGCACTTTTCTCTAACTACAAAATAATACGCCCCCCACATCAAGCAGTGCTTTTAAATGAACGTCTAACGTGATGGAAGGGGACCAAGTGTGAATGACACTAAGTGGTTGGTATTGCTTACAACTCGGGAGCCAGGAATAGTTCAGCGTGAGCTTGATAAATTAGGGAAATTGGCAGGGGAAGCCAGAAGAACGTAAATAGGGCAAGGGCAATATGTGACAGTCAGAAGCCAGCTACAAACTGCAGAGATTAAAGAGGGGCTGCCTACAGCAACCCCAACGCATCAGAAAGGCCAGAGCAACTTCAGAATTAGGACCGAAAACCAGTCAGCAAAACGAGGCCGTTATTTAAGGGCCTACGATGCTTTATATATTAGGAGGAGTATGACATTTCAAGTCCAGCAAGTCGTATTTCTTCTCTGCTGGCAATGCTGAAGACCTTATTAAGGATGGTGTCTAGTTTTAGTCTCAACACTTTAAGAGCAATGTGGCAAAACTGGAGCGCGTCCAACACAGAGCAACAGAAATGATAAAGGCATAGGAAAATCAAGGCTGAGCGGAAAGGTTAATATCTGGGACTGTTTAGCCTGGAGAAACAAGAGAGGTGACATATAATCTGTTTGAATACACGCCTGGTTATGATAATGAGCATCCTGAGTAGCCATTCCACGTGCATTTAATGAGTATCAGGAGGCAAATTTATGCTGTGGCCTTTGATTAGTATGATATCAGGAAATATTGGGGAGGTTCTACATAGAGCATTATGAATAGAATTGGCACAATTATTTTTCTTCGAGATGTAGTGAAAAGTGCAGTGCACTGGGTGTTTACATAACCTTATGGGCAGAGTGCGAGCCAGACCGAAGCCGACTGGCCGGTTGATACAGCCACAGGTACTTCAGGGCTGGACACATGTTAGAAGGTTCAAGCGTCATGTTCTGTACAGCTTGTGTTGTGGGGCAGAGGGTGGTTTTTATGGTCATTAAATAATTTTCTTGGATTTCTTCATGCAGCCCATTTTCAGTTGTGTGTTGGGACACAAAGAATCATTAAATTTTTTAGTCCACATTCTCTCATTGGCCCTGTTGAAGTAGGAAACACAATACTCATTGTTACCAAAATACTGCTTTTTATGCTCAGACTGATACAGGTCAAATACAGTCAATATATCTTAAAGCAGGAAACATTGATATTTTTCAAGGCCCAAGCTTTTTTATGCAAAAACCAAGATTATATTCGCTAGTTCTTCAGGGCTTGTTTTTGTGCCCATGGTGAGAAAGGGACAGAGGATGAAAGAGCTCAGGGCCTCTCCGGAATGAAAGGTAGGACACCATGCCGTAATAACTGTTGCTGTGTTTTTCACTGGTACCGTACTACTGGAGGAAAATTAAAATGCTTTCCCCTCTGCTTCTAAAGGTTGATGCAGCGATATGACTTATTAATTTAATTAAATTAGCTTGTTTTGCTGTGCTCCTTTTTAGAATGTTGTATCACAAAATAGGAAGTGTGTACAAAAAAAGGGACATCCTACTATGTGCTGGTGTGTTGGCTGCCTCACTAAGATGCACTCAGCCATTGAGTGGTAGGCAGAGCCGATGACGTTTTCCCGGGAATGTCAGTTTTGGTTAAGAGATTGATTGGCAGAATAATATGGTTGTGCACACTCAGACAGTTGGCAGATGTTCTGTTAGAAATGAACCTGGTAGACTTGTCTCTGCAGGGGCTAATGCCGTGCTGTTGGCAGCCAAGACAATCTAGGCTTTAAAGAAAAATCTAGTACAAAGACAGTTCCCAACCTTCACTTTCCTGTTAGGTTATTTTTGAATACTTCTACTTTCAATATAAGAAAATGTCAGTATTTAGGAAACCAATATTAGTCAATATATCATTCTTTTACACTTTACCAATATTTATTTACCAAAATATACATTGAATAAAAGAGGCATTTAAAGTCATATAAAATAATTTTCCATATAGTAAGATATGTTGAGTTTCCAATAGGCATTAGAACTCTTCATTAAAACTAAATTCAAAATCTATTGCATCATTGTAATATAATATCAAAGAAGAGTATCTACAGTTAATTACTAAAATACTGTTGATTTCCAGCTACCTCTTCACCCTATGTCTGGTCACTTTTATATATTTCAAAATAAGACACTATAAAAAATTAAACAAAAAAAGTAGAAATTCCAATTTTCTAATACTTTTTTAGTCTTGAAAAAATATTTTTAGTTACTTATAACATTATATCATAAGCATGTTACTGGAATTTTAAAGACACAAATATTTTAGAAATATATGACTTCATCTCCAATACAGGACACATCAATAATGCATAAGGCTCAGACTAAAATGTTATTTTAATCATTTTTTTAATGCACAAGTTGCTAGAAAAAAATTAAGATCTAGTTGCTTAGGCAATGGCTTTGTTTTATCCTTCTTGGCTATGGTACTAGATTTTTTTTTCCGTGTGTGTGTGTGTGTGTGTGTGTGTGTGTGTGTGTGTGTGAACGAGAAGTTCCCCACATAATTATTTGAAGCATAGTCTCTCCCTGAACCTAAATCTCATTGATGTGCCTGGTTTTGATGAACAGCAGGTCAAAGACTGTCCTGTTTCTACTCACCTCCAGCTTTTATGTGCTGGGATGGGATCCAAAGTAAACACTTATGCGTAATGCATCAAGCCCATGCCTCCTGGGCCCTAGATTGTCTTATTTAAATATCTCTTTGTTGTCATGGAGCTGCATTCCCCCATGAGGAACTCAGAGAGCAGTAAGCAGGACACTAAGGGGGTTTGATAATGTTTTCATTTAAACTTTATTTTCTTGGTAACAGGTGACAACTGACTGCACTCGGGCTTTAGAAGACTAAGTACTTGACAAATACAATGCTAATTGCATCTACATAGATGGGCTAGAAGGAAGAATATACGTGAATTAACCTACTGTGTGTTCTGCTTACCCCTGGTACCCAACTGATTGCTGCCAGTTTTCTTTGACACCATCTGATACCAGTTACAGAACTTATGAACCATCTATCACTTTGGACAGTCTGAGTGCATTCCCCAAGAAATTATGTGTTGGAAGATTTGGTCCCCACTGTGATGGTGACTCCAGGTAGTGAGACCACCAAGGGCTGGTGCTTAGTGAGAAGTCCCAGGCTATTTAAGGGAGGAGCCTGTGAACTTAACTCAGTAGTAGAGCACTTGCCTAGCACAATTCTATGTGCTTTAAAATCAACCAACCAACCAACCAATCCACCAACCAACCAACCAACCAACCAACTAACCCACAGACTGAAAGCATACATCATGGGGAAATGTTTTTAGGAGTGAATAACAGGATTCCTAGAGCAACTCTGAGTTAGTTCTTAGGACAGATTGAGTTTAAAAGGACAAGTCTGGCCATTCTCTAGCTCCATCACCTTCCTGCTTAAGTCATTGAGATGTCACTGGCCAGGACACTCACCAAACTATATTGTCATGTATTTGAACCCCCAAGATGGCTATATTTACTTTTGGTAGTTATACCTGGCTTTGGGTATTCTGTTTTAGTACCAAAAAAAAAAATGACAAATAGAGCTAACTGGTATTAAGGAATGGAGTCATTATCAAACTGTTCCCAAACATCTTGGAACTGTTTCTGTCAAGGGGAAGCCCAAAACAGCCTAGCACGGTGCCCAATGTGAGTTACAGGAGAATCTGGTGATAAGGAGCCTAGGAAACTAGTCTCGGATGGAAATGATCTGATTGTGTCTGGGAGAAAAACCCTGTCCTTTTACACAATTGCAAAGAACCTGGATGCACTGTGCCTATGACCTCAGATTTTATGGAAGATTGAACTCGAAAGTGATGAGCTAGTTTATCTGACAGATGACATTTCTAAACAAGATACAGACATAGCTAGCTTGGTGCTTCTGATTGATTTCGAGAGCAAAGGAAAATGTAGTACAAACATTTGGAAAATCGGTGGCGGAAGAAAATGTGCTAGGGAAGAACAACACTGAAAATGAGTATCTTTACCGCAGGATGGTAAAGGTCAAAGCAGCTGGGGAAAGGCCTTGGAGATGTCGGTGAAATCCTCCAGCTCCCCAGCTCCAGATTTCTCAGATGGAATTGTTTTAGGGGTTGAAGCTATAGGCTTTCTACAGAGCACCTAGTCTTACGAAGCCACCTTCTTTTCACTGCTGACACATGCCAGTGCCGAAGCTACGAATGGAGGGGACCATATGTACCTTGTACTAGAGGCAGACACGGGGCAGAGCATCCTCAAATGTTATAGATGATACTTTGAAAATGTGAAGCAATGCTGAAAAGCTGCATTGTACGCAGTATAAAAGAGGGCCAGGAGCCAAAATCAACTCTAATAGTTTTGACTTAAATTACCTTATGCCCTGAAACTTATACTAAAGGTATCTCTTCAGTCACATTAGAAACAGAGAGAGTAAACCCAACTATGGTGTTTAGTGGCGGGATCCCTGTGAACTGAGTAGGATTAAATAAGACCATTGGAATAGAAGCTACTGGGTTGGAAACCAGTGGATTTATAGAAAAGGGGCTGGCCAGAGGGAAAAAACAGGCATGCTCTGTATATTATTTTGTGATGGCTTGTGCTTCCTTAGGGCTTTCAACAGGACAGCATTACAATAGGACTCTTCTTGATCTTGGGTCAGAACCCTGTGCTCAAATCCTGCTCTTTTCTTTAAAATGCACTCAGCTCTGATGCTGTGTTATCAGCCTAAGAACAGACCAATCCTTACATCAGTCCTGATATATCTCACGTTTCAACCAGGGGCAGTATTGATAGATCCAAACAACTCCAGCAGTGTCAGTAGGGCACACATTCCAAACACAAGCACCATTAACACAGTCATGCAGCATCACAAGGAGAGAAGGTCAGTTTCCCTGGCTCTGCCTTATATAACTTGATATATAAGGGCCAGAAAATATCCCTGTTTCCTGGATGCCCATATTTCTACATTCTTTCTCCTTTTTCAAATATAGATATTGGCCAAAATAAGATAAACTCAATCCTCTGGATAAGGAGGAATTCAAAACATTTGGTGGATTAAATTTGGACTTTGAGCTTAGTTAGAAAGCTTCTAATTTTCAAGTTATTAGGTAAAATCATCCTGCCAATTATTTTCCTGTATTTGCTGATAATGGATGCAGTAGAACAGGTTTCCCCGGAAACAGACTCTGAAATGAAGTGTTGCATGCAGATGCTTTATTTATAAGGACCAGTGGCCATGACAGCAAAGATGATGGGGTTAGGTAGAAGGAGAAATGAAAACAACCAAGTCCATGGGATTCCCTGGAGCTAGGGTGGACTTCGGGCTGTGGTGAATGAAGAACGGAGGCTCAAGCCACTGAATTCTGAATGAATCAGTAACAGATGTTTCTGGAAAGGGGAATCTAAGTTTTAGAGGTGAGAGAAGGACTGCCCTGTAGGAATCAGAAATTATGGCTGATACATGTAGAAGTAAGAACTGTAGAGAAGGAGAGGGAGGAAGATAAACAGAGAGAGGGGGAGAGAGAGGAGAGAGAGGAGGGGGTACAAACAAAATACACCCTTTAAAGACATGGTCTAGGAAATTTGCTTCTTCTTGTAAGTACACAACTATATCTAACCTCAAAAACTTCACAAACATCTTAGGTTTTGATTCCACCAAACAGTTAAACAATGTATTGGATTTGTATCCCCAAAACTCAATCACCACCTACTAAGCACTGTTGCATTGGTGTCCAAGCCTTTAAAACAGCTAGTAACTTACATGACAGGTAGAATCTGCAGAGTGCTCATGCGTTAGAAATGGGATGGGGGTGATAACATTTGAAATGTAGATACAGAGAAGATCCAATTTTTTAAAAAAAGAAATGAATTAACTTCATCTCCCAGCAAGTCCGAGCATGCTGTAACCTAGATCTGTCTTGAGAAGAGACTTACAGAGTGTGTATTTGCTCTCGGGATGAGAGAACACTGCTTATCCCCAATCTTGGACTCAGCATATGCACTACTGCACTGGGTGACCTTGAATCCCAATGACCCTTCAACAGTGCTCAAGTTAAACTCAGTAGCTGTTCTTTACTGAACAGGTGAAGTATAGGGAGGACATAAGAGAGGTTCACCCAAGAGTTGGGAGATCTAAGAACTTGGCAGATATCAATTACAAGGGGGAATTTCCAACTCCAAGTGAATTCAAGCAGATGCCACTGACAAAAAATATTCAACCTAACCGAAAGCTCTTGAGTTGCCAAGGAAACAGCCAGAAGAGTGAAGGACAACCTGTAAATTTGGTTAAAATATTTGCCAGCCTATCTTCTGGCAGCATTAATATCTAGAACATCCAAGGAACTCAAAATACTTGATAAAGATAACAATAGCAGAAACCCAAATATGGTTACTTGAAATGAAAGTGTCCTCATAGGCTCAGGTATGTGAACACTGATCTTTAGTTGATGATCTTGTTTGGGGAAGTGACAGAACCTTAAGGAGGCACCTTTCTAGTAGAGAAAGGGCTTCTCTGTGGTTGGGGTACTTCCTGATCTTCCTCTGCTCCCTGTGTATGGAGAGAACGTGACCAGCTTACTGTCACCATTGTCACCATGATTTCCATGCCATTATGTGCCTTCCCTCTGGAACTCTAGATTTTCTCCCCTAAGTTGCCTTTGCTCAGGGCATTTTTATTACAATGACAGAAATGAATGAATACATCAAGAATGTGGGAAGAGTCTCTTATATGTTAGAAACACTAGGAGCAGTAGAAAGGACTAGGGAAGACAAATGGAACGTATTAGTCAAGGTTCTCTAGGGCAGTGGTTCTCAACCTTCCTAATGCTGACACCCTTTAATACTGCTCCTCATGCTGTAGTGACCCCAACCATAACAGGCTTTCTGTTACTACCTCATAAGTGTAGTCTTGCTACTGTCAAGAACTGTAAATACCTGATATGCAAGATACTTGATATGACACCCCCAAATGGGTGGCAACCCACAGTTTGAGAACCACTGCCTTGGAGGAACAGAGCTTATAGAATGAATTTATCATATGTAAAATATATACTTTATCATATGTATTATGCATATTTATTAGAATAGCTTACAGGCTGTGGTCCAGCTATTCCGGTATACTCCAGAATTTCTAAGTAAGCTCTAACATCAGTGAAGGAACTGACTTGACCATAATAGCAAGCAGGCAAAGAGGGAGAAAGCTTTTATCTTCCATGCTCTTTATACAGGCTACCACAAGGAAGTGTGGCCCAGATTGAAAGTATATTTTCCTACCTCAGTAGACCCAGATTAAAGTGGGTCTTCCCACCTCAAATTATTTGACTGAGAGAACAATCTCACAGAGGTGTACGCAGCTACTTCGGTTTTAGTTAATTTTAAGATGTGGTCATGCTGACAACCAAAAATAGTCATCACATGGAAGTTTTTAAGACAAAACCAAAATTGAGGTACCATAAAAACCATATGTTGGACTCCTAGCTCATATCCAAAGGAACTGAAGTCAGCACACAAAACAGATTCCTATAGACTTATGTTTATTGGGGGCAATATTTATAATAGCAAAGAGAGTTAATCAGCCGAGGTGCTCATAAATAGATGAACAAATAGAGAAACATGGCATATATATTTAAATGTGTATATAAAAGAGACCCTGTCATTTACAGTCAAACAAGTGTAATTAAGATATCATATTAAATAAAATAAGCTAGACATAGAAATAAGAATACCACATGTTCTCTCTTGTGTGGAAATCAAAGGAGCCAACTTCCAAGCAGAATAATGTTTACTAAGGACTGAGATGTGGCTGTTGTGAAGCTCTGAAAAAAGATGGTTACATGAGATCAGTGCTGAGTACATTCATGGAAACATCACGTTATCTCATTAAAACATGTAATTAACATGTTAATAAAAGCTAAAATATATAAAAAATAAATGAGGTATTAGAGAATTTTTCTTTAATAACTACCTGAAATTGAAGCAAAAGCCAGTTTTTCATAAATTGAAAGATGCTAAAAGAGTTCATTTTTTTGAGATAGCTAATAGTCATGTTTCAAATATCTACTAAATTCTATAAAACCATTAAGAACAGAAAATCATATTGCACAAATGTGTCACTTTTCCTATTTCCTCCTGATCCTTTAAGATTATCACTGTGGAGAAGAGCTTGTTGGTAGGACTACAGAATGTTTATGGTCTCCACACTGAAGACTTTGAAGTTGGGGTTCAGCCTCCACACTGCAATTTGGATGCACGAACATGCATTTGTTAAATTTGTACAATGTCTCCAAAGTTGTGTTATGCAAATACACTCCTTATTCATACTACCTATGTGCTAGGTAGCTGATTTGACCATTCTGTAAGAGATCTTGATATGTGCCGGGGTCACACAGACTGTAAATAGCTAAGTTGGAATCAACACCAAAGTCTTCTTGATTTGACCTTCAATCCTGCACTCAAAGACTGAAGCACAGAACTGGTATTCCCTAAGATAATTTGTATGTGCATGTGGGTCCCTGTGTGCCTGTCTCTCTCTGTCTCTGTCTGTTTCTGTCTCTCTCTGCCCTGTGTATGTATTGTGTTTGTTTGTGTGTGTGTGTGTGTGTGTGTGTGTGTGTGTGTGTGTGTGTGTGTCTGTGTGTGTTTAAATTGGGAATGAATGGTGTTATATCATCTGTAAGTAAAGAACTTTATAGATCCTATCTCTTGACTTCTGTCATCTTATAGGTTGCTTTCTCTGGTCATTTAAGGGTGTTTGGAAACCTATAGTATTCTAAGTTCATATGTGTGCATAACTCCACACTGCCTTACCTGAAGCACACCTGTAAGTGAGGGATGAGAGGTTTTCCTGGAACACCAGTCACTTTAGAGCTGTGGTGCTCCTAGTACTTTTCTGGGGTGACATATATCTTTTTTTGGGTAGTGTAGTATTTTATTTATTTTATTCCAGTTATGACAATTGCTCATTTGCAACATACATCTTGAAGTACTTTAGGAAAAAGGGTATCAAAGGAGAAATTTGTAAATTTTTTTAAAAGATTTTGTATTACACTAATTGTTTTATATGCATGCACTCATACAGCAGCATGGGGTTTCTGTTTGTGAGTGTTTGTGTGTGTGTGTGGGGGGGTGTCTGAAGACAGCTTGTGGGAGTCATTTCTATCTTTCCTATCTTTCCAGTATATGGGTCTCTGGGATCAAATTCAGGTTACCACTTGGCCACAGCCACCTTACCCACTGAGCCATTCTGCCAGTCCCTGAGCAAAATCTCTTTCTTAGTATTTATTTAATGTGTTTTCCTCCCAGTGAACTAACTCACAGCTCAGTTGTATATGCTTTTGCCTCTTCATGTCTGTGATGCCTTTAAACCTGCCCTTATAAAACATTGTATAAAACACGGAATTCAGTTATACAGACAAAGCATACATACCACATGCATACATACACGAACATATTCTGCAAACAGAATAGATTGTGTTCTGTGCATGTACAGCTTGAACAGTTCTCAGAATCTGAGATCCCGCTCTGTACTTTCTTTAATCAGATGCCATGGGTATTGGCAATATTTCTTTCAGTGGAAAACAGCCAGGTGGGCTTTGCTTGTCCACCAACCTCTTCCTCTGTTCTTTGTGTTCAAGCAAGTAGCTGGCAATCTTGGATTTTATAAAGAGAATAGCACAAGCTCTTTTTTTTTTTTTTTTTTTTTTTTTTGATGGGATAAAGGTGAGAAAAATCTAAGAATAAAAGGTACATTAGGAAACACTGAAAGATTTGAAGATCCCAGAGCATCCATATATTATTAACTGAAAGAGGAGCAGTAAGGGGAAAATTGTATTAATCTATTTTAGTCATTTTGGAAACTAATTTCTGATAGAACACAATGGGAGAGAAATTGTCCAGAAGGAAGTGGTGAAGAGGGTCAGAAGATACAGGAGGCAGGTACACTGTGCATTTGGAATCTCAGTTTTGGGTAAGATTGACTACCACTGATAGGAGTTCTGAGAGGATGGGGCTGAGGGTTGGGGGACTGGGGGACTGGGGGTGTGGGGATGTGTGGGGATAGGGGTGAGGAATCACCACACTACAAGCGTCAGGAGTTTCAATCACTTTAAGCAGAGCAGAAAGGAGGAACCTAAACACATCATCGGAGGCTGAAGTGATGGTGGCAAAGGCAGAAACACTTGTGCAGGTTTTTTTTTTTTTTTTTTTTTTTTTAATTTAATTCTTTTTAAAGGAAAGGTCAACACAAGGCACCATGAATACCTGAAACAAAGCTGCAAGATAAAATGACTAAAGCCTCAATGGAAAGGCAGGCTAACCTTGAGAGGGGGGGAGGGCAGAGTGGAAAGCTGAGATTTTAAGTAGGAGAAGAAAAAAAACCACTGGGCTGAGCTATCTTTAGTTCCTGGAACGATGTGTCCCATGAGAACTGAAGTGGGAGGAGTACTGCATTTGACACCGAGAAGACCAAAGAGAGTAAATCACCCATGAGAACAAGTTCTGTCAAGCTGCAGAGAGCTCAGAAGTAAGTGGAACCAGGCAACCTGTCTATGTGACTTTCGCCTGCAGTGTCTGGCAGCCCCGGACTGGGAGGCAAGAAAGCAGATGACTGTACTTACCCATTCTTGGGGATTAGAATGGCAGCTCTTAGGTAAGAGAGTGTGACAATCTAATAAAGTGACTGACCCTAACGTCAAGGCTGCTTAGGCGAGCAAATGAAGCCAGAAGAGTGGCTGATGATCTGAGACAGTAGCGAGCTATCAAGGGATGAAGAGTAATAATGAGGCTGAGAAACAGATTTCATTAGAAGTGGAGACATGAGAGACTCCTAATGATAGGCATTTGTGTGCAAAGTCTGTTGCAATCGGTATTCAAACCGGATAGGAAAAGACATGGCATAGTAGTAGTAAAATTGGAGATTTGGTGTAAGGTTGACCGTAAGCCAGACCCTATTGTGGTTTGCCTGGTTGTTTTGCATTTGTTTGTTTGTTTGTTTTTCTGTTTGTTTGTTTTTTAAGCCAGGTTTTGCAGAGGCACTTAAAGCAGCAGAGACGGGTAGTAAACCTGGAAATTCTTCTTTGTGCCATTTTAATAATTTTTACAGGAGTTAAATGAGAGTATTTTAAGAATATTTCAGTTAATGGGTATCCTCTCTGGGCAGTGGTAGAATTCTTCTTTAATCCTAGCATGTGGGAAGCAGAAGCAGGAAGATCTCTATGAATTTGAGGCCAGCCTGATCCACACAAGACATTCTAGGATAACCAAAGCAACAGACATAGAAATGCTGCCTCAAAAAACGAAAAACCGACAAACAAGAAAAAGAAAAGAAAAGAATTCCCTTAGTCTTTGTGGTAAACAATGCCGCTTTTGCTTGAAAGATGCATGAAGGGTACAAAGAGCAGTTTAGTAATGTTCTTGTCTCCATTTCTCTATTCAGTACTTTGAGGAACTCCAGGACCCTTTCCCCGAAAACAAGCAAACAAACAAACAAAAACAACTTGTTGGGGGGAAGGTTTATTTGAAGGGTGCAGCCATCATGGGTAGCAACAAGAAGTAGCTGGTCACAGTGCAATCTTTGTCAGGAGCAGAACACAAGTGCCCATGCTGTGCTTTCTTCTTTGACCTCAGTCTGGGAATCTGGCCCATTGCACCACCTTCTACCTCCTCACTCTTAGAGTAGCTTTCCCATTTCCATTTAGCCACCCTGGAACTTATTGGCAGAAATACCCAGAAGTTTGTCCTATAGGTGATCCTATGAAGATGACAGTAAATAGAATTGATTGGGCTATATGTGAACACCAAGAGAAAACCTGGTAGTCAAAAGAACCCTGGGTGCTGCCCAACTGCATAACCTGGATTTCCTTAAGACTGTTGCCCTGGGTCCAAGTTGGAGTTTTGTAATTTACCTTCAGCTTAAAATGCTTCAGCTGTTTCTTCAGTGTTCAGTACTGTGGGATTTTGCTTACTTACACAACTGGCTTATTCCTAGATCAAAACCAAATGCATGTTCAATAATACTCTTAGCTTTTGTAAATACACTTGCCAACTTGTACTTAATAAACAGACACAGCATTGACTTTCAGCATAGGCATTTGAATATGTAAGCTGATTGGTCCAGTTGTTGGCTGCAGAGAAAACAAGAGTGAAAAGAACACATACGTGTATAATGTCTTCGACTTTACTGATGGTGAGAGTATACAACAAAGAGCACACCCAGTTTTAGAGAGGGGATGCCCAACAGAAAGCACATGTCACATCAACTAGTTGTTAGCAGATTCCATCCATACTGCACTAGATGTGATGCCTTTTTTGAATAAGCAGTTCAAGCTATGCTCTGACTGTAGAGGCAGATTGTGATGCTCTCTGGTAGGGCAGGTGGATGGTGAATAATATATTGGGTTTGTGCTCTACTGGATTTGTTTTGGGTTTTCTAGCATGTCTTAAGATATTCCACAGGTCAACTTTTCCTGAGTGTTCTTTGTTGTTGTTGTTTGTTTGGTTTTTTTTAAATCTTTAACCTATATTCAACTCTCAGTAGCCCAAAGGCTTGAAAAGTCATCTTTGTGTGGGCCCCAGCCAACAGAAATGTGTGATGGAGATGTAATCAAGCAACATTAAGGATGACTGTGTCAAAAAAGGACTGCAGACAAGGCTTTCTACATCTCCACTTATCCTGGACAATCATAAAGTCTCAGAAAACAGTTACTGAGAAATATTAGTAATAAGTCAGTATTTCTAGGCTACAGTGAGTTCTAGACAAATTATATTTAGGAAACAAAATGGTCACATCAAATTCTTTCTGTCCTATCTGCTGAAGATAAAAAAAAAAATATGTTCATGTTGAACTTTGTTTTTAATGTTTTAAATTTTATACCACTAGAAATGAAGGAGTCAAATAATTATTGTTTAAGTTCTTAGAGAGACATCTTCTAGTCCTTTATGTTGTAAAGGTACTGCTGACCCTTTCATTATCTAAATAATTCATTACCATAATGGTAAGAGTGCATGTCTACCTTTCATGTATCTGCTGTGTACAGCCAGGGATACTTATGATTGTGACCCAACACATAATCATAAACTAACTTTAAACATTATGAGACTGTGTTTTTTAAAAGCAGGGTGACTAGATGCTATAGTTTACCAGTGTATGCTTTGTAGAAGATACTACTGTGTTGTCATGTCAGAAGGTTGGCCATGACTCTGTAGAGACCATCATAAATGAAATGTCATGGAAGGCTAAAGGAAATAAGAAAAAATTTTTCTGTACAGGGTTACATGTATAATGAGCAGATTTTATTTGCTAATTCATTTTATGAAAAATTTAATGTTTGACAAATTTAGGAACTTTATTGATTTGAAGAAAACTTGTTCACACCCTCCCCCTAAAAAATAGCAATTTTGTTTGTAGAAAAGGTTCAATTTCTTCTTTTATATTTATAATTATGATTATGATTATTTATATTTTATTTGTGTTTTTAAGTGTGCATGTGTGTGCATATGTGTGTGTGTGTGTGTGTGTGTGTGTGTGTGTGTGTGTGTGTGCATTCGTGTGTCTCTTTTTCTTGGTTGCCTGTATTTGCCTATGAAAACCTAGATGGACAGACTAGCCCTTTGTAATTATGAAAAGTCAATAATTTTTTATAGCAAAATGTGACATGGTGTAGCTTGGTGTGCCCTTTAATCCTTTTTTAATATAAAATCAATATTTTATTCAAATTGTCTCACTCAACCATTGTGAAAAGATAAGTGAATAACTTCTTAGAAGCCAAGGTACAGGGACCGTAGATATGAAAAGTTTGGCCTCTTTAGTGCGCTTGTCTGTATGAATTAATCGAAACTTCTGTGATTTAAATTTATTTCTTGATATGATATCAGTCCTTGAGGTCTGAAAAAAAATCTATTTTGAGCTCATTTACCCAATCTACAAAACTGTTGCTTTGTGTTAGATCCACACAAAACCACTTCTTGGGTCTAAAATGGACATTGGTCTAGAAAATGCTGAGTTTGTAAAAGCTAATGGCAACAGAATTCAATTTTAGAGTCTATACCCACCTTTAATAGACAATTATATGAGTTGAAATTTACACTTTGGCCACACAGTAATGTCAGTCAACCATCAAATTATTTTTTTGATTATTTAACCATGCCATGATGAATATCACAGCACCGAATATTTGAAGTCACTTTTCTTCTGAATATTTTGAGAATGTATAGTTAGACTCAATACTGAAAACTGGAACATAAGATTAAACAAGTGATGTTATGGTTGGTATCTTGGTAGTCCTGTTAAGAAAATGCCCATTTGGCTTTAAAGAAAGAATCATAATAATCTTCGAGTAAATAAACTGCAGCATAGTTTTATGTTATTTTTAATAATGAAATCAGTTGTTTTTATCAACATCCCAGGTTAAGGATTTATCTGCTTTGTACCATATGCAAGAAGCTAGATGTAGTTCATTTAATTCAATTTTCTTTCTTTGCCATTGATATAGGAGGATTGTGTCTCTAAGACTAATTTTAATGTTTAGGATAATTGAAATTGGGAGTACACTCTCTTACAAAGAATGATTAGTAATAGAAAAGGTAACATTCTATAAAACTTTTGATGTGTTCTTTGCCAAGGAAGCAATCTATTTAAAAATCATGGTAGTTAATTTTGTTGTTGTTGCTATAACAATGGTTTACTGGACAAGAAGCAACTTAAAGGAAGGAGGCTTCGTCTATTCTTTAAGAAGTACAGTTCATTATGGTAGGAAGATATATAAGCATGAGTTGGAGGTTTCTATTCCCATCCCACCCCTATTTAGGAAGAACATAGAAAAGAAAGCTGGCCCTCTGTTTACTTTCCCCCTGGGAAGTTACTGCCCACATCAAGGTTATCTTCTCATGATCATGTCTTGGGTGTGGTTTGTTTCCAAGGCAAATTCTAGATCTTATTAAGTTGGCAACCAATAAAAACAATTGCAACAATAGAAAGGGATGTTAACCTTGATGAGATATTACATTGAAAAAATAAGACTAATTATAAATATTTAAGTAGGTATCCTTAATAGTTTTGTGTCAACAAAACACAAGCTAGAGCCATCAGAGGAGAAAGCCTCAATTAAGAAAATACCTTTATAAGATCTAGCTGTAGGTCATCTTGTAGAGCATTTCTTTAATTAGTGATTCATGGTGAAGGGTCAAGAACATTGTGGGTGGGGCAATCCCTATGCTGATGGTTCTGGGTTCTATAAGAAAGCAGGTTTAGAAAGTCATGGTGAGCAAGTAAATAAGTAACATCCCTCCATGGGCTCTGCATCAGCTACTGTGTCCAAGTTCCTGCCTTCATTGCTTTTGATGATGAAATATATGTAATAATGACTGAAATAACCCCTTTCTCATTTTTAAAATTTTTATTGGATATTTTCTGTATTTACATTTCAAATGTTTCCCCCTTTTTTTCATTCTTCTCCCCCTGCACTTCCACTTGTTTCCATGAAGGTGCTCCTTCTCCCTTCACTCCTTCCCCCCTCAGCACATTGGCATTCCCCTACACTGGGAAATCCCACCTTTACTGGACTAAAGGCCACTTCTCGAATTGATGCCAGACAATGTTATTCTCTTTTACATATGCAACTGAAGACAGGGGTCTCTCCATTTGTGCTCATTGGTTTGTGTTTTAGTCCTGGAAGTTTTTGGAGGGTTTGGTTGGTTGATAATGGGTTCTTCTCTTGGGGTGGCAGACTCTTTCAGTTCCTTCAATCCTTTCTCTAACTCCTTCATAGGGGACCCCTGATTCCATCCAATGTTTAGCTGCAAGCATTCTCAACTGTATCTGTATGACTCTGGCAGATCCTCTGAGGAGGCATCTATATCTGGCTCCTGCCAGTAAGCACTTCTTAGCATCAACAATACTGCTGGGGTTTGGTGGCTTATATGGGGTGGATCCTCAGATGTGGCAGTCTCTGAATAATCTTATTTTCAATACCTACTCCCTTATTTGAGCCTGCATTTTCTCTCATGAGTACTTTATTCTTCCTTCTAAGAAATACTGAAGCATCCACATTCTAGATTTCCCTATTTTTGGGCTTCATAAGGTTTATGAATTATTTCTTGAATAGTCAAATCTTTTTAGGCTAGTATCCATGTACCAATGAATGCATACCATGTGTGTTCCTTAGTGACTTGATACCTCACTCAGGATGATTGCTTCTAGTTCCATCCATTTCCCTAGGAATTTCATAAAGTCATTGTTCTGAATAGCTTTTGAGTAATAATCGATTATGTAAATGTACTACACTTTCTGTTTCCATTCCTCTCTTGAAGGACATCTGGGTTCTTTCCAGCTTCCGACTATTATAAGTAAGGCTGCTATGAACATAGTGGAGCATGTGTCTTTGTTATATCCTGGAGAAACTTTTGGGTATATGCCCAGGAGTAGTATAGCTAGGTCCTCAGGTAGTACTATGTTCAATTTTCTGAGGAACTTCCAGATTGATTTCCAGAGTGGTTGTACCAGATTGCAGTCCCACCAACAATGGAGGAGTGCTCCTTCTCTTCCACATCCTTGCCAATATCTTTTGTCACCTGATTTTTGATCTTAGGCATTGTGACTGGTATGATGTGGAATCTCAGGGTTGTTTTAATTTGCATTTTACCAATGACTAGGGATGTTGAGCATTTTTAGGTGCTTCTCAGACATTCAGTATTTCTCAGTTGAGAATTCTTTGTTTAACTATGTACTCCATTTTTAATAGCATTATTTGATTCTCTGGAGTCAAATTTACTGAGTTATTTGTATATATTGGATATTAGCCCTCTATAATGTGTAGGATTGGTAAAGTTCCTTTCCCAGTCTTTTGGTTGCCATTTTTCCCTCTTGACATTGTCCTTTGCCTTACAAGAACTTTGTGATTTCATGAGATTCTATTTGTCAATTCTTAATCTTAGAACCAAAGCCACTGGTGGTCTATTCAGGAAATTTTGCCCAGTGCTTATGTATTCTAAGCTCTTCTCCACTTCCTCCTCTACTAGTTTCAGTTTATGTGGTTTTATGTGGAGGTCTTTGATCCACTTGGAATTCAGCTTTGTACAAGGAGATAAGAATAGGCTGATTTGCATTAATCTGCATGCTGACTGCCAGTTGAACCAGCACCATTTGTTGAAGATTCTGTCCTTTTTCTATTGAATGTTTTTAGATCCTTTGTCAAATACCAAGTGACCATAGGTGTGTGGGTTCATTTCTGGGTCTTCAATTCTATTTCATTGCTCTACCTGCCTGTTTCTGTACCAATACCATGCAGTTTTTATCATAATTGATCTGTGGTATAGTTTGAGATCAGGGATGGTTCTTCCCCAGGACGGTATTTTATTGTTGAGAATCATTTTTGCTATTCTAAGTTTTTTGTTATTCCAAATGGATTTGCAAATGGCTCTTTCTAACTCTATGAAGAAATGAGTTGGCATTTTATTGGGAATTGCATTAAATCTGTAGATTATTTTTGGGAAGATTGCCATTTTTACTATGTTGATCCTTCCAATCCATGAGCATTGGAGATTTTTCCATCTTCTGAGATCTTCAATTTTCTTCTTTAGAGCCTTGAAGATTTTATCATACAAATCATCCACTTGCTTGGTTAGGATCATACCAAGTTATTTCATATTGTTTGTGACTATTGTACAGAATATCTTTCTCTAATTTTTTTCTCAGATTGTTTATCCTTTGTATAGAAGAAGGCTACTGCTTTATTTGAGTTAATTTTATATCCACTCACTTTGCTTACATTGTTTATCAGCTGTAGAAGTTCTCTGGAAAACTTTTTGGGGTCACTGAACTATACTATTAAATCATATGCAAATCTTGATATTTTTACATCTTCTTATCTGATTTCTATCCCTTTGATTTCCTTTTGTTGTCTTATTGCTCTGGCTAGGACTTCCATTACTATATTGAATAAATAAGGGAAGAGTGGGCAGCCTTGTCTAGCCTCTGATTTTAGTGGGATTGCTTCTAGTTCCTCACGGTTTATTTGATGTTGGCCACCAGTTTACTGTATAATGCTTTTACTATGTTTAGGTATGGGCCATGAATTCCTAATCTTTCCAAGACTTTTAACATGAAGCAGTGTTGAATTTTGTCAAATACTTTTTCAGCATCTAATGAGATGATCATGTGTTTTTCTTCTTTGAGTTTATTTATATAGTGGATTACGTGATAATCCATTCCTGTGTTCCTGGGATGAAGCCTATTTGATCATGGCATATGATCATTTTGATGTAGTCTTGAATTTGGTTTGCAAGAATTTTATTAAATATTTTGCATCAATGTTCATGAGGGAAATTGGTCTAATGTTATCTTTCCTTGTAGGGTCTATGTGTGGTTTAGGTACAAGCATAATTGTGGCTTTCAAAGAATGAGTTGGGTAGCATTCTTTCTGTTTCTATTTTGTGGAGACTATTGGTATTAGGTTTTCCATAAAGGTCTGATGGAATTCTGTACTGAACCCATCTGGCATTTTTTTTTTTTTTATTGGTTGGAAGGCTTTTGATGACTGCTTCTATTTCTTTAGGGGTTATGGGACTGTTTAGATGGTTTATCTGGTCCTGATTTAACTTTGGTACCTTGTATCTGTCTAGAAATTTGTTTATTTCCTCTAGTTTTTCCAATTTTGTTGAGTATAGGCTTTTAGGGTCTGATGATTTCTTGAGTTTCCTCAATTCTGTTATGTCTTCCCTTTCATTTCTTATTTTGTTACTTCGGATAGTCTCTCTGTGCACCCTACTTAATCTGGCTAAGGGTTTATCAATCTTGGTGATTTTCTCAAGGAAACAGCTCCCGGTTTTGTTGATCCTTTGTATAGTTCCTTTTGTTTTTACTTGGTTGATTTCTGCTCTGAGTTTGATTATTTACTGTCATCTACTCTTGGGTGTATCTTCTTCTTTTTGTTCTAGAGCTTTTAGGTGTGCTGTCAAGCTGCTAGTATATGCTCTCTTCAGTACCCTTTTGGTAGCACTCAGAGCTATGAGATTTCCTCTTAATACTGCTTTCACTATATCTCCCAAGGTTAGCTATGTTGTGCCTTCATTTTCATTAAATTCTGAAAAATTCTTTATTTCTTTCTTGATCAAACTATCATTGAGTAGAGTATTGTTCAGCTTCCATGTATATGTGGTGATTTTTGTGTTTTCTCTTTAATGGCTTCTACTTCTTAAAGCATGTTCTATTGGTTCTCCTGTAATTATTTAAGGGAATTATTCATGTGTTTCTTGAGGACCTTCCTTATCATCATGAAGTATGAATTTTAAGTCCAAATCTTGATTTTCTGGTGTGTTGTAATATCCACTATTTGCTCTGGTGGGAGAACTGGTTTCTGATATTGCCAGGTTGTCTTGGTTTCTGTCTGTTCCTTAGGTTTATGTGCTTGTTGTCTGTGATGCTAGGTGATCTTGTTTCTGTCTGGGGCTTGTGTCTCCTGTGGGTCTGTGGGCCTGTGGGCTCAAGAGGGAAATTGCTCCTGGGTGTTCAGCTCTCTGTGGGCATGCTGTGAGTTCTGATGGCAATGGGCCAGCTCTGGCTTTGGGCTGGAAATGTTTGTTTTCAGGCAGCATAGCACTACCTGTGCCTGGAGAGTTCCCAGATGTCTCTCTTGATAGTCATTGAAGAGGAATTGTGGTCTCACCTGTAGGCTCAGGACGAAGAGCACTCCTGTGGCTCCTCTGGTTGCTCAGCAATCTGCCAACAGGCCAAGAGTCCTGATGGTGGTGGGCTGGCTCTCACTTCCTTTCTTTTTAAGGTGCTTTTGGTCATTGTATTTCATTACTGAAAAAGTATCCTTAAGACAATAGAAGTATTGACTCACTAATAATGGAGGGTATTATAAATTTTTATATACTAAAAATTAGCCCAAAGTATAATCTCAAAACTACATTTAAATGTATTTGTATAGCTGGTTGGATTATGTTAATTTTTTTCTAATTGGATGTCTTAAAATATAAAGCTTTTGGTATATTGTTACTTGTTTATTCTCTTTTTAGTGCTAAGAACTACTTTTGGTTCAAATACTCAAATGACATTTTGTTTGCCTAAGATAGCTACTAAATTACAATTAAAATTTCCAAATGTTTTTGCTATCATGCCAAATTTGTGATAGTTGTGATAAGTTATATCTGGACTTCAATGAATAGTAGACATTTTTACTCAGTCATATACCCTATGACTATGTAAGAAAACTGCTGTCTCAGGTGCCAGCATATTTCTAATGTTCCTAGCATCAATTTTGTCCCTTCCCTTTATTAAGATAAAGTGTTTCAGAGAGGCACTAAGCAAGGATGTGCCCTACATACACTGCCATCAGTGATATCTACTGAGCTATGCATGAGATTGTCAACTGGTTTTACTAACAATATTTTAGTTTTGTATGATTACACAACACTTTCCTCCATCACATAGGGATGGATGCAGCATCTACATTCAACACAGAAACAACATGGAAAGCTCCACAAATGAGAAAACTTCCTGCAAAAATGACTTACCTCAATTTCACATTCTTTTGTGCATGGTTTCCCTGTGAAGTGACATCCAAGTTTTCAAATGAAAGTAGCTAAGAAACAAAATATTTACACCATTCTAACGTGTGTTTCCTGTATGGCTAGATACAATACAGATGCTAAGTCACTGATCTGAAAGAGCTTCCACAAATCTATAATAAAATAATTAAATTAGTGCTTTGTGTTTAGATCAGAGACCCTGGGTTGCCAACTCTTAAGAACTCAGGGAATTCAGAACCACAGAAGGATCATTTGGACTCCATTTGGCAGAGCCGTCAGAAACTCACTGCTCTTGGGAACGTCCTTTTCCAATAACATTTATAGCTCTAGATGGAAGCGAAAAGCACCATATGTTAAGAGTTTCCTGCAAAGCTTCCTGGTAAGCGAGGAAATAAATTCAACTTGTCACATCTGCTCGTGGGCCAGTCAAGTAGGATTTTATCACAGCCTTAAGTGGTTTACAAAACTGTCCTGTTATCGACTGAAGGGGCTTTATGTTTCAGGTTTTTGGATTTTTTTTTTTTTTTTTTTTTTTTGGTACTGATGTCTGTAATCTAAATCATTAAATTATTTTTCTCCTTTGGAGTTTAGCAGCATGAATCATCATTTGCTTCTAAGCAAGGAGAATTATTCAAAGCAATTCAGCTAAGAGTCACATCCTTATAGCTTTGTCTCCCCACAACTCTCTGAGGCTCAACAGAGGAGTGCACTGAAGTCTCCATGTTACCTCAGCTTCAACTCTTGGGTTCTTGTAGTTTGCATAATTTAAGATATGAACTGCATTTAATCAGAATAAATGGATTATCTACCACTCCAAAGGTCTCAACTGGTTTCATCCATGACAAAGGCCCACAGAGTCAGTACAAATTGTTTTGTTTTTTTAGCCAGAAATTCATGTGTGTCTTTAATAAACGTGTTAAAACCTATATCATAAGACACAAATTTGTGGTTTGCCTTTGTGACCGTCACAGTTCAACACTGGTAGAGTTGTTGCAGGTATTTCACTTCTCCCTCATAAGCAGAATCCTCAGTCTGCACATAGAAATATGGTGAGGTAAAAGTACCTCAGAGCCTTACGCTGGTACAAACCTCAACACCTGTTTGTGTTTTTATGCACACATCATTCCTACAGGTGGAATAGAAAAGTCACATAAAAATTTCAATAAATCAGAATGAAGGAAAAAATAGCTCAGATAATAAATAAGAAAGATTTAGCATACTTGCCTATAAATTTATAAAACTCGGCTGCAGAATCTACTGAGTTTCCTGGTAACCAAAACAAACAATCAGTGGTTCAGGCTTTTTCAATTACGGCTGGGTTTGTCAGAAGACCATGCAATCACAGGGACACACATTTCACTTATGTGAATGGGAAAGTGAACCCACTCTGAGCACCCTCCGTATTTGATTGTTGCTATGATAAACTAACCTGAGAAAAACTACTTAAGGCAGGCTCATTGTGGTTCAGTTTCAGAGGCACAGAAGGCATGATGGGAGAATCTGGAGCATGGCTTGCTAGCATCTTGGAGAATCAGGAAGCAGAATGCTGATACATAATCTGAAATCTATGCCACATTCAAAGCGAGCATCTAGTGTCCTATGATTGCCGGGTAGACGCCATGTCCCCCACATTAGACATCCTCCTCATTTCAGAGGTCCAAATGTGTGAGCCTAGGGGAAAGACTTCCCATTGAAATAATGACTTCATCCCCGTTTCTTTCCCCTCCCAAGCACAAAAGCATTAACATATTTCATTGAAAAATGTCATAACTTATAAACTTAGCAGTTTTGTACATGGTGATAAGAATAGATTGATTTTCGTACTTCTACGTGCTGTCTGCCAATTGAACCAGCACCATTTGTGGAAAATGCTGTTTTTTTTTCCCCATTGGATAGGTTTAGCTTTTTTGTGAAAGATAAAATGACCTTAGGTGTGTGGGTGCATTTCTGGGTCTTCAATTTTATTCCATTGATCTACCTGCCTGTCTCTATACCAATATCATACAATTTTTTTTTTATCACAATTGATCTGTAATATACCTTGAGGTTGGGGATCATGATTCCCCAGAAGTTCTTTTATTATTGAGAAAAAATTTTGCCATCCTGGGTTTTTTGTTATTCTAAATAAATTTTCAAATTGCTATTTCCAACTTTATGAAGAATTGAGTGGAAATTTTAATGGGGATTGCATTAAATTTGTAGATTGCTTATGGCAAGATGGCCATTTTTATTATATTAATCCTGCCAATCCATGAGCAGGGGAGATCTTTCCATCTTCTGAGATGTTCAATTTCTTTCTTCAGAGAGCTGAAATATTTGTCATACAGAGCTTTCACATGCTTGGTCAGAGTCACACTAGGTTATTTTATATTATTTGTGACTATTTTGAAGGGTATAATTTCTCTAATTTCTTTATCAGCCTGTTTATTCTTAGAGTAGAGGAAGGCTACTGATTTGTTTGAGTTAATTTTATATTCTGCCACTTTGCTGAAGTTGTTTGTCAGGTTTAGAAGTTTTCTGGTAAAATTTTTGGGGTCACTTAAGTATACTAACATATCAGTTTTAGTCAATTTGATTTGATAGAATACATAAGATTATTTCAATTTTCTTGTATCTGTTGATGCCTGGTTTGTGGCCAATTATGTGGTCAGATTTGAAGAAGGCACCATAAGATGCTGAGCAGAATATATGTTTCTTATCTTACGATGAAATATTCTATAGATGTCTGTTAAATCCATTTGGTACATAACTTCTGTTAGTGTCACTGTGTCTCTGTTTAGTTTCTGTTTCCATGATCTGTCTGTTGATGAAAGTGTCGTATTGAATTCTCCCACTACTATTGTATGAGGTGAAATGTATGTTTTGAGCTTTGGTAAGGTTTCTTTTATGAATGTAGGTGCCCTTGCATTAGGAACATAGATATTCAGCATTGAGATTTCATCTTGGTGGATTTGGTGGATTTTCCTTTTGAAAAGTGTAAAGTGTCCTTCCTTATCCTTTTGATAACCTTTGGTTGAAAGTCAATTTCATTCAATATTAGAATGGCTACTTCAGCTTGTTTCTTTGGACCATTTGCTTGTAAAATTGTTTTTCAACCTTTCCAGAGGTGATGTCTGTTTTTGTCACTTCTTTGAGGTGTGTTTCTTCTGTGCAGGCAACAAAGTCCTGGGTGTTGCTTCTGCATCCACTCTGTTAGTTTATGCCAGGGAATTGAGTCCATTGATGTTAAGAGATATTAAGAAATAGTCATTGTTGTTTTTGTTGTGAGAGGTGAAATTAAGTTTGTAAGCCTATCTTCTTTTGGTTAGTTGAAAGATTACTTTCTTGCTTTTCTAGGGTGTCGTTTCCCTCTTTGTGTTGGAGTTTTCCATCTATTATCATTTGTAGGGCTTGATTTGTGAAAAGATATTGCGTAAATTTGTTTTTGTCATAGATTATCTTGGCTTCTCCATCTATGTTAGTTGATAGTTTTGTTGGATATAGTAACCTGGGCTGGCATTTGTGTTCTCTTAGGTCTGTATGATATGCCCAGGATCTTCTAGCTTTCATAGTCTCCTTTGAGAAGTCTGGTGTGATTCTGATAGGTCTGCCTTTATATGAACTTGACCTTTTCCCCTTACTGCTTTTAATGTTCTTTCTTTCTTTTGTGTATTTGGTGTTTTGACTATTATGTGACAGGAGGAATATCTTTTCTGGTCTAGTCTATTTGGAGTTCTGTAGGCTTCTTTGATGTTTATGGGCCTCTCTTTTTTTAGTTTAGGGAATTATTTTCTATAATTTTGTTGAAGATATTTATTGGCCCTTTAATTTGGGAATCTTCACTGTCTTTCATACCTCTTATCCTTAGGTTTGATTTTCTCATTGTGTCCTGGATTTCCTGGATGTTTTTGTTAGGGGCTTCTTGCATTTTCCATATTCTTTGATTGTTGTGCCAATGTTTTCTATGGTATCTTTTGTCGTTGAGATTCTCTCTTCTGTCTCGTGTATTCTGTTGGTGATGCTTTTGTCTATGACACTGGATCGTTTTCGTAGGTTTTCTATCTCCAGGATTAACTCACTTTTTGATTTCCTTATTGTTTCTATTTCCATTTCTTGATCCCGGTTTTGTTCAATTTCTTCACCTGTGTGGTTGTATTTTCCTGCAATTTTTTTAGTGATTTTTTTTTAAGGTTTCCTCTTTAAGGGATTCTATATGTTTACCTGGGTTGACCTATATTTCTTCTTTTTTGTGAACAAGTTTATTTTAAAAAACAAAGACAAATGTACAAATTTTAAGCATTTTTTGCAAAAAAGTATATGAATACATTTTTGTCAGTGCTTGGCTTTTTGTCTCCAAAGGTTTGATAGTGTGCATTCAGGTCTTACTAGTTACAATGAGCATAAAGTACATGTAAAACTGTAACCCATAATTAGTCAAAGTTTTCTTAGTGTGTAAGGATTGAGTATAATGGTTTTTTATTTTTCGTTATTTTTTCTTGAACTTCACACAGTCTGTAAATTGTTTTTCTGGGGTGTTCAGAGCTTTCTGGGGTTAGTATACCATTATCATTGACTGCTTATTATGTCTTTTCTTTTGTGACTGGGTTATCTCAATCAGGATGATATTCTCTAGATGCATTCATTTTCTTAAGAATTTTGTTAATCATTGTTTCTGATAGCTGAGTAGTACTCCATTGTGTAAATGAACCATAATTTTTGAATCCATGTTTCTACTGAAGGATATCTGGGTTCTTTAAAGCTTCTGGCTATTATAAATAGAGCTGCTATGAACATTGTGGTGCAAGTGCCTTTGTTGTATATTGGCATGTCTCTGGGGTATATACCCTGAAGTGGACTAACTGGATCTTCAGGTAGTACTATGTCCAATTTTCTGCGGAATCGCCAGACTGATTTCCAGAGTGGTTGTACCAGTTTACAACCCCACCAACAGTAGAGAAGTGTTCCTCTTTCTCTACATCCTCACCAGTATCTGCTGTCATCTGAGTTTTAAATCTTGGCCAATCTGACTGGTGTGAGGTGGAATCTCAGGGTTGTTTTGATTTGCATTTCCCTGATGGCTAAGGATGTTGAGCACTTCCTTAGATGCTTCTAAGCCATTTGATATTTCTCAATTGAGAAGTTTTTGTTTAGCTCTGTACCCCATTTTTAATAGGGTTGTTTGATTCTCTGGTGTCTAGTTTTTTGAGTTCTTTGTATACATTAAATATTAGGCCTTTATCTGATGTGAGGTTGGTAAAGATCTTTTCCCACTCTGTTGGCTGCTGTTTTAGTTTCTTAACAGTGTCCTTAGCCTAACAGAAACTTTGCAATCTCATTAAGTCCCATTTGTCAATCTTTGACCTTAGAGTATGAGCCATCGGTGTTCCATTCAGGAAATTTTCTCCTGTGCCTATGTATTTTAAGGTTTTTCCTACTTTCTCATCTAATAGTTTCAGTGTACCTGGTTTAATGTGGAGACCTTTCATCCACTTGCACTTGAGCTTTGTACAAGGAGATAAGAAAGGGTCTGTTTTCATTCTTCTGCATGCTGAGTGCCAGTTAGACCAACACCATTTGTTGAATAGGCTGTCCTTTTTCCACTGAATGTTTAAAGCTCCTTTGTCAACAATCAGTTGACCATATATATGAGGGCTTATTTCTGGATCTTCTATTCTATTCCATTGATCCTCTTGCCTATTTTTGTACTACTACCATGCAGTTTTAGCACAATTGCCTTGTCATATAGCTTGAGGTCAGGGATAGTGATTCCCTCAGATGTTTTCTTGTTGTTGAGGATGGATTTCACTATTCTAGGTATTTTGTTATTCTAGATGAAATTGCACATTGCTCTTTCCAACTCAATGAAGAATTGGGTTGATATTTTATTGGGGATATCATTGAATCTGTAGATTGCTTTTGGTAAGATGGCCGGTTTTAAAATGTTGATCCTTCCAATCCATTAACATGGGAGATCTTTCCATTTTCTGAGATCTTCCTCGATTTCCTTCTTTAGAGGTTTGAAGTTCTTGTCATACAGGTCCTTGACTTGCTTAATTAGAGTCACACCAAGGTATTTCATATTTTTGTGATTATTGTGAAGGGTATCTTATCCTTAATTTCTTTCTCCACATGTTTGTCCTTTGAGTAGAGGAAGGCTACTGATTTGTTTGAGTTGATTTTATATCCAGCCACTTTGCTGAACTTGTTTATCAGCTGTAGAAATTCCTGGCAGAATTTGTGTGGTCACTTAAGTAAACTATCATATCATCTGCAAAAAGTTATGTTTTTACTTCTTCCTTTCCAATTTGTATACCTTTGATTTCCTTTTGCTGACTAATTGCTCTGGCGACGACTTCCAGAAATATGTTGAATAGGTAGGGGGAGAGTGGGCAGCCTTGTCTAGTCCCTGATTTTAGTGGGATTGCTTCAAGTTTCCAACCATTTAGTTTGATGTTGGCTGTTGGTTTGCTGTATATTTCTTTTATCATGTTTAGGTATAGGCCTTGGATTCCTGGTCTTTCCAAGACTTTTAACAAGAAGGGGTGTTGAATTTTTTCAAATACTTTTTCAGCATCTAGTGAGATGACCATATGATTTTTATCTTTGAGTTTGTTTATATGGTGGATTACATTGATGGATTTCCTTATATTAAACCATCCCTGAATCCCAGGTATGAAGCCTACTTGATCATGGTGAATGTGCGTTTTGATGAATTCTTGGACTTGGTTTGCAAGGATTTTGTTGAGTATTTTTGCATCAATGTTCATAAATGGGATTGTTCTGAAGTTCTCTTTCCTTGTTGGGTCTTTCTTTGCTTTAGGAACGAGGGTTATTGTGACCTCAAAAAATGAGTTAGGTAGTGTTCCATCTAATTTTTGTGGAATAGTTTGGAGAGTATTGGTATTATGTTGTCAATAAATGTCTGATAAATTCTGCACTAAACCCATCTGGACCTGGATTTTTTTGGTTTGGAGGCTTTTGATGACTTCCTCTATTTCTTTAGGTGTTATGGGATTATTTAGATGGTTTAACTTGTCCTGGTTTAACTTTAGTATCTTGTATCTCTCTAGAAATTCATCCATTTTCTCCAGATTTTCCAGCTTTGTTGATTATAGGCTTTTGTAGTAGGATCTGATGAATTCTTGAATTTCCTCAGTTTCAGTTCTTATTTCTCCACTTTCCTTTCTAATTTTGTTAATTTGGATACTCTCCTTTTTCATCTAGTTAGTCTGTCTAAGGGTTTATCAATCTTGTTAATTTTCTCAAATAACCAGATCTTGGTTTTGTTGATTCTTTGAATGGTTCTTTTTGTTTCTATTTGGTCTATTTCTGCCCTAAGTTTGATCATTTCTTGCCATCTACTCCTCTTGGGTGTATCTGCTTCCTTTTGTTCTAGAGCTTTCATCTGTGCTTTCAAGTTGCTGATGTATGCTCTCTCAAGTTTCTTTTTGGAAGCACTCAGAGCTATGAGTTTTCCTCTCAGTCCTGCTTTCATTGCATCCGATAAGTTTGGGTATGTTGTGTTTTCATTTTCAATGGATTCTAGAAAATCCTTAATTTCTTTATTTCTTTTTTGACCCTGCTATTGTTTAATAGAGCATTGGTTAGTTTCCATGTGTATATGGGCTTTTTGTTGTCTTTGTTGTTGTTAAAGATCAGCCTTAGACAATGGTGATCTGAAAGGATGCATGGGAGTATTTCAGTCTTCTTATATCGATTGAGGCTCATTTTGTGACCAATTATGTAATAAATTTTCGAGAAGGTGCCTGAGGTGCTGATAGAAAGATGTATTCTTTTGTTTTAGTATGATATGTTCTATAGGTATATATTAATTCCAGTTGGTTCATAATCTCTGCTAGTTTCACTATGTCCTTTTTCAGTTTTTGTTTCTATGATCTGTCCATTGGTGAGAGTGGGGTGTTGAGGTCTCCCACTAATATTGTGTGGGGTGAAATGTATTTTTTGAGCTTTAGTAGGGTTTCTTTTATGAATATGGGTGCTTTTTTATTTGGAGCATATATGTTAAGGATTGAGAGTTCCTCCTGACAGATTTCCCCTGTAATGAATAAGAATTGTCCTTCCTTATCTTTTTTGATAACTTTTGGTTGAAAATTTACTTTATTCAATATTAGAATGGCCACTCTAGCCTGCTCTTTTGGGCCATTTTTTTGGAACTTTTTTTCCCCAACCTTTTACTCTGAGATAGTGTCTGTCTTTGTCTCTGAGATGACTTTCTTGTATGTAGCAAAATGCTGGGTTTTGTTTTTGTATTCAGTCTGAAAGCCTATATCTTTTTATTACGGAATTGAGTTTATTTATGTTAACAGATATCATAGAATAGTGGTTGCTGTTTCCTGCTATTAATTGCTTTTGTAGGTTGAATTGTGCCTGTGTGTCTTTCTTCCTTTGGTTTTCTTGCTTAGTAGTTTTCTTGTCTTTACCAGGATATAGTTCCTCTCATTGAATTGGGTTTTCCACCTATAATTCATTGTAGTTTAGGCTTTTGGGTCAGATATTGTGTAAATTTAGTTTTGTCTTGGAATATCTTAGTCTCTCCATCTATGGTGACTAAGAGTTTTGCTGGGTATAGCAGCTTGTGCTGGCACTTGTGCTCTCTTAGGGTCTGCATAATGTCTGTCTAGGCTCTTCTAGCTTTCATAGTCTCTCATGAGAAATCGGGTGTGATTCTGATTGGTCTACCTTTATATGTTACATGTCCCTTTTCCCTTACTGCTTTTAATATTCTTTCTTTGCTTTGGTAGTTGTTGTTTTGACTATTATGTGTCGGGAGGAATTTCTTTTCTGATCCAAGCTATTTGGAATTCTGTATGCTTCTTTTATGCTCACGCTCATCTCATTCCTAAGGGTAGGAAAGTTTTCTTCTATGATTTTGTTGAAGATATTTATTGTATCTCTTAGTTGATATTCTTCGCCCTCGTCTATTTCTATTATCCTTAGGTTTGGTCTTCTCATTGTGTCCTGGATCTCTTGGACATTTTGGGTTAGGAGCTTTTTGTTTTTTGCATCTTCTCTGACTGTTTTGTCTACGTTTTCAATGTTGTCTTCGGTCCCAGAGATTCTCTTTTCCGTCTCTTGTAGTCTGTTGGAAATATTTGCATCTGTGACTTCTGATTTCTTTTCTAGGTTTTCTACCTCTAGTGTTGTCTCTTTTAGTGTTTTCTTTATTGTGTCCATTTTGGTTTTAAATTCCTTCTTCCATTCCTTCATCTCTTTGGTTCTGTTTTTCTCTAGTTCTTTGAGTTCTTTGAGTGTTTTTCTTGTTTCTTCCTTAAAAGCTTCTAATTCTTTCTGTTTTTCCTCCCGTTCTTGTTTAAGGATTTCTATCATCATCTTGAGGTATGATTTCAGGTATGAGTCTTCTTTTTCTGGATTATTTGGCATTCCCCTGTTTGCTGTGATGGGAGAGCTGAGGTCTAGTGTTGCCCGGTTGTCTTGGTTTCCCTGGGGTATGTTCTTTCACTTTCTTCTTGTTATCTTGTTGTCAGTGATTGGTTCTCACCTTTCCCTTGTACCTGGCCTGTTTCTCTGGATCTCTGCTATTCCTGGTGTTGGATGGTCCGATTGCGTGTTCTGCACCCAAATCCGCCCAGTGGTGGGTTCCTGGTTCACTGGATCAATCAGGGCAGGGGTGCACTTTCCACGTGCTCGGCAGAGATCTCTCTGCCCTTTGGCTACTCAGAACGCCTTTTCATCAGGCCTGTGTTCCTGGATCTCTGCTGATCCTGGTGGCAGATGGTCCAAGCGCCTATTCTGCTGTAACCCTGGTTTGTAGGGGGATCTAGTCACTGGGCTGGGGAAGGCACAGGAGATCCGGGGACCACAATCGAATGTTCGTGGCCCACAGGGAAACTTTTTGCAGGTTCAAAAGGAACTGGGCTCTGGACCCTTGTGCTCTGGTTGTCTCCCTCCTCCTAATACGCTGAAGTGGAAACTGGTGCTGGCGACTACAGGGGCTGGGTCGACTTGTATTTCTTTAAGGGACTGCCTCGGATTCTGTTGCTTAGTTTCTTGCCCTTACCTCTCACCATCTGCCTAGCTCTGATGTTAGCTGGTCTTTCTCCCTCTGACAGTGGTTTGTGCATCAACACTACTGAGAGACCAACTGTCTCTTAGGGGGATCTGGGTACAGAGAGCTGTGGCACAGGGTCAGTTCAGGGTGCAGACAGAAACCGGAAGGATCCTGTCCCAAACTGCTTCTTAATTCCTGTGTCCTGAAGGCTCCACATGCGTCTCTAAGACCTGAAGTGTAGTCTACCCTGTGCTCTCAGGCATATCAGCACTTCTGGGAGACCAGTTCTCTCCCAGCAGGATCTGGGTACAGAGAACTCTGGCACAGGGTCAGCTCTGGGCTCAGACAGAAACCAGAAGTATCCTGTCCCAAACTCTTCCTCTGTTCCTTTGTCCTGAGGGCTCTGGGTGGGTTCCTCTTGGGCCAGGAATTTGAAGAGAAGTGGTGGTCTCACCCGTGCTCTCAGGTGTGTCAGCACTCCTGGGTTACCAGCTTTCTTCCAGTGGGCTCTGGGTACTACAAGCCCACTTTCAAAGTAGCATCAGTCTGCAGAAACCTCTGGCTGTTTCAGTGTGGGTGTGCACTTGATCAATTTTGCTTCTGCATGTCTCTATTTCTATTGCATATCCTGATATCATTCATATAAGAAGACTTGAAGAAATCCACAAGTTCTTTCTCAGGCCACTGAGTGCTTCCATATCATTTGAAACTTGAGGTTTGGAATGTTGCTCACTGGTGGAGTTAATGCCTAGCATCTGAAAGATTAAAACACAAAACAAGAAAAAAGTAGCCAAAGGAAATAAAGTAAGTATTACCTAGTATTTGGCTAAGAATGTGGAAGATCTGACAAATCATTAAACTGTCTATCCACACTGTAAAGCATCAAACATATTCAAACTCATTTTCTCCTTTGGTAAAATGAAGTCTTTTATTATAAGTCCACAACTGTATCAGAATGTAAAGGATCTTGCTATGTAGCTTTAGAAATATATTTGTAAGCTTTCCAGTCATTCTACCTCTGCTCAGGCCCCAAACTAGCTGCTACCTATACATTTGATGTTTCAATGGGCTGATCTTATCACTGAATGCAGTAATCACTCTAGACTGGCAAAGCATGTTAAATCCATGTGGTAAATCATTGAGTTCAGAGAGACAATAGCTCATATGTTTTGTGTACATACATATGCTAACATATTTACTACATACCAGGTAGTGATCTGTTTGTAAGTGGTAGTTCATTTAGTCTTAAATATAAATACAAATATCCTTTTAAGACTAGATATCTCTTAAGTAGTAATTTGAATTAAAATCTTCCAATTGGATTTCTATAGTGCTTTTTCCCCCCAGTTTGATAATGAACACTTTTACAAGGCACCCAAGATGCCAGCATTGTTCTTTTGAGGTTGAAACAGAATGATTAGAAACGCCATGGCAGCCTGTATTTCCTGATACCTTCTGCCCTTTTTCTGATGCAAGGCTAACATCATAAACTTTACGTAGGAGACTTGCCTGACTATGGCTTTGCCTGACACATCTACTTCTGCTCTGAAAGATCCCTGGAAAGACTACCTGATGTACTGTTAGAATGAATATATTTCTTCTTCTAATTTTCAAAGTTGAGCTAAGCAATAGCAGTGCTTTAAACTCTATCACCTTTCAAGCAGGGCCACCAGAAGTAAAATACTCACATGTTAGCTGTCTGCATTTATGATTTTTTTCTTTTCTTTTGAACTACCTGAAATGTTATGCCCATTAAGAAATCATGTGTTCATTCAAAAAACACAATCAAAATAATTGAACAGCTTCTCCAGTTCTGAGTGTGTTATTTTTTTTTTTTTTCTTCTTTGCAGAAATACGTTTGGAGATCACATTCATTGTGCTAAAGATGAAAAAGAAGCAACTTTGAGATGTCACTAAATTAGAGTTGTAGAGATAGAAGGGGTGTTTAAAGAGCTTGAGAGTAAGCCAAGATTTAAATCATGGCTTATTGCCTATCACATTCTGACTTCATTTATCCCCACACTATGGTCCTGCCCATGAAAATGTGTTCCGCCCAAACCCATTTTGAAGGGGTATATCACTGTTCCAAAATTTCTTCCAAGAAAATAGAAAGAGTCATGATTAGAGAAGAGGTTCCAGAACTTCTAATTGAGTTACAGTAAAGACTGAAGAAAGTTTAAAAACACTATGGTAAATTATTTGGTCTAGCATCAATTAAATGCTAATAAGGCTGTAGGTGTAAGCTGCAAAAATATAACTAGAGTGCAAAGGCAGAATATTGGTGCCTGACACAAACCTAAGCACTGTGGACTTGGCTTCACAGACACCCTCCTCTCTCTGACTAATTTTGCAACAACATTTCTTACAAGTCATCATCACTACTGTGGGTGGGAGACATGTTGGAATTCACAAAACCAAAGGCTGAGGATAGATTATACATAAGTCTGTGAAACCATCAGAGAGGCTCTTAGAGGCACTAAGAGGAGAGTAAGTGAGCTCTCACTGTAAGAGCAAGTTAAGAGCAGAAAGCTGCTAGCAATATCTAGCCCATTCCCCTCTGGCCATGCTAGACTTGAAGACAGTGCAGAACCAGGCATTCAAGGCACTGACTTGAAATAAATGAATACATATTGAACTAAGGTTGTGGTATGCTTTTTACACTACTGTGGTACCTGTGTAGACTCTCAACTAACCATGATGTTAGTGTCCAAGATGCTGGGAGAGAACTCCTAAGAGTCAAGTATACAGGATTCACATTTTGGTTTAATGTGTTCTATTTCCATTTTTCAGCCAAATAAAAAGTTTTATCTTTTGTTTTGAGCTTTATAATGTAGGCTGTCTCAATTATTTGGATTTAAGACCCAGTCTTGCAATTTTTAGCCATTTAATTTTTCTCTCTAAAATCTGCCTGCCTGCCTGCCTGTCTGCCTGTCTATCTGTCTGTCTCTGTTTCTTTCTCCCCACCTACCTACCTCTGGTTTTTGATCAACTAAGTAAAATATTGTATCTCCTAACTACCATTTACTATTTATGTATGTATCATCCATCACTCTCGCTACACTGTTAAGTTTAAGTGCTAAGCAGAAGTAAAGTCGGCCTTGTAGTGAATGCCAAACAAATGCTACTTACTATTAATTCTAGATTTTCTGAGTTTATGATTTTTCCAGTTTTGATAAGAGATAAAATGACTGCTAAGATGCCTATTCATGTATTATTTCACATGCACTTTTAACAAAGAAAGTTCATATTCTTGGTAATTGAGTTTTTTTTGGCGTTTGGATATGTACAAAAGATGGTGAGAGTCTCATTGCCTTCAGTTATATCTGTAGTTTGAGGATTCTTGATACTGTTAGGGACTAACTGCTTACCTCTGCTTAGAACAATTAGAGTGGCCATGGCCTAGTTTACCATATTATTGATAAAATAACGAAAACAAAAACACAAAGAAGCAAATAACCTTAGCTGCAGCTAACTTAGCTGCAGCTCTGAGTAGGAGGGGGATTTGGCTGATTGAGATAAGATGTATTGATGTTGTGGCAATATTTCCCCCAGTCACAGGGTACTGGGACATAGGCACACATATGCACTTCCATAGTTAGGCTGATGTCCTCATTAAGGAGTGGTATTAAAATGGTGTTTTTCAGTTACTAAAGTGCTTGCTCAGCAAATGGGAATATCTCAAGTTCAAACTGATAACACCCACCCAAGCAATCAATATAGTTAGCTGTAGAAGCATGCAATTCCTATGTTAGGGAGGCAAACACAGGAAGAACCCTAAAATTTGTTGATCGGGTAGTCTAGCCAAATTGGAGGGCTTTAGTTTCAAAGTGGAAAAACTAACAAGGAACACAGGTAACTACTTCTAGACTATAGAGCTAATGCTATACACACATATTCAAATACACTTACAATACACACACACACACACAAACACACACACACATACACACACACATATACACATACACACACACATATACACATACACACACACATGTACACACACACACACTCATATCAGTCTTAACTACCTTAGGTGCAGGGTAGCTTTGTCATTCCCTTACGAGACAGGTAACATGTCCCTGAGGAGTGCCTGAGCAATGGAAACTCCTGGGCAATGGGAGAGACTGGAGTGGCCAGCTGCCTGTGGAAACATTTACAAAAGCTGTTCTGCAGTCCCTAATGGTCTGAAAGCAAATGGATATTGCCCCACAACAATGAAAAGAAACATTTCCGTTTGGATGTGTTTGCTTGTGAAACCAATGTTTACAACAGAAACTTCCATTTGGGTTGTTAGAATAGCATCAAACAAAGTATGCATTTACTGAAGAATCAAGCACTGGTTTTCAGTGTAAGGACTGCTTCTCTGGGAACAGGTCACATCACAGAGTGTTCTGGAAACTTACCAACTGTGCCAAAGCAAATTTCTCAGGAAATGTGCTTCAGGATGAGAATGCAGTTGGAATACCAGAGGAGCAAACAAATGTAGTGATAGAAACAAGCCAGGGATGCATCTTTCTATCTAAACCTAACACAGAGGTGGAAGTGTCCCAGGCCTTGTGGTTAAGGAATAGACTCCCTTCAGTATCCACAGCCTTTGGCTACCAAAGTGTGGTTTCTCATGGCTATACTGGTGGTAGGCATTCCATTTGCCTTCAAGCCTATAGAGGAGCAAGAAGAGGGAAGCCTCGGATCTTTGTGTCAAAATCAGGGGTTCTTAACTGGAGGAAAATGACATGATTCCTAGTAGAGCAGGAGACTGAATTTCATTTTAGAATTGGAGGAGATGGTGGTCCATCCTAGGATAAATACATTGGCAGCCATGGTTTGGAGGCAGAAGGTTTAGAAACTATGAACATTAAATAAATAGACGCCAGGGATCCTAATAAACACTTTCTCATGAGCAAGAGAGTCTCCAAGTCAGTATCTGTAATTCTGAGAAATGTTGTCCTAAAAAAACCTTCTTATTAATGCATATTTGTAGTTACAGAAGCAGCTAGGACCAGCCTTGACATAATGGGTTAGATTCTTAGTGAATGATTCAACACAAGCCAGGACAGACTTCTGAGGCGAATGTTTCAACTCTTGACCAGGTTTTCTCATCTCTTGTGCCAGCAAGGCCTGAGTCTTACTACCCTCACCTCTTCTAGCTTCTGTACTGGTCCACATTTATATTATTGAGTCAAACTCCATGTATTGCCAGACATTCCATGAACACAATCTTATTAGAAACATTTCCTACCTGAGGTGCCTGTGGACAAAATAACTACACCTCTGGAGTAATTTCCTTCAGGGATTAAAAATGGGGATATTTGTCTCAGGATGAAAGTGGGAGGCAAAGTTCTAAGAAATCCTCCAGATTTTTTTTTTTTTTTGTCTCACTGGGAACATAAAGTCTCCTGTTACTTTTCTCCTATCTTCGGTTACACTAATTTAAAGAGTTGTACAGATATGGTAAGTTCCCAAGTCATCTACGTTCAAAAAGGAAATGATGCTTATACTTAGTCAAAGCCAGTGTTACCTGTTATAAAATCAAATCTCAGCCTGTTTTTACAGGAATGGTGTAAGGATGGTTCAGTGCAAAGATGACTGCATTGCAGCCCGTGAATGCAGAAGACGCCTGTGTAGGGATGTGCCTAGTTGTCTTGGTTCTTCATTTGGTGTTGAGGTTCAAAACCAAAGATTTGTGAGAAGTAAGTAAAGGATACAATTGTAGCCTAATATAGGCAGTGCTTAAGACCTAAATGTAGCTCCAAGTTGGAATAGAAAGAAAATGGAGACCCTCATATCTGTAGCTGCAAGGATATGAATTTTTTTCCACAACCATCTTTGGTTTGAAAAGTGGATCTGAGGTTCATATGAGAATTCAGCTCATTGCACATGTGTATTTTAGCAAAGAACTCATTTGCTTCATGCCTGGCCTTCTGACCTATATAACCTTTTGGGGTTAGTGTATGTTTAGCCCAGCCTGGGGTGACTTGTTAAACTACACTAGAAACCCAGTAAAGCTATTATGAATATTGCTCATAGTTCTTTCACAAATGCTCAACAAAGCTAGCTGGGCACTTATGAAATAACTGTTCTTCTAACATAAATATTACAAGATAGGTGCTGCCTCCCCTTTTTGTAAATTAAGAAACTAAATTTTAGGAATGGTATGTAATTTGCTTATATGGCACAGAAGGCTTTAGTCATGTCTGAATTTGAATTTGGACATCTAAGACTTGTATTCCTTGACATTCTTGTTGATCAAAACTGTTAACAAGAAGAAAGACCTCGCACTTGGAAGCATTTTTTTTTCTACACAAGATTTGCGTTTTCTGTGTTAGTTCCCTTTTGTCTTGCTGTGACTAAATAGCTGACAAATGTAAGCAAGGAAGGAGTTATTTTAGCTTACAGTTTGAAGGATACGGTGGGTCAGTCACAGTAGGAAAGGCATGTTGCTGAGAGCTCTTTTAACTGGGGCAGCAGGGAATGAGGCAGGTGCACAGACGCACTGCTCCCTCAGTCAGAGACTGCAGAGTCCCAAGGCTGTGCTTACCGCTCTTTCATTGTATAGCCAGTAGGAGAACTAAGCCTATAGGATGGAGGTACTTATGGTCTAGGTGGGTCTTTTCTCTGCAGTTAAACTTGGAAACAGCCACATAGTCAAAAAGGTATGTCTTCAAAATGACCCTGAATCTAGTCAAGCTGACATTAAACAAGAAACACACAAAGTGAATTATAAAACAGTGAATCTTTGGAGATAATAGATACATCAGAATTTGAATAAATATCTTCTTGTTGATGTTCTTGTCAGGGTTTCCTGAGAATGAAAATTTTTGTATTTAAAATTTTAATTAAGATATAAAAAATTTTAGAATATGATGCATCAATTCTTGTCTCCAACCCTTCCATGAACTTTGATCCCTACATTTTTTCAGGTTCATGACAGTATTCATCCTAAATCAGCATGTCCAACTTTCCCACATAATGACATGTAATGAATTTTTCCATATTTAATTACTTCTTTGTTTTACTTTTTCTTCTGGTTGCTGTTAATGTCACTGCATGGGGTAATGGGAGTTAAAACTCACCACTGTCTATCTTTTTTTCAAAGACAGAGAAAAGATTCTCAGGCTTACTACTTGTTGAAGAAAATAACATAGGAAGACATCTAACTAATTGTTTGACAAAAATAATTGCATGCTTAATTCTTTTTAATATGTCTGGGTTGGAGGTGTGTTAGACACATACAGGACTGTGATCATGGATGTTGACAGTCCTTAGAGAACTTAAAGATGAGGATGCCATTACTGATTCACACGGGAGGAAACTGTTCTGGAAGCAGCAGTGTTTTAGCTCTGGCAAATTCACAGGCAGATTATAGACAAAGCAGAATTCCTTCTACCATCGACCTGAACTCTGAGCTTTCTCGATGGTTCATCTCATTAGCTCCCAGGAATTTTTTCAGTGGATTCTGTGAGTTTCATCCTTGGTTCTCAAGATTTACTATACAGAAAGATTATTTGAAGACAACAGCTACTAACTACTTAATCTGTTGCGTATGTATATAGTCCTCCAGAAAGCCGCCTCCCAGAATGTGGCTTCTGGTGAGCTCTATGCCAGGAGGGAACCTTATGGCTGGTATGTATCTAACGTCATGGCTTTCCTCGCTTTACCCATGTTCTTTCATCCAAACCCTTCAAGGCTAAAACACTTAAATCCATCTGGGTAGGATTAGGGCTTATTGAAAGGCAGAAGGCTGGAAACAGATTTCTCCTCCATGGTAAATGTAATGGCCCCACAGCTGTAGTGCCCGCGCACATCTGGAGAGCTGCCGGGAAGTAAGGCTAACATTTGGCAAAGGTAACAGATGGGCTTGTTATCAAATGTGAATAGAAGTCAAGTCAAGCTCCCGGGGAATGGCACATTGAAGGGTAGGGGGACGGCAGCTACCAGAGAAATAAGGCACACAGCAAGAGCCGACAGCATTCATGTGACGAGAGACAGACCATGGCGAGATAGCAGGGGAAAGTTTCTCGATAATTTCATATAAAGGAGTATATTTTCTTTTTTTTAAAAACCTCACTCTAGTAATTAGGAACTGTCAAAATTATGCTTAGTTAAATCTGGTTAATATGCTACCCTTGGCAGCAGGACTGATGGTAAAGGTTGTCACCGTCAACATTTGGTGTGGTGTGTCCTGGGGGCACTCTATCATTACTAATTGAGTAAATGACATGAACAGAAGAGATGGACAGGCCTGCCTTCAGCTCATTCCACAGAGCCCTGCTGCTTTGGAAGGCCTTCTGCCAATCTCAGCCTTTCTTCCAAAACATGGTGCTGGAGGCAGCATTAAGAATTAGGTCAATGATACAGGGTGAGTGGATAGAAATCGCTTTCATTCAAGCACATCTAACTTCTAGGCAATCCCCCTTCCGGGCCTTATAACAGTCTTTTCAGCACCTTAGCATCCTGCAGAAATTTAAAAAAAAAAAAAAAAAAAAAAAAAAAAACGAAAGATAAGAAAAGACTGGTAGTAAGAGCTGGCATAGAACAGGCAGCCTTCAGAGTAAGGACAGAGACTATTGCATCGCAGACTAAGGAGTACTGAACACAGAGTGCTGGGCTACCCTGTGAAGTTGGGTTTAGCTCCAAGCCCTTGGCATAAGAGACTTACGTTCGGTCAAGGACTGCTTCCTCCGTAAAGTAGGAACTTCCTGATGCTTACTCTTCAGGGTTGAGTTGACACTGAGAAATCAAGCAGCTCTAGTTGGAGTTGAACCAGACAACCTGCCCATTCTGCTAATTGAATGTTGGAATCCGTGTTGAAGTAGCCCGAACTGGACATTGGCTCACCTCAGCATGGATGCCCAACTGATTGGCCTAGAAGGACACAGAACCCCACACAGTAAATGAGCCAGATGGCTAGACTATGGACATTTTGAAAATGTCCATGTGTGGTGGCTCTCAGTTGGTGAGTCTTTTATTTTTCACTGACCAATTAAACTTGTCTAGCTACTTGGATTGTTCTAATTGCTGAATTTTCTCAGAATTAAATGGTCTAAGTTAAATCAACTAACATTTAGCAAATGGGAGCTACTTCTGTTGCTTTCCCTAAGAGCCCTCCATAGAATTAACAGTTAGGTGCTAATTGCGAATGATTAAGTGCTCACCAGTCTTAGAGTTCTTCCTTTAATATTAATGAGACGGATTAGCATGGAACATGTCTTCTATTAATATTATAAATGGAAGTCTGCATGGATCACTGAGTGCTGTTTTGTATTAGAAAGGAACACTTAGCTTAAAGGGGTAACAAAAAAATAAATTTTAAAATGCGTCTTTCTTTCAATTGAGAAGTAGAGTTACTGAAGAAAATGTTCCAACCTCATTAAGTTAGAGCAAAAGGTAGCATTTTAGCAATGGCCACAGTAGCAAAGTTTTATATAAAACTTTCATCTGCCTCTGTGAGAAGGAACTGTGCACTAAGCCAGCTTAAGTTATTCAATAAATCACATGCAGAAACCACATCATTCCCGAACACTGAGATGAAGGACTTAAAAGTTCCAGGCTACAGCATTACTTCTAACATCACTACTTACCTGCTTTTTAAAAATACTAATTCACCTCTCCTGTTTGTTTGGAAAGAGCAGGAGACTCCTTTTTTTAAGGTAAAGAATTCAGAGTTAGCAGCCTCATATTCCCTCCTTCCTTGCTCAGGACCTGAGCATCTGGCATCGACTTTACAGATTGTTGTTGCAGAAGCCACCCCAGTAGATCACATGGTGTGTGAACTGTAGGATGAAGGTGTTTTACTGCATAGGTGAAGTCATTGAAGGTGACAGTCATCCTTGTGTGTGCTATTTGATCAGGTGACAGGGCCGTAAAATACACTACAATGAAAAACAATTAAGTTTAGCTCATGGTAAAGGCCCTTTTTAGTGTTTATTTCTTTTCTCCCTCTTGTAAACATTTTTAAAATGAGAGGACAAAAACTTGTACATTCACAACAAATCAGGGCTGGTGTTAATTATTCTTTAAGGACTTAGCCCTCTTGGTCACACAGATTTCTTCTTTTTCTTTTCTTATTCTTTGAACTTGCATATGCATATTTACCACTTACCTTATGATGAAAATGAATAAAAAGACTACTATGTGCTGACCATGCATGCATCTTCATGATATAAATGGTATTTCTGTTCAGATCACATATTTAAGAGACATCTAAATAATACAGAATTTATGTGGTCATGAAGGAAACTGAAAACACATCAGGAATTTTGCATACCACTCACATATGTTTTATTTTGTATAAACTATGTACTAAATATTGGTAAGTTATATATTCATATTAATATATTCCTGCTGTTATTGTGATACTTATACTTATCTCAAAATTTGTATCAAATATATAACGTCATAAATTACTGGTCACTGTGTTATGTTTCAAGTCAATAAAATATTTAACGTATCTGACCTTCTGAGATATTTACTACCATTCACATGAATACTGAGAAATACAATGTGTAAAATCAATTCATAACAGTGGGGCAGGTAGAGGATCTGCAGAGGTGTCATACTTGGTGAAATACTTGCTATGCAAACAATAGGACCTAAGTTCCATGCTCCAGACCCTTCCCTGCCAAAACCTGTGCAGACTGGCATGCTGGTAACTTTTGCTGGGATGGTAGAGATAGGCAGATTTCCTAAGCTCATTGGGATTTAATCAACATTACTTGGTGAACACCTTGACAGCAAGAGATGCTAACTCATTAAAAAAAATAAATTGTTCCTGAGTATAGATACCTTGGATCACTCTTAAAACTCTGCATGTAGGAGAAGATAGGTGCATCCATATCTGCAGACTCTGGCAGGTAAAGTTAAATGAGCCAGAAATGGCTGAGCCAATACACGGCCTGTCTTCTCCACTGAGTGTACTGTCAGTGATGGATGATAACCACACCCACAACTGGCTTCATTTTTTAGTGAGCCAAAGATTAAATGAATGTGTGTGGGCTTGACCCAATCAAGAGATCTCTTTAATATTCTCTCCTACTGACCCTCAAGAAAGTGAGTAGCCAAGTGGAAAGCCTCTAAGCAGTGCAGGCAGTATTAATGGAAACCTAGCAAGAAAAAGGGTCCCACGATTGTACAAACACTGCCCCCTGGCAATGAATTCCACCACAAATCTACAACACTAGGAGAGAGCCTCAAGCGTAGGGTGAGATCCCAGCACCACTGGCAAACTACATGCAGTCTAAGGACCCTTGGAAGATTCAGCATACTCACGTCTAGATTCTTGCCCCAGTGAAACTATGAGCCAATCAATTCACATTGTTATGAGCCACTAAAGCTTAGTGTCTTTTGTTAGCAGTGATAGAAAACCAAAGATAATTTGGTTTGAACCATGAAGAATAAATTTAACTGACATAGTCACTCTTCACATTTAATAAAACCTGGCTGCAAACTTATAATAGCCCACAAAACATGATGTCATTCATAGCAAATGAAAACAAGCATGTGGCCTCAAGTATTATTGCTAATTACAAAGAAAAATCAGTGTTTCATGATCTTGCTTCCTTATGTTTCTTGGATAAGATGCTGTTATCATTGGCAACAACACTACCAATCATTCCTGGGTGACTTTGCAAGAAATTAGCTAGGCATCTCTCCTAGTTCTCTTTGACATTCACTGGTTTCAGACTCAGAGACTCATAAAAGGATGTTAAAAGTCCTTTTCCAAGACCACAAAGTCTTGCATGGTTGCAACCACAGTAATGAAATGCTCAGATTATAAGTTTTTTGTTGTTGTTTGTTTTTCAGGCTGTGCTGACTCATCTGAGAGTAGTCTGCTTCAGAAACTCTTGGGAAATGCTCATGTTTGAAGTGTGGCATTGCTTGAGCCATGCTTCTTGTAACCTCACCTGAACACCAGCGCAAGTTTCAGTAGAACATTGCATGGGATAAGTCTCAGGCACTGATTCCAAGTATCTGAGATTCTGCTCTGTATGTTTCTTGGTACAAAGCTCTGGTGTCATGCTGGTTAGCTTTATGTCAACTTCTCACAAGCTAGAGTCATCTGGGAAGAAGGACTCTCAATTGAAAACAATGACTCTATAAGACTTATCAGAGGCAATTCTGTATAATTTTCTATTATAATTAATGATTGATGTTGGAGGTCCCAGATCACTCAGGGCAGTGTCTCCCCTGGAAATGCGGTTCTGCACAGCATGTCAAAGCAAGCTGGGCCAATCATGGTCAGCAAGGCAGTAAGCAGTGTTCTTCCTTGGCCTCTGCTTTAGTTCCTGCCTCAACTTCCTCCAATAATCAGCTATTAACCAAAAATGTAAGATGAAATAAACTGTTTCCTCTCCAAGTCCCAAAGATGCTTTTTGGTCATAGTGTTTTATCACAATAAAGAAACCACAACTAAGGAAGGTGTTGTCAAGGGACACCTGCCTTTAACAACTCAAGAATTTTTTTTTTCTTTTAAAGTATACATTTGGCTAAGGTCTATAGCTAGTATCGGACATTACCTAATATTACCTTTTTATTTTTATTTCTAGTTTGTAAAAATCAGAGTCTCCGGGTTGAGGTGACAATGAAATGGGTGATAAGAAAAACAGAAGATTATTCAACATAGAATCTATGTTCTATTTCTTAGTAATGCAATAGCTTGTATGGTTAGTAATGAAAATTCAGCCATAGCACATGCATGTAAACAAGCCACCACTTTCACATTCAAGTACTCATACTACTAACCACTTATTCACACACATATTCACACACACACACACACACACACACACACACACACACACACACACACACACACAGGTTTAGGTGAGCCTCAGCACTTAACATTATTTTTGTTTTCTCATTTTTTATTAGATAATCTGTATTTACATTTGAGAAGTTATCCCTTTCCCACCCACCCCACTCCCATTCCCCTCCCTCTCCATTTGCCTTCACAAAGGTGCACTTCCTCTTAATCACCCTCCCCACCCCATTGCCTTGGCACTCCCTACACTGGGAAAACATGCCCTCACTGGACCAAAGCCTCTTCTTAGATTGAGGTCCCACACTGCAATCTTCAGCTACATATGCAACTGGAGCCATAGGTCTCTCAATGGGTGCTCAATGATTGGTGTTTTAGTTCATGGGAATTTTGGAGGGTTTGGTTGGTTGATAATGTTGTTCTTGCATGAGATTGCAAACCCTTTCAGGTCCTTCAGTCCTTTCTTTAGCACCTTCATTGGGGTCCCCATGTTCAGTCCGATGGTTAGCTGCAAGCATGCTCAGCTGTATCCATATGACACTAACATTGACCCTGAGGCGGCATCTCTACCTGGTTCCTGCCAGCAAGTACTTCTTGGCATCAGCTATAGTGCTTAGATTTGTGGCTGCATATGTGGTTGATCCCCATTTGAGGCGACTTCTGATTGATCTTTTCTTCAATCCCTGTTCCTCTATTTGACCTTGCATTTCCTCCCGTGAGTGTTTTGTTCTCCCTTCTAAGAAGGACTGAGACAGCCCCATTTTTGCCTTCCTTCTTTTTATATTTCATAATGTCTCTGTGAATTGTTTATTGGGTATTCAGAGCTTTCTGGGGCTAGTATCTGCTTATCAGCCAGTGCATACCATCTGTGTTCTTTTGTGATTGGGTTACTTCACTCAGGATGATAGTCTCTAGTTTCATCCATTTACCTACAAATTGCATGAAATCATTGTTTCTAATAGCTGAGGAGTACTCCATTGTGTAAGTGTACCACACTTTCTGTATCCATTTCTCTCTTGAAGGACATTTGGGTTCTTTCCAGCATCTGGCTACTATAAATAAAGCTGCTATAAACTTGATAGAGCATGTGTGCTTTTAATATGTTTGAGCATCTTTGGGGTGTATGACTAGGAGTGGAATAGCTGGGTCCTCATGTAGTACTATGTCCAGTTTTCTGAGGAACCGCCAGACTAATTTCCAGAATGGTTGTACCAGCTTAAAACCCCACAAGCAGTGGAAGAGTGTTCCTCTTTCTCCACAACCTTGCCAGTATCTGCTGTCACTTCAGTTTTTTTTTTTTTACATCTTTATTTTACAAAACAAAGATAAATGTACAGATTTCAAGCATTTTTTGCATAAAATTATACAATACATTTTTGTCAGTACTTTTTTTCAGATTGTAAAATAATTTTTACATAAATCTGTATGAATAGTCAGTACTTGATCTTTTTAAAGGTTTGACTGTATGCATCGAAAACACAATAGTTACAATGAGCACAAAGTACATGCAAAACAAAATATAACATGAAAATAATCAAAGTTTTCTTGTTGTGTAAAGATTTTTTTGTTTTGTTTTGTTTTCTTTATTTCTTGGACTTCCTACAGGCTGTGAGTTGTTTCTGGGGCAGTACGAGCCTCTGGGGGTTAGCATCCCACTATCAGTGACTGCATATTATGTCTGTTCTTTGTGACTGGGTTATCTCACTCAGAATGATATTCTCTAGATGCAGCCATTTTCTTAAGAATTTGGTCAAGTCATTGTTTCTGGTGGCTGAGTAGTATTCCATTGTGTAAATGTACCACAATTTTTGTATCCATTCATCTTCTGAAGGACATCTGGGTTCTTTCCAGCTTCTGGCTATTATAAATAGAGCTGCTATGAACATTGTGGTACATATATCTTTGTTGTGTACTAAGGTGTCTCTGGGGTATATGCCCAGAAGTGGAATAGCTGGGTCTTCAGGTAGTATTATGTCCATTTTTCTGAGGAATTTCCAGACTGATTTCCAGAGTGGTTGTACCAGTTTACAACCCCACCAACAGTGAAGAAGTATCCGCTTTCTCCACAACCTCGCCAGCATCTGTTGTCATCTGAGTTTTGGATCTTGGGCAATCTGACTGGTGTGAGGTGGAATCTCAGGGTTGTTTTCATTTGCATTTCCCTGATGGCTAAGGATGGCGAGCACTTCCTCAGATATTTCTCAGCCATTCGATATTCCTCAACTGAGAACGTTTTGTTTAGTTCTGTACCCCATTTTTTAATAGGGTCATTTGATTCTCTGGTGTCTAGCTTTTTGAGTTCCTTGTATACCTTAGATATTAGGCCTCTATCTGATGTGGAGTTGGTAAATATCTTTTCCCATTCTGTTGGCTGCCATTTTGTTTTCTTGACAATGTCCTTAGCCTTACAGAAACTTTGCAATCTCATTAAGTCCCATTTGTTAATCTTTGACATTAGAGCTTGAGCCATTGGTGTTTTGTTCAGAAAATTTTCTCCTGTGCCTATATGTTCTAAAGTTTTCCCTACTTTCTCATCTAATAGTTTCAGTGTATCTGGTTTAATGTGGAGATCTTTGATCCACTTACACTTGAGCTTTGTACAAGGAGATAAGAAAGGGTCTATTTTCATTCTTTTGCATGCTGAGTGCCAGTTGGACCAGCACCATTTGTTGAATAGGCTGTCTTTTTTCCATTTAATGTTTACGGGTCCTTTGTCGAAAATCAGGTGACCATATACCTGAGGGCTCATTTCTGGATCTTCTATTCTATTCCATTGATCCATATGCCTATTTCTGTACCAGTACCATGCAGTTTTAAGCACAATTGCCTTGTAATATAGCTTGAGGTCAGGGATAGTGATTCCCGTAGTTGTTTTCTTGTTGTTGAGGATGGATTTCGCTATTCTGGGTCTTTTGTTGTTCCATATGAAATTGCACATTGATTTTTCCGATTCCATGAAGAACTGTGATGGAATTTTGATGGAGATTGCGTTGAATCTGTAGATTTCTTTTGGTAGGATGGCCATTTTTAAAATGTTGATCTTTCCAATCCATGAGCAAGGGAGATCTTTCCATTGTCTGAGATCCTCCTCAATTTCCTTCTTTAGAGGTTTGAAGTTCTTGTCATACAGGTCCTTCACTTCCTTAGTTAGAGTCACACCAAGGTATTTCATAGTTTTTGTGACGATTGTGAAGGGTACCTTTTCCCTAATTTCTTTCTCCACATATTTGTCCTTTGAGTATAGGAAGGCTATTGATTTGTTTGAGTTAATTTTGTATCCAGCCACTTTCTGGACTTGTTTATCAGCTGTAGGAGTTCTCTGGTGGAATTTTTGGGGTCACTTAAGTACACTATCATGTCATCGGCAAAGAGTGATGTTTTTATCTCTTCCTTTCCGATTTGTATCCCGTTGATCTCCTTTTCCTGTCTAATTGCTCCAGCCAGGACTTCTAGTACTATGTTGAATAGGTAGGGGGAGGGTGGGCAGCCTTGTCGAGTCCCTGATTTTAGTGGGATTGCTTCCAGTTTCTCGCCATTAAGTTTGATGTTGGCTGTTGGTTTGCTGTATATTGCTTTTATTATGTTTACGTACTGACTTGGATTCCAGTTCTTTCCAGGACTTTTAACATGAAGGGTTGTTGAATTTTGTCAAATGCTTTCTCAGCATCTAGTGAGATGACCATGTGATTTTGTTCTTTGAGTTTGTTTATATGGTGGATTACATGAATGGATTTCCTTATATTAAACCATACCTGCATCCCAGGGATGAAGCCTACTTGATCATGGTGAATGATCGTTTGCATGTGTTCTTAGATTCAGTTTGCAAGGATTTTGGTGAGTATTTTTGCATCAATGTTCATAAGTGAGATTGGTCTGAAGTTCTCTATCATTGTAGGGTCTTTGTGTGGTTTAAGAACAAGGGTTATTATAGCCTTAAAAAATGAGTTAGGTAGTGTTCCATCTGAATCTATTTTGTGGAATAGTTTGAAGAGTATTGGTATTATGTCGTCAATAAATGTCTGATAAAACTCTGCACTGAACCTGTCTGGACCTGGGATTTTTTTGTTGGGAGGCTTTTGATGACTGCTTCTATTTCTTTAGGTGTTATGGGATTATTTAGGTGGTTTACCTGGTTCTGGTTTAACTTTGTTATCTTGTATCTGTCTAGAAATTCATCCAGTTCCTCCAGATTTTCCATCTTCGTTGAGTATAGGCTTTTGTAGTAGGATCTGATGATTTCTTGAGTTTCTCCAGTTTCAGTCATTATTTCTCTACTTTCCTTTCTGATTTTGTTAATTTGGATACTCTCTCTTTGTGCTCTAGTTAGTCTGGCTATGGGTTCATCAATCTTGTTAATTTTCTCAAAGAACCAGATCTTGGTTTTGTTGATTCTTTGAATGATTCTTTTTGTTTCTATTTGGTCTATTTCTGTCCTAAGTTTGATTACTTCTTGCTGTCTACTACTCTTGGGTGTATCTGCTTCCTTTTGTTCTAGAGCTTTCAACTGTGCTGTCATGTTGCTAGTGTATGCTCTCTCCAGTTTCTTTTTGGAAGCACTCAGAGCTCTGAGTTTTCTTCTTAGTACTGCTTTCATTGCATCCCATAGGTTTGCGTATGTTGTGTTTTCATTTTCATTGAATTCTAGAAAATCCTTAATTTCTTTTTTTTTTCTTCTTTGACCCTGCAATGGTTTAATAGAGCTTTGTTTAATTTCCATGTGTATATGGGCTTTTTATTGTCTTTGTTGTTATTAAAGATCAGCCTTAGACCATGGTGATCTGAAAGGATGCATGGGAGAATTTTGATCTTCTTGTATCATTTGAGCCTCGTTCTGTGTTCAATTATGTGGTCCATTTTCGAGAAGGTGCCATGGGGTGTTGAGAAGAAGGTGTATTCTTTTGTTTTAGGATAATATGTACTATAGATATCTATTAATTCCTGTTGGTTCATAGTCTCTGCTAGTTTTAAATTGTCCTTGTTCACTTTCTGTTTCCATGATCTGTCCATTGGTGAGAATTGGGTATTTAAGTCTCCCTCTATTATTGTGTGGGGTAATGTGTATTTTTTGAGCTTTTGTGGGGTTTCTTTTATGAATATGGGTTCTTTTGTATTTGGAGCATATATGTTAAGGATTGAGAGTTCCTCCTGACAGATTTCCCCTGTAATGAGTAAAAAGTGTCCTTCCTCATCTTTTTTGATAACTTTGGTTGAAAATCTACTTTATTCGATATTAGAATGGCCACTCCAGCTTGCTCTTTGGGTCCATTTGCTTTGAAGTTTTTTTTTTCCCAACCTTTTATTTTGAGATAGTGTCTGTCTTTGTTTCTGAAATGGGTTTCCTGTATGTAGCAAAATGCTGGGTCTTGTTTATATATCCTTTCTGATAGCCTATATCTTTTTATTGGGGGAGTTGAGCCAATTTATGTTTATAGATATTAAAAAATAGTGCTCGCTATTTCCTGCTATTGTTGCTTTGGTGGGTTGAATTGTGCCTGTATGTCTTTCTTTTTTTGGTTTTCTTACTTAGAAGTTTTCTTGTTCTTACTATGAAGTGGTTCCTATCATTGTATTGGGTTTTCCACCTATAATTCATTGTAGTGCTGGGTTTGTGGTCATATATTGTGAGAATTTAGTTTTTGTCTTGGAATATCTTTGTCTCTCCATCTATGGTGACTGAGAGTTTTGCTGGGTATAGCAGCTTGGCCTGGCACTTGTTTGTGTGTGTTTTTTTCTTTTGGTTTCCTTGCATGACCATTTTTATGTTTTTCCTTGGGTGAAGTTTTCTTTTTTGTGTTGGATTTTTGCATCTATTATTTTTGTAGGGCTTGATTTGTGGACAGATATTGTGTAAGTTTGTGTTTGTCCTGGAATATCTTGGTTTCTTTATGGTGATTGAGAGTTTTGCTGGATAGGGTAACCTGGGCTGAAATTTCTGTTCTCTTAGGGTCTGTATGATTTCTTTTCAGGTTCATAATTTCTCTTCAGAAGTCTGGTGTAATTCTGATTGATCTGCCTTTATATCTTAGTTGTCCTTTTTCTTTTACAGCTTTTAGGATTCTTTGTTTTGAATATTTGGTGTTTTGACTATTATGTGTCAGGAGGAGTTTCTTTTTTTATCCAAACATTTTGGAATTCTGTAGGCTTCAGGTATGTTCATGGTCATCTTTTTTTTTAAGGGTAGGAAAGTTTTCTTCTATGATTTTGTTGAAGATATTTACTGTGCCTTTCAGTTAGAGTTTTTGCCCTCTTCTACACCTGTTATTTTTAGGTTTGCTTTTCTCATTCTGTCCCAGATATACTGGATGTTTTGGCTTAGGAGCTTTTTGGTTTTTCAGTTTCTCTGACTGTTGTGTCAATGTTTTCTGTTTTCTTCTTCCTTTGAGATGTCTTCTTCCATCTCTTGTAGTTTGTTGGTGATGCTTGCATCTATTAATTTTGGTTTCTTTTTTAGGTTTTCTATCTTCAGGGTTGTCTTTTTTTGTGTTTTTTTTCTTGTTGCTATTTCTGTTTTAAATTCTTTCATCTGTTTGGTTGTGTTTTCCTGTAGTTCTTTTAGTGTTTGTGTGTGTGTGTGTGTGTGTGTGTTTTCTCTTTAAGAGCTTCTATTTGTTTATGTGTGTTCTCCTGTAATTATTTAAGAGAGTTATCCATTAGCTTCTAGACGATCTCCATTATCATCATGAAGTATAATTTAAAGTCAAAGTTTTGTTTTTCTGATGTATTTGGCAATCTACTACTTGCTGTTGTGAGAGCTGGGTTATGATGTTGCCAAGTTGTCTTGGTTTCCATTGCTTAGGTTCTTTTGCTTTTCTCTTGCCATCTTGTTATCTGTGATTATAGGTGATCCTATTGTCTCTGACTTGAGTCTCTTTCCTGTGGGTCTGAGGGCCCATGGGCTCAGGAAGAAAATTACTTCTGGGTGTTTGGCTCTTTGTGAGCAGGTGGTAAATTCTGAAGGCAGTGACTCGGTTCTGTCTTCGTGGGCTCAGGTGGGAGAGCTCTTGTGAGGCTGTTCTGGGTGCTCAGTCTTCTGCAGGCAGGTTCTAAGTCTTGATGGAGGTCACCTGACCCTCTGGCTGGGCCGGAGCTCTTAACATTTTAATATGTATATTTTACATCTACATTTGCCATTTTACTAGATAGAAGAATTGTCTCTCTCTTTGAAAAAGAAACCATTGCCACTCTATGTCCATAATAAACCAACATGTGGAGAGAGTTTTAGGGCTGCTCTAGAAACTTGGTGAGAATTTGACATGGGCCAGGACAAAGAAGTAAGCTCAAGGTGGGGATCTGACTTTGGGCTAGGACTCTGAGAATAGGCTCAGATTAACAACATTTTCATGTGAGTTAATGCTCAGAGCAGTTCATCTGAGGAGTGTGTGGCAGTCCTTTTGTCTTGGTCATCTTGATTAGCCCCTAGGAACAGTGTTTATGGGATTTTGTTTATTGCCTTGCTTATTCCTTGACCCAGAACAGATCTTATTAGTTTATATGTACTTAAAGTGGTATAAAAGCAGACTGGAAAATAATGAAACCTCTTCAGCCTCAGAACTGGCTAGGGTCATGCTCCAGTGTTGCCTGGTTCACTTTTATTTCCATTTTAATCCTCACTTTTGCCCTGCAGAACCTGTTGACTGACTGAGCTGCCATGGTCAGCAACACATTATTATAAACAATGCTTATGAGAACACACTTTTGAGGTTTTAGACTAGTTACAATCCCACACTGAACTGAAGTCATTGGAGAAATAGCTTTTTCTTTTTCTGCTGGCAAGAGGTTTTCTTTATTTGGTTTCCCATTCATTTATTCATTTTCCTCTGTGTGTGTGTGTGTGTGTGTGTGTGTGTGTGTGTGTGTGTGTGTGCTTATGCATGTATGTACATATGTGTGTAAGCATGTGTATGGAAGTCAGAGGTGAATCCTAGATGTCTTTGTTAATCATTCTCCATGTTTTTTGACAAAAGGTCTCTCACTAAATTAGTAGTCCCTTCATTAACTGGATTTTCTGGCCAGCAAACCCCAGAGAGTGTTGTTTTCTCTGTGCTAGGATTACAGATTTGTGGCACCATGCTTAGTTCAAGTTGTTCGCATTCTGTCTAAACTCCACCCCACAGTTACCTGGCAACAGCCAGGTATGCTCTGCCCCACAGTTACCTGGCAACAGCCAGGTATGCCTGGCAGTATGAAAGGGGATGCTTGCCCCCTCCTTAATTCTCTTGCTTGTCTTGTTCTTCTCTTGCTCTTGCCCTCCTGCCCTTCACCTCCATTCAAGACCCCCCACATGCTCATGGTCCGCCTCTTCTTTACTTCTCTTCCCCCTCTCCTTCCCCCTCCCCCCACTCTCTGCCTTTACCACCTTCTGAAGTCCCATCCCCATTCCTTGAGTAAACTCTATTCTATACTATACTGTTGTGTGGCTGGTCCCTTACAGGGAAGAGATGTCTCAACATGGGTTCATCAGACATTCCTCTTCACCATACTTCACCACACCTCCATAGAACATATGCTCTCTTTATCTTTTTATGAACACAACACAAGTGAGATGAGGATTTTTTTTAAGTTCATTTTTTTTGCAATTGTTAGATCAGATAAAGTCTCTGAGTGCAAAAAGAACTGGCCTAAGAGATTTTAATTCACTTTAGTAAGAGCTTTCCTCAAAGTAAAAGACTCTGAAGCTTGCATAACAAGCACCTATTGAATCATTCATTGCTCTCAACAAAATCAAAGAAAGACCTAATTGAGTTGTCAGCTGACTGATCATTAAAATAATAATAGACTATGATGTAGTTTTTGACATGTACCTTAGAACATGTTCAAAGAGCTGAGTGATGTTGCCATGACAAAACTCCTTCAAGTCACATGTATTTATTTATAGGACATTTTTTTTTCTCAGCACATACATTTTTAAAGCAAACAAAAGAATCAGATTATTAATAATTCTAGCAACGTTTTACCAATAAGTTGTATTTTTATGAGATATGTATTAATTGGAAATGACAATCCTCATTTCATGCAGACTTTGCTTGTAATAAAATTTACTTCCTATATTTAATAAATAGGAAAATACTGTTTGATCTGCTGAACTGTATTAGCAACTGTTAAAATGAGTGGAAACCTAACAGAAATACCATTTCTAGTTTTAGTCACATCCTCTTAAATGGGAAAGACAAATATAAGATACGGTTTAGATGATTATCCATCATCTCATATCTCCATGAATGTGAGAACTCGGGAAACAAAGAAACAATGTGGAGAGGAGAGTTAAAACAGATTCTCTTGGTGTATTCAGAGTCTTCAAGTACTTTCTACCAAATGATCCAGCTGTTTTCATTAATAAATGCTAATTCTTACAGTGGACTGCAACTGTATCCCAAGCAACCAATTAAGCACTGTGAAACCCCTTTAGCCAGCATGTAAGCAAAAGCCTTTAAGAGTTGACCACACTCTGCCCTCTGTTCTCTGAATAGCAGCACATGTATTCTGTTAATGTGTGTCTCTCCAGCTCATGAATGCATCCCATCTCCTATTCATGAGCTGCTGCTTCTTCTTCATCTGTTTGATCTCCATCTGGACTGCCTATGATGTCCAGCCTTATGTTCAGTTCACAGCATAGTCATGTGCCCTGTCTATTTTTAATACGAGTCATCTGAAAACAAGTAGTAAGTTCATATTCATAGTATGTTCTGACTTTTCTCTTTATGTGTTGTCATGGATGCTCTGCTCTTGGCCATTTTCTTCCCCCCTCCAAAAATCCGGGTTCACATATCCGTCATATCCTTTTCTACACCTTCTTAATCCCTCCTTTCTGAAGCCTGTGAATACAGGCTTAGTTTTGGGTGACTACCAAGAGATTCACTTGGATTTTGGAAAATAACCTCAGATCAGTGTCTTTTCTTTCTTCCCTACATTGTATCTAGTCCAGTGTATTTCTTCCTTTATGAGGGTATTACTCTGGCATAGATCCCAGTTGATGGAAGACCTCCAGAAAAGAGTGCTGTTAGAAATAGCAGTTTCACACTTACCTCTTAATGAAGCAGCTGGCTTACGAAGCTTTAGACTTAAAGTATCTGCCCTGGCACTATTATTCAGTCTTAAGCGAAGCAGTCTACCAACTTTCTTTTAAGTAATTGGCTGAAGCTAAAAGTCTGAGGCACCTGTATTAACAGACTGATTAAAGACATGAGCGGTACTGGAAGGCAAATCAGGTGCCGGACTCTGAATAGTACCGAGATGGAGATTTATAAAATGAGTGTTAAGGTAATTTACGGTGGAGTTCATGTTAATATTAAGCAAATCAGTGGACAAACTGATATAATAGATGGTCTCATTATAATCTTCTGTAGATCAAAATGATTTCTACTGTGAAGCAACATTTCCACAGTAGCCCTTCATTCTCCCTCCACTGCCATTTATCCTTAGGTAGATAGATAACATCACTGCTTTACTCTGCTGAAAATGAGGTGCAGAGACACAACAGTGACCTAGTTTTGATGCTGGTCAGGTTTTCCTTGGTTTAAAGGGAAGTAAAAAAGCCTAACAGAGGAGAAGAGCCCGGCCAGGTAGAGGCAAACTTCGTGAGCAATTATCTGGATAAGCAGCCCCATACTGTTCATGTTCAGTAAGAATCTCAGATGAGGAGAAACCACAGTTTTACCTCCTTCTGGGCATGAGAGTGTGTCCAGAAGACTCTTTCAGTAATGTTTCTTCTTCTTCAGTCTCGCTAATGTAGGACCAACCTTATTACTTGTCCCTACCTTAACTAGAAGTCTTAGGAGCTGATTGGAAACCATACTGTATAGTCATATTGCAATGAAGGTTCCTCTGGATGATGATTGATAATAATGATGATTACTCACAAACTTTAGAGAAAAAGCCAATGAATTTCACTACTTCAAGTACATAGCTATTAAAATGTATTGTCTGAATTTTTTTGTACATGCCTGTTGTAGCACCTAGGGTAGCTACAATAAATAGAACTTAAAATTATCATTGTAAAGGGCTGGATATTGGAATATAGGCAAATACATGGCTCACCTTAAACTTGAGGCTCAAATTAAAAAAGTTTTTAAATATCCAATAACTTTCATGTAGTACATGAAAATGATTCTTACTCCAGATGAGCCATTACAGATCTTCAAACAGCCATGAGGGGACTCTACCATGCCTCCCTGCACACACAGAGTACAGGACAGCTTAGGGACCAGTTCCTTGGGAACTGTAAAGGTAGGTTATCCACAGCCTTTGGAGATCAGAGCAGTAAAGAAAGAATCCTTAAAAATTTTAGGCTCACTTGGAAAAGCAAAACTGAAAAAGGGAAAAAAAAATGTTTGCTTTTCAAGAGTCATGGGACTTTGTCTTACTGCATTTATTCTGTATGAGTTTCTCAAAGGCAAACTGTAGGCCTGACATATATTGGTAATTGTGTTTGCTGTAGTGACCAAAACTACATCTCAGCTTTAGTGAACTCACATTTTTGGAGCTGAGCAATAAAGACAGAGATAAAAAGGGATGGGGGGGTAACTTGAGAGAGGGACAGACAAGAGGAGTGCATTCCTCTGGGGATGACCTCTCCTGTCCACTCCCTGCCACTCCCTGAAAAACAGCATAAATCTATGAGATGACCATCATTTGACAGCCTGCCACTACTACTTTACAGTCGTTTCCATGCCAGGATGACCTTCTTGTTGTCTGTGTGAAGGTTGTCTCTGTATTTTTCCAATGATGATTTCTCTACCAGCAGGCAGAGACCTGAAGACGGCTGGACTTCGGTATTATCATTCCAATTGTATTGCATGATGTTTTGTAAACATTCTTTTGAATCACCTTCTGATTGGTTTAATAAGGAGCTCACAACCTAGAGCAGGTCAGGAGAGGACAGATGGGGAACCTGGAGAGAGAGAGGAACCGTGCAAAGAATTGAGAAGCACAGGATCCATGAGCCAGACATGGAGGGAGTCAGACAGACTGGGACATAGTGAGACTCTGTGTAGACAGGGTTAATTAAGTTATTGGGAACAAGCCTACGCTATACGTTCTATGCTTTCATAAATAATACAGTCTCCACATCATTCTGGGGAGCTGGCAGATGGAAAGAGTCTGGCATTATTGCTGTATTACATATTCATAGTCCTTCTAGTAGCCCAGTGAATTTGGTCTTTTTATTGATTTAGTTTTGCAAATGAGAAACAAAAAGATGGGCGAGAGTAAATGATTTGCCCAATATGAGAGAACTGTAGATGGTTCCCATGCAGAAAACTTGAACCCAGGGCAAATGGTAGTCAGTGTATCTTGAAGTAAATGTGCACAGGTGTTGAAGGTTTACTGTTTAGTGAGAACACTGAAGTCCCCTGGAACTGTACAATGTCTGGTGTCAGACTTTGAACAAGCTACTTACAGTTTTAAATACAAAGAGAGGCTTGACTCCGTGATGCTGAAGGCACTTAAGAATTCTTTTTCTGGCTTTCTGATTTCACGCATGTTGATTCAACTCTGTAAAATGCTGAACTGTTCCATGTTAGAGTTTCCATGGAGACTAGACAGCCACACCCAGACTGACTTTGGTCCCCACCAAGGAATCCACCTGACATGGGCAATAAAATGTCCCTGTTTGAGTCACTCCTTTTGGTGAAGGTCTTAATCAGAACTCTATCTACTTTCTTGTCAAATGCTCCCTGAGGAGATCCTTGTAAAGATATCTAAGGGAGAGGGCAGCTTCAGCACCCACCTATTGTGTGGAATGCTTAGTTAGCACTACTACCTGCAACCTGGAAACAGTAAATGTGGAATTTTCAAAAGGACTCCTGGTAGCCATCTGACTTCTCTCTGTAGTTATATTTCATGTATATGAAATGTAGACATAATCCCTCACACAGTCTATTCCATTTAAAGCGAAGAGGTAAGGCTTTGAGAATGAAGCAATTTCTCTTAGACATTTTGAATGAAAGGGAAGTAAAGCTAAGATGAGGTGAGCTAGAGACACGGCCCTTGTGTGATCAGTTCCTGCAGGAAATCAAGACTTCCTGACTTTAGAGTCTGTCCGGAAGATCACAGAAATAGACGTACGTTTGTAACTAACCATCAGGGGAAAGCAGAAACGAAGTAAAGCAGCCATGGAGAGGAACGGAGTTGGAGGAGCTGTTTGTTAAAAGGCAGAGCAAAGGCTGCTGAAATCACACTGTCCTTACCCTCCGCTATGCATCCTAGCAGGTCATTACGTGGCTAGGTCTTTCCCAAAGGTACAGTCATCATCAACACCAAGGCTTGCCTCAGCACAGTGCCCCTGCTGTTCCAAATATTAATGATGTTGTGTACGTACTTTGTGTGAGTGTGGCTTAACTTGCATTATTACATTATCCATCAGTTGTAGGTTGCCCTTAGCAACTGGCATAAAGTTATCTCTGGCCCATTGCTAATTTTATATCTCTTTGTTGGGTCAGCTTTGCTGATTTCTCTGGTTCATGTTGTTGCTGGGTTATAACTCACAGCAGTTTAAAGCCATCAGCACCTTATAACTGTGACCATTGGGGTTGATAGCAGTAGAGCAATGAGACCTGGGTGCACGGGGTCATAACCAAGGTCACCGCTCTCCTGTTTGTCTTTTGTTCTTTAAGTATTCTCTTGATAATAACAGCTAGAGCAGATAAAGAACACAAATCTTTCCTATTTGGGGAAATTTATACATAGATACCAGTTCTTTAAAATTTGAATATCTTTCTACTGTGACCTTGAGCATTGATTTGGGATATGTGGGAAATGTTTTTTTAAAGCAGGATGTGAGGTCATATGTCCTTTCTTATGTAAGCTAAAAAAATGCACTAAGAAAATAGTGTACAGTCTAACTGGCACACACTAAGATACAGTTCTCTGTGCATCTTGGGAAATGGTTCTTGTTACTCAGGCTTCAATCAGCACTAGACTAGTAAAACTTGAATGAGAGTTTATTTCAGAGTTAGCCCTATGGTACAGAAACCAATTTTAGAAGCAACTGTTTATTTGTTTGACTAGATTTGAAGCTGAATGGGTATCTAGAGATGAAGCCAATGTATCTGTTTAGGAACAAATCTTCTTGATTTCTCATTCTCCTTGGTGACCCCTCCCAGGTTTATCTTTTCTTCAACTGTGCCATGAAATCATAGCATGTCTGAATTGAAAGGTCCCCTCTGACCCCACACACATATGATGGCCCTGTGGCCCTTGACTCTGGGTTATAGCTGTGCACTGGGTAGAACATTTGGTATGATATCAATGAGTTTTGAGCTTATAGTGCAATGGTCTGAGTCCCTAATAATAATGCCAATAATATTTTTGGTATTAGTAAAATTAGGGAAATGTAACAATTAACTCACCCTTGATGATAATGTCAATACATAACTCTAACTACTTCCAAATGCTGCAATCATTCTTTCTTGATGACATTAAACAAAGATTAAATTGGATTCTTCTATTGGGCAGGCTAATTTCTGGTTAAATGGAAGTGTTCTCTGCCAAAAACCCTTGGCATATATATGCGGAACAGTTTATCCATAGTGGCAATTAGACATCTTTACATATTAGCTATTAGCTCATTAGTATACTTTAGAAGTACACAGTAGGAATTTGTGTAATTAAATTGAAATCGTCTTTATTCCATGTTTGGCTTAACTAGCCAGTTTTTGAACTTACATTCAGTATATATCTTCCTCTACTAGGTCAAGCAAAAACTCTCTTTAAAGAATTTATGTTCCTTGCATCGCATTTTCCTGCTTTGACCCCCTATAGTAAAGCCTGAAGGTATGTTTCAGTTGCTTTATGAATAGTGTTTTGCATGTTTCCGCATAGATTTGCATGTTAAATTAAGGAAGTTTTAATTCCAAGGTTTGTGATACAGAATTCAATTAATAAGTTCAGGCAAATTATCCCAATTATATTCAAAACCAGTATTCAAAGTTGACATTGGAGACGCAAGTATTTTCTTTGCTTTGGTCTCGAACCATTTCAAACTTAAGTGAAAAACCAAAACAAAAAAAAAAAAAAAAAAAAAAAAAAAAAAAAAAAGAAAGAAAGAAAAGAAGAAAAAGAAAAAGAAAATGTTCTGCCCTGTTGTAACACAGAATTCTAACACTGTCTTGTATAGAGAGTTCAAGAGTTAATCTGGAAAACCATTTGCAGTGGTCTATGAGGCCCCATGAGATGTGCTTCTTCCCCCTTGATCTCTGCTGTGGAATGAATTCCACACATCTGCATTAAAGCACAGCCGCTGGTGCGACCGTCATTTGGAAACAGGCATTTTCAGAGGCAAATGAAGAGCAAGACCTGCTTCTGTACTGGCACGTGGAGCAAAGAGAAAGAGAGAGGGACGTCTGCCTCTGCCTAGAAAGGGGAGTAGGCACGTAGAGGAAGCACATCTCCCTGTGGCTAGACATAATCTCTCCCAAGAAACTGACTTGCGAGACTTCAACTCAGAGATAGAGGCTCCAGGTAGACAGCTGCAGTATCTGGAAAAGACAGCCAGGGAGACTGAATTGATCCTATCTTTTGTGGTATGGTTGTAGTTCAGACTAAACGAGAAACATGCATCTCTCTTTCACTCCTAGAGGGCACTTGTGTGTCTCTGGCTTTGTACAAAATGCAACTTCTCTGCCCTCTTCTTTCCCTGCAGTTATTTGGCACAGGCCATTTGATGACCACTTTTGGGTCTTTGCTGCTTTTCAGTTTTTCATAAAGCCACATGAGATCACCTTGTCAATCACTATAGCCTACGATACCTTGGCTTGGGCTTCCTGAACTGCTTTATGCTCCTTTGAACTTTAGTCTTTTATTTCGGTTGCATTAACCTTTATAGTAACAATCCCAGGGACCTCTCTATGCGTCTGCTGTCCATTCTTTTCTCCTCTGGTTAGTGGCGTTTCCCAGCTGTGTGCAATGGCAGCCTTGATGTACACTGGATAAATGAGCAGGACATTGGAAAGATCCATCCCAAGGCTCCATCTCGCGGCTGTTTCTCTCATGCATTAAGATTTTGTTCACTTTGCTCACAAAGCCACCAGTGCTTCTACAGCAAGCCTTACATGCCCATATAATATACAACCCCTTCCTGAATAATAAATCTTATGTGGTCTTTTGTACACAGGAACATAAACTTAGGTATGCAATCAAACATGTCCTAAGAAATCATTAAAAAATTAATTTAAAACAGACATGTGATGCCTTGTCTTTCTACTGAAGGTGGGCCCTACAAGTTCCCTTTCCTCATTGCAGGAAATTTCATCTAAGGACCCTCTCCTTGAGTCCTGAGAGTCTCTCACCTCCCAGGTTTCTAGTACATTCTAGAGGGTCCTCCATCCCAGACCTCCCGAGATTGCCTGTTTCCATTCTTAGTGTGGCCCTCAGGGCTTCAAACCTGCCCCTTCCTTCAATACCCATTCATTGCCATTTCACAGTCAAAAACTCTGATCCAGAATTGTTCCTGTCTAAAAGAACTCCAGGGACAAAAATGGACAAGAGACTGAGCTAAAGGAGGTTCAGTGACAGGCCACAATTGGAATCCAAGGGGAGGCTCCAAGGCCTGACACTATTACTGATGCTATGGTGTGCTTACAGACAGGAGCCTAGCATGGCTGTTCTCCAAGAGGCCCAACAAGCAGCTGAAAGTCAGATGCAAATACTTATATCCAACCAAAGGACAGAAGCTGAGGAACCCTCTGGTGGAATTAGGAACAGGCTGGAAAAAGCTGAGGAAGAGATCAAACCTCCAGGAAGACCAGAAGTCTCATCTAACCTGGACCTGCGAGATTTCTCAGACACTTAGCCACCAACCAGGCAGCATCCACCAGCTGCTATGAGGCTCCCGACACACATACAGCAGAGGACTGCCGGGTCTGGGCTCCGTGAGGGAAGAAGCACCTAACCCCTGAGAGACTTGAGTGGGGAAGTGACTTGGCGGTTAGGGGGTGGTAGGAACATCATCTTGGAGACAGGTGAGGGGGAATGGGATGAGGAACAGTCAGAGGGTGGACTGAGAGGGGAATAATGCCTGGACTTCAAAAAAGATTAACTAATAATTACTACTACTACCACTACTACTTACTACTACAAAGAAAGTTTTACAAAGGAAAAATACTTGATTTAACTATCTCTCTAAGAAAAGCCAGTCTCTGTGTCTAGAAATCCCCACTAAAACAGACATTTGGTATACATATAGTCTTGTCATCTATGAAAGAAGCCGGAGAGATCGATCAGTAAGACTTTGCTATGCAAGCATGAGGAACTGAGTGAGGATTCCCAGTATCCAAGTAAAAGTCAGGCTTGGTCACACATGCCTGAAACCCCAGCATAATGCAACAGAGAAGAAAGGATCCGGAGAGTTCACTGGGAAGCTAGCTTACACAAAATTGCTGATAATCCCAACTTTAGTGAACTGTTTTAAAGGAACAAGAGAATGAGAGATCAGATCACTCTTTGTAGTCCCCAGGTCTCTATTTGTTTAAACGAACACACACACACATACACACACACACACACACACACACACACACACACACTCACACACATACACGCACTCACATACAGACACACACACTCACACACACAGACACTCACACAGACACACACTCACACACACACACTCACACACATACACACACATGCTCACACACAAATGAAAATACAATATCCTTCTTCTTAAAACAAAGAGATAAAAAGCAAATGTACAGACCAATGAGATAGATATGCTTGATTGTCTAATCCATTGTGACCCCTAAAATGTACAAATTTGCAGCTCATTTGCTGAGAAAATTGTTTTGTCTCTGTAAGAGTAGAAACTGTAAAACCAGTAAAAACTTTGCAATACAAAGTATGCAATATTCTTTCTGAGGAGAGGTGTTGCAGGTTGCATCTGTTGGCATTATGAGGGAAGAGAGACAGGCATATTACAAAGGGTGAGTGTGTTCTGAAACAGGCATGCAGTGAAGTGTAAGCGTGTGACATGGTTAAGTACTGCAGACACAGGTGTCTGAATATTTGTTTAATTTCTGATCACTGTGCATTCACAAATGGTTATTTACTGACACCTGACATCCAGTTACATACTGTATCCAGACGTGTAACACACCAGTTTAAGAATCTTCTGTAACATGAGGAGGTACTGGGCTGGGAGCCGGCACTGGGAGATGAGAAATGCAAGTTGCCAGCTCAGTCCTCAGAGAATTTAGAGCTATATTGATATAGTCTCATAGGAACGATGCGGCGGTATGTTCTTCAGAGACACATCTTAGGCGAGGACACCACTCAAACACATTGTTTCCTGAAATTAAAGACAGAATATAAAGGAATGCTGTTCAGTTTGAAGAGAGAAAAGGAGAGCCTCACTCTCTGGACCTCTAAGTCATTGATAACTCTCACTCCATAGAGCATGAAAGAGCCAAATGATTTTTTTTCTTTTTTTCACTATTGTCAAGAAAAACACAAACACATTTAGCTTCAGGGCAGATGGGGAGTAGGTCAAGATCTCACTGTGATGTGCTCAATTTGTACATTCTTTTAAACGCTGACTTCTTGAACTCTATAGCACATCTAGAGGCTCAAAGATTAGGTCTCTTTATGTAATTCATTGTGACAGCCCCTAAGATCTTTACATGGTGAGCATCGTTGGAAAAGTATCCAGAGCAGTGCATGTTAATTTGGGATATCTCTCTGTTATACATCCCTGAGTATCAGATATTCACAGCATCACAATCACAGGCCTGCCATGTGGAAAGACTGCTAAGGCTAACGGAGGTTGGCAGTCATCCAGCCACCTTCCTGGGTCGCTAGCACTGACTGCAGTTATTCAGTGGCCTTTGTAACAAATTCAGCTCAGGAATCTTAGATGCTCTTGGCCTAGAAGAAAGTAAGAAGTATAGAGAACTAACTACACCATCATGAGTCCTGAAGTTCATACATCACAACCCAGGTGACAAGCCACAGCTCTAAGAAGTTTCATACCCTCTTCTGGCATTTGTGTGTACACTAGCATAACATATGTGGAGAAGAACACAAACACATAAGCAAATAGGGTTGAGAATCAAAGTGATGGCTCTGTGGTTCAGGACACCCATTTTTGTAGAGAACTACAGTGTGGTTTCCAGGGTCTATACGGGTCTCCAAACCATCTACAACACCAGTTGTGTAGTCCAATGCCCTCGTCTGATTCCCACTGTAATAGGCACACACATGGTGCACATACCTATTTATAGGCAAAATACTCTCGCAAATAAAATATATCTAAACGATGTAAGTCTTTAAAATGCACTTTTATTAATATGTTTTTGGTATCTAACCATATTATATTGTTTGTAGTTTAAGAGATAACCCATATTTACACTTAATCTCCATTTCTATAAAATATAATGCATAATAGTTCATTTAATTCATGATTCCTTTATTTAAATTTTTGTCATATCATAATCTGTTATGATTCGACTACACAAAAATAAGGGGAAAGCTCTCATGAATATATTAAAACAAACTAACTCTGGTGTTGAAGAACTTGTGGTATCTATTGTGTCTTGTATGCTCTCTCCCTCTTCTCTGCCTTCTGGGAGACAATCCTTGTGAAAACAACCACACACTGTACAAAAATTCTTCTGGTGTTTGACCTTCCTGATGGTCGAAAAATTCTTCCTATTGCTTCAGGATCATCTTCAAATTGTTCAAGAGGGATGCAATGGAGAGCTGGACCCTCATTTGTGTAGTAATAGTTTAACTCTTTGAAGACCAATATTCCTCACCATTTAATTTCTTTTCCTAGAAAGACAAAGCATTTCTCAAGTCGCTTGGCAGCTAATTCGCATTAGAATTTTTAAAGTTCAAACCATTGCATTTTCAATTAGATGTGTTAGAGTTTGTTGGTTCCCAACCTTTTCATAATGTAACATGTTGCCTTCCCTGTGAACCAATTTCTGCTGTATTTTGTCCAGCTCTGGAGCTTCGAGCTCTTGTTTTTCTTTCATACAATTTCCTGTATTTTATTGAGAAACTCCTTTCCTTCTCTGATGAGATAGGGATAAAATGGAATCTTTAAAACCCTTTCATCTTTTCAAGAGGTTTAACCAGGTTTAATTTAAAACATGTTTCCTACCTAATCAATTTGGCATTTACTACACTGTTCTGTTGGTATAACATCAAGCTAAAATAAAGTACAGAATATTTCATTCCCTGTGCCAGCTTCTTGCTTCTTGGTGGGTCAACAGCAGAACAGTGGGTTGAAGAGAGACCTTCCTTCTGCCTGTTCTCTGTTTCTCTCCTAAGATCGAACATTTGGATTTTCTTTCTACAAGGTTTAGTCAAAGAACAGAGCAAACAATAGACAACTCTTTATTTCATTTACTTCTTTAAAAATCCCTGGTCTTGCTGGGCTTCTTTGGCATAAACTGAAATGCATTCACAGTAAATTTCCTATTAGCTCACACTTTTTCTCTTAAAACTTCCTGTGCTCCGCTGATCTGTCTCCCATATAAGAGATCTTCTTTGAACCAAGATTTAGATCTGTTTGACTGTCACTTTTCTATCTCTAATTATATCAAGCAAATATCTATTGTTGGTATTGCATTACATCTTATCTGTTTATCTACAACCTATAGCAGATATTTAGTTTTTAGATGTGGTAGAACATTTTCGATTTAACAGCCATGGCATGGAAGATACTATGCCCATCTGTTAACTTAGTGTAGGAGTAAAACAATCAATGAATAACATATTTTATGTGAAATGTATCCATGTGAAATGTATACTGTTTGGCAGCATATAAAACACGTGTGCTATAATATAGAAAACAATAAAAAAATTTCCATTTAGCCACAAGACATTCTGAAGTAACAGAACATTGCTAGTAACATAGAACTTCCAAACATCTGCCAAGTTTACTTTTCTGGATATTATTAAAATCATCCTATTCTTCTAAGTTTCAAATTTATTGCATATGTTTTAAACACTTAACAATATAGAATTTCCTTCTTTGGGATTGAGACATATATGAATATAATTATATTGTTACTTGTAACCTCAGTTTTAAACTTCTTTTTAGCTTTTATGTACATTGGTGTCTACAAGCCAAAGTTTAATTTTTACTAGTGCATAAATGTTCTGTTTTACAGTATTACAAGTACATGTAAACATACATATACTTTACTTTTGATGGACACTTTGGCTATCTAGACTTTTGTGAAATGTACTGCACTGAGAAGCCAGAGAGTCGATGGAGCAGTTAAAGGCACTTGCTGTTCTTCCACAAGACTTGGGCTTGATCTTCAGCATTCACACAGAAGCTTACTACAGTTTTTAATTCCAGTTCCAGGGGGCTCAACAACCCTTTCTTGCCTCTGCACATACTAGACAACCATGTGGTGCACAGCCAAAAGATCCCTACACACTAGAAGAAAAAATGCAAAAATCCCCAAATGCTTTACTGAATTAAGGAATAGAGTGATTTCTAACATGTCCTTCTCCAAGGCACATAACCGAGTCTGTTTACTGGATATGAGAAATCCGCAAATGCCCAGTTTGAAACTGAGTGCAAACGGTTGTATCAATTATATAACCCAAGGACAGATGAAGAATCCTGCTAAGACACATTCTATCCAATGCTTATTGATTTACAAGTAATATTTTATTTTAAAATTAAGTTTGATTTACAATACTAAGGCATTGCACAACTTTCAATTTATTTCCCCATCTCATACATATGTTAAAAAATATAGATACTGTTTAGATTTTAAAGTCCCTGAATCCTTGCCAGGTGGAATATTTTATTTCCTATAATTAAGAACTAGGCCTACTTTGTCTTCTTGGACATTTTCTGCCCTAAATTTCCTTTGGGTTATTTGTCTTTTTTCTTAATGACTTGTCGGTATTAATGCTCTATATATTGTATGTGTGATAAATATGTTTCCCAGTTTGTCTTTTAACATTTTTATAGTTTGCTATTTACTTTTAAGTCTTTAATTTACCTGGAATTGATTTTTGTGAATATATGACTTATGGATCCAATTTCTTTTTTTATGAGTAACCAATTGTCTCTGGATAATTTATTAAAAAGTAAATTAAAAAACACATTCTTACCATTCTGTTCTATAATGGTCTGCATGGTCATAAATCAGGGTCTGATGAACACACAGTGCTGCTCAGAGCTCTCTCTTTTGTTCCTTTCAAATATTTGTTTAACACAGTGTCAGTACAATGTCTTAATGACTTAGCCTTGTGTTCACTCATGATTACTATCTCTTCTCTCTAGCTTTATTGTTTTTTCCCAGAAATATCCCATTTCCAAAAATAATTATCCTTTATAGTTTGGTCTCACGTGAGCGTTCTATTTTATATACCTACATTTTGTGCTTCCAAGGAATGAACTTGTGGCCTTTCACTTCGAAGACAAACACAGCCATGGACCTACTCTCTTCAAAAGCGCCCTGCAAATTACAAATCCATGTAGTTTTGACTGGCTCTATTGAACTTAGGGGAAATCCATCTTCTAAAAGTTTACACTGGAATGCCTATTTCTAAGCACTCTCATATTTTACATTATTAAAATGGATGATTCTGTTTTTCAAATATATGGTCTTCAATATTTTCGCCAAGTTTATGTTGATCACCACATTATTTTATTTTTAATTTTAATAATTAGTGAATAAGCTTCTCTAAAATCTCCTTGATTCATGAGTTGTTAAACATTTCATTTCTTTGCCTATATTACTAATATCTATTATTAAGACATTGTTTTATTTTTAGGACTTTACTAAAAGCAAGTAAATGAATGCATATTTACAGCATACTTTACTTCTAGAAACCTTCAGCCTGATTTCAGATCTAATGACTTTTGGAACATTGTCATTTGCTCTAGTCTTTAAGCTCAGTTTGTATTTCTTACTTATTGGTGTAGATTCACAGATCCTGAGTGCAGTGTGGAATTTTCCATTAGGTTTTTCATTCTTTGTTTTGTTTCTTGTTAATCCCTCCTCTTCACACAAGATTCACAACAGAAGAACCAATTTCCAGAATTTGCTAGAATTCTGCACCTATAAAGCACCTTCTGAGGCCCAATTCTCACATATCGCTTGTCTGGATCTTTCTTTGTGTGTTAGATAATGAATGAAGCATATATGTATATACTTCCATATGGAGATACAAATGCCATAATTATGGCATACTTATTTATATATACTTAAGTATTGTTAGAGACTGAATATGTATCTACACATATAACATACTCTGTGTATTTGCACATGAACATTATACACACAAAAATGCATTACATATACATTAGTACAACTTCCATATAATGTGGAGATAATTAATTCTATATACATACGTATACATAGAGGTATACATATATATACCTAAAATTTGAATTTCTAATTTTGATCACTTTAATAAAAAACATTGAGAATGTTTATTATGCTATCAAATGCATACTTCAAATTCACATTTATAAAGTTCCTATATCCTCATTTTAAAATCCAAAATTTCAATTAATAATTTCCAACTAAGAAGCCTTGGTTACTTGATCCTTAGATGAACAGCCACCATTACAGTGCCTGATAGGACAGATGACATCCTAAATTTGGCATTGCTAAGTATGATTTACATAATTTTTTAAGAACCTTAGTTTATGTTTGTATAGCAAAGCCATCTATGTTTGATACCTTGATGCCATGGCCTAGCCTTTCTGTTAAGTAAGCTGTTGTTATCTCTACTAAAAAGCAAAGACTTGCTGGAATGGCAAGGTTCTGGAGTCTCTACTATTCATTTAGTACATATTTCATTTACCTGACTGCACCTATATGTCCTTTATAGAAACAATTGATTCTCTTATTGAATATACCACTTACAGTCCTCAAGATAGCTTGACTATAACATTTACTTGTGAAGTAGATTTGTTTTTAACATGGTGCATTGCTCTCCAACCTATCAGCTTCTTCTCGCACACACATCCCCAATATGGAGCCACCTTTTCTTCTCTTGTGCAGCTTCAAAGAGGACAGTTTGATCACTAGCCTATTAGATACATATGCACATCAAAAATAGACAAGAGTTTCTAAAAAAGAAGAAAACATGTTCATATGGTCCAAGGGGAAAGTTCATTCACTCAAAGACAATATACTATACATATGTTATTTATACATCATCATTATAACTGCTCTTCAATGAAAAACATCTTGTTACCATAGCAACGACCACGTTGCATGCTATCTTGGAGACTACTACATCATTGTACTAGACACAGAGCACCCGCATCCTTAAGTCATTTCAACATCTGTAATTTTTAACAGAGTTTAAAGAAAAATAATACCTATGTGTTAGTTTCCTCCGTTATTATTGTTTTTATCTTACAGCCACTTGGTTCTACACAGAGAATATTTTTTTTTAATTTTAACCCATAAAGGAGTAGAGGCAACTTTTATCTCACTCATTAGAAAACTAGAAAGACAACAGAACAGTTAAAATAAGAATTATGATCAGGCAGTCCCAGCTGTATTGCATCTATTTGGTTTTGCACTGGGGAGTTCACATTCTGTCAGACTTGTGACATCTTATTGAGCTCCCATGTGCTGCTGATCATGTATGTTTTCATGCATCAGTGTGGAATTGAGACATACTTATGATGTCTTGGCTCAGTCCTTATTTTCTGATAATTGTCTTCAAGTCTCCAGGATTGCATGTACTGTTAAACATTTACTTAAAAAATAATACATCATGATAAAAAAAGCCACACATCAAAATGCCTACGAAATTCTATTTTTGTCAAATTAGCCATCTTCGTAGCTATAAGTAGGTAATTCTCTCCATAATAGAAGTGAATATTAGCAAAATGTTTATATATATATATATATATATATATATATATATATATATATATATATATATATATATATATATGTTAAACTCTGTTACTAGTAATTACCTGTTCTAACTTTCAATTGGTTGATGTCATGGGTACTCTTATGCTATATTATCCATAAGGAAACTGGAATTTTATAGATAAATACTGTCTCCAAGATTTGATGGACACTACACAACAGATATGGATCTCGGATTCATAAGAATCAGGGCACAGAACACAAGTCCTTCGCTCAATGCTGTACTAAATGCTTCTGTAGATTAACGGCAAGACCGAAGAAGGAAAGATCACTTTCTGCTTGTCTGACATGCTTAATGCCAATTTATTGATGTGTCTTAAAAGTTCTGATGGTATCAGAAAACTACCGTAAAATCACAATGCAATGATAAATTGAACTATTTGTAAACTAAACTTCAGTCAGTCAAAACATCCTTGATTCTTCTAGCGGAATGAGGGGTCCTGAGGACTAGACCTAAGACATCATTCTCATGTAAGAACTGCCCTACTGAGCTGTATTCCCAAGACCCATCTGCCAGTTTTTAAAACAATTTGTTTCATGACAGGATCTCACCAAACTGCCTAGATTGACCTTAAACTCACTTCAACATCCAAGCAGGCCTTTAGCTTTAGATCATGCCCCTTCGGCCTCCTGAGGACCTTCCATTACTGGACCATACAGATCAACCTAACTGAATGTCTCTGATTCTGCTCGACACATTCACTTGGAATTTTCTCCTTCCCTGTAACTCTACATACTGGTGTGGCCAACCTTAGTAATTATGATAATGATCACATACTACATGTTAGGAAAATTCCTAGGTCTTGAGCCTAAGCATTCTTTGTTTCTCTCACCGAAGGAGTAAAAATTTCTGACAGGTAGAAATGACTTCAGCTTGCAAGCCAACATAATAGGACCTTAAGTTTCTTTTTATTACCTCATCAGAACCAAGGGACCCCAAATCTTCATGACATTTTGGGTTAGAAAACAGTAAAATGTGTAATGCATAACCTCTCTTATCTGTGCTGTCTTTTGAAACTGCAGTTGAAAACAATGTGAGCGGGGCTTGTACCCAAATGCTGATACAGGGGGTTGATACTCAAGAAAGGAATGGTTGACTAAATCTCACCCATAGAGCTTGTGCGTGCAGTGCCTTCACAAAAGTGGTTCAAATCTAGAGTTGCGTGGCAGTAATACAGCTCGGTGGGTAAGAAGGCCTGTCATGGAGTCTGATCAGACTCAGTGGAACAATAGAACTGGTTCCCACAGACAGTCCGCTGAGCTCTCCTCATATGTCATGGATGTGTCATGCCAGTCCGTGCATCTGAAGTTCTTTCTGTTCTTTTGCATGTATAATCCTGACATTTCTAATCATATCACTTTATGTTCAGAGTCTTCACTCAGACTCACATGTTTTCTAGTTTGAAACTCCATAAATCACATCATGATTGTTACATTTGAGTTTGTTTATTTCTTTATTATTAATACTTTAAAATAGCAAGCATTTGCTTCATAAACTTATGCCTAATCAAGTCTAAAATTCTTCCAGGAATCAATTATATAATTTTGAAGATTTGCTCATTTTTATTTTATGTGCATACGTGTTTTGCCTGCATGTTTGTGTATACGTGTTTATGTATGTACAATGTGAGTGCCTGGTATTTGCAGAGGCAGAAGAAAGTGCTGAATCCCTTGGCTCTGGAGATTCAGAAGGTTCTGAGCTGGTCAATGTTCAAATCCAGTCTTCCTACACAACTAAAGGCCACGTGACTAGAGGGCAGTGGTGAATGCATGCGTCATGTGCATAAGAATCCAAATGAGAGTGAGGCCCATAGTGGAGGTTATCACGTGGAAACTTCTCCAAAGATTATAATTAAGCAAAACTTTCCCTCAGTCTCTTACGAAACCTGCTCATTGCTTCAGGAAGTCACTGATTTTCCTGCTATTGAGTCAAAGCATACAAGGCTAAACAGATGGCTTAATGTCACAAAGTTATTGGCTCATATAACTAGATTTTTATCACTGGGATGCAGAGGAAAACAGAAAGCCATGAATAACAAATAGAAGCAAACTGGTATACATCAGATCAAGCTGTTTTCCGATATTAAAAAGTAGGAGAAGGCATTCAGGAGAAAGCTTTGTACCTGCCATGGAATCTTTCCGGGATCAATGGGACGCTTGCAGTGCGGGCACGATGATACTCAACAGGTCTGCCCGCCTCCGTGCACACTTCCTACACTATGCAGTATAGGACTATTTTGACTGTGTCAATAGTTTTAGAAAATGCTTTCTAAACTCATTCATAGTCGGGGGACAAAACACCCTTTCCTGCTACACAGAACATTTCCATCCTATAGAACTTTATTAAAAATTTGATAAGAGTGACTGAAGTTACACAGAAATAAAACAAAATTGACCATGTGTACTCATTTTTTGGTTATTTACTTTTAAGATATTAACAGAACATTTTTAAAAAAACATGTGGACATCACTGATTACTGCCCTATTCATAGATTTTGTAAGCGGTGCCCACAGGACAATGTTCGAATAGAATAGTATGTCTTCTTTGATGTCAACAAGGACAACAGACTTTTCAAGGTCCACAACAAAACCCCAAAATGTATCCATTATCTTTTACACACCCTTCCTTTTCTGTGTCTCTTCTCCATCCCAATTTCTTTTCTGTACACACTTTAAATTGTTTGAGGTGGATGGATAATGAGATTAACTTACATGTGGTACATGGTGTTTTCTGTTCTTATCAAATTCTCACTTTTCTTCGCCTTTATAAGTATGTGATTCTTGCATGTGCCAAAAGCAGGATAAACTCTGGAGCAGCAGCAATAGACGAAGCGCTGTTCCCAAATAGGTGCATTTATTTGCTTTTAAAAATCACAAGTTCTCAGTGTATCGCACCCCAGTTCCCCCCCCAACAGGGAGATAGTAATCATTGAGTATATTTTTGTCTTTGCTTTCACAGTAAGATATTTTAAACCGAGATAATTGGATTGGTTATATTAAATTATCCAACGATTAAATTCTAATCCTTAGTATGATACACTGCTTCATTTTCACACAATCGACGAGACCAGGCTTTCTCTACCCATGTTCCTGATGACCATCTTGCTTAGACGCCAAGTGAGAGTTCTTACCATCACTGTTTTGGGAAACACAATCCCTAATCCTTGATCTTTCCCCATTCTTTCAGGTTAGGTTACAGTTAAACAAATGAATCAGACACAGAAGTAAGAGAAGCATGGTGAACGAAAGGAAGAAAGTGGTCCTTCTCGTAAGGAACAGTAAGCAAAAGCCTTCAGAAGTCTCTCCTCCGCTGTCTGCCTTTTGCTGCTGGGCTCGCATGAGTAGTGGAAACAGATGCTTTCGTAGCTACATTTTTTGGCTTGGGATAAAGGGAACAAAGACTCACAAAGTCATGCTGTTTTGCAAACTGACATACACACTTCATCTTTCCAAAATATTTCTGGATTGAAAAAAAAAAAAAAAAGCTAATTGCCCGGGCTTGACGGAGCTGCGGCTACCACTGATCTTACAGAGAAAGTCAGAAAGCAACCAGGAGATCAGAGTGTTGCTCAGAGATTCAAGTCTGTTTCCTCTTGGCTGCTCTGTGAAAGCCATGTGTGTGTGTGTGTGTGTGTGTGTGTGTGTGTGTGAGAGAGAGAGAGAGAGAGAGAGAGAGAGAGAGAGAGAGAGAATTTTAAATCTTTATGTCAGACTTTTCTTTGTCAAAAGAACTGTGCACACCCTACAGAGTACATATTGCTCTCACTAAAGACCCAACAGAAAGAAGTTTGAGGGATGTGTTTATTTTGGTTCACGGTTTGAGGGGACTAGAACTCCTCAGGACAGGAGTGGCATTCGAGTAAGCCTGTGAGGTAGCTGAAACTGGGAGGAGAGAGAGAGGCTGGCTTTTCATTTCGCACAGTCTGGCATGTTATCCAAGAAAGGCTGCCACCCACACTGAGACGGCTTCTTCCCTTCTCACCTAAATTCTTCTGGAAACATCTCCATAGACTCAGTATAAAAAGGAGAAAACCTGGGACTGGAGTGATGGCTCAGTGGTGAAGAGAACTGATTGTTCCTCCAGGGGTCCTGAGATCAATTCTCAGTAACAACATGGTTGTTCACAACTGTCTGTATTGGGATCTGATGCCCTCTTCTGGTGTGTCTGAAGACAGCTACAGTGTGCTCACATACACTGTACGTAACAAGGAGAAACCTTGTTTTGATAATTAGCGTGTTTTGTGTTTTGGTGCCTATCATTCAGTGTCAGTTTTCCTTACCCTCAGCCAGGTCATTATTGTAGCACGTGGCTCTGGCTGCTTTTCTCAAGCTGAGGCTGGATCCCAATGTTTGTGGATGACTTGATCTCAGAGACTACCTTAATTAATTACACTACCTCTGTGGCAGATAAACCTTTCTGTTAAATATAGGGTGGATATCAGAAGAGATAGGATTGGCTGATAGCTGCTGTATATTCAATCAGTTACCCATTCATGACAGCAATTAAATGTTATTTGAATGTGTAAATATTACCAAACAAGACCCATCAGACCTTAAAGCTCCAGGATAGGATCTGATGAAAAAAACGAGAAGAGTCACAGAGTGTCCCAGGACACTTATACTCAGATTTCCCACCTCTGCCTGTCCTTGCTCACCAAAGATACATCAGGGAATGCCAGGGCAACAGAAGGCTGCATTTTATCTAAGAGTTTCAGCTACATGAAGTGGGGACACTTGTTCCCAATCCCTTGCTACCTGCCAGATTAGGGTTCCAGGATAAAGCAGTAGAAGCTGATGACTTCTGTTAAAAAGACCTTTGTCCTTCTAGCACATGATTCGTGGATGCTGACAGACACTGAAAATGAAATACACCAAGTGCTTCATTGTACTGGTGTCAGGTCATAGCGACCAGGTCTTGGTGTTCTGAGAGGACTTAACAGGAACCTGAAGTGGAATTGGGCTGGAAAGACAAGGGGCAGACTTTGGGTACCAGGCTTGCTCCCTCTGCATGACACCAGGTTAAGGCTTATTTATGACTGTTACGCAGATGCATGATGCGTGAGGATGCTTTTTGCTGTTGTTTCTGTTGTTTTGTGCCATTTGACTTGGTTATTTATGGTTTCTGTTATGAACATAAAAGTCCTGAAAACCGATTCCATTTCCCCAGCGTCCTCACACCTTGTTGGCTCACAAGCTGCAATTTCACACTTTGGGGCACACAACTTCTGGAGTAGATAAGTGGGAAGGAAACCGTGGGGAGAGACCCATCTGGAGCAAAGTTAAGGTGACAGGGATAACGGGATTTTACGTGAGAAAGGGAAGACAACCTGAACAAGACAGAATCGTGGGCAAGACCATTTCAGAAGCTTAAGGAAGGCTCTCTGAAAGATGGATTCTTAGGATGTCTAATCAGTGGCAATATTTTAACAACTTCAATAAAAACATCAAACTTGATTCTCTCCTTTAATTTCAAGTGTGACAAACGTTTGAATGAAGAGCTTAGAGTTCAGCCTTGCATCCTGCCCTGTTTGCAGAGATACCATTAAAGACAGCAGAACTCACATCCTGCCTTCCAAGGCAGCTCAATCATATGCAGAAAGCCGTGTTCTAGGGATGTGGGGAGGCTTTGCATGACACAAGTGCTTGGCGAACTTTCTCTGAATTCCTGTTTTATTAAAAGTGGATTAAAATACAGCATTTTTATTAATCAGAAGAAATAAATGATCTGGATATCACTAAATTATAGGTCATCACAATCTTGGGGGGATTTGTAATTAGATAAAACTATCATAGAAACAAATGACTCCAGCAAGCTATGGGACAGTACGCATTTCATTAGTCTTCCCTAAAATACACGCAAGGGAAACAGTGTCACATCGAGTCACTCTGGACCTGCAGTTCCCATCCTCAGACCAAAGAAATGCATAAGTAAAGCTCAATTCAGGTTAAAATCAGTTTCTGGGAAAAGTATTTGAGTTCAGTTTTCTTCTTATATGTATTTAAAAATTTATCATATTTCATGATTATTATTCATGAGCAAGCTTAAGCACCTCACTAATAAAAGTAACGGCATGACGTAGGACGCATTTAAACTTGCTTAGGTAAAAGGGGTGACCACTAGGGTCCTTTGGAGTAACAGCAAGTGCCCAATTGTGCATGTGCTTGTTAAATATCCAAAACAATTTTTTTTAATTTGGCTAATTAGTGACCTTGGTTTGATAGGCAATTACTTTGGTTATGAGAGTCCTGTGATTCCTGTATTACCCTTTTTAAAAAGAAAATAATGTGCTATAAGGATCATTAAGAGAAAGTTTGTTCAGAGAGCAAAGCAGGGAACAAATGTAAAGACATCATTTTCCCGAGAAGTGTGCCGCAGCAGAGGTTTTCCTGGAACGCTGTGGGTAATAAGCCCCTCTGCCCACCTTTCACCTCTGACAGTTTCTCTTCAAAGCCTGTCAAGCCAGATGGCCATAAATATTATCTTTATTGAATCACAAACCTTGGTGCTTTCTTTCAAATATGTAAGTATTAAAACTTCAACATCTGAGAAAACTATATAACGTCAATCTCTAAGGGACAATGTCCACTCCTCCAGTCTTTCATATTGGAGCCAACGCTGCCTAGAATGTGTGGAGAGGGGCTTTTGTTGTTGGGTTTGGAAGAACACACCCAGCAATGGAAAGACACGAAGACCAATGGTGGCAACAAGAAGTGTTAAGTCATGAGAACAGAAGTCACTGAATTCCCTGCTGAGTTCCTAGGATGTCCTTAAAGTGTGTGGCCAGTTCTTTAGAGGACCTGAACCCCAGCTTTGTCACTGTTCTTGTTAAGACAGCGTGACCCTCATTTTCAGGGAATTGATAGCAATAGAGACAAACAATTGAAGCTTTTCAACTAGCATGATGCCCACCTGTGGATACCCAGACACTGGGAAGAATCCAAACATCTGACAGCAGATCCTTGTATGAACCATCATGAAACTCCCCAGATTTTCAAAATGCAGCAGTCTAGCACTGTTCCCTCAAAATACAGAATTAAGAGAAAACAAACATCTTCATTCACTTGCCTCTAACACCAAGATTTATGGCCTGAGGCCGGAAGATATCTGTGTTTGAGGCCAGACTAGGCCAGTTTGAGGTATATAAAAGAAGCCATGGAAGAAAAGTTGTGTGGGTTTTTTTTTTTATATGTTGGATATTTAGTTGACGTTATGCTATTATTAAGTAAGGTATATTAAAACTGGTAGGGTAGTCATAATAGTTGTGATATTTATCTGCTTATTGTCATTTGGAAAATTTGTCAGGTATTGTGAGTGTGTAAGATAATCCAGAAGAAATTCTTCTTGGACTGAGGTAGAGGATCGCTGTGGAAGAGTTAGGAGGATTGAAGAAGCTGAAAGGAATGGCAACCCCATAGGAAGACCAACAGGTATCAACTAATCTGGAACTCTGGGAGCTCCAAAAGACCAAACCACCAACCAAAGATCACTCACGGGCTTGAGTTCCCTGGCACATGTGTAGCAGAGGATTGCCTTGTCTGGTCTCATGGGGAAAGGATGTACATAATCCTGTAAAGACTTAGTGCCCTGAAAAGGGTATGTGTGGTGTAGTTGAGGTGAAGGTGGGGTAGGGTAACTGGGGTGGTGGGGGCGTACCCTCTCAGAGGCAAGAAGAAGAGGGTGGGGTGATGAACCCTTGGAGGAAGACTGGAAACATTTGGGATATAAATAAATAAAACAATTTTAAAATTAAAGTAAACTTAAAAAATTCTTCAAGTAGAGAGGTATGTGGAGTGTGCCTGGATTATGAATGATAAACACTTGCCAATAGTGATTTTTCCCCCTCTTTCTAGAAAGACAAGTGATTTAAAAACAACAGACACTCCAGTTAAATGCCATACAACGACACTGCCATGATTGCTACATCTAGTTTTTAAGGGGTAGTTGGGAAGCCATCATACAATAAAGACAAAGAGCGACATTATGAGTATTTATGCCAAAGACTTTCCATCTGCAATTAATTTCTGCCACTGCTGTGATGGCGCTAGTGAGAGTCCTGTCTTTGCTCTTCTCTCAACCCGGCACAGGGGCGTTAAAATAAAACCGTGGCATTCTCCATGGGTTCCCCACTGAATCTTACATATTTGGCTGCACATTTGCCGTGTGAAACACGAGAGTTGTACTGGAGAGGGCCAGTTCCCCCTTCTATTGTACAGAATTTGTTCCAACTTGTCTCTATGCATCTGTCTGTATTGTAGACGAAAGCTGGTTCTTTCATGAACTCCCATAAGGCATTTCTGCAAAGAGCAACACTCATTTAACAAGTGCACTCTGCCATGCAGGCGGGACCTGCCAGGAGCAACAGCATGCCTAGAACGGAAATGTTGTTTAATGAATATTTATTGATTATGAATATTCATTAAATTAACATCTTTATGGCCAGCCTCGGGCTTTGTAACTTATGTGGCAGTAAAGTGGTTAAGTAAAGTTTTCAAACCAGTCTGGAAGCTCTTTGAGTTTCAGAGAAGAGAGAGAGATTACCCAGGGCGAGCTTTCTTCTGGGACAGAGGAGGCTCCCAGATGTTTAATGTGGTCAGTTAAGGCTTGGCATCAAAACTGCTGGCATTGGGTGGGGGTTCAGAATCAAGTGACCCAATTCCCTTTTCCCACCCCATCTTTTCTATGATGCAATCACTTCAGCAGGGTGCCTGGAATCATGTGCCCTCTGTATTGTCCATCATCTCCATCTTTATACTAAATTTATTACTCCTGTCTGTACCCATTTGGCATGGGTTACTGAGCTGGCATCTCCAGGATCCTTTGAAGGTAGACAGGCTTGCCCTCCTTCAACCCATTTAGGAGAATATTGTCTTTCTAAGTCACACTTCACTCAGGCAATCTTCCTGCTTAAAATTCATTGAAGATTTTGCTCTGCTTTTCATGACAATTAGAGGTCCTCAAGGTAGACCTGCTGCCTTCCTAGCTTCATGTCTCACTACCTACTACTCTGATTCTGGTTGCCAGCCTCAGTGTAACCTGCTCTTGATACCTCCTGTCAATAAGGTATGAGAGTGGGTCTCATTCTGAGCCCTACAATCTAATGTTAATCCTGCAGAATTCCAATACTTTCCTTATTACCTATGCCTTCCTCCCCTTCCATGCCCCAATGTCTTCTCCAGACTTCGGGGAACTTGCTCCTTCTGAACACTTCATCCCAACCAGCACTCCTGTCCTCTGATATACCACTATGCAATCAAATTCCCTTGTATGTTGTTCTCACAAACTCCAGAGTCTGTGAAATCTGGGAAATGTGCACATTATCCATTAGTGCAGTGTCAGCACCAGTTTGGTGCTCAGACACATAGTAGGTGTAAATGAAGCAGGAATAGTGGTGGAGGTGAGTTGATCAGCACTCAGTTCTACCAGAAGCCTTAGCTGAAGAGTTCATGTCACCAGATATTGTGGAGGGCAGTCCCCAGAGACTATAAGAAGTATCAATTAAAAATAACGCCCATGGAGAAAATAATTAAAGTGAGAAACTGATAGAAAAATATTATCATAACCATTACAAGGCAAATTCAACCCAAAATTTGATTTCCATTTGAATATCATCAGACATTGTTTGAAATATTAACTTACAGATTCAGTGGCTTCTCTGAATATAGGAGATTGGTTGCTGATACCAACAGCTATGTGTAATGAAAATGAGGTAGAGTAATTTTCAAGAGAATGGGTTCACAGAAAATATTAGAAGATACATGGCAGACATCATTTTTTAAAAAGTCTGGAATTAGAGCCACTGACTATAATTCAATGTATGTCTTACCTGACCCTTCAACATTTCTAGACAGATTCTCCCTCTTCAGTTCATATGGTGACCCTTAGACCATGGCAGCCACTCTATATGCGTTATGTATAACAGCAGTGCCAAAAAGATGCTGTTCTCTTCTCTTTGATTTCCAGGAAAAGTATTACTTTCCCAGTATAGAAATAAGTAAAAAATGTACGAAGAAGCTTATTTCAGAGAGCTAAGGAAGTTGTTTTACTTTTGCAGTTTATTGTAAGCTGAGAAACAAACCCAAAAGATATAAGTCCCAAGAGAAACGGTGCCTAGTTAATAATATTAGTCACCAGTAGATATTCCGTTGAGACTACTAACTTGGACATAGAGATTTCTTTTATTTGTCTTCACTTGAGACACTTTCCAATTTCAATAATACATCATTTATCATCACTCAGCTGCAGATGATATCACTGAGTGTTTTCTCTGTTTGTTTTGCAACAACACTAGTGAGGCGTGTTAGGGTTCTCCGAGGAAACTGAACTAACTGTCTGTTGGTCTGTCTCCTTGGTTCTCTCCCTCTCCCTTCCCCCCTTTCTTTCTCTGACTATCTCTATAATCTACTTATAGTCAACTTATACCTATTATCTCTGTTTGTCCGTCTTTTTCATCTGTCATATGCAAAGTGGGTTGTGATAAGCTACTGACTCACACCGAGGTTAAGAAGCCTCCTGATCTTATCTGGCTATAAAGCTAAAAAACTAAGAATCCAGATGTTCTTATTTTAAATCAGACATGTAGATTATAGTCTGAGGTTTAATTTCTGAGAATGTCAAATGCTACAAGCCTGCAGATTGTTCCTTCATGTTGACATTCCAGCCGTTTCTACCACAGTTTCTGTTCTACGTGTGTCACCCACAAAGCAACGACCGTCTCCTCTCCCGGGTCACTATCTAATTCTAGTACTTTCCCAGAAACAGTGCTGCACTGGCTCTGTGGTCATCCCATTGCCCAATCAAGTTGAATATAAAATCAGTCATCATAAAAGGTTATCTCTGATTTGATTCTAGAAACAAACACAAGTGCCTTCTCATCACTAAGGCCTTGTGCTCTTTATGTTCAACGTGATTCATTCCACTGTTTTGTTTTCTAGCTGTGTTTGCCTTTTCCTCTGTGACTGATTTCTTGGATATTGCCCACGCCCTGTTTTCAAGTAACCAGTAGATTTGAATGTGGGGACTAGTTCTAATATACAGACCAAAACTGATGTGTAGTGTCTTAGACATTTTGCTTTTTGTTGTCCGCATTTCTTTTACAACTTCAGCTGGAGCTGTAACCAGTGGATGCTGAAGGTTTCCGGTTTGGGCTCTTTCAGGGTTGGGAGAGATCCCTTCTCAATGAGGCCCACACTGTCATCAGACTAGGACTTCTTCGTGATTGAGCTTTTGCTTGCGTGGCGATTTCTGTGCTCCCTGTTCCTGCAGAGGACCCATTCATCATGTATGGGGTCTGCCTATGCGCTGTAGTGGAACGTGCTGTTAGTCCGCCCGGAGCTGGATCTTGCACTGCTGTGTGCACTATCTCCCTTCTTCCTTCATTAATTCTGCAGTTTTCTGTCTCCCTGCACATGGCAAAACAAGGCCTTGGTGACCAGCCTTTCTGCACTAACCTCTGTAAAATCAAACCCTTGCAGCGTTACTAAACCAAAGGCTGCAGACGTCAGAAATGCCATGTGAACTACATCAGAGACGTCGGTCCTCTGTGTACATGTCAATCTGCTTCTGCTTCAGGCTCCCTTGGGCAAGCCTGACCCCATTTGCTGTTGTTTCCCTGTGGAGATGGGCCTCACTGTTTAATGTTTAACAAATGCTCTGCCACACAGGGGTCCAGCTGCAGCTTTTTTCCTAATCAGAGTGATGTCATACCCCACTCCCCAAGCTGCCTTGCCTTTAGGGGATGTTCTGCTCATGTGTGTAAGCTTCTGCTAGCTCTGCTCGCTCTCTGCTGATGGGGTCTGGGGTATATGAGTTGTCATGGTTTTCTGTATATAAAGAGCTCTCATGAAAAGCGGAAAGAGATATTGTTTGGTGTGTCCAGAAGTTGGAAGCAGGGACAAGAGAGAAAGCTTACAGAAAGCAGATTTAAATCCAACATAAGGAAAAGAAAAGATAACAAACCATTTTCATTTAATGATAAGGTAGACCTCAGGAGTTGGCTTTTCCTGAGGCTGACCAGAAGGAAGGATGAGAAGTACAGACAGGAGGGAAAGGGCTACTATGTTGGTAGTCAGAGTGGACTAGACTGCTTCCAAGTAGAAATGCACTGTAATGAATTTAATCTTAGCCCATCTTCCATCTTTCTACCTCTCTACTGTTCTGACCCCTTTGCCTCTTCTTCTCTCCCTTTTTCCTTCTTCTTTCCTTTCTTCCCTCTTCTAAGTTTTAATTGGTTTTAGTTGAAACTCAGTTATATTCCTGATCAACAGAAAAAAATCAGGGTTGAAATTCAACCTGCTCACTCCGCATCTTTTTTCTCTTTAAGTAAGTCAAAACATATAAACTTATCATGTGCATGATCTTATGGGGCTATTTCTCTTTCAAGCCTTTTTTTTTTCTCTGACGCTTACTACGAACAGCTTGTTGAAGAATACACATCCTTCTTTGAACTCCGGGCTGTCAAACATCTTCCACAGCAGCAGAGCTGAAGTTTAGACGTTGCCTTTCACCACATTGGCTCTGCTGAAAGCGAGAGCTGTTACCTTTAAGATTCTCCATGGCTGAGAAACACTTGCCCGCAAGTGTGCAAGTCTAGCTGTGTTTCCTCATAGAAATTCAGATGAGTAGCTGATCTTTTAAGCCTTCCATTACAGAACTCCCACAAAACCTGCTTACTGAAGAGCTCTATTTTAGAAGTTGGCTTTCTACCAAATTGGTGGAAATTCAAAAAGAAAAATGAAAAAAAAGAGGAAGAAAACACACACACACACACACACACACACACACCGGCTTCAGTTCCTGTTTTTTTTTTTTTTTTTTTTTTTTTTTTTTTTTTTTTTTTTTTTTTTTCTTGCTGATGTACTTTGCCTTTTTAGGGCTCAGACTCCACATCTTAATTTGTGCCACTTAATTCTGATCACAAAGCTTGTTGTTGGCTTCCTCAGAATGACTTGCTAGTCCCCAGTATTTGAACACAGAGCTGTTAGTATCAAAACATCTGTGTAATTTCTATGAGAAAAGTCTATTGCCCCGGGTGGGGCTTTACTTGTGGGACAAACAGTTCAGCAGTAGTGATCAGGCAATGTCAACTGATTGAACAAAGATATGAAGATCCTGTGTGTGTGTGTGTGTGTGTGTGTGTGTCTGTCTGTCTGTCTCTCTCTCTCTCTCTGTGTGTGTGTGTGTATTTCTGAAAAACACTAAATTCATGTTCTTCACCAAACACACTTTATGGATTCCTAGGACCAAACAACGTTGAAAAGATGGTCTGGAACTAAGTTTGAGAAGTAGAACATGAAGCTACAGCTCTCTTGTCTGCATCCCACAGCATCAAACACCAGCTTTTAACATGTGCCCAACAACTGGGCTTCTAGTGTTCTGAAAATACTTTTACTGGGTTAAATTGCTTGATAGTAATGTGATATGTCTATATTGGGGGTGGGTATAAAAGTCACAGCTGGTGGCATATATGCACGTGTTGTTCTTTTAAAAATTTGTGTATATGCAGGCATGTTCATGGGTGTGAGTGTGCATGTCCTAGTGCCCATGTGCAGGTCACAGGGTAATCTCAGGTATGAGAAAAGGTCTCTTCTTATCTCCTGCAATACCAGGTGAAGTGGTCTGGATAGTTTTGGATGCTTCTGGGTACTCATTTGATTGCCCCTCGTCTTGAAGAATCAATTCTGGTATTACAGACACGTGCTCCTGAGCTGGCATTTTATGGCTCCTGAGTATTGAACTCGGGTCTTCGTGTTTTCACAGGAAGAATTTCGCCTACTTACTATTCTACAAATTTCTGTATCGCATTTTCATTGGAACCTCTTAGACATCTTGTCTGAAACTGGATGAATTTCTCTAATGCACCTCTTTTCCTGACCTCTTTATCACAAAAAAAAAATGGAACTTGTGATGCTTTCAAATTTTTATGGAAACTTTTATTCATGACTCTTAATATTAAGTGTCTGGCTATATATATTCAAGAGAGGTTTGGCTGCTTGTTTTTTCAGATAGGTCTTGCCAACTAACCCTGGTTAACCTGCACCACCTTATGTGGAAAGCTGGTTTGCCTCAAACTTTTATGACTCTTCCTGACTTTGGCCCTGGAGTCATGTTATTACAGAGATACACCATTATTTTCAGCCATGTGATTATTTTTTTACATCATAAAGTCTGTAACAATAGTGCCTGGAACACAGTAGGTTGTTAACAAAAACTGAATTCGTAACCAAAGCTGCAAGTCACTTTATGATCTTCAGTTTTTATCAACTTCTTATATTTGCAGGATGCAGTGTGATGTTTGTATGCATGTGTGCATTACATGTTTAGACAGACACGTTCACTGTTCCTGCATTCATTTTTTTTTTTCTGAGTGGCGATAGCATTCACAGACTTGGAGATATGTAGATGTATACCAGACAACCTAGTTAAACAGTCATTCATTGTATGTAAAACAGCCTATCAGAGTTTATTATCTTCCTGTAAATTTCATCATTTCAGCCATTTATTAATACACTATAAATTTTATTTGTAACTCAAGCTTATTTTAAAACACATGTTGTAACTTCTTGAACTGTGCACTTTAACTAAAACACATTGATTGCTAACAATCTTTAATGTGGTAATCCATTCCTAAGATTCAAATAATACCTCCAAAAACATCAGTAGTTGCAAGCCTAGTTATCTACTTATATGGTCCTAAAAAGAAAAGCCAACAGTCCCAACTCTAATGGGGGCATTTTTTAACTTGTCAGCTCTGTATGTCAACTATGCCTTGTATGGGGATATTGGAAAACTAAAAGTATTAATTAGTGTTTTCCCTTGACCTACAGTGAGATGAACTCAAGGCACATCTTGCTGGGTTGGAGAGATGGCTCAACCTTTAATCTATGTACAGCTCTTACAGAGGACCTAAGTCCTATTCCCAGAAGACATGCTGGGTGACTTAAAAACCCCTTTGAGTCCAGCTGCACAAAGCCCTATAATACCTTTTTCTCTGGCCCCTGTGCACACACTTGCCCTCATTCTCATACTCACAGACACATAAAAATATGAACAATAAAGTAAACTTTTGCACAAAGATCTGAAATGATCACTCAATCAGGATGTACACAACACACTCTTATCTTTCCTTTCCTGTGGTCACATGGCTGAAAGACATGGTGGATGTTGAAGTGACAGTAGACTAGATGACATTTTCTACTAATTGGGCTGGCCAACTTAGGGCCAAATGAGAGGTAGATGCAAAGGTGACATTGTTGTGACTTGGGCTAAAGAAAAGGCTCTGAGGCCCATAGAAACACACAGATTAAACACTTTATTCTGCAAACCACAAAAGTCATATCCATTCATCAAGTCCTTGAAAATCAGCATTAGTTTTTCCAGTGGGAATGAAAGACAGATGCTTGTATAAAGGTTTCAGCTGGGTTCAGCGAGCACACCCTGGTACACAGGGCACTAGTGTGTGCTTACTAAATAATTGAGTATGAGCTTGAGTTTAGCAATTCCTTGTGTTAAGATATTATAATTCTTGGAGCTTCATGGCCGATAGTTACTGTGCGTCAGCTGCTGTCTTAAACTTAAGTCACATTTGGATCCTATTCATGTGTATGTTCATGTCAGGCGTGGTCATCAATGGGAAGCAATTCCAAAGGTTCTGTGTGTGGAGCACTCTTAAATCTTTCAGGGTGTCTGAATCTCTCCATATGTTGCCCATCCAACAGGTAGAATCCAGGGACTGACAATCAAATCCTATAAAACTCTAAAGTCACTGGCTCGAGAGAGCAGCTGTTCTCCAGTCAGGCTGCGAATGACCCCCATGAGAGCATTGCTCCAGAGCAATGCTTGCTTGACTGTTTCTATCTGTTGTCTAGCAACAGAGGAAGTAAGTGGATCTTATTTACTGATGTAGGTTTCCTGGCACCCTGAGAAGCATCCTGGAAACTCTACATTTGCTGATTGCCTTTGTGTCCCATTAAATTGTCATCTCCTCCGAGCCTCAGTTGCAATTATCAACTCCCCAGATATTACAAGCTTGGCCACCATCTGGGTCTCTGAGGACCAAAGGGAGTGTTCTTCACGAAGTTTAGCAAGCAACTTGTCCTTCACTTCCAATTTGCCTCCAAATTGCAAAAAAAAAAGAAAAAAAAAAAAAAAAAAAAAAAGCTCATGCTTTTAAATTAATTAATTAATTATTGGATTTTTAACCTCATTCTGAATGGTCGCCAGGGCTTGCTTTGCTTCCAGGGTGTGACTCTCTCTGAGAATCATTAGGAACTGGAGGGACTGGAGGCAACGAGAATGCCAAAGTCATCTCAGATTCTTCCCTTCCCATGCACACTATGCAGGCCTTGTTTAGATCATTTCAGTGTGGCTTTGGGGTCAGACATCTGGGTTTCTGACTCTTCTGAAGTCCTCTGTAACGCTGGCAACTCGGCTTGATGCTTCCCATCCTTGAAACACACCTTTCCTCACAGGGTTGTGACTCTGGCCTTGCCTTTTCTACTCGCTAAAAGCCCTTCCGAATACAAGCATTACATAGTTATACTCTGTCTGATCATGAAACTCGTTGGAATTCTACATTAGCCTGACATTCATAATAATAGAATCTCATCTACTAATAAATATTAGATTTGCCATGTAAACATCTGACAAACAGGTGTTTGCACTGTGTGTTTGATTCCTATATAGGCTGCGATAGTGTCTATGTGATACATGAACCCTTTTCTTACAGGGTGACATAGGGCTTCTAGAGCTGGAGAAAGGCTACAGTGTAACATTGATTATAAGGTAATGGAAACATGCAGATCCTCTCCCTCCTGAGCTAGTATATGCTTGCCTGCCACCTCTCAATCCCTAGGATATAAACCAATCATGTTAGTTCGAATTTTGGCAGCTTCAGTGCTGGATATCCTACAGGGAATAGGAAACCTTATTAATCAAGTTCTTGAGTCTACCTTCACCATACCTTCAAAAACTCTACCTTTCACCGTGGTTTGGCAAGCTTCCCAATGTATACCCCACAGAAAACAACCTAGATAGAATATGTTCCTGCAGATGAAAAAGAAGGATTTAGGGTTGACAGGCAAGATTTTGGGTGGGATGGGCAGGATATGTGAATGGAAGAGAACAAGACAGTCCTGAGAAGGAAGAGTAATATTTTTTCCTCTGAAAAATGTTGGTATAAATGTAACAAAATAAATAAAATTTCATATTTCTAGATTACTCTGAGTATTTTTATTGCTTCAACAGAAGAGAATACATGGGTATATTGGAGGAAAAATATGAATTGAGGACACGAACTATAAGGAATTGGAAATAATAACCTCAGGGTCCCCTGTGAATAAGGAGAGAATAAAGGAGGGCTAGTCGATAATGAGTCGGGCTGGACATCAAGTGCCACGGAGAAAGCTTCTTTCTGCTGGCATTAAGGGAGAATGGCATTGGGCAAGTAGGGGTGTGTCTTCTCTTTTCTTTAGCTTGCAAGTTACAGTGCTAGTAAAATTATCTGAATTTCAGTTCAAAACCCACAGATGCCAGAACAATAACTTCTGCTAATTCATGGATTTACTATTATTGTATTCACACACACACACACACACACACACACACATATGTATGAAAAACTCATTATAGACAATTGAGAAAAAGTCCACATACAAAAGAATTAAGAACTACTTCCATCCCTCCAAACACACTTTCATGCCTTCAATGGGGTATAGAGACTCTGCATCACCTTGAGATATCAGCTAAATATGGATCTCAGAACTGTTCTGAATGCTCAATAATTGTCATAAAATTATTTATAAAAACTTAATTAAATTTTCATTATTTAGTTAATTTAATTTGAATTTCACTTAATGACTATAGAGAAGTAGTATCATCATTTCTCAAAATATTTTCTTATGTTGAATTTTTATGTTATTCAGTTTTTGCACTTGGTGGTCCTGAGCTTAGGAGCTGGAGTCTCTGCGTCCACTGTCTCTCCATTTCGCAGGTCATTTTTCTGGGTCTAGGCAACATCTGTTAACAGGGTCCATCACTGTAAAGCTGCTGATGCCAACAAATTGCTTTCTTAAATGTGGGACTTGCTCCTGCCTTTCATCATCCTATAAGAGAATTCCTATATCACTGAAATCCTACTGGCATTTGATGTTAGTTATTATAACTTTATTAGCATGAATGTCATTCATGTTCTAAAATAAATTTGTGTCTGTCTGAAATCTACTGATAAAATAGATAATGAAGAGATCAGACTTTGTTCCTATTGATCACTGATAAGTAAATCCACATGGAGATCAGAGGACAACTTTTTGGGGTCAGTTCTTGGCTTGGAACTGACTGGTTGTTAAGTGCCCTTCTCCTCTGAGTCAGTGGATCACAGTTATTGTGACTTATTGCTTTTCTTCCCCGTGGTAATTTTCAGGCATTTCTAATCATTTTCTCCATAGTCTTATCATGCTTTCATTTTATTTCTCAGTTATATTGTTTCTAAAAGACAGTCAGAGACCACTGCGTCTTAAGCCTATGCTAGCCACACTCCATGGCAGAGTGGCTTTTACCAGGTCTCACTTTATCCATGTACAAGTCATCTTGCTCCTCCTATTCCAATATAGCTTTTCATTGGCTAATGTTAGTTTTCTTCTGCTATGGCGTAACACATTATTTCAGAATTGACGTCTTAAACAAACATGTTCTATTATCTTATGATTGTAGTTGTCAGAATTCTAACTTAGGTCAACAGAACTTTATTCTCTGTCAACTCAAAGGCAAAGGACATGTTTGAGTTCCCAGGTAGTCTACTTATTTTTTTTGGAGCTATTGGGGCTGAGTTTTTATTCTGCTGGTGAATAGTTTTTGAGAAGTATATCTCTTGGTTCAATCTCTTTAACTGAGGAATAGGTAGATAAATAAGGTCTATTCATGGGGTTGCTCTGAAAATTAGGTTAATTCATACATAGCCTCCTTGCATTTAATGCAAGATATTTGTTTCTTCACAGTTAATGAATTGGCTGCATTGAGAATTGGAGCCTAAGGAGAAGGATGGTAAGATGGGTCAGCTTATAATAATGTTTGCTCTCTGCCAAGCCTAATGACTCGCGTTTCAACTAACTGCTGCAGATCTTCTTCTGACCCCAACCCAGGGGCCATGGTGTGGGTACCATCAGACATATTCTCTGTCATACATTCAAACAAATGTGAAATAATTATTTAAATAATTCATGCCTAAACACTGTTACCAAAATTTCTTATGAATCCAAAGTCGAGACATTTCTCTTTAACTTTCTTGTTCTGAGACTTCCAAATAATCAAGGATAATGGAGGAGTTTTGTTAGTGGAACACTTGTGAGGGGATGGAAGGAGGTACTTGGAAGTTTTGGGCTGGTCTGAAACTGTGGTGTTAAAGGGCAATAAGGAAGGGTTTGGAAAAATTCCACACATGGACTTGATTTGTTTAAACTTTTTCTTCTTACAAGTCTCTGCACATGTCTAGCATTGCATGGAGTATGTTCTGAGACCAGAAATGTGGTCCTCTGGAAAAACAGCTGTTAACCACTGGGCCACTTTTCTAGCCCCGAAAGAAAGAGGGTGGGATCTAACGTTGCCTGTGTGGTTCTGAGACAGGGTGGAATGAAGCCTACACGGGTGGGTCTATAACCTGATGAGGTTAAGCTTGAGCCTGAAGTTCGGGTTCTCTATCTCCCATGTCTAGAGTGTCAGAGACTGCATTGCAGGCAGCCAAGCAGTCTGTGCGTTTCTATATCCCATATTAAAAAGAACTAGAGATTGAACTCAAGAGCTCTACATGTTAGACCAATACTCTACCAGCTAAGCTATATCTCCTGGACCATGGAAGCATAGTTTTTAAAATGTTCTGGTTAGGTTACTGGAAAGACAAGTCTGTTATCATCAAGGTGGGAAGCATGGCAGTGTGCAGGCAGGCACAGTAAGGGAGGAGCTGAGAGTTCTACATCTTTATCTGACTGCAGCCAGGAGAAAACTGACTTTACTGCACTGGGCAGAGCTTCAAAGCCCAACCCCACAATGACACACAGCCTCAAGAAGGCTGTAACTCCTAACAGTGCCACTCCCTATGGGCCAAGTATATTCAAACCACCACAGGCACCCACATGTGGTAAACAGTGACTTCAAACCTCTAGCAGTCTTATCTAGAAAACCTCGAAGTTACCCTGAGAAGCTTGTCTTTCAGTGATCCTAGATTCTTCCAACTTAACAGTCAACATTTGCCATCACATAACCTATTCTTTGGAGGCTGTTTGGCCATTTAAATATTTCTTAATCTCCATAATTCAAATAATCAGATACCCACCTAGTTGCTCTTGTCTTTGTCCATTAAGGAGTCTCTTCCCTCATTTAATTGACTTATAATTCTCCAGTAACATCCTTTACCTTCAGTTTATCCACTTCTGGTCACATCAATACTGATTGGCAATTATTATCTAACTCTAGTGACTTTGTTGCAAAAGTTTCACTTCTCTTAGAAGGATTCAAATGGCGGATGCCTGAGACTTGCCACAGTGTTCCCTCTAAACTGGATGTTTGCCACGTGTCACCAATCAACTTTTGCCATGGTGGTTTGCTCTTCAATCCATGGAGTTGAATTAGTTATAACATGGCAGTTATTTTACCTACTAAGCACGAGCCTGTCCTCATGTTGGTCAAAAGTTATTAGAATATTCCTGGCACCACGTACTATGTTTCTAACAGCTCTCTCAAGGGGGAAAAATACTAAAATGGCTTCTGGAAATGGTTGTCTAGAGATGTATCTGCAATGCAAAAAAATAGATAGGGCTACAAATAGGAAAGAATGTCTCCAAATCATGATATAGGTCCTGGATTCTGTGATGGTGAGAGGACTGACTGGGTAGCAATAATATGGAATTTTTATATCTCTGTTTCTGTCTGTCTCTGTCTCTCTGTCTCTCTCCCTATCTCTCTCTGTCTTTCTCCGTGTGTGTGTGTGTGTGTGTGTGTGTGTGTGTGTGTGTGTGTGTTTGCGCGCGCGCGACAGCAGAAGCCAGAAGAAAATTTCTGATTCATTGGAGGTTGAGATCCTGAGCCTCCAGTGTAGGGCTGTATGTTAAACTCCAGTCCTGTGTAAGAATAGATAGTTCTCTTAACCACAGAGCCATTTCTCCTACCGAGGAAGACCCTTTAACTGCCAGGAGACTGATAGAGAGTGTGAACCCGGCTGATGAGAATTCCCAGCTACAGTTTCGAATGGGGTCTTATATCTTGCAATATGTGATCTTATTAGGACCCTGACTATGCTCACTCATTAGCTGATAGCAGCCTATGAGAAATCTGATAGACACACCAAACTTGTTAATATGAGGGCATCATTCCTGTTTCCAAAGCTGGTGACCTAGGGAACATATTTTAATGAAAGCCACAGAGAGAGTTTTTAGTTTGTTGTTGTTGTTGTTTGGTTGGTGGTTTTTTGTTTGTTTTATTTTTTATTTTGTTTTTGCATTTTTTTAATTATTATTATCTGTTCTCTGTTTTTTGTTTTAGACAACCCACCTCTATTTGTTTCTTAGTGTATTTCTTTTACACTGCAAAGTTGTTAATGTTCAAAAAAATCTCTCACCCCCTTTTTTCTAAGTTGATTCACTGATGTCCTGAATAATTGAGCATTTATTGACCACCCTGTACACTGACTTGAACTGATTTATAACTCGATTATCTGGAAAGGAGAATCTTCACCTTAGACCATCCCTGTCTACACACTGCCAAGCATAAGGTAGTTAAATGTTCAAGAAACAAAACATTTTGTTGTTGTTATGAGCAGGCTTTCTACATGTAATCACTGTGGGGCCATGAGCTGTGAAAGGGTATCCTGGCTTCTGGTTGGGAGGTTTAAAACTCCGGTGGCCCTATGGGACAGTAGGTGTTCCCTAAACTCCCAGAAAACCAGGCTGTTACTAGCCACAACCCTCCATGGATCCGTAGCAATCAGTCATGAGAGGGAAATGCTCCAGCCCCTCCACAGGTGAGGATGTGAACACAGGTCACATAGGCTCAAGACAGATCTTCATCATAATGAGGTAACTAAAGGTCTGGAAGCTTAGCCAATTAGCCTTTCTTCCCAGACATTCCTCCCCGCAAAAGGTATTTAATCTCAGAACCACCCTGCAAAACCGGGTACGGTTTTACTCATTCACTTTCCTCTATGACAATAAAAGTCTTAAAACCTTGGACTGTCTCTTTCCATCGGGACCCACCTTCAGGAGCCACAGAGAATCCCTTTGCCTACAGAGGCTCCCTCTAACTTCCCATAGAAGTCCTCTCTGCATCCCTAGTGAAGGCCACTACCAATCTCAAACCTACAGCCCACCTCTGACAAGACCAGGACCTCCCCCTTGAGGGACCAGCTGGAGCCCCCTCTTCTCCCTTGGCCCCAGGCTAGACCCAGCCCGAGGGTCCCCACTCCTTTCTCAGCTTTTCCAAAGCATCCAGCAGTGCCTGGGTGTTCAGGACCCCGAGAACCAGATGACCCTGGTCTCGCTGCACACCCCCACCCCACCCCAGCGAGCTCTGGCTGCCTGTCCCTGGGCATCAGAATATGTTCCCCCAGCCCTAGAGCTGTGCCCTGTGGCTTCCCACAGCCTGACGCCTGCCCTGTGATAGCATAGGATAAGCACAGCTTCCCCCAGTGGCCTGAACCCTGTGTCCGAGAAGACAGGGGACACCCAACCATTAATCCAATAAATAATGCCAAAGGCCATCAGTCCTTCCGTTGAGCCACGGGTTCTTAGCTCAGCGGCTCAGTTACTTTCATAAGTAGCTTTGCTCCAATTTTAAGCCCATTTTAAATGTGAATGAAAGTTAGAAATGAACCCTTCTCACCTTTTGAAGTTTCCTCCACATCGTTTCTAGTTCATTTTCTGTTTCTGCTTCCTACACTCTAGAAACTTTTCGTCCCCAGTGGGAGGACACATCCCTCATCTTCCCTATCGATCCCTCCTCCAAATATGTTGCCAACTATTTAAATACATATGGCTGAGAGTCCCATGGTAATTTGTGAAAAAGTGGTCCGCCATGTTAGTCTGGAAGACTCCATGTTGACTAAGGCATCCTCACATGCGCATTAAGACATTGTATTCTCTTTCCTGAGATTTAATGCCCATTTCTCTAGCTATGCCATTCTGATGCTCTTTCAAACCAGTAGTATCATGTTTGTCAGTTTTCTATTTTTCTGGCCGCACATTCTGTAGAGTAAATCTCTCATGTGAACCACTGTGAGCTCCAATCTTTCCTTCCTAATCCAGAAATACAACCTTCCCCTTCTATGCAAGTAGATATATGTGCTGCTATTCTTTGTTTCTTATTTAATTCTAGTAATAATTTCAAGTCTAAATTGTTAGGTTAACTAGATCCATGTAAGAATTACTCCCAGATTCTTCCTCAGAAATTTTACATTTAAATTTGTGAAACCATAAGCTTGCATTCTCAAACTCTCAAACATGAAATGCACAGCAACTGCTCAGATATGCTAAGATGCACGGTGCACAGAGACAATTTGATCTATACACATGCTCAGAGGCTTACATAGCTATATAAGTAGTTTATCATGTCAAGTCTTATAGAAAAGTTAGTTTGCAAAGCAAATTTAATCCAGTTGGAATCCATGGGTGTGCGCATGTGAGCGCATGCATGATACACACACACACACACACACACACACACACACACACACACACACACACACACAGAGTCAAAAACAACATTTATTAATCTCAAAATAAAGACTATACATGTAAAGTGATTAATTTCAGAGTTCTATCAGTTCCTGCCAGCAGGGACATCATGAGTTGAGCAGTTAAGTGTAACTAAATACTCAAAATAAAGGAGAGAAAACAGAGCAGAAAGTACCCAATAGCTCAGCAAAGGTGAAGCCATCGTATGCTCGTTCTGTGTGTTGCATGACATATGTTTGTGTCATGGAGAAATCAATATTGAATGTTTTCCTCCATCTTGTTTCCTCTATCATACTTACTGAGATAGGGTCTGGCATGAACAGGAAAGCCATGGATTCAACTGTATTGTCTGGTCGATTAGTTCTAGGTCCTCTTCTCCAGAGGCCCTTCCCATCAGCACTGGGGTTCCTAAAGACCTTGGCCTTTCTGTCATTTTTTAAAAAGATAGGTGCTGGAAATCTGAACTGGAGGGCCCAGGCTCATACTTATGCAACAAGCAGTTAATGAACTCAGCCATCTCCCCAAACCTGACCAATTCTGAATTAAATGTTAAAAAAGCAACTGTAATGAAAATGGTTCAATATATTTTGCTCTGCTTCATTTTTTTGCATTGCTTTCTCCTGGGCATTTTGCTATGTAGAAGGGTAATGTGTTTATACATTTTGGAACTAAGCAGTCATAAAACTGTATAGGCACAGCTTGGAACCAACATCCACAAATTAGAAAATTTCCCTCCACTTGACTATATTTTGAACACTGTGTGAGTAAAGAAAGGAAAACAAAAGCCCAGGAAAGTAGTTTATTTTTTGTTGTATTTCCCCAATCATCCCCTATATAACTACTAGTCTATTTGATAATTACACACTATAAAATATGATGCAAAGTACCCTGAATGTGATTTTTATCAAACAATAGAAAAATCTTAAAAACTGCCTTAAGAGGTATCAGCTGGAATTCAATACATTTTATGTAATTTTAAAGAAAAAATACAAAGTAAATGCTATTCTTCATACCCCCAAAGCAAAGACTAAATGTAGGAAGCATGGGAAAACCCATTTTTTTGTTACCTTGAAAGAGTTTTTCTTGCTGCGCATGAGAAACTTCAGAAGTCACTCATGGTCAGTAGTAAAGTTCTCTCCAATGCTCTGTGCTGTTCTGTACATTGTGAGCATGCAGCCTAACTTGTTGACCCCTGTGATTCTACGAGCGACGCAGAGCACTGGTTACCTGGAAAAAGTGTCTAGTGGCTCTGTTGGACAGAACACTAAGGTCCCAAAATAATTTGCCTTGGAAAATATAAAGTCCAGGGTACTGCACAGTGAAAGTGTAACTCTTGCAACAGGCTGAAATAATCTGTTTCTTGAATAATTAGTGATCTCTTTTGGTTGTGCCCTCTCACCAGAAGCACTGAGCTGGCATCAATTACAAGAGCACTAAATGTTGATTTTGTTTTAAAAAGAAAAAAAAAAAAAAAAAAAAACCTCACTAGAAAAAGCTCAGGAAAAATGGAAATTAAAAGCAAGCCCAACAACATGAATGTGTTTGTTCCTTTGATGACAGGCTGTGTTGGGTGGGATCAAGGGGCCAATGCCCAATTAGTGCATTTACTTCAAGTAAGAGGTGATCTGAATATTATATCTTGCTAACTTTTGTCATCTAGCCAATTTATCAACAAATGAAATTTGGGAAGAGAAAAGAATGATTAATTGCTGATAAAATAATAGCCAATGGAAAGGTTGAATTCAATACAGTAAGGCACTGGAGATTTAAGTGCATCCTTAAATTAGAGTATGCTTAATGTTTGGCACATTGCATTTCCTTAATAAATATCTGTTGAGTGGATGGATTAACTTTACTTCCTGCAAAAAATTCCAAAATGCTCCCTCAGGAAGAGCAAGTGCTGTTGAATGAATTTCTGACCTCCAGGTTTATCTCCTAAGGAATCCTTTTCACAAGAACTGGATTCTCTATAGAAGTCTGGCTTGTAGGTAGATTGATAACCGCCTTTGATGCACAGCAGGGAGCTCATAAATAGTTAAGCATATGCAAATTACTTGAGAGAAGTTGGTCTTCATTTGTGGGTTTAGGTCAGACTAATGATTTTCTTTTTCCAACAGAACCAAATGGATGTGTCAAAGAGGTAAAATTCTTAATAAGAGTGGACATAAATAGTTTCTAACCTGCTGCTAAGGTTACAAATGTCACTGGTAGTTGTCATTACAGTGGAGCGGAGGGTCCTTCATCATTTTAAACACATTTCCATATCCACAGGTAGTCAGAGAAATGACCATTACCACATGTACCAAAAGGACAAACAGATGGTGCTCTGATCATTCATTTCTCTGTGTGCTTTATAGGATTCAAGCAGTTTGGAAGTCACTTGAAGTCATGTGCTTTTTATCAACTTGTGTAGAGACATTTACATAAATTGACCCCTTGCCCTCCTAGTTCAGGGTTTGTTTCTACCACCACATCCTTTCAGCTTAAGTGTCTACGAGAGTGACTGAAGAAGTTTTTTTTGATAGGATTCAGAGTGAGCATTTTCTATTTATTGTCATGTCTCCCAGCAACCCCCAGGCACAGTAAAGTGTACAATCAAAGTTTAAGGCCAAAGGCTTGTCCCATTCTTTTGGGTTTGCCACCGAGTTGGAAGTGAGGTAGGTGGTGACATAGATAGAACACAGTCAAATTTGTCTGCCATGGCTGATTTAGAACCTAGTATAGCTCTCCCGGGACATTTTAAAACATTCTAAAGAGACCAACGATGGACAGAAAGATGATGTGGGTGGTAAGGCTACATTTTAGAACTGTTTTGTTCTTTCCTGGTCACTGAGAGAAAGAAAAAACCAGTGGGTATCACTCTAAGTTGCCCCTTCCCATCATTACAGTGATCTCTCTGCAGCTCTGTGGCCCAGTGGAGCCAACAGATGTGACCTGCTATTTGGAATCTTTCCAGATGTTGCTGAAACTTTTAGGTTTGATAGCTATGCATGAAGGATGTGGTGAAGGAAGATATCATAATTTTAGGACTGACATGACATTTTTATCTACAGGTCTCTCCCATTCAACCATCGAGCACACAGAACAGTCATGCTGCTTAGAGTGCCCTGAATTGACATATTAAATGGAGTGACATCAAACCACAAGTCTCCCAGCCTAAATAGGATGTCTCATCTCTTTGCTTTCTAACCAAAATCCTGTCTCAGGCTATGTCCTGCCCTGTTCATCCCTTTAATTTAGGCTTCCAGGTTAGATTGCTTGACTAGGAATTAAATAGATTTTGCACCGGTGAGTTTAATTCCCTCTAGGTAAATTCAATTTGGGGTATTAAGCCACACCAAAGCTCACTCTACTTGTGAGTTCAACTAAGTCCTGTCTGGAAAACAGCTTGCTTCATGTTTAGATGAGAGGATGGTTAACTTCCCCAAAAGACACATCCACAGAGTCTAAGCTTCTCAGGACAATGCATTTCAGATTGGGCTTAATTTAGCTACAGCACACTCATAGAAACATTTAGGCAACACACATCAATATGGAGGTTTACCTGTGTCAATGTGCACTGCAGTCCTTGGAGATGTTGGAACTCAAACAGGAATGAGAAGCTTTTCTGAAACCCATGACTATGAGGAAACCAAAAGATGAAAAACAAAAGCTTGAAAGGTTTTTGCTGTCACAGAAATTTGTTTCTGCTTTCCAGAGCTTTTTCTCTAATTAATAAGTTTTGAAGCTTTGCCCACTTTGTGTGAAAGTCCAGTACTTGTAACATTTGAAGGGATTACTCCAAAGCTCAGTTGAACCGTCAATGCATTTGTGTATCAAGCCTCCTGGGCTTGCATTAGGCACGCTTAAATTACTTGTGTTTTTTGGACTTTCAGATTTGTCGTAGTGGTGACTGAAAAGCTTTGTGCAGACTTCACTATAGACAGCAGCTTTACTCACCCCAACCTCCCCATGGTCTAGCTTTCAGTTCACCTTCTACCTGAATCTATCCTTTATCTTCATCTTCCTGTCCCCATGTGTGGTCCCTCGAATTACAGGTGTACACTGCCACACCCAATTCTTACATACATTTGGGTGAATATAAGGTCTGCAGTCTTGCCTCTGAGAATGGGTAATTGGATCACACTGAATACATTTTTTTATAGCTGTTGGTTTTGAAGTTTTACATTATAGATCACAAGTAACTTTGAGCCAACAGTAGACAGTGTGAAAATCTCTCTTGTCACCTGCTAACATAACTTTCTATCTCATTTTCCCTAAGAAGACTCAGTAGAAGAAAAAGAAGCAGAACACCAGGGGTCTTGACATTGAAGCTATGTAATTGTCATTCTTGCCATGGTGAAGATCTGTGCCTTTAAATCAGATGCAACTTTAAATTCTGAGTCAAAGCTGGGACTTCCCATACCCGTTCACTGGACTGGGTAGTACACTTTTAACAGAAGACCTCATCAGGGTTGTGTAATCTTTTATACTGTGACATACCGTTGTCATCCACAAGTGTTCAGGCCACATTCATAGCTATTCTGGGATGCATGCAGCCTGGGGCATAGGTTAGGCATGTCTGCTAGTACATCTTTTGTGAGTTATCTGGAAGAAAATAAAGGTCCTGCTTTTGGGGTTGCAATGTGTACCTGTCCATAGGCTTACTCGAATTCTCCCTTTTCCCAATAGTCATTTGAGCTTTCCAACTGTCAATCATTCTATTGGCTGTTGAAAAGGGTTCCAAACTCAGAGACATATGGTGGCACCCTTCCGTGTGTCTTTTCTGGGCTAGTTGGGGCTGCATTCATGATTTCTTTACTCTTGGTTCTTGTCCTTCTGACTGCTCTGTCCATCCTTTACCTTCTTTTCAAGATTTTATTTTCTGTCAAGAAATACTAAAGCAACCAAAGTCCAACCATTAGACAAAAAACAAGTTTTCCCCCTAAGATATTGATGGTCTTATTCTCTGTTAAATATTCCGGAAACACTACCCATGCAAAAGTTTAGTAATTTTATAAAAGTATATATTTTTGTGAATATTAAATTGTTGCATTATTTTACATGATGAATTTCCTAAATTACTTAATTTACTAAAGTACTTAGATAATGTAATCTTCAAAGTATCAAGTAAATACTACATGTAATTTAAAAGCAGAACATAAATCACCATCCTATGAACATATAAAATCTATTAACTGACAAAGTGAAAAAAAGAATAAGTTACGTCACTAAAAATTTTCAATAATTTCCTGCTGTAAAAATTTCTATTGGAAAATATTTTGGCAATAGAAAAAGATGATAAATTTTTCTAAAGAATAGTATTAGTATTCAGAAAAAATACATCAATATGATACAATAAGAAAAACCTTCTACAGTAGAATAACAAGAAAACAGTGATACAAAATATAAAAGGTTTACAAATTTACAAAATCAAACAACATCATATACTTGTGAGCATAATATAATTATTTTTCACAAATTGATTCATAAAATATTTTAAGTAAAATATGTTACATAAGACAGATGTGTAAAAATTTTTCTCAGAATGCACTTTCAAGAATACTCCAAAATTTTGATAATGATGACACTCACTCTGATGTTAAAATAGTTTGTTTTTGGAAGGAAAGACTAATTGGCAGAGGTACTGTGGAAGGTAGCGATACCACGATTTTGATTTTCTGAGTTACTGGAGAAAGGATTTGTTGCTAAGTAAATGTTCCTACCTTAGTAACTTATGCATTTAAGAACAGGGAATCCCCACCACAGCGTATACATTACAAATAGGCTACATACTTAATAAGCAAATCAGCAAATCCTCTACAAAAAATGAAGTTATTGATTTTACCGTACCAAGGGTCATAAATCTGAATCTAGGCATCATGAAAACAAACCAAAACAAAAAGAACCAATAGAGTTTATTTCAAAGAATTTAAAATGCATCTGTAAGAAAAAGTACATTGTAACATCAATTTAACCATCACTTTTATTTGTGGGAAAATATTTACTACAGCTCAAAAACAGTTCATTATACTCTATTGCCTATATCACCATAACAAAATGAAAATTAAAATATCTCAGTAAAAGTAAAAAATATAAGGAAATAATTCAGAAACTATCAACCATATAAACTCTGCTTGGTTTTACTAATCTATAAACCCAAATTCAAGTAACAGTAATATTTTTATCAGGATAGAAATAGAAAGGAGTTTATTGATTGGTACTTACAATTATAATGCATTATAGTTTTAGTTAGGGGTGAATCCTAAACTTTATCTTACATGGGCTCAAATGAGACTTAAGGCAAAGAGAATTAAGGCAATGGTTGATGGTACTGAAAAATGAGATGTAGTTTCTGTGCTTATCAATGGAGACTAGCTCAGCAGCCACAGACATGTTTTTTTGGTTCCAGGTAGCTTCTGTGAAACTTGATGACCTAACTTTGATCATTGGGATGCACATGATAGGAAGAGAACTGGCTCCAGCAAGCTATCCAAGATGTCTTCTGATCTCCACTGTAGGTTTATGTTAAGGCGATACATGATTGGATAGAAGAGTGACAGGCAGAGAAAGGTCTAGGGGTCGAAGAGGAGGTAGAAGGCAGAGATTGGGAGAGAGGATAGATTCTGGGAGGAACAAACATCGGGGCAGATGTGTATGTTTTTCTTGGTGCATCTCTTCATAAATAAGGTTGTTATGAATGTTTTATAAGGGATGGAATTGTACAAGATCATTTGACTTATCTAGGTTGGCAAATTATATTATACCTATTGGATCAGAGCAGTTTGGTGTGTTCTTCGATATGTCTACTTAATTGTGTTTAAAGGGTACAGTGGCGGAACACATAAAGCCTGCCACAGAGTTAGGATGTGTGTGTGTAAGGCTTGGCAACAACACGCCAAGGGGAAGTGAGTGCAAACAATACACCTGGACAGTTGGATCCACCCCCGACAGAAGTAGCAGGGTCAGTAGAGTGAACCAAGTCTGAATTCTTTGAGGTAGCATGGAACGCCAAGTTAGAGATCCCTGCATTGCCAGATGGCCCTGCAGGAGCCATCTTTTTAATATTTACCACAACACTCCACATGTGTGCTCTGGTGGTTACAGCATAGTTCTCATAAACAAACTAACAAACAAATAAATGTAAACATTTTTAAGATTATATGTTGAAGTATGTGTGTATGTTTATGGGTTTATGCATGAGTGCAATGCTTTTCTTGGACCAGAAGAGAAAATCAGATCTCCTGAAACTGGACATACAGGCAGTTGTGAGCTTCCAGATTTGAATACTGGGGACTTTCTCTCAAACTCTAAAATGTTTAAAAAGAGACTAGAAGCAGAGTAGCTAGACAGATGCAGGTATAGAAGAAAATGTCATAAAGTCATAACAAATTATATTATCTTTAGTTTTAGTATGTATAGATAACTATTCCATAAACCATCGCCTCTGAAGTTCCAGGAAGCCAGAAGTATACAGCTCAGTGCACCTGACATCTTGATATGTAAAGTCTTGAGAGAAAAAGCTAATGTTTGCATCACTAAATTTTGGGGTGTTTGGTAGCTATTAAAAATGAACCAAAATTAGCCACTAAAACATGATAAAAAGGTATTTTATGTGTTCGACATATGAACTGTATGTTATTGGACATATAACAGACATGAAACTTAAGTCTGGAAAGAAAGTTAGGATATAACATATGCAATGAAGACTTAGGAGCATAAAAATGGGGCAAAGGATGTCCTATTCCGTAGAGCAGAGAGATACCTGTGAGAAAACTAAATATAAATAGCACATTTTACAGAAAGAAGGAATTATGTTCTTCTGTCTCAAGTACAGCCCCTTTGTTCCTGGAGACAGAAGGAAAGCAGGGTCTCAGTGGAAGGTGAGTTTGAGCAGGGTCACTGGAAACTCTTGATAGTGTCTCTGAAGAGTCAAAAAGCATTCCAGGTGAAGCATTTGGAGAGGACGACCTTACAGAGTCCTTCCATGTCTGTGATTTTCCACAAAGGCAGACTTCCGTTCCCTAAGTTATTTCAGGAATAACCTGGGCAGTTCATGCCACACTTGCTAATTCACTGAGAATGCTTTGGTTTGTCACTGGTCTTTTGGGGTGTGACATCTGGAAGGGACATTGCATCTCTGCAGAGGGAGGAAGGAACTGGAGCAATCATAGTGATGTTTCACACTTGATTCCTCAGTGTCTAACGGTGGAGGGCTAGAGGAACTGAGTGTACAAGTGTGAATTAAATAGCTATGTGCTAATGGTTGGGGGAACACAGAGTCCAAGAGGATAGTGTCATCCTTGCTGTTGGGGAAATGATCTCATTATAAATACACAGTATTCTGCTTCAAATAGTACTGCGGGCCAGCATGTAATTCCCCTGAATCTTTCTTACCTCCCTTCTCTCTTCCACCTCTGCCTTCTCATCACAGAGAAACTGTTGCTTTATCTTTTGTAGGACTCATGTAAGCCATGTGTGAGTCTCAATTACTTCCCCCATACAAGGTTGTAGGTATAGACAGAATCTCTTCACCAGTTCTTCATGTGCATCTATGTTTCCATGTCTTATGTTTCTAATTCTAAACTCCACAAGCCCCAAAACCTGTAAATGCTTTCTAACTAATCTAAACATTCATTCATTCATCTTCAGTTATCCAGCAAATTTTCTCTCTCCTATCTATCTATCATCTATCTATCTATCTATCTATCTATCTATCTATCTATCTATCTATCTATCTATCTATCTATTTACCTAACAATTATCACAAGCACCACACATATGTTATCAGTACTTGAAAATCTACAGCTAGATTTGAAATACTTCTTTCTTCAAAACAAAATAAATGTAACACTTGGAGTTGTGGGGGCCAGTCAGTATCAGAGAGTATTGTCTTCTGGCCCTTGTGGAAGACAGTAGTTAGCTGGATATTTGGGGCAGAAACATGATTTTTAAGCAATCTGCTTGCATATCATCCCAACTTTAAAACTCTATTAGTTTGCTTAATGTCTGACCAGAACTTACAATTGAAAAAATATCAGCATGACCACTGTAAAGAAATGGAAAAAAAGCTGAAAAGAAAAACGACCCCATAGAAAGACCAGTAGATTCAACTCACCCAGATCCCAGGGAAGTCCCAGAGCCACCAACCAGGAGCATACATGGGCTGCTCTGCGAGCTCTGGCATATATGTAGCAGAGGTCTGCTTGGTCTGGCCTCAGTCCAAGAAGACATGCTTAATCCTTGAGAGACTTGAGACCCTAAGGAAGGGGAAGGCCTGGTGTGGGGTGGAGCATCTTCTTAGAGGCATGAGGGTGTGGAGGAGGCAGGGAGGAATGAGGAACTGTGGGAGGCACTATCTGGAAGGTAAATAAAATAACTTAAAACATAGAAAAGAAAGAGAAATGACACTACAAGCCCACTTACTTCCCAAGTCAAGTTCTTTTTCACCTACTCACAAAGAATCAGGAGAATAGAGGTACTTACTTCCTACTTTGCTGGAGAAAACCTCAGCAGAAGCAGCCATCTCTCTAACAGTCTTTGTTATAGATCTCATTCGTGTTAATATGTGACTGACTAAAAAAAGCTATCAATGTTAATTTGAAAACTCTAATAAAATCCCTATAGTTATCAAAGAGTTTCTCATTTATTTTACGAGGAAAGATAGCTTTCAAAATTGTTTGCAAGCACTCTTTCATTTGTATTGTCTTTATAGATGGTGTTGTATTGTATTGTCTTTATAAAAAATTATAGTAATGTGGATTGTCATAGGCTATAAAGTAAAACAACACATTAATACATTAGTCTTGTTAAAATACTAAATAATAAAGGGCTAGCTACTTAATTATTTACCTAACAATGGTCATGTGGGAAGATTCTGAACAGGATCATTGAGAAAAACTAGAAAGAGCCAAATATGTGTTAAGAATAATTTACTAGAAAATGGATTTTAAAGTGGAATTAACATGGTCTATGAGAACTTGTAATCATAAAGAATTAAATCTTTTTTGTCTAAATAGAAGAAAATTTAGAAGCATCACAGTGAAAAAGGCTCAAATGTATATGCCCCATACATTATTCTTTCAATTAATAGTTACACAAACCTCAAAATAACCCAGCATTCTTTTTAAATAGCTGTCTACCAGGTACTTTGTAAGGCATGAAAGTGTTCCATGATTGAAAAGTTTTTCTGAAATACATATTTGAAATTTTGATAATAGTTGCCATAAGAAGTTTCGTATAATTGTACTGGTTATTATTTTGGATATTGTATAACGGACAGAAGGTTCTAGCACTTAGTTTTATTTTCTATTAATGTGTTATCATTATGCACTTGTAGGGGATCTCTTTACATCTGCAATATGGAATTGATAATATGCTGTCCTATGTGCACAGGCAAAACAGCAGAGCATCAAAGCAAAGAGTTTGTGATCCAAAAAACTCTGGGGGCACTCACTATCTACAGTTCAGGTGGCCTGTGAACAAAACGTGAGAAGAGTAAAAAAAAAAAAAAAAAAAAAAGGTCAGACCTTGAATTTGCACAGGGCAACCAAAGGGAAAGGTGAAACAGCAGGGCTGAAATGTAGTACTTAGAAGAGGCAGTGTATTTATCTCCCTCCCATCGTTTCTGATTTCTTTTTCTTTCCTTCTTCATATGTATAGGGGTTTATGCAAGCATCTATAATGGTGTCCCTGAAAATGCACACTCAAACACTGACTCTCCAACGTTGGCAAGAATACTCCAGAGACTGCAGAGTGCAGATAAAGGCCCAAAGCTGTGGACTGAACAAGCCGGCCAGAACTAGATCTTGCTGTACTGTGGTTGATTCCTTTTGGAAGCAAGCCAGCACTCACAAGGACTTTGGCTTTCAACCGAAACAGTGACTTCTCATGAACCTGGTCTTTGGTGGAGGGTAGAATTCCACAGTCTTGCATGTGTGTTACTGTTTCATTGTATAGCACTGAGTAAATTCAACTCCTGGCTTTTCTGTCCTGTACTTCCTTTAAGGTTTTCCCACCCATTTATCACTTGACATTCTCCATGTCCAGCAAGCTACTCACTACTGTCTTACTCTGGTATTTTATTGTCAGTATGGGCAAGGATACCACATTGCATGCTAAGTGGCATTAATCACTGGCAATGGAATTAAGAAGAATAAAACTGAGACAAAGGTTTCTCCCCATTTGAAACCTGTTCTGTTATAAAAAGTGAGAGGGGAAAACTAGCCAACTTTAATTGTAACCCCATAGCCAATTTAGAAGACAAGTATAATTTATCAATGGGAAACCAGGGAATGTGAGGCAGAGTTGTGTTATGAATCAGACACAGCTCCATATGGAACTGATTTCAGGGATCTATAAGAAAGGCAAATAACAATGTAGAAGATGGCAGGAGAACCTACTGAGTGATGCTATGTAAAGAATCCTAGGAATGATGATTTCACAAAAGCAGAAGAAGTGAGATCTCTGTAAAACCTCAAGGACTATGTTCTGATAGAGAAACAATTGAAATGCTGACTTTCTCACAGAGTTTTTATTGTCTAGTGCACCTATGAGCACTGTGATAACATGGTCAAGCACAGGAAATAAGTCTAGAACAGATATGATTCTTATTATGACTTAAGAGTGTCATGGAGAAAAATTTTAAGAGGAAAATAAAATCTTGGTGAGTTCCTTCCTTTCTTCCTCACCCTTTCTTCATTCTTCTTTCTTTTTCCTTCCTTCCTTCCTTCCTTCCTTCCTTCCTTCCCTCCCTCCCTTTCTCCCTCCTTCCCTCCTTCCTTCCTTCCTTCCTTCCTTCCTTTTTTCCTATCTTCTTTTTTTCCTATCTTTCTTTCTTTATCTCTTTCTTTCTTCATTCTTATTTTTTATTCTATTTTTCTCTATTTCTTTTGATCACCATCACCCTCACTGTTGTTTTGTGTTCTGTTTATTAAACCTATATTGCGAATGTTAATTAATGACATGCATGTTCTACCACTAAACTATACACCCAACCCAAAATTACTTCATCTCTAAAAGATGCCTTACCAACAAAGGGACAGGTGCCTTTAATATCCATTGAATATGTGAGCTTCACTTTCTCTCTGTTTATCTCTTTGTAGCACAGGTGGTCCTTTCACTTATGATCTTTCTGCCTCATGTTCCTGAGTGCTAAGATTATAGGCCTGTGTGTACCACCATTAGACTTGCTCTTGCTTCTTGTTTATAATTTTTTTATGATTTTTTATCTACAGTACTACTTAGCATCAAATGTCTTTGAAGAACATTCTTTTTTTTTTGTACAGAATAGAGTTCATTCAGGGCATGAGGAGGGGAATTAAGAGGGTAGTAGGTGCAGAGAGAGAAAGGAGAGTAAAGGAAAAGAGGAGAAGAAAAGCAGCCAGCCATGAGCACATGGAAAGAGAGAGGGGAGGGACTAAAGGGTAAGAGCAAAAATTCGTCTTTTAAAGCTTTGATTCTTTTGGTTCTCTAGAGTTAACAGTTAACAGCCAATTGAGGTTGGGCTGGAGGAAGGTGTTCAGTTAAGCTATAGCACCTAGAGAAAATAATCTTTTTAGGAATGAGCATCTTTATCTTTCACAATGACCTAAGTTATAAAAAAGGTCTCCTTTGGCAAGAAGTCTTTTGACTTCTCCTTCCAACTATTTCTAGTATTCACTGCCTCTGATCTCTTTTCTTCTGTGTTTCATTCATGAAACCATGGCAAGTTTGATTTTCATGAGCAGGTATTGAGTTTCTTCATGTCAAGTGGTCTGCTTAAAGCCTTTTGTAGTTCACCAACTTATAGAGAAGAAAATTAAAATGGCTCCCTTCTGCTGCCTTGACTTTTCTAGCATGATTCCCAGTCTGCAGGATCTCTTACCACAGTCTACTGAAACCCATTCCACTATATTTTGCACTGTAGACTGCTCCCAGAGACTACTTTCTATGTTGTTGGGACAATTTTCTATCCTATTAGGTAAGGCTGGCTGGAGAACAAAGCCCCTGTGGGCTCTAAAGGTAAAGCTGAGGGCCACACTAGTGCTGCAAGTACTTTACTAAGCAAGCCATCTCCAGATCATAGGGGTACATTCTTCATACATGTTAATACAGTCTCAAACTCATAGCTCCATTTTATACCAAGTCTGTCTCTCCAGCTGTGTGGTCACCATGTCCTCTGTTCTACCATTAGGATTAGTGAGTTTCTATTTACTATTCACATCAGGTCAAATGTAAATTTGTGTTGGAAAACTCTGAAATCTCAGGCTAGGATAGAACCATTGGCCATAAGCTCTCATAAAGCCTTCTTCTGGTGAGTAAACTTGTGGGTTGGATTATTGTCCTAGTTTCTTTGTCTCTAATTCCAAACCTCTTTAAGGATGAGAATGATGTCTCTCATGCAGATCCATCTGTTCTCTAAGACTGAATGTTGCTCATAGTTAAGGTTCATCACACATTTGTGAAATGGTATTAAGTAGATTTGGGTTTATTGTTTCTTCCTTTTTTTTCCCCACAAAGATTTTTATTGATGACATAGATTCTTTTTAATTAGGGGAAACATCTGTTATTCATTGACTTCATAAAATTTTTTATTTTTCTGTTATTTATTTATTTATTTATTTATTTATTTATTTATTTATTATATGTAAGTACACTGTAGTTGTCTTCAGATACACCAGAGGTGGGTATCAGATTTCATTACAGATGGTTGTAAGCCACTATGTGGTTGCTGGGATTTAAACTCAGGACGCCAGGAAGAGCAGCCAGTGCTCTTAACTGCTGAGCCATCTCTCCAGCTCTGTTTTCTTAAATGTTCAAGTGACACTTCATTTCTGGTTCCTGGTCTCTCAGCAATGAGTGCTTGACTAAATGGCACAGCTGAGGGAAATCTTAGAAGGACATTATTTGCTACACCTGAAATCCTACACTTTCCACTTTCATTATGGTCTTTAGACAGGAAACACAATGTATACAATGGTGTTGTGGTTTAGTTATGGCCATACTTGAGCCTTACTTCCCAGGATAGATAATTGCATCTCCACAGCCCTTCACGTACCACTCGGAGAGAATTAAAGTCAACTGAGGTCCAATGTCCTTTAAGTATTAAGAAATTTCCAAAATTGTGGTACATTTACTCAATGGAGTACTACTCAGCTATCAGAAACAATGACTTAACGAAATTCTTAAGAAAATGTTTGCATCTAGAGAATATCATCCTGAGTAAGATAACCCAGTCACAAAAGAACAGACATAATATGCTGTCACTGATAATGGGATACTAACCCCAGAAAGCTCTGAACACCCCAGAAACAACTCACAGACTGTGTGAAGTTCAAAAAAAAAAAAAAAAAAAGAAAAGAAAAAAGAAAAAACCATTATGCTTAATCCTTACACACCAAGAAAACTTTGACTAATTCTGGGTTACATCCTGTTTTACCTGTACTTTATGCTCATTGTAACTAATAAGATCTTAATGCACACTATCAAACCTTTGGGGGAAAAAAGCCAAGCACTGACAAAAATGTATTCGTATACTTTTATGCAAAAATGCTTAAAATTTGTACATTTATCTTTGTTTTTTAAAATAAAGTTGTTGAAAAAAAATAAATAAAAAGAAATGCCCTCTACAAGTACGTGTTATACACTGTTCTTTTTCTTTAGATGGTATTCTATATCTGTGCTTGAAGTTAACTCTCTCCTACTAAATGCCAGGATTCTATTCTATGTTGTGATTATTGAAAAAGAATTACTGTTGTTGTTGCTGTTGCCTAAAAACCATATCTTCTTTCTCTGTTGAGTACAATTAGAAGCTAGATTTTTCTCCCCCTTTTTTTCTTATTACCTCAGTGAGGACTTCTATCCAGTTCTCAACTGTGCTTGTACCTTTTGGGGCACGTGTTTTCAGAGAACTCCCTTATGCAGTGGCTATTGCCTTAGGTGTGAGTTAGACACACTGCAGCCTCCTGCTGGGAGCTGTTAGCTTTCATTCATTAGTCCTTCTCAGAGCACCATGAAGTTATATTGAATAGGTATCTTGACATGCTAATTTGGGTAACAAAGGCACAGCTTAGAAAAATGTGGAGTATTTTATATTTACAAAATTGCCTTTTGGAATCACTCATGTTGTAAAAAGAAATGTAACCTCGAAAATAAAATTTTACAATATGTGGCATGCACTGAAGTGACATGGAAAATGTTAACGTTGGGTTGTGTGCCTGATTGCTGAAGCTATCCACCAATAACTACACTGAAGCAGCGTCAAAGTCTCCCAAGGGTGTGTGGCAATGGGAGGGAACCAAAACATTCTATTACGGAAAACCTAATGGGCTGCTTTCTGTAGTCGTTTCTGCAGGAGGTAGTAAGCGGGTCACACAGACCCATGAAATGCCCTCCTCCATATTTAACCACACTCTTTCACCCAAGGGATGGAGACTATGCGCAGTCTCTGTTAAATACGTTCAGCCACTATTGGATACTTGCCTTTCTTTCTGCTTTTTCTATTACTGTTTTTTATTTTTATTAAAAATATGTTATAGCATCCCAGCATAGAACCACTTCAATTACATCTCTCTCTCTCTCTTTTTTTTTTCCTGAAGAGCTCATGTTAGGAATTCAATTAAATGGCTCTCCTGTGACCTCCCTCATGCTATGATCCATAGTTCGTTTCAGCTTTGCCTTGAGGGTGTTATGTTAATAACTCCAATGCTTACCTGGTAAGGAAGACATGTCCTTGTAGCATAGGATGATTGTACATTATTTCATTGCTTGCTTTCCCCCAAATGGAAGGTGTTTGATGATGGTCTATCTTTGTTGTATGTATGGGAAATTATGTTGGTTTTGGGAAGTTTATGCTTCCCCAGGTGTTCCGCATTAGTCAGACTTTCATGTTAAGAAAGTCATTTCTTTGCAGTCCTGATTACACCAGGATCATAAAGAGTTAAGAAATCTGCAATCTCCTAGACCTTGAAAACACATTCACAACAAGTGTTATTTTCTAAATGCTTTGCAGATGTGAGTGGGGGCATTGAGCTAGAAAACACATACCCATGAAAAGGCAGCCATTTGTTACTCTACAGAGAATGCATTAGAAGACGGAGTCTTCTGAAATCTTTCTGTTCTACTCTCCCTCCATGACTGCTTCTCTCTTTCAGTGGGCACCGGATGATTCTACTTTAACCTATCAGATGGCGGAGGAGCATTCCCACTTTGTAAAAAGAAAGTTTGCTTTTTAAAGATCTGTGTTTCTTTTGAGGAAACAGGAGAATTCATCATTTCTACTTCCAATTTACTTCATCTTGACAACTCTAATTCCAGCCTTTCCCCCGCAGGGGAGTAGCTGATTAGACTAATACAACACACAAAGCCCAGAAGAAGCTATTGCTGATTAATTTTAACCTACTCTCTGGTGGATGACTTTGACAATTGACCCAAATGCATTGCAGCTCAAACATTTGTTCTAGAATATTCAAAATCAAGATTGATGGGTGAATTATTTGTAACTCATTTTCTTTGAAATTTTAATTTGTGGAACATATTTTAATTTAAGATATAGAAGACATTTAGCTTTGCCCTGTGAATTGCATGTTTTATTTTATTTTCTGTATTTTTGGGTTTGTTTCCACCAAGTTCATTTCTGTGGCTTAATTCTAGTTTCTGTCTCTGTGGACCAGTTTTTGACAGACCTGCAGAGGAGAGAAAAGCCTACCACCAGATTTTCCACTTAGACTAAGGATTAAGCCAAGTTCAAATTAAGATTTCCTTGATCAAGTTTGTCAACTTACATGTGGTCACTAGGTTTTAATATAGTCAAGTGGATCTGTGTAAAAAATTGAACATAACATATTTAGACCTTCCTAGCATATACTTTTGATCATGGTTAATATTCCTTTATTCTATAGTTGAAATTGCACAATGAAAAACATCATCTGTGGCTGAGGTGTTAAGAATTCTTGATGCTCTTGCAGCAAATGAGAGTTCAGTTCCCAGTACCCATGGCTGGGTGCTCATAACCAATGCTAATCTAGAAATCCAACATCATCTTCTGATTCCACAGGTGTGCACACACAGAGAAACATACACAAACATACTCAGACACACAGACACAAACAAACATGGACATAGGCACCAGCACATAAACAAAAATACACACATAGACACATACAGAAAGACATAGATGGGCACTAATAAACACACACACACAAATAAATAGTAACAAGAAAAATATGAAGAGATAACATGTGTTTAGTGTAAAATAAATTGTCACTGTTCTGAGTGTTTTAATTTGAGATAGAATTTGAAATAAGATAGATAATTAGATAATACAGATATAATAGAGATAGGTCCTCTTCTTATGAGAGATGACATGGAAGGACTCACATCATATAGCCTTTAATTTGCTTACTACATAAATTGATTTCATCTCATTTCCTTTCGCTCACAAGGCCTGGGCAGCCTCTCTTCTTTAAGGCTGCTCACCAAGATGATGGTAATTTCTTTCATCTAGTGATAAACAAGTTTTATATTTAAGCCGTTTTCATGCTCCAAGCTCTATGCGTTTAAGGTGACCTCTCTGAACTGATCTAGTCTTTGCAAGGCAGAGAATCAGCATGCGCTGCACACAAACTTTTAACAGACTTATTTCCCTCATTTCCAGGATTATCCCTGAGTTGAACATAGTAAGAACACACCTAACACTGGTCCACTAGTCCTTCATAACCTCCATTTACCAAATCCATGATATATTCACACCTTAAGTTAAACAGCCTGATAGCTTGGTCTTTTAGAGACACGTCTGAGGATCCAGGCTAAGCTAGCATCTTTATGACAAGAAGTTTCACGATTTCTCATTTGTGAATCAAAGATTTTTGGTATCTTCTCTACAAATGCACATTTGATCCTTCTACCTTCCTAATCTGAACACCCTTCAGACATAGGAGCTGAGGTGTTTGAAGGAAAACAAAGAGCCTTCCAGTGCTGCTGAACATGTTCTTAAGACATCATACAGAGTCTTGCTCTAAGCCTGGGAGATTAGTAATAATTATTTCTAAGGTGATGCACATGCTTATAACCTAGGAAGGGAGAAGAGGTTGGGGCCTCTTTTTAAATTGATTTTTACTTCATTCTTTGAAGTTTTTATTTTACCGTATGTTATAAAAATAGATAACATGAACATACATTGTACATTTCTATGATATATATATATATATAACTAAGTAAACAAGTACAAAGCTCAAAATGTCTGAACTCTTGTGGTGTCTAGAATTATAGTTCAGCTAAAGTGATTCTAGATAGTTTATAGCATTAGAAGTCTATAGGTAATAATGTTCAACTATCCAGAGTTACATACATCTTTAGAATACCAGGAAATTTTATTATGATGTTTAATTACGTATACCAGTTTTTAGTGTCATATTTGGCTTCAGGTTTCAACATGACTTAATCCTACAGTCACTTGGGAAGAGCAAATCTCAAAAACTGCCTTGATCAGATTAACTTTTGGCTATGACTGTGACTCACTTTACTAATTGCTACTTGATGTAAGAGGGCCCAGTCCATGTGGGCTGCACTGTCCCTTGGTAGATGGATCTGGACTGTGACAAATGGCCAAGCTAGCGGTATTGCTGGTTTAGCTTCAGTTTCTGCCTCCAGGCAGCTGCCTTGGGCTCCTGCACTGGTTCTTCCCCATAATGGACTATTTAACCTGTACTTTGAACGAAACCTTTTCCTCTCCAAGTTAATTTTGTTCATAATGTCTGTTTGTTATTTTGTTTTTAAAAAATATTTATTTGTTTTATTTATAAGAGTACACACACTGTAGCTGTTTTCAGGTGCACCAGAAGAGGGCACCAGATCCCATTACAGATGGTTGTGAGCCACCATGTGGTTGCTGGGATTTAAACTCAGGACCTCTGAAAGAGTAGTCAGTGCTCTTAACCTCTGAGCCATCTCTCCTGCCCCCTCTCATGGTGCTTATTACAGACACAGGAGAGCAAACTAGAACAGTAAATTTATAAAACAACAAAAGGTAAGGTTCCCCGGCTCTTTTTTGAGACAAAGAACAGTGCAGACTGGAATTTTTCATGTAAATGACTTTAAAATATAAGGATGAGGACCCAGGTAGTCAAATGGCAAAACAGCATTTCCCCACAAGCACTTCTAAGTTCTGCTAGCTGTTCTGGGGGTATAGAGACAGTGTAAACCTATTCATTTATAGGAAGACTTTTTAGAACTCTTACCAGGAGCTCCTAAAACACATTATGAATCTCTCAGATATAGAACGTATACAGACAGGTCTTTTTGATCAAGGTATTCTGATTCCCAGAAGTAGTTCATAGTATTAGCCTGCAATGAATGTTCAGGAAAGGTATTACTGTTTGGGAATTATCTCTGACGTTTTGTAACAATCTGCCAGACTACTAACACTTAAACTGGTGTCCATTGCAAACTCACTGTGTTTTAATTTAGACTTCATAAAAAGCAAAATATTCTCTTTTCTATTTCACATTTCAAACGTATGTATTGAGTTCTCTCTACTTATCAAGTACTATATTATTAGACTGAAGGCAAGAGCGCTAATCCTGTGTAATCTTTGTTCTAATGGAGTTCAATAAATTGAGAGACATACACACATAATTATTTACAGCTGGTACAGATTAGACAATGGGCATGCTGCAGAGGTATTGTGCTTCCTTTGCCATTAAAGAAACATCCCTGAGGTGATGTTTCTAGTCGGAGACTAGGAAGCCTTTGTTTCTCTACTTGGAAGAGAGAAGAGGGGAGGACAGACGTGCAGACTTAAGACAGACTGATGACCATCAGCCTTTAAGCAGATCACAGTGTGGCTGTACTGAGGCAGAAGAATAAGAATGCAATAAATGTGGGAGAGATAAAAAGGGGTCCCTGAAGGCTACAGCTAGGTTTTCAGGAAGTGAGCAGGAGGAACTAATCATCATGCAGAGGTCTCCAAGAGGCATTGTCACAAGGCTAGTGTGCTCTCTGTGTTGTATCTCTGGGTGTTGTGTATGTGACAGTTTATAGAAACCCCAAATAGTATTTCCTTATATTTCAAAATTAACCATGCAGGACATTAATATTTTTTCTTTATTAAATTACTTCAAATAATTTTTGACAGTGATTGGTGCATAGAATCCTTTCGATTTTATTGAATAAAGAAATTAAGATATGTATCAAGTCAAAGTCATCAATCAGCTCTTTAGAAAAAAGATAATGGCTCATTAGACATAATGTGGAAAGGAACAGAGACGTTCCTGATATGCTGTATTGGTTCTATGATCAGACTGTCTCCAGCCATGTTCATACTGAATATTAATGGCATGGTGGAACGTTGATCATGGGAAGAAATAAGACACTTGAAAGCTGTCAAGTCATGGAGTTTCCCCTGTCATAAATGCATCTATAATACAAGGAATCTTCGCATTTGGGTAGGAAGTCTCTGACCTTTGTCCCTTAACTTTTGCTTTCCTTGTAGTTGGCATCCTCTGGCCCTCGGCCATGTTGCGAAGCAGTGAGAATGCTCTTTCCTGGTATCATTTCTTAGTAAAGAATTTTTCAGAACCTGAGCCAATAAGCATTTTTATTTGTTTTTGAGAAAGGGTCTTGCCATGTAGTCCAAGTGGATCTAGATCCTGCTATGTAGGTGATGTCAGCTTTGAATTCAATATCTTCGGGCATCAACCTCCCCAGAAGTTTGAATTATAGATATGAGCCCCAAAATCCAGCCTGTCAAGTTTAATTTTTAAATAATTTATTCAGTTTTTGGTCTCTGGTTATAGCATCAGAAAACATGCTAAGATGTTCTTGGGTGTGACAGACAGGGAATATGTTGGCCAACTTTGCAGAGCCATGGAACGGAAGAATACTAGTAAGGTTATAGTAGACACTGTGTTTTTCAGCTGATAATTGGTTTCATATTTTATTACCATCTGGAATATTTGCACATTCCTGTTAGGCAGGTTTTTTTTCTGAGATGGCAGACCTCATCTGCGAATTAATCATGCTCTTTGGAGGTCTGAGCACTTTCCAACACCTCACGCAACAGGCCAACAATGCTTTACTATACTTATGGATGAAGTGGAATTTAGTGTCATCAATTCTGGCTCATGGAAGATGTGTAGGTATTTCATAATTCACACTTTATATTATATTTTGGAAACTGTTGATTGTCAAAATTAATAAAGCCCAAATTTTAAGTATTTCTTAAATCCATGTTGGTTTGAAAAACTAGCAATAATGTATCATACTAATATAAATTTATATTACTTATAATGTGTACACAGAAAAATAAGTAAAGATTTAAGTCATGAGTCAATAAAAGTGAGAAAAATGAGAAAGTGTGTCCTATATACTCACCAATGCCTTTCTTCACGCCTCTGTTGAAGTTCAACCTTTGTGCTCATGAAGGTGACCTTCTTTGGAAGGAGAGTCTTTACAGTAGTAATCAGTTTAGGATGAGGTCAATAGGATTTGCCCTAATCTGGTATGGCTAGTGCCCGTGTAAAGAGAGGAAATTAGAGGGCAGACCGTCATATAGGAAGAATAATGTGCCAACAAGAAGATGGCTTTCTACAAACCAAAGAGAATGTTGTCAAACAAATCCTGAGAGGGAATGACCCCTGTGCACACTTTGGCTTCAGACTTCAGAACCATGTCCGAATGTCAAGCAGTTCGCTGCATGATATTCAGGCAAACTGAGGCACGGTGTCTAAAAGCAGCACTTTGAAGTACTCAATACTCACACATGTCTCATTTTGGGTCGAGTCTGTCAAATTTTGCAACACATGGTAGCTGTGCCTGAGGTTAGGGAGCAGTTCTGTTTGCAAGGAGAGGTAAACTGCAACTGGCATTATCTTATTGGCAGGAAGGTGGGATGCCAGATCTGTGAGGAACCAGTCTTAAAGCAGGCTGATTCTTACTTTGCAGAGGGAAGCCACTCAATTGGCAAGATCGCCTGAGTGTAGGTTGGTGGGGGTGCTACAGAAGTTCTCAGCAAATGCTTCACCCAGACAGGATTTTCTTCTCTTGATTTTCTTTAGAAAGAAGTGTTCACCAGGCTGTGTCATCTTCTTTTATACAATACCTCTTACTATTTGAGAAGTTCATAAATGCTTACAGTAAGTTTGATCACTTCAACCCCATTCCCTTCCCTCAGACTCCAGCACCCCACTGTTCCCCCCTACATGTTCTTATTTCTTTTTAAAAACCATGGAGGGTTTTAAATGCTGCCTGGGTATAGGGTTATCCACCGCAGCATGGTTATCTCACCTTAAAACCTGTCAATTAATGGCTGAAGTAATCACTTGCATTCACTTCCAGAAATCATGAAACTAAACATTTAATATCTTTTCACAATATTTTCCTGTAAAATTATGAGATACAAAGATCATTTCTGTATAAAGACTCAAGGGTAACAACTTTAATGCTTCTATAACTGTCAAATTCTAAAACTTGGCCATTTATATTTATATTTTTTTCATAATTTATCTTAATCAAAATTCAACATTTTAGGATTTTTCTATTTTTTTCCTCAGGCAGTTTCCATCCATATCTCCTAGGCTGTGTAACTTACTAAGGAACCCAGGCTAACCTCAGACTTGCAGTGATTCACCTGTTTTATGTTCTCAACTGCCAGGATAATAGGCATATGCCATCATGGGAGGTGATTGCTTTTTAAAATGATCACTAGCACAAATGCTATAGAACTTTAATCCCCAAACTATGCATGGTCTTATTTTTCAATGTATTTACATAACTCTCTCTTTTCCTTGTGTTGAGAAGCTAGAACACAGATAAATTCTGGCAATGGATTTATAGAATGCTTAGAATTTTTCTCCATACGGTAGAAAAGGCAAACGTAATTGAAGGTGTGATTCTTTGATAAATAAAAAAGAAATTGGGTATGATATAGTTTGAACCTGGGTTAAAATGCAGGGATACATGTGTGTATTCAGGGAAAGCTTGCCATGCCATGAGAGTATCCTAAATGAATGCACGGGATCTCTGTGAATACATTCTGAGTAGAGATAAGCAGGATGTCTGACCAGAACATGATTCGGTGAGACCTGAGTTACATGTGTGTGCTGGGGACATCATCGCTGTTTGCAGAAGGCTGACGAGAAGGTACAGCTGAGCATGGGTGATACCGAGGCTGCCCATGGGAGCTTAGCCGGGACATTCTGCTCACTGTGCTCCCATGCTTTTCCTCTCCCTAAAATCTGCACCTCCCATCACTCTGTCAGGCATTTCTATAAAACCTTTTGCTTGAGTTGCTTTATTGAGATATTTATTACACGTATTGGGAGTAACAGATGCTTAAGTAAGTACTGAAGAGGGTGAAATTCAGGCAGAAGGTTTCCTGTTGATGCGACAGGTCAGAGACATTGGGGGAATGTCTTTTAACTGTGCAGTGAAGTCTGAACACAGTACTCACCAGCAGCAGAATTAGCACAGAAAGCTCGCACTCCCTTCTCTTATCAACTGGCCCACAGTAACATACAAATGGAATTTCACTAAAATTATGATGATCTCTTGTAACTTTGAGTCAAGTCAATTCGCTCAACAAATTGTCAACATTTCAGAGTAAGCCAATTTAGATGTCTTGTTGTTGATTTCATACAGATTGCTTCAAACCTTAGGGTTCTTGCTTGCCTCTTCTTCTGGCAAGTAAAAAAAAAATATTTTTTGCATGCTTTGAAATAACTTATAAACATATATATTCTGAAAAACCACTGCAATCTTTTGACCAACCTATCAAAATATATGCTTAAAATCACTTCTCATTTCAAGACTTGATTGATATGATTCCTCTGTTTGCTTCTTTGGACCTCCTCTGTTCTATGTCAACTTAGGCAATGTTTCTTCATCCAAATCTGCAGTCACCCAGGTTCAAGTTTTTTGTCTGCATCCCTACTTCTTGTGTTAAGTAATGGACTTCTTAAATTGCTGAAATGACAGACGGTAACAAGTCAATAATTAGATGATTTATGATTTGCAGAATTACGTGAATGAACAAGGAGGTCTAATATAGAAAGAACACCAGAGAAACTTACAGTTTGAGTAAAGTGTGTGATGAACATCTAAAAGCCAAATACTCAGAAGGCTGAAGTAGGAGGACTATTGAGCATTTTATATATTAAAGACCAGGTGATCCTAGGTTACATAGTAAACACCCATCTCAAAAAATATAAACAATTGTGTATTTTGATGTTTCCTTACCTTACTGATAACAAAACATAACTGAATTGATAAATTGCTGCTAATACATAAGAGTAATGTGGTCCTTACTAAATGGATATATATACATCTCTCTGTATATATATATATATATATATATATATATATATATATATATATATATACAGCACATAGTATATTTAGTGTTAAATTATTAAATTACATATATAAGATTTTCTGAGACAATATGCTGGCTCGTTCGGAAGCACAGAAGTCTTTTTACCTATGGAAGCACACAGAGCAGGTGTGGTCTGAGGATGATAACAAAAACCACAGAGACCAAATCTGAGCGTTCAGTGAACATACATGAAGGAAACATGCACAACTCAAACATGGGAGAACGTGGAAAACACTGCATCGAGAGTGACTAGGAAAGGAGTCAGCGTGGTCGCATGCACAAATGGTGGCTGCAAAGACAGCGCAAGCTCAGGGAGTGCTCAAGGTGACCCAGCTGGCCAGTCTCCCAGGACTCCACACTAGGTCCTTATAGCATCACTCTTAATTTTGGAGAGATTTTAGTAGTGCGAATCACACACAAGATAACCATTTGGGGCAACAAAGGGAACATGCATTTTCTGTGCTTCCAAAGGGAGACTGCAGTTTTCCAAAGCCAACTAATATCCTCTGAGATCCCAAAAGGCTAAGCCTTGCACATGAGTATGTCTGCCACAATCTTCTGTAGATGCTTCCCTACCCTTCTCCGATTAGTGTATTCTAAAGACTCTGGGAAGAATTTTTTTGGTTATATACTTAACAATTTTGTCTGTCTGTCTGTCTGTCTGTCTGTCTGTCTGTCTGTCTCTCTTTCTCTCTCTCTCTCTCTCTCTCTCTCTCTCTCTCTCTCTCTCTTTCTCTCTCTCTCTCTCTGTGTGTGTGTGTGTGTGTGTGTGTGTTCATTCTGTCAGGAACACATATTCCTGTTAATAATCTCTGAAAGAGTTAGGTCTGGAGGGTGATTCTGTGAGTATATGAGAGTAGCAGCTCTCAAACTACTCTGTGGAATGCTGGGAAGAAGAAAACAAAGCTAGTGTAGGGACACGTGAGTGAGATAAAATGAAAACATTTTCTTTTCCTGGGTGCATTCAGAGCCTTATCCAAACATTCTAGATATCAGATAACAATATAGACTTACTGTTCCTTCAAAGCATTTTCGTGTTGTATGATTCATGTTGACACACATAGACCCGGGTGTATTTTATTTGCTAATTTCTAGCTCCTTTGTCCTTAAATTCAGTTACAATATTTTTATATAATGGGGCACAAAAATAGCCAAACAACAATTATAAGTGGACAGCAAATCTTCTTAATTCACCCACTCACCTATGTATTCATCCATCTATCCATCCATAGATCCATCCATTCATCTTTTCCTTTCCTTCTAAGTTGATTATTTTAATGGATATTTTATTTTATATAATACATAACTTAGAGCTACAGAGAGGGTTCTGTGGATAATGTTCTTTCTGCTCCTCTACTGGAGAACTCAGTACCCACATCAGGTGGCTCAGACACAGGATACAGTAGGAGATGCATAAGGCAAAGATGGGACAGTTACCTGTGTGCCAACAGGCAACTTTACTGGTACCCAAGAAGTTCCATCACTAAGTGATCAAGTAACTCTCCTCCCATGTTTACTCTTTTCTCCAGAACAAGAATGAAGAATGGCACTTTCTACCAGTGTGCAGATGCTCTGAAGTCATGAGATGACAAAGACGCAGATTCCATGAGCACAAATTATTTTTTGTGATTGAGATATAAAAGAATATATCTTTTATATCTTTAAGTGTTTCATTACTATCACTCAAAATAGTATGTATCACAATTGAGGAGAACCTATAAAACTACTTGTCTAATAAATGAAGTTCATCTATAAATGGTTTGGCTCAACCAAGGTGGCTCTAATCAAATTGGAGGCAGATGAGTTCTGTAGATGTAGCTGATTTCATTAATTTACCACTCTTTAGAGTTCATGGTCATTTGCTAGTTTATATTATTTGTGACAATACTAAATAAGAGAAGTAATGGAAAGGAAGTTGAGTGGTATATTGCAGAGATAAATCCCAGCCTGCCAGGTGGAGAGATGAAGCCCTCCAGCAGAGGCACTTAGCACACTTCATTTGATTCCCATTCGTCAGCCTTGGTGCCGGTGCCTTGGAAAGAATGCAAAGGGAAATGGATACCAAAATATGATTTACAGGCCTGGAAAACAGTCCTACCCAAATAAATCAAGGTTCCAGAGAGTGGTTTATTTATAATAGGCCTTTTACAATCATGGACTGCCATGGTAAACAGACCCAAAAAGAACACACACCTGCAATGTAAGATAGGAACAATACTGTGTGTGCGCAAAGAAACAAAGAGGGATAAACTACTGCAGGTATTCAGGAAATGGACAACATGGTCTTCGTCCCTGGGGAAGAAAACACCGATTGGTTATCTAATGCCAAATGATTGACACTGAAAACAGGCACACAAAAATAACATTCTACAGTTTAATCAGGTTCAATTCATATATATATCATGGTAGATAGATAGATGGGTGGATGGATGGATTGTGAATGAATAGACAGACAGATGGTTGGGTGGACAGATAGATATACAGAAAGAGGCCATGGGTTTGGAAGAGAACAAAACAGAGGGAAATTATTGGGAGGGTTAAGAGGGAATAAATGAGAGGAGAACTGGTATAATTACATTATAACCTCAAAAAATTAATATAAATTCCCTGGCTTGAACTAAAGACACAGTAGTCCATTGATATTATGAGAAGATGTTTCAGAACACATAGATTTCAGATATTTAACCAGACTACACTCTTCTCTCTTCTCTGTCTCTGTCTCTCTCTCTCTCTCTCTCTTTCTCTCTCTCTCTCTCTCTCTCTCTCTCTCTCTCTCTCTCTCTCTCTCTCTCTGTGTGTGTGTGTGTGTGTGTATGTGTGTTTAACTTCTTAAAATTCTTAGGAAGAATCTTAGGAAGAATACTTTGGGAACCCATTATGAATCTACAGTGTTAAAGAGTGAACCCAGGAAGAGATAAAGAAGGCAGTAGATAATTGTGACATAGGTGGATTTCATATGTATATTTAGCTATATCTGTGTCTGCATCTGTACCATTATCTATCTATGTATCTATGTATCTATGTATCTATGATTCTATGTATCTATGTATCTATGTATCTATGTATTTATGATTCTATGTATCTATGTATCTATGTATCTATGTATCTATGTATCTATGTATCTATGATTCTATGTATCTATGTATCTATGTATTTATGATTCTATGTATCTATGTATCTATGGATCTGTATATCTATGTATCTATGTATCTATCTATGTATCTATGTATCTATGTATCTATGTATCTATGATTCTATGTATCTATGTATTTATTTATCTATGTACCTGTGTATCTGTGTATCTCTGCATCTATGTATGTATGTATGTATGTATGTATGTATCTATCTATCTATATACAGTTTTGTAGGAAATTTATCTTTATTATTTAATTACTCAGCTCTTCAGCAGGCAAGAGCATGGGAGGCCCCAGAAACCAGGCATCTCAGAGCAGGCTTTGCATTTTTGTAAGACTCTGACATAGAGACACTCCTACCTCCATATGATTTTATTGAATTTTCATTTTAGGGTGAGTGGATGAAGACTTTCAACTTGCTGTTAGGGAACCTATAATATGATGTAAACCAAGGTAATAAAAGATGAAGCAGAAGGACTGCTATTATAATCATTTCTCTTTAGCTTGGTAGACATGGTTGAATACAATAAATACAATTCTATGTAGACTTATTTTATTTAAAAGAAAAAATATTCAACTGAACACAAACGGAAGCAAGATCTTAAAATTACAGACTGTTAGAGCTGGAGGGGCTTCTTTACAAACCCTTTAGAAGTCCAATTTCCAAGTTCCAAATGAAAACAAGGGACCTTGGGAGGTTAAAAAATTGAGTTAGCCAAGGTCACATCATGAATTAGTCACAGAGCCATGCCCCAGGCTCTGGCTTTCTTAGTCTACCCAACTCAAGGACTTGACTTCTACGAACAGTTAAAACACATGTGTGCTGAAAACTTTATATCCTACAGGTTTCTTGTAAAGCAAGCAAAACAGGTGGATATTTCACTTTAGATACATTCCGCACATCATGTGTATAGGCATGTATGAACCTGTTTTATCTCCCCATTCCTAGCAATTGTTTCACATCTTCCTCTTCAGTTTATGTCCTTTTTACAGTTCTCTTTTTAGCTTCTCTTCCCCTGCTTCCTGTGGTATAAGACACAGTGGACTGACCATTGCCTGCTTAGGACCAAGCCTGCCAAGTTTACACCGGACTGTGTACTTTTAATTGCTTCAAAGCAGGGACCACAAAAAGCACTGAAAGATGCTGAGAAGGGTTTAGCACCTTTCCTGGGGTTGCTGTACTTCCCATCCCATGCATGAGGGTTTGGGCTGCTGATGCTGCTTATACTGGTGAATGTTAATATTTCATTCCCTCATTGCAGAGGTTTTACAAATCACTGAACTTATGCAACCATGCTGCCTGAAGTTAAGATTATACATTGCTGAAGTTTAAATAGGTGTTTGCCTAAGAGCAGCATTCTCCACAGAAAACAAGTTTTCAGAAGGCAAGCAGAAACAGTTGGGTTTTCCTTCTATTACCATTGAAATTGCACTTCTTTTTGTTAATGATTGAATAAATCAGAATTTCAGTGGTGTATTCTCAGCACTTTCTTCTATTTATTCCATCTGTTATGGGAAGGTTCCAGCATCTTGAGAAATAACCCACTTTATAGTCAAAAAGTATAGTCTGCAAATTTAAGCTGTTTATTGTGGGATAAAAATAACCATAAAACAAACAGGCTCTCCTTGAATATTGTGCCCTGGTTTGAGAGCTCTTTCAGGCCCTTAGAGGGGTTTGACTATAAAACACCCAGAAAAACAATTTCTCACAGTCTTCCTCGTAGAAAGGAAGTTGTTCTTCTCATTCTGATTAGCCTGTGTGTAAGTTTGCCTGGGGATTAAACAAATCAACCAGGTTACATCTAAATCCCTTCCCAAGGCAAAAAGGACTCAACTGCATTTTGTTGTTTTCTGATGCCAGCCCTTAATCCCCAGATTGGGTGGTTGTGTTGGTTAGTCCTAAGGTTGCTTAGTTGGAGCTAACCACAAAGATAAAACCCCAAAGAGTACTAAGGCTTCCTCCAGTTGTGCTGGAAAATCTGTATGTGCCTTCCCTACCTGTTACAAGTCATTGATTTTTATGACAACTTTAATGAAAGTGACTTGTAGAAAGGGCTTTTCATCTGGACTGTGGTGAGCTAGGAGAAGAATGGGAATTTCGGCTGGGAGAGGTGCAGGTAGCTAACAAGAAAATAAACATTTTCACAAAGGGAGATGAGCTACTGAAACAAACCGGCTCAACAAAGCAGTAGGATGCATGACTGCAGGGGAGACCACTACAATGCTCTCCCTCCAGATAGACTTCTACAACCACTATGCAAATACTCAGCGCTAAGTCACCCACAAGCCTCACTTCTAGTGTTGCTGGTCCAGCTTCAAAAACTACTGCTGCTGTAAATATCTATACTTTAGAGGACATTTTAGTTCCCTTAAACATATTAAACATTTTTGTCCTGAATTTGCAATCATTAAGCAAGTTAATATCTTGACTAGCAGAGGCTGTTATGCCAATTTTTTATTATTATATTTATCAGATACCGAGTCTTGAGGGGAACCTGGAGGACTTCCTCCCAAACAGCCTCATAGATTATTTCCTTGTTTGGCAAGAATGTGGAATTTACCATCACTTGGGAAAATTCCGAAGTCAAGCTGTGAAATTGAACAAAATTTTCATCAGCAAAAATCGAGTTTGCAAAACATGTGTTTCGCCTTTGGTAACAGGAGGATGCAAGGTGGATAGGAAGCAGGGTTGGGGGGGTCGGGGTGATTGGGTGGGGGGATGGGGTGCAACCTTCATTACTCTTTGCTGTGTAACTCTTCAGCGGTTGCATCAAGAATGGAGAGAATCCCAGCTGCAATGCCCAGAGCAAAATCTTTATGAGAGCAAATGATGGGACTTTGAGACATGAACCAGGTGTCTACCCCTTGATCTTAACACACAACATTTGTACACACAACAGACTAGAGAGACGAGCTAAACAGGATAGAGCCCAGGAAACAGAAAGGCAAGTGTCAATGATCTCAACAGGAGATCTGTGCACTCTCATAAACACACTGAATTCAACATTCTTTTTTCACAGAGGAAACCGCATAGTTGACTATTTCCTGAATTCACCTATTCCCAGCTGAACATATATTTTAATAGATACTTATGCCTTAAATTGATTTACCTGGCTGATCATACCTAATTTAATCTGCACAAATCTGTAAGGTAGGTACCACTTCTCAAGAAGGGTCTATAAACTAAAAATGCTAAAGAATTTTATCACAGCCTAAATTAGGTGTGTGTGTGTGTGTGTGTGTGTGTGTGTGTGTGTGTGCCCGTGTATGTGTGTGTGCATGTACATAATTAGATGTGTATGCATTATAAATATATCAGGGCTTTGCATAAACAAATAAAATTTCACAACACCCATCTTTCTGAATAAATAAGAGAGCATTATCGATTTTACAATGTAGGAACGTCATCTGAACAAATCGATTTTATGGACCTGAGCTAAGATGTTGAAAGCTTTTTCTAGAAACCCTACTCTCAGGGTCAGCTCAGTCTTTCCCAGGTTACATAAATACACGGGAACCTTTAATGCCCCGCTGCTCAAGCATATTGTTCGTGACAATCCTTTTACTCCTGTGTGCTGACACTGCTTTGTGTGAAAGAAAAATCAACAGTATAACCATCATTAACATCGAAAAGTATTTAGTCAGGCCTCAGTCTGTGCACCTGTTGTTGTTTTGCAAAGTGGGCTTCCAGACGTGTTTTCTGTCCGCTGGGAACTTAGAGACAAAGGCAAGCAAACGAAAGGACATACAGACAACTAAACAAGCAATGAGACTTGTACAGAGCACATATGTGCTAGCTCCTATTTGCATATGGAAATGTCGACTTTGTAGATTCAAGTTAATGATGTTTTGCTTTTGTCAATCCATTATGAGCTGTCAGCTACTAAAGTCTGGCCCCAAGTGGTGTCTCAGCACAGTGACTCGCCTGAACCTGCTGTTTTCTTGTGGAGGTTATGATCTCAATGCTATGGAGCCTCGGGGAATCCTTAGCTTGTATAGACCATGCGTTCAGGGTCAGCGATGTTTCTAGAAACAGCTAAACAGCAAACAATTCCTTCTTAAAAATTTTAAAGTTTTTAAAAAGTACTCCAAATCATTTAGTGCCCTACTATAATATAGTTGAAGCTTCAAGCAACTTGACAAATTGAAAATGAACTTTAAAAAATTCGTATTTGACATTATGACATGAGGCAAATAACATTCCTGTATTTTTCCAGGTTTTAGTGGTATGAAAAGAATTATACCTACCCCAGCAACCCTCAAGTTATATTTAAAATGTGTTATGATTCGTGTAATCTCTGGATTCATAAGCATGTATAGAAATAATAAAACACTAAACAATGGTCACCTTGCAAAAATAATGCTTTTATTTCTTTTACTTATAGGAAGACTGTAGACTATATGCTATACACATATAATTTAATATTTTTAATGGCCCATGGCTTCATCTTTAAAATTCCCGTTCAAATATCTTATTTTTCTCATCTTTACTTTCCCTCGGAATAACTTCCTAGAAAGATGGTCAGGAAAGTTTCCTCAAGCCCTCCTCCTTTTTGACTTCTAGCTTCGTTCTTCCTCTGTCTTTCCTTCCTGTGGTCTCTGTTGTACACTGTAGTCCCACACAGGTCCTGATCAACCTTGCCTTGGTGAATCTGGCTGTCCTTCTGAAGCTGCACAGGCAATTCTGACATTAAATTTTTGGACTATATATATATATACACTAGTTTTGGACTCACATGCACATAGTCTGTGAGTGAGAAGACATTCCTGTTCATGACATCACACTTGGATACTGGGAAGTAGGCCAGTGGAGAATATCACCCATTGCCTTCCAAGTTAAGTAATTCTGAGACATTCATTACCTCACTTTAAAAGGTTGGCCCAAAGACTTATAATTGTAGTCAACCTTCCTTTCTTTCCACGGTTAACCCAATCTGCCTCTCACTGAACTCCCTGGGTTTATGTCCCTAATAAGTACTGTATATATAATTTATTCCCTGCATTCTTTATTCAAAGTACTTAAAGCTAAGACACAGGTATTGTATTTTTCTCATTGTATGTGTTCATCTTCTGTTATACTTGTTACAATATGTATGCAACCAACCATGATAGAACTATTTTTATTACATTGTTTGATATAAACTTAGGTTAAAGGAAGTTAAAGAATTGGATTTTCTTTCTACCTTTAAGACTGCATAATTGCGCTTGATTGTTGCTATGGATGTGTTGCCTTGGAGGCTGAAGAATTGGACAGAGTTGAATGCATTATGGTCATTTCTAGGGTATTAAGTGGCATCCAGAAATAGTAACTTACAATTTCCTTGATGCTGAGATCAATGCAACTAGCATTGTTGTTTTCTAATTGGGAAAGCCATATTCCTATCACTAACTTTGTAATATAATTTCTATTATCTAGCCCCTTTAGTACAAAGGGAGTGTTATAGTCAGTTTCTTGATTTTTTTCTGATATGGATAATTATTTTTAAGTGACTAGATAGCTCATATTCCAAATTAAAATAAGCCCAACTTATTGGTCCATATCCAATTTGTCATCTGCGAGATAACAGCCTTTAAATATAGAATCATAATTAGGATTAATTAAAACAATTTAAGACTATCTTGTAAGGGAAGCTAAACACTGAAATCAGTTGAAATTGGACCTTTCTTCTCCTTCCTGATCAATGTCTGAATGCCTGTGGGCACCAAAGCACTCTGATGCCAAGGATTAAAGCAGGGCTCTCTTCAAGAGCAAGAGATCCACTTAAAAATATGTAAATGTGTTTCACTTACCACTGACCTGGAGGTGAAAAGTTCTGTATCAAATTACTAACAGCCCTAGATACTCATCCTTCTTTTCCAATTCTAATTTCAATAAGCGGAGAAATGAGCTATGAAAGAATGCTCATTTGTATTATAGAGAGACACGGACTCCCTTCCTGCAGTTCATGCACAAAGCTGCAAACTCGGAGGACAAGGTAAAGGAGGCTTCTGTGTTCTCACCAAGTAGTGTGTCCCTTCAAATTTATTCTTCCTTTTAAGATGTTCTTCTCCACTCTAGAAAGCCTGGCAATCCTTTAAACAGTGCAGCAATGGGATTTCGTGAGACCTGGATTTTTTTTCCCAGGCTCTCGTATGTCCAGAGACCAGTCCTGACTGTCCTCATGCCCATGGTTCCTTCACCTTCTCAAATTGGCAGTAGTCTACCCACCATAGTCTATCAAAGAAACTCAAACCTTTTTGTTCAAACAAGTTGGCTGCCTACACAAGTTTCTGTGGGTTAATGTAAAGGTGACATATGATTGGACAGTGGAGAGGTAGGCAAAAAAGAGCCTGGAGGAGCACAAGAGAGGGAGAGGAGGTAAAGATTGACAGACGAGGAGATGGAAGAAGATGTGTATGTTTTTCTTGGAGCATCTCTAGCTTCATGAGGCTGTCATGATTATTTCTAAGGGTTTCTGTGTGTCTAATTTATTGTATCTGGATGGGCAGTTTATATTTTTTTTCTGCTGGTTGTGAGTTTATTGTGTAGAGGGTTTGTGGAATGAGAGTTTAATATATAAACCTGTTTCATAAATTAATGATTGTGAGTTCTTAGTGGTGACTTTGAGTGCCAAGTTAGAGATCTTCACAGTGTCATATGGCCCCTCAGGTGCTGGCACTCTCATGAGATAAAAGGTTTCTACTTCCTAATATTTACTGCAACAAGTTTCTGTCTCATACGTGATATAGATTCTAGAAGAAGCAGGAAGAATTCCTTGGTTATCATTCTCATGCCTTCCAAGATGCTGTGGCATCATAGGAAACCTCATCTCCTTTTAATTTCCTGGTCTGCTAGAGACTCTGTGAGGCCAGAAAAATGTCCAGTGTGCCTTTCGTATGCAAAGCCCCCTTACCTTTATTAACTGGACAAGAATAACTTACCAGCCTGTTCTTTCAGTGCTGTCTCATGGACTTTGGGTTTGAGTTAAAAATATTTCAAATATGATTGTGCTTGTTGCCCCAGAAATACAGAGAACTACAGCACAGTCCTCTTAGACTCAGAGTGATAGCTGTGCACATAAATGATGCTGTCGCATCAGCTGTATCACCGTGGAGGTCAGTGACACACAACTCACACTGTCTGAGAGCGACATAGAGCATTACTGGTCAGTTGTTACGACATTGCATATTTGGGCGAATTTCTCAAACTTTAACTCATGAATATAATACAGTAATTCTTTCTCTTGGTCCTTACACTATTTGCAGTTATAAGTTTGGCTCGTGTCTGACTTTTCTGGTTCAATGTAGACTGCTCATAGATTTGGAGACAATTCTGCATTTGCTTGTCACAATGGTGTCATTTGTTGCTATGTAGCAACTTTCAAAAATATGTGTTAAATTCCTGGCACATCATAGATGCTAAATATATGTCTGCCTTCTCGTTTATCTCTACTGTGTACTGAATTGAAAGCTGCTTATGTAGGTATCATTAAAATATTGGCTACTATTTATATGCTACATACACACAAAACATGTATGTGTGTGTGTCTCTGCTTATGTGTGTGTATCTTTGTGTATCATGACCACTGTCCATGTGTGTGTATCATGTCCATACAAGCATATGTTTAGAGTTTAAAGAAAACAAAAACACAGGCATGTTGCTTAACAACAGTTGCTTGCTTCTCAGAGCAGCACTTTTATAAGTGATCAAATAATTTTACAGCTATGGTTGGAACAGCATAACTAAATGTCAGCTCTATCCTAACCATGGGACCTGTTTCCATTACTTATCTCCCACATTGACAGAGGGACAAACACTTCACCACTGTCAAAGACTTTTGTAACGTGATGCTATCGAACTCAGAGCTCCATAGCTACTTTAAAAATTGATCTTATGAGTATTTTTAAAGGCTTATCTCTTCCTCATTTACAAAAGAGGCAAACAAAACCCAAGATGAACAAAAAAAGCAAAGGAATTCAAAGTGCTATAGGAAAAAAAACTATCAATAGTTATACATATGAGATGCTTATGTTTTGGCCTCTGTTTCTTCCTCAATCATGGTCACATTTCATTACTTTTCTCTGTTAACTTTAAGGTCATAAGAAACAAAGTTTCTTGAATAGGATATCTACTAACATAAAACCATTTGCATTTGTGTCTTATGTCTTAGACATTTTTGGATGTACTGGCCTGGTTATCTAGGGAATGACTCCTGGAAAATTTATTACCCAATTAAAGATACAATCCACAGAGACTGGGAAATAATTGCGATTTGGGTGCATGATGTGAAATTCCTTAAGCATCAACAAAAATATTTGTTGAAAAATATGATTGGCATTAGCAGAAATATGAAATGGTAAGGAATCACAAAAAATCACAATAAATTTTAGAACATCCTTGAACAGAGTAATCAGGAGCAGATGATCTGCGCTCTGAAACAAATAATGTAGAAGACTGAGAGAAACTCAAAAGATGATTATAGAAGGTATATTTCAAGATCATGAGTGGTTAACTCATAAAGAGTTTCAGTTTCAACCTTTGGATAGCATCTTGGCAAAAGGAGCTTTAGCATCTGAGAGCATCTCAGGGTTTTATTAGCAAATAGTAATTCCTCTGTTCTTAGTGCATAGCATCAATGAATTATGAGCTTTTAAAACATAAATACTTAGTGGTGAATGTGGCTTCTTTTTCCTTTCCTACCCTCCCTACCATATGATTTGTGAGTGTAACTCATGCCAGCCAAATTTCAGAGCAATCCCTAAGTAAATTAAAACAGTAGTGCACTATCTCCCATGGGTAAAAAGGATGGGATTAGGGTATAGACAGATTACCAGAGCCAAGTAACATATGAGCAATAGAAGTCATCTTTGTGCATTTGAGTGAATTACTAGGGTAATAGAGCTTTCTCCTCTGCTGTTACTTATGCCAAGTAAGGGATGGGCATAAAACAAGAAGGATGTTGGCCAGCCAAAAGTCATAAAAAAGAATATGTGTAACACAAAGAAACCTATTTAAATGAGGTGGGAAAATCCAGGAGCTGTCACACCATTCACTCTCTGGAGCAAACCTTTTCTGACAGCTTACCTACAGCAGTTAGGTGAACAGTGCATTTACTCCACCCTTCTTTCTATGGCTTATAAAGATCATTGCTTGGGCTGTAGATGTGACTCAGTGGAATAAAATGTGGAAGGCACTACACTCAATCTCTACTACTGCAAAATAAACAAATATATATTAGAAAGACATAACTAAATGAACTGAATGGAAATCAAGACCCTCAGCAAAGCTCGACCTGGGATTTAACCATATTCTCAGCAGCTTGGTTTTGAAGGCTTCCCTAGTCATGGGTTATATTTATAACCATGTGTTACTGTTTGAAGTACAAATAGATTTTCACATTCTTGACTACACTGGAACAATTTTTTAAACAATGATAGTTTTAATGTTTTCTCTTTTTATTTTTGAATATTATTTCCGCAAATCGTTATCCATTGATGGTATGTAGAGTTGTGTAGAGGTTAAAGTGCAGGCTTTGAAAGAGAAGATCAGTATCTGAAGTAAGGTTTCTACTAGTTGGCCCCATAATAAGTTAAGTTTGTTAACTTTTATGATATTCTACTTTTTGACTAGTAACAAATAGTACAAGCAGCTTCACCAAATGGTCAATATAATGATACATATTGAATATTTAACAGTCTGGTATGGAGGAGCAATAATTGTACTAAGAACACAATTTTAACAATCAGCAAAGGAGTACTAAAAACTTAGACATCAATTCCAGGACAGAAGCTATATTAGTCATTAAACAAGTAAAATAACAAAGCTGGAGAAAACCATTCAGCCTATCTTCAGAATTAAAGGAGTTAGATAAGTCCTTCAGCCAGGAAAGGGAAAAAAAATGACAATGATCAGTTCTGTTTGTTTCCAGTGAAGTTACACAATGATGTTAAGAGAGGAGTATATCTTAGGGACACACTGGAAATATTGGCAATGACACTGGCGATGCAAAGTGGCTGGAACAGTGATTCAAGAGGTCACCAGAGCGTTCTTGATGCAGAGCAACAATCACGGGATCACAAAGACAAAGCACACATTGCTGGAGGTGGCAGAAAGCTGCTTTTTTTCTTTTATCCTCAGAGCAGTAACTTTAGAGGCTATTTTGAAGTAAGTCCTAAGAATTAAACCAACTATGATGAATGAGATTGAATTGGGCAAACAGCTAGGATTTAATGTTCACTGTATCAATTCTTGGAATCACCCTAGGCTAGAAATGCCTGGCTTTAAGAAAGACTTCAGCTTTCTTCAAAAAATAAAATAAAAAATAAAACAGAAGAAGAAGCAGGCTTTGGAGAGATATGTAAGGAGAAAATGTGATTGAAATAAATATCTGTCAACAAAATTCAACACCGACAATGTCTGAAGCTCATAAGGGTCAGTGGAAGGGTTACGCCACCACTCTCTTGCCAACCTTTTCTCCTTCTTGCTTTTTGGTTTAAATTAAATGGAAGCAACACAATGGGAAATCAATATTTTGTTGTTCCAAACAGTGCATTCACCTTGGGGGCATGGTATTCATGTAATTCTGTTGGGAGATTCTTTGGAAAGGGAATTGAGAATGACCGGAAAAATGTTGAGACCGATCAAAAAGCCACCTCCCCGCACAGCGTTGTCTTTCCAAGTGAAAGTCAAAAAATTAAAAAAAAAATAAAACAGGGATCTTTATTGAAGCTGACACTATATGGCTTTAATTTATGTCCAAAGCCTCAGAGAATTCCTGCCTTAAAGCCCTAAATGCACACAAGCCTTATAAAACTGAAACACTGTAGTAGAAAGGCATACTTTAGTCTGAAGGTCAAATTCCAGGTGTCACCCAAGGTCAGTGACTCACTCCCTTCCACCATCCTGGTATGTGTTACATCTCTAAGGTCCCCACAGGCATTTTTAGGAAAGAAGATATGCAGAAGATAGGTTAAGGTTTCTAAAGCAGAGCTGAGCCCAGAAATATCATCTTCCAATAGCCCTAGGAATTCTTTTAAAACATCCCATCCCAAAAGATCCTTCATTCATTTGTTCTTCTTTTTACTTACTCAACTATTCACTGATTATTTCTTTGGCTTACATGCCTTTCTGGTTCTCATTAGAATACAGCTGAAATCCTGAACGTATGCACCTTGCTTTGAACCCTGTTTTAACTTCAGATGTTCTCCCTGGCAATATAATATCTGTAAAAGATTATCATCTTAGTTGGAGCTTGTCATTCATCATATCTGCTTCAGAATAGGTGTGTGAGGTGCAAAGCCTTTGATACTTAGCCTCCATTCCACTAGTCATGGAGGTATGGGCTTTTGATCCGTAGTTCTTGTAGGCTGTCTCATGAGGATAAGCAAAAATTGAAAGCTGTCTTGAGTGCTACTGAGTGCCAACCTCAAAGTGAAACTGAGAAAAATATGAATAAACAAATAGAAAGAAAAAGAAATATCAATCAAGAATAATAAAGAGGATTATTAAGCATTGTTTGCTGGAAATCACTGAGACCCATGGTGACTTCTCGGCTGGCTAAAGTCTGTTAGTTATAAAAATGAAATAAAGCAGTAAGAAGCTCAGTTCTGTGATTAGTTGTTTCTTGAGAAGATCTGGGACCCTGGACAAAGATGTAACAGACTGGAATAAGAGACTGATGGGAAATGCAAGGTGTAGCACTGCTCTCAGAGATGGGTTTTACCACAGCCCCAAGAAGAAAAAAATGTGTGAAAAGAAGAAAACCAGAAAAATATTTCCTGGTATCTCATTTAGACCCCATAGCTTCTCTGAACTTAGTGGCAACACTAGAAATTTACTGGTAAAAACCTGGACCTCAGTACTCCAGTTGATCTAGCTGCCAGCTCTCTGTGTTACTTGAATTCCAAGGACTCAATAGGTAATGATATTACAAGCAAAAGCACACAGTTTTAGTAGTAAGTCTAGGCGAGCCCATGTCTGCCCTTGGCATCCCAACTTGTTGGTGTCAATCTACATAAAAGTCAAGAGACTTCTCTTCTTTTCATGTGGTCTTGGTGCTGGCTTCAATTCCTGCTTCAGTTAATATTCATTGGGCTTCAACATGACATTTATTTTTTAACTTTTGCTGGAGAGTGATCTGAAATCCTGCCTTTTAACCCCCAAACACACACCAGAACAATACTAAAAATGAAATGTAGAAGATATAGATCAATTATAATGACTTTGTCATAAAGATTTTCCTGCACAGAATGGTAGTCTGTGTTTTGAGATCCCTGTTTTGTCATCACTTTCTTATAAAAGTTTCCTATTTTGGGCTGACAGTGGGAAGGGAAGATAATACCATTTAAGATGCAAGGAAGCCTGTATTCTCCCACAGGATTAAATATGGAAAGGAATGTGTGATCAGATAAAAACTGGAAGTACGGAGGAGTGAAATGGCTTGGTCAAAATTATACAACTCACTAGTTATTGTAATTTGAACTATGGTTTGGATGGGACCAACATATTCTTATATGACCATTCTGTGAGAATTCATCTTAAATATCAGCTTTATTGTATAGAGAGGTGTCTATCTCAGTAGAGCACATAAACACATAAGCAGATTAAGACTATCTAAGAGGGAAAGACATACCCTGAATGTGGAAAGCACCATCCCCTAGGCTAAAGGGTACAATGAAAAGACACTAAAAGGGCAAGAATCTTAGTGAAGACACACATTCTCTCTTATTCTTGCTCTCAGTATCTTCTTTCTCACTGTCCCTTCTCTTTTTCTCTCTCCCTTTTTATCCACCCCACCTCTCTCTCTGCTCTCTCCCTGTCTTTTCTCTCTCTTCCCCTTTCCTAACCTTTCTGTTCTCTATTTTTCCTTCCTAGGTATTCTGATGTGAATTGCTCAACTTTCTCTTCTTCTCTCCATTATAATGAACTGAAACCTTTAAAACCATGGAACAAAATAAATATTTTTTTTCCTTAAGTAGTTTATTAGGCATGTAGTCATTGCGACGAGAGAGTTGATTAAATGAAGATAAGTCACTTGGTAACAGAGAAGTTTGATTACTGTGGTTACCATGCCCAAACAAGTAGTTGCTAAACCCTCTTTCAATTTAATAGGAAGAATATGGGGGGAGACTGGAGAAATTCTACTATAATTTGAATGTGAATTGTTTTACATAGGTTTGTGAGTTTTGATACTTAGTCTGTAGTTATCATTACCATTGAGGGAACATGTGAATACAGGGGGCAGCACACATGGTTGGCAAAATACAAAATGCCTGAGGATGGGAATTTGAAGATGATGCCTACATCTTTACACATTTTCTTTAACCTTGTCTTATAAGACATCAACAACCCACACCAATATCTCCACTACCTTTCATGAAGATTTCCTTCTACCCCACACCATGACTTCTCTAACATGATGAACTGTGCCCTCAAAACTGTGAGTCTAAATAAACCTCTTCTCTTTTATACTTGTTTTTTTACGTATTGCATCATGGTGATGAGAAAAGTAACTGTCACAGAAAGGTGTTTTCAAATGTTGGGCCATTGCTTTCATAAAGTTTTGTGGTTTTGTGGCCTCGCACCTTGTAAGAGGAGGAAGGTCTGAGAATTTCCAGCTATGGACTAGAGAAGGCCTTGCATTATTTAAGTAAGTGAGGTTAATGGGCTATTCTGTTGGGATTTCAAAAAGACTAAAATGCCATTAAAATATAAATAGTGAAACTCTTTTCATGTGGTTTCAGAGAAGCTTGATTTAGCCATGTAGTGTGTATGTTATAATTATGCAAATAAAAGAGTTGTGGGTTTATTGAGGCATTCACCAAAATTCTGTAAAAAAAAAAAAAAAAAAAAAAAAAAAAAAAAAAAAAAAAAAAAAAGGTTAGGAGGCTTGGATGTGTATAAAAGAGGAAGTTCCATGAATGAAACTTCTTAGGGAACTGCCTTGTATGTGAAGGTTTGAAGGTTGTAGTGTAGACTCTGAGATATTAGAGAAGACAGGGACATGATGTAGTCACTAAAGAAAGCTGAGGTTCCAAGAAGAGTGAACTCAAAGACAGGGATCAAAATCTATTGTAGTTGTCGTCCCAGTGTACTAAGCTTCTGATCCTTCTGATGAAAGACTTTGGTCTTTCCAGTAATGCTGGTTATATGGGCATGAAAAATGCAAGCATGGCATTGTCTTCAGGTTTTAATTATTTTGATTTTAAAGAATATGCAGGAGGTCAAACAATGTGAAGCAAGGAAAAAAATAATGACCATGTGAGCATACTTTGACAGGACTGAGCAACTATGAGGTCAAGATTCAGTAGGCATGCCAGAAAACTGGTGGTACTAGAAATGTGGAATACCTGTCAAAGAAAATTGTAGTGATCATATGGGTAGAGCTAACCCAAGAAATAGATCTTGTGACTATAGCAAGCAAGAAAATGAGGTGGCACTCTCTCGGCCTTCTGGAGTTCATGGAATGATACCATGTAGTATGGATACCAGCTGGAATTATAGAACTTAATGTTTACCCAGATGAGATTTGCCTTTCTTCAATCATTCCTTTCAATCCCACCATTCCCCATTTTGTTATGGGACTACTTACTCTTTTTATTGTAGATTGGGAATATTTCGTGGTTTTGGTGTTTTATGTTTTAAAGAAGGCAAAAAGTCACACTTGACAATGATTGAAGATACCAGTGATCCTGATGATATACATGAAGTAAATTTTTAAAGTGTTTACAGAGAAGAGTTTGCTTTGAGTCAAAGAAAAGACATTGGATGTGGATGAATGATGATGACCAAGAATAATTTTAGAGAGGAATAAGTGCATTTTACCTAATCCTATAAGAGGAAAGAATATAATGTTATTACTTAAAGAGGTGTGTCCTTAGAGATCAAGTTGACAGGGGGTTGACTTGCAATGTTTTGTCTTTTTGTTTTAAAGCAAGGTTTCATGTAACCTAGGCTGGCATTGAACTTTCTATGTAGCTAGCCAAGGGTGACACATGAGTATTGATTGTTCATCTTCCAAACTCCAAAAATGCTGGTGTTATTGGAATTTTCTATTATACTTTGTCATTTGGTTTTAGAAATCGAATTTAGAGTTTTTGCTGCTAGGAGAATATAGCAACCGACTCTTTCTGCACCCAATAACAGTCATTCTTAACTGTCACGTTAATTGTCAAGATAACTATTCAAATTACTAAAGCATGTTTCTGAGTGTCTCTATGAGGTCTCTTGTAGAAAAAATTAACTATGGGCAGAAACCTTGTCCCAGACATGCTTGATACGATACCATGAACCAAACATCAATAGAATAAAGGAAAAGGGCAGGTAGACAAGCACACCCTCTTTATTATAATTGCTGAGATTTGAATTACTTTGTTGTACCATTAACTCCTAATCATGATGGTCTGAAACCTTTGCAACTCTGAGATAAAATAAATCTTTTCTCCATTAGTCTTGCCCAGATCACGGTTGATGTTAAAGTAATGATATTCCTTTATCATTTCTTAAAGATAACAACACAGTTTAAGAAAATTTTAAAGTATCTAAAGTCATATAAAGAGTGAACTTATATGCAAGAATACATTTAGTCAGCATTTTCAGCCACTGTGGAACATGATACTATTCACACAAAATATATGGCATTAATTAGGCTCCAAAATTCCACTTTAAATTAAGGTCAAAGTTCTGAGTCAACTAAACTTCAGCCTCCAACAATATTTTCTCCAAATTATTCTGTATATAACAGTAAACACAGAAAAAAAGAAAAACAACCCAACAAGCAAGTTTCCAAATATAGGTAGATTTGGAAAGCCTACTTCTATGTCTGACCATTTCCTACAAGAGTAGCAGACAATATGTGTGCCAAGAGAAACCAGTTAATAAAATAAATATTTATAAAGTTTTCTGACAGTCAATGACACATATATACAGGTAAAAGACCATGTACCACTTCATGGTGATTCAAAAGGTGAAGATAAGTCTGTAGATATTTATATTAATAAAATAATAAAATATTTTAAAATATGCATAGTATCGACACCTTTGAAAAATACATGCTGAAAACAGAAGTAGTATGAAAATCTGCTAAACAAAAAAGCGTATTCACAGCAGTGGTGGTATTTTCTTGATATTGTGTTTCTGTATGTACTGAGAATTGGTTTGAAGTATGTAAATGAAAATTGATAGTAGTCATTATTTTAAGGCAAGGCTGAAGGTCTTTAGGACTAGGAATAAAGAGGAACCTAGTGAACAAGGGACATTGGAGGTGAATAAAATTAAAGGCCAATTAACCACAGAGGAGGTCATCTTATTATAGCTCTTTAATGGTTGATTTTAGGTGTCAAATTGACGGGATTAAGGAATATCAAGATAATTGGTAAAATAGTGATTGGGTGTTTTCCAGTAGGACATTGCTAAATGAATTAGCATTTGAATCAATAAATTTCATTTTTAAGGGAAGAGCCTCTTGCTCTCAGTCAAAGTGAATGGCATTGTCTAATAGGTTGGGAGACCGAACAAAATACAAGGGCAAAGCAAATGCGAATCACTTCATATTCTTTCTAGATTTCTCACTATCTATTCCTCCCTCCCTTTCTCTTCAACATGTACATCTTAATGTCTATCCTGCCTGTCCCTTCTACCTTTTTCTCCTTCCTCCTGTTCTTCATCTCACTTTTTTCCTCCTCCTCACTTCTGTAGCTATGTGACATCTTCTGTTGCTCTCTAGGAGTAGACTTCAGTGTTTCCTGGTGCTCAGACCCTAAGATGTACGCCTTGGTCTCCCAGGTACAAAACTGATAGGTAGTCTTCAGCCCTACTATACAGGTGGGCTTCCTGAGATTTTCCTAATTCTGTACAAAGAGGGCTATGTACCCCAAGCCGTCCTCTCTTTTTTCTCTCTACCTTTCTCTTTTATCTTTGTTTTATTTCTCTCATGAACACAGACCCACATCCTCTTTAACTCCTTTGTGCATCAGCAAAATATTCCAGATTCAAAAAGATAAGAAAAGCAGGAAAAGTGCCAGAAACACAAAGCAGGCACACTGAGGAAATTTCTGTAAGAAGAGTAATGTCTAAGTAAGCAGTTAAAGGATGCTGGCAATTATTCAGAGTGGTTGTAAGAAAAGCATATTGCAGAAAAAGAGACTGCATGTTCAAAAGTCTGTTATGAAATGATAATGGAATGCACAGGGAGTTCATCCCTCTATAGATTTATTTTCAAACATCAATCAGGACCAGAAATTTGAGAGACAGTAGAAGAGACTACATCAGCTTGGGTAAAGCTGGCTGGAGTCCATGGGAAACACCTATTCAGTGTCACTACTGTGAGAAATCCAAGAATGCACACCACATGACCCTGCACTTACTACTGAGATTGGAGTTGAACACAGAGTCTTCTTTGCAGGGCGTTGCAGGCATTCACAGCAGCTGTGAATGAGAAGGAAGATTTGGGCTCTCTTTCAGCTGAAGTTAACACGAGAGTGTTTTCCCCAATGTCATATTATTGCTAGAAATATTTAAGGAATGAATCTTTCTGTAAATAAATACAATTTTACAAACTCATAAACAAAACAAGGTGCATTTTAAGATAATATATATTTTTTTGTTCTTATTTCTTTACTATATTCTCCCCTTTATTCTCAAATGATGATTTAACTTCATGCTGGACCATGAAACACTTTGATGAAATAATATATCTACACTGACAGCTGGCTCTGGCCAAGGATGTAGTTTTCTGACCTTGGAACTGATCCAAATTGTTTGGCCCACACTCTGGTGCCAATAGCACCATGTTCTAATTCAAGTTATTCAGACTTACACAGTGTAAGATCACTGGCTAAGATCATTAGGGACAGTTTTTAAAAGGAGTTATATGCAAATGTTTCATATAGTTACTGATTTAAAGATAATTCTAGTTGCTGTAACAATATCAGAAAGAGTTAAGAAATAAGTTTTCCAGATTGAGTACAACAAGCTAAAATAGTTTTCCAAGGAAACAACTGCATATTAACTAAACACTCATCCCTGGTGTAAACAAGCATGGGTCCTTATAAAATAAAAAGTAGTACGATGTTGTCACATAGGAAGGTAGAGCTTGACTTTTGGGGATCTGGTATTCTCTGGGATTCAGGTCAAAAGCAACTTCTAGTGTAAGGCCAACATAAACAAAAGCAGAAATTTATTTCCTTTCAAATTACCTTACCATCATTCAAGATGAGTGGAAGTGGTCAGTGTTCAAGGATACCCAGTGATGTAGTGTAGAATTTCAATGGTGCTATTTTAAAACATCACATACACCAAAAGATAGGAATTATCCATAGAATGTATCCATGCCATCCCTGGATTGAAAATGTCTAAAATAAAAACTGAGTTAGAAAAACTTCTTCACATAGCAATTCTTTATTTCATCCCTGGGACAATCAAATAAATTGTCAGAAAACAAGTACGTTGTATGGATATTTTTACCAACATTGAGATTCATATCAGACTTAGTGTTTTAACTCAAAGAAGACAATGACATAAGACAAACATATATGTTACAGCCGCCAGTCATCCTACCCTACACACATCTCCTGGGGTTATTATTCATTTTGATTATGTTAATTTATGACTAAAATATTAAATGTCTGAGATCAGTTAATCATCCTGAATTTCTCTCCAGCTTTACAAACACATGTTTATTTACCCACAGAGCTGCCCACAGGGAGTATTGATTCAAGTAAAAATGCTGAGCTCACTATAGGGGCTTTAGCCCTTGGCCTTTGTTTAATAGCTACATGGTCTTCTGAATTCACCCAACTCCTCAGTCTTCATTTGTAAATGAAGATTAAGAAGAAAGGGTAATCATTTCCCCTCATTGTTCTTATGGTGTGACCTTGGTTGCTATTGCACAGAGTAGACTGAGTCCAGTGACCCATATTGACTTATACCTTTCTTTTGGATGTCTGTTAAACATCAGCAAAATCTGTCTTAGCTCATTTTTTTCTTTTCAATTTACTCATTTTCCTGCATTATCCATGTCACTAAGTAACACAGTGTTGACTGAATAACACTTTCAACTTCATGTTTCTTAGCTTCTCACCCATGCCATTTACACATGAATATTTCCCATACCTCCATCAACAGGCATAATTAGACTTAACTGCATGAAAATGTTCTCACCCTAGGAGAGCTTCTCCCATTACCTGTTTCTTTCTGTAAAACACTTCTACTAAACCAAAGATAAAATAACTAGTGACTGCTAGAATACCTCACGGAGTGGACAGAAACTTGCCAGTCATTTTGAGAATTTCAAGTCTTTTTAAAGGATAGAGTACTATTAGATAATTAAACTTCAGTTACTAAGACCAGACATGCACGACCTTAGCTATTGTCCTTCCTTTCCAACTTAACAATAAAAAACACAGGTAAGATCTTCAACAGTGCTGGCTGGGACACTCGCCACACCTATAGAATAGCAGATACCTTCAAAGACTGTGCAATATCCAAGAATCTTGAAAGTATTGGATGAGGTTTTGGTCTTTTTGCTTTATTTTCTTCAGAATAGGTCAACACATTCTGTACTTAAGCCTTACTCTCCTATTTCCACAGCAGTCCATTGTATAATTTAGGTCTCAATGGAGGAGGCTAGAGAGCCACACTGAACACAATCGCCAGCATCATCTGTATTCTCCATCAAATACAGTCTTGTTCTACCTAGGAGTTGGAAAATTCAGAGGACATCTCACAGTTCCCTTGCATACTTTAGGTAAATTCACTATTCAGCATTCTGCCAAAGACTTATCCCAAGTCAAGGCAAGGTCTTATATATAATACAGACCCCACAGGAAAAAAATTACTCAGAGAAATAAAATTTACCCCCACAAAACTTTAGGCATTTTGGAGCCACCGAGTCTGCTTGAATTCAATTTGTAATTGCCCCATACTAAAATTAGAGGTGGGAAGAACAAGGTGAATAAGGCACAGTGACTCCTCACTGGACTGTAAGTTGCTTCTTTGACAATAAGGTTTGCATTGTCTGAGTCAGCCAGGAAGATGCTGGATAGTTAGAATTTAGAGAATTTTGACTGAACTGAAGACATTGCATACATTTTCTGAAACCTTGACTAAAATCTCAGAACGTGAGCCAAATACTACTCATGGAATCTATGCTGCAAAACTTTCAAATTTGGGGATTATAGTGCTGAAAGTTGAACTGAGACATTTACAAAGAGCTTTGTTTAATGTGGCACTGTACTGGAAATCAGAAAGCTTACAGCAGACATAAATACCAACTCTTGTTATAAAGTTTTAAGATTGTAAAATTGTGTCATCTTACTACATGAAATTTTAGGTTAGTGAGGGTTATCTGATCCTTTCTTTGGGTCATCCAGTATGTTCTTGCCTTGTAAATAGTCTATGCTATTAGTCAATAAGATGAAAAAGTAGGATATAGCCCATGAAATATGGTAGTATCTGTTGGTGTTTGTTAGTCAAGCCTATGCTGTCAGGATGGTGACCCTGCTTTTCATCAGGAACACACTTAAAGATGTTTGTTGAATTATTTAGATGTTAAAAAAAATGACATGGAAAATGGCTAAAGGGTTGAGAAAATTTCCTTTTAAAGCTATTTACTCATTACAAACAGATGAAATTTACTGATCCCTGCCCTGAGTTTCGGCAAGTTCTGAAGTTTGTTTTGATGAAGGAGTACAGCAGGTGTGAATGCTGAAGTTCAGCTTCAACTGCAAAAGTACTTCCAGCTTCTGTACCCGTTTCTTCATGTGAAATTCACTAGAAAATACAGCACTTTCAGTTAGACTACTGAATGATCAAATTTTTGAAAATTAGCCAACTTCAAGCTCTCAAATTTGGGAGTGTGGCTACCTTAGATTTCCTAGTCTTGATTAGCTTATACCATGTAAGGCAGAATAAAATATCTAATCTCCTCAAATAATGTATTCTTGTAACTATAGTCAAATTTATTATGTGTGTTTTTATAAAGGTTTTATAATCTTTCGAATTAAGTTAAATTTGTAGATATTTACTCTATTCCCCAAAAGAATGCTTTGACATTGAAGTCACACAACCTGATGGTATCTCCATGCCCAGTTCCCCTACTTACTAGATTTTTTTGACTCATCTTCTATTTTTGCTATGCAAAGACTATGCTACATGAAGTTGAGGTACAGCGTTGTCATCTTGTGATTGTAGTTCAGAAGCTTTCCAGAGTTCTCACAGGGCAACATCAAGTTGCCAGCAGGGAACCATTTCTCTTGGAGGCCCGTAGAGCACATATTACTTTTGCCATATTCAGGGCCAGCAAAGGCATCCTTTCTGATACTGTATCAATATTTATAACACCTGTCTACCAAATGCAACCGAGAGACATTTCCTAATGCCATGAGAGTAAATTAATAAAAATAAAAATAAATTAAAATAGATATAAAATGTTGTCTTGTTTTATTTTAATCTCTACTCTGTTTAGTTTTAGACAAGTTAGAAAGTGTTTTTCATTTCTGATTCTTTTCTTTGAGTAAAATATAAATTTTAGTATTAGATTAAAAATATTTTTTTAAAAATAAAATCATTAATAATCCAAGAGCTAAGAATATAGCCTTGTGGCAATTTTTGGTATTCAAAGATCATTATGCTTAATCTACACTCACCAAGAAAACTGACAGTTTCCACTTTACATGCTTTCCTACATGTACTTTATGCTTATGGTAACTAGTGGGATTTCAATGCAAGCTATCAAACCTCTAAAAAATTAAGTACTGACAAAAAATATTCATATAGTGTTGTCCTAATTTGCCTTTAAAATCTGTATATGTATCCCTCTTTTCTTTAAATAAAGTTGTAAGAGAGAAAAAATAATAACAGTCTAAAACAATGTTTCTCAACCAGGAGCAAAACATCTTAAGAAAAGAAGTAGTACTAGGAAGAGAATGAAAGACAGAAAGGGCGAGAGAGTAATGGGAGGGCTGAGGAGAGTAGACATGAAAAAGGAGAGAAGAGGAGAATGGAAAGGCAGAAATGAGGAATAAAGGAAGGGGGTGAGAAGAGCAGAGAGAAGGAAAAAAAAGGCCAGGAATAAGAGAAAAGGGGAGAAAAGAAGCTATTCTCATCTAATATACTTGACATTGTATAACAAATAATGCCTTCCAAACAGCAAAGATGCTAAAGCTGAGAAGCACTAAGAAAGGCTGTTGATCTGTGATTCTTGTTGAAGAACACTCAAGAATACTTATAGAAAAATCCATTCATTATAACAAAAAAGTTAAATTAATATCAATTATCTCTCTAGTACTAATGATCAAATATTTTTAAAAGCTGATATTAAAGCTCTTTAGAAAATGTAGACATGGTGACTATGTAAATTAATTGTGACGTCAAGAATCTCTGAAATTTATCTCTTAGTAGTTGGTAACTTTCAGAATATTAATGAGAAAACTTACATTCTTTTATTTAAAAAAATATTATGCTAAAAAATATGTACCCCTTCAATGTATGTACAAAGTCCTTGATACAATGAAGAGCCTTGAAGCAGATTATGTGTATGGTGCTTGATATATGAAAGATATGTCAATAATGTCAGAAAAGAAATTTGTCAATTCGTTACTATAGTACAGTTAGCTCATTCCTCTCAGAGAAAATTAAGTTTGATAGAAACACTACACTTACCACACATGTGCACACAACCATGTACACACATGAACACATCTCTATATACACCCAATAAAGGTCAACAAGTTAATGGCTAATTAAAGACAACAGTAAAAAGATTTGAAGAAATAGTGGTCTGTATAATTACTGGCTCACAGACTACCCAGAAGCTGAACCCAGCACTGCCCCTGCTCCTCATCTGGCAGCAGAGGCCAGACATATTATTGCCACCTCTTCTCACTGCTATTGAGTGAGGACAGACTGCTATCTAGTCTGGTCCCTGGAAGACACCATATCCAGAGGTAACCCAGAAGATCTGCTGCACTCAGAGCATTTGGCATTTGATACCACCTCCTGTGGCATCCCAGAAGATCTGCTGCACTCAGAGCATTTGGCATTTGATACCACCTCCTGTGGCTTCCCAGAAGATTTGCTGCACTCAGGGCATCTGACACCTTAGTGGAGACATCCCAGGAGATTCACTGCATTCAGGACACCACAGCTTGAAGGCATCACAGGAGTACCTCTGAACATGGGCAACTGAGCAACTGACACCACAGTCTGAAGAACTCCTGGGGGTTCTCTAGTATGCAGGGCAATACACTCAAAAGGCTGAAAGCCTCCCTGGTGTTCATCTGCACACAGGCAAAGAGAAATGGTAGTTAATATACTTACCATCTAGAGAACAGCTTCACAGGGACAACAGCTTGACTGCTCCTCCAAATATTACACAGTCTGAAGACCTCCCAGTAGATCTACAGCAGCCAGGTCAACAGATCAGCAGCTTTTCTGCCCCCTGAAGACCCTGAATTTGGAAGGCCCCATAGGAAGTCTGCTACAGCCAGGGCTGCAGGCATATCAGGAGACTTTAAGCAACCCAGGAACAAAAAAGACAGGCTCCAAACAAGGTCACCCAGACCAGCAAACATCAGAGATAACCAGATAGTGAGAAGCAAGCGCAAGACCATAAACAACAAAAGCCAGTATATGTGAGAATTATCAGAACCCAGTTCTCCCACCACAGCAAGTGTTAAATATGCCAACACACCGGAAAGTCAGGAGGCTGACCTAAAATCCTATTTCATGAAGATAATAGAGACCTTTAATGAGTATATGAATAACTGACTGAAAGAAATACAGAAAAACACAGGTAAACAGATCGAAGCCCTTAAAGAAAAAAACAAACAAACAAAAAAAAAAACCAAAAAACAAATACATCCATTAAAGAAATACAAGAAAATGCAATCAAACAGGTGAAGGGATTGTATAAACTAGTCCAAGATCTAAAATTGGAAGTAAAAAGAATAAAGAGAACAAAAATGGAAACAAACTTGGAAATGGAAAAGTTAGGAAAGAGGTCAGGAATTATAGATGTAAGTATCACCAACAGAATACAAGAGATGGAAAAGAGAATCTCAGGAGTAGAAGATACCATAGAAGAGATGGATACAACTGTCAAAGAAAATTCAAAACATGAAAAACCTCTAACCCCAAATATTCCGAAAATTCAGTATAGAATGAAAATAACAATCTAAGAATAATTAGAATAGAAGAGAATAAAGATACCAAGGACAAATAACCTAAAAACTTATTCAACAAAATTATAGAAGAATAGCTCCCCAACCTAAAGAAAGAGATGGCCATAAAGGTACAAGAAGCCTATAGAACACTAAACAGATGAGATCAGAAAAGAAAATTCTCTCATCACATAATAATCAAAGCAGTAAGTGCACAGGAAAAAGAAAGAATATTAAAAGCTGCAAGGGAAAATGGCCAAGTAACATGCAAAGGTAGACATAATATAATTACACCAGACTTCTCACCAGACACTATGAGAGCCAGAAGAGCTGGGTCAGACATCATGAAGACTCTAAGAGAACACAAATTCCAGCCCAGGCTACTATATTCAGCAAAACGTTAAGTCAACATAGATGGAGAAACCAAAATATTTCAGGACAAATCCAAATTCAAACAGTATCTATATACTAATCCAGCCCCACAGAGGATCCTCAAAGGAAAACTACAAGGAATGTACCTACACCAAAGAAAAGACAAAATATTAAGCATCTCACAACAAAGCCAAAAGGAGAGAACACAAGCACAACAACTCACTTATAAAAACAGGAACCAGTAGTCATCTGTCTTTAATAATTCTTGATATTAATTGACTCCACTCACCTATAAAAACACATATGCTAAAAGACTGGATACACAAACAAGATCCAGCATTTTTCTGCATACAAGAAATACACCTCAATATCAAAGATGGACACTATATCATAGTAAAAGGATGAAAAAAAGTCTTCCAAGAAAATGGTTCCAAGAAACAAGTTGGAGTTGCCATCCTAATATCTAATAAAATAGACTTTCAACCAAAAGTTATAAAGCATGATGAGGAAGGACACTTTATATTCATGAAAGGGAAATTGCACCAAGAGAAAGTCTTAATTCTGAACATCTATGCCATAAATGCAAGGGTACCCTTATTCATAAATGAAAATTTATTAAAGCCCAAAACACATATTGAACTTAACATAATAATAGTGGAAGACTTCAACACCCCACTTTCACCAATGAACAGGTCATTGAGACAGAAACTAAACAGAGACACAGTGAAACTAATAGAGGTTATGAACCAAAGGTATTTAGCAGATATCTACAGAACATTTCATCCTAAAACAAAAGAAGATACCTTCTTCTCAGCACCTCATGGTACTTTCTCCAAAATCAACCCTATAATTGATCACAAAACAAACCTCAAGCAATACAAGAAGATTGATGTAATCCCAGCCATCATATCAGATCACTATGGCCAAAGGCTTGTATTTAATTACAGCAAAAAAATAAAATAAAATAAAATAAAAACAGAAAGCACACATACATGTGGAAACTGAATAAGACTCTAGTCACTAATAACTTGGTCAGAGAAAAAAATAAAGAAAAAATCTAAAGACTACTTGGAATTTAGTGATCTGTTGGTAAACTCATGAGATACAATGAAAGCAGTGCTAAGAGAAAAATTCATAGCACTAACTGTGCTGGTAAGGAAACGAGAGAGATCTTACACTAGCAAGTTAACAGCATACCTAAGAACTCTAGAGCAAAAAGAAGCAAATACATCCAAGAGGGACTAGAAGACATAAAATAGTCAAACTTGGGCTAGAAATCAACCAAATAGAAACAAAGATACCAATACAAGAATCAACAAAACCAAAAGCTGGTCCTTGGATAAAATCAACAAGATAGATAAAACCCTAGTCAAATTAACAAAACGGCCCAGAGACTGTGTCCAAATTAATAAAATCAGAAATGAAAAGGGAGATATAATAACAGAAATGGAGGAAATCAAAACTCTCCTCAGATTCTACTACAAAAGCCTATACTCAACAAAACTGGAAAATCTAGATGAAATAGCTTGTTTTCTAGATGGATACTGAAAGGAAAAGATGACAGGGCACCAATGAAAGGAAAAGTCACTGAAAGGAGCACCAATGTTGTAAAAAGATGATGTCCTGGGTTTCAGCACCAATGTTAAGGAGAAGGATAAAGAGAGTGGGGGGCATATGGACCATGGAGGTGTGGGGAGGCCTGGGGGCAAGGGAGATGCCTCTGGGGGGACCCATGTTGGGAATCCCTTTTCCCTGAGGGACCAGCCACACGATGGTATAGTACAGAATAGAGTTTAATCAAGTCATGGGAGAGTTAAGAGGGTGGTAGAGGCAGAGAGAGAGAGAGAGAGAGAGAGAGAGAGAGAGAGAGAGAGAGAGAGAGAGAGAGAGAGAGAGAGGAGAAGAGAAAGAGAAATAGAGGAGTCGAGGCCGGCCATGAGCTAGAGGGAGAGGGGGGAAGGGAAGGGGAAGAGGAAGGGTATGGGTGGGAGAGCAAGGCTGCAAGAGGCCAAGAGGCCTAGAGAGGCAAGAGAGCCAGGTGGCAAGAGAGAGAGAAGGGGGCAAGAGGCTTCCTTTATAATGTCAGGTTATTGGGATGGAGCATACCTGGCTATTACCAGGTAACTAAGGAGTGAGGTTTATAAAATCCCAACAGATACCACATACAAAAGTTAAATCAAGAGCAGTTAAACTATCAAAACAGACCCATATATAATAAGAAAATAGAAGTCATTCCCCCACTAACCAAAAAAACAAAACAAAACAAAACAAAAAAACAAAACAAACAAAAAAAAAAAAAAAAACCCAGGGCCAGATGGGTTTTTAGTGCAGAATTCTAAAAGACCTTCAAAGAAGCCCTGATACCAGTCTTTCTCAATCTATTCCATATAATAGAAACAGAAGAAACAGTACCTAATTTATTCCATGAAGCCACAATTACTCTGATACTTAAACCACTCAAGGACCCAAACAAAAAAAGAGAACTTCAGACCAACCTTGCTTATTAATATTGATGAAAAAATACTCAATAAAATTCTTGCAACCCAGACTCAAAAACACATTAAAACCATCATTTTCCATGATCAAGTAGGCTTTATTTTAGGGGTGTAAAGTTGGTTCAATATATGAAAATCCATCAACATAATCCACTATATAAACAAATTTAAAAAAGATCATTTACTTAGCTGCAGAAAAAGCATTTGACAAAACACATCATCCGTTCATGCTTGAAGTATAGGAGAGGTCTGAAATTTAAGGCCCATAGTTAAACATAATTTTAAAAATGTACTGAGAATCAACAGCCAATATCAAATTAAATGAAGAGATAGTTGAAGCAATCCTACTAATATAAAATGACATGCATGATATGTACTCACTAATAAGTTGATATTAGCCAAAAATGTACAGAATAACCAAGATACAGTCCACAGAACTCAAAAGGACCAATAAGCTGAAGGGTTCAAGTGAGGACGCCTTAAAAGGGAGAAGAAAGCAACCACAAAGGGGGAGAGAGGGAGGGAAATGGGAGGGAAAGGGGATGGGTTAGTGAAGAAATGATCTGGTATTGGGTTGGAGAAAACTGAATCCCTGAGGGCCAGCAGAAAGAATGAAAACTGGAAACTGGGAGGTAGAAGGTTGGGAGGACCCTCCAGAATGTACCACAGACTTGGGAGGTGATAGACCCTCAGGACTCAGAGAGAGAGAGAGCCTAAATGAAATGCCCTACAGTGGGGAGAAGGAACCTATAGAGCTCACTTCCAACAGAAAGACAGGGCGTCAAGTGAGGAATGGGGTAGCCATCCCACAGTCAAAACTCTGACCCAGAATTGTTCCTGTCTGAAAGAACTGCAGGGATGGAAATAGAGAAGAGACTGAGGAAAAGGAGGTCCAGTAAGAAGCCCAAAGTGGGATCCAGCTCAAGGAGAGGCCCAAAGCCTGACACTATTAATGAGGTTATGAAGGGCTGAGAAAACGCATATCATGACTGCCCTCTGAAATACCCAATAAGCAGCTGAAAGAGTCAAATGAAGATATTTGCATTCAACCAATCAACAGAAGCTGCTGACTCCTATGGTTGAATTAGAGAAAAGCTGGAAGAAGCTGAGGAGGAAGGCAACCCTGTAGGAGGACCAACAGTCTCAATTAACCTGAAACTGCCTCTCACCCCCATCCCCTGAGATCTCTCAGACACTGGATCACCAACCTGGCAGCATACAGAAGCTTTTATGAGGACCCCAACATATACAGCAGAAGACTTCTGGGTCTGGGTTAAGTCAGAGAAGATGCACTTAACCCTCATGAGACTGGAGGCTCTAGTGAGTTTAGAGTTCTGGTGGGTGGGTGGAGTGGGGACATCCTTTTGCACACAGGGGGCCAGAGGAGGCATGGGATGTGGAACAGTCAGAGAGCAGACCAAGAGGGGAATAAAGTCTGGAATGTAAATAAAAATGAAACAAAGACAAGAGTCCATATACTCTTGAAATTTAGTTCTAGAAAGAATGGAGTAAATGTTTGATTACAAGTTGTGGCAATATCATTTCAAAAAGCTGTAAAATGAAAGCAAGGCACAGGGGGAGGGAAAACAGAGCAGATGAGGAAAGAGAGAAACAAATTCTGCAGGAAATGTTTTATTGTATGTATTTTTACAAGTAATCACAGAAAAAGAACTGACAAGAATTCAGACATCTAATAATTCTGCAAAGGTTGGCTAGCTTGATTAGCTTTTAATAAAATGCAAATGTTTGACATTTTAATTGAGGCCCCAAAAATCAATAATTATTTAATTCTAGGGATAGTATGGGAAATCAATATTTTCCATTGCTTTTGGGAAGAATATGGTGACAACATTTTTGGCAGCAGTAATCAAATGTTGGAGTAATCATGTTCTGTGACCAAATGATTCTCGGAGGATATAGTAACCAGCCTTACCTCTGTGTGTGCTTGGGTGGACGTGTACATAAATGTTCACTTGAAATTTATATTTTCTCTTGGGATCACAGAATTGTCCAGAAGGTTTTCCTCAGCAAAATGGAAATACGTACATCCCTTGAGATAAACTGATCCAATAGTACACAGTATGGTGGCATAAATAGAAAATAGTAAAAAGTAAAACTAGGGTGGGCCTACATGTGTTGGAGGTCATGGGAGTTCACCGTTTTGTTCCGACAGTAGCTGCATCCTGTTATCACAGCGATGTGACTACCACATTAACAAGAGAAAAAAATTCAGATTCACATATTTGGTACTGATCAGTGCATTGTGCAAGTATAGGATTTACCTGTTACGACTACCCAAATGACAGGTTATGCCATATTTCCTGAGGGAGAAGCTGAGGACCTGCAAACTGAAATGACCAGCAAATGTTCTAGAACAGTGTGATGATGAAAGTGGGGGATCTGGCTGGATTTCTTTAGCACTACCAAATGTGTGCTTCCATTAGGGGCCCTATTGGGGACTAGAAACAGAATGGTAAATAAACAAGGCACCCAGAACAGCCAGATCCTATACACCAATGAATAAAACACAAGAGGCTTGTGAATGCAGCGTTCCCTGTAAAGTAAAGGAGCTAACAGCACAGGTCCTGAGTAAAGAGTTGGTAGAGAAATGCATTGGCATGGTCTCCTTTCTCTACAGGGGAGCTGGGAGAATCCACAAAGGTAGTCTTTGGATTAAATCTAAAGGAGATAAGGAAGTAAAACACAGTGGATACGTTGGGGAAGAAAGCATTCCCCAGAGAAAGAAGAGGATATAGGAAGTATATGAATATTTGGGTATAAACTCATGGACTGTTAAAACACAGAAAACAAAATATGTATTTTGGGTTAGTTATATGTCTATCTTAAAACAAAAATATTCTTAAAGAAAGTACTTTAAACCACAAAACAAATTATATCTGTGGAAGGAAGTAGGTTCTGGCAGATACGTGTCTGTATGTGTTTACATATATTATTTCTATATAAAATATTAAATATTTATCTTAATTATAATGTATATATAACACATATAACACATACATATATATGTATGTGTATATATATGTGTGTGTATATATGTGTGTGTATGTATATATGTGTGTGTATGTATATATGTGTGTGTGTATATATATATGTGTGTGTGCATATATATGTGTGTGTGTATACATATATATGTATGTATATATATGTGTGTGTATGTATATATGTGTGTGTGTCTGTGTATATATATATATATATATGTGTGTGTGTGCATATATATATATGTGTGTGTATATATATGAGTGTGTGTGTATGTATATATGTGTGTGTGTATATATATGTGTATGTGTGTATATGTGTGTGTGTATGTATGTGTGTATATATATGTGTGTGTATATATATGTGTGTGTGTGTCTGTGTGTGTATATGTGTGTATATATGTGTGTATATATATATATGTGTGTGTGTGTGTATGTGTGTGTATATATATGTGTGTGTGTCTGTGTGTGTATGTGTGTATGTGTGTGTATATATATGTGTGTTTGTGTCTGTGTGTGTATATATATGTGTGTGTGTGTGTGTGTGTGTCTCTGTGTGTATATATATGTGTGTGTGTGTCTGTGTGTGTATACATGTATGTGTGTGTATATATGTGTGTGTGTCTGTGTGTGTGTATATACATATGTGTGTGTATATATATGTGTGTATGTGTGTCTTTGTGTGTGTGTATATATATGTGTGTGTGTGTCTGTGTGTCTGTGTGTCTGTGTGTGTTAAAACAACATTTCATTTGCTATTCTCCCATGTTTCTTGCTCATTTTAGCTTAGGACTGAGTTAGCATATTGTTGGTATTGTAAGTCAAGCTGTTTGAAGACAAGCGTGTTGTAAACATCAGAGCATTCCTCTAATAGTCTCATAGATTTGAAAACCAGCATGTTCCAGGCTCCTACAGAAGTACAGACATCCTCTTCAATATATTCTGAAACACATTTAGGCACAAAAAATTTAAGGCTATCCACAAGTATTGACACATGCTGGGAACACAACACTTGAAATAAGCATGTAAAGAGTGAACTTGAATTCCCCTGTAGAGATTCATGACTCCTTGGGTGAAAACGGACTGTTTTCTGCAGATCATATATTAAGCTTTCAGCTCAATAATTCACCTTGACATAAGCTACTGTACTTATAAATTTACTATACATTATTCAAGGCAAGAGGGTGCAGGCTATGAAATGACGCACATCTTGAGTTTGTGTGAATACAGGCTGGTAAGTTTTAGAAAATTCAATTGGCAACATGAATCATATTTAGATCAATATGGCTTGAAAAGCTCAAGGATAATGCTTAAAATCTAATTATCTAAAAAATTGAGTGGATCTGGGGGAAATTGAAATAGAAAAATAAAAATCTATTAAATGACACATATAACGAACTGCTTGTTCTGACAATCATAAATCTATTTTTAGTAGAGTAGGATTACCAGGAAATGTATACACATAAATATTTGCCCTGAATGAGATATAACTAGAGGGAAAATGACTGCCTTCTATAAAATGATGCTCAACTATCTGTAGTATTTTAAATGCAGAAATAGAGGTTTGAAAGGTGTGACATATCAGTGTGATGTAGACTTGTCACCTGATTAGTTATATAAAAAAATCACACCGTTAAGACTGAGGATGATAGTAAATGCTTAGTAACTGTTTTGGACAATTTCTTTATTTCAAAGAGATTCTGGAGACTATAGTCAACATTCCAACAGCATTTTAATAAAATCCTAAAGAAAAAATACAAACAAAAACTGATGAAGTAGCTGTTTTCATGTAAAACACATGGAGTATCAATTATAAGTAATGCCATCAGAGCAGTAGCAATAAAAGGTGGGCACCCAAAGGCAGTGTTGAAAGGGAAGGAAAGGCCATGTGTCCATGGGTGTTGTTTTTTCTTTTTGTTTTTGTTCTTGTTGTTTTGTATTTTTGTATGTTTTGTTTTGCTTTTGTTTGTTTTTATGTGTAGCACTGCCCATCCTGGAGCTCCCTCTGTTGACCAGGCTGTCCTTGAACTCACAGAGATCTGCCTGCCTCTTCCTGTGGAAGATCAAAGGCCTGTGCCACCATTGCCGGACTCCTGAGGTGTTCTTATGAAAGGGTTTTGTAGCATGGGCCAAGTAATGATTAGTTTTGCTCAATCAAATGATTGCCATTTTCTGAGAGCTCACTGTCCTAGGCATCATGCGAGGCCTGTTTAGTTGTGGTTTGAGGGTAGCATGTTTACACAGGTGAGTAATTTAATTGCACTCGGTTGTTCCCTCACAGCTCTAGTGTAAAAGTACAGCCTAAATCAGAATCCCATGATGAGATGGTTCAAGAGCCTCCCCCCCATCCATGTTCCCCTGGTGAGACCCCAAAGCCTAATGCTGTCTCATCTCTATTCCAGCGATGCCTGCTCTTGATGTGGTAACATCAAGTGGTAACACGGACCGCCCCAGTTATAAATAACACTCCTCCTCTGACGAGCAAAGTATGTCAACCTCTCTGCACATGTGTTACAGAACTCCATAGGCAAGGAATAGGAAACACAGGGAAATTATTAGTTTCTTCCTTGGGCTAAAGAGGGACAAACAGTAGCAAAATGTTCTTCCTAGAGTTCATGTCTTCTCTATTGCTGTCTCATTCTTATATTAAGTGCCTCCTCCCCCCACTGCAGTCAGCCCTCATGGCCCTATTCCTGTTGTCTCTCTCAGCTAGCGTTCTTAAAGGCACCTTGTGGGGAAGCACAATGAATTCACAGAGACCAGACCACAGGTTGTGGAGAAAAGTCTCCCTGCCTTCCAGGCTGATGACACTGAAGGCATGTCTTTCATGGGTAATAAGGCCTGACAGTAGGTTCCAAACAACTCGGATGTGAATGCAGATGAAGACTCCCTTCCCCAGCCTCTGTGCAAGGTGACACTTTTTTTTTCTCTGTGTCATGATAGGAATCTGCTTCCAATTCCTTTTCAAACGAGGACTAACGGAAAGTATTTTATAATTTAAGAATTGGTGCAACGGCCAAGCCTGGGGAAAGCAGGGATGAGGCTGGTTTCTGAGGCTTCAGGAATTGAAGGCACTTCAGGATTCTCTTTGTTTCTGCTCTCTATGCTTTTGATTGTCTGTTGGTCTCATTCACTCCAAACAGCTTGTCCCTTGGGGCTGAACCAGGACCACTGACAGCTGTCCTGTTTGGCTTCCCACAGGGAAAATCTTTGTTGTATTATTTCTAATTTGGGAAAAAAAACAAAAAAAAACTTCAGAAAAGTCTATGACTGACCCAACCTGACCAATCACTGTGTGGAAGAGACTCACATAACAGCTCCCATTCCCTCCAATTCAGATCTCATTAGAGGGGCTGGGCAGAAAACAGACGAAATGGCCACTTGTGTCTGAACATATCCAGGTAGCAAGAATTCACACTGTCACACACCCAGCTTCCGTCTGTCTCCCGGAGAGTGCTCTACAATTTTCAAAGTGTCATTTTTAAGTTCAGCGTCTCCTGAATTCTCAAATAACCCTGTCTAGCTTATCTTTATTTTTCAACTACATAAACTTATATCATGTGCAACTATACAAAGAAATCTTATCATCTTGCCCCTCAAATGGAAGTAGGTATTCCTAGCCACATCTCTTAAACACTGACCCCAAGCAATTTGAACATGAGCTAGGGACGTCATGTTGCTTTTAAGCCCTAGATGCAGAGGGAAGGTCATAACGCTACTGACTCCAGGTGTGCACAGAGGCTGCTGTATACCAGCAGCATGCTGCACCAAAGACAGATCCAAAAAGACACAAAGAAGAGGAAAAAAACAAACAGGCGAAGTGGCCTCATATGACTCATGACTATAGGATGCAAGAGGTAGCATAATTATTGTACGTAAATTGCTTTGTCCAGTGTCAGGACAATGAAGCAAAAGAAAAGGAATCCTTCATCCTTCCATTGCCTAGGGACATGTATGATCTGCTCCCTGCAGGCTCACATGTTTTAGGCAATAGTCCCAGCCAATGATGCTAATTTGGAAAGTGGTAGAAACTAAGTGGGGACTCGTGGATGTAATGACCCTGGGAGTTATGCCTCTGGGGAGCCTATCTTCTTTTGGTCCCTTCCTATATAGGTCTCTCTGCTTCTTGTCAGACATAAGGTGAACAGTTTCATCCTTTACATGCATTCTGACATGATTGCCCATGTCAGGCATTTGTTGGAAACTGATACAAAGGCTACTGTGATTCTTCATGTGATCAGTATGCATCAGGCTATGACTAAGTGTCACTTCACCATCATTTCTCACAGGCATCTATGATCCTGGTGGATGATCCTTTCTGCCCTCTCTGCTTTGTTTTTCAATACGTTAATAAACTTGTTACTGGAATTCTGCATACTGTGGATTTCCACTGAGGGTCCTGGTAGCACCTCTTAAAATTTCATGCAACTTTGAGTTTAAGCTTTTCGGTTACCTTATAATAATAAAAATATTCAGCAAATCCAATAAAAGTAGCTTGTAATTTGTTCCCCCAAGTTAGAGGTACATTGATCGAGCACCATCATGACGCTCTGAATACTTGAATACTCAGCCTGCTCAGACTCAATTTGTTCCCCATCTTTGAGGATCACAGCAGCAAAGATGCTAAATTTGCACCACTCCCTATTCCTTTCACCCACTGTACTCTTTTTCCATGCTGATATTCAGATTTGCCAAACAATATTCTGCCTCTTGATTGTTCTTATTTGGAAATTCTCCAAACTGCAGCTGAAGTGTCACCGTTTCCACAGTCTCTGCTTGCTGAGCAGGCTGTCTCTGAAGCACTTCGCTGCCAAATACCCCTTCATAGATTTCTTCTTTGTCTTCTTCTTCTTCTTCTTTTTTTTTTTTTTTTTTTGCCTCCCAGAAGCTCATTGTGGCCATGTTCTCTTTAGAATTAGGGCCCAGGAGAACCAGTGCATGTGATTCATGAAGATTTCAAGTGGGCATCAAGAGCAAGGGTGGACAGAGAGGAAGGAGGAGAAGAACAAAGGAAGCCACACAGTGTGCCTGCTGACTGCTCAGAGTGGCAGCAATGGGGCTTAAAGGAAAGAGGCATCCAGCTGTGCTTCACCCTCTCAGGATGTCAGGAGGGGCATCCTTGGTGTTAAGAATGACAGGAGTCATTGAGATGTACAAAGAGCCCCTGCCTGGGTGGCAGTGGTGGGGAGTCCGGCAGGAGAGGAGGGCTGCTAACTGGGCAGCATGGAGTCTGATTAAAGTGCAAATGCCAAGTGGACAATTTCTTCAAAAGAAAAGCACTGTAATAGCAATATATCCGAGTTGTTTGGGGCTATTCATTTCCAAAATACAGCCTATTACACAATGAAAAATAGGGCACCCTGATAGAATAGAGAGAGGGTCTTTTCAGACAGAAAATATCAATAGATAAGATCATACCTTGTAAGTAGGAAAGGGCAAAGGGATCCCAAGCAGCAAGGATTTGAAAAGCACCATCTCAGCCCCTTCTTTTATAGTTCGATATTACACCACCACATTCAATACAAAATTCAGTACCGCATTATATTTCAAAGTCTGGCCATATTGAAGTCCCCCAAAAAGGCAAGGAACCAGAGCCTTTCATCACCCTCATCGTGAATGTGACAGATTTTCAAAGGAGAGCTGCCTCCATGTGTGAGTTGATTTTGATTTCACAAAGATATGCTGGGTTCAGTCCACATCCCTGCCCTCCTGCCCACTGCTTTTCACCCGGAGGCTGCCTACCTTCCTACCTTCCCATCATCACCCATGGGCATCAGGCTGGAATTCCCTGGGGATTACTAATTGCTTCCATAAGAGCTGAAGGGGATTGCAACCCCATTGGAAGAATAACAGTAAACCACCAGAGTACGCACGGGTGGGTACATGGCTCCCATTTTATATATAGCAGAGGATTGCTTTATCTGGATCAATGGAGGGTAGGCGCTTGGTCCTGTGGAAGCTTGTTTCCTTGGGAAAGGGGGATGTTGGAGGGAATGGGAGTGGATGGGTGGTTGTATAATCTCTTAGAGGCAAAGGGGAGGGAGTGTGGGATGGGGGGTTGCAGAAAGGAGACTGGGAAGTGGGACAGCATTCGAAATATAAATTATTAAAATAATCAATATAGAAAGAAAAGAAAGAAAATGAAAAAAAAAAAAGCCAAATTCCTGTGGGCTGGGCCATGTACTTAGCCTCATGCTGAAGGTGTTGGTCTTTTGGTACCAATTGCTATTTTCACTTAAGAGTTGGACTACAGCCTCCCAAAGATAAGTAAGTGGGCAGGGAAAAGATGGAACTTAGGATAAAAACTATTTTGGCCATGTTTGTCATCACTTTGACAAGTCTTGCTTTCCTAGAAGGTTTGTCAGGGTGCTAGTGCACGTGTTGAGGGAGTGGCTGCAGGCAGCTCGTGGTGGTGAGAGCCTGAGGCCAGGAACTCCCTATCTATTCTTATCTTGGCAGAACAGAAAGCAGAGGGGACAGGAGGCATAGGTGGGCCTAAGTACTACCCTCCAGGTCATATTCCAGTGACCCTTTCTTGAGCCAGAGGAAGCCTTAAATGTTCTATAAACTTCTCAGTTAGAAGTACTGCTGAGAGACCAACTGTTGAAACCTTGGGTCTGTGTTGGCCATTCCACAGTCAAATTACAACAGGAAGACCTTCTAACTCAGCTAGCTTACCAGTTAGCAGAATGTCCTTAACCGGTTACAGAGCTCACCGAGGCCCAACCTCTGACATGTTTGGTTTGGTTTGTGAGAGAATAAATGAGTTAAATTGTTTACAATCTGACACTTGCCCTTTTCCCCATGATGACATGTCTTCACAGATATCTGCTCTAGTCCTTTGTTTCAATCACCTCTCCTGGCTAGATTTTGCTCTCTCATGGAGTTTGTCTTGTCCCATCTTCAGGTCTCTTTTCTTCAAGTCCATATGCTGTCTACCAAGTCTATTTGGACTATAGACAGCTTCATTAATGCTGCCTTTACCATGTATCTGGTATTCATGGTGGTCATAAAGATGAGCTACTCAAACCAGTGGTGATGAACTCAGCTGCTGTTTCCACAACTGCCATTTGCCAAATAAGTACTTTTTTTTTTTTTTACCAGCTACTCTAACCAAAGACTTCGTAGTATTCTGCACTATTCAAAAATGCATGCCAATTAAAAAAATAGTCAAATGTCATTAATCAAACATGTTCAATCCATGCCCTATAGCCTCATGTATCAAAAGATAGTTATAAAGGAGCCCCATTTTCAATCTTAAAAAAATGTAAAATACTGCGTTTTTTTTTTCCTGGTTGAATTTTTTTGTAGCTCGATTGTACAGCTCTTGTGTGCAAACTTTGTAGCTAACAATAACATGTCTCAAAGTCAAAAAGCTGGATAAGTATGTAAGACCTAAATATTTCTGTGATTTTTTTAATTGTTGTTTTTGTTTTCTGAGACAACCCTGGGTATCTTAAAACTTACTTTGTAGACCAGGCTTGCCTGCAACTCACAGAGATCTACCTGTCTTTGCCTCCAAGGTGCTGGAACTAAAGATGGTCATTATGCAGAGCTCTGTGAATGTTTTAAATAAGTGATTAACATCTACTTCAGTAGACATCAAGTAAAACCTAGGTTTCCCTCTAGAAATATGGTGGGTGTCATTTAGTCAACAGAATATCAACAGAAAAAAAAAAAAACATGCTTCCCTGGAGGAAGAGGAAACTTTCCCATCATACATCCTTTAAGAACCAATTACAACTCTTTCCTTGGATCTATAGACAACCTTACAAACTCAAAACAAATTTCATGCCTTTCCTTTTTTCTTTTTCTATGTATATGGTCATTTGGTTATGCAGACACATTTTGTATAATGAGAAGTACATCATTGGGCAATTTAATTTTTGTGCAAAGAACAGAGTATGTCTGGACATACCAAGATGAGTATGTTACTGGCTGATATCATCTTATCAGAATACGTTCGATCAATCATTGAAATAAGGTTATGTTCTGTGTGACTCTGTATATATTCATATATTTTATAAAGATATATGTATACACATGAACAGAGTTCAGTTTCTCGGGCAAACCTTAAGAGATACACACATAAAAACATACCTATTGCAGAATATATATACATTCAAAGGAAATCTTGGCTTCAGAATACCTTGTGGCTAGTCTTAATTTTTCCTAGAAAAGCTTAAACATTCTTCTTAGCCATTGTTTCTTCTTTCTTTTGTGTCTTAGCTGTGTCATGCAGATAACCTGTGAGGAAGGTGTGAGAGTCAACCCTTCCTGTCCTGCATGTTCCAGGAAGTAGCAAAGAAGACACATAGGAACAGCATTTGTCAAATAGGCAGGAAGTAGTGGCAACTAAGCCTGTTTCTTCAGTCGTTGGTAAGACAACGGAATCATAATAATGGTTTCAGACTCTAGTTTCTTCTTGTTTTGGTTTGAATATGAAATGTACCCCGTTAGCTCAAGTTTGAAAACTTGGTCCCTCAGCTGGTAAAGCCCTTGGTTGGGAAGGTTTTGAAATATTTTTAGGAGGGTTACTGAAGGCTTGAGGGTTTAAAGCTCCAACTCTTTTGTATGGACTCTGTTGAACTATGCAACTGAAATTTCCAGTCTTGCTGCAGTGGTCACCAATGACAGTACTCTCAAACTTTAAGCCAAAGAAAATGTTTCTACCCTGTTTGGGTTTGAATGAAAACTGTATCCCATAGTCCCAAATATTTGAAAACTTGGTCCAAAGTTGTGGACCAAGCAAGGTTTATGGGAGATTATGGAACTTTAACATATGTAGGCTTACAGTAGGAAATATGTCATCATGGGTGTGTTATGAGAATTTATACCCTATTCAATTTCAAGTTCCCTTTTTCTGTTTCCTGTATGGTAAAATGTGATCACCTTGCTTCATGCTCCTCTACCCCCTGGTGTGCCTTCCCCAACCATGTAGACTCTGAACCCTGAAATTATAAGCTGTGTTAAATTCTTACCTCTGTTAGTGACCGTTTACCACAGCAACCGAAGTCCAATGAATATAGCTCTCTACACTCATATTTGTCAGAAATGGGCAAATATCAGTGCCCTTTCCTTTATTCTCTCTCGATCTCTCTTATCTTATCCCTCCCCAACCCCAGCCCAATGTCTGCGACACAAGTTAAGCAGGTATCAGTTAGGGTAGTGGGGCATATAGATTTGAGTAAGAAAATACCCCCGTGCATTCATAAACCTGTTGTACACCTCCTGACAAGATATCTACATCTTTAAATATTCCTCTCCAGGAGTAAAGCTGTCACCAGACACTCAATAGGGGACATGGTTTTTCTTATGGAACAAAATCCCTGCTTCCCAGAAGGTTCTAACCCAACCATCAATGAGAGACACAGTCCAAGACAGTAACTGCTTTAGAATCTGTATTCACATACGTTCTCTAATAGGATCTCACGGAGAAACTTTAATGTCAGCCCCCCTGCGAGGCTGTAACCCCTTCATACCTTGCTAGGTAGTTGGTCCCCAGCTCAATGACATTCCATGCAGGAAGCTCTTAATGCTAACTGTGAATTACACAAGCATTTCCCCTCGTGTTCATTTAAACTTCACGCTATCTTATTTCCTCGAGTCCTGAGTCCTATGAGCAGAAGCACTCTGTTGGCCTTGGTGTTTGAATGTTTCCTCCTTCTCTCTCTCTTTTTACATTTTTCTAAAGCATTTGCTTTTGCTTTCCTGACCTGTGAATGTATCTAATCACAGAACCATCCGGCAGCGCATTTGCCCAGAGTTATAGCTGTGATCAGATTCTTTATTGAGACGTGCATAATGACTGTCAGACCCTTTTCCTGAAAGGTTATGGTTAATTCAAAATCTATCAGTGCGCATCAGCAGTTTAAATTATTCCTTGTAATATAAAGCCCATTGTCTTGTCTTGACACAATTTTATCTGACATCAGATTATTCAACTATCTAATTTCTATTGGGCCCTTGTAGAGTGACTTAAATATTCCCCACACTGACTAGCCTAAATAATTCTCTGTTACCAACACATTTTGCAACCTCATTATTCAGAAACATTTCCACATTGATTGGTGTCAACATATACATGGTTCTAGTAAGTACCATTCCCAGCCGCACCTTCCTATTAACCTCCTTTCTGACTACTAACATCATTTATTTCTACCTTTCATTTTCATTGTTAGCCATTTCTTTTTAACATCAAGGTTTTACAAGGCAAAATTTTACCTCTCACCTCTTGGGTCCTACAGAAAGTTACAATGGATGCTAAGTGTCTTCTGCTTAGGGCTTGATCAAAAGCCTTTTGAATGCCTAAATATTTAATGCCAGCTCTGTCTCAACACTTCAGTATTTTGTTAACTCTTTCAAGAAAAAAAAAAAAAAAACAGAGAGATGAGAGGAACATGATTTATCCAGTGTGTGAGCTGCACATACTGCCCACCTGGGTGTTTTATAAGCCTCAGTAATGATTTTATCAGCTATTTTTCCTCATCCGGAAGGTAACATTCATCCGTAAGTAATTCCCCAGGTAACTCTAAGCTCATTATTTAAAGATGGGCATTCCTGCCTGTTTGTCCAGACAAACAGGCACCTAATGGAAATTCAGACCAAATAACATAAAACCTATTTTCTCTCTGACATATCCAACAACAATCCTGAAATACCTTGGGGGCATGTTGGAGCAAAAAAGAAATCTTAGTTCAACTATTAAATGAACACCTTCTACTTTGCCTGTCCTTATAGGAATATTAAGCTAGATTTAGTTTAGATATAAGGAAACATAACCTGACAGGGATCGTTAACCCCCAAATCAGCACTGTAAGAGGGTGCAAATTCTCCTATCGAAATTTCTCCAAATGGAATAAGACTTCATTCTGTAGACACAACCTTCCCAGCTGACCTTATGAAGAGGGAGAGAGGTGCCGAGCCCAGAACCCACCCTCAGTCCCATTTTATGATTGTGCTTTGGAACTCAATATATCTCGGGAGGCAGACAAGAGGAGCGAGTTTGCAAATTATCTCACAGAACAAACTGAGAGCCCGGCTGTCAGTGCCTACAACCAAGTTCAAAAAGAGTATTTAAATAAAACCTGAAGTGCCCTCAAGGTGACCCAACTACCTCTGCTGAAAGGATAAGAGGAATTGACAACACTAATCAACAAAGGTAATCACCTGGAGGGGAGCCAAGGGCTGCAGGTGCAGGGACCGGAGGACCCTCCACCAGCCGCGGGGCTCCAAGGAAGGCATTCAGAGCAGAAGAGAAACACCTGAACCGGGGGGGGGGGGGGGGGGGGGGCGTGGACACCGAGCAGGAAGAAGACAGGACGAGTGACGGAAGATGGCTCTTTCTTCTTTTGATTCCTAGTGATTCAGCTTCGATTAGAAGAGAGGCGGTGTTTAAAATAGCTACCAGACAGCATTCAACGAGTGGTCCCCTCAACGGGCTGCATTTTCGTGAAGAGGAAGAGGCGAAAAGGCGCAGCAGGAGCAGGAGCTGGAGAATGAACATTCTAGAATGCAAATCAGGCTATGATGTGGATGACAACATTATCCAGGCTTTCTTGTGAAATCAGCCAGCCCCAGCCACAAAAGTGTGGGCCTTCTTTCTCAAAAACACAATATCAAACTCTGTCTCCCCCATTTTCTGTCTGTATTTGTCAGCCCAGTATGTTTGTCCTTCGTGTTAGGCTGATGGCTCACGTGGGCAGGTCATCCTAAAGACATTCTAACCACTGTACTGCTACTGGGATGGAGCTGAAGAAAGGGTTCATGTGAGTCCCTGTACTACTTCCTAGCCACAGATGCCCTGGGCATCCCATAGGCTCTGTTTTATCCTTCAAGTAGGACAGTGGGTGGCAGTAGTTAACGGTGACAAGCAGAGAAAGCAGTTCAAGAGGTTTTTTGGTGCTTATGGCACCAGGAGGTAGAAAAAGGGCAAAAATCATTCAGGATGGGGAACTTGAAACCTCTTCTTCCAGTTTCCCCAACATACGCATATTCCATTTTTGAATGTCCCACCAATGAACTTCCAAAGCACAACTTAGGCAATATTATTAAAATAAGAGAACTAAAACCCAGCCAAGGAATAGAACCATTTGAGGATAGAACCTGTCACATGTGACTTTCACATGGCGTCACTGACACTGACAGTGTGGACACTGTGCATATGTGTGGAGATGTATGTCTCTTACAGAATGACTTTCAAATTGAGAGACACATCAATGTCATGCCACCAGTTGAATGGTCTGTGACTAGAGGAGAATTGATTGATTGATTGATTGACTGATTGATTGGTTAGTTGGTTGGTTGGTTGATTGATTGAAATAAAGTAGAGCGAAATGTAATAGAATCAGACAGGACAGAACAGAGCAGGTCTGAAAATGGTTCTCTCAAGTAGGTATAGAAGACTGAGGACCTCACTGGAAAATTTTAGATGAATTATGAGTGTGTTCTGACTTAGAATCTGAAGTCTTTTTTTTTTTTTTTTTTTTTTTTTGCATTGTTTGTTCATCTCTGTGTGGCTGTAAAACTGTTTTGAAACCCATAGTCCTGGGGTTTATAAGTCAAAACAGACTTGTAAAACTATAATACATTTTTACTTTTGGAGATAGGGCCAATTTTTCTCAAAAATTGTTGCTCCAATTATATTAGTTTTATTATCTGAAATTTCTAGACACTGTGCCATCTCCAGCATCCAGCATGAGAAGTTATTTTAGAGCAACCTGAGACATAGGATCTTTCACTTTTTTTAAATGTACATTTCCCCAATGAATAAACAACCCTACCTGTGCTTCATTTCCGTATAGGTGGTCTCTTTAAAATTATCTGATGATATTCCTTGCCATTATTTTCTCTTGGGTTATGCACAATCTGTTTTCAAATTTGCAAATTCAGTAAATGTATTTTCATATATTCATATACATATTCTTAAAGATTTAATAAAATGAGCTGTGTTTATAATTTATTGGTCCTTTAAAATGGATTTTTAAAGTAAAGATTGAGGTACTAGAAAATATGTCTAGTTATGTGGGACACTCCTTGGTTTTGTTCTAGAAAAAAAAAGGACATAAAGAGGAAATAAACAAACACATCCCCCACCCCAAGTTTTAAAAATGGGCTAGAAACATATATAGAGTTGGGAAAGAAATGGACAAAAGATACTTTTAAAGATGATCAACACAGTTGGCCACCAAGGAAATGCTATTTATGTTGAAGTCTCACCTCATCTTAATTAAAACATCTGTCATCAAAAAAAGCAAATGACAACAAATGCTGGGAGGATGTGAGTAAAGAACCTTCCGCTCTGTCGGGAGTGGAAGCGTCTGAGGCAGTCACTGTGGAGCTCAGTGCTGGGGTTCCTCATTCAACTAAAGACAGCACTTTGGAATGAAGGAGCCGCGACCTTCCTGGGCATATAGCCCAGGGACTTTATATCCTCCAGTTGCTCACAATAGCCAGAAAATGCTATCAACTCATATCACTGCCTTCAACTGATTAGAGGCTAATGAAAATGAATAATCTAGATACAATAGGACTTATTTTATGTTTCCTTACTTTGTTTCTTCTATATTTTCATGTGTGTGAGTGTATGCCTGGGTGGATACATGTTTATATGTTTGTGGCTGAGTGTTGGCACAGGTGTGGCTGTCTGATCACAGGTACAAATGCACATATGCTTGTCTGTGGAGACATAATCTCTCGCCATGTTCTTTGAGTCATGGTCACCTACCAAACCCAGACCTGGGAAATGGAACTGCCTCACTATCCAGCTTATAGAGATGTTATCCAAGCCTTAGGGACACCAAGTTTCTGCCTTCTGGTACTGGAATGAAAGGCAGGCTACCACATTTCAGGCATTTTACTTCAGATCCAAACCCCCATAGTCTGGTTTGCACAGCAGGCATTTTAGCCGAGCAATTTCTGTCCCCCCAAAAGCCCACAGCAGGATTTTATTTATCTGTTGAAAAGAAAGAAAGAAAGAAAGGAAGGAAGAAAGAAAGGAAGGAAGGAAGGAAGGAAGGAAGGAAGGAAGAAAGGAAGGAAGGAAGGAAGGAAGAGATAATATACTTGGACGAAATGGATGGAATTACAAATTATATTAAGTAAGGTAGCTGAAGCTTAGGTAGAGAATGCATTTTTGTTTAAGTCTTAATAACAGTTTTTGTAACTGTTGTCTCAATTATAAAAGGGAAATGTTAAAAACTCACAATAAGGTTTATACCATTTTAAAGTTTGTTTTTTATAAATTCTGCCAAATGCTACTTTTTTAATTGGATATACTTTATTTTCATTTCGAATGTTATTCCCTTTCCCGGATTCCCCTTCATATCCTTTATCCCATCACCCCTCCCCCGGCCTCTATGACAGTGTCCATCCCCCCATCCCCCTTCCTGTATACCACCCTGACATAGCTACTTAATGTATCTTTAGCTCACACATTTAAGCCCATATTGTATTAGAATTTAATCACATCTTATGATTTCTCTTTTATTTTTTATTTTTTCTTTTTCTTTCTTTTTTTTTTTTAAATTGGATGATCTCTGTATTTACATTTTAGATGTTATTTGCTTTCTGCAAATCCCATCTCCCCTCATCTTCCCATTGCCTTCATGAAGGTGTTCCTTCTTCCAACTTCCCTCTCCCACCTCAGCAAATTGGCATTCTTTTTCCCCTGGGAAAAAGAGCCTTCCCTGGACCAAAGTCCTCTCCTCTTGTTGATGCCAGAGAATGATACCCTCTGCTGCATATGACCTGGAGCCATTGGTCTCTCCATTAGAACTCACTGGTTGGTGTTTTAGTCTCTGGGAGCTGTGGTAGGTTTGGTTAGTTAATAATTTTGTTCTTCCCATGGGGTTGCAAATCTTTTCATCTTCTTCAGTCTCTTCTCTAACTCCTTCATTGGGTGCCCAATCTTCAGTCCAATGGTTAGCTGCAAGCATCCTCCTCTGTATCAGTATGGCTCTGACAGAGCCTTTGAGGAGGCATCTATATCAGATTCCTGCCAGCAAACAAACAACTGGGCATCAGCAATAGTGCATGGGTTAAGTGGCTGCATGTGGGGTGGATCCCCAGGTGAGTCAGTCTCTGGATGATCTTTTCTCCAATCCCTGCTCCTCTATTTGTCCCTTTATTTCCTCCCATAAATGTTTTGTTTTCCCTTTTAAGAAGGACTAAGGCATCCACCTTCTTGCCTTCCTTCTCTTTGAGCTTCTTAAGTTCTGTGAGTTGTTTCGTGGGTAGTCCAAGCATTTTGGGCTAGTATCAACTTATTAGTGAGTGCATACCGTGAGTGTTCTTTTGTGATTGGGTTACCTCACTCAGGATTATAGCTTCAAGTTCCGTCCATTTGCCTAGGAATTTATGAAGTCATTGTTTCTAATAGCTGAGTAGTATCCATTGTGTAAATGTACCACAATTCCTGTATCCATTCCACTGTTGAAGGATTTCTGGGTTCTTTCAAGCTTCTGGCTGTTATAAATAAGGCTGCTATGAACATGGTGGAGCATGTGTCCTTGTTATATGTTGGAGCTTTCTTTGGGTATATAACGAGGAGTGGTATAGCTGGGTGGTCAGATAGTACTTATGTCCAATTTTCTGAAGAACGTCCAGACTGATTTTGATAGTGGTTATAACAGCTTACAATCCCAACAACAGTGGAGGAGTGTTCCTATTTCTCTATATCTTCACCAGCATGTATTGTCACTTGAGTTTTTTACTTTAGTCATTCTGACTTATGTGAGGTGGAATCTCAGTGTTGTTTTGATTTGCATTTCTCTGATGACTAGGGATGCTGAATATTTACTTTAGGTGCATCTCAGACATTCAATATTCCTCAGTTAAGAATTCTTTTTTTTTTTTTTTTTTTTTTTTTTTTTTTTTTTAGATCTGTATCCCATTTCATATAGGATTATTTGATACTCTAGTCTAACTTCTTGAGTTCTTTGTATATATTGAATACATCTATCAGATTTAAGATAGGTAAAGATCTCTTTCTAATCTTTTGGTTGTTGTTTATTCCTTTTGACAATGTCCTTAGTCTACAAAAACTTTGCAATTTCATAAGGTCCCAGTTATCAATTGTTGATTTTAGAGCAAAAGCCATTGGTGCTCTGTTCAGGAAAATTTCCCCTGTGCTGTTCTAAGCTCTTCCCCACTTTCTCTGCTATTAGTTTCAATGTACCTAGTTTTATGTGGAGATCTTTGATTCATTTGTGCTTGAGCTTTGTACAAGGAGATAAAAAAAGGATAGATTTGTATTCTGCATGCTGACTGCCAGTTAAGCCAGCACCATTTTTTGAAGAGGTTGTCCTTTATCTATTGAATGATTTTAGCTCCTTTGTCAAAAATCAAGTGACTATAGGTGTGTGGGTTCATTTCTGGGTCTTCAGTTATATTTCATTGATCTAGCTGCCTGTCTCTGAACCAGTACCATGAAGTTTTATCAAAATTGATCTGTAATATAACTTAAGGTCAGGGATGGTGATTCCCCTGGAAATTGTTTTATTTTCAGAATAACTTTTGATATTGTGGGATTTTTATTATTCCAAGTGAATTTGCAAATTGCTCGTTCTAACTCTATGAAGAATTAAGTTGGAATTTTGATGGGGATTCCTTTAACTCTGTAGATTGCTTTAGGCAAAATAACTACTTTTATGATGTTGATCCTTCCAATCCCTGAACATTGGAGATCTTTCTATCTTTTGAGGTCTTCTTCAATTTCCTTCATCAAAGACTTAAAGATTTTTGTCATACAGATTCTTCACTTGCTTGGTTAGGTTGACACCAAGGTAATTTATATTCTTTGTGACTATTATGCAGGGTGTTTATTCTCTAAGTTCTCAGCCTGCTTATCCTTTGAGTAGAGGAAAGCTACTGATTTTTTGAGTTAATTTTATAGCCAGCCACTTTGCTGAAGTTGTTTATCAGTTGTAGAAGTTTTCTGGTGGAATTTTGAAGGTCATGTCAGTATGCTATCATATCATCTGCAAATAGTGATATTTTGGCTTTTTACTTTCCAATTTGGATTCCTTTGACCCTTTTTTTTATGATTGTTCTGGCTAGTCCTTCCAGTACTATATTAAATAGTTAGGGAGAAAGTAGGCAGCCTTTTCTAGTCCCTGATTTTAGTGAGATTGCTTCAAGTTTCTCACCCTTTAGTTTGATGTTGGCTACTAGTTTGCTGTATGTTGCTTTTATTATGTTTAGGTATGGGCTTTGAGTTCCTGATCTTTCCAAGACTTTTAACATGAAGGGGTGTTGAATTTTGTCAAATGCTTTTTTAAAATCTAAAAAGATCATGTGTTTTTGTTTTGAGTTTATTTATATAATAGATTACGTTGATAGATTTCTGTATATTGGACAATCCTTGCATCCCTGGAATGAAGCCTACTTGATCATTCCGGATGATCATTTTGATGTGTTCTTAGATTTCGTTTGCAAGAATTTTATCAAGTATTTTTTGCCTCAATATTCATAAGGATAATTGGTCTGAAGTGCTCTTTTTTGGTAGGGTCTTTATGTGGTTTAGGAATGAGCATAATTATGGCTTCCCAGAAGGAGATGGGTAGTATTCCCTCTGTTTCTATTTTGTGCAATAGCTTGAGGAGTATTGGTATTAGGTCTTCTATGAATGTCAGGTAGAATTCTGAGCTAACACATCTGGTCCTGGGGTTATTTAGGAGGGAAGTTTTTGATGTTTGCTTCTATTTCTTTGGGGTTATGGAAATGTTTAGATGGTTTATCTGATCCTGATTTTTGAGAAAATCAGCAAGATTGATAAACCCTTAGAGACTAATGAGAGGGTATAGAGAGAGTGTTGAAATTTACAAAATCAGAAATGATAGGGAAGACATAACAAAAGAAACTGAAGAAATTCAAGAAATCATCAGATCTTACTTCAAAAATCCTATACCCAATAAAACTGAAAAATCTGGAAAAAATGGACAAATTTCTAGATAGATACCAGGTACAAAAGTTAAATCAGGACCAACCTTACTCCATGGTGATATGATAGGATGCATTGGAAAGTATTTAAATCTTCTTATATCTGTTGAGGCTTGTTTTGTGACTGATTATTTTGTCAACTTTGGAAAAGGTGCCGTGAGGTGCTGAGAAGAAGGTATATTCTTCTGTTTTAGAATGAAATGTTCTATAGATGTCTGTTAATTCTAATTGGTTCATAACCTCTGTTAGCTTCAGTGTGTCTCTGTTCAGTTTCTGCTTCCATGATCTGTTCATTGATGAGAGTGGGGTATTGAAGGCTCCCGCTCTTATAGTGTGTGATGCTATATGTTTTGAGCTGTAGTAGAGTTTCTTTTCTGAATGTGACTGTTCTTGTATTTAGATCATAGATTTTTAGGATTGAGAGTTCATCTTGATAGATTTTTTTTCTTTTGATGAGTAAAAAGTGTCGTTTCTTAACTTTTTTGATGACTTTTGATTGAAAATCTATTTTATTTGATATTTGATATTGGACCATTTGCTTGGAAAGCTTATTTCACAACCTTTTACTCTGTGGTAGTGCCTGTCTTTGTTGCTGAGATGAGTTTTCGGTATGCAGCACAATGCTGGATCCTATTTATGTATTCAGTCTCATAGTCTATATCTTTTTATTGGGGAAGTAAGTCCATTGATGTTAAGAGATATTAAGGAATAGTAATTCTTGTTTCTGGTTATTTTTGTGGTTAGAGGTAGAATTATGCTTGTGTGCCTTTCTTCTCTTGGAAGATTATTTTCTTGCTTTTTCTAGGGTGTAGTTTTCCTCCTTGTGCTTCAGTTTAATATCGATTATCTTTTGTAGGGCTGGGTTTGTAGACAGACATTGTGTAAATTTAGACTTGTCCTGGAATATCTTGGTTTCTCCATCTATAGTAACTGAGTTTTTTTGATGGATACAGTAACCTGGGCTGGCATTTGTGTTCTCTTAGGGTCTGTAAATCATCTGTCCTGGATCTTCTAGCTTTCATAGTATCTGTTGAGAAGTCTGGTGTAATTCTGATCCGTCTGCCTTTATATGTTACTTGTCCTTTTTCCCTTACTGCTTTTAGTATACTTTCTTTGTTTTAAACATTTGATGTTTTGACTATTATGTTTCAGGATAAAATTCTTTTCTAGTCCAGTCTATTTGAAATTCAGTAGGCTTCTTGTATGTTCATGTTTATCTCTTTGTTTAGGCTAGGGAAGATTTTTTCTATAATTTTGTTGAAGATATTTACTGGGCCTTTTAGTTGGGAGTCTTCCCTTTCTTCTACACCTATTATCCTTAGGTTTGGTCTTCTTGTTGTGTCCTGGATCTCCTAGATGTTTTGAGTTAGGCGCTTTGTAATTTTTACATTTTCTCTGACTATTGTGTCAATGTTGTCTTCTGCCCTGAGATTTTCTCTTCCATCTCTTGTATTCTGTTGGTGATGTTTGTGTCTGTGACTTCACTAGGTTTTCTGTATCCAGGGTTGGCTCTCTTTGTGTTTTCTTTATTGTTTCCATTTCAGTTTTTAGATCCTGGGTGGCTTTGTTCAGTTCCTTCACCTGTTTTCTTGTGTTTTCCTGTGTTTTTCTCTAAGGACTTGTACTTGTTTTTTTTTATGTTCTCCTGTATTACTTTAAGGAAGTTATTCATGCCTTCTGGAGGCCCTCTATCATCAGCATGAGCCCAAGTTTTAAGTCCATATCTTGGTTTTCTGGTGTGTTGGGATATACACTATTTGCTGTTCGGATACATCTGGGTTCTGATGTTGCTATGTTTCCTTCATTTCTGTTGCTTAGATTCTTGTGCTTGCCTCTTTCCATTTTCTTATCTTTAGTTGATCTTGTTGTCTTTGAATGGAATTGTCTTTTATGTGCATCTGTGGACCGTGGGATCCAGAGGGAGATTGGTCTTGAGTGTTTGTCTCTCTATGAGCAGGCTGTGAGTTCTGATGTGGATAGGCAGACTTTGCTCTGGATGCTCATGAATATCTAAACAGCAGAGACTCAAGCAGTAGTATGATACCTGTGCCCTGAGAGTTCCTGGACATCTTTCCCCAGATAATCAGTAGAGAGAGAGAGAGTGTGTGGGCTCACCCATGTTCTCACCCATGGGCTCAGGAAGGAGAACTCTCCTGAGTCTCCTCTAGGTGCTCAGCTCTCAGGAGGCAGTCCTGATGGCAGTGGGTCTGCTCTGCCTGTGGCTGTGTAGAAATGAAGGCCAGACCAATCTGATCCCAGACTGCACTGCGATCCCTGTGCCCTGAGAGTTCCCAGAGGTCTCTCTCCATATAGTCAGTGGAGAGAGAGTGAGGGCTCACACTAGGGAGAGCGCTCCTGTATCTTTTCTGGGTGCTCAGTTCTCTGCAAGGCAGACTGTGAGTCCTGATCAAATAATTGTCTTTATTAGTAACCATTTATAATTTAGTATCCATTCCAGTTTGATATGTGTTCCTATATCATTTGATTTGCAGACATCAATATAACCACTGCTTTATGGCAGATATTTCTGTTTTCTGAAATATTCTGCAATTCATGTAAATGCATTCAGTTTGTTAGTAGTTCTTTTAGCCCCACTGAGTCATTAAATCTCGATTTACAACTGATAGACACAGTTATTTCTATTGCTGAAGTTCTTGACATGTTTTAAATGATCATTGTCATCTTAATATTATTTTCTATTTTTCACTGTTTTCTCTTTTATATCCTCTGCGCTGCCCTAAGTAGATAAATCAGATTTCATTAATCATGTGCCTACTTTAATTTTTATCTTTTTGCTTTTGAAGTTTTAGAGTTATCTGAGCAATGGAGAGATGGCTCAGTGGTTAAGAGGTTTGCATGGTGCTGGAGAGGACAGGGTTTGTTTCCAAGCACCATGTTGGTGATTCACAATCTCCTATGATTCTCATACCCTCTCCTGGCATCTGTTGGCATCTGCATTCCTGTGCACATATCCCCCCCAGACACTAATATACATACACAATGGCTTCTGAGACAAGGAGACTCACTCTTCCCCAAGGACAAGCCCCCTTAATGGATTATCCAATTCCAAGTGGTCAGCTCTAACAATATGTACATGTAAGTAACTCTAAATAAACTGAGCAGGATGCATGCACACATCCACATGTAGTTATGTATAAATACAAGCAAAAGTAGTGATTAAAGACATTGTGAAATGAGAAGGAATGGAGGTGGGGAGGACAGAACCTAGAAGGGGTAGGGTGGAAATGATGTCAATACAGTACTCAGGAAAAGATTCCACAAGAGTAACAAGTACCTTTAATCTTTACCATTCTACGGTGGCTTCATGGTAACCAAGCAAGTCATCATCTCAACAAAGCTTACTTTTATGTCAGGTTAATGGTCTGCCTTCGTGTTTGTCTTTGACAAGTGGTTTTATTTACTTATGTAGCTCAGTTAACTTTTCTAATAAAAGCACCTTATTCTGTGTTGTTCCTGGCAGGTCCCTGCTCTGACTTCCTTTGTCTCACACATTTCTGCATGAGTTCTCCCTTTACAAGGGTTTCTGAGGGACAGAGACTTTTAGATATTGGTTTATTGCCAATATCTCTATTTCACTCTCAAGTATGAATGAGTCTTCTATAGAATTCTCCAGAACAGTTAACTGTACCTGCATTTCAGGACTGTTATTGCTCATGTCTACCTATCTGATGTTAAATCTTTCATAGATAAACTATTTTCCTCCTCTAGTAATTTTGAGGACAGGTGGTGTGTTTGTGAGGTCCTGGTGCTTTGACAAGATGTATCTTGCTCTGCGTTTCTTGTACTATTTCCATCATTCAATAGAGAAACATTTCATTTTTCAACACAGAGTCATTCTTAACCACTCCTTACTTGTTTTTTTTTTTTTGCATAAAAGTATACGAATACTTTTTTTAAGGTTGTAATTAAGTATTTAAGGGTACATATACATATACATATGTATATATGTAACAATAATATACAAAAAGAGGTTATTGATTTGAGGGAATAGGAGAGAAACTAGGAGGGGCGGTAGGAAGTAAAGGGGGATGTGATACAGTTCTATTTTAATTAAAATATTTTTTTTTTCTTGAACTTCACACAGTCTGTGAGTTGTTTCTGGGGTGTTCAGAGCTTTCTGGGATTAGTATCCCATTATCAGATACTGTATATTATGTCTGTTCTTTTGTGACTGGGTTATCTCACTCAGGATGATATTCTCTAGATGCAACCATTTTCTTAAGAATTTCATTAAGCCATTGTTTCTGATAGTTGAGTAGTACTCCATTGTGTAAATGTACCACAATCTTTGTATCCATTCATCTACTGAAGGACATCTGGGTTCTTTCCAGCTTCTGGCTATTATAAATAGAGCTGCAGTGAGCATTGTGGTGCATGTATCTATGATGTATGTTGGAGTGTCTCTGGGGTAAATGCCCAGAAGTGGAATAACTGGGTCTTCAGGTAGTACTATGTCCATTTTTCTGAGGAACCGCCAGACTGATTTCCAGAGTGGTTGTATCAGATAACAACCCCACCAGCAGTGGAGAAGTGTTCCTCTTTCTCCACATTCTCGCCAGCATCTGTTGTCATGTGAGTTTTGGATCTTGGCCAGTCTGACTGGTGTGAGGTGGAATCTCAGGGTTGTTTTGATTTGCATTTCCCTGATGGCTTAGGATGCTGAGCACTTCCTTAGACGTTTCTCAGCCATTCGATATTCCTCAATTGAGAACTTTTTGTTTAAGTCTGTACTCTATTTTTTAACAGGGTTGTGTGATTTTCTGGTATCTTGCTTTTTGAGTTCTTTGTATACCTTGAATATTAGGCCTCTATCTGATGTGGACTTCGTAAATATCTTTTCCCACTCTGTTGGCTGCTGTTTTGCTTTCCTGATAGTATCTCTAGCCTTACAGAAACTTTGCAATCTCATTAAGTCCCATTTGTTGATATTTGACCTTAGAGCACGAGCCATTGGTGTTTTGTTCAGGAAATTTTCTCCTGTGCCTATGAGTTCTAAGGTTTTCCCTACTTTCTCATCTAATAGTTTCAGTGTGCCTGGATTAATGTGGAGATCTTTGATCCACTTGCACTTGAGCTTTGTACAAGGAGATAAGAAAGGGTCTATTTTCAATCTTCTGCAGGCTGAGTGCCAGTTGGACCAACACCATTTGTTGAATAGGCTGTACTTTTCCATTGAATGTTTACAGCTCCTTTGTCAAAAATCAGGTGACCATATACGTGAGGGCTCATTTCTGGTCTTCTATTCTATTCCATTGATCTACATGCCTATTTCTGTAACAGTCCCATGCAGTTTTCAGCACAATTGCCTTGTAATATAGCTTGAGGTCAGGGATAGTGATTTTTGTTTTCTTGTTGTTGAGGATGGATTTCGCTATTCTAGGTCTTTTGTTATTACAAATGAAATTGCACATTGTTCTTTCCAACTCAGTGAAGATCTGTGTTGAAATTTTGATGGGCATTGCATTGAATCTGTAGATTGCTTTTGGTAAGATGGTCATTTTTAAAATGTTGATCCTTGAAATCCCTGAGCATAGATCTTTCCATTTTCTGAGGTCTTCCTTAATTTCCTTCTTTAGAATTTTGAAGTTCTTGTCATACAGGTCCTTCACTTGCTTAGTTAGAGTCACAGCAAGGTATTCCTTAGTTTTTTTGACTATTGTGAAGGGTATTTTTTTCCTAATTTCATTCTCAACATGTTTGTCCTTTGAATATAAGAAGGCCACTGATTTGTTTGAGTTATTTTTATATCAGGCCACGTTGCTGAACCTGTTTATCAGCTATAGGAGTTCTCTGGTGGAATTTACTTAAGTACACTATCATGTACTTAAGTACACTATCATGTCATCTGCAAATAGTGATGTTTTTACTTTTTCCTTTCCAATTTGTATCCCTTTGATTTCCTTTTGCTGTCTAATTGCTCAGGCCAGGACTTCCAGTACTATGTTGATAAGGTAGGGGGAGAGTGGGCAACCTTGTCGAGTCCCTGATTTTAGTAGGATTGCTTCAAGTTTCCCACCGTCAAGTTTGATGTTGGCTGTTGGTTTGCTGTATATTGCTTTTATTATGTTTAGGTATGGGCCTTGGATTCCTGTTCTTTTCAAGGCTTTTAACATGAAGGGGTGTTGAATTTTGTCGAATGCTTTCTCAGCATCTAGTTAGATGACCATGTGGTTCTTTTCTTTGAGTTTGTTTATATGGTGGATTACATTGGTGAATTTCCTTATATTAAACTATCCCTAGATGCCAGGGATGAAGCCTACTTGATCATGGTGAATGATGGTTTTGATGTGTTCTTGGATTCAGTTTGCAAGTATTTTGTTGAGTATTTTTGCATCAATGTTCATAAGTGAGATTCGTCTAAGGTTCTCTTTCCTTGTAGGGTCTCTGTGTGGTTTATGAATGAGGGTTATTGTAGCCTCAAAAAATGAGTTAACTAGTGTTCCATCTGATTCTATTTTGTGGAATAGTTTGGAGAGTATTGGTATTATGTCGTCAATAAATGTCTAATGAAATTCTGCAGTAAACCCATCTGGACCTGGGCTTTTTTTGGTTGGGAGGCTTTTAATGACTGCATCTATTTCTTTAGGTGTTATTGGATTATTTAGATGGTTTACCTGGTTCTGATTTAACTTTAATATCTCGTATCTGTCTTAGAATTTATCCATTTCCTCCAGATTTTCCAGCTTTGTTGAGTATAGGCTTTTGTAGTATGATCTGATGATTTCTTGAATTTCCTAGGTTTCAGTTGTTATTTCTCCACTTTCCTTTCTGATTTTGTTAATTTGTATACTCTCTCTTTGCCCTCTAGATAATCTGGCTAAGGGTTTATCAATCTTGTTTATTTTCTCAAAGAACCAGCTCTTGGTTATGTTGATTCTTTCAATGGTTCTTTTTGTTTCTATTTGGTCTATTTCTGCCCTAAGTTTGATTATTTCTTGTGGTCTACTCCTCTTGGGTGTATATGCTTCCTTTTGTTCTTGTGCTTTCAGCTGTGCTGTCAAGTTGCTAATGTATGCTCTCTCCAGTTTCTTTTTGGAAGCACTCAGTGCTATAAGTTTTCCTCTCAGTACCACTTTCATTGTATCCCATAGGTTTGGGTATGTTGTGTCTTCGTTTTCATTGAATTCTAGAAAATTCTTAATTTCTTTCTTTATTTCTTCTTTGAGCTTGCTATCCTTTAATAGAGTGTTGTTTAGTTTCCATGTGTATGTGGACTTTTAGTTGTCTTTGTTGTTAAAGACCAGCCTTAGACCATGGTGATCTGAGAGGATCCATGGGAGTATTTCAATCTTCTTATATCTATTGAGGCTTGTTCTGTGTCCAATTATGTGGTCAATTTTTGAGAAGGTGCCATGAGGTGCTGAGAAGAAGGTGCATTTTTTGGGGGGGTGATATGTTCTGTAGATATCTATTAATTCCATTTGGTTCATAACCTCTGCTAGTTTTACAGTGTCCTTGTTCAGTTTTTGTTTCTCTGATCTGTCCATTGGTGATAGTGGGGTATTAAAGTCTCCCACTATTATTGTGTGGGGCTCAATGTAGTTTTTGAACTTTAGTAGGGTTTCTTTTATGAATATTGGTGCTTTTGTATTTGGAACATATATGGCAAGGATTGAGAGTTCCTCCTGACAAATTTCCCCTGTAATGAGTAAAAAGTTTTTTTCCTTATCTTTTTTTGATAACTTTTGTTTGAAAATCTACTATATTCAATATTAGAATGGCCACTCCAGCTTGTTTCTTGGGGCCATTTTCTTGGATTTTTCCCACCCTTTTACTCTGAGATAGTGTCTGTTTTTGTCTCTGAGATGAGTTTCCTGCATGGAGCAAATTGCTGGGTTTTGTTTATGTATCTAGTCTGATAGCCTATGTCTTTTTATTGGGTAATTGAGTCCATTTCTGTTAACAGATATCAAGGAATAGTGGTTGCTGTTTCCTGCTATTTTTGATTTTGGAGGTTGAATTGTGCCTGCATATCTTTCTTCTTTTGATTTTCTTGCTTAGGAGTTTTCTTGTTATTAGGATGTAGTTCCCCTCGTTGTATTGGGTTTTCTACTTATAATTCATTGTAGTGCTGGGTTTGTGGTTATATATTGTATTTATTTAGTTTTGTCTTGAAATATCTTCATCTCTCCATCTATGGTGATTGATAGTTTTGCTGGGTATAGCAGCTTGGGCTGACACCTGTGCTCTCTTACGGTCTGCAAGATGTCTTTCCAGGCTTTTCTAGCTTTCATTGTCTCTGTTGAGAAATCGGGTGTGATTCAGATTGGTCTACCTTTATATCTTACATGTCCTTTTTCCCTTACTGCTTTTAATATTTTTTCTATTCTTTGGGCACTTGGAGTTTTGACTATTATGTGTCGGGAGGAACTTCTTTTTTGATCCAATCTATTTGGAGTTCGGAAGGCTTGTTTTATGCTCCTGGTCATCTCATTCTTAAGGGTAGGGAAGATATCTTCTATGATTTTGTTGAAGATATTTACTGTGCTTCTTAGTTGATATTCTTCACCCTCTTCTATTCCTATTATTTCCTCAGGTTTGGTCTTCTCATTGTGTCCTGGATCTCCTGGTCATTTTGGGTTAGGAATTTTATGGTTTTTGCATCTTCTTTGACTGTTTTGTCTATGTTTCCAATGTTGTCTTCGGCCCCGAGATTCTCTCTTCCATCTCTTGTTGTCTATTGGAAATGCTTGCATCAGTGATTCCTGATTTCTTTTTTAGGATTTCTACTTCTAGGGTTGTCTCTTTTAGTGGTTTTTTTTTTTTTTTTTTTTTTTTTTATTTTTATTTCCTCCATTTCTGTTTTGAATTCCTTCTTCCATTCCTTCATCTCTTTGGTTCTGTTTTCTTCTAGCTCTTTGAGTTCTTTGAGTGTTTTTCTTGTTTCTTCTTTACAAGCTTCTAATTCTTTTTTTTTAAAATTGGACAGTGTTTTATCTTCCTTTACAATTTAATAAATACTTGATAACTGCACATGGCATAAGGCTGCTTGGTAGTTCAAAAAGGTCACAGGGGCGGTGTTTTCCTGATTGTGTAATCTTTGGTAGTGAGTGGAATGACTTGTATGACATCACTGTCAAACCAGCAAGACTGCATTTATGCACCCATCGTTTACAGGATTGTTGGTAGCTTGGGTGTACTTTCCCCAAATCACCTTGCCTCCTTGTGTCACAAGGCCCAACTTGTTCACATTCACCTCAATAACTGTGCCTTTGGTGATCACACCCAGGGTTGTATACAGTGGGGATGATGGATTCTTTTTCACACCAAGTATAGGCAGACAAAGGGTAGCTTTCCGTTCAGGGTGTGTGACATGGGCTTTTTTGAAACGCAGACCCATTGGCCTAATGAACCTCTCCCATTTAGGTGGTTTTCTTGTAAAACCATCACCAACAAAGCAGAAGTTAGTAACCATTCTCTTCCATGCCTTCTTTTTTCTTTTTCCTGTTCAAATACCTTTCAATACTTCTGTTTCTCCTTGGGCAGGAACTTTGGGTAGAGGAGCCTCCCATTTTCCCGCCTTTTCGTTTCATTTCTGCTTAATCATGTTGGAAAGTACTTTTGCTCTTGACTGCCCCTCTCTGTCCAGCAGATAGGCAGGGACGGCTCCCTGTGGGGTCTTCTCCTCATCCTTCTGCTTGGTGTTTCTCTTTTCATGCATCTTAATAGTCTTTTTCATGTGTATTTTCTCTGCATGGCACTGTTTATTGTAGAGCTTAGCTTTCAGGCCAATCTTTTTTTTTTTCTTTCTTTTTTTCTTTGAGCGTTCATGGGCCTCCAGACCTTCTTTCTTTCTCTTTTTCTCATGGTAGTCCAAACGATATCCATATTGTTTGCCGTGCAATTCAATATATTCATTCTGTGGCATGATGACAGCCGCGGAAGAGCAGTCCGCGACCTCCCGGGTTCCAAAAACCTTTTAATTTCTGGGTGTCACTGGCACACGAGCCTGCTCCTCTCGGGCCGGAACGGGAAAGAGCTTCTAATTCTTTATGCTTTTCCTCCCATTTTTTTTTTAAGGATCTCTATCATCATCTTGAGGTAGGATTTCGTGTCTGAGTCTTCTTTTTCTGGAGAGTTTGGCATTCCACTGTGTGCAGTGAAGGAAGAGCTGGGTACTGCTGTTGCCAGGTTGTCTTGGTTTCCCTGGGGTACGTTCTTTCCCTTTTCTCTTGCCATCTTGTTGTCAGTACTGTGTCCCTGGATCACTTCTGGATCACCACTGGCTCACTGCTGGCTCACTGCTGTTCCTAGTAGTGGATGGTCTGAATGTGTGTTCTGCACTCCGTGTTGTCCGGCTGGGAATAGCCCGATGCAGGGTTACTGGTTCCCTGAAGCAAGCTGGGGCGGAGAGGGAGAACTGGGGGACCGCACTTTTTTTGCGCGCTTGGCAGAGATCTCTCTGCACCCTGGCTTGTTGGAATGTCTCCTTCACAGTCCTGTGTCCCTGGCTCACCGCTGACTCACTGCTGTTCCTGGTGGCAGATGGTCTGAGTGCGCATTCTGCACTCCGTGTTTTCCGGCTGCGAATCATCACTCCTTATTTGTATCTTATTCTTTTTTTATAGCTCTACCAACTATCCCAGACTAAGTTACTAAGTAATGTCCCTCCTGTGTGATCTGGAGGCTGGAAAATCATTAATATATGTACAAAGTTGTCTATATAATCTTTCCATGTGCTTTATAATTTAAGTGAATAAGAACATAACATTTAATCAGAATCCCACATTGAATTTCTTTTATATAGCAAAATTATATGGCAATATATATTAATTTTTGAGTATAATTATTTTATATTTTTGTGTACAAAAGTCATTAATTGTCAAACATTTCTGTCTTTGTGGGATCATATCTGCTCCAAAGATTGGAGTGATGGAGCAATTGGCTTTTGTTCTATGCTGACATACTTCTCCATCTTCTAAGTCTGCTATGGCCAGGCTGAACTTCAGTTCCTTTCTTCCATCATAGTTTTCCCTGGCTCCTGATCCCAACCATTATCCTTTCATGGAATACTTCATTAACTTTGAAGCATGCTATTAATCTAAGTTCAAATGTCACTTCCTCAGGGAAGTTACTGACCCAAACCAGGTACCTTTGTCCTATATTTCCTTTTACCATACAGAATTTTGCAATGATATTTCAGTGATTGATTAGTATCTGTCATTCCCACTAACATTCAGGGCATTAGGCACTAAGGTGTGGACTATTGAATATGATTTGTGCATTGGTGAAGGGCTGAATGACAGACAATGAAAATAAAGACTTGTGTCTGAGAACAAAGCCTATCTTTTCATTGCATCTTGAGCTACGGGCTCTTCAAGGATGACTCGGCCCCACAGATGAGAACATGGCACCTATCACTTGCATCGTGACTTCTGCCACACTTTTCTCTGTTGTTACTATGGCTGTGCTAAGATATTTAACATCTTCCCAGTTAGACAACTCTCTCAGTAGCACATGCTCCACATGCATTATCTCTTCTACCAGAGATCTAAGAGATTCAGGGGACTTAAGTGCAGTACATGCTACCAGTAGGGATGACTGATATGACCCACATCATTGTGGATCATAACATTGTGATAAAATTACCATTTTTAAAATTTATAGATGATTTTACAAGTTCTTATTGAAATTATCAACATGTTTTTGTCAAGAGAAGAAGGGTATGTGGAACATCCATTGTTAAAACCAGAAACCCCAGAAGTCTGCTTGGTATTACAAGGACATTCAGGCATTCTTTAGAAGGATGCCTATAGATCAGTCTTTGAGGCGTTAACTTTATTGGAACCTGGGAAAGAGATACCACGAGTGTCTGTATTTGGTGGTTCAAAATAAGACACTCTAGTAAAATAGTAACCAGCACACGGATATGAGCATTTAGTGTTAGCAATCTTCTAAGAGGAAAGACTTTTCCCACACCCAACTGAAAGCAAAATATCAGAATTAAACAAAGCTATTTAAGCTTAACAAAATTACCTACTAAAATTTTTTATTCCACTCTCCTATTTCATCACAACCCAAAGAACTCTTCCCTCAAAACTTATTTTTAGGAACTACAAGCAAAAGTCAGTTGAGTCTCAAGTGGCTGTGAAAAAAAGGGCTCTGTAAGGTCAAAGGTTGAGAAGCACTTCCATTGAAGATAAGTCAGAAAAGAGGAATCACTTTGGGATTTTGTGGTGGGATGTATTAGCACAGAGATTTTCAGAAATAGACTATGCAAAGAACTGTGGGGTTTTGTTGTTGTTGCTGTTGTTTTTGTTTGTTTGTTTGTTTTGTTTTTTTGTTTGTTTTGTTTTTTTTTCTTTTCTTTTCTTTTTTTTTTTGTGTTTCCCTCCTGGCTACCAAGGAGCAAAGATAGGCAGAAACCAGCATCAAGGATGTTTCTCACTTGGTAGTGTTTTGTGTAGAATGCAGGAAACTCTGGCTTTCCATCTGCCCTCCTGGAGGAATGCCATATGCCAGCAATACCAGTGGTGGAGGCTGGGGCATCAGAAGTCCAAGACCATCATTGGATAAATATTGAGTATGAAGCTAGACTGAAATTCATGGAACTATCTAGCAGTCTGTCTGTCTGTCTGTCTGTCTGTCATTGTTTATCTATCTGTAAGCACACTTCCTATTTCCTTCTCAGAAAGCGCATGTACATTACTGAGTGCCACCCATCACTTTCCAGTGCTTTCTTTGCAGCCAGCTATTTTCAGTTTCTTTCTTCACATTTGTTTCAGCTCCCTGACATGTCAACATGTTCCCTTCAGCACTACATATTGTAATAGATCTCTCTGAAAGTGACAAAAAATGATCATAAAAATTTCCATGCAAATTTATAATGCCACCCTTTAAAATAAAGGCTGTCTTGACTGGTTAACTTATTCCCAGAAAGATTCTAAAATAATTATCTTCCTGCCCCCATTTTCTCATTTGGATTCTTACTGCTTTTTCCCCTGACCTTGTTTTAAGTAAAACAACTCACATACCTGCTATTTGTCTTTGAGAACGGAGAGCATCATTTCTCTGGAACATCACAGTGATGTATGGACTGCTTTTAGGGAGGGTAGCACATTCTCCCAGGGCTCAAACCTTCCCCAATGCCTCAGAAAGTGACATTCATCTTTACAGGTCATGAGAGTAGTTTTAACTTCATAACATTGTATGGGTTCAGTGCATCTGAATAACGCAAGTCGAAGAGAAAGAAAATAGAACACAATCATTACCAGTGCAATTCATTCTCAGCTCTGTGAATGCAGTTTAGGGTCAAGGGTTGATGGGGCCATAAAGGGAATGACAGTCCACAGGAATGTATGGCTTATAATACAAAACTACTGGATGTTTGGCAAAATAGAACAAACAAACAAACAAACAAACAAGCAAGCAAGCCAACAAACAAACAAGCAAAAAACCCTCGACATGGAGCAACATTTGCTGAGGAAAACTATTGGAGTGGCATTTTTCATCCTGAAATTGCTTCTCTGTTCTTTTATTTGTTCTCTTTATTTCTTAGCCTATGGTTACTTGGTTTTCTAAGAATAGTGTTTATCAGCTTTTTGGAAATATAAGTGAATGCTGTTTCACTGAGGGAGGGTACCACTCTTTCCAAGTGGCCGCATTTACACTCTATACCGACTGTGCTTACCAGGGGTGAGAACAGTGCTAAACGTGTGAAATGGCCCTACAATAATCTCTTTCTGGAGTTAACTTCACAGCATGCATTTTAACACTTTAATATATTTCTATTTGTGTCACTTTGTGGGCATACACACATATGTACATATTATATACAAATGCAGAGATTAGTGTTGTGTGAGTGCAAGTATACTATCTGTTTACAATCTTCCTTACTGTCCTTTCCCGACTGACCTTTCCCCACAAGACATATATAACTGCTTTTTGGCCCAAAAAAACATTTTACAAAGGACTTGTCTTATGCATTTATTCCCCAAGAGTCTCCGTCTCTGTGTAGATTATTATCTATCACCAACATTTAGGAAACTTATTTTCTATACACCTGTGAGGGAGAGACAGGTTTATAATGGAAACAAACCTATTTTGTTGTTTTCCAATATTGACCTATAACGGTCGACTTCTGTGACTAGTTTATAGATAAAGATCAAGTAACATTTAAATTTAAAATTGAAACAAGTGTGTCTAGAAGCACTATTTATTCAAGAAAATGTGGGCCTCCCAACTTTGTTTCAAGTCAAGAGGAGTGAAGTGAGGTGTGTAAAGCTAAACAGCACAGCTCTCTGAGGAGATACTGGTAGCTGATTTTTCCTGATGCCCCACAGGAGAAATTATTTAGACAATGATATTTCTGAGGACCGCCTCACTGAGCATGGCGGGGTGATAATGTTTGATAAAGTGTAGGACGAACCTGACTTTTGACTGTTTAATTAATGTTATTCATGTCCTGATTTGTGTTTTCAAAAAACATTCATTGAATTCCTTTCTGTAGGAAATGCCAGTAGACAAGAAGATAGGACAAATTTGATTGTCATTTATAATTCAGAGTACTCAAGGTCAACTCAAGGTAAAGTGCACTGCCTTCTTTGGTGGACATAGGGAAGGCTGTCCAGCATCCACATTCAGCCTAGGATGAGAGTTGCAGCTAGCTAAGAAACAGCACAATTTGGTGTTTATTTGAGCTCAGTAAGGATTATCACCTTTCATGGCAGGTGTTAACTATTCCATTTTCTAGTGTGGACAGTGGAGCTCAGGACAGCTATGGTGATGTAGAGACCAAAGTGAACTTAGATTGCTCCCCAAAGGACTCTGTGACTTCCTTCTGGTTCTCGCTCTGCTGAACTCCCTATAAAAACTAAACCCAGTGCTCAGAGCCCAGAACTATGATGCACGTTCAGATAATTGTTGAGTATTCTGGGCAGCACGGTTGCCACCATCCTCTGAGCTGTTGCTGCACATATGTATGCTATGCATGCTCTGAAAGAAATAATAAAGAAATAAATTTACAAGCTGCATGCTGTATTTTGATAATGCCAATTTGTTTTCCTTCCTCAAAGCGGCTAATGTCACTGTCATCTTGACTGCCAACGGCATTTCTGTATAACCTGTCTGCTGCTGTTCTCATTTAGCAAAGGGAAACCATCAGTACAGCAGGACAGCCTGCCCCCCCCCCACCACTCTGAGCTTCATTTTAAAAGGCTGTTTGTTTTGTCCTAATTGTAATTGAATCAGTCTTTGTCATCCATCAGTGTCTGCATTTCACAATCTGAAGATGATAGCTCATATTCATCTTGGGCAAAGTAATGACGCCAAATGACACACATAATAACTCTGCTTAAAGCTAAGTTGTTTCATTCAAGGAGGGGCTGGTGCCTGAAGCTGTCACCTGTCTGGCCTTAGTCTCCTGAGTGCTTCTGCACACACAGGCCTGTTTTCCTTCTGCATCCCGAACAAGCCCAGTGAAGGAAGCAAGCAACCTATAGGGAAAGATGAGATGCTCACTGGCATACATTGGTGGAGGGGTAGACTGAAGAATTCATAACCAGCCTTCAAATACAAGAAAAGCCTGTCAAAAGTGTATTGAACTCTGAATTAGGAGCTCTGGAAAACGCTGTCAAAATAATAAACATATTAAAGATTAATTCTTGGTAGCATTATGAAAATTGGAAGCGTCCAAGAAAAGGTTGTAAAGAGTGTTTACGGATGGCTTGACATAGCTAGACCCTGTACTAGATAATGTAGAGCACACGTTGTCAGACTGGGGACTCAAAACTCTATTAGAGAAGTACAACCTGCTCCCCTTAATTATGCAAATGTTCAGTGATTATCCTAAAGTCACATGCCAATATTAATCTACGATTGGACATCAGCATCTCTCCCAAACTCTCGCTGTGTGTAGGCAAGTGATATCCTGTGAAAGATAGTGTCTTAGGGAACTCTCCTACCTTTCCCCTGACCCTGACACAAGTACTCCACAACATAAACCTTTCACGTTGCTTTGCCATTTCAGCATCTACTTACTGCTTGCATAGCCAGTTTTCTTGTTGGTGTTGCTTGTTTTTGTTGGTTTTTTTTTTCCATGTGTATACTTGTTAATTGGAAATTACAACCCCTAATGGCTAAAGTTAAGAGCCGTGTCAGGATGCAACAGTCCCCACATGCTCAGACAACCTTTGCTTGCTGTGTTTAGTGTTAGCAACTATGATGCAGAGACCCAGGCCTTGCTCAGCACTGACCCCAGTGCTCCAGCAAGTGATGGGAGTGATGGGACTGGATGGCGAGGGAGCTACCAAGGGACGTACTTTCACTCTTCTGAGGTTGAATTTACCTGTCTCTCTTAAACCTACTCATACCTGGGTGTTCCTTTGAGCTGACAGGCTGTAGTACTTCAAGCAGGAAACGATCCCACCTCGTGGGCCAGACACTTAGAAAACTGGTAGAACACAATCTAAGTAATAGTATGCATTTACAGATTTCAAAAGAATTTTGAGAAAGCCTATTTCAAAAAAAAAAAGACATATGGGAAAAGCCATGGGAAAAAAACAGAATGTGTTGGTTTTGTCTTTGCACTTGCTAGGGGTGTTGAAGGAGCTCTAGTTTCAACTAGTGCCAATCTCTTTACCTCTTTATTTTTCTTAAGGAAAGGTTCATTGAGCAAACATGCTTCTTCAAGTGCTAGCCCTGGCGCCCCTTCCTGCAGCAGGCCCTCTGGCTGCCCCTTCCTGCTCAGGCCTGCCAAGATGATGTGCTAACCTTGGCACTGCAGTCACAGCCGCCTTGGCTTTCTTGCGAGTCTGAAATGTGTGGATCTCTTTTTCGGTGACTATTTATTTTTGAAAACCACTACCTTCCTGATTCAACTCTCTCTCCTTATTTTAAACTTGCTGTATAATCGTTCTGGTCTTAAACAATCCTGCTACCTTACACGTTTCTGCCCCACAGAACACTGGGTCTGGGAATCAGTGTCCCCAAATGATGAACAGACCAGAGCTTTAACCAGAAAAGCAGATAAATCAGCCTCAGAGTTGCCAAGATGACTGTTCTATTGTTACATGCATATTTAACAGTCTTTAATGTGGCCTCATCTGCAACTGTCTTTCCATCAAGGAACTCTGGGAGACCCTGCTTTCATTGATCATGAAAGTCTTTAGTGTTCAGGGCAAATATCACTATTGGCTCTCACTATGGTAAGATGTCACAATAATCTGACAGATTTTATTTCTCTGAACCATATTTTGTATATATTGTCAGAAGACAGGGGCAGTGTGGATAAAACAAAAACAGAGCTACAGTGTAGCCTAAGACATCTTTAAATACCCAAGAATACCAACACTAATTTCATCATGGGAGATTATTTTGTGATTGGAATAATTCCTCAGTGGTAACACAGAAAGAAGCCATCCCAAGGGTAGCATGGGGGAAGAAAACAAAAGTTGTGAAGCCAAGGGAGAAGAACAGATTCCTGTGAGCTGTGCTGGGTGAAGAGATTTCTGTGTTATTTTAATGAGATGTTTTGATTTTGTCTCTTTGTGGATGCCAGACCCTACCAGGGAAAATAGGATATCTTTCTGCTGTTCTTAGTCTCATTAATAATGGTATTGAAGAACAGACTCAAATTAAAGTTTGAGGGTAATTTTATTATTAAAATGTACATGAAAAACCCCAGGGCAGGCAAATTGTAAATCTCAGCAGCTGCCCAGAAGAGGGGACAGCAGGACAGCCATGCCATTTAAGTTAAGCTGCCGTGGAAGCTACACAATCACATGGTAGACAAGCAGTCAGGTGACAGGGAGGGAAGATTAGAGAAAGATTAAGGAAGACTGGGTACAAGAGAAAGCAGACTTGGAACCCAGGAATAAAGGAGACACAGAAATATTGTTCTTCTCGAGTAATTCAGAAAAGTCAGGAGATTTAGAAAGCCACTGTTAGGAAGGAGGGAATTTTGGGAAGGAAAAGTACATTACCTCATTAAAAGAATAAACGTCACATCATCTCTTTAGCATGGAATAAGGACTGTGAAACTTCCTGGGTCAACTTTCTAGTTCGACCCTGTGCAAGGGGCATGTTAGGGATTTACCCAGGCCACGGATTGACTTCTGTTGCTGGAACGGAGCGTCCCTATGATGTGTGTCTAGACAGAGACAGTATTTTACCACTTCAGAGAGGTTGAACCCCAAAGAATCCTCCCGAATCCTCCCCGGAAGCGGGGTGGGGGTGCCCAGCATGGCGCCTATGGCTTCTACCTGCCTTTCTCACGTTCCTACTTGTGGCTCTGTACACCAGTAGCGCTGTCCCCGGCTCTGTCACTTTCCCACCAAGGACTTCAGGTCCCTCTCAAGTCAATAAAGCAGTCCACCATTTACAGTTCATCCATAGCTGTGCGAAAGATAAAACTTCACTGCTCTCTGACTTGGGTGACGATTTGTTGACTCTGGAATGTGAAATGAAGCCCACTTTGATTTAATGCACTGTCTGTTCCACGGGAACTATTTTATAGTCGCTTCCCATTCCTTGCACTTTTGCTGCCGTGTTTGTGATAAAAGATATCGCTACAAAATCTTTTTCTTGTGGGTGCTGAAGTTTTTACCCCTGAAACGAACCAGCATTGTGAGATGGGGTTTTGTGGCTTCCACTCATTTTAGGCAGAGCTGTTTGATGAGCTACACACTCTCTTAAGTTATTAGTGAGCAACACAAAGAAATGGCTATTTACTTTGCTTTCTTCTCAGTAGCAGAACCCATTCAGAGTACACAGCGGGTGCATAATAAATGCTTGTTGACTTAGTTGAATTTGAAGCCTTTTATATATAAGCCATTATGATTTAGCTCAAAAAAAAAAAAAAAAAAAAAAAAAAAAAAAAAAAACCTTAAGGCCTTTAGAAGGGCTAATTAGAGCCAATAACTTTACTGACCTGTGCTGGTTCTGAAGTACTTAGTGGTAATAACGCTGTTTTTGCAAGATGGATATTTGTCTATAGAGCCTGTCTGGTTTGAGAGGCTCACTGTTTTATGGGCTGTATGTGGTGATCATTTGGATGTAATGATCAAATGGAGGTTGCCCAAATTGATCGTTATAACAGGACTCCACTGTAATTACATTTCCATAAATGATACTCAAAGTCACCAGGGAAATCAACAACCCCTTGGTGTGCCTACTTCCAGCACTGATTACAGTTCAGGTCTTATAGCACTTTCTAAACAAAAGGTAATTAAAATTTTACTACCCATAGTTAAGGCAAAATGAAAAGGCAGCTTCTTGTTCTAGATTCCAAGGTGCTGTTCTTTGTAGCCAACACGAGAAGACAAACAAATGGTTATCTGGATGGATGGAAATTATTTGTGCACAGCAGAAACACAGGAGGAGCAGGTAGGACATTCTCAAGATAAGAGCATAAAACACTAACTCTGTTTTCTGTAGCCATGTGTCCTTAGGTCCATCATTTCATCATCTAAACGTCATCTTCCTCATCCTGAAGGTAAGGATGATGTGCTTTACAGTTCATTAAGTTTCTGGGATAATGAAAGGGGCTACTGTTTGTAAATGCTGGCCATCTTGCTGTGTGCTGTGTTGGTGACTGTACAACAAATCTTCATTTCTTGTCATTCTGCTTCATACTTTGCTTCTTACCAATCCAACTGCCACCTTTCTCTGGTGACACTGTAAAAAAAAAAACACTCTGTTTGTTAAATGTTTCCAACAGTCTACCTCTCACTCTCTGTAGTATTAACCCCGTGGTTTGAAATTCTCTGGCTTAGCCACCATTTCTCAGACATTGGACTCAGTTCCAGGGCAGTGGTTTGCTACCCTGTGTTAGTCATCATAATATTCCAGTAATTTCAGATCCTTAGTTTCCTAAAGCATCTAACACCATAAACAGGTAACATGTTATGGGACAATGTTTCCGCCCATCTTGTGCATGTCCACAAACTTTGTGTAGGGTGGGTTTCAGCTCATTCTAAATACTATTCGTCCATAAAATTAGTATCTCAAATAATCTTATTTTAATTTACTGAGCCCTTTCTAATACAAGAGATAGTTTTAAAGCATCACAGTTTAGTCTACAAATTGCTGTAGACAGCAGAAGGTCTGCCAACCCAAACTTTCCTTTACACGTTGAAACAAACCAAAGAGAAATGTGGTACATGCAGTCCCTTGCCACCCAGGTAGTCTGTGCCCAGCATTTAAAAAATAAAAATAAAACATTCTAAAATGTTTTTTATTCAGTTTTTTATTTTTAAGACATATATTCAGTATGTTGAATTTTTATGTTATAATTTTTGAAATATTTACCTCTAATAGTTATTTTTTAATACAGCCTTTATCTACGCGTTATTTATAATCCCAAAGAACTCATTCAAGAAGTAGCCAAGAGTCAAGAAGTAAAACCCGTTACCCAGACAGAACTCCTGGTCTCATTACAGATCAGTTTAAATAAAGAACTATTTATAAAATAAAAACTACAATAACAAAAAATAATTTTACTAAATTAAAAAGACAGAAGAAAGGAAACAAACTGCCTTAAAATAGTGATGCCTCTCACTGAAGAACTCATGGGCACTGTGTTATTTGGATCCATATCTTGGTTGATTTCATTAGAAGCAAGATTCACTGGAAAATGTTCTGCACAGAAGGGGAGGATATTCCCACTCCACCACTCCTGAAGTTCTCAGTGAGTTGTACGAATTTTCCTACTGAGTGCTACTTTATCGGTTCCATTTCTAATTTGAGAAATGATAATTTTTAACTTCTGGTTTTCCTTCTTTTCATTGCTTCTACTAGAAATTCTTTCTGTATGCATTGGATTTACTTTATAAAAAGAAAATCTTTGTTACAGACTAGCATATTTTGGTTTCTTACTGCTACATTGTATAATGACTAAGACAGAGCATCATGAAAATAAAAGGCTGAAAGCTGCATTCAAGACAAAGGCTAATATTCCCCAAGCATCTACTTACTGGGCAACTGAGTACTCGCAGCTCATACAGTTCGTGCTAAGGGTTGGAATGGGAGGTTGATACAGCAGGAAGCCATTTTACAAAGGGGGAAAAAGAAAGAAGAATCTAAGATGAACTGCTAAGTACGTTTTATGTATAGAATATAGACAACGTCCTATATTCTAGCTTTAGAAACTGTTTGCCATCAAGCAAACAGCCATCACAATAAGCACAGGGCTCGTTCTTTGGCACCCAGTATAAATCACCATGAGTTAGTTCTCAGTAACCGCCCTGACATATTTTTACAAGCACTTATATGTTTAAGTCAAGCATTATATTTTATACACAGTAAAATATGAACCCAACTTGTTTGGTCTGACCTTGTTGGTACCTTTTCATCTTTGTGATATATTCCAGTGATATATATATATATATATATATATATATATATATATATATATATATATATATGCTCACACACATACACTATCACTAAGGCATACTGAAACAAACCTTAAAATCTGTGACACCTATTTGATTGTGATTAATTCATAAAAATGAACATTTTGTCATTTTCAAAAATTATTACAATTTCTCGTTTACATCAGGTCATCTTTCCCCTAACTTCTATCTCAAACCTAGATTTTATTTATTTACTTACTTATTTTTACATTTCAGTCAGATTTTATGTGATTTTCTTGATTGTTTCTTAGATGTATTTTTATGTGGTAGGCTTTTACAAATATATTTAATCTATATTTTATTGGTATGCCAGTAGATAACGCTCTGTGTCTTCATTAGCTCTTCCATTCCATTACTACGAAGAGACACCATGATCCAAAGCAACTCTTGTAATGGGGCAGACAATTAATCGGGGCTGGCTTAGAGTTTCAGAGGTTTAGTTTCTTATCATCACAGCAGGAAGCATGGCAGTGTCCAGGCAGACATACTGGAGAAGGAGCTGAGATTTCTATATCTTCCTCCGCAGACAGCAGAAGGAGACTGTCACATAGGTAGCTAGGAGGTGTCAAAGCCCATGGTGACAGACTTCCTTGAACAAGGCCTCCTACTTCTGCCATTCCCTGGGTGAAGCTTATTCAAACCACCACACTGAATCTCAGAAACTATATAAGTTAGTTTATATTCACAAACAGTTCAGTTTCAATAGTTTAAGTTAAAAGTTTAAGAGTTTAGTCCTTAATCTTTGTAGAATTAATGACAGAGAAAATAGATTAACCAAAAATGTAATTTTTCAGTGTAACATGACTAAAATTGATGCTTACATTTTATGTCCATAGTCTGACTCCAGAATAACCATGTTTTATTCCATTCTGCCAAAGTAAGTTCTCATACTTAAACACCAAATGAATAATCACTGAAAATCAGATGTGATGTTTGTGTTCATTAGTAAATTTTAATATAAAGTTTACAGAATTAAAATAAATAATAAAAGGCCATAGACGTGAGAGCACTTAGGACTCATACGTAGAGTTTCGACCACAGTGAAAGAAGCAAAACCGCAAACAATGGTTTCGATAGAGAAACTTGCCCAGAAGTTTGACACTGGATGTCAGTGATAACGTGTGTGCTCAGAAGTAAATGGGAAGCAGCCCTGGTGAGACAATGATGAAATGAGACATTCTCTGAAGACAACACAATAGCTTTGTTATTGTTTATATAATAAGAGTGAAGCACTGGGTGGCTTAAACACAGAAACTGGTCTCACCCCAATCCTGGAGATGAAGGCATGAGCGGAAAGGGGGCACCTTTATATCTATTCATTGTACATATAGCTTCTTTTGTTCATACACTTATGATTTATTTATTATTTGGAACTGGGAAGGACACACACATGTCACAGTGCATACATGGTGATCCAAGGATATCATGGGGAGTTAGTTTCCTCTTTCTGCTGTGTGGGTTCTAAGGATCAAACTCAAGGTGTCAAGCATGCAGCTAAAAACCCTAAATGAGGCACTGAGCAGACACTTCGTGTTCTTTATAAAGCACTGATCCTTTGTATACCTTGGATATTAGGCCTCTATCTGATGTGGGGTTGGTAAAGATCTTTTCCCATTCTGTTGGCTGCTGTTTTCTTGACAGTGTCCTTAGCCTTACAGAAACTTTGCAATCTCATTAAGTCCCCTTTGTCAATCTTAGAGTACAAGTCACTGGTGTTCTGTTCAGGAAATTTTCTCCTGTGCCTATGTGTTCTAAGGTTTTCCCTTCTTTCTCTTCTAATAGGTTCAGTATACCTGGTTTAATGTGGAGATCTTTGATCCACTTGCACTTGAGCTTTGTACAAGGGAATAAGAAAGGGTCTATTTTAATTCTGCATGCTGAGTGTCAGTTGAACCAACACCACTGGTTGAAGAGGCTGTCTTTTTTCCATTGAATATTTACAGCTCCTTTGTCAAAAATCAAGTGATCATATATGTGATGGCTCATTTCGGGATCTACTATTCTATTCCATTGATCCATGTGCCCATCTCTGTACCAGTACCATGTAGTTTTTTTTAACACAATTGCCTTGTAATATAGCTTGAGGTCAGGGATGGTATTCCCACAGATGATTTCTTGTTGTTGAGGAAGGATTTCCCTATTCTAGGTTTTTTGTTATTCCAGATGAATTTGCACATTGCTCTTTCCAACTCTATGAAGAATTGGGTTGGAATTTTGATGGGCATAGCATTGAATCTGTAGATTGCTTTTGGTAAGATGGTTATTTTTACAATGTTAATTCTTCCAATCCTTGAGCATGGGAGATTCTTCCATTTTCTGAGATCTTCCTTGATTTCTTTCTTCAGAGATTTGAAGTTCTTGTCATACAGGTCCTTCACTTGCTTAGTTAGAGTCATGGCAAGGTATCCAAGGTATACAAAGAACTCAAGAAGTTAGACACCAGAAAATCAAACAATCCTATTAAAAATGGGGAACAGAGTTAAATAAAAAGTTCTCAATTGATAAATATCAAATGGCTGAGAAGCATCTAAGGAAGTGCTCGACATCCTTAGTCATCAGGAAAATGCAAATGAAAACAACCCTGAGATTCCACCTCACACCAGTCAGAATGGCTAAGATCAAAAATTCAGATGACAGCAGATGCTGGCGAGGATGCGGAGAAAGAGGAACACTTCTCCACTATTGGTGGGATTGTAAACTGGTACAACCACTCTGGAAATCAGTCTGGTGATTCCTCAGAAAATTGGACATAGTACTACCTGAAGACCTAGTTATTCCACTCTGCGCATTTACCCCAGAGAAGCTCCAACATACAACATAGACACATGCATCACAATGTTCATAGCAGCCCTATTTATAATAATGAGAAGCTGGAACAAATCCATATGTCCTTCAGTAGATGAATGGATACAAAAATTGTGGTACATTTACACAATGGAGTACTACTCAGGTATTGGAAACAATGACTTTATGAAATTCTTAAGAAAATGGATGCATCTAGAGAATATCATCCTGAGTGAGGTAACCTAGTCACAAAAGAACAGACATAATATGCAGTCACTGATAATGGGACACTAACCTTAGAAAGCTCTGAACACCCCAGAAACAACTCACAGACTATACAAAGGTGAAGAAAAACAAAGACCAAAAAACAAAAAACAAAAAAAGAAAGAAAAAAGAAAAAAGAAAAAAGAAAAGACAGCCTCAGTCCTTCTTAGGGAAAAAGTAAATGTATAGCACCCTCTAAGAGTGTGGTACACCTGGACCTTAAACCATTAATAATCCAAGAGCTAAGATAATAGCCTTGTGGCAATTTTTGGTATCCACAGATCATTATGCTTAATCTATACCCATCAAGATATCTGTTTCCATGTTATATTCTGTTGTACATGTACTTTCTGCTTATGGTAACTAGTGGGATTTCTATGCATGCTATCAAACCTCTAAAAGAATTAAGATCTGACAAAAATGTTCATATAATGTTATGTCAAAATGCCTTTAAAAATTTTAAATGTATCCCTTTTTAAAAAATAATGCAATAAGGAAAAAATAAAATAAAATAAAGCTCTGATTTCCTTTTTAGGGCCCCACCCTTAAGATCAAGATTATCACACAACTCTAATGATTTACCAAAGTTTTATCACCAAATACAATAAATTTATGTCTACAGGGTCACCATAGCAAATTTGGGGGGGGCAGTTGACAGATGTCCCTAGCAGTAAGTGTTGGTCATTTTGACAACAGTAGACAATAGAAGATCAAATAAAAAATCACATAAAAGGAATATGCACAGATGCAAAGCCAACTTACGACGAAATGAGAAATAAGTGTGAATTGTCCTAAGACAATAGAAGAAAGCTCTGGGATGTCTAATGTGTGAATAACATCATTATGGGATGTACAGAACATTCAGGAATTAATAAGCAAAGAAATAACAGGATCTAGTTCACGACACAGGAAAACATGGAATTCAGAATAAGCCACTGGGTTCCATGGATACTTACCAACACACACACACATTTATTTTAGTTAAAATCTGGAAACTTCAAACCTATTCCCCATTGAATATAAAAGAAATAAAAGTAATAATGCAGGAGGAGAAAAATATAGTCCTCTATATTCTTCTATATTCCAAAGTCTGATATGATGCAGAATATTATTACATTGTAATAAAAATTTCAAAATATTAAGAACAAATGACAACTTGAATGTATCTGTGGATAAAGTAAACTTGTTATTTTCAGTAACTATATATATATATATATATATATATATATATATATATATATATATATATATATATATATATATTAGACAAATACAAAATGCGTATTTTTTAAAGAAATCATTGGAAGACATTTCTAAAGTGAAGAAGACAATAACCATGGGAAACCATGTTGCAAAACTGGGCTATTGTCCCTCAGATTTGGGGAGATAACTGCAGCCACACAGACAGTTCATGTCATGTTCTGACTAATGACCCCTGAGAAGACAGGGCCTTGGGGGCTGGTGACTCCTGTCATTCAAGGACAGCATCACAGTGCACTGGGATCTTCATCATTGTGTATGCTGGCCTTGAGGACCAGTGGCTGCTTTCTCCCTCTGATAGGCAGTGTGAGTTAGAAATAAACCTTTGCGATTTCCTACTATGTCCTCTGTATAACCTGCCTATGCTGGCACACACAAACAGCTCAAGATTAAGCAATTTTTAAAGAAAGAATACTCTCAGACATAATCTATAATTCTATTATATAAATAAATAAGAATGTTTAATTTGTAGGGTTCAAAAATAATCAAAACTGAGGCAGCATTTTGGATAACAACACAAGGAGAAAACATCATCTGTTTTCTCTGGCTCCAAGAGAGATGACAGGTATCAATGACTCTTGTAGGCATTTGTGGTCTAGTTGATAGAATAATTTCTTTATAATTTCCTTGCAACTCTGTAGGAGGCAGATAGCCTAAAAGAATTACCTTCAGGCAATATTTCAGGTATCAGAAGTTGGAGGAAGCCTGAATCCTGAACCATTGCTTTAAGTGAACACTGAGACTTAAGGAGCCTTTCTCATGAAGGATAAGTGAGCTGTTACTATCTAGTTTGCTGAGACTTATGTGACTGTGGTAATTTTAATGATAATATCCCTATGTACTCATGTATTTGAACACCTGGACTCCAGCTGATGGCACCATCTGAGAGGATTTGGGAGATGTGACCTTGGTGAAGAAAATGTGCCAACTGGGGCTGGGCTTGGAGAGTTTAAAGACTTGAATCATTTCTGCTCGAGTCTCTTTGCTTCGTGCGCACTTGTACTAGGAATCAGGAGCTAGCTAACCAAGCCCTGGTCCAGCCACTGTATCTATTGCTTGCTGACATACATCTCTTCCATGATACACTATTATCCCTAAGGCACCAAATGCCCAAATAAAGTCTTCCATAAATTGCTTTGGTCATGTATTTTATCAAAGCAACAGAAAAGCAACTAATACAATGGCTTATTTAATAAAGATAACCAGTTAATATCCAATCTCCTTAAAAATCAGACTGTTTATAAAATTGATGATACTTTAGTCCATAAAGAGACATTCAATAAATTTCAAAACAAAACCAAAAAGACAAAACCAAACAAAAACCAAAACATAAGGCAGAAAATCAGAAGTGAGAAATATTGTATACACTGATCAGATACCACTGAATTAGAAAAAATAAATAAAAGATTTGTTTTATGCAAAAGTTTAATTTAAAAAATACTAGATTGGTTAAAGGATACACTTAAAATGTTACACATAAACCTGAAAAGCATCAAACACAACCTGCCACATACATCTCTGGCAGCTGAGGAAATGTTATAGCTTTAAATGTTTGCCTTCAGAAGACTTGCTAAGTGTCAAGGAGACCAGATCCAGCTTTAGAACTGAAATAACAGAGGAAATGGGACAGGGGCCCAGGAGGGGTCACAAGGGCCCAGGAGGGGTCACCAGCTAGAGGTCATCCTGGGCTGCCTGGCAAGGACATGCCAGACATTAAAAACTCAAGACCCCAGTGGAAAGACAAAACGAGGGGAAGGAGCACAGGAAGGTGGGAGAGAGAAAGGAAAGGGGAGAGGAGGGACCATGGGGAAAGGCATTATGGACCCACGCATAGACACAGAAACAAGATAAAAAAAACATAATGTAAGACTTTTAATTGGGAAAAAACTTAAAGAGATGGAATTAATAATAATGAAAACAACATGGCTATAATGGTTATGATCATGGGGTTGTCCAACAGAAAGGCTGCATAATGCACCACACACTAATTGAAGTTCTTTAGATACACTGATTTCTGTGAGACTCGCAATCCCACAAAGCTGATGCCACGAATATTTCCATTTTGTTAAGAAAAACGGAAATGCAAAAAGCAACTTCACCAAATCCAAAATTAAAATAATATAAAGTCAAACCTTTGGTAGAGTTAATCATAGGAAAATGGCAAATAGGGAAAATTAATGGAAACAAAACAAGAACAACAAAAATCCCAAGTGCCAAGGCAACGAATCTCATCAGAAACAGCACTGAGGAAGCAATGACTTGGTTTGTGTTTCTCCAAACAGGGTTAGCATTTTGAAAGCTGAATAGCAAAGGCAGTGTTCTGTTCAGCCTCTGGCACCCCCAGAACTCCCCACTATCTATGCAGTTAAAAGCTCAAAAGTTTCCTATAATGAATAATCTCCATAAATACAGGTCACAAAACCACCACTCTGATTTGTTGCTAACAGCCTACTATTTCCTTTCAAATACAGTAAACATTTTAAATATAGCCTGAAAAAATTCCCTACATTTTTCATGACAGATCGTATCAATCATGTGAATTATAAATTTTTATCAACAAAAGAATACAATCCCTCTAAGTTCATCATTTCTCTTTCAGAAAATAAGACCGTCGTTTCTGTGATGGGAACGGAGGCAAATGCATGTGCCCCACCCTGTGCATCACTTCTTACTGTTTTCTGAAATTCCATCTTTTTCTCTTTATTCGTACGACTCAGAGGCAGCCATTGTGTAATTACATGTTTTTTTTTCTTTTACCAAGAGAAATTAATGAAAATGTGAGTGCTCTGAACCCATACTTTGTTTCCTAAGATAAAGTAAACCAATGTCTTCTATTTTCACAGATGGATTAGAAAGCAGGAGCAACCGGTACCCATCACCCTTCACCCAAAAAGACAGTATCCTCCTCCTGCCCAGAGTGCACCATGATTCCCAAATGCATCGCGCTCAGGCCCAGAGTGCACCGTGATTCCCAGCTGGGGCCTTGGGCGGAGGACGCACTGTCAAGATCCAATAGCATGAAGTTCCATGACACAATCGTTCTATTTCATCTATGAAGAGCCCTTGGCAAATTCAAAGTACCTGGTCAAAAATTGTCTTCTTTGACCTTCTCAGGGATGCAAGGTCTTGTTATCCGTGTTGTAGAAACTAACGTGTATACAACCCCCAGCTGCTTCTCCGAATCCTCCTTTATATGTGAGTGGCAGAGCCTGGCATGGCAAAGCTTCCTCCTCTTAATGGTGCTTTGTGAATCTCGTAGTAGACATACTTTTAACTCTGTGATCTTGAACTTTTAGGGGTGTGCTGTGATCTGGATGGTATATGGCTTAGCTCTTTCTTTCACTTGCTATAGGAAGATTATTTAAATTATTTTTATTTAAATTTTCTTTGAGAAGTTGAGGCTGATGGAAAATTAAATTTTTGAAAAAAAAACCTAAGTGAAAAATATTTACAGTATTCACAGCTCTTAGCAAAACTTCAATGTTTGCCCTGAGAATTGTCATAAGAAAATGAATTTTCATTTTTATGTGGTGTTTTCCATCTACAAGGGAGGTGGTCATATGATGATAGTGTCTGTTGAGTAGGCATTGTTCTAGATATTAAAAGTATTAAAATTATATTTTTCATCTAGATAGGAGATGCACTTGATAATGACAAAGTCTGTTGAACAGACATGGTGGTAAAGACTTAAATGTTAATATTTGTAAAAGTGGAATAAATTTTTCAATGGTTCCATAAAAAATGAAATATTTATCAAGTTGTTCTTCAAACAATATAGGTCCTTTTATGCTCTTAAAAAGGCATATTTTCACAGGCAAATGAGGCAAAACATGTCCTTTGTTATTCTAAAAACCCAAGTGAGACAGTTTCTGTGAAGGCTTGGGATATCTTTTTGTTCTTTAAGTGTTGAAAATAGTTTTTCCAACATATTTTAGCTTTAAATGTAGGCAAAACCTCTTTGTAGAATCCCAATCAAAGCAAATAGAAAGAAATCATAATACATCTTTCTTTACAATATGCTAAATCAATCTCTTTTATTAATATTGGGATGACTCATTGAAATTCTGCGTTCAGGTAGAAAGACACAGCCTGTAAGAGAGAAACAAAGACGTGATACAGACATGTGGTATCCGGGATGGAGGACTCAGATTCCACATTAGTGCTTGGTTACTTTGATTTGTGTTGTGGACATTAATGTGTTGCATATCCCAATGTGAAGAGAATCAAACCACCAGTTTATCAAGTATTCAAGGGTGTATAAACATGAGCATATGAATTGAATTTTCCAATGTTTTCCATATTTCAAAAAATAAATCACTGTTCTTTTTTTTTTTTTTCATAGTATATACTAAGAGGTGCCAGACTGAGTCTGAAAGATTTGAATTGTCTTTCCATGGACCTCAGAATGAGCAATCAACAGATGTATCACATGTACATGCATATGGGTTTCCTAAGATTAAACAATAGGTCTTTGTCCTAAAGTTAGAAACTTGCTTTTTCAGCAACTGGGTGCAAATAACATAAAATATTTCCAATTTACAGTGATAGAACAGACTTGTTTCCCTCCAAATAGCTTTGCTGGTATTTCCCTTTGCTGGGAAGGGAAAAAACCTACCTTTATGAAGTGATGACTTTAGACACCACCATAAATGATTTCTGTTTTCCTCCTGGAACATCATCTGGGAGATATGATCTCCACAGAACCGGGAGAGCCTCACTGACTAGCCCCTCATCAGTGGAGCTCAGAGCCAATTATTTTCATCTTAAACATAAATGAATGAAAAACATATGGGGGAAAATTAGCTCACAGGTGATTGAAGACTTATGGATGAATTCCAAAAAAAAAAAAAAAAAAAAAAAAAGGACAATCCGCATGCATTATATTCTAAGCATCTTTGGTTTAAAAACTTCATGTCTCCGAGGGCCTTCTCATCTGCAGACATGCACAGAGGGTGGAGGCCTCACACTGTTGGAACACTATGAACTGTGAACAGAGTTCACTGACATATGTTGCTGGACAGAGATCTTGGCTCTACTCCGTGGAAGACACTTGTACAATTCAGTCTTGCTCGGAGTGACTGAAAGCTGCCGTGTAGTGTTTTCTTGAACTCAGGTAGATAGGAAGTGGGACAGGAGGTTTGGAGGCTTGTACTGGATCCCTGGTGCCTTCCATTTTCCTGCCCCATTTCTGCTTAGCAGCAGGTTGATTTTAGAAGTCTTTCTCCCACTTTGCCGCTTTTAATATTCGGTTTCCCTTCTGAATTAGTTAAGGTTCTTTGGGTTACATTTAATAACAGAAATCAAATTGAGCCAATACAAGCCAAGAGGAAAGAAATGAGGCAAGCAGGAAGCGCAAAGCCTTGGGGGACGCGGGGCTCTCAAAGTCTTCATCTCATATCCTTGTTCCTCGAGCAGATGGGCTTCACTTTTTCTCTATGCAGTCCAACTTTTTCATTTCTTCATACTGAGGATAGAAAATGACTGACAGCTTCTCAACCTCTGTTCCAGATGCCTGGGAAAGGAAGAATTCTATTGGTTCAGCTTTTGTCTGGAGAATGTTCCCCCTGGTTCATTTACGGCCGGCCAGTGGTAATAGGATGTCTGTGGCTGTCACTGTTGTCAAATTGTGAGGATGGCATATGAGATGTCAGCGGACGTCACTGTCATCAAATCCAGAGGGTCTGATATAAGATGAGATATTCAGCGATATAAGATGGGATGTGAAGAAAGCCACATTCAGGAGCTGGCATCCTCTTTGTGCTTTCTAAGTCAGGGGAAGAAAGATAAGTATGTTCTAGAATATTCTGCATCCTTTTATTTTGAAAGGCTAATCACTCTCCACTCACAAAGGGAAAATCTTTTGTTTTATTTTGTTTTTCAATATGAAAGCACAAAGTGCAACCATATAGGAACATTGTTTGTACAGGGTTAGTAGCTAAGAAATGCAAGAGAGAAGAGAAGCTCTGCTGGTCTGCTCTTGCTCTTTTAGGCTAACTAACACACGATGTTTAGTTGTACTGTGCTACAATACAGCTCAGGAGTTAGAAGAGATACCCTCCTAGCATAGATAGTCTACAGAAAAGAACTTCTAACCAAAAATATTATTTTCTCTCTCAGGTGTTATTCTGCTTTCTAGATTATGAAATTGAACAAATCCCAGACACACATTTATATTATTTGCATATCCATCTGCACAACTTTATTTTTCTGAAATGTTTCTTTTTGTAGCTCTTCTTACTTTTCATCATTATAATATAATTATTTTACGTTCCCCTTCCCTTTCTTCGCTCCAAACCTTCCCTTGTTCTCTTTAAAATTCATGGACACTGGCCCATGTTTTCTTGAATTGCTGTATACAGTTGTGCACTACTAAATGCATGGATATAACCTTCTCCATCTGTATCATGTTTCTCAAGTTTCTGTTTCCGGAATGACCATTAGTATTGGATCCACTGGTATTAGATAACCAATTGGTGCATTCTTCCCGGGTTAGACTGTTTCTCCAGCTCTCAACATTCCTTTGTGGTCTGCAGTAATTTCAGTAGGGTTGAGGCCTCATGAACTTTCCTCTACCCACAGTATCATGTCTAATGGTCTTGTCATGGTTCAGGTCATATTTAGGGAACTATGTTGTTGCGAGAATTTGGCTGTGACTTCTGACATTTCTAGGAGACATGATGTCTCACAGCAAACTCCATGTTCCTCTGGGTGTTATCTTCTGACTCCCTCTTCTGAAATGATCACTGAGCCTTGGGGGCAGGACTTGTACTGCAGATATGTGAGTAGGGACTGGGCTCTCCAACTCTGCCTTTTGGTAGGTTGTTTTTCGTAATGGTCTCTATATATTGCAAAGAAACGTTTCCTTGATGAAGGGTGAGCGCAATACTCACTTGTAGGTATGAGGACAAATGTTAAGAGTGTAGTTAGTGATTGTGCTGTGAAAAGTGGCAGTCATAAGTTCCTCTTCACTATGAGTTCACTAGCCCTCGATAGTTGTCTAGGTTTCCTGTGTGAGTCTTAAGTTAGAGAGTTATTGGTTATTGCCAAGATATATGTGCCATCATTGCAACTTTTGGCTTATGCTGTCATGGTGGTCATTGTTGTGGTTCATAAGTGTGATTGCTATATAGAATGTTGCTTTTTATTCCCACCTTTAGAAATTTACATAGTGCTTTTTGGTACCATGGAAGTTGATCCTCAGAAGTCAGTTATAGCCCAGTGTTTGCAGTGCATGCATCTTCAGCAATAAGAACTTATCTTCAGTTTATGTAGGAAACCAAGGTTCATATCAATACCCTATAATATTGTTGGAATCTCTAAGATAACTGTGACCAGCAACTTTAAAAAAAGTTTCTCATGACGGTTGTTAGGTTTTGTTACATGGTCTATAGATTTGCACTATGAGACCAGATGGAAAACGTAAATTTAACTATATATGTATATTTTATATCAACATAATATATTGTATAATATATATATATATAATACGAAAAATATATCTAATATATAAATTACATTTATATGCATTATGTGTTACAGTTATTTATAGATCAATAGCTATTAGTTTGATTCTTTATGACTTTTTCAGACATCCTTATTAGAGGTTTACCCACCTCTCTCATTCATCTCTGAAGCCCCTCCCACTTTCCCCTTCAGAGCACTGTCCTCTGCTTCTCCCTCCTGCTCTGCTCCTCCCTCCTGCTCCCCATACCCCAACAGTTCATTTTCACTTTCCTGGATGTCTACATACAAAAGAACAAAATTAGATCCCTATCTATCAGATCTCAAAAAATTAACCTCAAATGGTGAAAAGATCTAAATTTGAAACCAGAAATATTGAAAGTACTAGATGAAAACACAGGTGTATTCTATATGATATAGTCAGAGCAAAAGGATTTATGACAAGAACCCAAATTTCCAGGGAACTGAAGCCAGAGGAAATATTTCCAGCAGCGATACAACTATTGGAAAAATTAATACCCAGAATATATAAATAACACACCACTCACAAACTGACAAAAACAAACAAAAGAAATTAAACCTAATGACGCATTTAAAGAACAAGCCTGGCATCTAAACAGATTTCTTCAAAGAAAAACATTTTCATCACCCCAGAAGGTGGGGAAATGCAACTCAAAACAACTTGGAGATTTCCTCATCACCCAGTCAGAATGGCAAGTATGAACAAAAGCAGCTGATAACTAATGCTGGAGGTGCTGTGAAGCAAAGGAACCCCATGTTTCCTGTTTGTGGGACTGTGAACTGCTCCAGCCACTGTGGAAATCTGCCAGAAGAATCCTCAAAAATATGACAATAAATCTACACTATGACCCAGTTCTGCTCCTCCTTGGTGTGTGCCCAAAGGTTTAGTATCCGGCTTTACAGACACTTGCCTCGCAATTGTGTTACTGCCTGAGTCACCATGGCTAAGAAATAGAAACAACTGAACTGCCCCTCAGCAGGTGAATGGGTAAGGAACATGTGTCAACTACGGAATGCTCTTCAACTCCAGGTAAAAATGAAGTCGAGAACTTGCATGTAAACAAATGGAATCAGAGAATGTCACTGAGGGAGGAAACCTAGACCCAGCAAGACAAACCATGCTTGTTCCCTTCTCTGGGTTTCTTAGCCCCAAAGTTCACATGTGAGTACAGCCTGGATAAAGTGCAGAAATTAAATGTATAGTGGTGAAGGAAACAGGGCTGGGAGACATTCTGAGGTAGTTTATTATTCTTTCACGTTTAACAACTATATATTAGAATGCTAAATTTCTGTGTCCAGCTCCATTCTGCAGCAGATTTTTAAAAATTCTCTTTAAGATTTCAACACATGTACCAAATAATTTTTAGAATGGTTCCAAAGTAAAACATGCTATGAGATTTAAGTTTCATTTCGACAGCTGCTTCTTTTCACTGAGTAATGCATATTATGTACTGAGTGCATCTTGTTTTTATTTTTTTTTAAATTGAACAACTTTATTTTTAAAAACAAAGATAAATGTACAGATTTTAAGCATTTTTGCATAAAACTATATGAATACATTTTTGTCAGTACTTGATTTTTTTTGAAAGGTTTGATAGTGTGCATTAAAATCTTAGGAGTTACAATGAGCATAAAGTACATGTAAAACAAGATATAACCTGAAAATGGTCAAAGTATTCTTGGTGTGTAAAAATTAAGCATAATGCTTTTCATTTTCTTTTTTTTTTTTTTTTGGCTTTTGTTAATCTTGAACTTCATATAGTCTGTGAGTTGTTTCTGGGGTGCTCAGAGCTTTCAGAGGTTAGTATCCAATTATCAGTTACTGCACATTATGTCTGTTGTTTTGTGACTGGATTACTTCACTCAGGATAATATTCTCTAGATGCATCCATCTTCTTAAGAATTTTATAAAGTCATTGTTTGTGAGAGCTGAGTAGTACTCTATTATGTAAATATGCCACAATTTTTGTATCCATTCATCTACTGAAGGACATCTGGGTTTTTTCAAGTTTCTGACTATTATAAATAGGGCTGCTATGAACATTGTGGTACATGTGTCTTTGTTGTATGTTGACGCTATTGTGGGGTAAATGCCCAGAAGTAGAATAATTGGGTCTTCAGGTAGTACTATGTCCAATTTTCTGCAGAATTGCCAGACTGATTTCCAGAGTGATTGTACCAGTTTATAACCCCAACAACAGTGGAGAAGTGTTTCTCTTTCTCCACATCCTTGCCAGCATCTGCTGTCATCTGAATTTTTGATCTTAGCCATTCTGACTGGTATGAGGTGGAATCTCAGGATTGTTTTGATTTGCATTTCCCTGAAGGCTAATGATGTCAAACACTTCCTTAGACTCTTCTCAGCCACTCAATATTCCTCAATTGAGAACATTTTGTTTAACTCTGTACCTCATTTTTAAAAAGGATTGTTTGATTCTCTGCTGTCTAACTTCTTGAGTTTTTGTATACCTTGAATATTAGGCCTCTATCAAATGTGGGGTTGGTAAAGATCTTTTTCCAATTTGTTGGCTACTGTTTTGTTTTCTTGACAGTGTCCTTAGCCTTACAGAAGCTTTTCAATCTCATTAATTCCCATTTGTCAATATTTGACCTTAGAGCATGAGCCATTGGTGTTTTGTTCAGTAAATTTTAGCCTGTATCTATGTGTTCTAAGGTTTTCCCTATTTTTTCTTCTAATAGTTTCAGTGTACATGTTTAATGTGGAGATCTTTGATCCACTTGCACTTGAGCTTTGTACAAGGGCATTAGAAAGGGTCTATTTTCATTCTTCTGCATGCTGAGTGCCAGTTGGACCAACACCATTTGTTGAGTAGGCTGTCATTTTTCCATTGAATGTTCACAGCTCCTTTGTCAAAAATCAAGTGACCATATATGTGAGGGCTCAATTCTGGAGCTTCTATTCTATTCCTTTGATCCACGTGCCTATCTCTGTACCAGTACCATGCAGTTTTTAGCACAATTGTCTTGTAATACAGCTTGAGGTCAGGGATGGTATTTTCACAGATGTTTTCTTGTTGTAGAGGAAGGATTTTGCTATTTTAGGTTTTTTGTTATTCCAGATAAAATTGCACATTGTTCTTTCCAACTCAGAGAAGATCTGGGTTGGAATTTTGATGGGCATTGCATTGAATCTGTAAATTGCTTTTAGTAGGATGGCCATTTTAAAAATGTTGATCCTTCCAATCCATGAGCATGGGAGATCTTTCCATTTTCTACGATTTTCCTTGATTTCTTCTTTAGAGATTTGAAGTTCTTGTCATACACGTTCTTCTCTTGCTTATTTAGAGTCATGTCAAGGTATTTCATATTGTTTGTGACTATTGTGAAAGGTATCTTTTCCCTAATTTTTTTTTCTCCGCATGTTTGTTTTTAGAGTAGAGGAAGGTTACTGATTTGTTTGAGTTAATTTTATATCCAGCCAGTTTACTGAACCTGTTTATCAGCTGTAGAAGTTCTCTGGTAGAATTTTTTGGGGACACTTAAGTACACTATCTTAAGTACACAGCAAACAGTGATGATTTTATTTCTTCCTTTCCAATTTGTATTTCTTTGATTACCATTTACTATCTAATTGCTCCAGCCAGGACTTCCAGTACTATGTTGAATAGGTAGAGGGAAAGTGGGCAGCCTTGTCTAGTCCCTGATTTTAGTGGGATTGCTTCAAGTTTCTCACCATTAAGTTTTATGTTAGCTATTGGTTTGCTGTATATTGCTTTTATTATGTTTAGGTATGGGCCTTGAATTTCTGTTCTTTACAAGCTGTTTATCATGAAGGGGTGTTGAATTTTTTCAAATGCTTTCTCAGCATCTAGTGAGATGACCATGTGGTTTTTTTCTTTGAGTTTGTTTATATGGTGGATTACATTGATGGATTTCTATATATTAAACCATACCTGCATCCTAGGGATGAAGCCTATTTGATCATGTTGAATGATGGTTTTGATGTGTTCTTGGATTCGGTTTGCAAGGATTTTGTTGAGTATTTTTGCAATGTTGATAAGTGATATTGGTTGAAGTTCTCTTTCCTTGTAAGGTCTTTGTGTGGTTTAGGCACAAGCGTTATTGTGGACTCCAAAAATGAGTTAGGCAGTGTTTCATCTGACTCTTTTGTAGAATAGTTTGGTAAGTATCGGTATTAGGTCGTCAATAAATCTCTGATAGAATTCTGCACTGAACCCATCTGGACCTGGGCTTTTTTGGTTGGGAGGCTTTTGATGACTGATTCTATTTCTTAAGTGTTATGGGATTATTTAGATGGTTTCCCTGTCCTGGTTTATCTTTAGTATATGCTATCTGTCCAGGAATACAACCATTTCCTCCAGATTTTCCAGTTTTGTTTAGTATAGGCTTTTGTAGTAGGATGTGATGATTTCTTAAATTACTTCAGTTTCTGGTGTTATGTCTCCACTTTCCTTTCTGATTTTTATAATTTGGATACTCTCTCTTTGCCCTCTAGTTAGTCTGGCTAAGGGTTTATCAATCTTGTTAATTTTCTCAAAGAACCAGCTCTTGTTTTTTTGACTTTTTGAATAGAACTTTTTTTTCTATTTGGTCAATTTCTGCTCTGAGTATGATTATTTCTTGCCTTCTACTCCTCTTGGGTGTATCTCCTTCCTTTAGTTCTAGAGCTTTCAACAGTGCTGTCAAGTTGCTGAAGTATGCTCTCTCCAGGTTCTTTTTGGAAGCACTCAGAGCTATGAGTTTTCCTCTCAGTACTGCTTTCTTTATATCCCATAGGTTTGGGTATGTTGTGTTTTCATTTTCATAAGTTCTAGAAAATCTTTAATTTCTTTCTTTATTTCTTTTTTGACCATTCTATCATTTAATAGAGCATTGTTTAGTTTCCATGTGTACATGGGCTTTCTGTTTTCTGTGTTGTTATTAAAGACCAGCCTTAGTCAATGGTTATATGATAGGATGCATGAGAGTATTTCACTTTTCTTATATCTACTGAGGCTTGTTTTGTGACCAATTATATGGTCAATTTTGAAGAAGAAGCTGTGAGGTGCTGAGAAGAAGGTGTATTCTTTCGTTTCAGGATGATATATTCTGTAGATGTTTATTAATTTCAATTGGTTCATAACCTCTGCTAGTTTCACTCTGTCCTTGTTTGGTTTCTGTTTCCATAGTCTGCCCATTGATGGGAGTGGGGTGTTGAGGTCTCCCACTACTATTGTGTGGTGTGCAATGTATTTTTTGAGCCTTAGTAGGGTTTCTTTTATGATTATGGGCGCTCTTGTATTTGGAGCATATATGTTAATGATTGAGAGTTACTCCTAACAAATTTTCCATGTAATGAGTAAAGAGTGTCCTACTTATCTTTTTTGATAACATTTGGTTGAAAATCTACTTTATTTGATATTAGAATGGCCACTCCAGTTTGCTGCTGGGGGCCTTTGGCTTGGAAGGTTTTTTCCCAACATTATACTCTGGGATAGTGTCTGTCTTTGTCTCTGAGATGAGTTTCCTGTATGCAGCAAATGCTGGATTCTGTTTATGTATCCAGTCTGAATGCCTATATTTTATTATTGGGGAACTGAGTCCCTTTATGTTAACAGATATTAAGAAATAGTGGTCTCTGTTTCCTGTAATATTTGCTTTTAGAAGTAGGATTGTGCCTGTGTGTCTTTCTTCTTTTGTTTTCTTGCTTAGATATTTTTTTGTTTTTGGTAGGATATAGTTTCCCTCCTTGTATTGGGTTTTCAACCTATAATTCGTTGTAGTGCTGGGTTTGTGGTCAGATATTTTGTAAATTTAGTTTTTTCTTGGAATATATTGGTCTCTCCATCTATGGTGATTGAGAGTTTTGCTGGGTATAGCAGCTTGGGCTAACACTTGTGTTAGCTTACGGTGTTAGCTGCATGATGTCTGTTTAGGATCTTCTAGCTTTCATAGTCTCTGTTGTGAAGTCGGGTGTAATTCTGATTGGTCTGCCTTTATATGTTACATGACTTTTTTCCCTTACTGCTTTTAGTATTCTTTCTTTGCTTTGGGCACTTGGCGTTTTGACTATTATGTTTCAGGAGGAACTTCTTTTCTAGTCCAATCTATTTGGAGTTCTGTAGGCTTCTGTTATGCTCATGGTCATTTCATTCTTAAGTGTAGGAAAGTTTTCTTCTATGATTTTGTTATAGATATTTACTGTGTATCTTAGTTGATATTCTTTGCCTTCTTCTATTCTTATTAACTTTTGGTTTGCTCTTCTCATTGTGTCCTAGAACTCCTGGACATTTTGGGTTTGGAGCTTTTTGGTTTTTGCATCTTCTCTGACTGTTTTTTCTATGTTTTCAATGTTTTCTTCGGCCCCCGAGATTCTCTCTTTCATCCCTTGTAGTCTGATGGAGATGCTTCAATCTGTTACTACTGCTTTTTTTTGGGTTTTCTACCTCCAGTGTTGTCTCTTTTACTGTTTTCCTTATTGTTTCCAGTTCCATTTTAAATTCTTACTTCAATTCCTTCATGTCTTTGGTTCTGTTTTCCTCTAGTTCTTTAATTTCTTTGAGTGTTTTTCTTGTTTCCTCTTTAAAAGCTTCTATATCTTTATGCTTTTCCTTGTTTAAGGATCTCTATTTCAATCTAGTATATATAGATAGAATGTATACTAACAAACATCGTAGTAGTAAGAGACTTAAGTCTGAAATGTGCAGTACTCGTGCCCAAAGTGTGAGCCAGGCCCTGAAGAAGAACTCCTAGAACTATAAACAGATGTACAATTGCAAACAGTTTAGTGCTCGATGGTATAGTCCTTAACCTGTGCTGTTTCCCTTAAATGGATGATATATGTCATGAGGTATCACTGCTTTGGGTGACCCCGCTTTTACCTCATACAGAAAATGGCTGTTAATGTTTTCTCCCCCTGCTTTAAGAAGTTAGGTGTGGTCTACCTTAAGAAGTAAAAGCTATTCAATCAAGAATCATATGGGCTTATTTATCAAAATGTCAAATATTAAATCTCTCTAGCTGTCAACCATTAAATTATTTCTTCGGCACAGTCACTACAAGATCAGAAATTGCTGTTATTCCTCTTTTGGCACAGAGGCTCTGGGGCTCAGGAATGTGGACTGTATGTGAGACCACACACCTGGCTGAACGTGACGGGAAGATATGAGTGCAGGCAGCCAGGATCAACACATACACAAGCAAACAAGCACGACCACCATATATACTACGGCTCTGCTCTCCTAAACCTTTTATTTAGAGAAAACATAAACATTAACTGGTAGGTGCTGTGTGCAGCCTGGTGCTAAACACTTTCTGGGCATTATCTCATCTAATCCTTTGAAGATTCCTGAGAGATGGATATAAACACATATCAGATACATTTTAAAAATGTATACTAAGGTCCAATGACTTAAAATGAACCAACTATCATACTATTCTTTGTCTCTCTAGAATATCCTTTATTAAAAAAGTTCAAAATAGGATAGAATGTGCAAGATAGATTAAGAAAGAATAAGAAATGGAGTGTTAACATATTTCAAATTGGATTGAGAGAAAAGCATGGATGTAGGTATGGAAAAATCTATGTGCAAAAAATCCCAAGAGCAATGAGAACCAAAACATTTTCATATCACCAATGTAATAATTTAGTTTTCTGTAAAAGGGGGTATGTTTTATGCATTGGTATAAATATAATCATAAATTGCCTTGTTATGGGGCAGATGTGAAAGAAAGGACCGTAACAGTGGGAGATCTGAAATAAATGAATTTCCTTCTGAATTTTAGCTTGGGGGCCCCAGAATTTAAATTTATGTCCCTTTGCTGGATTGGAAAAATATGAGAGCCAAACTGCCAGGCTAACCTAGGAGTACTTGTACTGCCCACCAAGAAGCATGTCTTCTGATTGAGTGCTGAACACAGCAGGAAATATCATTACAAACCTGGAATCCAGATTTCTACCAGAAAATGCGAAGCATCTGGCAGTTTTGAAAGGTAATCTTTCCAGATTTACTTTCACATAAACTATACTTGACTACAGCCGCAGAATTCACAGGGGAAGATGGTTTTTAACGTAGGAGCTCAGAGGACAGCATAGGGAAAAGTAAATGAAGACAGCAGTCTTCTCCCTGATTAGCACAAAATGGGACCCCTAGACCTCCCTCATTCATTAAGAAAGGTAGGTTCTCTTGGGTAGACTTAAGGCTTTTCCCAGTTGCTCCTACGGAGCACATTAATTTCCAGGGAGTTCTCTGGGGCGCCTCTTTCCTGAAGCAATTGGCCATTGATTACCCATTAGTTTGGTGGTTGTTATCTTTCTCTACAGGAAGCTAACTCAAGTTTCAAATTATCTTCCATGACTTTGCTGTGAATGCAGAATCAAGTGCCTTTTCTATTAGAAAGACACATTTGGTTATTTCTCTCTCTTCTTTAATTACTTCTCCAGTTATAAATCCATGTGAATTAAAGAGAAACGGAGTGTTATCCTCTCTGCTTCTATTTGTTGAAAACAAGTGTTATGTGGGCCATTCCTAAATACTGCAGAGAGCATTTCATGACTCTCATAGAGTTCCTCATGTCCCATAGGTGATTGCTGACAGAGAAAGTTCTATAAGAAACAAGCAAGAGAAGGCAAAGGCACAGGTTCATCTAGCCGGAGCCTTTTGTGTAGAGACACCCATTGAATAACGTGGGGAACTTGAGGTATTAGCAAGAATTAACACATGCTGTGTCTTTCAGCATAACGAAATGGAAACAGGAGAAGACCCTACAATTTATATAAATGTATAAAGATATGGAGGAAGTCATATTGTGAAACATCTAAGCTGTTCAAGAAAGATAAACAACAAGTTGAAAGTGTACACTGATCAGGACTATTACAAACCACCACATTGTCCTTTTCCCCCCAAAACATACACTTGAATCTTAATTACAATGAAAGCAAATCCATCAAAACAAAGTTTATTTCCCACTGTTCCTTGTGTATAATTGATAGCATCACAAAGAATTTCAAAGCCATTGTGTTTGGCAGATAAGTAACGGGTAGAAATCTTGCTCTACATGGCAACCAAACAGCTGTTTATCATTGGCCTAATTATCAAGTAAATGAGATGCTAATTTCTATATTCATAAGGCATGCATGAACAAGTACTAGTGTATGTAAAACAGGGCTCAGTAACAAACTTAATAAATAAAATAGTAACCTATTGGTAAATAGATACAAATAGTGTTTAAAATCTAGGCCTTAGTTTGCTGAGAGAATTTGGGGTCTCACCAAGCAGTCCCAATCATCCCTGTATTTAATGTCTACACAGCTGAGCGAAGCCTGCTATCCGCCTCGCTGGTCCTTATTCAGGCCCTGCAGTGAGTGTCTGTAGAATACCTATTTCAGCTGCTCAGTGGAGACAAACTCAGACATATTGTGCAAAGTCAGAAATGGCTGTTTTCACGATTGTGGCACCAGGCTTCCAACTTCCCCAGCACAAGACAGGATGCCCCCACTTTTTAAGGCAGACTTTTGTTATTAGACAAAAAAAAAAAAAGAACTAGACAAAAATTATGAAGGCTGCAGGAAAGCGTTGTGGTTGTTCTTCCAGTCAACAGTGTCCCTGTGCGTAAAGTCTATAGGACACCCATATTTTCTGTTTCTTTATTGACTTGAGAAGGGAGCTACTAATTAAAATGATGATGATGTAGATGAAGATGATGAAATAGTTGTAACTTCAAGAGTTAAAACAAATACCAAAGTGTGTGAAGATTAGTTTTTGAATTTTCAATTTAGATTATTGGGAAGAAAAAATGTGTTTTTTACTCCTATTTGAAGACTAGAATTCCAAATTTTTGAAGTGTTGGAAAATACTGGATAGAAGTGTTGGAAAAATGCTGGAAAAGATACACTTCCTTTCCAGAGAACGTAAGATGTTAAGTGTTTTTGGACACTGACTGACATTCATGATGCTGGGAATCATTGTGACCTTTCCCCAACTTTCTCTACAGCCAATATCAGATTTGGGGAGACAAGCGGTAGATGTAGGAAGTTAAGTTCTCGGGGCCCCGTGATGCAGCCTGCTGCTAATCATCTTTTCTTCCTTCTCTTCTTATAGTGAAGACTCCAGGTATGGCTTATTGAATAACCTGTAGGAATAAAGGGGCCACCGTGATTGATGGCACCACCGCCATGATGGCACCATTACATGATACTCCTGACTGAAAACAGCGAGTCCGTGACAGTCTATCTCTGCTTCCTTCCCAGACACAGGTACTGAGTCAAAGATGCCTCAAGGAATAGAAAATTGCCACTGTGGTATTTCTTGGCACTCAGTCACAGTTGCATTCTGAATATTCGTCACTGATAGGTATCAGCTTCAGTACTCTGTTCTTTGTAATGACAGTATAATTAATGATACCTCCACCTTGCTAATCTGACAGATTTTTATACCGAATCTGAGCATTTAGGCTCTGCATAAGTCAAAGTCATCATTTGGCAGCTGTGACCACTGGAGCTCAGGTTGTGACAAGGTTTCATCTAGAACTGGGCACTTCTGCTCACTCTCCTCCTTCTACGGCCATAATCAGCATGCCCAACATGGCACACCTCATCAATATTCTTTTGATTCACAAAATAGAAAGGCTCTGATGTCTAATAGGACTCATGAAATAGAAACTGTAATTTTTCTCTATAGCCTACTAATTAGGAATATATCAACATAGATTAAAACCACAACTCATCAGCTACAACTGAAAATCTTCCCTAATGAAAATACCTCCATTTCTCCTATTATTTTTACTACATCATTCAAAACAACTTAATATTTTTGTTCATTTACTCCAACAAAGAGCACTGAGCATATTCTGTAAACCCCTAACTAATAATCTTGTGTCTGAAAGATTTGTTCTCTGCAGAGAAAATATGAATATTCACTGTTGGCTCAGATCCTAGGGGAGAAAACAGTACAGTGGAAATTACATACTTGAAATCATGAAATTAATCAAATTTTGGTAATTCTATAATAACATAATTCTGTTGGTTTTGTATAAAGTTGACTTAATGAACTGTGGAATCTTTTAATTTTTACTTTTTCCCCAAGACCCAGGACTATGAGTACCAGTTTTTGAATATATAAAGAGAGTGAAGAAAATGTTGTGTGTGTGTGTGTGTGTGTGTGTGTGCATTCACACACGTACAAGTGTTCACTTACGGAGGCTAGAGTTCAACCTTGACTGTATTTTCTTAGGTACTATCCTCCTCGCTCTATTAAGGCAGAGTTTCTCCTCGGATAGTCTAGAGCTTGCTGATTCAGTTAGGCCAATTAAGCAGGCATTCCAAGAGATCTTCTTGTCTCTGCATCTTCAGCACTGGGATATCAGATGGTAGCCATCATGCTTTGCTTTTGATATGGGTACCAGAAATCAAACTCAGATCCTCATGCCTACATGACAACCACTTCAACTCCTGAACCATCTTTCTAGTCCCAGGCCTGGAGTTCTCAGACCGCCATGTTTAGAAGATGGCTGGCACCACATTAGTAACAAAATGACTAAGTCTTACCAAGGACAGATTTTTATCTTCTTGAGTGAGAGTTTCCAAAAGTGATACTTATGATTCCTCATTTCTTCTTTAATGTAACATTTTAATTAACATTCTGAGAACTTCATGCAATCAGTTTATACTGTATTTCTCCCCTATTCAAGCCCCTCTCTCCTCCTTTCATATCTATTTCCACTTCCCCATCTTCCATCTTCATGTCCTCCTTTTGCTTTTTAACATTACCCCTGCTTCTATTGTGAGCTTTTTAAAGATATGGGTTTGGGGTCATTTTTTTTTTGGAGTGTTGTGGACCTGCTATTGGCTGCACTCTTTAAAAAAATACGAATAGGGTTGTTTTTATCATTCAATATATTATGATTTTGTTCTCCTTCAGCTCCTCCCAGATCCTCCTTACACTCCATCACCCAGATCCACATTTGTTTTTGCTTTCAAGAACTGACTTCCCATTCCCTGTCAATAGCTCTTTAGTTAAGGGTAGGAATTATGAACCTCACCTTTCTTTCTGGGTAGAACTCTGATAGGCTAGATTGTAGGCAGGTGGTCACACCTGCTGTGAGTTCATGACTGGAGTTTTATAATCAAATCCAGAACATTCCATTTTGTTCAGGTCCTCTCCACTTCTCACTCCCACATTCTTTCTGCTCATTCTCCCACAGTGAACCCTGAGCCTTGTGGGAAGTGGTGCAGAAGTTTTGTTTGTGCCTAAGTACTGATACATAGTATTCTCCTCGCTATGATTAGATGTGAGTTTCTTAATTAACCACTGTCTACTGCACATAAGACACTTTGCTGATGAAGTCTAAGAGCTACACTAATATATGAGGAGAGTTATGCAACTTAGAAGATTGTTTGGTACTATGTCCTTTTAGCAGAATAATAGTACTAGGCTTACTACTGGGATATGTAAACTCCTTGACAAAAAAAAAAAAGTTGGTTAAATTTGTAGTGGTAGGTATGCCTGTCTCCTCCTGTGGGGTGAGCCTCAAATTCAACTAGAGAGCAATTAGTTACTGTCATAATATCTAAACCACTATTGTACCTATGAGCATATGTTTGTTATCACTGTAGGGTTCCCGGCAGGGCTAGAGCGCTGAGGGTACTTCACACAGCAGCATCGTCTAGTTCCATGAAAGATATCTGGTCATTATCTACTTGATTTTCTGATGTCCTATTGAAAAGTATTTGATATCTCCAGCAATAAAGTCTTAGTATCAGGTTTTGGTGAACATTCAAGAAGAATGGCAACAGCCTGAATTGATTCAGTATTCCTAGAAAACTAGTGACACGAAGGTAGAGAGGGAGTGTTTCACATAAAGTAAATCTATGACTTCTGGGAAGAACTTTGCAGAGTAACTCCAACTAAAGTTTTTTATACAAACACATACATATTTTTATAATCTCTCTCTCTCTCATACACACATAATTAGCTCTCCACCAGTTCCTTCTGCCCTGCTCTCTCCTTCTCTTTCTCCCTCTCCATCTCCCTGTCCCCCTGAATATCTCTCTCTCTCTCTCTCTCTCTCTCTGGTATCAGTTAGTTCTTCTTCACACTGTCCTTTGCCCTTATCTTTCACTTGATCCTCTGAAAGAGGTGCATGACTATATTCAATGTTAATCTCTTTGAAATATAAATATGACATTTACTGAAGTATGATATTCTTTAGGAAGATCTCCAACCTCCAAGAAAACAAAACTTGCTTCATGAAGGTCTGAATTATCACTCCTAAGGGTGTACCAGAACCCAATAATGTTTCCTAAGTGCTTAGGACTAATTAATCAATTAAAAAATAAATCTGAAGAAAATTATTATGATGTCAGAGACAAATACTAGTGTAAAATGGAATATAAGCAGACAGAGAAGCTTTTCTAGGGAGGATAAAGCTACAGAATGACAAAATGACAAAGAAATGTCCCCAAATCAAGTCCAACAAAGTTGAAAATTTTCCACAAGAGCTTTGCAGGACTAAGCGTATATGAAGACCACTCTGCTTGACCAAGCAGAATCTCACACAATCTGTTTGATTTTCTCAGACACATTGTTCACATCTGCAAAACATTTAAGAATCAGGATGCCCCTCACATTTGATGTACACCACCACTTTTGTCCTAGATTGAACTCTCATTTCTCTTCCATCTAAGTAACTTTCATGTCTGTTGCTACCAGTAACTAAGAGGAGTATCAGGGTGATGCCATTTCATCTGAAATTTTCTACCAAAACTCTGCACTTTGCAGGCAAAGTGAATTTAGGCAATTTACCTGCAAAGTGACAGAGTTCTTCAACATCTACAGAGAATCTCCACACCTCTGCACTCTGCAACTTCAGTGTCAGAGTTCACTAGAACAATGATACTTTATTATAGGCCTGAAGATTTTATTTGTATTATATTTTCCCTGGAGTTGGGGGCTTAATATGATTATGCAGAAACCAGATATTGGAATCTCATTATCTATTTCTTTAGTGTAATGATAGATAATAGTGTATTTTATAGATGAAGCTATTTTTGCTGTGAAATATATAGTTCCCTGTAGCTGGGCAGGGTAACTTGTGTCTATAATAATACTGGTACTATGGAAGTGCGAAGAGGGGAAATACCATAAGTTCAAGACCAACTTATCTATCTATCATCTATATCTTCGTCTATCACCTATCTACATTCCTTCTTATGAGCACATAGTCATACACATAGCTTGTCTACTTTAGTCTACAAAGAAAATAGGGGTGGCTACATCTGCCACAAGAAGCTGTAGTTGACAAGGTTTAAATCCTGATGGTTCTTTTTGACTTTGTAAGACTTCAGAATTGAGACTTTGGCCCTCCAATTTCAAAAGCTACCTTTAGATTATTTTCCCAGTGTTTAACAGTTGGAGGGTTTTTTAATACCATTTTATGAACTTTCAACACAGTGTCTTGAAATGTTTGGCTCTAGCTCTTACTATATTTCTGCCCATTCTCTAACATGGATCCTGAGTCTTATGTATGTGAGCAATGGTACAAAGGTTTTGTTTGTGGCTGAATCTTCAACAGACACTGAGCTATGTAATTTAAATGACGGTTGGGAGTTTACAGAAGTCTAAGATCTAGCATGTCCCTTTAAGTCCTACTTCAGTTTGTCCAGGTCCCTAAATAAATAAATAAACTCTTCATCACATTGTTCCCACAATCTGTCCATCAGTTAGATTTGAACATTTTAAAATTTAGTGAACTGTATATTTTACTTTATTAAATGTTAGTCAGACAAGCATTTTTAAAAATTTCTTAACAAAATCAAAATCATTTTAACGATCTCTCCATTGAGCTTATGGGTTTAGGGATTTTGTTTTCCCCCACTCCACTCTCTGGGAATCTTGCCATGTAGTCCCAGCTGGTCTCAAATTCCTGGTAATCTTGCCTTGGTATCCAGCATGTTGGGATTGCAGGTAAGTACAACCACACTTACATGGCCCTTGAAACATGTCTTCAGGTAGACTGGATTGCTATGAATTGTTTTGCTTTTGTTTTCAGTTTTGATAAAAAAAAAAACTAAATCAATATCCCAGTTTTTGTTAAATTTTTAAAACATAAAATGAATTCTCATGCTGGTTGGGTTGTTGATTTTCAGGCTTAACTAATTGTCTTCTTATTTTCCTTTCCACTGCAGGAATCCAGATTCTTTGGAGGACAGTTTTTAGATTTATTATTTGATTCTGTCCAGTCTCTCTCTCTCTCTCTCTCTCTCTCTCTCTCTCTCTCTCTCTCTCTCTCTCTCTCTCTGTCTCTCTCTCTCTGTGTGTGTGTGTGTATACATGTTTTAGAGAGGCAAAGAGATGAAGAATACACATGCTTGTACTCACTTGTAAATGAACATGACCAGTGGTGGCCAGAGGGGGGTCATTAGTCAAGGAGGAACTCAGAAAGCAGGAGTTACCTTCTATTGCTATGAAAGCTAAGTGTCAAGCCAAAAGGACTAACACCACTTTCAGTTCTACATAGCTATCATTTCTCAACAGCTTGGTAATCATATTAAGTTAGCTAAAACCAATCATCAGGTTCCAATATATGGCTAATCCATTGTTCCTTGTCAAATTCTTCTAGTAACCTGAAACTTTATACCTCCCTCTTTTACTTCTTCCCTTTCACCTTCATTTTCTGTCTGTGTTTCTTCTTTGCTTAATTCTATTTTTTCCCCTCTGTCCAGATTCTCTGACTTGGACTAATTGAGTATCATTTTTCGGTAATAGTGATCATAAATCACCAAGTGTCACCTGTAACTAAATATCAGCCTTTCTGTAAAAGGTGAGTGTATTTCAGCAGATTCGCTCATGGCCTTCACTTCTCAAGTGCACACTCACTAGGTCTTTAATAAAATAAGAGAAGAGACACATGCTTACATGTTGCATTTGGTATTTCTAGTCACACAGATTCTGAGGATGAGACTATGAATGAAGTATCAGTGTGACTAAGGTCTTACTAAGTCCCTACCTCAGTTTCAGGAACATATAAAGACATGTGCATATATTTTATTGCCCAATATTATGTAGTGAATACTATATTACCACATTTCATAAATTAAAAATATAAATCTAAGAGAAACAAAGGCATTTGCAATACTAGACACTAAATGTCCATTGTACATTTCAACAAATTACCTTTAGAATTTTGTATAGAACATATAAAGAAATCTCCGAAAACAGAGATTATTTGGAAGGACAAAAAGTTTGTTATTAAATGCATGTAGCAATGTCCTTAGAAATAAAAGTATATCTTCTCTTGGAATTGATTCATTCCATTCCCACAATCAGGAAGATTCTCGTAGATGGACTACATAAGCCAAAAGTCACTCCATGGTAGAGTTTGCCTGACATAAAGTTAGAAATTTCTCCAAAACAAACAAACAAACAAACAAACAAACAAAAAACCAAGGGTTGATTTTTCAAATTCCATTTGTTAGCGATGTTTTCAGTCCTGGAGACATGTTTGTCACTATTGTTCTTTCACTTTCTCAAGTTGTCAAAACACTCCTGGCACCACATACCTTGCCTTTCTTCTTCAGTAGCCTTTGGAAGTTTTTTCTTTTACCAGCTGCTCCTGATACATGTTCTTTTCCCAGGATTCCTTCAGCTGTTAACAATACTGCTATTAGTGTTCATATCTGATCTCTGTTTATTACATACTCTGCATAAAAGTATGGCTTTCTTGAATATTTTTTACCATACCCATCCTTAGAATTTTCAAACCTATCCTCTTTCTCTAGTTTTAACACTTTCTCAATCTTACACAACTAAGGTAAAATACCCATGCCTCTTTATTCTTCTTCCTTTCTTTAGCCAACCTTGAGATCCTAGTTACAATACTCAAACCTTGCAACTAGAGGGCAGCTGCCATTGCTCAGAGAAACCTGTTATATCTCCAGCTATCAACAGACGGATAACCGAAGCAGTAACCTAGTATGGCCATGACACAGCCTTCCACTATGAAGCTATGCATGTGCTCTGTTGCCAAACAGCCCTTTTGTTACTGCTCTTCTGCCTAGTCATGAAAACAACAGGCCAGTCACTATGGTTCCTTTTGTTCAGGAGATCTTAAACATTCCCAAGGGTTGGCTATGACTCACTTCCTAAACTATTTCAAATTTCATCATTAGTAACGCACAGCATAGTTCTGCCTCTGAGTTTTCATCTACAATATATAATTCCTGTTTTGACTATGGACGCAGAACAATTTCCAGTTGAATCACACAAGAATAGAACTAAACAGATTTTAAATATAGAAACTAACATTTTCTATTTCTAGCTGTTGTAAAAATTCTGTATAACAAAATTCTTACCATGACAGCTAGAAAAGTGGTATGGAATTGGTCATGAGTAATTTGATACAAACAGAAACAAAATTAAAAGAAAAATAGAGTATCAAATAAAACAAAATAAATATTTTACACATAAAACTTCCTTTACATAATGCTTATATAAATTTTGTAAAAAACATAATGTGTCTGATTGTAACAGGAGAATGAACTATAAATATTTGCTCCATGTGTTCACCCAAATTCTTAAGGCATGACTCCTGAGAAAAATTTTAAAAAAAACTTAAATACAGAACTGAACAGCTGCCCCGGTCACTGTCTATTTGTCATGACACTTATCTGCAGGAGCATTGAAGTCTTGCTTAGAGTGACATTGTCTTTGGTGACAGAATAGAAATGGTGGCCTTAATGGACTGGAACTACACAATGGATATCAATGATGTATAGAGGATGAAGAGCAAGGAGGATGTGAAGAGAAAGGGGATTTAGTGGGGATTTTAGTAAGGTTTGTTCCCCTATGGGAAAAAGTTTATACATTTTTTATAAGTTTTTATACAACCCTTCCAAGAAACTCATAATAAAGGTCAAGAGCTTGGCTCTGGTGTTAGACGTTATTCTAAGTGACCTTGAAGGCACACAGAGGAGTGGCTCAAAGGTTTTCAGTTCCAGTCAATTTCCAACAGAGCCACCCTCCCACCCCGCTTCACCCATGTCTCCAGTCCGTTCGAGGAAGTGTGAGGACTAAGAGTGTGACAGCAGTTCTCAGAAATGCATCACATTTTACAGAGAGAAACCCCACTCTGATCACTCAGTTAGTGGGACCAGACCTGAAGAACTGCCTGCCAGAAAAGGATGCATTGTGAAAAGACAGGGTGCATGGATTAAATCAAACCCAAACTTCATTAAGTGTAAATATAGCAGACCAATGACGAAAACTTCTGATGAAAAGTTCCTTGTTTGACAGAGAGGGAGACATCTGGGTCTGAAAGAGTTTGAAAATACTGTGGACCAGAGCAGCTAATAATGGGAAGACTGAGCTTTCTGGACCGGTTACACATAGGGTCATGACAGGGTATTGCTTAAAGAAAAAAGGTTGGTTTCTTGGTTGCATACAACTAAAATCAATTACTCTTTTTCATCATGATCTTCAAATGGCCAAGAACAAGATAGTTTGATCTTTATTAAAGCAAGTTCTACAGGGGAACCTGTTATGTCTGTCTCTATCAACAGTTACAAATGCCTGATATGAAGGGGTTCAGTCAGAGTTTAGACCCTGACTTACACTCACATGTTTTTCAACTTTTAAAAGAAAATAAAATTTGAATACAATTCTAATAAAAATATTTGGGATTTCGTAACTAAAATTGGTTTTTAAAGCTACAAATGTCCTCATTTTTCTTCCTCTTTGCCTTCTAGAAACCTTGTTTCCATCAACATCTATATATGGCTGGGATACATATGCATATAAACTTTAGAAATACAAACCAAAATGTCTTTAGCATTGGTCAAAAGGAAGTAATTCCTGTATCACTTATCGGAAGCTAAAAGGGTAGCACTTAGTTCTCTGGCTAGACTAGATTGAAGCTGGGGTCTTAAAGGTATTGCTGATCTTGGTGGCCCTCAAATTGAGGCCAACCACAAGCATTCAGGGTAGGAAATGTGGGATTTATCAGAACATAATGTCATATTAAATAAATGCTATGATAGGTTACATGATAGATTAAGGGAAATGGTAGTTTTGAAATGCTAAATAAATTATTTACTTGCTTTTGTGTTAATTTATGTAAGGCTATGAATTCCCAGATGTCCCACAAGAATAATATTATTTTATTAAATTGTGGTGTGACTGATTTTTTTTTTCTTTTGCGTTTTAAAAAAGCAAATAAATTCTGAAATGTAACATGGATTCTGACTTCACACCATTATTTTAATTTTATTGCATAAATAAATATGAAGCATATATAATCTCCTCTCTGGATCCTCTGGTAGCATTAAAACATCTCTTACTCTCCCTGGGCTGAATGCCAGGGTCTGAACTGACCAGGGGTCACACATAGGTGCTCTGATGTTTGTTTGGCAGCACCCTGGAATCTCTGCAACAGTGTTCCTGCTGCTTACCTTTCCAAGGCGCCTAAGACTGTTGAGGAATGCTAAGAGCATGTCTATGACAGCATAAGGCTCTTTGTCACATGTATAAAATTCATGAGACTTTTATAGCAGCAGCTGCTCTACTAGAATTGAGAGAAATAATTCTCCAGGTAATCACAAAGATAAAAAGAAAAGAGTAAAATGCAGAAATAGAATCAAATATATTATTTCCAAGGAAAAATAGCAGCAGTGCAGGAGGGAGGGCTAAGGACCAGCATTTATTGTGTTGTGACTATAGTTTCCAGGTTCCCATTAAGCCTAGGAAAAAGCAAATTGCAGGAGTCAAGTGTGAATGTCACAGCCAAGAAATACTGTCATCTGCAGTACTGCCAGCTCACTGGTCTCCAGGGCTGGAATTGTAGAAGTGGTTTTCTAGTTTGAAAAATCTAAAGGAGGATAAAACCAGCATCCTGAGTCTTTCAATCTGTTTGATAGCTGCTGATTGGGTAATGGAAGGAGAGAGGAAGACTGGGTTTGGATAGAGTGCTATCCCTGCAGATTGTGCACATTTATTAGGCAGAGGAAAAGTTTTTACAAGAAAGGCAAAAAGAATGTGAGACTGAAGATTGTGGACATGCTCCGCGGAGCCTGAACTACAAAACAAAAGAAAGTATGTAATGAGGTTGCCTCATTATTTCATAAACATTGGCTCCACGATTAATCCTTCCTGCAAAAGCTCTGAGGGGAGGCACATTCCTCAGATCCCTTGTGAAGGAACAGCAAAGAACACTGACAAACGATCTCCTGAAAATAAGTGAGGTCATTCATTTTAGGGCTCTCTGCTTCTGACATCTGTGATGATTTGAACGACTTGGAATAAATTCAGGCACATAATCCACTCACAGCAAACACGTATACTGAACTTTCTAGCTCTAGTTTTCACATATCTTGCAGTTTTTTGCTTGCTTACAGAAATTTTTTTCCATGCGAAGTCTTCCTGCTGGATCTTAGCGTGACGGTCATTATGGTGTCTTTGTGGTTCATACTGTGCAAGCTGCCGGCTCCCAGCTGGAGCCTACGAATTCTGGTCTCTAAAGATTTCTCAATCTACAGACCTAAGTTATACAGATATAAAAAAGGTTGATGTTTCCTTTTAAGATGTTAAACCTTCTCAATTTATGGATAACAATGTGTAGCACTTCCTTTGAATACCAAGTGAAAGTAACTCTTAGGTTTCATTTATTTATTTATTTATTTATTTATTTATTTATTTATTTATCAATTCACTTATTTATTAGGCATCTTCAAGGCATCTGCATATTTCAGGTCCTCCTGTAGGATTCAGTTGAGAGGATTATACAATAGAGTCCTTTGTTGTATTAGCCACTCAGCCAATTAGAAAGCTGTCTCGCTGCTTGCCTGTTGAGTACCACACTTTTTTGAGTTTCTGAACCAGTGCCTGAATTTTCAAGGTTTGATGTGTTGATTGACACCAAGCACCTTTCCCAGTGCCTCCTCATTCCTGTTAAGTTCCTAGTCCCAGTTCATTGTCTAACGTTGGTAGATTCTTGTACCTTATTAGTCACTGGTTTGTTAGGGAATACCTATATTCATTTCAGGGAAGTGAACTTGCATCAACAGATATAAGAATTTGTCAAATTGTGCTTCTTTTACGCCATTTTTATCTGTCATGTAGATCAAATTCAAGTATTAGGATTCACCAGATTAAATTTAGATTTATCAAATGTAACACATACCATTTTTGCTTTGACTCCAGGATGCCCCTTTCATTGAAAGACTATTCTGGCATAAGCCCTTAGAAAAATGCTTACTGCTATTTATTGATTTACCCAAAGTACTTCCTCAGATTTTGCTGAAAAAACAAATATCTTCTTTTGGTGCTAATCAAGTGAAGAATAATCTACTAATGAAACCACTGACTGACTACTGGGCTCAGCTTGGTCTCCGCTTTAAACAAAGTGTGCTCAGTTAGAGCAATGTGAACAACTAAAATATTTCCAGCTTTGACAGCTAGGTGAATGTAATTCCAATCTTTGAGAAAGTGGGCCACAGCATACAGCAGCTCTACCTCAAGGATGACGTGAAAATGTTTGCGTACCAGCTTATAATATACCTTTGTAAGATAATCAATAAATATTTGGGTAATATGCAAATGAATCTTGAGGGACGATAGCTGTGTAGAAATGTCATTTCAGAAGTCACTGAGCGATACATGTAATCAAAACCCAGAAAGTGAACATGGAATCCTTGATTTCTCAGAAAGTAATGGAGGTGTCTGACAGAGGAGGGACACATGAAGGCACAACAAGGATGCTGAGCAGTGAATCGACTCTGCTGTCAGACTCAGGGTAGCAGAAGAGCTACTTGTAGAGAAAAGAATTTGGTTACCTGTTGAAGATAGAGGTAGCACACCAGAAGCTAAAATGATCTTAATGCTTTGAAGACAGACTACTGGAGTCTATTTGTAAGATCATTCTCACAGTTAAATCCCATGTTAGTAGCAGCTGATATGAAAACAAAATGTAACAATAGAATTCTAACGGAGCCCAGGCCAGGGGTGTCTAGCATTAGTGCCTTGTTGATTTCATTACAACAAAATTCTCTAGTATGAATTATTTAGTATAATGACTTTCTCCAGTCCTTTTATAGAGAGTAGTTCTTCACTTATAATGAAAAAATCATAAGAATACAAACTGTTCTATGAAGGTTGATTTAAGTTAAAAAAAATTCATTCTCTAGGGTCATAGTGGTTTATCCAATGTGAAATGTGTTGTGCTCTGCAGAAGGTGGGCTCTAGGGTGTGTATTTAAATGGAGCTAATGGATTTCTTCTGTGCAGTCCAGCCTGGGGAGAAATGGCGAAGTCAGGGTAATAAAGCGTGCAGCCGAATTGCTCACTTAGGTTCTCTGCATTGTAATAGTGGAAGTGGTGTTTTTTCTCTTTCTCTAAAGTACTCTTTTGTTCCCATTCCCATCATAATTCTTCCAACATGGCATATTCTCTGCCCCGTCTCTGCTCCTTCAGACCTGTCTCTCTACTTTTCCCTCCTGCCTACGTCTCCCCCTGTCTTTTACATGTTTTTCCTTTTTCTGGTGAACTCTGCTCTCTTCAGAATGATGCAAAGAGGTGTTCAGCAGGCATGTTCACAGATCTATCTCCGGTGAGGTGATTTCTGAGAACTTCAAATGCATAAGAAGAGATGGAACACAGGGCCTCTTTGAACAGGTAAAGAAGAACTTGGCATTCTAAAAGACACTGGTGTGTTTTGCATCTTTAATATACTTGCTTTTTTTGGTGTTTGGTACTTTATACCAGATTCCCTGCCAGCTCTGTGACTCCGGTTTTTTAAAGTTTTAATTAATTAATCAATTGATTAATTCATAAGTATGAGGTTATGAAAGGCATGCTGCCCACTTAGGCTGTCCATTCAGTACAAACGTCCGTTTTTTTCCCTTATGATCCTTAGCAAGTGACCAATAGAGTTCTCAATGAACTAAAAATAATCCCAACTAATATTTGAAAGCTACATTTTTTATTGGATATTTTTAAATCTATATTTCAAATGTTATCCCAGTTTTTGGTTTCCCCTTTAGAAAACCCACTATCCCATTACCCCTTTCCCTGCCTCTATAAGGATGCTCACCCAGCCACCCAACCACTCCATCTCCTTCCACTCCTTGGCGTTCCTTTACACTGGGGCATTGAGCCTTCACAGGATCAAGGGCCTCTCCTCCCATTGATGCTCCGTAAAGCCATCCTCTAAATGTATATTTTGGGCTGGTGGTTTAGTCCCCGTGAGCTTTGGGAAATCTGGTGGTTTGCTATTGTTGTTCTTCCTATAGATTGCAAACTTCACCTCCTTCACTCCCTTCTCTAACTCCTTCATTGGTGACCTTGTTTTCAATCCAGTGGTTGGCTATGAGCATCTGCCTTTGTATTTGTCAGGCTCTGGCACAGACTCTCAGGAAACAGCTATACAAGGCTCCTTTCAGCATGCACTTGTTGGCATCAGCAATATTGTCTGGGTTTGGTGACTGTATATGATGGATCCTAACTGTTACGGACTTTTATGGGATGGATGCCCATGTGGGGCAGTTTCTGGATGGACTTTCCTTCAGGCTATGCTCTACACTTTGTGATCATATTTTTTCCTGTGAGTATTTTGTCCCCTTTCTAAGAAATGTTCTCTAGATATCTGTTAAATCCGGTTTATTTATAACTTGTATTAGTTTCCTTATGTCTCTGTTTAGTTTTTTGTTTCTATGATCTGACCATTGATGAAAGTGCAGTGTTGAGGTCTCTCATTATTTTTGATTGAAGTGTAATGTGTGCTTTGAACTTTAGTAAAGTTTCTTTCATGAATGTGAGTATACTTGCATTTGGAGCATAGATGTGCTGAATTGAGAGTGAATCTTGGTAGATTTTTTCTTTAATGGGTATGAAGTGTTCTTCCTTATCTTTTTTCATTACTTTTGGTTAAAGGTAGATTTTATTTGATATCAGAATAGCTACTCCTGCTTGTTTTTTTCCAGCATTTCATCATGAGATAGTGTTTGTCTTTGTCACTGCAGTGTGTTTCCTGTATGCAGTAGAATGGTGGGCAGTTAGTCTATGTCTTTTTATTAGGGGAACTGCATCCATTAATGTTAAGAGATATTGAAGAAAAGTGATTTTTTGTTATATTTATTGTATAACACGGGTCCAGGATCTTTTAGCTTTCCTGGTTTCTTTTGTGAATTCTGGTGCAATTCTGATAGGTCTGACTCTATATATTAATTGACCTGTCTCCCTTACTGCTTTTAATATTCTTTCTTTGTTTTGTACATTTGGTGTTTTGATTATTATATGATGAGCAAATTTTTTTCTGTTTCAATCTATTTGAAGTTTTATAGGCTTCTGGTATGTTCATGGACATCTCTTTCTTTAGGCTGAGAAAGTTTTCTTTCATAATTTTGTGATATTTACTGGCCCTTTAAGTTGGGAATCTGCTCATTTCTTTACCTATTATTCTTAGGTTTGGTCTTCTCGTTGTGTCCTGGATTTCCTGGATGTTTTAGGTTAGAAGTTTTTTGCATTTTGGATTTTCTTTAACTTTAATGTCAATATTTTCTATGGTATCTTCTGCACCTGATATTCTGTCTTCTATCTTTTGTACTCTGTTGTTAATACTTGCATCTATGACTCCTAATCTCTTTCTTAGGTTTTGTATCTCCAGGGTTGTCTCCCTTTATAATTTCTTTATTGTTTCTATTTCTATCTGTAGATCCTGGATGGTTGTGTTTAATTCTGTAATTCTTTAAGCAATTTTTGTGTTTTCTCATTAAGGGGTTCTATTTGTTTAGCTGTGTTCTTCTGCATTTCTTTGAGTTATTTATGTACTTTTAAAAGGCCATTATCATCATCATGAAATGTGATTTTAAACAAGATCTGAATCTTGTTTTCTGGTATGATGCAGTTTCCAGAACTTTATGTAGTGGGAGAACTGGGTTCTGATAATGCCAAATAGCCATGGTTTCTTCTGCTTATATTCTTGTGCTTGCCTCTCACCATCTGGTTATTTCTATTGCTATATACCCTTCCTGTCTCTCTGACCTGAGACTGTCCTCCGGTGATCTTGGTTGTGTTGCAATTCCTCAAAGTCCAGCTTTCTCTGTGATCCTGTGATTACTGATATTCTCTGTTTGTAAGAACTCTTGAGACTCAAGTTGCCTCTAGGATTCTAAAATCCTGGTGTTCCCAAGCTCTGGAGATCCTGTATGTCAGATCTCCTGGGAGTAAAGCTTTCTCTGGGTGTTTCATGATTGGGTGGCAAGCCAGATCCTTGGGTTTACTCTAGGAACATGCGCAAGCTGGACAAAACCTATGCCTCTGGCTGTATGGCCATTTGTATTTCCCTGGTTCCTGTGGGAGTCCCAGTTTTTCTGGGTATTGGAAAAGATGTCATGGACTCAACTGTGATATTGAATGTGTGAGAGCTCCAGTGCTTTTGGGTGTGTCAGATATCCTGGCAGTTAAGCTTGCTCTGTGATGCTGTTATTCTGGGTACTTCAGAGCACCTGAAAGTCAGGGTCCTCTGGGTGTTGTCAGAGTGGATGCAGAGCCAGCATCCCAGGTCTGCTCCAGGTGCAGGTTCAGACCAGAAGGAACCTGTGTCACTGGGCAGGCGTTCCTGTGTGCCTGGATCTTAGGGGTCGCAGTTATTCCTATTAGTAGGGCAGATGTTGTATCCCCCTTGCCCGTGATCCTGTGATTCTGGGTGTGTTTAATACTTTTTCTCCATAAACATCTTTTATACTCTCTATGCATACTAAAACCTGAAACCCCTACTACATTGTGTGTAATCTTAATATGAGAGACTATTTGGTAGGGCTTCCTTCCATTTCTCCTTCCTCCTTTCCTTCTCTTCCCTGTATGATAAAGTAAGACTGACTCCTTCTCATATTCATAAACCTTGTCTCCTATTTCTTCATTTCACAAACAGGCAGTAGGAATGCTGGCATTAGTGTGATCTTGGATGGAGATACATTTGAGTTCTAACTATCTGAGACATCTCACCATAGATAAGTTCATTGGCTTCTGTTACTGAGGGCAATGGATGTGTGAAGCATGTGGACAAGACTTCATGTAGAATGCTACCTTTCAAGTTTCCTGCTGTTCACTTCTCTCTCTGTGAGATTTAGATCCCATTTGAATGATGAAAATTGCTTTGTGCCACATGCTGAAGATCACAATAGGAAGGCATGTTAAACCACCTAAAGTTTCACATGACATGTGAAATTATCATGGTCTTGTAAGTTAGGTATTAAGATATAACTATCCCAACTTAGAGCTATTGTAGTTCTTGAATGCCTATTGTATGCTTAACCCTCTCCTTTTCTTATCTTTTCAAGATCAAAAGCACAGGGCTCTGAATACCAGAACTCTCATACATAGTATAAATCATTATATGTATGGTTTTTTTAAAGATAACTTACATACTATGCTGTCTATTCACTAGTTTTAAACTGAAGCCTATGTGAACTGTTTGGGAGGAAGGAGAGAAAATGATTTACATGGAAGATTGTAACATCTTTTTGGTTAATGCTTGTTGAATTTATAAGAAAAAAATAAAGTTAAAGAAAAAAAATCCCTACAAATTTTATCTGCTTGGAAGGACTTTAATTACTCAGAGGAAAAAAAATGACCCATAGAACAGTAGAACCTTCACTACCTGGGGGACAGGAATTAAGAAAATGGTATTTTCTTGCTAATCCTCTTTGAAAGGAAAATCAGCATTTTGTCATTGATGTTCTTACCTTCAGTAATGGTAGCTGAAACAGTCCTTGCTGAGTTGATGTGTATTTGAAAACAGTGAGTGCTGTTGTAGACCTGAATGATTCATAACATTGAAGAATTAACTCCGAGGGGTTTATTATCTAATAGATTCAAAGAGATACTAACTTATGAAACAAAACAGCAATGTTAGGAAATATGTGACCTGCTAGAAACAAATAAATGATTTAAAGATTAGGAGTGAAGGGAGTATTGCCTGCACTGAAGTGTGCCATGTGGTGGAAATTAAACACACTGTACAGTCATAATATGACAGAACATCAACAAGTCTACAGTCACAACATTGGAAGGAGTTTCATACCAAAGCCAAGGTTAGGGAAAAAAGAAATAAGTATATGGGAAACTGATCTGAGGGCTTTAAAATCTTACAATTTACCTGGTTCTTTATGGCATCATGAGATACATGAGGACACCCAAATCACGTATGTATTTGGTAGTGTTTGTAAAGCTATTTCCCACAAATCCCCAAACTATGAGTAATCATGCTATAGGATATTACACTCCCAAATGTGATAAGTGCCTTTAGAAGAAGCAAGGAGGGATCTATATGTCTGTATTGCATGATTACAAAAGACAAAAATCATCTACAAACCCAGATACACAGCATCCCTGTTTCTGTGAGAGCCTTGATCTAGGAATTCCTACCCTTGAAAACTGTAAGAAATTTGTTAAATCTTTTACTCAGCTAGTCTATAATATGTTGTTCTACAATCTAAACTAACTAGGACACTCCTATTCTCACAGTGTTGAGAGGGTTAAACAGCTACCCCTGTGCCTGGAGATCATTTAAACTCCCAGGGAACACCAAACTCAGGCGTAAGATATGAGTATTCTTTACAATCTGTGGTCCTGCATCTCCCAAGATTTCCAGATTCATAAGGGTTATCAGGCAGATTCTTAGTCTAATTGAAGGAATTCTGTACCTAGTATAACTTGTTCACCAAACATAATTGGAAGTATTATAATTATTTATAGAGGAAAGACAGTTTTTACTTTTTTTTTTTAAATGAAGCTATTCTAGGGTGTGGAGAGATGACTCAGTGAGCACAATGTTTGCTTCACAAGCATGAAGGCCTATGTGTAGATCTTTAAAATCCAGGTGAAAACATCTGTAAAGCCTAGTATTGGATCAGAGACTAGCTAGCTAGCCAGTCTAGCAATCAATCTAGCTTCATTGAGAGACCTTGTCTAAAACAATAAGGCACATAACAGTAGAGGAAGATCTCTGATGTCAAATTGTGACTCCCACAGGTGCCTGCACAGGTATCTACCTGCTAGTATAGGAACACACGCACACGCACACGCACACACACACATACACACACACACACACACACACACATGAGAATACATGCTCTCACGTGCACACACATGCACAAGCACAAGTTCATACATGCAAAGAAATTCTTCTGTGACTTAGGATTCAGAGTAGTCTCAAGGACCTGAAAACTCTTCTTAAACTTACAAGTCTGTTTACAGTTTTGGGGTAGAGCCAGCCTAGTTTAGCTACTTTAGCTACATTTATACTAGATTTACTATGAACTTTGAGGTGAGGGATAGAAGACTGAGAGATGTGTGCTTATACTAATGGACATTATGTATGCAGATTCTTAAGTGTTACATCAGTGCCCACTAGAAAGTACTCACCACAGAGCAGATGCTGGTCAGCATACTAGACATAATGACATGATCAGTAGATGTCAAACAGCTTCTGCCATTAGCTTGGTAGTGGTTGCATAATAGACCGTGAATGAAGACCATCAAAGCAAGAGATGCATGCATGAATAAACTCCTCTGCTTGCAGTCCCTTTTTCTAAACTCAAGGAGCATCAGAGATCAGTTCTGAATCTTGAATTGAAGTCATGGGACGACTGTGAAGGAAGTTAAGCCAGTGTTTGATAGCAAGTCCATTAGCCAAAACACATAGAGAAAGAAACCCAGGACATAACAAGTGTGGTTTGGAATGAAGGGCATCCAGAGTATTCAGTTAAAAAGGGAGATGATGGACAGCTGTGGCTGCAGCAACAGGCCCTGTGTTTCAGCTTTTCACCAGAACACCAACTGTAAGAAATAAGGCTGAAAAGACAGGGACTATTTGCTTATACATTAGAAGATGTGAAATTTTATGTCTCAAGGAATAAAAAACCTTATCAGTTAGTAAAATAACAAAAATATATCTGTAATTTGTATCAATGTTGATTTTTATAGGATGGGTTGGGAAAGTAATTAGTAAAACAGACAGCCACACATATATGCACACACACACACACACACACACACACACACACACACACACACACACACACACCAAAGTAATGTGACAAAATAAAGACTAAAATTTGTAGAATAAACTTTACTTTTCTCAGTGATTGCAGTAATCAAACAGTGTTTTCTTGGCCATATTTTTAAAGTACAGTAAAATCACAAATTTTAGGGCCCTTTAGAGAAAACACTATTATTAAAATGATGTTTAGTTTCAGGCTCAATATAAACACACAAAACAACAATATCTTTTTGGGTCTAGAATTATTTCTGAGGAGTAATATCAATGACTCAGTATCAGAGGAAGGGAAAGCATGGTTGGGAGAAGTTAAGAATATGAAGCATTAGTCAATAAATCAGTCACCAATTCAGAGATACAGCCTGAATCCTCACTGTCAAAAATCAAGACTTCTAACCAGTCTGTCATAATAGCCATTGACTTTCATTCCAAATGAGGAAATTAAACAACAATCAATACTTTGGCCATTCTCTTCTATTCATCTGCTGTGTTCTCAGATGAGGCATTTCAGAGTATGAGAATTCAATGCTCTTTAATTTTAAGTGGGTGACAAAGAGTATCCTTCCTTCTTTTATTACCATCTAGAGTATTTCAGGTGATTGTTGATAGTCCAAATCAAGGTGCTTGGTTGCTGTGGCTTATATTAATGAGTACATGCAGTGTAATAAATATAAATTTAACTGTCTATCAGGTTTGAAGAATGAATGGAAAATATTACATTTCTTATAAAGTAAAGGATCAAAAATAAAGTATTGTAATCCAAAGTGGTAATTTCTTTTTGAGGAGGAATTTTAGCTTAGAAGTGAGAAAATGTCTCAATGAACCAGTGTAGATTTACATTTTCAGTGAGGGAAACGACACCTTTTTAGTTGCACTGCCTATATAATGTAAATCGGAAGCTAAGATGTATTTTATTTTAAATTGCTTTTTAGAACTGTTGAACTCCTGTTGATTTATATACAGGATTGATGTCAACATGTTCTTTCTGCCTCCATTTTCTTTGATGGGAATATTAATCTTTGATTACCTCCCTTAATAATGACTACCTTACCATAATCATCAGAGTAGAAGTTTACTGGAGCATACAGCTCATTTCTGATTTTTTTTTTAACAATAAGGTTTTACCTTTAAAATTCTATAAATTTTCCCATTTTGGAACTGTGAAGAGGAAGCATGGACTTTGTAAGATATTAGTTTTCAAGCATATTCAAGTAACCATATCCTATTTAAGCTCATCCATAACCAAGGACTCAGAATCTTCTTATTTCTTCAGGTTGACCAGATATCCTCACCTCTGTTCTCTCTCTCCCTCTTATTGTTTCTTCAGAAAATGTCATTTTTTTCATATGTAAAATGTATTTCTATAACTAGTGCTACTTAAGTAAAAAAGTTTGCTGAAATATCTTTGACGTTGTCTCCATTCATGTCCTCCCATGTTACTTCGTGGCTTCTAGATGAAAATGATAGTTCCTGAACTTGTGACCAAATAAAATTTATGTTTTGGAGGTGGCTAGTTTTTTATGATCAATAATGTAAATCTCAACTAGAGTAGTGAGAGTTCTCAAGGTTTAGAGTCTAACCATTAACTTGGGGTTTAGGCAGTCTTCTTCAATTAGATCAAATATAATAATGACAGCTATAATGAAGTGTTATGATACATAGTTATTATGAATATGCTATTTGCAAGCCCCAGGCATTACTCAAGAAAACTATTGATTCAATAAAAGAGGGGAAATTTTCATTGCTGATATAGAAGAGTTTGAACCTGCCAATCTTATCTTCAAAGAAACAAACAATTAAAAAAAAAAACAAGTTGAAAATCAGATATTTGTATTGGGCTCATCATAAGACAGATTGCCAACTCCAGGTAATGTGAGATGAATGCAGAGAACAGTAACAGAGATTTGTCAATTGTGAGTGAGGCACTAGAGACACATATTTGTGTGAACATTTATTTGGTCATTGTGAGCACTTGCTAGATTCTGAGTATAGACTAGCTTGAAAAAGAGAATGACTAGAAAATACAGCTTAGGAATGGGCACCAAAAATATACCAATTACCCAGAAAGGCAAAAGAGAGGAATTAACGTGTTATAATAGTCTCCTTCACTTTATCCCTGCCTGTTATCAATGGTTGTATTATTTTTTAAAATATGTACCAATTCTATCTTTGGAACATTATTGAATCTAATCACTGATGACTTTTGCCAATTAAATGGTAAAAACTGGAGCATTAGCATAAGCGTCTTCCCAATTGACTGAAGGAAGTTAAGAACTCAGTCAAATTTCATTGTGATCCAAAAGGATTTTAGAATTGTTTGCTTTGATTGTAAGCTAACAAAAATTTAGAATTGTTTTTACCATAGGCTTCCTTGATATAAAGTTACCTGTAGACATTCTGTGGGTTAAAGATGACACACTATATTGAAAATAAATGTTTTCTTGATTATTATTAGCTAGTAATTATATGATATTGGATATTGTATGAAGTTTTCTAAAGGGTTCACTTGTTAATAATTAACCATATCTACATACATACAGCCAGCTAGGTCATTCAATAAGGGTTTTCGCTTAATGCATATATTATTCATTTAACAATCTATGTATATCAGCAAGGTAATTTTGGTAAAGAATAAGCAAAACATTTCTCACGAATGTCTGTAAAGTGGGCATAGATATGATGAAATGGTTTAAAAGTATCTGCACAACTGTTAAACTGCTAGAATGTGTTCTAAATATCTGTGATTAGATTCTAATTGTCTTCACAGAATGCTTCTCTGTTGCTTGTCTTTGATATTATAACCCAGATTTCTTTCTGACTTCAAATTCTATAGAAAATAATAACCATTTTATATTTATACCAGTATGCTTGTTGTGTGTGTGTGTGTGTGTGTGTGTGTGTGTGGTAGGGGTGGTATATGAACATGCTTATTTAATGTATGCACAAGCATGCACACTTATATGTGCAGGTAGGCTTGAAGAGAACATGGCATGTTCTGCAGCATCACTGTCTACCTTATAACATTGAAACAATGCATGTCATTGTACCCAGCATTAGGATGAAGACCAGCAAGTCCCAGTGAAACTTCTCTCTCCATACCTTACAGTGTTAGAATGATAGGCTTTTGGAGTCATGCACAACTCTTGATTTGTTTGCTACGGATTTGAATTAAAATCCTCATGCTTGTACATCAAAGCTCTTACCCACGGAGCCATCTCCCCAGACTACATGCTACTTCTTTGTTCTTCCTGCTGTTTTCCTAGCTGTTGTTCTCCTCCTCCTCCTTTACCTCCTCCCCTTCCTCTTCCTGCTCCTCCTCCTCCTTCTTTCACTCTTTGCAGAAATTTCTCAGTACCTTCATTTAGAATTGCTAAAAATGAACTGTAAATTAGATAGTTATCATATATATTAAAGATTGTTTCTTTTTAAAATCAGTTCAAAATTATGAGATGACAGCTCTTACTGCTGAGACATGCCTCCTTTCATGGTGTGAAGTTTCATTTAACAATAAAATGTTGGCAACAGGGATCATGATGGTGATCTTAAAGACAATATATTGACTGCTCTATATTAAGGTCACATAAGGTTTCACGAGTCATACTTTTTATTTTTTAAAGATTGTCTAATTTAAGTCTCACTGCAGGATTGTTTACTGCCATCAGAACCCATTGTTTTCATTGTTCTAATATGAACTGAAGACCCATGGTTCTCCTGGAGTCCCCCAGACCTTCAGAGTAAAACTGGTACTGTTGAGGCGTCCAGTTTCCAGTACTAGTGTGCAGACAACCTCTATGCTAGAGCCCAACATTTATTTATGTATTCTATAACTTCTGCTCCTGCAGAGAACTCTGACTAATATACGTGGTTAGTATAGGACACGATAAAATGTACATTACAGTAGTCTTACAGAAATAATGAGTACAGACAAAGCTAGCCACAATTAAGTTCTGATCTCCATGGAGAGAAAACAACTTTGTGATAGTCATCTGCAAGCATTTGTTTCTTTGTTTGTTTGTTTGCATTAATTGTTGTCTATTGGAACAGTTTGTATGTAAAATAAGATTAGTTCTAAAGCAATGCTTTTAATATTATTAAAACAATTAAAAAATTTTCAAGTAGGTGGTCAGATGTGCATAGATCACTGTCATATGTGTTGAAAATCGAACCATAATATGCAAAGAAGTAGAGATCTAAACCAAAGAGTTAGAGTGGAGTCCCAAAACCAGCACTGTTATTAGAAATCTATTATATTTACTAAACATGAGGTAAAATTCCAGAAGGCATAGAAACCCCTGACATTCCATATTCTATGTATATAGTGACCAGGTTAGAGTCAGAAAACAAAACTTTTTAATGAATGCACACAACAACATTTGCTGGGGTGGATCCAGCATGTAGTATAGACTGTAAATACACACTAAGGCCTCAAGCATGAGTTATGACATACTAGTGTTGATCCTGGTCTATTTATTCATTTTGCCACTTTACCACTCTGCTTCCAAAATTAAAAAATTGTAATAATAATGTACACACCTAGTGAGAATTTTTATTATGATGCTAGACAAAACCAAAACCAAACAAAACTGTGAGATAGTAGGTCACGAATGAGGGATCCAAATAAGTTTATTCACACTCTCAATGGCAAAGATGCTCTATAGACATTTAATTCATGAAGATGCAAGCAGATATTACAATTATTGGAGTACCTAACAATATTTTTTCATATCCCTTTGTTCTCATCATGACTATTCTCCTACTCCTCATTGTCAGGTAGATATTTTATATAATTATAGGGCCCTGAATGACTTTTTCTCACTGGCATCCTTGTTAGATCCTGTACAGAGGAACATCTCTGAACCTCTGTAAGGGTTCAAAAGCTTCATACTGTCCTAGACTGAAGTACTTTCCAAATGTCACCATTCCTCATGTTATTATTTCTAACGTCTCTCCATTTTATCCACTTAGTACTTGTCTTTTCTGTTACAGCTCATTTTTTTGAGTTATTCATCTCCAAATTCATTCCCTGTTGTTCATCTTTTTAGTCATCTTAGTCTTACAAAAAAAGCGTGGATCCAAACCTGTCTCTTTCTGAACATTATCAAAGGTTCTTCACTTCTCACTGAATAAGTGAGTCAGGCTAACAATGACAGTATGACATTCGTGGACGGAAACAAATTACCATCAATTTTATATATTTTAGTTTTTCTATCAATATTCTTTTCAAATTTTCATCCAGGAAAACCATTCTGTTTACTTTCGAAAATTATTTATCATGTCTCCCTACCCTGACTGTTACAGACACTAAGCTGAAGATTGTGTTTTTAGGTGGTAATTGTGGTAAATGAGATCATAAGGCAAGACTTCAATATAATGGCAACTTTATAATAAGGGAAGATTCTAATAACGGTACTTTTATATCTAATATAAGGCCATATCAATAATTTTCTTCTTCTAAGTCAAAACCTTTTAAACTTGTCATAGTTTGACATGTAGAATTTGGAGAAAATCATTTCTCTTTTTTAAGACATCTAACGTGGGTTGTTTTGCTGTGTCAGTCCTTGTTGGCAGACTTGTCTACACACAGTGTTTTGCTTTTATTAGATATTAATTTTTCCTTCTCTAATAATATCTAATATACTATGAATTAAAGTTCTCAGGGAATTAACTTTGAAGAATAACACATAAAACACTTAAAACATAAGTTCCTTAAGGTGAATGGCGTGGTGCAGTAACCTTTGTATTTTCTAACATGTCATAACGTATTACATACAACCAGTGCCTCATAAATATTCAATTCATGATTAAGGGAATGAACAAACAGCATTCAAGACAGAGAAAGGGAACTACAAACATCCTGTGGGGAAAAGCCGTGATTCTAAGTATGGGTGTTTGAAGATGGTTTTCAGGCATGATCCCATACTGTTTTATTTACTGACTTGGGCATATCTTTAATCAAACCATTCTCCATCTAGAGGAACCATTGTAAATCATTATGTAAAAAGACACCCTGTTTTGTTTTTATCTGATATTAATCTTTTTCTTTACTGACACCCACACACTACAGATGAAAATTTTGATAGAGCTGAAGATGCAAACTTCAACAATTTCCGAGGAAATTTAAAAGTTTGCAGAGGGGCAAAAAAAATAAAAAAATAAAAAAAATAAAAAATAAAAGTTTCCCTGCAACTAAATTCTTGCCAAGAACTTATCAGTATTTGTAATCTGGATAGCTGGAGTGTTTTTGTTTAGAAAACACTGAAGATGTTATGAATTTAGGAAAGAGACTGGAGGAAGTTTGTTGAATTAGCATATGCATGCTCACATCTGCAGAAGAAAATGCTTGGAATATTATATCCTTGCAAGGATGTGTGGGAAGGAAAGGAAATGAATTAAGAGTGGAGATCAGGGAGGGGGGTATGCGATGGATTCTTGAGTCTGAAATAGTTTTTATTCTACCAACTTCGGCTCTTATACATTTTCTTCTGCAGAGTTATTCTTACAATTGGAATTCAGCAAACAGCAGATAATAATGGTGGATTATAAACATGTCATGCCACCATTAGCTATTGTGTTTTTTTTTTAAGGCAATGTCTGTTAGAAAACTATCACCATTATTTTTATTAGACATTTTCATATTTAAACCATATGAAACTATATGATTAGTCACTCCTGACTGGTACAATTACCATGCATCCAAAGAGGAGAAGCGGTCCTCTCTTAGTCCATTTGTATAGCTCCACTGAAGACTTTAATTAAATTGAAAACAATCATCAATGCAGTTTTTTTCACTTACAGCTTTTTATTCTTGGAAGTCCCAAGTTGAGGTCCTGGTGTTCTTGTGTGATGGAAACCACCTCTCTTCCATCAAGGAGGCTGTGTGCTGTACTTGTCAGAGAGACAAAATTTATATTTTCATATCTAGAGGTCAGAGTGATTAGGAAAGGGAACAGACTCTCTGAGGCCACTTTTAGAATCCATTTCTTAAGTGAACTAAGCACTTTCCAAAGACCTTGCCAGTTACTACTACAATGAGTTCAAACTGGAATTTGGGAGGGCTATGTATTCAGACCCTAGCATGTCCGGGGTAAGTTCACAGGTTGTAAAATTTTTAGACACAGGACAGTAGGAGAAAGAAAGCCATTTATTCATCTCTTCTGTGGAAGTGGAGAAAAAGATACTGTTTATTTGTAAAATTTAAATCAATTCTTACTAGGAGTTTGTTCATTAATGTATCTGTCTATAAGACAACCATGTGTTGAATGTGTGCAATAGGCAGGTAGAAGCCAGTGGAGGCAAGCAAGTTCTTCCTCTCTGGGAATCCCATCTAAACAATGGAGAGGATGGGGTAAGGGGGAGTAGAGAGGGCTAGGAAAAAAGAAGGGGAAACCCTAACACAAACTGGGGGACCATTGTGTTGTAGTATTTGTTCCTTTGAAGAATAATAGGTGTCCCATTCTGTGGTAGGCACTAAGGAAATTCTTCCTCCCCTCCCATTTTTTTTTAATTACAACCTAGACACTGTAATTCAACACCACTGCTCTCTGAATAGTCTAATGTTAACTCATAGTATAAACTGCAGACCAATAACTTTTTCAATCACAGGTCCCTTTCAATTTCCCTTTCAACAGTAACAATCACCGCAGCCCCCTACTGTTTCCCAAGAGTGTAGCATGTCAGAAACGTCTGTGTCTCTTTCACATACTCATGGAATGACAATCAGACTGGAACATGCTTGGGAAAACAGAATCATTAAATTAGTGCCTAATGAAAGTCAGGCTGCAGCAATGCATAATATAAACAATATCTCCTTTGAAAAAGAGAAGTGATCACATAAAAAAATCATGAGACAAAAACTAGTGATTTGATCAAACATGTTATTCCAATTTCTCTTTCAACAGTTTGCATTTTTTTTTCCAGCCATTTCTTTATAGAGATTAGAGAACTGGACTAAAACCATTGCAGAATCACAGCAGCCATATCTACTACAGTGGCCCCGAGCCAAGCATTTTCTATTATGAGTCTTGGCACAAGGTGTTGCTTTGAGCGTGTGGACCTGCCTCTCTGTATGTCAGGCAAACCCACAGTGCATTCTTTATAAGGCATGGTCTTTATTAGGACTTGGCCCATTGTATTGCATATAGTCCACATATATTGGCATAGCTCTCCAAGGATTTACTCAAAGCATGTCCTAAATGTTACACTCAGTCAGTAATATAATTATCCACCCAGACCCAAATTACATACTTTAGAAACGTTAAAGTTTTATGTTTTACACATTCCAAAAAGGAAAGAGGGATGCTCTGGGCTCTTTGCTTGTAACATATCATTAACATGAGAGAATGGCTTCAGATCAAAATAAATATCATCAGTACAGATCCTTAAGACAAAGTGCAGGGTTTGCCCTAGTATTACTCATCATTTAACTAGGTGAGAAAAAATATGAATGCACACTCACATGGAGGTTTTTGTGTACTGCCAAGGCCAAGTTGAAGAGAACATGTAATGGGAGAAAGCTTGAGAAGTCAGGTTGTGTTGTGCACTGGGGAAGAGTGGAGTTTAGGGGGAACTTCTGCTGGCACAACCCTTTCCTGTTTCTGCTGTCATTGTGTAAGCTGTGGTTGCTCACAGAAAAACCATTGACTTGATTTCTATTACCATCCTTAAGAACAAAAGTCCATTTCTTTATTTCAGCTGAGATAACTTAAGTTGGGACCTTTTTCTCTTTCCCTCTCAATGTTCCACATCAATATGAGCCCCATCCTGAAGTATTAGTTTAAGATTAAAAAGAACAGGTAGAGGCTATGGTTGTGATTTGGTTTTGTTTGTTTGTTTGGCTCCATTTTCCTTCAACCCTCAAAAGTGGTTTGCACTTCTGTATTTCTACACATTTGAAAATTTTGGGCAGTAGTGTTTACTTTCTGAAATAGGAGTGGGAAAGGAGCTAGAAAGACTAAATTACAGGATGTCATTTATTACCGTTATAATCTCTGCATTATCGTCACCCCACCATCATCTCCTCACCATCATCAGCACCAGTACCAACACCACCACCACCACCACCACTATCATCACCATCACTACCACCATCACCCCACCATCACCACCACCATCATCACCATCACCACCACCACCATCATCACTACCACCACCACCATCACCACCAACAACAATATCTTCACCCCACCATCACTACTACCACCACCACCACCATCAATCACCCCACGATTACCATCACTACCATCACCACAACCACTACCACCATAACTACCACCATTACTACCATCACCACCATCACAACCATCATCACCCCACCATCACCACCACCACCAGCAACAGAAAGTTTATATGTTCCCTTGTCTAAACCTATTTTATACAAAAAGAACGATGGGAATTTTACTCTTTTACAATAGTAGGATTCTTTGTCATGGTGTAAAGTAAAAATTTCAAATTTGTAAATCATTTATTTTCTATTGTGCTAAAATGGATTTTTGTAAAATTTTACAAAATGGACAAAATAACTTTGTGTTCTGTTGCTTCTTTAAAGGTAATGGATAAACTCATTGTCATTAAATAGGGACTAAATATTTATACTGTATACACTTGATATGTATACAAGTCACTTGGAGTGTTGTTAAAATGACTAAGTTGGCAATGCAGAGGAGATTTCCCTGCCTTGATAACCCCCAGGGGACAGGAAGCTGCTGTTCCTGGACCATAGTTGTGTAAACAGGCTTGAAAACTCCAGGGAGCCCCTCTTATCTGTCTATGTAAACCTCACACAGTGATGGACCTAAAAGGAGGAGAGCTTGCTTTTAACTTCAAAACTCATTAATTGTGTTTTATATGTATTAATCAAAGATGCTACTAGAAAATGTGCATTCCAGAATCTGATTAAAATAAATACTAACATGTTGTTCATTTGCACTGTATGAACTTTTATCTCTGGGATCCTGAGATAGCTCTGTGTGTACTAACACTTGCCACACAAAACTAGACTTGAGTTTGATCCCTAAAGCCATGGAAGAAAAGAACTGAGCCCCTACAGTTGTTCTCTGACCATCACTTATGCACTGGGACACTTACACACACACACACACACACACACACACACACACACACACACACACACACACTTTCAAAAATGTCTTTTGAAGTGTAAAAATAGGTTTGGTATTTCTAGGATAAATCTATCCCTCTCATTGTTTTTAGAGTGGAATATTATTAGTAGAGTAGTCATTAGTAGATCCCACACTGCTCTGACCTGTGAAATTGTTTCAAACAGCCACATTTTTTCTCAGACTCTCATTTTTGTGGTTCTATAATGACTTAACATGATGACATATTGAGAGTGAGAACTTGTGGCTGACCAGGGATCTCTGTGATCTCTGCCTCACACCGCGGATAAGTTACACGCACAGGAAGGAAGCTAATGGCTTTCCATGATGACGGGAGTGGAGAGCAGAGTGATTCAAAGAAATTTTCAAAGTTACGCGTGTTTCCTTCCTGCACTCTTATGCCTTTCCAAATATGGGACTCTCCTGGTGGGAACATGGTTATTTTAATTTGGAAAATGACCCAGATGTTTTGGATTTACCACGTTATTCCCACCTTTACTTCCACAAATGGAAGGGTAGAGAAATAAATTAATGGCACATTTTGTTTCTTACCTTTTATTTTGAATTTTTAAATAAGGACATAAAATTCTAAAGTTGTTTTGTGGGATTTAATTGTTCATATACTTCAAGGACACTAAAGGCTCCGTGAAAATTGTCTTCCAGACCAAGGAGGTAGAGCAAACCTCACAGTGGTATATTTCACAATCTAGGTCATTGCAACTCACCCCTGGCTGCAACATGAAATAACTTGAAAATCTGAAAAAAAAAAAAAAAACTCTATGCCATGTGTCCCAACCTAGACAAATTAAGGAAGAATCTGTATGCAGTTTTTGAGTCTGGTGTGATTTTTAAATTTCCCCAGGTAATGCTTACAAGATGCACTATGACTTGAGGAGCAAATTCAAGTTAGCAAGATTTGTGTGGCATTTCTACCTGCTGAGACATTTCAAAAGCCCAGAAATGACAATGACAAAAAAGCAAGCAAGCAAAAGGAAAGAAAGAGAGGAGAGAGAGAGAGAGAGAGAGAGAGAGAGAGAGAGAGAGAGAGAGAGAGAGAGAGAGAGAGGGAGGGAGGAAGGAAGAAAGGAAGTTTAAAAAGTTATGCAGTGCAAAAATGATCATGTTTATGACAATTATTGACATGAACAGAAAGACTTAAAAAACCCTGTCTTTAGAACAATCTAGACTAATTCATTTAATTTTTATTTTTAAGTTAAAAGTAATTTTATATGTGTGTACATTTTGCCAATATGTGTCTTGGCAGGCACTGATGTGCAGACAGTGGAGAAAAGGGCAAGAATTAGAGATGGATATGCCATGTGAGTGCTGGGAATTGAACCCAGATCTTAGAAGAGGAGCAAATGCTCTTAACTGCTGAGCTGTCTTTCCAGCCCCTTTTAATTACATTTTATCTAAAGCAATAAACTCTCAGGTAAGCACAGAATGGTAGGGATCCCACTAGATAGGAATATAGTTTTCAAAACTTATTTTTTGATGAAATGAGCTACCCCTAAAATTATTAGCCAGTAAGTCAATATTCATTTTATGTTTCTATTGATAGACAGTAATTATAATATTAAGGAATATGAATTCATTTACCTTAATATATGTATTAAGGGACACAGAACAGAATACATTTATGCTAATGCACTGAAAGCCAAATGACAATGAAAGACAAAGGCATTCAGTCTTTTCTCTTAACTTGCATGATTTTGGTTCATTTTCTTATAACCTAATTTAAGGTGTATTAATACACACATGCTACACACACGCACACACACACACACACACACACACACACACACACACACACACTTCAGAGAAAATAGAACCACTGAGGACATAAGAAAAAAAAATTCTAGCTTCCTTCATTGTTCTACCCTTTTGAATCCTGAAAGGAAAGTCAGAGTTTTCTCAGGAGACAGATATTAACACCCAGGAAGGACAACTTAGTTGTGTGATGTGCAACCATGGGAGAGAAGTCCATACTTCTCAGTAACATTTCTGTCCCTCTTGTGAGTAGGACAATTGGTTGTCCTTGCCTCTTGGTTTGCTTTCAGGAATGTTTGCACAGCTAACACTCTTTTTATTTGTTTTGTTTTGTTTTGATCATGCCCGAGTCTCACGTCATGCACCCTTATAACGCTCACCTCTCAGTCCTACCCAATCCCTTCTGACCTACTACCCCTCCAAAACAAATATAAAAATGGGAAAAACAACACAATAAAACAAAAGAATTAGTCAAAAGAGGTGTGAAATTTCAAGTGGCCAATCCCCCAAGGGAGGCCCAGGAAGAGTATTTCTGTATTCATACCTGTATTCATGGCAGAAGCTGTTCACTGAGCAGAGCTGTACAGTGGCAGGAGACAGATGTGGCCAGCTCTCCTGCTGGGAGTGGACACAGTTTTATCCTACCCAAGACAACATTTCGGTGCTTCTGTAATGCTGCTCTGGAGGGTAGGGTCCAGGCCAGCTTTCTCATGCCCAGGGACATTAGCATTGATTCAGGTAACAGCTCAGAACATGGACCTCCTCTTTGGCTTCAGTGGTAACAGGGGCTACAGGCATCAACACGGTACTTGTCTTTATCAGGACCACCAATGCCCTCATGGCCCTCAGTGGTTTCATCTGAGCCTCAGGTGACTACTTATGTCACTCACATCAGCTTTCCTCAGCACCTTCCATACCCAGGAAACAAACCCCAAGGTCATAATCTATACATGAGTTGGAGGCATGCACTGGCCACATAGATCTCTGGTTTCATCTTCATCTGGGGCAGCAGCATGGACCACAGATACTTGTCATGGCATCAGATATTATGGTGGTTCTTAAAGAAAGTCCAATCTCGAAAATGAACACTTCTTCACACCAGACCTCCATTGTTGCCTAAAGCCATGTAATCTCAAGGCAGGCTGGCAGGTTCAGGGCCTGAGCTTAATCTGCCTAAGTTCCAGGATGTTGTCCACCACTCAGACAGCCTTCTCCATCACACTTGGATTTATTGTAGCAGTGCTGGGACCAATGGAGTAGGGTAAGAGTATCTTCTGCCGGCCTATTGCTAACATTCCAAAGTATCGTTTCTCCTAGACAAGAACACATTCTGTGTCACTTATGGTAGTATAATGATACTGATTTCAGCATATTCATGGTGTCATATCTTAAAGAGTTAAGGAGAAAGTGTGACCTCAAGATTCCACCTAAAAAGGCCCAACTCCTGAATGAATGAATTGTGTAGTAGACTGAATGTGTGCCTATTCTGTGAAGCTCCTATTCCTAAGTATTGACTATGTCACAGATCAGCATGTCTTTAGGTTATCACCCCAAAATGAGCCCGAGGTCCAGGAAGTTGTGATATGTTTTCAGCATTCAGTCCCATGTTCCCAAGACATATCTGTGACTTGACAAGTATTGTCTGTACTGTTAAAGGAAAGCAGCCTGTGCTCAGGACAGTCCCTAACTATTTGGACTTCTTGTCTCTGTGATATAGAGTCTTCCCCTCTCTGTGAAGCACAAATAACCTCCTGTCTTCCTTATAATTGAGGTGTTGTCAAGAGTCAACTCCTGAGCCATGAAGTCCTCATAGCTCTGCTTCTGTCTAGGTGTTCTGTCTAGGTGTTCATCAGTTTGAACTCAAGGTTTCACTTGGCTAGGGTAATAAATGTGTTTCAGTAGGTAAAGCAATTGCACAAACATGACAACTAGAGTTTGTAATCCCAGACCCAATGTCAAAGTCAGGAAGGAGTGACCACCAACCTGTAATCTCTGTCCATGGGATCTTAGAGACAGGGGATCCTTAGTGCAAGATGGCTGAGTACAGCAGCCAAAGTGATAAAACATGATCTCTGGGTTCAAGGACAGGCACCACCTTCATATATAAGGCAAAGACTAATCTAGGAAGACAACCAATTTAAATCATGCACTATTAAATACATGTGTGTACAATGTAATCACACAGATACAAATTTGCATATTGATACACACACATACACACACACACACACACACACACACACACACACATATATATATATATATGTATATATCACTCAAACATATATGTGCAGGAATAAAAAGTGAAACCCAAATGCAACAATATGTATTATCAGTCTCATATTTAATCACATCACTAGCTTTGGAACATTTTGGTTTCATACAGGTAAGTTAGAGGTATCGTGATGTAGAAAGCTTATCTTTTCCTCTTCGATGTATAGAAAAGCCATATCCAAAGTGTGGCCATCAACAGAATCCTGAACGTCTGTGTTGATTTCCTTGACAGATGAACCAAACTGAAGGATAATGAACATCGCAGCTGCAACTGTCCAGCTTCAGCCACAGCCATGCAACTCCAGAGATGTGGCCAATTCCTTCCGTGTACAGAATCCAGTCATTATTAACATCTTAGCTAGCATTCCTTTTACAAAATGCTGTTTTTCCAGACTTGCTGTCTGTGGCCTAGCAGTCATAGAAACCAGTAGATTGGTAAATTAAAGATATCCGTTTTTGATCTGTGAGTCTCAGATGTAAGTCACAGCAATGGATCAAACCGCATGAATCACTCATGTGAAATGTCTGTTGTAAGAACTCATTCTCTAAGAAGACTGAGTAGAACCAAGCTGCTGATCAAGCCTAAAATGTCCAAATTGCGCCACCGTTGCCCAGATCCATCAGGCAACCAGACAGCAGCCTATCAATCATTGTAGCCTGGCAACCAAGTAAAGAATCGCATGCCCCACATACAAAAAGTATTAATGCATATTAGAAGCCAATGTTTCTGCCAAGATTGACCTCTTGTGGTGAGAAAACCCAAAACCAGCAAGTGTAGCTTCAAGTCATTCTTGTTAAATAATATTTTAACAACTCAATTAGCCATGAGCAGGCTCTCACTGTTGAAAACATCTTGTCATGTTATGACATTGTTTTTTGAGGCCAATCATCAAACTGTGGTCACACTCCAAAGGCACTTGATCCTAACATATGCTGTAATAGGTTTTCTTTTTCTGAAGCAGGTCACAGTATTTTGTTAAATCATATAACCTGTAATATTTGAAAGCATCTGATTAACTTTAACACAGAACTCCTCATTCCTACAACAATTTAGAATGATTTATGACTTTATTTACCATATGCTCTCCTTAGTAGGACTGTGTGGCTACAGAATATCACCAATCCCCAAAAAGAAAATGGGCCCTAGTCATTTTCTGGGTAATGATCGAGGTAAGAAGAGAAAATATTATACAGTTATAGTCTGAGAACTCATGGTTTTTGCTGGCCACTCAAGAGCATAGTTTTCTTCTTGCCCTACACGAATAGGTTGGCTTGTTCCCCAGATATATATTTGTATTTTATTGTTTTTATTCCTCTGATTGTCACCCTGGAAATATGGATTAAGATAAATAATTCAAATTGAACCAGAATCCCAAGACTTACCAGGTGATCAGTCAGGAGGACAACAAGGAGTTAATGTCACCCTGTGACAACATACTGAGGAAAATTCACCTAGGCTCAGCTTTGCACACAAGTGCAAAGATCATGCTATGATCAACATATGAGCCCATGTAATCAATCTACTTCTTACATAGAACTCGGGTAAGCTATGTCATATGTAATGAATACCTGTGACAATTTCTCCACAGTGATCTAACTTTGGTTTCTCAGCAGACTCTCCTGAAGTGATATTTAGTTTTTAATTTATGATATTAGGTTGCATATTTACCTTTATGAGTAGATCATTTAACTAGTAAATGCAAGAAATCATTGTTCCTGCCTTAGACTGCAAAGCTCTTCAGTTCAGCTTCTGTGCTTTGTTCACTTTCATATTGGATGATGGAATTGTTATAGATTTTCACCAGTGGAACAAGATGGAGTTTTGCAGTGTCTAATGCATCTTGCTGAGCCTTGATTAATGCCTCCAGCTGAGAGAAAAAGTTAATTCTGAAATTTAAGGACAAAGCCACCTGGAGTTTTAAGGAAGACCAACCGGTTAGTTCCAGGAATTTAACTTTAATACTGCTGGTTGCCTTTACCCAGATGCACAGAGTTCTGTAGATTGTAACTTTAATTAAATGCTGTATGATAAAAGTTGAATGGAATTGGTCGTACTTTTTGTCAGGCAGATAAATCAGAGTGGCCAAGAAATTTCACTAGGAGCCACAAAACTATAGAAATGAAGAATATATGGAGTTGAGAGATGATTCTCTTCTAGTATCCTATTTTTTATATGTCCCACAAGTAAGAGATGACTTTTCTTTCCCATGAACCATGTTTTCAAAGTCATTTGTACTATATTGAAATTCTCTTTCAGACAATGCTAACATCTTGATCCCATATTAGCTGGTCACATTGATTCTGTTTAGCTTCCTGCATCATCTATTTGTCTATCCACTTACTATCCATGAATCCATCTATGCATCCTTCCATACATTCATCCATACATCCATCCATGCATCCATCCATGCATTCATCCATCCATGCATCCATCCATGCATCCTTCCATACATCCATCCAGGCATCCATCCATGCATCCATCCATACATCCATCCAGGCATCCATCCATGCATCCATCCATACATCCATCCATGCATCCATCCATGCATCCTTCCATACATCCATCCATGCATCCATCCATGCATCCATCCATGCATCCATCTATGCATCCATCCATGCATCCATCCATGCATCCTTCCATACATCCATCCATGCATCCATCCATGCATCCTTCCATACATCCATCCATGCATCCTTCCATACATCCATACATGCATCCATCCATGCATCCATCCATGCATCCATCCATGCATCCATCCATGCATCCATCCATGCATCCATCCATGCATCCATCCATGCATCCATCCATGCATCCTTCCATACATCCATCCATGCATCCATCCATCCATCCATCCATGCATCCATCCATATATCCATCCATGCATCCATCCATTTATCCATCCATGCATCCACCCATCCATGCATCCATCCATGCATCCATCCATATATCCATCCATGCATCCATCCATGCATCCATTCATACATCCATCCATGCATCCATACATCATGCATCTATTCAACCATCCATCTATCCACATCCATCCACCCACCAATCTTTCTATCCATTACCTCTCTCTCTCTCTCTCTCTCTTTCTCTCTCTCTCTCTCTCTCTCTCTCTCTCTCTCTCTCATTTATCTATCCATTTATTTCCTCAATTTATGCCACTACCTGATGAACAGATGTTCAAAATCGGAGCAAATGACGGGCACTCCATCTCAGATTTCAGGCCACAGAATTTTTAGTGTCTTTTTCTCAGGGCACTTTACCATTCACATTGTGTGTACCATCTTTGTTATCTTGCCCATCTTTTATTACATTTAAATATTTACAGAGGATATAAGCATACATGTAATTATTTACAAATGAACAAAATATAAGCAGACTACCTTTCTTATTTTGTCTATAAAGATCCAATTATTTTCATGCAAAAATTGCTAAGCTCAGGACAAGAAGAGAAGAATTTGTTTTTAGCAGAAGTGTTAAGAATATTTCTCACAAAATACAATCTTAGGGGAATCTCAGTATTTCTCTATCTATGTTTTATTTCTGATTAAAAACTATTTGTATAACAAATTGAGGTATGTTGATCCTCACAAATAAACTCTAAAGTTTCTGAGGCAGTGTTATAGATGAATTACATTTATTATACTAAGCAGTAGCCCTTCAGCTTAAAATGTCATCTTGATCATTATAGAAAAATTGTATTATGTGACATCTAAGCCTCAATATTTTGTGTTCAATTTTTAATTAGTAAATCCTCCTAGTAAATATGTAAAACATCTGTCTAAATATATCAAAATGAGAAAATATTATTTTATAAATAATTCTTAGTGTGTGTATGACCTTTTGTATTTGGGGATATGTGCGGTACAATCATGGAGGTCAGGGAAAATTTTCCTTGAATTTTCCAGACAACAAAGAATGGTTGCCTTATTTCACCTCTTCTTTTGGTTCCTAGGATCAAAGCTAAGTTTATCAGGTTTTGTGGCAAATAATTTTACCTTCTAAAACATGCCAACTCCTCAAATTTAATTAAAAATATTATTATTATTATTATTATTATTATTATTATTATTATTTAATACATGTATGGGTGTGATAAAGAGATATAAGTAGATAATAGATGACAGAGAGAGGATATATATCTATACCTCTATCTATATATAGATCTATAGATAGATAGATAGATGAATGATAGATAGGTAGATAGATAGATAGATAGATACATAGATAGATAGATAGATAGATAGATAGATAGATAGAGACAGACAGACAGACAGACAGACAGACAGACAGACAGACATGATACAGAATGGGATGAACACATGCTACAATATCTCTGAGGAAATCCAAAGACAACTTTGGGAACTAGGTTCATTTTTGACAAGAGGACTGAGACATAGACCTGTGTTGCAAGCACTATTATCTGCTGAACCTACTCTTGTCCCTGGAAATTATACGTACATACCCTCAGAACCTTAAAGTTACATTTAGTCACAGGCTCAGCATTTCCAAAGATACAAAGAATAAGAAAAAACTTCTTTAAGATCCAAGATTTCTTTTACCTCTAGTTTTGCAGAGAAGGAAAGAGTGACAAAACTCAGTGGCTAAATTACAAGCAATTTGGTTTGGGGTTTTTTGTTATTTCTCTAAATAACATACTTCCTCCAAGGCATTGGAGATACTTTAATAACTCTCACTGCGCTTTCTCTATGAAGCATCTAATCAGCAAGTACTTCCAAGTGTAATTTAATGAAATGAGAAAAAGTAGTTAAAGAATTTATTAAGTCTGGGATTCTAAAGTATTCAAAAAAGTCTTTGTTGGACCAGCTGGCTCAAATACGTAAGGATGATACATAAATCTAAGTAGATATGTGTCTATCATATTTTCAAATTGAGATACAAGAATGGCAGGACCTGAAAGGTTCTTAGCCATTGAATGCCACTAGCAACTCAAATTCATAGACTGAATGGCAGTAAGGAACTTACTACAGAGATTATTTTTAAAGAGCATGAAGCTGTCACAGCCTCTGCAAGGTCTTAGACTTGGTATGTCTGTCTCACATTCTGGAACTATACACTGCGGCAGATCATCCAGTGCTATACTCATCAACATATAGAAAAAATATACCAGTGGCAGACATACAGGAAGTTTGTCCATACAAGCCAGGCTTCATCCCTCAATCCAAACTGAGGAGTTTAAAACTATGGGTAATATGCAAATGTCATGATAAACGTTAAACCCCAAGGCACCCTAACAAGTTGATTAGCTGTGCTTAATGTAAGATCAAGGCAGAGCCGGAGTTCTTGGATTTGTTAATTAATGTAACAAATATTTTTTCTGTTCCTACTGTGTTCCAAGCCCTGAAATAAGCACTTGATGCATCTAATCTTACTTTATCCTCAAGAAATATAAAACAAATCGAGGCAAAGATTTAAGGTGTGTGTGTGTGATAGGAAAGCACTCTTTGTCATACATCTGAATTTACCTCTGTTTTTCTTTGTGTTTACATACACAAGAGTATGTCGAGTAATTAGTTTGAGAAATGCAAAACTACCATCCCATGCAGCTTAAAGCCACAATCCCCTTACATAAATGCCCCAATTACTCATACTTTTATATCCTAAACAGTATCGTAAGTCATTCTCAGGATGAGAGAACAGGAAGGTGAGGTAAACCCTAGACTGTGCCTTGCAATCCAGAAATTCTCTACTGTCTTCAGGAAGCTCTCATTTAGGGAGTCCTCCACTTGTAAATAGTTATTATTATTATTGTTGTTGTTGATATTATTATTATTATTATCATTATTAGTTTTACTTAGAAGTGTTAATAGTCAAGACTACTTTGGATCTTCGAAAATGATCCTCACTCAAAGAAGGAAGAAACATAAACCTATGATTTATACATGTATATATAAAAGTATCTTTTATATTATATATTTATTATATATTATATATTTATACATGTATCTATAAAAGTATATATAAAAGTATATATACTTACCTTCCAGGAATTCCATACTAAAATTTTGTTTGTTCATTTGTTTGTTTTTTCTTTGAGTGATGGAAATATTCAACAGCTATGATGCAGACATCTCCCTTCAGTGAACTGCTTCTCATTGTGGACACAGCTGATGACTGTAAACTGTTTTAAGTCCTTCTGTGCAAATGCTACCATGATGTCAGACTTTCAAAATCTTAGTAACTGCAATAGGAATGATTTACAATATTTCAAAGCTGTCTTGGTTTGAATCCAAAACATAGGTCAGCTACCTTAGTCCCAGGGACAAGCCATTGTTACTTAATCACGTGTCAGAGAATACAGAGGAAGCACCCCAAGAACTGTTGACATTACGCTATTGGGAGAAGCAGAAATGGAAGCTTCTCTTAGGGATGTTGGCTATAGTGCTATTAATTCTCACTTCATTACTCAGTTTCCATGTCTGATAACTGAAAGTCCTCATTTTGAGTGTCTGAGATGTGGGTACCTGGGAACCAGAAGGCAATGTAATTTAAACAGAAGGGAAGACAGCAAACAAGGCAAATTTCCGGAGATATAAACATTTTCTTTTTGAGTGTAATCAGTGAAAGTTTACAAATAGTAAGAACAGAACTCAAGCTGATATTTTTTTCAGATAATATTCCATAGCAAGTCCTACTTTTGTGTATACTCCTCTCAGATTCCTCTTTATGACTCTGTTGTCTATGTGACTTGACTAATGTACTTCTCTATAATTGACAGCAAATCTTATTTTGTAACCAGGTTTCATGACCTCCATCATAAGAGTAGTTTTACATTAAAATTATTTATACTATCAGAACTTAGAAAGTAAGTTCAATATTTATTCCTAACATGCTTAAGTGTCATTGTGTTTTATCTTCTTTATCATAAGACAGCAGGGATCTACAACAAAAATATTATGAAGTAAGTTCTTCATGAACTTAGAATGTAACTGTAAGCCTGTGAGCCTGTTCATTTATTTGCAAGCCAGACTAGTTGAGGCTTTATGTAGAAGAGAGGAATGGGGTTTAAGTGACTGAGATTTACCTATCAGCTTTTGTAAAATGTGACTTTAAGATTACTTTGCAAACCATAATCTTTTGTAACTTTCTCTAATAGAGAGCATTGTCAAGTATGTAAAATCATTTCATATTGTGAGTATGAAAAATTAAACATGACATCTTGCAGGAACTTGAAGACAACCCAGAAGCAGGCTGCCACTAGGAACTGAGCTTTATTTAAAAATAAATGTCTTTACCGTTTGTTAAAGAAACAGAGCTAATGAGGTGGCTCCGGAATACCAGCTGAAATGGGTATACAACATTTCATGTAGAATTCAGATCTTCATTCAGTCTAATGATCTTGCCGCTTGGCAATGACTTGTGAGTAAAAGAGATATGTGTCTTTTGCTAAAGGAAATTTTAACGTGCAACATGTGGTATGTGTTTCACCCTTTAATTTACCTGATATCCTGACAGTATGTGCTGAGAAATGTCTTTTGAATTTCCAGGAGTCTATCTGCTGTTCTTGCCCGCATAGCCCATGTGGAAGGCCAACCATGTCTGAATACTCATGGACTTTTGGGACTCGTTATTGCAGCAGAACTTGGCTTATGCTGATGGATGCAAACCTTCTCCTTGGAAAGAGACAAGTCATATGTCAGTGGCCTTAATAAAGTTACAGGTCACTTTGGAAGCTCTGCAAAGAAGGAGTTTAGTCCTGAGAAATCTTTTCAGTTGTTGACATGAAAAAAAAATTGGGGTGAGTGTAAATTCCCCTTTTACTAAAACATTTAGAACAATATATTTTTAAGTAACAACTTTATTAATTATCTGGTCACATACCTAATGAGTGTATTCTTTAAAAAATTATTTCCTGGATCTATGAGGCAGCTCAGAGGACAAAAGTGCCTCATGCAATGCCTAGTGACTAGAGTTACATCTCTGGAATCTATAGTGAAAGAAGAAAACTGATCTCAGAACGTCCCCTCTGACCCTAACATGTATACTGGGCCACATATAAACTCCTACTCACACATACATGAGGTGAACAAACTGTAATAATAAAGAAAATAAATTTAAAAGAAGAAATATAATTTTAAGTTTTCCAACATCTCCTGTCTTGAGTGTTCACTTGAAATTTGTACAAAACTTTTCTTTAAGAATTTAAATTGATTATTGATAAGACAAAAATGTTAGCTATCATTTTTTTTTTCTTCTTCTGAGATTATAAAAATCAAGAAGCAGAGATTTAAGCCAGGAATCTCACCATCAAATATTCAAAACTGATGCTCTTATTAATAAAAGGAAGAAATGAGATTTCAACTATTTACAGACAACTGAGCATGTTCACTGAGGTCCACTGAGGCACAATTCACCCCTGCAACCTTAGTTCCTACATCAAGAAAAGAATAAAGTCACTCACTGGAGAGGCTGAAGGACTTCATCGCCATTTCTATTGTTTCTGGCTGAAGGCAGGGATGGGAACGTGCATTACTCACGGCTCTAAAAATTGGAAGCTTGGTGCCAGATAATTTAGGCAGTTTTCCCCCTCTTTAATCATATCCTCTGAACTTTGGAATTATCATTTTACCTGACTGATCCTATAGTAAAATCTTATAAAAATAATTTTATTGCAACTAAAATCTAATTCTTGGTATCCTTTGCTCCTACCGTATCTTTGTAGAATCTGTATTGAGAAAATCAAATGGTGCTGAGGACAGGAGAAAGAGTCTTCCTTAGTCAAGAGCACCCCAGTTGGTTTTCTAGAACCACATACCGTGGTCAGCCCTGAAAAGATTACACTGATTGATCAGGATCTACTTCTATATTTAAACACACACACACACACACACACACACACACACACACACACACACACACACGCGCGCGCGCGCGCGCGCGCGCGCACGCACACACACACACACACACACACATACACGGCACCAACTACCACCAAAAACAATTTTAAAAAAGAGGTTTAGAAGAGAAACATGATAAAAATCATGTTATAATTTTAAAGTATATTAAAAACAACTTTTGGGCCCAAATGTCAAAAACTGTTACTTGCAAATCCCATGAACTCAAGCAAGTAGAATTTTGTTTTTTCATCAGAGAGCCTCCTTTTCATTCCAGATTCCTTCATAAAAATTTATATGGTTCAGAGAAGGCTCTTTCTACCCTGTATCTTCATCCTAATTTACACACAGACCCTTGCCATTTTTGAGTCTGTTAGGATGCTCTGCCAGAGCCGGTCAAATAGAGGTGGATGATTACAGCCAACCATTGAAATGAGCACTGGGTCCTTAATAAATAAGTTAGAAAAAGAACTGAAAGAGCTGAAGAAGTTTGCAAACCATAGGAAGAACAATATCAACCAACCAGAACCCTCAGAACTCCAGGGGACTAAACCACAAACCAAAGAGTACACATGGAGGGACCCATGGCTTCAGCTTCATATGTAGCAGGGAATTACATTGTCGGGCATCAGTGGGAAGAGAGGCCCTTGGTCCTGTGAAGACTTGATGCCCCAGTGTAGAGGAAAACCATGGTGGGGAGGCAGGAGAAAGTGGGAGCACCATCATAGAAGCAGGTGGAGGGGGCTTAGGGGAGGGGTCTACGAAGGGCAAACTGGGAAAGGGTATAACATTTGAAATGTAAGTAAAAGAAAAAATATTTTTAAAAACCTGTTAAACTTAAAAAAAAAAAGCTACCTTACAATGCTCCACATCTTAATGAGTTCCTGGATTAAAAATCTCAGGCCTGACAATAAATCTTCGTTAACCAACTTTGTGTAAGATGAGGCAAAGCAAAGGTCAGTGTTTCTTAGACTCTGCTCTTTGTCAAGGCTCCTCAGACACTTTTACATTTGCACTTTCCTATCTCAAACTTGAGAATCACTGCCTAATTTTTTACGGGGGAAAAAGACTAACCAAAAATGGTAAAAACAGAGAAACTTTTCTTCTGCCTAGAAAAGTATGAAAAATAAATTTACTAAATTTGTTTAGTTGCACATTTTAAGTTTTTTATTGTTATTATTGAATGTTTATAAGAATTTAAGATTGTTTCATTTGAATTATTTTATACTGATAAAATCTTAAGGTTGTTTTGTTGGACTATCTTGTACATAAGTTTTTTATTTAAAATATGAAGTAAAGTTTTAGTTTTATAATTTTTATAATGATTTTATTATCTGTAGATTGCTAATATTAGGAGAAAAGATAATTTTTAAACAAAAAAAGAGATATAAAGAGAAAATTTCTGTTTGGGATACAGACTCGTGTGATGTTTTGTTGACACAGACAAACAAGAGGACACGTGACATTTGGAGAGAGTGTAACAGCAGAGACTGCCTTTTCATAGCTCCCATGCAATGCTTAGTCAGTAACAAGTCTTTGATAAGCTTCAATTCACTGAGAGAGGTATGGCAGAGAACTTCCCCTGACATTCTGTCTGTTTCTGGTTGATCCCACTGACTTGTACAGATGCCGCAGAGGCCTGGCTCTTTCTGTTGGATCATGCTGCCACTGTTAATGACATTTGGTGACATTTTTGAATGGGATTATTGGTATCCTGACACTACTGAACTGGACTTCGCATATCCTGACAACAAAGATTGAAATCATGTCTAAAAAACTACTTCTCAACAGGTCTACAACCCCATTGTCCTATTACCCATTTTTTCTCCCATACATTTGGATGGTGGGCTAGAATGGGGATCCAAAACTTGAGAACTCTTATTAAAGTAGGGTTTGAAAAATCTAAAACCTATAGTACGTTTGGTACCTCTGGTGCCTGGACTCAATTTTCCTATTGTATCATGCTGCTGCCTTTTTAAAAATTATAATTTAAATTAGTCAAACAATTTATCTAACCTATATAACTAGGTTACTCCTTCACAGTAACACAATAATTACACAGATTCAGAGGGATAAATATAAGGAAATGGATGATGTGGGATAACAGCATGGAGAGAAATGCAGAAAATAAAATGTGGGGACACATGCTAGTAAGCCTAGCACCCAGCAGACTGAAGTGGGAGAAATGAGGATTGGTGTCTATCCTGGGCTACAGAGCAAGATAGGAGATGGTTTGGTTATGGTTGTCAGTTTGACACAGTCCAGAAGAGCATCTCAGTGAGGGATGGTCTAGATTAGTTGGGTTTATGGATATACCCACTGGGCATTATATTAATTACTTTGATTGACGTACAAAGACCTGTTCCCTGTAGGAGCCATCATTACCTGGATAGAGAATTATGGGATGGGAGAAATATAGAAGGCAAACTGAACATTAGCATGCATGCATTAAGTCATGGTCCTCTGCTCTTAACTGTAGATGCCATGTGACCAGCTTACTCAAACCTCTGCTGCCATGACTTTGATGAGTTGTGATCCAAAACACACCCCCCAATAGGTTCCTCTATGGTAAAGACTGCATCACAACCAAACAAAATAAAGAAAACTCACATAATATTTCTGGAGACTGAAGAGTGAAGAGTCAAGAGAAAGTCTATGTACACACAGCTAAAGATTAGGTCCATGGGGTAGTGAGGCCAATAGTTTTGCACTTTTGCACTCTGGAATTTGATCAACATAGAGAAGGGAAAAATACCTACATACTCATCAGGCTAGGCACTAACTGCCTAAAATTTAGGTAACCAGTAAACAATGTAGATTATGCTACTTTAAGGGAATTAATTTTTCAAGAATCTGTTGGTGTTATTAAAGGGATTGTATCCCACAATCCAGAAGGTGAGTCATACAGTAGAAGCTTTATTGTTCTAGCTCCATAACCTACTAATATGAACAAGTATCATTGTTTCATAGGGTCCTGTTATTATAACTCATTAAGCCGTGGTGTGAAAATGATTCTTTCTTAATTCACAATACTGAGTGTAATAAAACATTTAGAACCATGGGATTAGGAAGGCAGCTAAAATAGCCTAGAGTTTTTCTTTTAGTTTGTCCTCATACCATAGAAATCTATTAGTCTTGAGTCTCAGTTTCAGTGACCATAGAATGGGTGTACTAATATTTTCTTCCCTGTAGAATAGTTGCAATGATATCAGACATCAAATAAACTAAATTGAACGTGACTAAAGATTGTGTATATGAGTTCATAAAGGTAGATAGAAGTTTAATGACTAGTGTGCCATTAGACATTCTTCACAAGAAAACATGAAGAAAAGGCATAGCTATTTCTGTGTCTGACAACCAAGTAAGCTGTTTGGAACCTATTACACAAAAAGCAAATAATGGGGATTTCTGTGAGCTGCTTCAATATGCAACACACAAAACCTTACGTTCCTTTCGGGTTTTTTTTAAATGTGGAAAGAATTCTGCTTTAGGGGGCATGTTTATATTTTGAATATCAACAGCTCAAGTTAGCTCAGTGCAAGGAGAGGAGGCTCTGCTGAAGGCAGAAAGGATGTAGAGGACATGCCTTTCAACAGCCTCACATCCAGGGAAAAGGCACATGCTGTGTAGAAGCTCACCCCACCCTGGGAAAGAGAAAAAGGAAAACTAATAGTAAAGTAATCTTGAATAATATAACTCACCCCGACTCTCTATGGTTAAAACTTTTCAAAAACACAGGCTCAGTTAAGAATTGCTACAGAGAGGAGAAGATGTCTCTTCTCCAACCTCTGGACGACAACTGGAACATCCAAAGCATCTCTGTCACTGACAGATTTCTGGGCTAGTTTTATTCATTCTAATTAGTCATGTCTTCTTTTTCAAGGATAAGAATCCATCAGGATGCAGGCACAATTGTGAAAACTACCTTTTGGAGAACCCCTTTACTCTTCTATTAGAAGACAAACATAAAATCCTGTGATAGCCTATGCACACCAGCCCCGAAAATTAGTTGATGTCAACAAGAAGTGGTTGAATGGGCTGTCGTAGATATTGGACTAGGATGTAGCATGTGACATCAAAATCATGACTTTGTAAATATCTCCTACTTTGCATGCAGATTTAATTATTCCTCACCCCAGACAAGAACAACATTGAGGCCAATATCATTCATTTCAAAGGAAAGAAAAATGTGTTCCTATTTTTATAGCCTTGTAAAAGCAAGGAAATGTCTGAAGAGGAGGAAAAAATACAAAAAACAATGCAGTCTTTAAAAAGAATGCAATATGCCTCCAAAGCAAACTTATTCAAGATGTCATTACTGGGAAGAAATTCTATGCTTTCGGCATTGGGCAGTCTGGCTAAGCAGAGGCAGCCTCTGTGTAGACCGTCTTCTGAATATGATATTGATGGATCGCCTTTACAAACAGGCTGGACTGCAATGAAAAGCCTTGTGAATGTGTTAAGCCTATTTTAACAGGCCACTGGAGACCAACGTGCCTGAAGGAGCGATTCTAAGCCAAGTCTTATGATCAGCTCATAACATATGAATAACGAAGTACTTGAAAAAAAAAAAACACTTGCATGTGAAATGAAGATATTCCCAAAGACATTTCTTGTCTTACTGATATTCTTGAGGACCTTTCTAGGTGCAACCTGATTAGGTGTCTCAGGACATGCCACATGTTTTCTCTGTGGCAATGCAATCTGAGCCTGCTTTCATCCTCTTTCCATTCCTTTCCTTCCTTCCTTCCTTCCTTCCTTCCTTCCTTCCTTCCTTCCTTTCTTTCTTTCTTTCCTTCCTTCTTTGTTTCCTTCTTTCTTTCCTTCTTTCCTTTAGAAGTCATGTAAAATAGGAATCCATTGTATGTCAGTTCAACATAGAGTTAGTTGTGTGCGTGTGTAACTGAACTGTTGGTGCCTTTCAAGGGTCATCCCAGAAGGAACGTTACTGGGAGAAAGCCAGCCTATTCTATGAGGGAGTCAATTACAATGACTACCAACCAGTGCCATATAGAAAAAGACCTCAACAGCCAGCATCTGACTCACACTGGACGGTCTTTAGTCATGTTTTCTACACCTGACACAACTACATTACTTTTCTGTATTTTAATATTCAATTGCAAGCCCTGGGAGTTAAATGCAACAGTTGAAAGTACAGTATAATACATTTTAACCCAGTTTATTAATGGTGTACATCTAGTTTCAAAAAGAGAGGTTTGTCATTGGGCATGTTCAGAACTTTTAAATTAGAGACAAGCTCACAGAATGGGACATTAAAATGATAGAGGAGTGGGCAGATTAGAATGAATATGTTTAGAGCTCATTCAGGTAAAAAAAATAAAAATATAGAACTATTATTATTAAATATGCTTCCAGCTACTGTTGTTGACAGTATCCATTCACACAATCATGGAAGATGAGGGAGACATGTAGGTTTTTGCTTTCAAAAACTGATTTTGCATTTATGTCTTTTGTTTATGTATTCATTTATTACGAGACAGGATCCTCATCTTCCCTCATGGCAAGACCTTTTGAATACTTGCAAATAAATTTCTTGAAGACAGAGTGGGGCTATTCACCCTTCTTAATGCAGCCTTTTATGATGATGACAATTTTATCTGTTTATAGACAGCTTCCCTCTGCCAAGACATCTTTCCTCGTGGCGCTAACATGAGCTTCTCCCACAGCCTTGGAGGAAGACAGGAGGACAGATGACCTGGCTTCCATTTTCTCTTGTTCATACAGAACATAGAGAGCACACTCCCAGTTGTCCACTGAATAAACAGCTGGATCATCCTCTACAAAACAGTAAGAAAAACAAGATGTGACAAGGTTCAGTGATCTTCTCAAGGCATACCAGCCAAAACACAGCACTAAGGCTAGATTTGAACATTCAGACAAAATCTACAATATCTTCTTACATACCACTTCCTCTCATTCATTCACAAAATTAAGCATGAAGAAAAATAAATAAATCCTGATCAACAAAATAAGGTTAGAAAAATTAGAAACCGTAAGACTGAATTCTATGTTTCTTTTAAAAATATTGCCTTTATTGTTTACATTTCAGTCCTCCCACAATTCCTCATCCTATCTCTCCTCCTTCCTGTCTCCAACATAATGTCCCTACCGCACCCCACCTCTCCCAGGCCTCCCCACTCCCTGGGGCTTTAAGTCTCTCCAGGGTTAGGCACATCTCCCAATAAGGCCACACCAGAAAGTCCTCTGCTGTATATGTGTCTGGGGCCTCCCAACAGCTGTTGTAAGCCACCTGGTTGTTGGCTCAGTGTCTGAGATATCTCAGGAGTCTAGGTTAGTTGAGACTGCTGGTCTTCCTGTGGGGTCTCCCTCCTCCTCAGCTTCTTCTAGCTTTTCCCTAATACAAGGACAGGAACCTCCAGCTTCAGTCCATTGGTTGGGTATAAGTATCTGCATGTGTCTCAGTCAGCTGCTTGTTGGGCCTCTTGGGTCTCTCTTGTTGGACTCCTGTTTGTAAGCAATCCATAACATAAGTAATAGTGTCATGCCTTGGAGCCTCCCCTTGAGACGGTAAGGTGATTTCATGTTGGGCTGGTGAATGGATTGCCTTTCTCGCAGTGTCTTTTTGTCTATTTTGTCCCTTCAGTTCTTTTTAGACAGGAACAATTCTGGGTCAGAGTTTTTGACTATGGGATGGCAACCCATCCTTCCTTGATATCCTATATTTCTACTAATGGGGGACTCTACAAGTTCCTTCTCTCTACTACTTGGCATTTTATCTAAGGGCTCTTCCTTTGAGTCCTAAGAGTCTCTCACCTTCCAGGTCTCTGGTACTTTCTAGAGGGGCCCCCAACCTCTCACTCCCCAAAGTTGATATTTACATTCATTCTACTGACTTTCAGGGCTTCTCCTCTGTCTCCCCATACCTGATCATGTTTCTCTTTTAAGGCTGAATTCTATTTAAAAAATAAAAGTTGTCAAAAATCACATACCCATTATATTTCCTATCCAGAGTGTTCATTTGTCAGAAGTGGAACAATGGCCCAAGATGATAGCTAACCTTAAATGTTTTATATAAACTACATATTGGTTGATGATAACAGTTGTTTTCCTGTTTAAAGTCAGGCATTCATTTGTAGCCTTTTCACAATTCTGCCTCCTAGGACCATATAGCAGCACACTTTATTCTTATTTATAAATAAGAACATAAGACAAGAGACTACCTCATGTCCCACATCTGAAATTCAAATTGCCTAAGGAAAATTTATCAAGCGGAGGCTTCTTCCCTGGTGATTCTTAAGTTAAATAATGAGTTCTTTAGACCTTTATAATGACTTATCTGTAATGCTTATTTTAAAAAGAATGTGCAGATAACCACTTGTAGAGTACAGGACTATGCCCTGTATGAGCTTCTGGTTGTTGTCAATGCTGGTGTGTACACAATACCATATACTGAAATTATTCATTGATTGGAGTAAGTGAACCATCCATAGAGGACTGGAAGACAGAGCCATCAGAAGTCCTTCCAAGAAAAGTGTCTTTATAAGAAACAAAAACAGGTCCATAACTTATAGTAACAGTGACTTTAATAGCATCATCATTATCCAGTAGAAGATGTGGACTTTGGGCAGAGCAGGGTCATGTTTTTGGAGGCTTGAGACTATTGAGCTCCCCTGGGAGGAGAAGAGCCTAGTATAATTAGCATGTGAAAGACTCATCATTGGGAACCAGAAGGGAGGGCAGGTACTGAAGGAAAAACTATATATTAGAAGCCATGAATAGCAGTCATGTGTCTTTGGAAATCATCTCTGCACATAGCTATCTCTTTGAGTATATGAATTTGTAAATAATAGATAAAATTATCAATGTAAGCCTTGGCAATGACTTTTGTCTCTGCGTGCCATCAAAGCTTCATTCTTTTGAAACCACCATGTCATCAGAACAGGTGTTTAGTGATCAAGGGCACTCATGTCCACATACCAACACACCCCCACTCAGATGGGAAACTGAGGGGAGATCTCACTTATTCCAATTTAGAAAGATCTTAAGGTCCTTTCTATTGGGTCTTTCTCAATGTCCCTTTTTCATTCATTCAACTGATATTTTCTCAGCCAGAATTACCTGCAAAGCAAAACATAGTAGCAAACTTTAAAGACTTTGAAAGGAAGCAACAGATTCCTACAGGCAGGAGCTCACATTCTAGCATGTTGTTGTAAGGTGAGTGGACACAGGAAGATAGGAGAGCAGGAAGATTCACAAGATGAATGTTCTGAAACTTAAAAAGGCCAGACCAGTTACTTAAATTTTCACTTTGAGGTATGAGTGGAAATCCTGCAATTGTTCACTCCGCTCTGGTTAAACCCACGTTTCTACACCAGGGAAAACCCAAAGAAGCTGATGATTCTAACCATTTAGTCACTGCATTTTAGGCATCAGACCAAAATAGAAACATAATCAGTCACAAGAGAGTGTGAGATAATATTGTCTCAGACCCCTAATCCATAATGTCTGCTACTCGAACAGTTCCTCTCCAGACTTGCAAACTGCAATGGGGATGTCTATCCCTTATCCACTTACCTTATCACAAGAAAATAAACCAGCAGGAATGGGATGATGCCAGATGTCCCCTGGACTAACTGGTAACTGATTTGTATCTCATCTGAGAAAATCCCCTTAAGCCACAAGCAACAGATTTCTAGGAAAAATTCTTTTCCTCACAACTAACATTTCAGCCTCGTCAAAACACTGGATAAACTTTTGCCTGCTTTTCTTGTCCTTGTCATGGGGCTGCACTGTTTGGTTGGCGGGCAACTGGGACCTTCTATATTCAGCGTTGTCTCTTCTTGTCGATGTTTTTCCCCTCAAAACTGTTGCCTATGACTTTATAGTACTGCCTCAGATTTTATTGCTATACTCACTGTGGCAAGTGCCCATGAATCCTTTATCAAAACTAGTACATCATTCTAGAGAGGTCTATAACTGCCTTTCTTAAAGATTGTGATTGCGACAGTTCTCTCTCTCTCTCTCTCTCTCTCTCTCTCTCTCTCTCTCTCTCTCTCTGTGTGTGTGTGTGTGTGTGTGTGTGTATGTATATGTATTAGATAAATTGTATATTATAGATTCATATACATTTATTCAGCATCCTTCATCTTAGTTTTAAAACAAATCCTGGTCATTGATATTTGAAATGTTCAAATGTATAAATGTCAATATATCCAATTTCATATTAAATTAAATATGATTCTAACATTGAGAGTTAGGCTTAACCATCCCTCAACTAGCATATGCAGAGCAATAGATTCTTGGTAAAATAACTTATCCTATGGAAGACCCAATGCACTACACAGTGGTACTGAGTTTTCACTTTACTTAAGAGTCTAGCCCTTGATGGCAGGGTGAAACCTAACTCTGCTGATACCTTTCATCCAGGCCAGTTCACATGATTTCCCCATGCGATGCTTGAAAATCTATCTGTGTTACATTTTATTCCATGGTCACCTGAATAGAGCTAGCAGCTCCCTGGCTGTTCCTAAATGGTACTGAGACACAAGATGAAGACTTAATCTCTAAATCACTTATATGCAGGAACCAGCAGTCAGGAAGGTGTTGAATTGTTTTCTTGTTGTTAGTTAGTTCAAGTGAAGAAAAGAAATGGTGATCTTTTAGACAGGTTGGAATAGTCTATAGCACAAAAAGCAGGAAGCAGGGGGAGGTTTACCATTTGCCAGCCCTACCTAACAAATGAGAGTACAATCGGCCTTAAATTAAAAAGGAAAATAAAAACTTCCTAGGTGATAAATGTGGACATTGAGCACAATTAGAGCAAGTTAACAAGCGTGAGGTTACATTCTTATTCGGCCAGCAGAAATCAGTCTTTGGGGCTTTCAGGAGATAAGTGTAAGTCTTGACAGGCTGGAGCAGAACAGCTGAAATCACACCGTCACTCCATGGTCTTTATACATTTGTCACTGGTGGAGGTAAATATTTATGGTTCAGATGACAAACGACTTTCCATATTTGGTGACTTGAGGCTTAGTGCAAGGCTAGGGTTCACCAGGGTGGTGTTAGGTTTCCATGGAGATCTGGGCTGGATTAAGTCCTGGGAGTCATGGCAGCTGGAAATGAAAATGTGTCATAACCCTTCCCCTTCCTAATCCTTCTCTCACACATGTCCCCAAATCTACTCCCCAACCACCTGGGAAAAAAATTAAGACAATCTGTGCCTAGAGTTATAAGGAGAAAAGTCTTTCTGGTGACTGGAGTTCCGGAAAATGTGGAGCGCAGAGAGGACCTGTACGAAGCTCATTCACATCCCATAAAATCTAAACACACAGTCTCACTCCTCTGTTGAACAGCATGGTGCTATGAGAGTTCATGGGCATGTGTTTAATAATATTTATAGTTCAGCTAAATACGGAATTAATGGGGGAAAAGGTTGTCCTGGAGGGACTGAATTCAACATGCTCTCCTGGATGTCGGTCCCAGGAGCAGGCAAGCATGGATCATCTGTGCTCTCCCAGGAGTGTAGAACTTAGAAAGCTCAGGTCACACAGCCTTTGAGGAGCTTCCAGTGTTTTTAGAAACCTGAACTTCTACACTCTAGTAAGCATTGTACACACCTAGAGAAATAACTAATGCATTCTCTTCTCTTCTGTTGTGATTATTTCCATTCTGAACCTTTGGAGAATGTTCAGGAAAAGTCTATTTGAAATGAACAGTCCTCTAGGGTAGAAGGTTTAACAGGTTGGTGATGACTATGAAGTATCAGTGCAATGGTTAAGATTGATGGTCAAGCTGGCAGCTTATAAAATCACTTGGGAAACAAACGTGCACTCCTGTGTAGACTGAGTTGAGGTGGGAAAGCTTTCTGTAACTGTGAACTAGATTCTAGGACTGCCTAGAAGGAGAAAGTGCTTCCTCACTACTGCTACCAGGTTACCACTGGCTTTGGCTGCCATGTCTTACTCACTGTGTTTGATAATATCTTAAACTCTAAGCCAACATAAAACCTTCATTTCTTAAATTGCCTTTTCCGTGTATTTTTTATCACAAAAGTACCTAATACAATTAGAGACTCCATTGTGCAGAACACATATCTTGATGAAAATTTAGTAAATTTTAGATAGTCAGCACATAAATCCACAAAAAGCTTACATATTTAATGGCAAAATGAAGAATAATAGTTCATGTAATGTTTTAGCCAATTTGATTCCAAGTCAATTATGATACTTTGATAGATCACCTCGTGTATGTGCATGTGTGTAGTGTGTGTGTGTGTGTGTGTGTGTGTGTGTGCATGTGTGCATGATAGAGAGAGAGAGAGAGAGAGAGAGAGAGAGAGAGAGAGAGAGAGAGAGAGAATAGAGACCGAGACACAGAGAGACAGAGACAGAAACAAAGAGACAGAGAAACAGTGAAAAAGCGACAGAGAGATAGAGACAGAGACAGAGAGAGGCTTTCCAATATGGATATATCTTGGAATAGCTAAATAGAGCTAAGTAACCAATATGTTATCAAATATTATTGTTATTTTATAATAATGGAACTTAGAATCCAATTTTTGTTTTGCAATGTAAAAATGTATTGTTATTTATTATAATCACCTTGCTGTATTATACTCAGCTTGAAATAAATTATTTCTTTCTAATCATACTGTGAATCCATTGGACAATCTCTCCTAACACTTTTGTCTACCCAATAACTTTACCCTCTAATAGCCATCATTCTTTTTTCTGCTTCTATGAGATAGAATGTTATAGATTATGTAGAATGAGAAAACATGGCATTTGATTTTGCTATACTTGGCTTATTTGTTTAATTTAATGTCCTCTAAATTTGTTCATGTTGTTTATAAACATTGCCGTTTAAGGATAGAATACCCTACCATGTATAGTATACAAACTCTCTTAGACTCTTAAGGAAATTCTGCATCATAGGTGCTGGGACAAGTCTGAAGGATGGTTGTAGCATTAGAGTGTTTCCATAGGTGCTCCTTCCTTAAGGTTGTCCAGGGTAACCCCGAAACTCATTTATATGTTCTGCCACCTCTTTATCCTTCCTATAAATGTGAACTCTGAACTCATCTCCAATATTCTTCCCAGAGAACACAACATACTACAGATTTTTGTAAGCACATCAACTCAAACTATTAAGGGAGGAAGTCTTTGGTTGATGGGGATATTTCAACTGGGAAGGCTGCCAACTTTACATCTGCTATTTAATGGACCAAGATCTATGATCATTCACTAGTAGGTTGTTGGAGGTGACTCGCTTCTTTTTGAATTTTATGAAGAAATTCTCTAATAAATCATACAAATTAAATGCAAATTGCAAGTGTTCTGAAAGCCCAATGCTTACCCATGACGTTCTCAGAAAAGAAAAGATTGCCATAATCTGTCACACAAAATGATTTCTTTATAAAACTTTGAAAATCTACTCTAAAAAGATCACAAAATCAGAGTAAAATCATCAAATAAAATGACTGACTCAGAAATACTCCTGTAGCTTACCGGATTATATATATTTGAATTTTAATTTATACTTAATAATCTAAGTGATTTTATAATGAATGAATTCGCACCATCCATCACCTTTTCCATGACTATAATTAGTGCATATCTGCTACAGTTGTGCATTCTCCCCAGGGAAGGGAAAGAGAGAATACCATTTTGAATACTTGTCTCCAGCGGGTTGGATAGGTGATGTAATATCAATAAAATGGGATCATTCTTCAAAGGCAAAGCCTCTTGAATTATTATCTCTTAATTGCTTGATTATATGTGTAAAATTAAATCTTCCCTCTAATTCCAGTAATTTCTAATGTGAGAAAACAACACAGTTTGATAAGATTAGCAGGATAATGGGAGATGGTACTGCTCAAGTGGCCTCCACATTCTCAGAGGTCAGCCTTCAGTGCCCCTTTTCCCATATGCCATTCCAACCTCCACATCTGCAAACACAAGGAAGCAAAATCTTGTTTAAGTGCCCTATATTGGCAAGAAATAAAAGAGATAAAAGAGATACATAGTATAGCTAAGCTCTCTCCATCCAGAGAACCTATTAAGGTAGCTGAGCATTTGGGGTATGCGTGAAAAATGTTTTCTAGGAAGGTAGAACCAGATCTTGCAAAGCCTGTACAACTGCCTGGTTTCTACAAAGTGTGTTCTCATGAAACCCAACCTCAAAATACAGTGACATAACAGAGAATCTCATAAACCAAGCTTAGATACTATAATTGCTCAAAGCATGGCATAGAAGAATGCTCTTAGGTATGGGACTGTGAAAGGCAGCCTGGTTCCTGGTCCCACCTAACCCTACACTCAAGCCCTTGGTGCAATTAGAAAACTAGCATTACATAGAAATAAGAAAAGCTCAATGACCCTTATTACATCTAAACATTCCAAGAATTCAGTAAAACAAATCACAAAATGTACCGCAAGTGGCTATAAAATTCTAAAGTGATCATAATAATTTCAGGTAAGATCTGGTAAGAAGGCCATAGATCTCAGTCTCCAGATGAGATCCACCAACATTAGAATCTCTTCTTTATGTCTATCATTTCTTTGTCTTTTTTTTAATGTGTGAAAATGACAGTATGGTTTGCATCTATCAGAGCTAATTTTCAGAGCCTTAGTATCCTGGTGTTCTACTTGGATAAGTGAAGTCTCAACCCCTTTTATCATGTGGAATCATATCCTCTGGCCAGACAATTCTCTTTCTGCCTGGAGTCTTCCTGGCTGGCTCATTCTTTATATATATTTTTTTTTCATTAACCTTTTACCATTATCAATATTGGCAGAAGAATGTGCTTAGAACAGAACTCCATTTAAAAATGTAAAATATATCCATTTTCTCTTAAAGTTCAAACTTCACATTTCTGGGAAAGAATACAAGCTGTCAGGGAGCATTGCACTAAATGGCTCTCCTGGAGTCAGAGATACTGGCCCTCTTCACACAGAGGCAGTGAGTAGAGCGATAAAAGGAGGGCCGCAGGAAAGGAAAGAATTTCCTAAACACAACCATAGTTGGAGAGGTTATTCAATGGACCAGACATACCCAGGCTCTTAATTCTTGTTGTCAAATAAATCTTTAGCAATATAAAGATGAAACCAGCATCCCAAGAATTAATATCTAAAATAAGATTCTGGCCAGAAACTTCTTACAGTGCTTAACATGTGTGTGCACTTTCATGTCTGTGTGTGCATGGTTCTTTTGCGTGTGTGTGGGGGTATCATGTGTGTTATAAGTCTTCTAAAGAGTTGAAAGAATAGTTCTTAACCACCCGCTTGAGGGGAATTTGGGCTACTTTGTCACGAATATTCCACATTTGTTTTGCATGTCATCAACTATATAAGATTAAGAATATTTTATTCTTTACTAACTAGGCAATCAAAGACTCAGGCCCTGCATGACTTTCTCAGATTTGTGACTTGCAGATCAGCAGTACCCTAGCTCAAGAAGGAAATTGCTTTCAACCAGTATTATTCAAAGAGTTGTGTCTCTGTTTCATCTTTTATTTAATGTTGCTGGTCACCTAGGGCCCATTTGCAAGACTCCAATTATTTGATAGGTGGAAGCCTAAGACATTTTTCTCTCGTTTTCTCATCTGACGGGTACAAATTAAAATTTATTTTCATTTAATAATTAGGCATCTACTTATAGGTTGGGACTACTTCCATAAAGATGACTAAGCTTTCATAAAGAAACAAAAGTTTTAAGATATTTTTGTAAAGAAGATTCTGTATAAATATTTGAAGGGGAAATCATCTAAATTATTTTCTTTTCATCCCTCGAGGACCTATATGCTGACGGCAATATGATAGATAGTCTGATGGCAATATGATAGATAGTCTGATGGCAATATGATAGACTGATGACAGTATGATAGACTTATGGCAATGCAGTATTTCTAGAGTTTGAACACAGACCTCGAATCTCCTCCTGGTAATAAAGTATATAATAAGGCTTGTATTTTTTTCTTCTTTGCCCTACTTTAGTCATCCTTAAACAAGCCCTGGTAGTAAAAGTAGATTTAAAGTGGCTTTTCAAAGTTGCAAGATGGTAACTGGAGTGATGGCTCACCAGTTAGCATTTTCTGTTCTTGCAGAAGACCTAGGCTTGGCTTTCAGCACCCACATGGCGGCTTATAACAATTTCTAACTCCAGTTCCAGGAACTGGGATTTTTATCTTGGCTCCTTAGACACTTTACCTATATGGCACACTTAGCATATATGCAGGCATAACACTCACACACAGAAAACAAACGTAAATAATATAGTGTGTAAGGTTTCTCTTAAGTTGCAAGATGATCATCCTATAAGATGGGTTTCTCATGAATGTCCAAGCATGCCTCTGATTTTCCCCATGGTACCAAGATATAAGCCTGGGTGATGATGTTATTGTTGGGAGGGTAATGGGGGTGAGCCCTGTATGATATGAGAGAGCACGCTTGCACAGTGTCAGCTTTTGAAAGGTTTCAAAGTCAATTTTCCAAACCTGTGGGAAGTTAGTGAGTCATAAGTGCAAGGCTGTCTGCTGTTACACAGGAAGTTCCAGGAGAGCCTGGCTAGCAGAGACCCTGTCTCAAAGCAGATAGAGAACAAAGCTAGGCCACAGACACACATCTTACTTCACTTCATAGACATTTCACCTATGTGTCTACCCATCTCATGGAGAAAAACAAGGCTAACTGCAATAATGTGAGAAAATATAAATAGTATATAAGTAAAAGGAATGACAACAAAAACTTATATATCACCTGTTTCTCCCCACCCTGTGGTGTGTCTTTGTGTGTGTGTGTGTGTGTGTGCGTGTGTCTGTGTGTGTGTGTGTGTGTGTGTGTGTGTGTGTGTGTGACAGCAGAAGCCAGAAGAAAATGTCGGATTCATTGGAGGTTGGGTTCTACCACATGAGGAACATGAGGGCATGGTCATACATGGAAAGACTCGAGGACAATGAAGTGTGCAGTCAGACCCAGGCGTTAACTTTTATGTGACAATCTTCTCTTAGCTTATCTACCTTTATATAAGAAAGACTGAGCTATCCCAATTGCATGACATTTCATCAACTACTGCTGCTACTTGCACCTCTGTCCAGCCAGATCTCCAGTACAAGTGTAGGCAAGGTTAGTGTAGGTCTGTATGTGCTGAGTCTATGTGAGGAGTTCTCCCAGGTAATTATAAGACGAAATGCTTAAGGGCATCTCATTAAGTCACAATTTAATAGCCTATGGCAGATTAAAAGAGATGCTACATTCTGAAAACAGTTTTCTTCTTTTATCAATGAATAGACACAATCCTAAGAAATTATGTGACTAGATTGGTGTAAAGTGGGAATCTCACTTGTTGACAATGATTGGTGCCTAGTTAGGATATAAGCAGGGCAAGAATAATCTGTCCTCAAGTGCCCAGATTAGACAAGAGCCTAGAGTCAATGCGTACTCTGTAATGATTTCCCATGGTAGAGGATATAACATTGAGCCTTTTTGAATGCCAGTGGGCAGAATCAATTAGGAGCAAGATACTAAGAAGGACAAAGCAATAATCAAATCAAATACCAGAAGGGCAGGAGGAGATGGAAGGCTCTCGCCACCTTGGATTCCTTCAGGTAGATTCATCCTGAAATAAGGATCCAGTGGATAGATTTTCTGGGAGGTTTTCTGGTCAAGAAGAGCCATGGAACAAGGACAAATCCATCTCTTCAGAAAGTGGGCAGGAATTTCTTCAAAACAATATAAAGTCATGTGCAACAAAGGTGCACACTATGACATAGAGCCTGAATACATTCAGTATTTTGGAAGGCAAAGTAGTCCTAAGAAGGCTTAGCAAATGCAGTGGGCAGAACCTTAGAAACCCACATGATGGAGTGTGTTCTGAACAGTTCAAGGCAGTGAGCAGAGTAGTAGAAGGTATGGTAACATGCATGTAGTAAACCTGTGCTGGCTGTACATTGGACATGTGGCATGGTTTCACTAAACACGCTTGTGATGGCGTTGGGCACATTTAGATCAACATTGTTTCTTGTGGCTGCACATAAAGACGGGAGGCTGCTACTTGGCAGGCCTAGAAACTGCTAGCTGCTGCCGCACTCCAGAATCTGGTGCTAGGGTTCTCATCTCCAGCATCTCTTGGCATCCACTGCATAGCAATGAGGATTCCACTGCATATTATTCACTATTCACCGCTTGGAGTGGCTCCATCACCCCTAGGTCTACTTCTGTGCATACTGTCATTCTGCACATCATTCCTTTCTAACCTAAGGAGCACAAACCCAGCTTCTGTGACTAGACTCTGACAGCCTCCTGCACAGCCATGTTATCAAAGTACATTGTACACCAGCCCACAGTTGGAACTTACAGTGTTTTAGCTAAGTTTACATTTCTTCTTCCCACTATGATAAGAAATATCTAACAGTATAAGCTCAGAACACAGGATATAAAGCACTCAATGAATGCTTTCTGAATTGACTGACTAGCTGCTACCCAAAAGAATGAGTAGCATATTAACCATAAGAAGTAAAAGGTTGGCACTCAGAAGCTAATATACGGATATGAAACTGAAGCACACAGGGTCTACAGTTTACATTAATCGCTGCTTATGACCTATTCTGTCTTTTCTTAATGACTTAAACATATTTAGGTTGGGCATGTACTTCATCATGGCTTCCATATGTTGTAAAGACCATATCAAGTTTTATTGACTTATAAAGGTACATATGAGAAGGAGCTATGTGTTGGCATCTATCTTGAAAGGAGATCATGGAAAGGTGGATCCAAACAAAGAAGAGAATCATGTGTCATATGACTAAAGTAGCAGATGGAACCTTTAAGAAGCCAAAGATTCCCCTAAACTCCTTTGTCATGTATGTGGATTCTCAATTTCTCACAGTATTTTGTGTTGGTATTCTCTTTGACAGAGTTTATGCATCATTTATAAACTAATATGGCACTAAGTTCACAAAACAGCATCATGGATGGATGGGGATATACACGCTTACATGAGTATTAAGGACACATCTGCCTCAGGGTCGCAAGTTATGCATAGTTAGCTTATGGGATCATGACTCTAGTTGCTACCCAACTGCTCTGCATCTATACACACAATACAATTGCAAGATTTGAGTCCTTTCCTACCATGGCTGATGAGGTCTTCTAAGTTGAGGTCCTCATTCTTCTCTGAATCAAGCCACAGCTACATGTAAAATTGGATTTCTTCCTCTCTTTTCCTTAATACTGAGATAAAAAAAAAAAAAAAAAAAACTGTGTGACTGTTTAGCACACAACTAACAGAGACATATTAAACCTTGTTCTTACATACAAATTACATAATATTCATCATCTTCAAAATTAAAACATCATTTGATCTTGAAAGATATTCAGACAAACTAGACTGACTCTCAGAGCATCCCAACTGTTCATTGCCTGTCTACTGATACAGGATGAGATCAGGAGCCCCGATGGTCATCTGTTCCAGGCAGGTCCCCTTTGCATGGCTCACATGCTGCATGCAGTTTGCTCTCCAAGCATACTCTTTTTCCTCCCTGCCTCCTGCTCACACCCAAGCTTTTCTCAGTGGGTCATGGCTTTCCTTCAGCCCTTTTGATGTCCCTGACTTCCTGATCGCAGAAGTTTTCCCTTGAAGCCTCCTCACCAACCAAACCAAAAGATGCAGACATTGCAAATTATCTATGGCACCCGAGAAAGGAGGAAGAGCTTTATGTGTCTCTTCTATTCTTTAGTGCACCTTTGGGAGGGCACAGGTAGAACCTTGGAAACAGCAAATCAACCTGAAGTCTCTGTGTTCAAAGGCTCCGGGGTTAGTTACAAAGGCATGCTCCCTGGCTCAGTCTCCAAATGCCTGCTCTGAGGAAGTTCACTCATCTCCTCAGGCAAGTCCTGAGCAATTCCCTGCTGTGAAAGTGGTAAGCCCTCCTCTCCTTTCTCAGCAGAGAACATCTTCCTAGATATAATAACCTTTGGCCCAAACTGGAACACAACACAATTGCCTCCGGAGAGAGTTCTTGCAAGTCTCTTTGCTATGGGAAATGTCTAATAGCCCCATCCAGCTTGATCGACAGCTATTTTGCCAGCATTTTTAATACAGTCTATCTAAAACAGTTATCAGGATTTTTTTCAGATGAAGACAATTGGCATATCATATATTCTCAGCTTTAATTTTTTTCCTGTGAGGAGAAAATTAAGAAGAATATTAAAAGGAACTCTGCTATCCTTTTACTCCAAAATGTTATTGTAGCTGTTCTCACCCTGCCAAACACTGTCACATATCCATTATGCTGTCATGGATCAGGGTACAATTGACAGGGAGTATGATGGAGACTGTCCATCAATCGAATGTCATCCCATGTAATGAACGTCTACAGAAACCATGGAAATGCTACTCACAGAGCCAGACACAGCTCCAGAGTGCCAATTGGTATAAAATGTTCTAAATGGCTATAAATAGGTAATATGTCCTAAGGAAAATTTGACTCTCCAGTGGTATTGAAAAGAGAAAATAGCAGAAATTACAGATTATTACCAATGGAAATAAGGCCAGAGGGCACTTGCATGAGGAGATGGGTCTCGGGTGATAAATGAAAAGGAGATAACCCTGTGTCAAACAATCTCTCTGATTCACTATTTACAATGGTCTGTGTGCTCAAGGCATTTCTGAGTTCATGGAAAAGATTGCAGTCTTCAGTGAAATGGCAAGAATTTAAAAATCTTATCTCTGTAGTCAAGTCTTTGCTGAGAGGAGTCCCTGTGCTGGATAAAAAAACTAAATTACTATTAAGTTACTTTATTTACAAGTGCATTAAAAGCTAAAATTAATGCAATTACAAAAGTTTCTGAGCACTTAGCCATGATTCTATAACCATTTTATGAATGGTTTTTTAAGCCTTTAGACCCACAGTGGGTTTGTGTTCACTCTATCGCTTTGTTTACACAAAAGCATTTAGAAATATCCTAAAAAATTATCACAAAAGAAAATGCAATTAGGCTTTTATGGGAAAGACCAAAGGCAGTTGTTTCACAGATGTGCATTGCCTTTTGGAAGACACAGACAAGGTGTGAGGGGGAATTGGCAGTGACATCACCACAAACACATCAGCTTTGAAGGTGTACACCCCACACACATGCACTCACACTCACAAAATTTACGGATGATGGCAGCCTTGTTACTCTACAGATGATGCTGATTTCACTATCACCTCATAATGGAATTTGAACTGATACTATTTGACTATCCAAGCAACTTCATAAAAGTCTACCTTTCAAATTCAGATGATATACATAAAGGTAGGCAATCCAGTGTTCCCTGGGGAATTATCAATAATTGCACATGTATCTATATGTATGAACTTACAATATTTCATGGACTTCTTGTTTCAAGGATTGTTTTGTGATAGTGTGTGCTTTGTTAAAGGTAACTGCTAATTCAGAATATTAGACCTCTATCAGATACAGAATTAGTAAAGACCTTTCCCATGTATAGGTTGCCCTTTTGTCCTATTGACATTATCCTTTGCTTACAAATGATTTTCAATTTCATGATGTCCATTTGTCAATTGTGGATCTTAGAGCAAAAGCCATTGGTTTTCTGTTCAGGAAGTTTTTCCCTATGTGTATGAGGCTATTTATCACTTTCTCTTCTATTAGATACAGTATATTTGTTTTTATGCAGACGTTTTTGATCTACTTGGACTTAAGCTTTATACAAGAACATAAAAATGAATCAATTTCCATTCTTCTACAAGCAGACCACCAGTTAGACCAGCATCATTTGTTGAAGATGCTTTCTTTTATCCCCCTGTATGATTTTGGCTTTTTTGTTAAAGATTAAGTGATCATATGAGTGTGGTCTATTTCTGGGTCTTCAACTATATTCCTTTGTTTGATCTATCTGTCTCTGTACCAATATGACATCGTCTTTTCAGCTAGACTCCAAAAAAACCCAAATAACCCAATTAAAAATGGAGTACAGACTAAACAGAGAATTTTCAAGTGAGGAATCTTGAATAGCTAAGAAGCAACTGAAAATATATATGTTCCATCCTTAGTCATCAGGGAAATGCAAATCCAAATGACCTTGAGATTCCACTTCACACCAATCACAATGGCTAAGATCAAAAACTCAGGCAACAGCAGATACTGGCAAGGATGTAGAGAAAAATGAAAACTTTTCCATTGCTCATGGATTTCAAGCTGGTATAACCACTTTGGAACGCAACCTGGTTGTTACTCAGAAAATTAAAAATAATTCTACCTGAAGATCCAGCTATATCTCTCCTGGGCATATACCCAAAAGATTCTCCACTATATCATAAGGTCACGTCACTATATCATAAGGTCACATGATACACTGCTTTCATAGCAGTCTTATTTATAATATCCCGAAGTTGGAAACAGTCTAGATATCGGTCAGAGAAAGAATGAATACAGAAATTATGCTACATTTGCACAATGGAATAATATTCAGCTGCTAAAAATGAGGACTTCAAAATATTTTAGGAAAATGGGTGGGAACTACAAAATATCATTCTGAGTCAGGTAACCCAGACTCAAAAGGACATAGATGGTATGTACTCACTAATAAGTGGATATTAGCCAAAAAAAATTAGAATACCCACAAAACAACTCACAGAACATATGAAGCTCAACAAGGAAGAAAAGTTCCTACTTATAACTGGGAACCAAATAATCATGGGAAGCAAAGGAAGTAAGGGACCTGGGTGGGGAAGAGGAGGGTGATGGAAAAAAGATCAGGACTGGGTATAGAAAGACAGGAGAGAAGTCCAGAAAGCAAGGAGAACCAATAGAAATAAGTAGTAGTTGGTGGTGAGGAACTAGGGAAACTACAGAGTGCAGGGATGCAAGAGGCTTCCAGAACCCCGTGGGGATGACATTAGTAGAACAACAACAGACAATGAGGAGACAGAACCTGAAGAGCTCACCTTTTGTACTTAGACATGGCCCCCAGTTGAAGGATGGGGACACCAACCCATCTCAAAATTTTAACCTGGAACTGTTCCTGTCTAAAAGAAATGCATGGACAAAAAATGGAGCAGAGACTGAAGGCAAAGTCTTCCAGAAACCACCCTACCTTGGGGTCTATACCGTGCAGAGACAGCAAATTCTGACACCATTGGTCATGCCAAGATGGGCTTGCAGACAGGATTCTGGCATAGTTGTGCTCTGAGAGGCTCTGGCAAAACCTGACTAACACAGATGCAGATACAGCCAACTATTGGACTGAGCATGGGATCCCCAATGAGTTAGGGTTTGCAACCCCATAGGATGAACAACAATATCAACTAACTGGATCCAGCAGAGCTCCCAGGCACTTAACCACAAAGAAGATACGTGAGTTGGTTGTGGCTATGGATACACATATTCAGAGAATTGCCTTATCTAGCATCAGTGGGAGGGGATGCGCTTGGTCCTGTAGAGGCTTGATGTGGTTGTGGCTATGGATAGATTATGCAGCAAAGATTTGCCTTATCTGGAAACAGTCGGAGGGTATGTGCTTGCTTCATGGAGGCTTTATGCCCCAGAGTAGGGGGATGCCAGAGGGGTGAGGTAGGGATTGATGTGTAAGTGTGAGAGAACCCTCTTAGAGGCATCAGGAAGGGGATCAGTGAGGGTTCATGGAAAGAGAACATTTGAAATGTAAAACATAATAATAATAAAGGTATCTGTTTATATGACGGTCTGACTTCCCTGTTGAATCTGTTGGGTAAGCAGAACAATCAATCAGTTAGGAGCTTTGACAAGACACCTAAGTGTTTTGATGTTAATGCTTTTCTTTGGGTTGGATGACCCATGTTTACATTACTAAGGCTTCTGTTAGGTTACTTGGAGTTTGTTGTTTAGAGATATGAATGGATTACTATAAAATATCTCAAAACAGTTATTTGATGAATAACATTCTCTTTTGACTTTGTCAAATTAAAATCAAAAATTAATTATTAATAATAGGAAAGAAAGGGCTTTAGCTATATCTTCTTTACTTTCCTTAACTTATCTATTGAGGTACCATGAATTTTTTGGCTATCAATTTTTAAACAGGATCTAAATGGCTTAATGTTTAGTTGCCATTTACCATAAAAATCTATGTTTCCCAAAGGAGACCCAAGCTGGTGATTATTTTTCAACATTGTATTAACATTAATATTTCCACTATATAGACCATTTGTGTTTTCATTATACTAAGAAAAATCATATACTATTGTTTTGTTTAGATTTACAAATAGTTAAAGACTAATTTCTTATTCTGGTGTATTTTAGAAATATTCATATCCAAATGACACATATGTATTTAGATTACTATACAATAAAATTATAAAGTAATATTATTTTAAAATGCTTTATAATTTATTATTGTTATCTAAGTCAATTCTACTTGATATTGTAGCTTAATCTACAACATTGAGTCATGTGATATGATTCAATTGTTTTCCTAGGCAATTCTACTCTGTGTTATATTTAACATCAGCCCCACAACCTCACCCTTATACAAATTTCCTTAGATTTCTATGAGGAACTAACTTAATGTTATTATTGTTTACTGGAAAATTAAGTTTCCTAAGTAGAAATTATGTATTAAAGTTTAAAGGCTTTTAGAATTGTTAGCTATCAGTGACAAATTTTGAAATTAATTTACATCTAACATTCAATATGATTTACTCAGTGTTGTTTACCTACAACTTTATGAGTTTTAGATGTCATAATCTTGCTCAGTTGATAGATGAAATGTATTTTTTATTTCTCATATTCTGATCTTGAATGTGGGTAATTGTGCTTTTTGCCTTTGATGTATTTTGGTGGCTTTTGTACAATGTTTCTATGTCGACTCAGAATAAAATCTGAGACAGTGAAAATGTATGTGAAGTAGGCAAATAAGAAAGAAGTTAAGTTGTTTCACTTTCTTGTTCCCTAAGATGATTTAATTTATTTCTTTTTAATTTTTAATTTTTGCCACCCTCTTTTATAAAAACTTGTTTTTCATCATATAATGCACACAGATTCCAGCTCTGTCTCTTTCTGCAACTCTGCGTTCATCCCTAACATTCTTCTCATTCAAGTACACCTTTGTGGATCTCAAATTAGAATATAAATGGATTTCCAAGGGATAATGAAAAAATAAAATATATAATACAAAACTAATATGTTGGGACAGGACAAAACAAACAAATAGAATGAGAAGCCAAGAAAAGGCATGACAAACAGTTTTGGAAGCAGAGACTTACTTGTTTGCACACCCAGAAGTCACATAGTAACACTAAACTACAAAAGACCTGGAGGTGTTTTAAATATATATATATATATATATATATATATATATATATGTGTGTGTGTGTGTGTGTGTGTGTGTGTGTGTGTGTGTGTGTTTGTGTGTGTGTGTGTGTGTGCCTGCGTGCACATTATAATTTTTAAAAAGCCATGACATGACATTAATGGACCAGGAACCTCCAAAGATGCCACTGAATTCATTTTCTGTTGGCCATCTACTGCTAGGCATGTGGCCTACTCTCAAGAGTAATTTATTTCCCCAATAAGACTCCTTGAAAAAGAATAAATTTTCATTGGCTAGTAGCTGTCAATTGGAAATAGATTCTAGTAGATAAGTTCACTTTTTCTTTTAGCTCTGACTTTTTCAAGTATATGCAAATACATATGCAGGCCCAGAGCATGTTGCCTCCATCTTGGAGAGTTCATATATTTAGAAGGTTTTGTTTCCTTGGTGTTCTCCACCTCAGAGAATTTTCCTGTCTCCTCTTCCACAGTATTCTCTGAGCCCCAAAAAAGGAATTTGATGGGGAGATATTATGCCATATGGAGATATTTTACATCTTGTGTAGAAACGTTATGCCCGATGAAAATATCTTTTGTTCTCTGTCCCCCTGAGATAGATGGTCAAGAGGGAAAGCCATTCAGAACTAGCTGATAATTTCAATTTTGCATGTTTTGAAGCTCCACGGAAAAGTAATGAAGGCCCAAAGAGGTTTGCATCACATTTAATGAAGAAGTTACTCAAAGCTATGCAGAAGTGACTTGTAAACTAGAAGAAGGATTTGGGCTTCTCCACATGCCAGAAGATTGGAAGTAAAACAGAGATAATCAAGGGAAGGGAACATTATTCTAATAACAGCTGTTTGTGTATACCTACATTGGTGCATACTTATTTATGCTTCTTGGTTATAAACCATCCCAGAAGAAAGTTCAATGGTAGTTTTCATTTCTCACATCCCGCTCCTGATAAGAAAAACCAAAAAAGTTTCTCGTCAGGTATGTTCATTCTCATTTGAGTATAGTTAAAAACAGTCCACACAAGAACATGGCATGTTTTGACATGCTTCATGGTTTTCCTTTTATAAATACTATCATGCAAAATGAGAATTATTAGATCTTTAGTTTGGCTTGATTTTGTTCGTATATTGATAATTTGTTCAGAATTGAATTTGAAGCCCAAGACTTCCCTTATTATCCATATAATTTTGTATAAATCTCTTTGCTGTCAGCTTCAATTTCCCTATCCATAAACACAGGAGATTAAAACTTACTTCAAATTGTTGACCTCTTGAACACACACTGTCTCTCTCCTCATATGGTAGCTTGCTAAGTCTAGTACATTGCAGTGGGTATTGAAGGTTTGCATTTTTAGAGTCCTTCGTCATGTATAAAACATTCATTCAGTTTCTAGTCATTTTTTGGACAGTCATATTAAGATGGAGATACTCAGGCGTCCAACAAACAGAAAAGCCATAACTTGGAAAAATTAAATAACTGGGCCACACCTACATAGTGAGTCTGCCATAGACCTAGTCATTTGATTCTTTGTTTTCTTCTCCTGTGGTTTTATATTTGGGTCAATATATCTATCACTGATATGTTTATATTTTTAGTAACAGGTATCTTTTGTTATCCTAAAGTATGGCTGTTCCATGACAGAAAGGACAGTTTTACATACATATAAATTACCACTGACCAGGAATTAATTTACAGAGACCTTAAAAGTAAAACTTCAAATGCAAGATAATTATGTCACTGGATCATTTCCAAAGCTGTTATAGGAATTCAGGTAAGGGTGGACAATTGAAACCCCGGAGGCCTAAAAAGACTAACAAATATTGTAGATAATTTCTTCTTGATACATCGAGATCACTCGACTGCAAATGTAAAGTTACTATGAGAATTCCAGTAAGAACAACACTCCCTATCTAGCATCTTGAAGACAGTGCTCCTGTAGACTAACTTTGTGCTGGATTTCTTCTCTCCTTCTTTGGCTCTGTTATTAAACCTGTGTTAAACAAGACCTTAAGGGGAGGATTTTTCTGATAAGTACTGTCACAGGAAGGTGCTCATGACCAATCAGACAAACAGTTGTCTTCAAAGAAAGTGACATCATAGGGAAGCCACATTGGTGAGGGTAACATTGGTGATGCTCTGCTAGGTCTCAGAGTGGCTGTCATTTTTCTCCCTGACTTAGGTAGGGTGTACTTAAGGAAGTGTGTTTGGTTCTCGTCATAGTTTGTTTTCTTCTTGTTATGGTATAACATTCTAACAGAAACCAAGAAAAGGAATAGGGCTCATTTGGTTTACACACCAGCTAAGCAATCCATTGTGGTATGGTTGAAATATCATAGATCAGGACCTTAAGTCTATAGTCATAAAAAAGGAGAACAACGAATTAATAGATGCATGCTAATTAGTCCTCAGCTCATTCTCTTTAGTCATACTATTCAATCTCTCCTATCTCGGGAATGACACTACCCAGATGGGGTAGGGTTTCCCACCTCAAAACTCTAGCAGACATTTTACTAGATTCCCTGGCTTGGTGTCCAGGATTGTCAGGAAGACATTTGGATTGCTAATCATCTCTAGCTCATACTTGCTATGTTTTAATGCATATCCAGGTGTTTATTTTCCAAGCAAGAATGAAAATAAAGAATATTTTTTGTTTTACTCTAATTATTGATATTTAGATATTGGCTTAAGTGTATTAAATAGAATGCAAGCAAACTAAATGTCTGAAGGCCAAATATTGCTTAAATTGATAGTTTGTAATGAAATTATGACAGTTTCTTGTCATCAAGGCTTAAAAATAATAGTTTGCATTAATAAAAAATTATACCTGTTTGGTCATAAACTTATTACAAATTTGAGAAAAAGATATGTTTCCCTGAGGATTATAGATCATATGTCAGAAATGTATGGTATATTGATGTTTTTAGAGAATAAGGGTTTAAATTATATATCAATATTTTAATGACTTTACATGTCAAGAGTATCTGTGATACTGATTGTTACCATGCGAGTTGTATAATTCTCTCCTAACACGAACATAGAAGTAACCTTGAACAAATATTCTGAGGCTTTCCAAATCTTGTAGAATAGAGCCTTAAGTTCCTCACTAAAAAGCAGAAAAATAAGGTTTTTCAGCTTCTTCCTGATTAGAAATGCTGAGGATAGCATTGGAAATCTCTTCAGAGTTCATCAAGAATCTGCCAGGCAGCAAATCACTAAAGATCAATGACATTCTGAACAATCATAGAGGTGACTCTATTAGCTTGCTGGGAGTTCTGTGACAAAAAAATGCCACACTCTGAGTGACTACATCCCAGGTAGGTAGAATCTTCCCATTCTGGAGTCTTACAAGTTTTAGGGATAGTTTTCACCAGAACTATCACTTCTGAGACCTTTGAGAGTTCATCTTCCTATTTTTTTTTTTTTTTTTGGTAGTTTCTTTATAACACTAGACCTTTCATTGGTGTACTTGTGTCACCTGAGCCTTTACTGTCATTCACAGCGGTGTTCTACCTGCAGGTACAGGTATGCCAGGATCCCAATTTCCATTTATAAAGTGTATGACATGTTCATGAGTGTGTGTGTGTGTGTGTGTGTGTGTGTGTGTGTGTGCATGCATGTGCGCGCATTATGCTTATATGTATACAAAGGCAGATTAGACAGTACACAACATGTTCCATGTATTTAGGTAAGAGAACAAATTAATGTAGTTTGTTGACTGTATCTATCATGCTGGTCTTGGGGTGTAACTCAGCTGTTTTGACCTTAGCAGGGATAAGAAGTTCAGCAAATGGGTGGAGCTACTGATGGGGCATACATTTGTAGGGGATATTTCTAAGGAAACAAATAGTATCCTATAGAACAGGATGAGGAATCAATCAGGAGGCTGCTAACAGTCTTGTACTACCATGTTCCTATCTGATCATACAAATGTTCATTCAGCATTATATGGTCTTTCCTCCTGTGTTAGCTTCTAAAACTTTGGTGGTTACTGTGTGAACCATGACCGCCAAAGAGCTGTGTAAATATAGGATAGCAACTTTACAATGAACGTGCTTATTGGCATGCTGTGTGGGCTCAGTGTGGTGGTGGGACTTGAAACTGTCAATGAAACTACACAGGTGTCTGGAGCTAAGCTCTGAGGAGTCTGTGGACCAATTTGTGCCTTCACATATGGTAACTGCTTTAGGTCTCAGTTTTGTCTTGCTGATAGGAAGGAGAAAACTGGACAGAGAAATGTTCATTAATATCTCATTAGTAACATGATGGAATGAACCTTTTTTTTTTACAACTCACTGGCAAAAACTAATTAAATAATCACATAAAACTTAAAGAAAGTTTGGATACAGTTTTTAGATGTGCTGCCTTGTTTGTTACTGAAACATTGAAGGCCTTCCATAGAATTGTGTCCACTAGTCTACAGCTATACCACCCTGAATGTGTCAGATCTTGTCTGATCTTGGAAGCTAAACAGGTTCAGCATGGTTAGTACTTGGAAAGGAGAATTATGCCAATTAATAATGAGTATTAAAATGAAAATTTAAGAACAAGGACACTGCAAAACTAGCAGAGACTTTGAACCAACTAGAATTAATAGATATATACAGAACATACTATCCTAAAGTAAAAGAATACACCTTCTTCTCCCCACCCCACGGCACCTTCTCGAAAATTGACCACATAATTGGACACAGAACGAGCCTTCATCGATATAAGAAGATTGAAATACTCCCATGCATCCTCTCAAATCACCATGGTCTACGGCTGGTCTTTAACAACAACAAAGACAACAAAAAGCCCACATACACATGGAAACTAAACAACGCTCTGTTAAAGGATAGCAGGGTCAAAGAAGAAATAAAGAAAGAAATTAAGGACTTTCTAGAATTCAACGAAAACGATAACACAACATACCCAAACCTATGGGATGCAATGAAAGCAGTATTGAGAGGAAAACTTATAGCCCTAAGTGATTCCAAAAAGAAACTGGAGAGAGCTCACATCAGCAACCTGACAGCAGAGCTAAAAGCCCTAGAACAAAAGAAAGCAGATATACCCAAAAAGAGTAGACGGCAAGAAATAATCAAAATTAGGGCAGAAATAGACCAAATAGAAACAAAAAGAACCATTGAAAAAATCAACAAAACAAAGAGTTGGTTCTTTGAGAAAATCAAGAAGATTGATAAACCCCTAGCCAGACTAACTAAAGGGCAAAGAGAGAGTATCCAAATTAACAAAATCAGAAAGGAAAGTGGTGACATAACAACTGAAACTAAGGAAATTCAAGAAATCATCAGATCCTACTACAAAAACTTATACTCCACAAAATTGGAAAATCTGGAGGAAATGGACAAATTCCTAGACAGATACAAGGTCCCAAAGTTTAACCAGGACCAAAAAACCATCTAAATAACCCTATAACACCTAAAGAAATAGAAGAAGTCATCAAAAGCCTCCCAACCAAAAAAAGCCCAGGTCCAGACGGGTTCAGTGCAGAATTTTATCAGACATTTATTGGGGATATAACACCAATATTTGCCAAACTATTCCAAAAGATAGAATCAGATGGAATATTACCCAACTCATTTTTTGAGGCTACAATAACCCTCGTACCTAAACCACACAAAGACCCTACAAGGAAAGAGAACTTCAGACCAATCTCACTTATGAACATTGATGCAAAAATACTCAACAAAATCCTTGCTAACCCAATCCAAGAACACATCAAAACCATCATTCATCATGACCAAGTAGGCTTCATCCCTGGGATGCAGGGATAGTTTAACATAAGGAAATCCATCAATGTAATCCACCATATAAACAAACTTAAAGACCAAAATCACATGGTCATCTCACTAGACACTGAGAAAGCATTCGACAAAATCCAACACCCCTTCATGTTAAAAGTCCTGGAATAAACAGGAATTCAAGGCCCATATTTAAACATAATAAAAGCAATATACAGCAAACCAACAGCTAACATCAAACTTAATGGCGAGAAACTTGAAGAAATCCCACTTAAATCAGGGACTTGACAAGGCTGCCCACTCTTCCTCTACCTATTCAACATAGTACTGGAAGTCCTGGCTGGAGCAATTAGACAGCAAAAGGAGATCAAGGGGATACAAATCAGAAAGGAAGAGATAAAAACATCACTCTTTGCCGATGACATGATAGTGTACTTGAGTGGCCCCAAAAATTCCACCAGAGAACTCCTATAGCTGATAAACAAGTTCAGCAAAGTGGCTGGATACAAAATTAACTCAAACAAATCAGAAGCCTTCCTAATCTCAAAGGACAAACATGTGGAGAAAGAAAATAGGGAAAAGGTACCCTTCACAATCGTTACAAAAACTATGAAATACCTTGGTGTGACTCTAACTAAGCAATTGAAGGACCTGTATGACAAGAACTTCAAACCTCTAAAGAAAGAAATTGAGGAGGATCTCAGAAAATGGAAAGATCTCCCCTGCTCATGGATTGGAAAGATCAACATCTTAAAAATGGCCATCCTACCAAAAGCAATCTAGAGATTCAATGCAATCCCCATCAAAATTCCAACCCAGTTCTTCATGGAATTGGAAAGATCAATGTGCAATTTCATATGGAATAACAAAAGACTTAGAATAGTGAAATCCATCCTCAACAACAAAAAAACATCTGCAGGAATCACTATCCCTGACCTCAAGCTATATTACAAGGCAATTGTGCTGAAAACTGCATGGTACTCGTACAGAAATAGGCAGGTGGATCAATGGAATAGAATTGAAGATCCAGAAATTAGCCCTCATGTATATGGTCACCTGATTTTTGACAAAGGAGCAGTAAACATTCAATGGAAAAAGGACAGCCTATTCAACAAATGGTGCTGGTCCAACTGGCACTCAACATGCAAAAGAATGAAAATAGACCCGTTCTTATCTCCTTGTACAAAGCTCAAGTGTAAGTGGATTAAAGATCTCCACATTAAACCAGATACACTGAAACTATTAGATGAGAATGTAGGAAAAAACCTTAGAACACATAGGCACAGGAGAAAATTTCCTGAACAAAACACCAATGGCTCAAGCTCTAAGGTCAAAGATTAACAAATGGGACTTAATGAGATTGCAAAGTTTCTGTAAGGCTAAGGACATCGTCAAGAAAACAAAATGGCAACCAACAGAATGGGAAAAGATCTTTACCAACAATACATCAGATAGAGGCCTAATATCCAAGGTGTACAAGGAACTCAAAAAGCTAGACACCAGAGAATCAAATAACCCTATTAAAAAATGGGGTATAGAGCTAAACAAATCATTTTCAGTTGAGGAACACAGAATGGCGGAGAAACATCTGAGGAAGTGCTCGACATCCTTAGCCATCAGGGAAATGCAAATCAAAACAACCCTTAGATTCCACCTCACACTAGTCAGATTGGCCAAGATCCAAAACTCAGATGACAGCAGATGCTGGCGAGGCTGTGGAGAAAGAGGAACACTTCTCCACTGTTGGTGGGGTTGCAAGCTAATACAACCACTCTGGAAATCTGTCTGGCGATACCTCAGAAAATTGGATATAGTACTACCTTGAAGACCCAGCTATTCCACTTCTGGGCATATACCCCAGAGACACTTTAATACACAACAAAGATATATGCACCACAATGTTCATAGTGGCTCTATTTATAATAGCCAGAAGCTGGAAGGAACCCAGATGTCCTTCAGAAGACGAATGGATACAAAAATTGTGGTACATATACACAATGGAATACTACTCAGCCACCAGAAACAATGACTTAACCAAATTCTTAAGAAAATGGCTGCATCTAGAGAAGATCATCCTGAGTGAGATATCCCAGTCACAAAAGAACAGACATAATATGCAGTCACTGATAGTGGGATGCTAACCCCAGAGTCTTGCACTCTTCCAGAAACAACTCACATACTCTGAATTCCAAGAAATAAAGAAAACAAAAAATATACATATATTCACAAAACAAGAAGACTTTGACTATTTCCATGTTGCGTTTTGTTTTAAATGTACTTTACGCTTATTATAACTAGTAGGTTTTCAATGCATACTGTCAAGCCCTTGAAAAAAATCAAGTTCTGACTAAAAAATATATTCACATGGTTTTATGTAAAATTTATTTTAATGTCTGAAAAAACAGTACTGACAAAAATGTATAATTTTAAGCAAAAAATGTTTAAAATCTGTACATTTATCTTTGTTTTGCAAAATAAAGTCGTTAAAAAAATTTAAAAAAATGCAATCTGTCAATAGAAACCAAAAAATAAGCTTTGATATTACAAAGAATATACAATCAATTCAAGTGTCATTTCACATGTAGCCACGTAATTTAAATTTATAGAATTTTTAACATTTTTAGTTATAAAACAATGTTTAAGAATTTTGGTTACATATTATATATATATATATATGTATATATATATATATATAATTATACAATCTTTTTTTATAATTTTAATTATATACTGGGTTTATTATATAATATAAATACAAAATATTTGAAATCATATAACTTTTTATAATATAAAGTACTTGAAATCATATAGCTACAGTGAATGTCCCCTTTGTATAACTTCATCTACTGAAGTAGGACTATACATGTGCAAGCATGAATATAAAGTGTGTAAGGTTTATTATATTTATATTATATATAGTAATATATATTATATGTTTGTCTTATGGCAGAATTTTTTTTATTTTGACTAATTTGTATACTTTTGAAAGGAATCTACATTCAAATTCAGATATGAAGATTTGATGTTGTTCTAGTAGGCAGATGCAGCTATGATCTATATTTTAGGATTCTGTTTAATATACATTAATTATAACACATCTAAACACTCTGTTAGAATATAAGATGTTGCTTTGTCAAATTTAAATTCCATTTCATGAAAAATATATTTATGTCATCTGGTCATGATTATTCACTTTTTAAGGCAATTTAATTTTTTAATTACAGATTTTCCAATTTAAAGTCCTCCTTGAATGTTTACAATAAATTTTTTGACTACACTTGATTTTTGTTCTGTAATTTTGTTCTTAAAAAAAAAAGTGAAAATTTAGTATTTACCTAAATACTAAATATGGTAATGGGTACATTTCATGAAGCCATTTTGTTGTGTGGGTATATTTTTGTGGCCTTAAAAACTCCACCTTCCTCTAAAGAAGTGAAACCATCAGAAAGATGATGACATAGTAACTTATTGGTCAGAGAAGGGAGACATTGGTCGTTTCATATACAAAGCAACCTACTTAAAAAAATCCCTGAAACAGCAAATTATTGAGGAATTAGGAGCAGAAAAATCCATTTTAATTTGGACTTAATATTTTCCCAGTACCAAAAATATAAATGACTGAATAGGAAATGTAAACAAGGGCCAAATTGAAGCAACTTTGCTCTTCATTGCCCAACTATTAACTGATAAAAAATGTATACATGGGAACAAGGGAAATGCATCGGTAGATAACATGCTTGCTGTGTAAGCTTTGGGACCTAAGTCAGATACTTTAACAATCATGTATAAAATCCAGGCCTGACAGCATGTGTGTGCAATCTCAGAACTGGGGAGGATCGTTAAGGCTCACTGGCCAGCTAAGCATGTCAAGTTGAAGATTCAGTGGGAAACTCTGCCTAAAAAAAAAAAAATAGCGTGACTGAGGAAAATATCTGACTTCAACTCCAGGCCTCTACATTCCCACTCTAGTACATATGTAGTCACATGTCCTTGTATACACATACATACAAATGAAAATTTACACACACACACACACACACACACACACAATATATATATATATATATATATATATATATATATATATATATATATATATATACACAACATTGAATCAGGTAAAACCATGAATGAGATGCTCCTGTTTAAATGAGTGCTATTTGAGTAAAAGTGGAAATTGGACAGGAAAACCAGAGTGGAATTCTAAACACAGTGTGGAAATGGCTGTCATCCAGGTCTAATGTTTACACTTGTAGCTATCAGCATTTTGAAGAGGACTTACTGGACACAGACGATGTTCAGGAGGCATGAGGACTGCTAAGCCCTGGAAGTTAGTCAAGGATGCTCACTGGGCATCTTGCCTAAGCCATCAGAGTGTAATGACTCTTTAGTGATCTGTGAGAACGTAGAAAATGAAGAAGGCAAGATGGTAAGTAACAGAGTAAGAAGGACTGAACTTGAAATGATCAGTCTTTAAGTAGTCTGGGGTGTTGCGGTAAATCTCCAACTGTGATAAGAAAACACAACTCAATTATAATATTTATAAATGGCAAGACTATATTGGGAAGATAGACCACTACATTACTCTATTTCCCAGCTATGAAATTCCTTGCTGCTTGTGGTTCCTCCAGACCACGTGCTACTGCTCCATCTTCCTTCCATCTCTTTCTTTTTCTTCTTCCTTTCTCTCCTCCATCTCCATGTCTTTCTTCCTTCTTCCTCTTTTTTTCCATTCCAAAACTTTCTGTCCCACCTTTCCTTCCAGTTCCCAATTCCAAGCTCTAGCCTTTATTTGACCAGTTAATGTGGTAAGCAGGTTCACTGAAGTCACCTGAGTATGTGATCTACTCCTCATCAAGGTAGTGGACTTAACATCAAAATACAAACAGCATCCTGGTAATCCATACATAGGGGCATGGAAGTAGCTAATTCAGAAGTTTAGGAGTATATGTGTCATGAGCTTAGGCACAAAGAAGAATTTCTCCTGGATGTCAATTTTTAACTTCTGCCTTGCTTCTGAGATCCGTAAAAGAGGTTCTTGTAGGCTTGATGTCAAGGTGAAATATGATTGGACAGTAGAGAGTGGGACAGGGACAAAGTTGAAAAAGCTTTATAGAAGAGGGAGCAGTGATTCACAATGGAGGCTGCAGAGGAAGATGGTTCAGATCAAGGTGAATCAGGTCGGTTTTTATCTTGTTTAGGTGGGTGGTTTGTATCTTTATTAACTGGTAGTGAATTTGTTGTTTGGATGTATTGTGGATTGACAATTTAACATATAAACCTGTTTGTTAAGCTAAAGATTTGGAGTCATGAGTGAAAACAATATCTATGGGCAGTACAGTGAACGGCACCCGAGTTCTCAGAAGCAGCATGGAGCCACTAAGTTAGAGATACCTTGCAGGGCCATATGGCCCCACAGGGGCTGGCCCAAGTGCAGGTTAAAAGGTGATCACTATTTAATAATTACCGCAATAGGTTTTCTCTTGAAATGTACTTCTGTGAGTAACAGACTACCTGTCTGTGAGCATCCAGGGATCCAAGCTCAAGTTGTACTAAGCTGTGTCCTTAATCCTTAAGGTTGTTTGTATACTGAGAATAAAGACACCAACTGCTAAAACAGAATACAGCTTTTGTTTTGTTTTGGGTGCCATCTTTTAATGAGGAGTACGCTATTCGATAATCACAAGCCATTTTTAACAATAAAAAATTACACGAACTATAAAAACAATTCAACAAGACATTTTGTGCTCACTGACTCCAATTACCTGGAAACAAAGCCTGAAGCCCCATGAGTAGCTCCAGCACAGACATGTTCCTTCATTATATTCTAAGTTTACACAGCTAGGTATAGTTTAAAGTTTGAGTTGATCGTGATGTGTTGCACTGATTAGCTGGAGAAAAACAATCTTATGGAAGTCATGTGAAGGTAGGAAACTAAGAATGAGCTTTGTGCCTTATTGTCCAGAAAAAGAGAAAATCGTGTTTGCCATGGGGAAGATGAGGGGAATAAGGGAGTTGATGTATGAGGCAGACAGAAAGAGACAGGGGATCCAAACTGCTTCACAATACGTTCAATTTTAACTGTATGTAATAAACTTACAACGGTAATGCTGTAGTGCAGTAATGTAGTCTTAAAATGCTGCAAGCCAATGATGCTTTCATTTAAAATTTCATGTCCTTATAATAAGGTTTGTTCTTTATTTTAATGCTTTATTGTAAGTAGAGATGAGGGGTTTTTTGTTTTGTTTTTATTACCTGAGTCCATCTTTGACTATAAGAAGAAAGCTTATTCTGAGCATGTCTGTGTGTGTATGAACGGTGTGCCCTGATTTTGTAAAAAGTTCCAACTACTCATTATTTTGATATAATTATTTTCCTAAATACAATCCCAATTGTAAGAACACAGAAAAAGGTTTTAAACATGTTTCTCAGTGTCTTATCTCACCCACAGCTTTTCTTTGTCTTATGAATTTCTTCCATATGTATCCTTATGGTAACTTTTATTATTTGTTTATTTTTATTCAGTCCATTCAATCATCACCAGCCTGCTCTGATTTTCCTTCCTCTCTTTTTCCCTTTTCGAAATGGATTCCCTTGGCTCTTTAAGAGATAAAGACAATGATGTGCTTGAAACAAATCCAAAATTAGGTTATCTGTAATATTTCAAATTAGAACACTATCTAGAAATCAATGCCATTTGGGATCTACAATTTTACCATATGGTCTCTGCAAATATTCATTATAAAGACATTTACATCCTTCTCTATTTTCTCTGTATGAAATATTTCAGGAGAAAAAGTTACAAAAACAATGATAATCACATCTCTTTCTTATTTGCATTAGGCTGCCATATTAATCTTATTAGGAACAAAATCTCCCTCACAGAATAAGTGAATTATTTTCTTATCAAAGAACAAAATCCTTAGGGGATGCTTTTATCATCTTGTCTGCATTTATGCTTTTTTTTTTTTCCTGTTGCCCAAACCTATCAAGAAGACTTTTGATTTTTCTGCATGTTCCCAAGGATGTCCTCTTGGTATTGCTGAATGTCATCTTAGGTAATTCAAAAGCTCTCATTTTAATTACCTATGTCCATTATTCATTTCCCACACTTTCCATGAGGAGTGAAAAGAGACTTCTCAAAGCTTCCATCTCAGCTCTTCCAAAGGAAACACTCTTTAATTAAAAAGAATTGTCAAAAAGACCCTCCCTAGGTATTCCAAAGTAGGAGAGCTTTGGAAATTATGTGATGGCTATATATTTAATGTGATTAAATGATATGATAGAATCGTATTTGTTGTATAATACTGTCAATAGAAAGATGCACAACAAAAACACATCAAGACAGCTATCAACCAGTAAAAAAATTTAGCAATGTTCTAATATATACTTTTATATAGATCTTGTTTTGAAAACTAAAGTCATACATTTTAAAAATAAAATTAAGTAATATTTAATATAGATCTATATCTATACATATTTATCTCAACATCTATATCATCAATATTTACCTATTTTTATGTCATCTATATCTAAATATATAGATATATTTATACCTATATTTATATAGAGATGTATCTCTATATAAAATAGATAGATAGATAGATAGACAGACAGACAGATAGAATCTTGTGCAGCTTCCATCCCTCATCAGAGAAATTGCTTTGTTCAGGAGACAGTGGGCAGTCTGCAAGATTCATAACTGGGAGAGGTCCTGAAGATGGTTTACAGTAGAATGCTTGTCCAGAGTGAAATATCTACAACTCACTGGTCCCTGAGGATCAAGCACTATCATGGAAGAAGAGATAGAAAGATTTTAGATCTAGAAGTCAGAGAAGACTTGTTGAAACATTTCTTTCAGGCCATTATAGAACTACTGTACTCATGAACTCACAGCAGCTGTGATTGCTAGCACAAGATCTACAGAAGATGAAGCCAATCAACTTTTCATCATGAATGGGAGCAGTGTCTCATGATTCCCCCCTTTTAGCAGTAGATCTATTGACGGGTGATAGGTGGGAAAGAGATAAAGACAAAAACTCCAAATTATTCTACTTAATGAAATACACACAACCACTCAGACAACAGTACTAAAACAAGAAAACAAAATTACATCAAAATAAAAAGCTGATATAAGACACAGAAAAACTACCAAAAACTAAAATGAAAGATACATTTTTGAATGGTAGCTATGTAAAAAGATATATGTCAGAGATGAAAATTGTTACAGCTCATTACTCTACAAAAACATAAAAATTAAGAGAAAACAAATAAAGGTACAACATTACTGACTGAAAGAATTGCCACTTTAGAATTCAATATCTGATAAAATTATCTTTCTTAAAATGAAATAAAATTAAGAAATTTTTAGAAATACAAGCACATAAGAATTTACTGTCATCAAGCTGCTAGGTGCAAATTTATTTAAGATATTCTGGCAAAAAATGTTGATTAATGTAATGAATATTTAATGAATTTTATTAATGAATTTCAACTTAGGTAAACACGAAAATGGTGGAAAGAAGATGGATGATGTTGAGTCCATCAGGAGTGCTCTTTCTCCCAATGAGACAGGCTCTCGGTGTGTAGCCCACAGTAGTCATTCTTATACTGTGTGTTACAAGCTGACCTCTACTTGTAATCCTGTTCTGTCTTACGAGTGCTTCGATTCCATGTCCCTCTGCTGTGAGGCTCCGCTGAAGGACTTGTAGTTTTTGCTGTTAGGTTGCACATGATTTAAAAGATGCCTTCCTTCCCATACCAAGTAATCAGAGAATTGGAACTTTCACTGGAAGCAAGTCACATGTGGAACAATTGAAGATGAAAGTTCACAGAATCAGAAAGTAGCCAAAAGATTCACAGATACAGCAGAGTGTGAATTTTCCAAACAAGCTCATTTTAAAGCCAGGTTGTCATCGTGCATTCAATGTCAAGATTTATGTGTAAGTTTTGACTAAATGAGGCTTGATTTTAAAGTAGGATCTTTGTTCAAAGGAAAGAGGTAGGATCTGAGGTATCATGTGAGCATTAGTCAAGCCTGAGTGGATAAATTAATGTAAAATATTATTGCATACTGGTAGACTAATTTATCAAACAGATGTAACAATGTGAAATGTTACTGAAATACCAATAAATCTTCAAAAAGTGTATCGAACAAGAACTGCTTAATCTAAAATTAGAAATAAGAACATCCATATGTGCACCTGAAGACTTTACTCCTTTTCTGTCACGTTGTAGTATAAAAAGGCAAAAATGAATTGATCTCAATGATGGTATTTATAGAACAGGAAAAAGATAAATCACCCAACAGCACATACTACTTCTGTGTTCAAAGGAACATCCACAAAGGCTGGTTATATCACAGCCCACAACACAAGCATCAGTCCATCTTAAGAACTTAAAACTGAGCATGTACTAAAAATTCAGTAATTCCAGAGTAATCAATGGACTCAAGAGCATTCCAACACAAAACATCTGAGTATGGTTTGGAATTGACGGTTTTATCGTAAAATACATTAATTAGAGGAATTAGCATCACTCAAACCAGAGCCAACAAGATAGTCCACTGCACGAGGCAATTCTTTCCAAGCCAACTGACCAGATTTTCCTCCCTGTGGCTCACATGGTGGGAGCAAAGGAACAATATTTAGTATTTAGGTGTTTTCTGACCCCTTACTTCCATGTATCCTGGTCCCAAACCAAGAAACAGACAGAGATGTACACAGTCATGTTCTCTCTCTCTCTCTCTCTCTCTCTCTCTCTCTCTCTCTCTCTCTCTCTCTCTCTCTCTCTCTCTCTCTCTCTCTCTCTCTTCTCTCTCTCTTCTCTCTCTCTCTCTCTCTCTCTCTCTCTCTCTCTCTCTCTCTCTCTCTCCTCTCTCTCTGTCTGTCTGTCTCTGAATAAATAGATAAGCAAATATACTAAAAATTAAACTAAAATAAGATTGAACAAATAAAAACATGCTTGCTGAAGGACATGCTGCAAATTTATTTGTGTTAGTTTTTCAATAGAATATGCTCAGTTTTCTTAAGCTCTCCAGTTGCAAACCCTTGTTATTGCCTTAAAATAGTGACATAAACTATTGTTCAATGTTTTGTATTACTAAAACTTACCATCTGCAATGTCTGTAATTTCCATCGATTTTTGGTGACTACTGACATGTATTATTGTTCTTTTCTAGAAATTTTATTACCTAACCTTACATTGATTTGTCTTTACAAAGCTTGTGCTTCATCAATGTGTGTGTGTGTGTGTGTGTGTGTGTGTGTGTGTGTGTGTGTGTGTGTGTGCTTTTCTAGATGGGTTCTTTGGAAGTTAGTCTTGTGGAATAAAGAAAGCTGCTTCACCTTGCAGGGTTTGTGGTTTCAGTTTTGAGTTCTCTGATTTCATAAACTTAATCACGTTCTTAATACAACCTTATTGTCTGATTCCTGGTCTGCTTTTCTTTGTCATTCATTTCAGAAGGTTATTATCAACATCTGTGCTCATACTGATTTCTGACTCTTGCAAGCAAAAAGGCAAGAAAAGAGAAAGCAAGAAGACGAAGAATGCAGATCTCCAAAGACATTTGAAAACATTCCTGTACGGAATTTCTTCAGACTCTTTTCCTTTTGCTTCCATTCAGAACCATTGCTTGCTACCCACAGTTCTTTATTTGTGATCTTTCTCTGGAGAACATTAGGCAGATTGAAGGTTGGCTTGACCTTCCCAGGCATCTTTAATCTCTAGAAGTAGTTCCAGCCACAAGTTCCAAGGCTTCTTTCTTGAAGCCCTTTGTATGTTCTATGATTCTGTATATAATGGACTCCACATGCCTGCAGTTATTCTGCTCAGTGAAACTAATGATGAGAATTTTGAAGGCAACATACATGTATTTGCTAGGTTCCCTGGAATCAGTTCTGCAAATATTTCCATTACTGTTTTTATATAATTTCCAGGAGAAGAAAGTATATAATACAATGTTACTGTCATAGCTACAAGCTAATAAAAAATTGATCAGCTATCTATCTATCTATCTATCTATCTTCCGTTTGTCTGTGTATCTTTCTGTCTATTTATCTACCTACCATGTATTTCTTGTGTTGAAGGTCAAAATTGTAGTTTCATTGCTCTTAGATGTCTACATCCCCTAACAAAAAGTCATGTATAAAAATCACAGAGAAAGAGCTTTGGATACCAAACCATGGCTTTGTATTGAAACAAAACCAAGACATCTGAAGAAAGAAATTCCTCACATAAATATTGTTAAGGTGTCCTTGTAGATGGACTTTCTTCACCTTACTGCTATCTTTCATTCTGTTCTATCCTTTCCTACTTACTTTCTCTTTTCTTTCTAACGTTTTAGCATGCTTTCCTAAATTTTTAATTTTAATTTTTTCTTATTTTCCTCTCATATATTCCATCCTGACTGTAATTTCTTGTCTCAACATCCCAGTATCCCCTACTATCTTCCCTTGCCTCCAGATCCACTCCTTCATCCGTCACTTCCTCTCAGACAAGAACAGGTCTCCCAGGAACAGCAATCAAACATGGAAAATCATGCTACAACAAGACCAGACACATAAAATCATATTTAGTTTGGATGAAACAACCCAGAAGGAGGAATAGAATCCGCAAGTAGGGAAGAGTCAGAGACAGCCCTACTCCTATTAGGAATCATGCAAAAACAGCAGGCTACTCAGCCATAGCATACACAGAGGACCTAGGTCAGACCTGTCCAGGCTCCAAGATCTCTGCCAGCCCCTACGAATCCTGGTCAGTTGATTCTGAGGGCTGCTCCTTCCTTGCAGTCATAGTTGAAGCTTCTCTGATTTGAGGAAATGTTTTTCTTACTGCAAATGTCTTTGATTCTCAGTATCTTCTTTTTAAGCCCCAGATTGTTTACTGGTACTCTTGGTGAGAATGCTTAATGAGGTCCTAAGAGTGAAATACTAACCTCTCTTACAACCACCTTGTTTCCAGAGAGGATTCAGTGCAACCCTAGAGTGTGATAGGCAGATTCTTTTCTCAGGGCCTTGCCTCTGCTTTTGAAGTAAACAATGGCTTAGGGTTAGGCAGCCCTGTGAAGAATACAAGCACCACTCCAGGCTATTATTTTGAATAATCTGCTCTGGCATGGGAACATTCATGCAAAGGGTTGAATGTTTTAAAATCTGCAGTGCTACAAGAGTGCCTACAGCACCTCGGGGTAAAAGCAGAGCCCCATGTAAGGATGAGTGACGGGCCTTTGTGTTCCTCTCTGTGTTCAGGCAGGTGTGTTGGCATTGACACCTGCCTCTGTGAGGTAGCAATCCGAGGGAGATGAAACTCATTAATCGTTATACATTTTCAATGTACAAAGAATTCTTCCAATCACTAAGGGGGTTGGCTACTGATTGTCATGTTGTCGTCTCCCATCTCACATTATCTTGTTTTATGGAAGAGCTGATTTTTACAAAGCTCCATTTGTTTTTCATTCAATTTTGCAAATACAAAACCAAATTAAGGGGGAGTGCAGCATGCTCTCACATTTAAAGAGAAAAAAAACCTGCACATTGATGTCACAGGAAGAAGAGCAACGTGATGAGCCTTGGGGAGAATCCAATGTCAATGCATTCTGGGACTGGGCCATTTTCATAACTAGATTGTATTATTAAATTGAAGAAAATAATAAAGTTTACCCCCGAAAGCTATGACTGAATATGCATGTGGCAAGTTGGAGGTTTGGAGAAGGTTGGTTCAAGAAGAATGATGGGGAGGCAGGACAAGACAAAGTCATCCTTAAAGGAAATTTGGAATGAAACAAAGATGCTTTTCATGTTATAGAAACAACAGCCTGCCCCGCCAGTGCAAACCTTATTAATGCATGTGTACGTTCAGACATGCTCATCTCATCCAGATACATAAGTGAGCTTGAAATGGATGTCAGGTATTAAGGAAGAAATGAAAGTATTGTTTAATTCAGAAGGAACTGCTAAGTGAAACACATAGAAATCGCCAGCATAATGTGTAGTTGGGGTGGTGAGAAGGTAAGAGCAGGCTTTGTGTATGTCCAGCGAGTCTCACTGGATGCTGGGAGACACCTGGCTGTTGCCTACTTGTGATTTCTAGTTTAGCCGATCCAGCCCTTTGAAATATGTCCCTTCTAATTCCCTTTAGTCTTTCCAGCCCAGGGCTTCCTTCACACAAGGTATTTTGTCTGCCCAGTAGATAATCATTCCTCTTCTCCAACTTAGCCTTTAGACCTGCGAGGATGAATGGGTTATGCACATAATGGGGCTTAAGAAAGACTTTGCCACATAGGAAAAAAATTCAGTGATTAGAATGATGTTAACTTCTTCTTATTTTTTGTCCAAATTATACTTACTCTAAGTTGCATGGTTCCAACTTCATTAAACAAGCTTGACGGAGAGAACAATTACATTTATGAAAGAAACCTGAAAAGAAACCCCATATAAGGCAGCTACAGCTGCTAAGATGTGGCAAAGATTCCATCCAACAGCGTTAAAGACAGAGTTATGATGTGAGGATTGACATCTGCTTTAGAAATTTAAATGAATTTTAAACTAGTTTAGGAGGTCAGAATATGAATAATTCAATTAATAAGTGCTTTTTTTCCAGTGATGAAAATAAAACATATTTTGTAATAATGAATATTAATATCAATTTCCTAAAAATTGTCCTTATGTGACTTTCTTCATTTTTTATCAATAAAAACTGTTACCATTCTTTATCATCTGGTTTATTGGCTAAAATAACACCTCTTTTCCCTCTCTAATCAAAGTTTATGGAAATCTTCATTAATGAGATTAAATTGAGAAAGACTTTGACCCTTTGCTTAGATGTTTCAAGCCCTGAAGTTATATATTAATATATACTATAAAAATAAGTTAATATGTGAAGATTACGAAACATTGATGTAAAATATTAAAATGCAAATTAGAATGATTATTATTAATTTTTACAGCATAGGAATAAAAACAGATGATCACAAAATTATTTCAGCAGTCAGGTTGAAAATAAGTTACACTATTCATGATGCAGCAGCCCCACATAATCATGGGCTCTACATATTCAGATTCAATCAAACATACTAAAATAAATGTATACTGACCATGCATTATCATTATGATAATAGCGCTGAGAGCTGAGTCCTTGCTTGGCTCCAGGGACTTCATCTGCTTGGGAACAGTGAGGGAAGGAGGAAATGGGTCCTCTGATGGAGAAAGTACAGCACTCCAGAAGCTTAGCTTGTTTACTGTAAACAGTTGAACAGAGATACGTGGTTATTGTATACAAATAGAGTATGTATAAGGTTAGTACATGCACATAAAGAAGGAAGAACAGTGTAGGGCATACAGCTGAATCAAAGAGACAGAGTAAGACTAGTGTCTATAGAGGAGCAGGCTTCAGGCCTTAAATACTCAGTGGGGGATATGGTGGGTGTTAACAGCATACATTGTGGACCACTCAGGGACCAGAGGAAAATCTTGCCATTCCTCTGACTCTCATGGTATTGGTGAAGGGAGACATTGTCACTTTCCTATGGGTATAAGGCTATGGTGCTTGACATGGCTGTTTCTATAGCAGACATTCACCCGGGACTTTACACACTTACGAATTCCTCTAGGACAACACCTATTTCATTTCCATGGTATGGCAATGTATTGTAATGACTACATATGCAGCATTTACTTAGCGTTAGGTTTTACATGCAATGTACGATGATTCAAATGTATGCGAAGATGTACCTAGGATGCACATAATCACGCATTTATGTGAGACCTCAGCATGCATGAGTTCTGTTATGATAGGAGCTAGTGACATAGCACCAGTCTCTTGCCCTCCCCATCGCTCTCTCAATCCCCCCTCTCTCTGTTGGTTTTTTTTAAAATTTAAATAAATATTTCACTTCAGTTGTAGAACATGAACTGAAAATCAAAGTTACGTTTTAAGTGCACAAATATAATGTTTTAAAGTTGACCATGTTTAATGACCACATTGTCCTGCTAGATTCTCTGGGTTTTTCAGCATCTTCAGAACTTCAGCAAACATTTTAAATTATTGTAATAATTTCCATTTTTTTACCAAATTGTGTATATGTATAAGGAGATCTAAAATTATGGAGGGTGACAGGGCAGGTTCTCTGCAGTTTCCTAACTTGGGATTGCATCTGCCACTATACCTAGAATGAGGGTGGCACCCAGCAAAGCCCCAACAAACTTTTGGTCAGCATCATCCTGAAGCTCTGCAGTTATGGTCACCCAAATGACCACACTAGACTTTTGCATAGATTCTGTGGTTTGAACTCAGGTCCTTTTTTTTAAAGCAACAAGTTGTTGAACACAGTTAAACACTTCTTTTAGCTCTTCAGCAAAGTCAGGGATCAGGGAAGGAAGAGAGGAAAAGAGAGACAGATTCAGAAACACAGAAAGATTTGAGAACACCAAGGGAATCTACTGATAATGTAGTCTGCAAACACTAAAACAATTATAAGATGCAGAACTTACACAAGCTGTTCAGTACAATTTTGACAAGTGAGTTGGAGAAACAAAGCTCAGCCACAGAAGGCAGCATAGGAAAGCACAGACACAAACAGTCAATGAGAAGAGATGTGTGTGATCTAGCATAGTTGTCTGGACAGATAATAGCAGCTCAGTGTGACTAAGTTGGCAGCTTTAGGGTTAAATGAAGTTTGGGAGTAGACTTTATAGGCATTGCATGATGTTACACACAGAGCCAGAATGCTCTGTGGTAACCTCTCTGTTCCACCCAGCCTCTGAGAATCCCCTTTGAGAATGGTCAGGCCCTAAGATGACCTTCTACTTAGTAAATATGGCAGACCTAACAGGGCATTCCATGAAGTTGTAGAGTCTGTGCTGCTCAGAGTGCACTCCACAGTAATTGATTGCAGTGGCAGGCAGACACGACTCTCCATTGAGCAGGGTTCCCCACAGTAGCTCTGCAGAAGCAAGCAGACATGAGTGTGCATTGCACATGCGTCCCCTGCAGTAACTACAGAAGCGAATAGCTATGACGGGAAGGCCCATTAGCAGGGCTAAGGGCTCACAGGCCAACAATGAGCGAGGAGCTCAGGATGGCAACACTTCAGGGGGCCTAGGTGTTACTTACAACCATATGATTTGGAAGATGCTCTATACATAACTCAGATCCTGTGTCAGTAGCCCTGACCCTGACAAAGAAAGCGCACTTCACTGTTCCTGGACCTCTGAAGCTGAAACATGGTAAATATGTGCTGCCTTAAGACAACCCATTTTCTATGTTGTCACTATGAAGCTATAGGCAATTAGTACACCGAAGAATTTGGAACTGATACGAGCAATGGGAAATCAACTATTAGAAATGTTCAAGGAAGAAACCAACTTGTCTATGACAGGCCAGCATGTGATGGAGAAGTAAAAAAAAGAAAAAGACACAGCTGGAGAGATGGCTCAGTGGTTAAGAGCACTGCCTGCTCTTCGCCAGCAAACAACTGTCTGTAACTCTAGTTTAAGGAGTCCTAAAATCTTTAGCAAAACATATGTATGCAAAACATCAATGCACATAAAATTAAAACTAAATAAATATTTTTAAATACAACTAAAAAAGAAATAGCTTATAAGGGTTGTATCTAGCTTTTTATCTAATCATTTTTCAGTTTTTAGTTTTATGAACATGTAAAATAAAAATCCACACATGCACACACAAATATTATACAGTAAGCATACCCCCTTCCTTTATACTCTATTTCTCACCTCTATGCTCTACCAATGATATACTTGAATAATTTAACTTGTACTTTTATGCACACATGATTTTAAGTGTGTAAAATCTAGGAACCACAGGTGGGAGAAAGCATGTAATGTTTGTGTTTCTGAGATTGGCCTAGCTCGCTTAATGTGATTATCTCCAGTTGCATTCATTTTTCTGTAAATGTCATGACTTCATTTTTCTTTATGGTTGAACAAAATTCCATGGTGTGTGTATGTGGGCTATATAATCATAATGCACTTGAAGAACTCACAATACTCTTTGTGTATTCAAGGGAGATTCCAACTTTTAGAAGATGAGAAACCTATGGAAAGATCATAATCTTGAAGGCATAGCCCTAGAAATATTTCAAAAGGAAGAGCTCACTCACAGTTTCTGTTTTAGAGCTGTGGGTCCTGCAGGCACACACAAAGCTGCTGCTCACTCAGTTGACTTTCCAGAGAGTGGAAGCCTTTGTTTGGTATAGAAAGCATTATCTGGTGCTGGTTTGCCATGACACTATCTTTTGCAATTGGAGAAATCGGAAGACTCTCATATTGTGTGGGATTTCTCAAATTGAACATGCACATCCCTATAAAAGATGTTACATCTGTAAAGTAAAGTTCATTTGGAAACACTACAGGTATCTGATATTTAAATTGAATTCATTAACAAAATATTTTGTGATTATTTTCTTTATAATGATATGTTTTTTTATTTGTGCTAGAGAAATGGGGGGGGGGCATTCAAAGCATTTCTTATTATCTCAAAGGGCCTGAGTTTAATTCCCATGACCTGTATGTTGGTTAATAACATTTACAACTCCAGTTCCAGAGGGTCCATTGCCCTCTCTGGCCTCCATGTGTTGGAGGCTTAGCTGGGGTACACAGACACACATGCATGTAAAACGTCAGTATACAAAATATAGTTTTAAAGGAAGCCTTCCACTCTCTGAACAAATACTTTTTGAAGCTTATTTCATGCTAAGCACTTTAATGATATCTAGTCATTTTTACAAAATAATGTTCATAATGGCTATATACTAAACAAGCATTTATTCCCATAGAATAAACAGGTAAAACACCTGGTTTTCATAGGCCCAATGGAGGAGATAAGAAAATATGACTCTCTCTGTGAGTAAAAACATACATATATGTGTTTATATGTTTATATATACATATAGATGTATAGATATGATATATATATATTCAAATCAATATATATCAGTAAAATATTATATTTTTGAAAAACACCTAAATATAAAATAGAGAATGGTGGAGGTATTCTTACTTTCCTGTGTGAAGGTGATTTTAAGGTCATAGAATGGAAAAATGAAAAATTGAGTTATAGAGCAATCAATGGGAAAATTTTCATGGGGATACCAGCAGCTCTAGCAAATCAAAAACATATTAGAAATTTTAAAGACCTTGGGGTGAATAAGAGAGAGGTGGCGAGTTAGACTGAAGAAGCTACACATTTCAGAATGAGTATTTATAACTTAAGAACATAAATTCTGGCACAGTAAGACTTTGAAGCCTTCAAATTTAAAATGGTTTCCATGTTTAGTTTGAGGATGATGGGGTATGCTGGGTAGGAATGGAAGCGGTAAAATCAGTTTAAACTCTGATATTTTTTGTGAGATCTTTTCCATGAAACACTATATAGAGCCTGCATCATCAGACAGTGTAGACAAGACAGGCAAGGCTTTTCTGAGTCCTAAGCCCTTCAAAAGAAGGGTGGATTAGCACTGTTCAACCAGTCACTGGACTTCTCAACACAACAAAAGAGCAAGCTCTACTTGAGCTTTTGATGTAATCTGAATTTAAAAGATGAACTTCCAATTCATCATGAGCATGAGTTTAGACAATATTTTCTTGTAGAACACAGATGTTCTGACCATCAAATTGACAGGTGAAAGAGAGATTTCTTACTTGGACACCTGTTTAGTTCTTCCTTTTGCATGATCTTCACCTATTACACAAATCCTGACCTTATGAAGGGTCCTGATCTTATGATAGCCTGAAAGGCCTTTGGTAGTTAAGCTGACCATATAAACATGTACAAGAGTTGGGAAAGATAAACAAATACAATTACCTGGGGGAAATTGGTCATGGTGGTCTTGTGTTAAACCCTGGTAAAACATTCTTTTTACAGTGAACCACATGTACCAACATCATTCATAGCAAAAGATAGCAAAAGAAAGAGAAATAATACAAAGATAGGACCAATAACCCCTTTTCCCTACCATAGGTATATTCCAGGCATCTGCAGTTCTAAGTTTATAATGAATGTTTTTAGCAGACAACATAAGTAACTATGGAGTAGTCCAGAGTAACCTAGGCAACTGTAGCATAATCTACCTGCCAGAAGTGTCATTTCATAGCAAAACTGGTGGCAGACTAATCACCCTCCAGCTGGGTGACGTCAGAAGTGAGTGATTGTTAAGTCAACCAGAGCAAGAGCTTTGAGTGCTCAGACAGAGTAGCTGACAGGTGACTGAAGAAAGGCATTTAATAGAATGGGGGGGGTTTTCTTGGTAATATTATCCCACATCTTTGTTTATTTCTTAATCCTCAAGTAGTTTGGACTTATTATAAGTCACTTTTGTGCCCAGCTGAAACAATACAACATTCAGGTGATCTAGTCACAAGACTCCTAGTGTATAGCTTTCTGTACCCCATGTGTACCTTTGCAGCCCAGTCTGGTGTTTTATGACAAAGCTAGTGAGAGACAGAGGCTGAAAAAAGCATGCATCACCCTTTCAGGCCAACATTAATTAAAGTGCTAGGATTCATTTGCTTTCTGTTCCCTCTGGGTATGTCCCTACCTCTGTCATTTGGAGCTGAAGGAGAAGAAAATGCAAGTGGCTGATACAGGATTGAAAAGAAAAGGAATCCTCCATAGTTCAACTTTGTACAGATTTACTAAAGCTGACTAAAGCTGCTTCTAATATTTAATGTGAGCAACGGGGGTCTTACACTGCCATTTAGGGAGATAAGAAACACTAGGAAGAAATCTGTAATGACGGGGAGAAAGGAATCAGGAAAAAGCTTTGTTTTAACCTTAGGCTTCATGCTTACATAGAACAGTAATTGCCCTGGATCTAAGACTCTCAAATTCAAAGATGAAATTTTTAACAAAAGTATAATGTTTGGAATTTTAACATGGAGGTGGCATTTAAGGATTGAGATGACAATATCATTAGTGAGTGACTATGCTAAAGATGTGGTCTCTAGACTCAGCTCTGACACTCTGCCTCAGAAACTGGAAAGTGAATGAAGACAGAGATCTGTTCAGCTGTATGAAGGCCATGTAAAGACAGAGACCCAGGATGTTGTGATGCCACGTGACACTGGGGTGAAAGATCAAAATAATACTACCAGATCCCCAAGAGACAAGACATTGGCATGGCTGCTCAGATGCAAAGGTTATTCTAGGACTCAGGAACCACACAGCTCTGAGCTTGGACAATGTCCCAATACAAGAGCATCCTGAGACATAGGAGCCTGGGAACCACACAGCTCTGAGAGGAAGCCTCCTCAGTCATGGACTTGTGGCCCTGAGGGAGGTTATTCCTAGCTGAGGTAGAGTACCACAGTATAACACCTCTGCTTTGCTGGTCTTCTTGTTTCCTATTACAGGTCCAGAGGAGGGTATCCCCATCTCCCCGCTGTGCTGAGGAGCTCAGAGTCTCAGTCTGGCTCTACTTTTTAACTTCTTCCTATCTTCACGGTTTTGCTTCTTGGCTTCTTCTGATGAGAGAAGCCAGGCAATAAATCTCATAAAAAGAGATTTATTGGGTGGGTTCAGGGTGAAGAGGGACAAATCCAGGTGAGTTGCTTCTGCTCTGAGGAGAAGACAGCTGGGAACTGAACAATCAATAAACAAGCAGGGCTTATATTAGATTTCTGAAGGGGCAGAGTGTCTCAGGGCAGAGTTTCATAGTGAGGATTGGTGGGATTTTAAATTCTGAGTTTGAGGAGCTCAAGGATTGGTGTTTTATTTTCTTTTAAAACTTTTCACCTAAATTAGCTTAACCTTGGAAGTATCCATTGAGTGTCTGGAAAAGACCGCTTTTCCAGTGTGACAGTTACAAAAGCTGTAAAAAAGAGGTATGAAGGTGGGGTCTTGCTACAGGATATCGTGAGGCAGAGGCCTGGTCAGCTTCATGCCTTAAGCACTTACAAAGTTTACAAAGGGAGTCCAAGAATATGAATAGCCAACACAGTTTGGGTCTCAAGCCACCAGAAGATAAAAACAGAGTTTGCCCTGCTTAGAGGTTATTTGGTGGTTTTTCCCTGGTTAACTTGTCTTAGAACATTGGATGAGTCAGTCTGATTATGTAGGAGCCTTGGGTACTTGAGCTATCTTAGCCTAGTGGACTTCCAATTAATTACTTTAATATAATCAATCAATCACTAATTACTTTAGTACAATACAATCAATATCGATGGCTGATGGAACTTAGGTATAAACACACAAAGCATGCAAACTGAGAAATGTATGATGAAAGGGCATGTAACTTCCATGGCCCATCCACACTAGCTATCTGGCCTTAATAGTAATGCCATGTAACATGCTACATATAGTTGTTTTCATGGAGGTTCAATGACACAGAAGTGACCAAAAAGTCCTGTGTCATCAGTGAGTGAACTGCAGTTTTAGTGTCTCTTCACTCACTGGAGCTAAACATCTAAGCATCCTAGCCTCAGTTACAGGACTCCTTCTCCTAGAGTAGATGGAAGGTCTTCATGGTCCGCTGAATAGCAGAAAGGAGCATATTGAACCACAGCTATTCTGTGTGTTCTAGAAGGTCTCTGGAAGGTCCTAGGAACAAAGACTGAGTACATGTTGACTCTATACTTATTGTATAGCAGACAGAAGGGCAGGGAAAGGGTGGAATGTTCTGGACTTGATGGGAATGACTATAACTGACATGTAAGTAGCATAGTATGACTGTAGAGAGGAACCCCCAGATATTCAGAGCGTCTCTGTGTAATTAGCTGAGCCCTGTGCAAATTCTGAACAAAGAGCCCTGAGATGATCTGTGGGAGATGCTTTAGAGCTCATGGACAGGTATTAATGGTTCTGTCTCCATCAGACATCATTAAAAATCATGATGTTCCAAGGGGTTTTCTTTGCAGAGGACAATTAGCCTTGAAGTAAATATTGCTGTGTTTTCAAGTAATAACACTTAAAATTAAGACACATCAATGTGAACAGTATCTATGAAAGAAGTTCAATCTTATTTCTAGAAATCTAATTTGAACAGCCAGCACCCAGGAAGGAATAATTCATAAATGTCTACCTTACTCCCCTCCAAATTACCAGAAACACAGAAAGCAAAAATAATTAATTCACAGGAATAGATGGATGGGAGGATAACAAGAAGCCATGGGGAGTTTTATGAGTGACTCACATGATTAGGGACTTATAGGCTGACACTGGAAAAATTGTGTTAATGACTTGTGTTTAAGTTAATGCCAATTGTTCTGAAATAAAAACATGACTAAAAGTGGTAAGAGTAACTCTTGGCTTTGCTTTCTTTGTAATCAAAGGTAAGAATGGGCAGTAGGTTTTAGAAGCTATGCCTTTTCATGAGGGAAACTAGGGCTTAAAGGTCTGAACAGGTAAAAGTTGGTTGTTAGAGATGTAGACAATGAGTCCCCTCTAAGTTTCTGTCTCTAGCCTTAGTCTGGTCTTTTCACCTTTGCCACCATAAGCTGTTTCTCTGTGACTTGCTGTCCTCATCCTAAACTCACTTGAGTCTTTGTGCCCTGAGCTATGGCAGGACCTCATTTTTCATGGGACACATTCTTTTTCTTGTTCCTATTATAACTTCTATACTGTCTCCACACTTGGCCAAACATAACTCATCCTTACACAGCTCATTCAGTTTCTAGATGTCTCTAAGCATTGCCTATTTTAAGAATTATTTTCCCAAATCAAAGCACCCTTGTGCCATTGTTGCTATGGTGATTGCTCTGCTGTAACCAATGTCACACTGGTGAGAAACTTTGCATGAACACCAGGTGTTCTAACAAACCCTAAATGTCTCACCAGGTGTGACAAAGGGACATATTTGCAAGAATAGCCAATATATCAGAATGTCCCCTGCTTTAGTTCAATTTTTTTTCCGTTTCAGTATCTGAAGTCTTGTCCTTTCTAGGGATGCTGAATTTGATAAAACACAACCACTCCATCAGTGATTAAGTTCTAATGCTGTAGACCAGGCTCAAAAGTTTCCAGCAGCTCTTTTCAAAATGAACAAATCCCTGAGCTTGATTCTCATAGACTCTCCAGGTTCACACTGAGGCTCCCTATGGCTGACTGCATCTTTCTCTCTCATATGAAGAGCTCAGAACTCATCTCACTTCCTGAATAAAGACTGCTACCATGCCTAATCACTGGACTTTCTGTTTCTTGACAGTATATGCAGAGCTGTTTCAAGGGCCTCCATTCTTACTGGAATCACTCAGTATCAACCTTAGCCTTCATAAAAATCCCTCCACTCATTCTTCTTTGAGATCCTTAGACACTGTCACCTATTGTGTGCCCTTTGCTGCAAGCTAATGACTTTCTGTCTTCCCTCTGTGGAGTTACATACCTGACGACACTGGAAGGCTGATATTTAACACACTACGGTCATTACTCCTGTATGATCCTTAGGATGGTGAGGGCAGAAGTTGGCAGGAGGATTCTGTTGAATAGGTAGGATTTCTCACACGTAGACCACCTCACTCCTGACCTGAGTAGTTTCTCTGTTCCACCATCCTGACATTATTTTGTTCTGGTATTATTTATGACATTATTGAGCTTCCTTCAGTAATTTGTCTTCATTTATGTTCCACCCTTGCAAACTAGCAGGAAAAGACCTCCATCTCAAAGCTAGTATTCTGGAGCACGGTTCAGCAGAAGCACTTTTGAGAAGTCATTCAACTCTCTTTCTACTACTTTTCAGCCCCTTCCTTAATAGGCAGCACAGGGAGTAGAGAAAACACAGGGCATCAATAATACCCAGTTGAGGCTTGGTCTTTTCTTGGGTGGCAGCCCTGTTACTGGCCAGAGTTAATTTTGAGCAGAGCAGTTGGATGAGACACTGCTGTCTCTTGTAGTGACTTTTTTTGAGGGTCTTCATGTCATTGTATTCAGCCTAGGCAAGCCATAAGGAATGCCTGATATTAAAACACACACATGGATCTGCCACCTGGACCAGGAGTTCCCAGAGATAAAGCTGGTGAGAAGGTGATCCGAATAGCCAGGGGGCAGAGAGATCTCTGCCAAGTGTGCAAGAAAAGCGCGCCCCTGCCCCACCTGATCCAGGGACCGGGAACCCAGCATTGGGACCTCTGTTCCCACCCAGAGGCTTTGGGGAGCAGAACATGGCTTGGCCCATCTGCCACCTGGACCAGCAGTTCCCAGAGATAAGGCTGGTGAGAAGGGGATCCGAATAGACAGGGGGCAGGGAGATATCTGTCGAGTGCGCACGGAATGCACGCCCCTGTCCTGCCTGATCCAGGGACCAGGAACCCAGCATTGGGACCTCTGTTCCCACCCAGAGGCTTTGAGAAGCAGAACAGGGCTCAGCCCATCTGCCACCTGGACCAGAGGAGATCCAGGGAGAGAGACCAGGTACAAGGGAAAGGCAAGAACCTATCACTGACAACAAGATGGCAATAGAAAAGGGAAAGAGCATATCCCAAGGAAACTAAGACAACTTGGCAACACCAGTACCCAGCTCTCCCATCACAGCAAACAGTGGAATGACAAACACTCCAGAAAAAGAAGACGCAGACCTAAAATCATACCTCAAGATGCTGATAAAGATCATTAAAAAAGAACAGGAGAAAAAGCAAAACGAATCAGAAGCTTTTAAAGAGGAAACAAGAAAAACACTCAAAAAAACTCAAAGAACTAGAGGAAAACAGAACAAAAGAGATGAAGGAATGAAGGAAAGATTTAAAACAGAAATTGACACAATAAAGAAAACACTAAAAGACATAAACCTAGAGGTAGAACACCTAAAAAAGAAATCAGGAGTCACAGAAGCAAGCATTTCCAATAGACTACAAGAGATGGAAGAGAGAATCTCGGGGGCTGAGGACAACACTGTAAACATAGACAAAACAGCCAGAGAAGATGCAAAAACCACAAAGCTCCTAACTCAAAATGTCCAGGAGATCCAGAACACAATGAGAAGACCGAACCTAAGGATAATAGGAATAGAAGAGGAAGAAGAATATCAACTAAGAGGCAAAGAAAATATCTTCAACAAAATTGTAGAAGAAAACTTCCATACCTTTAAGAATGAAATGACCACGAGCATAAAACAAGCCTTTAGAACTCGAAATAGAGTGGACCAGAAAAGAAATCCCTCCCGATACATAATAGTCAAAACACCAACTGCCCAAAGCAAAGAAAGAATACTAAAAGCAGTAAGGGAAAAAGGTCAGGTAACATATAAAGGCAGACCAATCAGAATCACACCCAATTTCTCAACAGAGACTATGAAAGCAAGAAGAGCCTGGACAGATATCATGCACACCCTAAGAGAGCACAAGTGCCAGCCCAAGCTGCTATACCCAACAAAACTATCAATCACCATAGATGGAGAGATGAAGATATTTCAAGACAAATCAAAATTTACACAATATCTGACCACAAACCCAGCACAACAATGAATTATAGGTGGAAAACCCGATACAATGAGGGAAACTACATCCTAGTAAAAACAAGAAAACTCCTAAGCAAGAAAACCAAAAGAAGAAAGAGACACAGACTCAACTCAACCTACAAAAGCAATAATAGCAGGAAACAGCAACCACTATTCCTTGATATCTATTAACATAAATGGACTCAACTCCCCAATAAAGAGACATAGGCTATCAGACTGGATACATAAACAAAATTCAGCATTTTGATGCATACAGGAAACTAATCTCAAGGACAAAGAAAGACACTAAATCAGAGTAAAAGTTTGATGAAAAAACTTCCAAGCAAATGGCCCCAAGAAGAAAGCTGGAGTGGCTATTCTAATATCGAATAAAGTAAATTTCCAACCAAGTGTTATCAAAAAAGATACAGAAGGACACTTTTTACTCATTACAGGGGAAATCTGTCAGGAGGAACTCTCAAACCTTAACATATGTGCTCCAAATACAAAACCACTCACATTCATAAAAGAAACCCTACTAAAGCTCAAAAAATACATTTCACCCCACACAATAGTGGGAGACTTTAATACCCCACTCTCACCAATGGACAGATCATTGAAACAGAAACTGAACAAAGACACTAAAAAACTAACAGAGACTATGAACCAACTGGAATTAATAGATATCTGCAGAACATATCATCCAGAAGTAAAAGAGTACACCTTCTTCTCAGCACCCCATGGCACCTTCTCGAAAATTGACCACATAATTGGACACAGAACAAGCCTCAATCGATATAAGAAGATTGAAATACTCACATTCATCCTCTCAGATCACCATGGTCTACGGCTGGTCTTTAACAACAACAAAGACAACAAAAGCCCACATACACATGGAAACTAAACAACGCCATGTTAACAGATGGCAGGGTCAAAGATGATAAAAAAAAAAATTAAGGATTTTTTAGAATTCAATGAAAACGAAGACACAACATACCCAAAACTATGGGATACAATGAAAGCAGTACTGAGAAGAAAACTCATAGCCCTGAGCGTTTCCAAAAAGAAACTGGAGAGAGCATACATCAGCAAATTGACAGCACAAGCTAAAAGATCTAGAACAAAAGGAAGCAGATACACCCAAGAGGAAAGAGAAGGCAAGAAATAATCAAACTTAGGGCAGAAATAGACCAAATAGAAACAAAAAGAACCATTGAAAGAATCAACAAAACCAAGAGCTGGTTCTTTGATAAAATCAACAGGATTGATAAACCCCTAGCCAGACTAACTAGAGGGCAAAGAAGAGTATACAAATTAACAAAATCAGAAAGGAAAGTGGAGACATAACAATTGACACCAAGGAAATTCAAGAAATCATCAGATCCTGCTACAAATGCCTATAATCCACAATGTTGGAAAATCTGAGGAAATGGATGAATTCCTAGACAGATACAATATCCTAAAGTTAAACCAGGACCTGGTAAAGCTTTTAAATAATCCCATAGCACCTAAAGAAATAGTAGAAGTCATCAAAAGCCTCCCAACCAAAAAAAGCCCAGGTCCAGACAGGTTCAGTGCAGAATTTTATAATACATTTATTGCAGACATAATACCAATACTCTCCAAACGATTCCAAAAGATAGAATCAGATGGAATACTACCTAACTCATTTTTTTGAGGCTACAATATCCCTCGTTCCTAAACCACACAAAGACCCTACAAGAAAAGAGAACTTCAGACCAATCTCACTTATGAACATTCATGCAAAAATACTCAACAAAATCCTTCCAAACTGAATCCAAGAACACATCAAAACGATCATTCAACATTACCAAGTAGGCTTCATCCCTGGGATGCAGGGATGGTTCAATATAAGGAAATTCTTCAATGTAATCCACCATATAAACAAACTCAAAGAACAAAACCACATGGTCATGCCACTAGATGCTGAGAAAGTATTTGACAAAATTCAACACCCTTTCCTGTTAAAAGTCCTAGAAAGAATAGAAATCCAAGTCCATATCTAAACATAATAAAAGCAATATACAGCAAACAGACAGCCAACATCAAACTTAATGGTGGGATACTTGAAGCAATCCCACTAAAATCAGGGACTCGACAAGGCTGCCCACTCTCCCCCTAACTATTCAACATAATAGTGGAAGTCCTGGCCAGAGCAATTGGAGAGCAAAAGGAGATCAAGGAGATACAAATTGGAAAGGAAGAAGTAAAAACATCACTTTTTGCGATGACATGATAGTGTACTCAAGTGACCCCACAAATTCCACCAGAGAACTCCTATAGCTGATAAGTTCAGCAAAGTGGCTGGATACAAAATTAACTCAAACAAATCAGTAGCGTTCCTATATTCAAATGACAAACATGTGGAGAAAGAAATAGGGAAAATATACCATTCACAATAGTCACAAAAGCTATGAAATACCTTGGTGTGACTCTATCTAAGCAAGGGAAGGAACTCTGTGACAAGAACTTCAATCCTCTAAAAAAGGAAATTTTGGAAGATCTCCGAAAATGTCAAGATCTCCCATGCTCATGGATTGGAAGGATCAACCTTTTAAAAATGTCCATTCTACCAAAAGCAATCTACAGATTCAACACAATCCCCATCAAAATTCCCACCCAGTTCTTCATTGAGTTGGAAAGATCAATGTGCAATTTCATCTGGAATAACAAAAGATCTAGAATAGCAAAATCCATCCTCAACAACAAGAAAGCATCTGCGGGAATCACTCTCCCTGACCTCAAGTTATATTACAAGGCAATTGTGCTGAAAACTCATGGTACTGGTACAGAAATAGGCCCGTGGATCAATGGAATAGAATAGAAGATCTAGAAATAACCCTCACGTATATGGTCACCTAATTTTTGACAAAGCAGCTATAAACATTCAATGGAAAAAGGACACCCTATTCCACAAATGGTGCTGGTCCAACTAGCACTCAGCATGCAAAAGAATGGAAATAGATCCTTTCTTATCTCCTTGTACAAAGCTCAAGTCTAAGTGTATCAAAGATCTCCACATTAAACCAGATAAACTGAAACTATTAGATGAGAAAGTAGGGAAAACTTTAGAACACATAGGCACAGGAGAATATTTTCTGAACAAACCACATGGCTCAAACCCTAAGGTCAAAGATTAACAAATGGGACTTAATGAGATTACAAAGTTTCTGTAAGGCCAAGGTAATTGTCTAGAAAACAAAATGGCAGCCAACAGAATAAAAAAAGATCTTTACCAACTCCACATCAGATAGAGGCCTAATATCCAAGGTATACAAAGAACTCAAAAAACTAGCCACCAGAGAATCAAACAACCCTATTAAAAAGTGGGGTACAGAGCTAAACAAAACGTTCTCAATTGAGGAATATAGAATGAATGAGAAACATCTAAGGAAGTCCTCGACATCCTTAGCCATCAGGGAAATGCAAATCAAAACAACCCTGAGATTCTACCTCACACCAGTCAGATTGGCCAAGATCCAAAATCAGATGACAGCAGATGCTGGTGAGGTTGCGGATAAAGAGGAACACTTCTTCACTGTTGGTGGGGTTGTAAACTGATACAACCACTCTGGAAATCAGTCTGGAAATTCCTCAGAAAATTGGACATAGTACTATCTGAAGATCCAGCTATTCCATTTCTGGGCATATACCCCAGAGACACTTTAATATACAACAAAGATACATGCACCACAATGTTCATAACAGCTCTATTTATAATAGCCAGAAGCTGGAAAGAACCCAGATGTCCTACATTAGGTGAATGGATACAAAAATTGTGGTACATTTACACAATGGAGTACTACTCAGCCATCAGAAACAATGACTTAACCAAATTCTTAAGAAAATGGTTGCATCTAGAGAATATCATTCTGAGTGAGATAACGCAGTCACAACAGAACAGACATAATATGCAGTCACTTATAGTGGGATACTAACCCCAGAGGCTCAGAGTGCCCCAGAAACAACTCACAGACTGTGAGAAGTCAAGAAAAAAAGAAAAAAAAAAGAAAAGAAAACAAAAAACAAAAACAAACAAACAAAAAAAAAAAAAGTCATGCTTAATCCTTACACGCCAAGAAAACGTTGATTAATTCCGGGTCACACCCTGTTTTACATGTCCTTTTTGCTGATTGTAACAAGTAAGGCCTTAATGCAGAGTATCAAACCATAAAAAAAAAAAAAAGAAAAAGAAATAAAAATAAAACACACACATCATTGACTGGACTTGACTGACAGACCCTGACTCGATGTATGATATAGAATAATAATGAAGAAGTTTTCAACATGGCATTCATCTTGATCTTTTACAGGAAAACTCCCACAGGGAATTCTCTCTCCTCCACCCACTCATAGAAACACACACACACACACACACACACACACACACACACACACACCCCACACACAGTAATTAGATAAACATTAGGAAATGGCATCTAGAGTTAGTCTTTGACCTCTCAATGCACAGGACTGCACACTCACAATGAGACATAGACACATACAAACACACACACTTCCCATATGCACACATATGCATACGAAGTAAAATGAACAAACAAAGATAAATGAAGATCAAAATGTGTTTTCCAAGGCCAGAGCATTGAGGAGCTTGGCACCTGGACTCCTGCCTCTCTCCACTGTCTCATGATCCTGTCTCTGCTCCTCCCAAGCTGTGTACTGGATATCCATAAAATAAAAGTGGCTCCAGCTGTAAAACCATAACAGACCTTAATATCTTAACTCTAAAACAGGGAGAAGAGTGTGCTCTGGGTATTTTGGGTGGTTTGCAGAATTTTTTAGATTGCAGCTTGCTTTACCTCAGCCACATGTTTCATTTATTCATGTGTAGATTCTTTATAAACTATTGGCATTCAACCTTCAGATAAGAGCATCTAGCGAGGCTGGAAGGCTGGCTCAGGTGGTAAATTGTCTGCCTGGAAAGTGAGTTGGATTGAGTTCAGATCCACAACACTCAACGTAAAACCAGGTGCTGGATGAACACCTCTAACTGCACTGCCAATGAGAAAAACTTTAAGCTGCCATCTGGAGGCTTTGCAATGTAAAGAAGCTTTGCTCTTATAGGTCTGGGAACATGTTACCCACAAAGCATCTTATATACACACTAAAGAAATGAAATAAATCTGTTATGAACTTTACCTTAAGATAATATAGCATACCATTAATTGTAAGATCAATGCCAACAAGAATTCAAATCTTTTTTTTTTAAAAGAAAACTAAATGGAAGAAATAGAATGTAGCTTTTAACGGAATATTGAAGTCAACTGTTCAAAGAGTGTCTGTGTTCTTGATTTTTTTTTTTTCATAGTATTATAAAGATTCTAACTTTTGGGAGGGATTTGGTAGTCATTCATTCTGTGAAGTTTAGTGTGCCTGGACATCAGAGGAGAAAACAGAAGAATATTAGACTTTATTTCCAACAGGAAAATGACTGTGTGCCACCATTCATAGTTCAAACATTTCCAAAAACTAATATTTAATATTTAAAGAAAAATACTAGTCAAGGTATTGCAGGTTCCTCATATATTATTTACTGTGAGAAAACATGAAAAACCAGACTATGAAAATATTAAAATGGAGAGAACTTCCTATTCACAAAAGCCTGCTACTTTTTCAAGTGTGTTTTTTATAATATCTTAGTGAATAGTGTGAGGCTGAAATGAATAAAATAATGTGTCAAAAACAAGTCTCTATTAGCATCCAATCCCATATTGTTCCCTGCATGTATATGATACACTAGTGTTGAAATATTGTTCTGGCATTTAAACTCATCACCGAGGTCAGACTTCAGCTTGAGAAAAGCCAGTGTTCATTATAAAGCGGCAAATTACTGCAATTTCTCAGGTAATTTGAAGATACACCATGACTTTCTCATCTCAGAATAAACTACCAAATAGCAAATAAATACTGTAATTAATAATGGACCACTGATGAGACTGTAAGTGAATCCAAAGTTCACAGTAAATTCTAAAAGTCTTTCAGTTTTACTTCTAAAGATTATCAGGATAATTTTCACTATAGAAACACTATGGTACTGTTACTTTGAAAAACAATATTTACTAAATCTAATTGTTAAAGCAGCTTTGGGGTAGAGAAAAAACATTACAAATAATTGAAAAAATATATGATTTATGTAAATTTCTTTTAAAACTGAACAACTTTATTTTAAAAAACAAAGATAAATGTACATATTTTATGCATTTTTGCATAAAAGTATATGAATAAATTTTTGTCAGTACTTGATTTTTTTAGAGGTTTGATAGTATGCAATAAATATTATTAGTTACAATGAGCATAAAGTACATGTAAAACAAGATGTAACCTGGAAATAGTCAAAGTTTTCCTGGTGAGTAAAAATTAAGCATAATAATTTTTCACTTTTTTCTTTTTTTTTTTTTTTTTGGCCTTTGTTTTTCTTGAACTTCATATAGTCTGTCAGATTTTTCTGGGGTGTTCAGAGCTTTCTGGGGTTAGTATCCAATTATCAGGGACTGCATATTATGTCTGTTGTTTTGTGACTGGGTTATCTCATTCAGGATGATATTCTCTAGATGCATTGATTTTCTTAAGAATTTCAAAAAGGCATTGTTTCTGATAGCTGAGTAGTACTCCATCGTGTAAATATACCACAATTTTTGTATCCATTCATCTACTGAAGGACATCTGGATTCTTTTCAGCTTCTGGCTATTATAAATAGGGCTGCTATGAACATTGTGGTGCATGTGTCTTTGTTGTTTGTTGGAGAGTCTCGAGGGTTTATACCCAGAAGTGGAATAACTGGGTCTTCAGGTAGTACTATGTCCCATTTTCTGAGGAATTGCCAGACTGATTTCCAGAGTGTTTGTATAAGTTTACAATCCTACCAACAGTGGAGACGTGTTCCTCTTTCTCTGCATCCTCCCCAGCATCTGCTGTCATCTGAATTTTTAATCTTAGCCATTCCAATAGTTGTGAGGTGGAATCTCAGGGTTGTGTAGATTTGCATTTCCTTGATGGCTAATGATTTCGAGCACTTCCTTAGATGTTTCTCAGCAATTTGATATTCCACAATTGAGAACTTTTTGTTTAGCTCTGTCCCCCATTTTTAATAGGATTGTTTGATTTCCTTGTTTCTATCTTCTTGAGTTCTTTGTATACCTTGGATATTAGGGCTCTATCAGATGTGGAGTTGGTAAATATCTTTTCCTAATCTGCTGGCTGCTGTTTTGTTTTCTTGACAATCTCCTTAACCTTACAGAAACTTTGCAATCTCATTAAGTCCCATTTGTAGATATTTAAAGTTAGAGCATGAGCCATTGGTGTTCTGTTTAGGAAATTTTCTCTTGTGCCGATGTGTTCTAAGGTTTTCCCTACTTTATCTTCTAATAATTTCAGTGTACCTGATTTAACATGGAGATCTTTGATCCACTTGCACTTGAGCTATGTACAAGGGGTAAGAAAGGGTCTATTTTTCTTCTTCTGCATCCTGAGAGCCAGTTGGACCAACACCATTTGTTGAAGAGGCCGTCATTTTTGCATTGAATGCTTAGAGCTCCTTTGTCAAAAATCAAGTGACCATATATGTGAGGGCTCATTTCTGGATCTTCTATTCTATTCAATTGATCCACATGCCTATTTCTGTTCCAGTACCATGGGGTTTTAGCACAATTGCCTTGTAATACAGCTTGAGGTCAGGGATAGTGATTTGTGCAGATGCTTTCTTGTTGTTGAAGATGGATTTCGCTATTCTAGATCTTTTGTTATTCCAAATGAAATTGCACATTGCTCTTTACAACTCAGTGAAGAACTGGGTTGTAATTTTGATGGGCATTGCATTGAATCTGTAGATTGCTTTTGGTAAGATGGCCATTTTTAATATGTTGATCCTTCCAATCCATGAGCATAGGAGATCTTTCCATTTTCTGAGGTCTTCCTCGATTTCCTTCTATAGAGTTTTGAAGTTCTTGTCATACAGGTTCTTCACTTGCGTAGTTAGAGTCACAGCAAGGTATTTCATAGTTTTTGTGACTATTATGAAGGGTATCTTTTCCCTAATTTCTTTCTCCACATGTTTGTCCTTTGAATATGGGAAGGCTACTGATTTGTTTGAGTTAATTTTGTATCCAGCCACTTTGCTGAACTTGTTTATCAGCTGTAGGAATTCTCTCCTGGAATTTGTGGGGTTGCTTAAGTACACTAACATTTCATCTGTAAATAGTGATGTTTTTACTTCTTTCTTTCCAATTTGTATCTCTTTGATTTCCTTTTGCTGTCTAATTGCTCTGGCCAGGACTTCCATTACTATGTTGAATAGGTAGGGGGAGAGTGGGCAGGCTTGTGGAGTCCCTGATTTTAGTGGGATTGCTTCAAGTTTCTCACAATTTAGTTTGATGTTGGCAGTTGGTTTGCTGTATATTGCTTTTATTATGTTTATGTATGGGCCTTGGATTCCTGTTCTTTCCTAGACTTTTAACGTGAAGGGGTTTTGAATTTTGTCAAATGCATTCTCAGCATGTAGTGAGATGAGCATGTGGTTTTTTTTCTTTGAGTTTGTTTATATGGTGGATTACATTGATGGATTTCCATATATTAAACCAAACCTGCATTCCAGGGATGAAGCCTACTTGATCATGGTGAATGACCGTTTTTATGTGTTCTTGTATTCGGTTTGCAAAAATTTTGTTGAGTATTTTTGCATCAGAGTTTTTAAGTGAGATTAGTCTAAAGTTCTCTTTCCTTGTAGGGTCTTTGTGTGGTTTAGGAATGAGGGTTATTGTGCCCTGTAAAAAATGAGTTAGAGTTCCATCTGACTCTCTTTTGTAGAACAGTTTGGAGAGTATTGGTATTAGGTTGTCCATAAATGTCTGATAGAATTCTGCACTGAACCCATCTGGACCTGAGCTTTATTGGTTGGGAGGCATTTGATGACTACTTCTATTTTTTTAGGTGTTATGTGATTATTTAGATGGTTTACCTGGTCCTGGGTTAACTTTAGTATCTGGTATCTGTCTAGAAATTAATCCTCTTCTTCCAGATTTTTCAGCTTTGTTGAGTATAGGCTTTTGTAGTAGGACCTGATGATTTCTTGAATTTCCTCAGTTTCAGTTATCATGTATCCACATTCATTTCTGATTATGTTAATTTGAATATTCTCTCTTTGCCCTCTAGTTAGTCTGGCTAAGGGTTGATCAATCTTGTTAATTTTCTCAAAGAACCAGCTCTTGGTTTTGTTGATTCTTTCAAAGGTTCTTTTTGTTTCTATTTGGTTAATTTCTGCTCTGAGTTTGATTATTTCTTGCCATATACTCCTCTTGGTTGTATCTGCTTCCTTTCATTCTGGAGCTTTCAACTGTGCCATCAAGTTGCTAGTGTATGCTCTCTCCAGTTTCTTTGTGGAAGCACTCAGAGCTTTGGGTTTTCCTCTCAGTACTGCTTTCATTGCATCCCATAGGTTTGGGTATGTTGTGTTTTCAAATTCATTAAATTCTAGAAAATTCTTAATTTCTTTCTTTATTTCTTCTTTGACCATGCTATTGTTTAATAGAGCATTGTCTAGTTTCCATGTGTATATGGGCTTTTTGTTGTCTTTGTTGTTATTACAGATCAGCAAAATGACCATGGTGATTTGATAAGATGCATGAGAGTATTCCAGTCTTCTTATATCTATTGCAGCTTGTTTTGTGACTGATTATATGGTCAATTCTGAGAAGGTGTATTCTTTAGTTTTAGGATGACATTCCTGTATGCAGCAAATGCTGGATTCTGTTTATGTACCCAGTCTGATAGCCTATATCTTTTTATTGGGGAATTGAGTCCATTTATGTTAACAGATATTAAGAAATAGTGGTTGCTGTTTCCTGCAATTTTTGCTGTTAGAGGTAGAATTGTACCTGTGTGTAGGTAGGATGTAGTTTCCCTCCTTGTATTGGGTTTTCCACCTATAATTCGGTGTAGTGTTTTGTTTGTGGTCAAATATTGTGTAAATTTAGTTTTATCTTGAAATATCTTGGTCTCTCCATCTATCGTTACTGAGAGTTTTCCTGGGTATAGCAGCTTGGGCTGACACTTGTGCTCTCTTATGGTCTGCATGAGGTCTTTCCCAGCTCTTCTAGCTTTCATAGTCTCTGTTGAGAAATCAGGTGTGATTCTGATTGGTCTGTATTTATATGTTACATGACCTTTTCCCCTTACTGCTTTTTAGTAATATTTCTTTGTTTTGGGCACTTGGCATTTTGACTATTATGTGTTCGGAAATATTTCTATTCTAGTCCTCTCTATTTGGTGTTTTGTAAGCTTCTTTTATGCTCATGGTCATCTCATTCTTAAGGGTAGGGAAGTTTTCTTCTATGATTTTGTTGAAGATATTCACTGTGCCTCTTAGTTGATATTCTTTACACTATTTTCCTAATATTTGGTCTTCTCATTCTTCCCTGGATTTCCTGGATATTTTGGCCTAGGAATTTTTTGCCTTTTGCATCTTCTCTGACTGTTTTGTCTATTATTTCCATGTTGTCTTTGGCCCCTGAGATTCTCTCTTCCATCACTTGTAGTCTGTTGGAGATGCTTTCATCTGTGACTAGTGCTTTTTTTTTTTTTTTAGGTTTTCTACATCCAGTATTATCTATTTTAGTGTTTTATTTATTTATTGTTTCCATTTCCATTTTTAAATTCCTTCTTTAATTTTTTCATCTCTTTGGTTCTGTTTTCCTCTAGTTCTTTGATTTCTTTGAGTATTTTTCTTGTTTCCTTTTTAAAAGCTTCTATTTCTTTAGGCTTTTCATCCCTTTCTTGTTTAAGGATCTCTATCATCACCATCTTGAGGTATGAGTTCAGGTCTGAGTCTTCTTTTTCTGGAGCATTTGGCATTCCATTGTTTGCTGTGATGGGATAGCTGGGTTTTGGGGTTGCCAGGCTGTCTTGGTTTCCCTTGCTTAAATTTTTTGCTTTCCTTTTGCCATCTTGTTTATGATTATACGTGGTCTTGTTGTCAGTGATTGGTTCCCATCTCTCCCATGTACCTGTTCTGTGTCCCTGGATCTCAGATGTTCCTTGTGGCAGGTGTTCTGAGTATCTGTTCTGCTTGCATGGATGCTCTGGGTGGAAACCGAGTCCCTACACAGAGTTCCTGCTCCCCTGAACCAATTGGGGTTGGGGTGCTTTCAGGGTGCTTGGCCCAGACCTCTCTGAACCCCTGCTAATCACAGCACAGTCTCACAAGACCTGTGTCCCTGAATTTCCACTGTATCATTAATGTAAATTAATGTCTCATTTATTACTGAACTCTAGTCTTTAGAGCCTAGATACTGACATGTTGAAATCTAAGCCTTTAAACCACATCCCTCACCAGTTCTGGAATTTAACCAAGACAATATGTTTTCTTATTTGTCCAGATTCAAAGGTTATACCAGTGTCCCCTACCCCATCATCATCATTATCACCACCACCACTACTACCACTATCACCACCACCACCATCACCACCTCCACTACCACCACCATCTTACTAATCCTCAAGCTAGCCTCATTATCTTCTTCCATCCCTAGTAGGACATGCTTGCTAAGACACCCTATGCAAATGTGCTATTTTATGACTGGGCTTGTACTGAGCCAAAAACTCTAGAAGGACAATAACCTAGGCTCTGACAGTTACTATGAAATATCTTAATGATCCACAGCTTCATGAACTAGACATAAAGTTTCAAGTTGCCCTTGATTTCTTGGCCAAGGAATGCTACTAACATGGTCTTTCCTACCAGATGTATTTTTGTAAATTTGTTGTTTGTGAGGCTCATGGCCTTATGGTAATTGATTTGTGAATCTTAAATGAAACAGGTAGATGTGCTACATGAGAAATAGAAACACTTGATTTTCATTTTCTCTCATACTTGAATGCTTCACAAATGCTTGAGACATCCCACATTGATTTTTTTACCCCCTCCTCCTGCCCTTCCCCGCCATTATTCCTTCTTGCCCCTCCATTTCCTTCCTTCATTTCTATGATTCATTTAAAATTATGTTGACAAAAACAAAAAAAGACTAGCAATATGAGTTATTACTCCTGAAACTCTAATGTAAGAACACAATCAAGAGTATATTCCTCCACAGAAGACCTTATATGCTTGTTTTTAAATCAAAGGAATGAGATAATTTTTTGTCAGCTGGTTCTTCACTTCATGGAGGGTTAGACCTTTTTCCATATTTAAAGAGATGTCACCATAAAACTCTAAAATTGATAATTTTTAAAATTATGGCTGAAAATTGTTGAATAGCTCATATTTTAGATTCGTTTGTAATAATTTATTTTATAGGAGCACATTATGTGATAAAGATATATTTTCATAATTTCATGATCCTTTTGACGACTTGAATTATTTTTTAAATTATCATTTTCTCTTTTTGTTTCCCTGTAAAATATGTACCAAATAGACGATAGAATATCTGTTAGTGTTTCTTTTTCTAGAAAGAGCTCCACTTTTCACCTTCACCTCCTGCGAAGCAGTACTTGAAATTATCAGTAATACTATTGAAAAAAATAGTTTGAACTACATTAGAAAGATAACAAAGAAACATTGTAACACACACACACATAGAGTCACTAAAATAAGGATTTTCATTCTTACATACTTACACAACAGTGGTTGATTTCTTGATGTCACACCATTATCCACAACAAATTATAGCTTTCTTCTGTTTTTAATTCAAGGATCTCTAAATGTAATTTTTTTCTTTCATTTTGGGTAGAATGAAGTACATTTAATTTCTCCTCGTTTTATTCTGTATTGTAGCATGCAATTTCAATGATCACTCTTTGAGTGTTCACTTTAGATATTCTGACAAATGAAAAAGCACAGGCATCAGCTAAACAAGAAATGGGGAGCCCAGGGGTGCAGGTTTATAACTAAGCCATGCTACTGAAGGAATATCATATTTCTTGTCCAGGTTCTTCTACATCTTTACCACCAGTCTCCTTTCCCCTCCGTGACTCATTGTGAATTCATCTGTAACACTCTGTCATCTATTAATCTCTCAGTTCTCCCTCTGTTCCACAGCTGTGCACAGATTCAACCCCCGATTCCCAGACTGGGGCTCTCCGTCCACACTGAATCAACTGTCCCATCATTACCTGCCTCCACTTTTACTTCCTGATCTCCCACTTTCATTTAGTATTGTCTAGTGTCAAAAAATGGGGACCATATATCCCATCAAGTAATAGATTTCACCTGAAAATGCCGCGATCCCATGCTGACAATTATTGAGGTCTTTGCATAAAACCAGAGTGACTGAGGATGGGTATCCATGTCTCTCAATCTCCTGAATGTGTGTTCAGATAAGGGAAGACATTTGACCTGCTCTGGACTGTAGATGGCAGTTTGAGTAGATATTATTTAGGAAATGTAACTGTGATCTACTTAACTAAAATTGCTATCAATTTCTAGTAACACTGAACCAGTAACTTGTGATTGTTATTGAGCTTAATCTCTTCAACAATAACAGAAGAAATGATCTTGACAATTCTAAGGTACAACAAAATAAAGTGCTTACTACAAGACTTATCAGGAGACAAGGTTACCCTTTGTTCAGCAGCTCTGCATAAACATAGAGGAGGCAGGATGGACCACTAACGTTCCCTGAGCACCTTACCTTGAAGCCATAATACTAGGAGTTCCAAACATTAAAATATTACTAGAATGATAAAACAAACATCTGAAAAGCCAAGAGATGTGTATGTGTGTGTGTGTGTGTACACCTATTTTAAAATTTATGTACCCATAGATATATATGAAGCTTCAACTCTTACATGGAAATAAGGCACTTACATGCTACATAGGTCTTTAAAGATGTCTGCAGTATTGGTTTAGTTGCTGCAAATCTCTAAGCATTTTCAGTGTAAGAGCTAGCCTTGACTATTTATTATCTTTATGTGTGAGAGGACATATATTATCATACAAATACATAGTTTTTATTTTTTATACTTAGGTGGGCATAATCTATACTCCGCTTCTTACCAGATCTAGTTTCATGTGAAGACAGTGTGTCTTCTGTGAATGACAATATTCAATTTTGACGATGCCAATTATAGATTCATTTTCCTAACATCAATTTGTGTTTAATCAAGTTCCTTTTTCCATTTTTAACTTCTTCAAATCTAATTACTCTATTGTCTTGAGCTTATTGATGTTTCATCATGTCTTCTCAGAACTTCCATGAATGTCACAAAAATGCCAATAACTTATTCCTGGAGGAGAAAGTAATCCTTCAAGTTATGTTGATCCTTAGTATGATGTGCTATTTTTGCCTCTGATTTTCTGGTAAACACATAGCATCAATCACCCAAAAGACACTGCCTGAAACAAGGCAGGAAGAAAGGACCTATGCAAAATTGTCCTCTGACTCTGTGTTTGCACTGTGGTATGTGTGTTATATGTCCATAGTCAGTCACATGGATGTTTGCATGTTATGCACACATATAGATACACACATACACACACACACACACACACACACACACACACACACACACACAGAGAGAGAGAGAGAGAGAGAGAGAGAGAGAGAGAGAGAGAGAGAGATTAAAAATAAACTAAATTTTTCCTAGACAAATAAATATCTATTTAGATCAATTCTTTCTTCTTTAACCCATAAATTAATATTTAAAAACATTTCATAATGCTTCTAACTTTAACTTTCTCCCAATTCAGATTGAAAAGAGACAGGACAAATTTTAAATATTAACAAAATTATGAACCCTCACAATTACAGTATTACTTTGGAGAAATTTCTGGGAATTTTCAAATCATTGATTGAAAGCATGTGTGCATCTCAAACATTGCCATACACCAGCTACTTTTATTGAAATAGAAAAAAATTAGTGTTAAAAATGAAGAACTTCCTGTCACTATGGTATTTAATACATGTTGTAGGTGATAGGCAATATAATGATGCTTATATAATTTTATAAATTAATACTATCTTCTATTAATATAGTATATTAATTGCACACATTGTGTGTATAAGTAATAGCACATTTTGTGTGTGTGTGTGTGTCTGTGTGTGTGTGTGCATGCGAACTGGGTAAATACACTACTTCTATCTCTACTTGTCTAATTAGCAACGGAAACTTTGTATTAATTGCTTAACTTCTCTTTCCAGTCAGGGTCAGTTTAAAGTCAAGAGGAAGAACTGTCACACAGAACCTTTCTCCCACGAAATTTCTCTTCCCCTCTGCACACAGTTAAAATTCCATTCTTGGTTTATATACAGTACATCTTTGTTTGTCAAGAATAACATAAAATGCTACCAACACCATAAGTACAAGATAGGAGGAAAGAATCTCTGGCTATTAAAATGTCAACATTTGAATTCTAAGTTAGAAATTTTCTGGGTGCAAAAGGTGATAAAATTTCAATGGTTGCAATGCACAGCCCTCCGAGGTCCATGAAGGTAAAAACAAAGGAAGCTTTCTTTTTTTACAAAGACAAAAGGAAAATGCCTAAGATCCTGCTGCCACTGATCTGTGTACCGTAGCTTGGCCAGAGACCATCAGTTCCTTTCTCCACCGTGGACCATGTCTCCTCCTGTACTATTCCATCAGAAGATCACATTCTCTGATGATTCATCCTCTAGTTTGCAGTTCTTACCCAGTCCAGCTTGATCACCATGCCAATTAACATGTGGCTCACCACCTCACCTGGAGAGTTGACAATCATAATTCCTTAATTTGTATCTCTTTTATCAATGTTATTTCCTTCTGTCTTAACCCTGTTTTCATGAGCCCCTGCCTTAACTGCAGTGGTGATACAATTCATCTGCCAGCTTCCTTCTGCATCCGCCCACAAACATTCCCTCAGAAGTATCTTTCTGAAGCTCCATTTCCATTGTAGGTCTTCCTCAAGGACACACAGGTAATGTCTTCATTACCCAGCGTGAAATCCAGCATCCTCACTAGGCAGTAGATGAGCCCCTGTGTATGGCTTCACATGCTGTGTAATTATGAAACCATTGTGTCTGGTGCAAGTGCATTTGTACTGACAGTGACACCCTCCCCTAGTTTCTTCAAAAGTCACATTTCTTGCAGTTCTTTAAGTTCTAGCTAGGCTTGCTTGAAATCCACTAATCTTATGACACTCCTTCCTTCTCTACTAACAGCATTCATTATCCATTCAAAATACTGCTTTTACATCTAACAGTATATTTTACCCTTTCACTGCCATTTCCTGCCTACATGGCTGGTTCTATCACTAGGATGGATGGACCACTTCAAACTACGCACTGCCCATTAGTTATTTCCAGTATCAATTTCATTGTCATCGCCTGCATGGAGTACTTTCTCCATATAGCAAAGGTAACCAGAAGTGGTGACTGAACTGCCCTGTCACGAGGAAGGCTTTATGAGTGAACCACACTGACCATCACATGAGCATCTGGTCCTTCTTACAAGCCAAGATAACAACCCAGAACAAATTCTAGATGATCATTTTGTAAACTGCCTTCTCCCTGACTAAATCACATTTGATTTTCCTTTTCCCTTAAGTAGAAATGGTTTTCATTTACCAAAGAAAGAAACTTAAACATAGTCCACAAAGAAATGATAAGGTATCCCAAACATCAAAAGGTTCTTAGCAAATACCATTCGAGTGAATTAAGTATGAAGAATGAGAACCATACAACTTAGGTTTTCCTTGAAATACGCCAGACTTAAAAACAAAGAGCAAGCATGTTTAAGATTATTAGAGCATACAAATTTGAGGAAAGGTTCCTGTAAAACAAAATTACTAAACTTTAATAACTGGGTAAATTTGAAATGAAATGAGAAACTATGCAAATAACTTTACTTTGCTCCAGCTGGTTCCAAAGTAGGCTCCTTCTTAAAGGACAGGAGCAAGGGCAGGCTCGGTGGCCTCAGCTCTGTCTCCTGATTGTACCATGAAACTTTTATCTAAGCCTTATTTATTTATATATTATGAAACATGCACATATGGATAATAGCTTAGCTGATCTGAAAAAAGGCCTGTGCTTCCACAGAGGCCATTCTAGATGTGAGGAATTTGTTGAACTTTTTGCTCTTTCTTATCCCTACAAATCCTTGCTTCCCTGGAAATTCCATTTAGTCCTACAGACTACGATAAAGAGTAGGAGCTCTTCCCATCTGCCCTAAAATACTTATTAAATCCTTGAAAGGTAAATCATACTTCTCCTCCTTTAAAGAAACCATCCACAGAACTGATGAAGCTCAAGAAGAAGGAAGGCCAGAAAGTAGATGTCTCAGTCCTTCTTTGAAGAAAGAACAAAACATTCATGGGAGGAAATAAAGGGACAAATTGAGGAGCAGGGATTGGAGAAAAGACCATCCAGAGACTGCCTCACCTGGGGATCCACCCAATATGCAGCTGCTAAACCCAAGCACTATTGCTGATGCAAAGTAGAACTTACTGGCAGCAATCTGATATGGATGCCTCCTCAGAGGCTCTGTCAGAGCCATACTGATACAGAGGAGGATGCTTGCTGCTAACCATCAGACTGAACATGTGGACCCCCCAAGGAAGGAGCTAGAGAAAGGACTGAGGAGCTGGAAGGATCTGAAATCCCATAGGAAGAACAATTTGATCAACTAACCAAACCAACCACAGCTTCCAAGAACTAAAACATCAACCAATGAGTTCACATGGAGCGGCACATGGCCCCGGGTACACAAGCATCAATGGGAGGAGAGGCCTTTGGTCCAGCAAAGGCTTGTTTTCGCAGTGTAGGGGAACTAAGAATACTTAGTTCTTTGTTCCATCAGTAAGGGTTTACTGTTCCTGATGCTGCAGCTGCAGCATTAAGCACCTGTCTTGATCTACAAAAGAGGCGTATCCTAACAGGAAATTCTACCACTCTATAAATAGGCCCTTATCATTTTGATAGGCATTGTGGTTTGAAACTAATTTTCACACCAAACATTAATATAAATTTCAACTTGGAAGAAGTCCTTAATTCTCTGTATTGTATGGAAACTTGAAATGTGAATGTAATTTTTTTTTCAGGAAAACAATTAGCTTAGACTCCTAAAAACAGTGTTAATCTCCAAAGGTGTTTAAAATTCTTAATCTGACACATACTCTAAGTGATTAACAACAAGAATGAGTATCAGAGAGATTGTAAAGGTTGTGTTCTTGCTTTAGGAAGTAGAACTAAGCAATGGATCACTTTGTCTGTACTCTGTTTTCTGTTTGTCAGCCTAAAGGTCCACTTGTACTACACACACACACACACACACACACACACAGTTTGCTATTTTGCACTATATAAAAATACATAGCACTTTGGTAGCCAGGACTATCCTTATACCTAGATTCTCTATCTACTTGATGGCATATACTATGTCTACCACCTTATTGATTTCATCTCCTTAATCACTCAAAAAACTTGGAAGGTAACCTCATTACCTTACCCCAAACTTTTACTGCTCTCTAGAGAAGTTAACTTCTCTGTCTCCATTCCTTTCACTGAAGCTGATGTCAGTCAGTCTTGCTGTCCCCTCCTAGATGAGTCACTCTGCCTGCTGCTTGCCACCCCATTAGTATCCCGGTGTCTCTCCTCATTGCCACTACTGCTTCTGCACATGATGCCATGAAGATGCATTGGGGGAAAGCAGGACGGATGCTCTTCAACAAAGGTAAATTGCAGCTGAAATGCCACTTATCACACTTAGGAAAAGAATAATTTTGAGTTCTGTTGCCTAGGCTTTCTCCAGGGCATCACTGATATCACCTGCTAGAAAATGCTTCTTAGCGACACTTGCCATGACTGAGCATGTCTTAGGATTGAGGCATCTGCAAAAGATCATCTGTGGGAGAAGCCTTCTCCGACCTTATGGTCTAAAACATTCTTTTAGTTATTCTCGATCATTTAGCATTAGTAATGTTTTACCTGTAGGAGGTGTGTGCAAAAGCGTGCTGACCTACACACATTTTATGACTGTCCTATTCATGCATACCCAAGATAAGGTTAATATTATAACTGAGACTAGCATCAAAAATAATAAGTGTATGGTCATAAATGCTCTGCTCCAATCTTCTCTCAAGCACATGTATGCATACATATAAAACTTCACCACTTTAACAAATGAAAATGTTTTTGACTCTCTTTTCAATATCCAAATTTTACTATCCTTATTCATTCACTTTGAGACATTATTAAGTAAATGACAGGTAAGTTAAATATAAACACTGTGATCTTATGACAGTTGACTGTATAAATAGCTTATTCACCAGATGTAATTGGTATCTCAACTGCTGAATAAGCTCAGCCTTTCTAGTTCTTTCTGAACTCTGGCTGGCTGGTTCAACTCAGCTGTCCTGCCTCAGACTCTTCTCTAAGCTGACTGATTTAATCTAGTTTCTATGAATCTCTGACTGAACTGCTCTGCCTGGCCAGAAATTAACTTTGGCAATTGTTCTAATCTTCTGGCTCCCTCTCATCTCTGGCTTGTCCTGACTTCATCTGTGTCTAGCTTGTCCTCTCTACAACCTGTCTGTAAAACTGTTCCAGTAAAAACTGTCTCTGAACTCTATGAACTGAACTGCCACCTACAAAACTGTAGTGAATTCAACTCTACTGCACTGCTTCTATGATAACTCCCATCTCCTGAACTCACTTTCTTCACTTCTCTTAGTTTCTCTTTCCCGTGCTGTCCCCTGGAGAGTTGAATGTATTGTATCTTGTCAATTCTTTCTCTGATTCATCGCCTAGTCTGTCCATCAATTAGATGCCATTGTTTGGAAATAAAGGTATGTACTAAGGGTGTGTTTATATTCCAGAGAAATCACTCAGACCTAGAAGATCTTTGGATGTGGTTAGAGTAGCCATATTGATGGATTAAAATTCCTCTACAGTTGATTTAATAACCAAGGCAGCCAGAATCCACAGGAAGAATATGGCAGATAATGGGACAATTTTCATCTCTAGTTTAACAGAGCAGAATGTAAGTTTACATAGCCACCCAGAGAAACACACAATTAAAAACTATTTGTTTCTGGAATTCTCCACTTAAGTTCTTTAAACTATGGCTTACCCCTGGTGAATAAAAAGCAACAGAAATTAAAATCTAGGTAAATCATGAAAACTATAGTCTATCATTTTCATGATGGGTTCTACCTAAATTCTAGAACATTTTGTTTATAGTCCTTATTACTACAACTATAACACATGTACTGTGAATTTGGAGAATTTATTGTTTCATTTTAAACCCTAATCATGACACATCTAATATGTGTCAGTGACTATTAATGCATATCATTTTCTTAAGTTAGCACATAATTGTTAATTCCTTAAAGATCATGCGAACTGATTTACAGCTCAGAAACACTTTCATTTTCTCTGTATCACCCAAGTTCTACCCAACCTTCCCGAGTCAAAGCTTCTAGTCATGAGCTTCTGCCCATTTTCCAGATCCCTCACCTTCCCTGATAGCCAGGGAAGCTGCAGCTATTCAACAGACATGCTTCCCCTTGACAGGTGTGGCAGCTGCCATGGTACACAGGAGCATCCCGCTGCCCTAGAAGCCAAAAGTGTCACTCAAGGTTACTCTTTATTCCAAATCTATGTAACTATGGGAAACGTCGGATTCTTTGAATCTCAGTTTTTTAATTCTTTATTATGAGAAGGATAAGGATGATTCTAAATGACTACCACATTTTTGATAAAGCTGCTAACACTGTTTACACATTTATTTTGGTGATATTGGTTCTTATAGTTCTGGAGAACAATACCATAGACTCAGACAGGCTAACCTAACACACCACCAAGTTACATTCCCAGCCCTCTTCATATTTACTGAGACAGGTCTTACTCCATAAGCCAGAGAGACCTTTGCCTTCTGATTTTTCTACCTCAGACTCTTCAGTAGTTTGTATTTCCAGGGCTCCTTTATGCCTAATTAAATACAACACAGGGATATCAGTCAAGTTTATTCACACTGCCAAACAACCCCATTGCAAAGATAAGCTTGTTATTATTTTTGTAATTTACTCTTACATCGCACAAAGCTATACTTCAATTCCTTCTCCGATTCTCAGTGGCACTGCTAAGAGTGTAAATGAGGAAACCTAGGTAATGGCCATTCAAGTTTCTGCATTTGCTCCTGCAACAGGAAAAGGGCATGAGGAGGACTCTGAAAATTAAAATACTGTTGCACATTCTACATTTATTTTGTATAAGTGAGGGAAGTTTCCACACTACTAGTGAAACATGCCCCCATATAGCAAGGACATCATCTCATAAAGTCAACATTTTCAACTCTTTCATCATGATCCATTGCTGTTAGAAAGTAACTTTATGCTACATGTTGCAGAGGGCTTCCATACACAGAGATTAGCTGACTTTATTAGTTGGAATCTTTTCAACCGGGCTAATTCTGCAGTAGGCCTGTTTCATCTCATCTCTATATGCTGCAGCACCGGATGCTTCCCATTTAAATGATGGGCTACAAAAGTTCCTCTTCGGCAGCAATTGGAAAACTGAACGGTGAAAACTTGCTAATGCAGTTGGAACCACACACTGTGCAAGAGCAGCAAATTGTTTCCTTGGTGGTTTTGACAACATTGCCTCTGAACATAATTGAATGTCATTCGTTTATATGTTTGCAAATGAGGTCCCAGTGACATTACACCTGGGAATGTGCACACTCAGTCATCTGTTTATGACAGAGGAGCCAGGCATATGGCCTGTGGACACAGTTTGGCCCCAGAGCTGTCGAGAAGCCCTGTACCAGTGTTCGGCGGATTGGCCCCGTCAGTGTGAATCAGTTTGGTTAGAAGCAGAGCCCCCTGTCAATAAAGCAGGAAGCACAGCTTCCCCAAGGCCAGCCCACCAAGCTGCTCTGCCCTGAGATGGCAAGAGTCCTTGCACAGGCAAGAGAATGTCACATGCCATGTAAATAAAAGAATGAAGGGGTTTCAAGGAGAAGCAGAGACTTGCTATGAAGCCCAAACAAAGGGAGATTTATAAGGGACAGATTATAAGCAGAATAACATTGCCTGGAAATCATGAGCAGTTCCTTAACCCTTAGTTGGTTACAAAGGGTGAGTATGCATTGGAGAAATCATTCATTTCTTTCTTGTTGAAGGACAAGGTTACATTTTTTAAACTAGTTTTCTTTAAGCAATTTCCCTGGTATTTGGCAGACTTCAAAAATTTAAAGGTATCCTTTTAAATATGTTTCAATATGTCTCAATGTGCTTTTGATGATTATTAAAGATATTTACAGTAATTATATCCAAGCCGTCATTCAGCATGAACACTCACATGTTCCAGTACCATTCAGCATCATTCTGGTGAAAGACCTGTCACTTGATTTTCAGGAAAAGACCTTGGAATGGTCAGTCACCATCCACATATTCAGGACTTGGTAGGGATATGAATCTCAGCATTCATTTTCTGCTTCCAATACATATTCAATAAGTACTGCTATCCAAAGACAACATTAACTATCAAGAGAACAAAACCTATTCTTGATGCATTGATTCTGTGCCAGTTTCTCTGGCACAGAAAAGTCGAATTCAGCAAAAAGAAAATACAGTATTTCAGCTACAAAGCAAATGAGGGATTCAGAGAAAGTCTGTCAATCCCTCACTGAAAGAAAGGAAACAATAAAAATAAAGCCCTGTTTACAGAGATCTCACCTAAAAGATGAGCATTGCTCACACAAAACGTCTTCCAAGGACCCGTGGCACATGTGTTCATTGAGAAGGACCCAGACATAATTTTGCTAGGTAAACATGTAATTGCCTATGCCATTCTTAAAATTTCACAATGAATATTTTCTTATTAAAGATATTAAAAAACTCCAAAGGAAAATGTTTACCACTGCTGTTTTTCTCACACATTCAATAAATGCATCTACTTTTAAGAATATTAAATCATAATTTAGTTAGTTTAAGATTTAAATGTGGACTTGGGAATGAAGAGCAAAGGGAGAGGCAACCTTCTTAGCCCTGTTTTGAAGGGTGCACTACCTTCTTGAATCTGGTGTCCAACCTTCCACCACCCTCATGGACACGATGGGGTGTCTGCACTGCTACCCTGGGGAGTGATTCAGGGGCCACAGTTAAGAGAGAACACAGCTTCTCAAGACATTCAAGAGTGGCTAGGTTCATTATAAGACATGAAGGATGCTATCAGGGTAAAATTAATGTTCAAGTGTCCCTCATTTACCCCAACCTCAGCGTGGTTTGTCATCAGCTTCTAACCCTAATCACACAATGGAGGACTTCCCGGATCCCTTGGAAGACACTCACTTGGACTGAGGTATGATAGTTACTGCTGACAGAACAGATTAGGATATAATGCGTGGCTCGTGGGAAAGGTAGAGAGTTTCTATGTGTACTTGGAAAATTAAGTTTACTCCTGACTTCACTGTACTTTTCCTACATTTTTTATTAGTTGTTTTATTTATTTACATTTTAAATGTTATCACACTTATTGGTTTTGCCTCCACAAACCCCCATCCCCTCCTCCCCCTCCTGCTTCTATGAGGATGCTCTAGAGCCTGTCTCATGGCCTAGCATTCTCCTATCCTAGGGCATCAAGCCTACACATGACAAGGGCCTCCCCTCCCGGTGATGACAGATAAGGTCATCCTCTGCTACATATGCCTCTGGAGTCATGGGTATGCCCTGCATACTCATTGGTTGGGGATTAAGTCCCTGGGAGCTCTGGGGGGTCTGGTTGGTTGACACTGTTCTTCCTATGAGGTTACAAAGCCCTTCAGCTCCTAAGGTCCTTGCCCTAACTTCCTCATTGGGGTCCCAGTGTTTGGCTGTGTACATCCACATTTGTATTAATCTAGCTCTGGCAGAGCCTCTCAGCCTACATTATTTTTTCTTATGTCATAGGATTTTTTTCTTAATATTTAAAATAAGTGAATATTTTTACGATTTCAAAAATTTTAACTTGTACATTTTTGCATCTTTGCCACATCCAGCTTCTTCTGCTTGTTTTCACTATGAGAAGTCACATTTGATTTCATTCAAGTTCTATTTCTAATACAGAACAACATATTCAACCACAGAGAATGGTATTAGAATGAAATTTGCAATACTTCACGATGCCTATAGAAGCACCATTCATGCTTTGTTCTTTGTCCACATTCTTCCTCAGAAGTGTTCAATTGGGTGCTCTTTTGATATATCAGTAACAAGCATTCACAATCTACTATTCTTTGAACTGTCCTTTTGGATCTTGACAAATAATGATGTTTATTCACTATTATAACAATAATTTCATTGCTATAACAATCTCGTGTGTTTCACTTTTCTGTAATCTTTCTCTTGCAACATTAAGAAAATGTAGAGTAAAATTTATTTATAAAACATTGTATCTACTGGAAATCTCTGTTAGTCAGTATCTACATATTTTACTAGTACTATGAGAATTATGAAGTACCTAATCTTGACTGCAAGAAACCATAATAGCTTAAAGTGCTCTCTGAATCACCAAAGATTGAATTATAAGCAGCATAATCTTATTGTTCAATACATTTGATTGCTTTCTAATTATATAAAAATAAAGCAAATCCACAAATGCTATGAATACAGACATATGTAGTCTTGATTGTAAGGCAATTTCAATATAAATGGTTTAAATTTTATTTATCAAGATGTATATGTTTTAAAATAACAATGAAAACATTGAATCCAAAGTGCTCCCTGGGTTTCTGGACTGTAGACAATTTGACCTTGGCAGAATGGCAGAGAGAAAAGGGTAGAAAGCCTAATGGTGGAATCACCCCATAATAATTGGCACTTAGACAAATGGGTCTCCACACATAAATGTCCCAGGATTTTGTGTTTGGCTCTAAAAACTCTCAGCTGACTGTATCACAGCTGTTTTTTTCCTTTGGTAGTCTAGATCAAATTTATCTTATTATGCTTTGTATTTTCTTGTCTGTCATATTTCAGTGCCCATACAATGTTCTCAGAATGCAAGATTAAGTCTTTCAAATTAGAGCTAAAAAGCCTTCTTCCAACCTGAGGAAATTAATTTTATGAATGATTTATATATCTACATTCTAAAAGGACACCTGCATTCTAACAGTAAATACATGACTTCAGAATAGCTTAAAGGGCCTTTATAAGTTTTTTTTTAAATAAAATCTGCCAATTAAAACAGACAATATACTTTGTGGATTCAAAGTAGGTTACGATATCAAAATATAAATTCCATTTAAAGGATATTCTTGCACTAAATTTAGAATTTTAACATTTGACACTGATAAATAGCGCTGCAGGGTTCCTCAATCGGACAGGAACACCTGTTAGGAAAGCTGAAATACCTGAATTAAAAAGTAGTTTTGATATTTCAGTTATTAGATTAAAATCAGAAACCTTTAAACACACAGCAATTTATGTAGGCTTCTTTGTGTGGGGGACTTTTAAAGCGTAAATCGGCTCAGTTTGACTCTTCAATGCTTCTAAATTGGAAACTTTAAGTGTCTGTGCCTTGGCCACAAGGTGCAATTTCATTCCATATCAAATAGAGAAGTCAAAAAGGAGAGTAGGGTACCATGCTGTTAAGACAGAATGAGAATATTTAACAATTCTTTTTAAATAAACGATTAAATGGAAATATGCACAGATGATAAAACATATTCTAGTGGTGTGGTTTGACCTTTATAGTCAGAAGAAAGAAGAGTCCAATTTATTATTCATCCAGGTATTGTCTATTATAAAATGGTAGTGGCTCTGCACTTTCAGATGACCACAATCTGCATGCAGCCTGGTCTCTAGGATGCAAATGGGAGCTTAGGATACTCAGTGAGCACGGGAACCCAGACTGTACACAACACACAGGGTTAGTTTTTCATGGATGAAAAATTAAAGCATTTTAAGGATATTTTGTGGGGGCTGGGAGACAGCTGAGTCAATTGAGTGGCTGGGGTATAAAATTAGGGCCTAAGTTCCGATCACCCCAGAAAACTCCAGACATGATGACGTGTGTCTGCAGATGGAAGGGAGCGGCTGTGTGGAAACAAACTCACAAGTAACCAAAGCCGTTCTAGCCAATCAGTGAGCTTTGGGTTCAGTGGGTATACTTGGCTTAAAAAAATAAAATTAAAAGGCCTGTAGAAAATACATTCAACGTATTTGTAAGAAGATATCCAAAATCATTTCTTCTTCTTCTTCTTCGTCTTCTTCTTCTTCTTCTTCTTCTCTTCTTCTTCTTCTTCTTCTTCTTCTTCTTCTTCTTCTTCTTCTTCTTCTTCTTCTTCTTCTTCTTCTTCTTCATTCTTCTTCTTTTTCTTCTTCTTCTGATTATTATTATTATTATTATTATTATCATTGTATCATCATCTGCACTCAAAAATATTGGACATAAAGAATTCACCTCACTTATATCAAGGTGTTAAATATTTTAGATTAAAACATGTTATACTTCTATAAATAATGTAAAAAGTATCGCCAAGCTCAGATTCTTAGAAAGAAGAAAAAGTTCAAGCGTAAGTTTCCACATGCAAGCCCTTCTGAGATAGACATATGAAATATTTACTAGAGATCAAAGAGAGAAACTCATTTTAAGCCAAAAGATTTTATTTGCAATTTGGACTTTCCAAATACGATAAAGCCTTACACATTTATTTTGCCGAAATAAAGGCTTCAAGGGTGAGCAATGCCCTGCCACGCTCTGTGTGCTGGGTAGCAGAGCGCAGCACAGAGGACAGAGATTTACCAGTGGGGATTGAAAAGACACTGGGAATGGACAGACAAGAAGAGACAAGTGACTTGAATATTTCTGAGTGGATTCTGAGAGAGGGCTTTACAGTGATGTGTAAACATTAACAGCAGGTTAGGAGAGCTTGAGTAAAAGGAAGCGATTTAAAAATATTTTCCTCTGCCTTCTAAGCTCAGTTTTTCTCTGCCCAAAAGTGGCATGTCAGTTCTCTCTCTGGAAGGACTGAGACCTCTCCTGAGACCTAGAGAGAGCAAGTGGGGAACTCACCAAACCAACTCAGGAGGCTTTCCTGTTGCTTGCTCATGTGCCTCACTGCACTGCCCTTCTCCACAAGAGTCTTTAACCTTGGATCTTTTGTGAATGTGCATATTATCAGGTGCGATTGTGTGTGCATCTCAGAATACTATGCAGCCACCACGTGCTTCCGCATAAGTACATCACAGGAAGAGGCAGTTCAACTGATGGATGGGAGGCGGTATTACTTCTGGTGACACTTGGGATTCCCCACACCCCTGCTTTGAATGAGTCCTGTTCAGTGTGAGAGCCAGTGCTCTGGGTGACAGTCTGAAGGGTGACAGTCTGAAGGGTGACAGTCTGAAGGGTGACAGTCTGAAAGACAAGTGAAATTTTAGGGTCACTTGAATAGGAATTATGTAATATTGTGGTAAATTCACTCAGAAAAATAAATAAAAGACAGCTAACCAAGATTCAAAAAAAATTAGAATCTTTTTTTTTCAAAATTAAAATCAATTTATTTCTTCATTTTAATTGAAACACTACTTTAATTCCCCCATGTTTCTTTTTTTTTTGGTGTTTAAAATTTTCTTTTTTTTAAACGACTTTATTTTATAAAACAAAGATAAATGTACAGATTTTAAACATATTTTGCTTAAAATTATACATTTTTGTCAGTACTGTTTTTTCAGATATTAAAATAATTTTTACATAAAATTATGTGAATATATTTTTTAGTCAGTACTTGATTTTTACAAGGGCTTGACAGTATGCATTGAAAACCTAATAGTTACAATGAGCATAAAGTACATGCAAAACAAGACATAACATGAAAATTGTCAAAGTCTTCTTGTTTTGTAAATATTTTTTTTTTTTGTTTTCTTTATTTCCTGGACTTCATACAGTCTGTGAGTTGTTTCTGGGGGAGTGCAAGCCTCTGGGGTTAGCATCCCAATATCAGTGACTGCATATTATGTCTGTTCTTTTGTGACTGGGTTATCTCACTCAGGATGATATTCTCTAGATGAAGCCATTTTCTTAAGAATTTGGTTAAGTCATTGTTTCTGGTGGCTGAGTAGTATTCCATTGTGTAAATGTACCACAATTTTTGTATCCATTCATCTTCTGAAGGACATCTGGGTTCTTTCCAGCTTCTGGCTATTATAAATAGAGCCACTATGAACATTGTGGTGCATATATCTTTGTTGTATATTAAAGTGTCTCTGGGGTATATGCCCAGAAGTGGAATAGCTGGGTCTTCAGGTAGTACTATATGCAATTTTCTGAGGTATCGCCAGACTGATTTCCAGAGTGGTTGTATTAGTTTGCAACCCCACCAAGAGTGGAGAAGTGTTCCTCTTTCTCTACAGCCTCTCCAGCATCTGCTGTCATCTGATTTTTGGATCTTGGCAAATCTGATTGGTGTGAGGTGGAATCTCAGGGTTGTTATGATTTGCACTTGCCTGATGGCTAAGGATGTCGATCACTTCCTCAGATGTTTCTCGGCCATTCGGTGTTCCTCAACTGAGAACGTTTTGTTTAGCTCTGTACCCCACTTTTTAATAGGGTTATTTGATTCTCTGGTGTCTAGCTTTTTGAGTTCCTTGTATAACTTGGATATTAGGCATCTATCTGATGTGGTGTTGGTAAAGATCTTTTCCCATTTAGTTGGTTGCCCTTTTGTTTTCTTGATGATGTCCTTAGCCTTACAGAAACTTTGCAATCTCATTAAGTCCCATTTGTTAATCTTTGACCTTAGAGCTTGAGCCATTGGTGTTTTGTTCAGGAAATTTTCTCCTGTGCCTACTCTTTTTGGGTATATCTGCTTCCTTCTGTTCTAGGACTTTTAGCTGTGCTGTCAGGTTGCTGATGTATGCTCTCTCCAGTTTCTTTTTGGAAGCACTTAGGGCTATGAGTTTTTCTCTCAGTACTGCTTTTATTGCATCCCATAGGTTTGGGTATGTTGTGTTTTCATTTTCGTTGAATTCTAGAAAATCCTTAATTCCTTTTTTTATTTCTTCTTTGACCCCACTATCGTTTAACAGAGCGTTGTTTAGTTTCCATGTGTATGTGGGCTTTTTGTTGTCTTTGTTGTTGTTAAAGACCAGCCGTAGACCATGGTGATCTGAGAGGATGCATGGGAGTATTTCAATCTTCTTATATTGATTGAGGCTCCCTCTTTGTCTAATTATGTGGTCAATTTTTAAGAAGGTGCCATAAGGTGGTGAGAAGAAGGTGTATTCTTTTACTTTAGGATAATATGTTCTGTATATATCTATTAATTCTAGTTGGTTCAAAGCCTCTGCTAGTTTTGCAGTGTCCTTGTTCAGTTTCTGTTTCCATGATCTGTCCATTGGTGAGAGTGGGCTATTAAAGTCTCCCACTATTATTGTGTGGGGTGAAATGTATTTTTTGAGCTTTAGTAGGATTTCTTTTATGAATGTGGGTGCTTTTTTATTTGGAACATATGTGTTAAGAATTGAGAGTTTCTCCTGACAGATTTCCCCGGTAATGAGTAAAAAGTGTCCTTCCTTATCTTTTTTGATAACTTTTGGTTGGAAATTTACTTTATTCGATATTAGAATAGCCACTCCAGCTTGCTTCTTGGAGCTTTTTGCTTGGAAGTTTTTTTTCCCACCCTTTAACTCTGAGATAGTGTCTGTCTTTGTCTCTGAGATGAGTTTCCTGTATGCAGCAAAAGGCTGGATTTTGTTTATGTATCCAGTCTGATAGCCTATGTCTCTTTATTGGGGAATTGAGTCCATTTATGTTAATAGATATCAAGGAATAGTTTTTTCTGTTTCCTGCCATTATTTCTTTTGTGGGTTGAGTTGTGTCTGTGTCTTTTTCTTCTTTTAGTTTTCTTGTTTAGGAGTTTTCTTGTTTTTACTAGGCTGTATTTTCCCTCATTGTATTGGGTTTTCCACCTATAATTCGTTGTAGTGCTGGGTTTGTGGTCAGATATTGTGTAAATTTTGATTTGTCTTGAAATATCTTCATATCTCCATCGATGGTGATTGATAGTTTTGCTGGGTCTAGCAGCTTGGGCTGGCACTTGTGTTCTCTTAGGGTGTGCATGATATCTGTCCAGGGTCTTCTAGCTTTCATAGTTTCTGTTGAGAAATCAGGTGTGAGTCTGGTTGGCCTGCCTTTATATGTTACCTGCCCTTTTTCCCTTACTGCTTTTAGTATTCTTTCTTTGCTTTGGGCACTTGATGTTTTTACTATTATGTGTCGGGAGGTATTTCTTTTCTGGTCCAATCTATTTGGAGTTCTGAAGGCTTCTTTTATGCTTGTGTTCATCTCATTCTTGAGGGTAGGAAAGTTTTCTTCAACAATTTTGTTGAAGATATTTACTGTGCCTCTTAGTTGATACTCTTCTCCCTCTTCTATTCCTATTATCCTTAGGTTCGGTCTTCTCATTGTGTCCTGGATTTCCTGGACATTTTGGGTTAGGAGCTTTTTGTTTTTTTCATCTTCTCTGGCTGTTTTGTCTATGTTTACAATGTTGACTTCTGCCCCCGAGATTCTCTCTTCCATCTCTTGTAATCTATTGGAAATGCTTGCTTCTGTGATTTCTGATTTCTTTTTTAGGTGTTCTACCTCTAGGGTTATCTCTTTTTGTGTTTTCTTTATTGTGTCAATTTCCGTTTGAAATTCCCTCTTCCATTCTTTCATCTCTTTGATTCTCTTTTCCTCTAGGTTTTTTAGTTCTTTGAGTGTTTTTGTTGTTTTCTCTTTAAAAACTTCTGAATCTTTTTGCTTTTCCTCCAGTTCTTGTTTAAGTATCTCTATCAGCATCTTGAGGTATGATTTCAGGTCTGTGTCTTCCTTTTCTGGAGTGTTTGGAATTCCGATATTTGCTGTTATGGGAGAGCTGGGTTCTGGTGTTGCCAGGATCTTGGTTTCCTTGGGATATACTCTTTCGCTTTCCTCTTGCCATTTTGTTGTCAGTGATATGTTCTTGCCTTTCCCTTGTATCTGGTCTGTGTCCCTGGATCTCTACTGGTCCAGGTGGCAGGTGGGTCGAGCCCTGTTCTATGCCTCAGAATCGTCGGGTGGGAACAGAGGTTCCAAAGTTCTATTCCTGGTCACTGGATCGGGGGGGGGGGGGCAGGGCAAGGCAGGGGGTGCACTTTCCGTGTGCACTCCGCAGAGATCTCTCTGCTCACTGGCATCCCAGGTCTCCCACCCACCAGTTGCTCAGCCTCTACGAGCCGCTGTTCTGGGTGGCAGATGGGCCAGGCCCAGCTCTGCATCCTGAAGTTGCCTCCGGGTGGAAACAGAAGTTCCTAAGTTCTGTTCCAGGTCACATTTGTTCATCCTTTATGAGCTGCCGTTCCGGGTGGCAGATGGGCCAGGCTCTGCTCTGTGTCCTGAAGTTGCCACCGGGTGGAAACAAGTTCGAAATTTCTGTTCCTGGTAGCTGGATCGGGCAGGGCAGGGCAGGGAAAGGTAGGGGGTGCACTTTCCGTGTGCACTCTGCAGAGATCTCTCTGCTCCCTGGCCAGAAATTAGAATCTTATGTACTAGTCTGTATGTGAACAGATATCTACATAGAAATTATATAAAGCACACAGTCTAAAATTAGATTCAAAAACATAAATAAAAATTATCAACTTTCAAATATTTCTCATGGGCAGTTTTCATTCTTTATCTAAGAATATGTTGTGTTGCAAAACTTATAAATAAACACGGATTTTTTTATGATGTACATGAAGAGAAAGAAGGGAAACAATTATTTGTTATACAGCAAAGCCAATTCTTAGATGTGATATATTTGAAATATTTATTTATTCCTTTGTGTGTGCGTGTGTGTGTGTGTGTGTGTGTGTGTGTGTGTGTGTGTGTATGCCAGGTTTGTGCAGTTGCCTGCAAAGGTCAGAAGGGGGTGTCAGAGTCACCAAGCTTGGGTGCTGAGAATTGAATTCAGGTCCTCTGGAAGATCACCAAGCCCTCAGCCCACACAATTATTGAACCCTTAGAAAGTGTTTTAATTTCAGTTAAGTTGTCCAAAATCATATGCAAATTAGGAATCACAAGTTGTGCATTCCAAATTTTGGCTCATTTGCAAGAATCCGAAGACTCAAGTCCACTTTGCTTGGAAGAAACTTTTGAGATTTAGGTAGATAACTCCAGTTTGAATGAAGTCAGAAAAGTTAATAAACTTAAAATGTGCAGCTTTCTTATTCAGGGTATTATCAGCATTCCCTGCCCCCTCCCCACTCCACTGGATTTTCTTCAGGACATTTGCTGGCTTTCTTTCAAGCTTTCCCTGTGGCTTAGCCAGGCTGCAGCATCACATGTACGAAGACATGGTTGCTCCTCTTTCCCATCGCTGTGCTCATCATCACTGCAGTTTTCTAAGAAGTGCTAACTGCAGAGATGGTTGTTTTCTTTTGTCTTGTTTTCCAGAGTCCAAACTCTGCAACAAGAACTATTTTTAAAAAGTCCCGTTTTGTTTGAGATTGTAAAGTAAACAGAATTGTAAAGGTGCCACAGGTAGCCAAAGAGAAACTTAAACTACTGCCCTTCCAGGTGACTTCATGCCGTGTTATAAAAATACTTCATCAATTAACTGTGCCTATGAAAATGGGTTTTACACCTGGAACTTGCATATGGCACACCAATGTCACTGGTGAGCTGGAAATTGAGAAAGACAAAACAATACCGTATTTTCTGACTGTATCCTTCAAGTATTTCTCCCAAAAAGTACACTGTGAGGATGCACTTCATAAATATTCTGCACATGTATGTATTTCTTGTGGGATTCAAACAATATTTAAACTACCTTTTAAACATTATTTCAGAAAATGAGTTTGGGAGTAGCAGCAGGGGCTTCATCTAGAAATACAGAATTGATGAAACCTGTTAAATGGAAAGTGTATTGGGAAAGATTGGTGGATAGTCGGCTGGGAGCATTTCAAGGGTGAATTGTGTAGGGAGTAGGTGGGAAAATCAGCTCATGTAATGCCATGAGAATCCCCAAGGACAGACTCTGGGTGAAATAAACCAAATGGGAAAGACGAGGACACCGAACTATTCTAGCATCTGAAGAAAGGTCAAAGTGGAAAGGTCAAGGGGAGAGTTAGAAACATTACACCCTAAGGAAACAATGCACAGTAGTTTTCTATAAAATTGCCATTCAGATACTTTGAGCATTCAATTGTGCTAAAGCCTGGAGACTGGGTGGTGTGGATTACAGAGACATTAGCCTATAAACGCTGAATCTGCTGGAGAAAAAGCACTAACACTGTTAAAGAACTTCATGTGAATGAGACAGGCAGCAAGAAGTCACAGGAAGCAAAAAGCAAGCGGCAGGTAGGAAGTTCTGTGTCGTTACTATTTTTGAAAGGACAGTTTTGCTATAGTTCTGTAAAATTCCATGAAGAAAGACAAGACCACAAAATAAGGTGCCCCCTTAAAAAGCATGCACGGTGTTCCCCCAAACTAAATATCAGGGAGTGAAGGAATTGCTAGTGGGAGAAAGGAAGAGTCGATATGAATGACATTTAGGAAGCTGATCATCAGAGCATGCAATGCACTTCATGAGATAAAGCAGAGAGAGATTCCAGCCTGTCTGGCCAGGATTCTGCCCTCAAGAACTCAAAAAGAGGGAAGAGGGCACACTTTGATAGCAAAGATAATTTCATCTGTGTAATGTCAAGTCGAAACTTCCTAGGCTACCCATGCCTAACCGATGGCAGACGTGAGTACAAATGAATGTGCTGATAGCTTTGAGTAAAGGAAGAGCAGACATGATTTGGGAAAACTAAAATGCATGCAAGTGTGGGAAGAAATGGTTCAAGGTCTGGCTTGGAGGACATTTAAACTCCTGGACTCAGCAGTGTTTATCATCCTAATAATCAGGGCCCAAGTAACCATCAAGTTGTTTTCAGGAGAGGAGGTAAGGTGAGAGCCCTTGGGGAAGCGGCAGTAGCAGCTCAAATAACCAACGTGGTTCCCTGGGAATAGCTGCAGATTAATATTGATACCTAAGTGTAGGGAGCCGTTTGTGCCACACCCAAACATGGCGCCGGCTTCCCGCTGAGAACTCAGCAAACAGAGCTGTTGCTTAGCCAAGAGACTTAATGCGCATGCGCCACATACGTCATAGCCCGCTCTCGGGGCATACTATTGAGTTACTGGAGGGCTCACCAAACAGGTAGCGACACGAGTCTCCTAGGCATATATAGCAGTGCATTTCTCCCCCACGAGAGAGGAAGACAGTGGAGAGATTGCGGGAGACCCCACGTGGAGAGAGACCCGATAGGAGAGATTGCAGGAGATCCCACGTGGAGAGAGACTGGACAGAGAGATCGCACGTGGGAGACTGCGCATGAGAGGTCGCCTAGACAGTAGAACCCGGTAGAGAGTCCCTGGCTCAGAGAGAAGTTTCCGGCTCAAGAAGTCCCCTGCTCAGAGTGCCATGCAATAAAGGTTGTCCACAGAAGAATCTGTTTGTTTGTTGCACGCCTGTTCCTATCGGCGGGAAACGTGGGCGAGTGACAAGTGGTGCCGAAAATCCCAGGAGTGCCAAGGGGAACCTTCAGGCCACTGAACTAGATTCAGAACTGCAGAAGAATTAAAAGGTAAGTTCTGAGAGACATGTCACTCTTTAGTTTTTACGGGGTGCCAAAAGAACATGCCAAAAACTTAGGCATGTCTCTTCTTGGATTTTCTCCGGCAGTAGAAGGAGTATTGCTTGCATTTGTGGTAACTGTTATAACATTACTGTTGTGGAAGTTATCTAGACGAAAAGTTAGCAGGCAGCACCTAGAGGGTGGGTCAGAAACAGAACGTGATAAAGAAAAGGACAAGGAAGATAGTCTCCAAAAGACATGTTCAAAACAAGTCAGAAATGGAGAGATGCCAGAAAGAATTAAAGGAGATAGTCTCCGAGAGACATGTTCAAAACAAGTCAGAATGAGAAAGGTGGCGGCGGAAGAACCGCCGGGAAAAGAGAGGACTGCGCCAGAGTCCAATACTTTGTGTCTGCTAAAGGAACAAATGATGGAAAAACCACCAGGAAAACAGAGGATCTCGTCCGGGGAAACAGAGTACAAGTTTCCCTGAGAGAATGCCTTGTATCCGTTAAAGGAACAAAAGGCCCCAGAGCTGGCAGAAAAAGGATCACAAACTGAATTTCAATTTGAGGAAATTTTAGAAAAACAAGAGACAAAAGAATGTGAGGCAGAGCTGTTTCAGCCCGGACAGAGGACTCCTGAAACACAACCAGAAGCTCTTAAAGCAGCTGCCATCTCTGCTCTTCCGCTTTACCCAGAGAAGAAGTGCAAGTTCTTTTGTACTCCGGAGACACGCCATACCATCAGGCAAATGTTTCCCATGTTCGAGGATGATCACCCCGAACACAAGCAAGTTAAAGAGTTGGCAGAGTCAGTCTGAACTTATAGAATCACTGCTAATTATACAAAAAACCTGGATAGGCTAATGTCACCTGGATTGCCGGTCACTGGCCTATTTTCCAGCCAAAGGGTAATTTGTTTATTCCAGCCCAACCTAAGTGGTCACATTTTTGTATAAGAAAAAGAGATTCAGCCCTGCATCCTTGCCTGGCTGTCAATCTCAGAGAGTACATTGGGCAGTTAAGGGCCTCTTTACCTTTTCTTCTAATATAAAAACTGTTTATAATAACTGTTTATAATGGCCTGTGCCACCTAAAGAGCTAGTGAAATGGAAAGATGTCCTCACTGATAATTGGAAAGGCCCGGATCCTATCTTAATACGATCCATGGGAGCTATTTGTGTTTTTACACAGGAAGAAAAAAGCCCAATTTGGATCCCAGAATGTCTAACATGTCGAGTGCTACCCGGTGTTTCCAAAACCAATTCCAGTGGAACATGATGCTAAAGTCTTCCCTAAGTTTTTCACCACTAATATCAACTTGGGTGAGGGTGGGACTCTTTGGAGCAATCCTTTGCTGCGGACTTGCGTTGCTTCTCTGGCTGGTTTGTAAGCTCAAGGCCCAAACAAAAAGAGACAAGGTGGTTATTGCCCAAGCGCTTGTCGCTCTAAAACATGCAGCATCAGCCGATATCTGGTTGTCTATGCTTAAGCAGTAGGTCGCCGGCCAGACAGCTCTTGCACTCCTAGAACTTCGGTTCATTGCACAGGATTAGAGTGTCTGGTTTGAGCAGACCATGAGGGAAGCCGAGCAAAGCATCACACTGAGCCCCTTGTTGCGGGGTATCTCTGGGAGATATGTCATCTGGCTGAGTGTTGCCTGCCCCAGTGTCCCTCCCTCAGAAAAACGGCAGAGTGACAGGTCAAGAGTACTACGGGCTACAAAAAGTCTAGCGGTTACTCCTGTACATGGTCTTTATACACCTTAATGAGGATTTGACTTCTATCTCCGCCCTCCTAATATGGGTGTCCTACTTTGCTTAAAGAATAAAAGGTAGGGGGAGATGTGGGGCGCTGCCTGCACATTCTCCATTACAAGATGGCGCTGACATCCGGCTGGAGTTAGCAGTAAACAAGTCATGTGCGCAAGTGCTGGGTAACTTTCCACTCCTTGATCTCTGCCTCTCCCGTGGCGTCATAGGGCCTAATGAGTTTCAACCAATCAGGGGGCTCCACATCCAAGGCGAGGACAGATTCCTATATAAGGGGATGGGCTAGATAGTTTGGGGTGATGACAGCCCTGCTCCTGATGCTTTGGAACCAGAGTCAGAGGAGAGGCGAGATGGGCGATTCTGTCAGTGTTTCCAAAACCAATGCCCTTTTGCCTTAATGCAAAACTATTTTCTTGTTTGTTTGACACCATTAAAACCTTTGATGTACCGTACTTGCCCTTAAACACGGAGATAGCAGGGTTTGGGGATTATAGAACTTTTGCTTTATCAAGTAATTTTTGACATGCTTTTGTGCAGAGAGACTGTGTTTCTGCTCTGGATGGTGTGCAAACTCTGTACTCAACAATAACGTGACAAAGTGGTCATAGCACAAGCTCTTGCTGCACTCGAAATGGGCACCTCTCCCTCTGTTTGGCTTAAAGGTCCAACAAGAGCCTGATGGTTGATCGGCCATGTTTTTATTTAAGAAAGTAGGGGGAGATGTAGGGAGCCGTTTGTGCCACACCCAAACATGGCGCCGGCTTCCCGCCGAGAACTCAGCAAACAGAGCTGTTGCTCAGCCAAGAGACTTAATGCGCATGCGCCACATACGTCATAGCCCGCTCTCGGGGCATACTATTGAGTTACTGGAGGGCTCACCAATCAGGTAGCGACACGAGTCTCCTGGGCATATATAGCAGTGCATTTCTCCCCCACGAGAGAGGAAGACAGTGGAGAGATTGCGGGGGACCCCATGTGGAGGGATGGCAGAGAGATCCCACGTGGAGAGAGACCCGATAGGAGAGATTGCAGGAGATCCCACGTGGAGAGAGACTGGACAGAGAGATCGCACGTGGGAGACTGCGCGTGAGAGGTCGCCTAGACAGTAGAACCCGGTAGAGAGTCCCTGGCTCAGAGAGAAGTTTCCTGCTCAAGAAGTCCCCTGCTCAGAGTGCCGTACAATAAAGGTTGTCCGCAGAAGAATCTGTTTGTTTGTTGCACACCTGTTCCTATCGGCGGGAAGCGTGGGCGCGTGACACCTAAGCAGTGCCCCCGTCCCCCCAGGTGCTCATCAAAAGGGAGAGCCAAGTAGTTGTGTTGGTTACACGTGGCTGTGGAGTGAAGGTAATGATATTCTCAAAGCAAAGAAATAGCCCACTACTGAGAAACCAACAAATAGATGTAAGCCTCTACCGCATAAGTATTGAGGCCGGAAATATGAACTCAATATATAATAAATTCAATTAACACATTTATTTCTCCTTTTTGTGTTGAGTTGAAGTTCAGTACAAAGTGCTAAAATTGATTCGATGTTAAAAGTATTTTAATATTTCTGTAGACAAGAATTTAAAAAGCTGGACCAAAGACTTAGGGGCTTATACAGGAGGTAAAAACTGATCTAACTTTAAAAGATGGAGTAAAGTATAAACCAGAGTAGCTATATTATCTACGAATAAAATATGCTTGGATTCAAAAACTGCTACGAACTCTTTCTGGCTGTGATCCCTTGTTCAACTCAATTAGGCTTTCTAGCCATAAAAGTTCTCATTTGTGTTACAAGAATATTAATAGTCTCTCTTACAAAATGTAAGCAATTTAAAAGCTTTTGTCTTATAGTAATTGGTTGGAGTTAAAGCACTAAAAATATTAATCATCAAAATGACAAAGATTATAGAATGTAGAAATTATAAGCAGAGAAGGGATTTCAATCTTAAAAAAAGGAATTAAACATAATAGAATAGGTAATTATGACATGTCAAATCTTAGCAAATGTTGTCATCGGAACAGATTAAATGGTAGAACCCATTAGTTTGAGCAGCATTGTCTCTGTCTGTTTTTGTTTATTCTTTCCCATTTATCGGAACCCAGAATTCTGCTCTCCTGGCCACTTAAATTTGGATGTGGCCTGTGATAGGTTCTGGCCAGGAAGATATGAGTGGAAGCAACTCTTGAGCAAAGCATTGAATTTCAAGAGCTTACACATCCAGTTCTCTGCAGTTCCTGTCAAGGAATCATCTAAAACTGAGCTTGAGAAGGAATCTATTAACCTGATTATTTCAGCCAATGTTGCCAAGGCCAGCTTCACTGAACTGAAACAATAACCGTAATGGCTGCCATTTGCTGCTTCAACATATCTGAAACTATATTACCTGGCAGACTTTTCTGTCACAAAGAGACAATAACAAGAGGGGGGAAGTTCATCTTCTTCCTAAGCCTGGCTTAACATATCTGGCATCATTTATTGCTATATCAAGTTGAAAATAGCAACATTGATATTGTATACAATATATCATTTCATAATTTTGTCCTAATGAATATTGATAAAACAGCACATTTATCTACTCATATTCAATTTTTTCTTTTATGAATGTATATTTAAAGTTTTAAGTGTGTGTGTGAGTGCACATGGATGCATATGTGTACTAGCACAAGTGTTGCCATAGTGACATGAGTAAGTTAAAGAAGAACCTTAGGTATCTTGGGTACCACCTTATTTGAGAAAAGATCTGTTGTTTATTGTTATGTAGCCTAAGCTAGTTGGATGACAAGTTTCTGGGGATTCTCCTGTGTCAACTTTCCTTCTTTCTGTAGGAACACTGGGATCACAGATGCCACCTCAACGTTCAGCTTTACATGTGCTCTGGGGATTTGAACTTGGGCCCATGCATCCTCAACAAGTGCTTTGTTCCCTGACTTATCTTCTCAGCCTTTAAAAATCATTTTCTAAGCCTTGAGTTTTATACATTCCTTTTCTTCATCTTTCCTCAGTAAGTGCTAATGACCTCAGGAAAATCATGGGGTATAAACATAAGCTTAAAATCCGAGGTCCACTGAAAATATCAGTGTCCTGTGAGCATTTAAATGGATGGCGAGCAGCGTCATTGGGAGTGGAAATGAATGACTGTACAGAACTCAGTGTTCTGAGTAGACAACTTGAGGGCAAGCTGTTCTCTGATAGACAAAAGCAGAATCTCTTTAGGAAGTCAGAATTCTGATTGAACAAATAATTGTAAGGAGTCAGGAAACAGGAGGTTTCTAGAAATAAGCTGAGATAGAAGATGCGATGTCATCATAACGGTGATGAAGATGTGATGTCATGGTGATGATTATTTCAGAAGTGAACTTCCAAGCTGGGACCTACGCATCTCGGGTATGAACACCAGAAACGTTCAGTTTGATACTGTTTATAGGCGACACCAAGCTTCTTCAGGAGAGTGATTTTTATACTCTAAAGATCTAGCCAGAGAGGTTACTTCCCACTTAGTGGCAGCATTTGGGTCTCAGATCTGCCCCTGGCAGAGTATTTCTGAACTGAAATGGTCAAGCACAGAAGTAAGTACAAAAGTTCTCAGTGCTTCTCAGAGATGAGAGGTTTCCAGAGAAGGCAGAGGTTTGGGAGCCTGAGCTGACAACCTAGGAGAGTTTCTATCCATTTACAACCTATGACTAGAGGGATCCCTTTGAACTGCTAATTGACTCAGGTGATCTTCACTGCTTAAAATATTCTCTAACCTTCCTCTATCTGTTAAATTGAAAACCTTGAAGCTGTTCAGGATAATGAGATAAAATAACCGATATAATTGTAAATAAGATGAAGCCTGACCTCTTATCCAGCTGTCCCACCACTTGATGCGTCTCAGTAGTGCCAACTGCAACCTTCAGTAGATTGCCCTAAATGGACAATTTCACACATGCAATCTGTCCAGTTAAAACATTCTCCTTTTCCTTTATAGTTGAATATACTCCTCATTTTTCAACCATATCTTTATGAAGTCTTACAGAAGTAGATCCTCTTATTGTGAGTTAGGTACCACTTTTTTTTTCTTTGTAGCTATTGTCAACATAATTGTTTATACATGAGTTATCAACAGATGTCTGTTTTTTCTGATAGGACCTAAACTCCATGAAGACAAGAGACCACATGCTATTATAATTAAGCTTGCTTCACTAGTACATACTGACATGCTAAGAAGACCAAATAAAAACTTCTTATGAATTTGGTTGAATTAATAAAAATTCAGAATAGGCCCAGGATGTACGAATTGACCAGTACACTTGCTGACTATCCCTCAAAACTTAGAATGAAAGTAAAAACGTTGGGTTAGGGGCAGGTGATAGAGGTTTTCTTTAAAATCTTGCATATTATAAGCAATATGATATCAGCATCTACAGGAGGAAAAACTACATCAACAGTGCCTCTCATGGGAATTTCATCTTGCCAAAGTGCACAGACAGAGAACCTTTTAGTAGAACTGAACTGCGAAGAAAGTGTTTAGTAACGTTGGCTTAATTAGATCTTAGGTGGTGTACCATTCTGAGCATTCATATTGTTTTCTACTGAGGCCTCAGTACATGTAGGCCATTTTTACCACTTATATTTTGGAGAGGGCTTAGTACTTTTTTTTCTAATTACTATAGTTATTAAACAGCCTTTATAATGATTTTGAATACTACAGTGCCTCATGTTATCTTTGATCATTGACTATTATGGGAAGATATTGATTAATATTGGTTGTTGATTGCAATAATATTTACTATTATTGGAGGGTAGGGCAGGATGCTCCAAATGGTCTTCAGTTCAACAGGAAAGCTTTTATTTTAGGTTATTAAAGACCTTTCTGGGGTTGTTTAATATGTGCCAGCTTATATCTACCATAAAGAGAAATGAGAGTAGAAGGAATGATTATTAATATTCTGTGTGTCATGTAAAGCAGTTTGTGAAGTCTAATTGTTTCAATATATGAATCAGTGCATCCAGACTTCATATTGAGGGTCAGTGCTTAGGACTTAAGTGTGAATGACTTGTGTTCTGTTCAAGGTTTATTCCTATAACTATGTACTTTAATTATCACAGAGCTGTACATTTTAGGTCAAAATATTAGAATTTGTTGATTTTTAAACAAATAAGATATTTTTTATAGAATCAGGCATTTTAGCTTTTCAAGAGGTAACTAATATAATTTTAACAAGAGGAAATAGTGACTGTATTAATGAAACATTCAAGTGGGGAAACTGATGATGTCCCTTCTTGTAGAACATTTAAGACAAAACGCTGCATTCCGTGAGTGTGGCACATTTTGGAATACAGGACTCTTTGACAACTCAAGCCTGAACAATAATCAGTAAAGGGTTTCATGCAATGAAATATATTAAACATGTTTAGCGCTTTTCTCAATCTGAAAGGATATTTTTATACTTTCTATAAGGGGTAGATGATGCTAAAAGTGATTTACATAAAGACTGTGTGAAGTATTTATTATTCATTTAGTGTAGACTGAAAAACACTTCTTTTATTCTGAAACAAATCTCGGGAAAATACAAATTAAAAAAATGTAGATGTATGAGACACAGCAAGCAGTCATTTGAGTAACTGTTCTAAGTTATAACTTCCTGGCACCAAAGCCCCGATTTCTGATTATTTTTAATTCCCACAAACTAACTTCTAGAACGTGACTGGGTAAGCTGCTCGAGAGGATGGCTGATTTAAGTCAATATTCTGCATGGCAGTAACAGAAAGAGAAATAATAAGTGTTAAACTATCTTAGTCATTGTCCTTACAAGTGATGAACTGCTCTCAAGAGACCATGAATTTCCAACTTCACTTCCGTGGGATACAGGGTTCATGAACATAAAAAAATGTGCCCTACCCTTCTGATTAACCAAGAGGAAAATATGCCTAAGGTTTCTCGGGACTTTGTATTTATTATAGAAGCTGTTTGGATTAGTTAGGACTGAAAGAGGTATTGGCTAAAATGAACCCTCTGAGGGGACGTCCATGCAAGTTCAGCACTGTTCTCTAGCCTGAGGCACCAAAGCCAAGAATTCAAACTGTAAGCATCAACAACTCTGCCTAATATATATTTCATTCCATGCCATTCATGTCCAGCAGGAGAGTAATTATGTCAAAACCTCAGAAAATGTGATACAAAATTATCATGTTTTGAAATGCTATCAACTCTTCAGGATTCCCACACACACAAATGTATATACCAACTAATTAACAACCAGGTCATGGATATAAAAGAGAGCAAGGAATAGTGTATGAGAGAGTTCAGAGCAATAAAAGAGACAAAATAAATGATGCAACTGTTTAGTATAAAAAATAAAAGAGTTAAAAATAATAAATTAAAATTTAAGAAAGTAATTTTGGTTTAAATGATAGTATGTTGTTGGTTGAAATGACACTGTTATGTCAGAATTCACTGCAATCATCAACCAGAAACACCTGCTGGCCATTTATTCTATGATAAGAAAGCTTATGAAGGACTTGAAATTTCATATTTCCAGACAGTGAATTTGAACTATGAGTGGAGGTCTCTCGATATTTTGGTTTCTATTCAAAATACTTCACAGTATTTTTGTGAACAAAAGGATAATTTCTAAAAATCAAATGAAATATAGATATCCATAATATATACTTAATTTGTTCACCTTTGTTTAGTTCATATAAAAATTTGCTCAAACATGTCTAGAAGAATTATTATATAAAAACTGATAAAACTATAAATCATTCATTTACAGTATATATAATCATGCTTTGAAAATGATATGAACTCTTTTAATGATTTTAATATAGTTTTAAATGGTATTATATATACATATATATTTATATATATACTTACATTATATGCATATATGTGTGTTCCTGAATATTCACAACTATGCCTCTAATATTTTCATTACATTAAAATTGTAAGCAAAATATTTTGTATGAGAGAAAATCCTACTTAGGTAGTTTTGTGTTCTTTGAACAATATGCATTTTAAGGAAGGTCTTACCACAACAACCGAACTTCTTTAAGGTTTTTCAAAATGTACATTGCAATCTTCACTTCTACTGTTATTTCATTGTGTATCTCAACAAACTCTCGATTTATAACACAAGTTATCACTACTTCCTCCTTTGTATCTCTCCTCAGCATGATCTGTTCACATCCTTTTAATCTCTGATTCCTCACCTCAGCAGGTGCTGATGAGATTCATCTGATGGCATTTGCTGAAGCTGCTTCCAGGAGATTCCTTCCCTGCCACACTACTTTTCTGTTATGCCCTGTGTGCACCGTGAGGAAGGCTCTGTCTAGTGTTTGAGGATATGTCTTTCAGATGGACCTCCACAAATCTAGAGGGTGAAGAAAGAACAGACTGAAACCCAGAGTGGGTTCAGTTTGAGATCTTTCCCTCTCTTGAATACCTGAGGGCCAATTTTTGATAATGTTTGTTAACTTTGACTTACTACTTTATTTTATTTTGTGTCTCAATTCGTAATATGAATATGTGGTCACTGATAGTGGGATACTAACCCCAGAAAGCTCTGAACATCCCAGAAACAACTCACAGACTGTGTGAGGTTCAAAAAAAAAAAAGAATATATTTTAATTAAGATAGAACTTTATCACATCCCCCTTTCCTTCCTACAGCCCCTCCCAGTTTCTCTCCTATCCCCTCTAATTAATACCCTCTTTTCCTATATTATTGTTACATATATAAATATGTGTATGTATATGTACCCACAAATACTTTATTACAACCTTAAAATGTATTCATATACTTTTATGCAAAAATGCTTAAAAATTTGTACATTTATATTTGTTTTTTTAATAAAGTTTTTCAATAAAAAAAGAAAGGAAGTCATATGTGTTTGTTCCATTTCAGTTTGTATTTTGTCATTGGAAACAGTAGCATAGTAGTTTATAAAGATTAACTGTGAGGTTTTTCATTTATCTGTGTTGATGAGACAGAAAAGCAAGCAATAAGTTTCCACTTCAAAACTTGCACAATTCACTGCAGTAACACCAAGATCAGAATATGCAGAACTCTTTGGTCAGTATGAGAAAGCAGTTTTTTACACACAAAACAAATCATATTAATAATTTATCGACTACCTAAGTTTTACAACCATAATTTCTTATATGTAACTAATCTAAAAGGGGATTTCTTTGTGTCTAAAGTAATCTTTTACATATATATATAATGAGCTGAATTACTCTTTTATACAAGTTCCCATGAGTATCTTTTAGAAGTAAATTTATTTCATTATAGTTTGAAAATAACTAGTTACAGAAATATTTTTATTTACTCACTTTCTTTACTTATAAAGTAATGTCACCTTCATATTTTTGGCTGTTAATTTTAATGATGTGTTCTGTTTCTGGGTTAGTATTATAAAAGGTCTTTAGTTTACTACAATACCAATATTAGCTGACTCCCCTAGGTTGTAATAAACTAGACTCAAGATGTTGAGAGCATGAGAGATGCTAAGTTGGTAAGCCACCTGCTACAAAATCAGAAGAATCTGAGTTTGGATTCAGGAACCCATGTAAAATCCAGGTCTTGCAGTGAGTGTCTATAACTTTTAAGTCTCACAGATGTAGGCAGATGGATCTCCAGAGTTCTCTGGTCAGGCAGCTTTGAAGATTGGTGGTATCTAGGTTCAGAGGCAAAGTTTGTCTCTGAAAGATATAGTGGAGAATGAAAGCAGAGGGTTTATGACGTCAACTTCTGTTCTTGATGTGCACAGGCACAGTAAAATGCATGCTTCCACGGGATCATATGCACACACATATACAGCACATATTCACGGAATAATCAAGTTGCTCAGAATATCTTCTGAGTATAGTGAGGAAAATTCTGCTTGTTTCTAGAATATACTTTCTTGCTATAGCAGGACTGAGGCTGAATCCTACAGAGTAGTCACCTGACAGCCTCTCTCTGTTTTTCTGGACAACACATGTGCCTCAACATGGTACCCTTCTACTTATGTACCTGCTACAATAGTTGTCAATCTTCCAGATAATCTCTATTTGTGGGCTCTAGACCTACTCTTAAAAAGGTCATGTGATTGAGGCAGGCACACCATCTTATTTACCTCACATAAGGTGAGAAAGCTCTGGACCTTAGTTAAACTCACAGGACCTTTTCAGCAGCATCTACATTGATTTGGCTAAACGTCAAGAAACTGTATAACTCCTGAGACAAAAATCTCTAGGGTTGCATGGAATTATGCCTCCTGTATCTCCATGGGAAGATTATTTATATCAGTTACCTTCATTTTCCTTATTTTCCAATGGGAATTTTCAGAATGCATATTTTTTGTGCATTCTAAACTTTTTGATGTATTCTTACTTGAGATCTTGTATCTTGGTATACTCTTTGGTTTAAGAGTTCCTTGGTGATGTTTGGTTCTTTTGAGATTTAATTTATTCTGTAAGCAATGCTTTTGTTAGTAAAGTTAATTTTTATTTCATAGAAATTGCAAGGATTGGCATGGTTTATTCTTTCTCTTTTGAGAACCTTTTGAGACCCAGAATATAATCAATATTTATTAATGCCTTATGAATATTTGAATAGTTTAAAAATGTATATGTTTTCTGCCTAGGAGCTACAGTACTAATTATATTATTAATTTTCTCAATTTCCTCATTTAATTCTGACTGTTTTGATCATGATGTGAAAGTTTCAAAAATAATGACGTTTTCCCATTTGTCCTTAATTTGAAAGGTTTTGCCGAATACAGTTTAATCTTTGTGCCTTGTCTTAATAAATGTTTTTTGCAGATCCTTTTATAAAGTCCAATAATACAGTGAAAAATTGCTGCAGTAAATGATAGTAATGTTCATTATCATTGATATGACACTAATATTTCCAAAGAGATTAGGTCCATAGGGCAGTAGGATCAACAGTGTATGCAGAAAGACTGAAACTGACCTTCTTGTCAGGAACAGAAGAGAGCAAAGCCTCTTGAAGTTGCATCTTCCTGCTGCCATGGCTCAGTCCTGTTGAAGGTCTCAGTTCCAGGGTATCTGAGCACGCAACTCTCATTGTAAGATGGATAACCAGAACTGGTGTGTAAATCCTAGAGTTCACAAGCAGACATCCCTGGAGATATACTTCTAGGTTTCAGAATGTACAGCATTTTATAAACTTTGTTTGTAATGGATAGCTTCAGAACCTTGAAATTTTTCATCTCTGGCTCCACAAGTTGACAGCATGCTTTTTGGCACTAGTCTTCACCCTTTAACTCTGACTGGACTCATTTTCCCTCCACATTGTGGCTTAAATTTATTCTATCAAATCACTGTATAATGTCCATTTAACACTGACTATCTTGGGACTATATATTGCACAATTTCTTCAGATCATCAGAAATTTTATTTTACTCTTCTGAAATGAATAATGAAACTTAACAGTTTACTCTTAAATATCAAGCAAACAACACAGTATGAATTAACATTTAAACAATAAAATAATTTTAGCTGTCTTAAGAATACTACATATTGTGTTGATCTTGTCCATGTTGTATTAGTTAGGGTTCTATAGATGAACCGAACTGATGGATAGAGTGTTAGAAAGGAAATCTATTAGATGATCTTCCTTGTTTGAGTATCCTGTAATGCTCTCTGAACACTGGAGAAACTGAAAACATGGTGGTTGATCAGTATATGAACCTGGGATCCTCAGCAGTCTGAATCAGGTACTGAAGGTCTGAAAGATTCCTGGAGATACACTTGTCTAATCCATGTAGGACAGCAGAGGAAATGTATCCTGCCGGGGGTCTTGGTGGAAGTAGCAGCAGCAACAAGAATGTTATAGATGCACTCACTGATGAAGAGTTAATTAGGAGAGAAACAAGACATATCGTTTTTCTTTTAGACCTTATTGTACCCAGGCTGCTATCAGAAAGAGGTGACCAATTCAGAAGAGGGTTTTCCAACTCTCTTCAACATTCCAGAAAATAACCTCATTGACTCTCCTGGAGACATGATTTTGAATTTATCCCTTATCAAATCAAGTTGACAATCAAGATTAAATATCACAAATGCTTAAAATATTTGAAACTAAGTTTAAACTTATTTTGCTGTGGCAGCAGGAATAGTTTAGGCAAACAAAGCTGATCCTCGTTCATTAAATAGTCTAAACTAGCTATGAGTCTATTTTAACCTTGAAGCAAAAGCCTTTCTTTAGCACATGTGCTTTGCTCTCCTCTCTGTAACTGAGTCTTCCTTTTTATAACAATCAATGCAGCCTCTACAGTTATTGTTTTATGTAGTAACATATGCTATGTTTCAGACTATAATATCTCTACTCTTAACGATATGTTAAGTCCTAGATAAACTTCAGTATTTGGCTTAAGCGATTACATCTTTGGACATATATTTTTCTGCTCCCTTTCTTCACCAACATGGAGTTCACAGATTTTATTTTTTTTTCTCTAGCACAGCATCTGTAGGTACCTACCACAGAATGGGATTTTCTGCCACCAATTACTAAGATGTTCATTTACCCCAAAGTTCAAGAACATTAGGAGACATGTTTCTTCTGGTTCAAGAACTCTGTAAGTAGTCCTATATTTGATGTATGGGCTTTATTCAACAAGTATTTGTCATTTATTAAATATTATTAGGCAATCTCACAAGTGTCAACCATATTTTGGCAGAAGTCCCAAGACATTTCAGTTTAAACGATGTCATTTCCGAATGTAAAATATGACAATCTAAAGTGAATCATCATTCACACAATGAATTCTGTTGAATAATCTGAGTCAATATTGATTCATCAGACTGTAACATACATCATAGGCATACAGATATTAATAATCTATGGACAAGGGAGAATGGATTCACAAGAACATGACTCACATTCAACTTTCTATAACACCAAAACTATTCAAAAAGTAAAGTCTCAGATAAAACATCACTTTTAAAAAGTATATGAGACTGAATGCAGGGACCCCAATAGAGAAATTAGGATAAAGAGTGAAGGAGCTGAAGGGGTTTGCAACACCATAGGAAGAACAATAATATCAACCAACCAGACCCCCAAAGCTCCCAAGGACTAAACCACCAACCATAGAGTATGAATGGGGGCCTCCAGCTCAATGTGTAACATAGGATGGTCTTACTGGACATCACTGTGGGGAGCCTCTTGGTCCTATGGAGGCTTGATAACCTTGGGTGCTGAGGCAGGAGTGGGTGAGTGGGTGGGTGGGGAGCACCTTGACAGAGGTAGGGGAGGAGGAGCGGATACAGAACTTGTGGAGGGAATCTGGGAATTTAGATAGCATTTAAAAATAACCAAAAATTGAAAAATATGTATTTTCAAGATAAACTGTTCCAATTGAGTGTAGTTTTGTGTACAGCTCTCTGCTGCTTATTGATGACATGTATTAATTAATCTGATCAACACTTCAGGGGCCACTATATACCCAAAACCAAGGTGAAGTTAAGACTACAGAGGCAAAGTTAGAGAGACTTGGTAGGAACTGACATAGGTGATGAGCATTATTAAGATAGCAAGGCAATGCTTTGGGAGCACATGGGAAAGATATAGTTCCTAGGCCTGAGTGTATTCTGACATAGTATCCATGATGGAGGTGTGGCTGAGAAAGTCTAAGTGACAAAGAATAGGTTATGTTAGAGAATGGGAAATGAAGACAGGAGATCATCAGGGAAAGGCAAATAGACTCTTTGTCAGAGCTTCAGCTATAGTCCAAATGCATTTACATGCCACTGCAGGGACTTTGGCATGGACAGGACATAACCGGGCTCCCGTTCTAGAAAGGGTGTCACCAAGAAGAACACGGATAATAGACAAGACCAGCAGTGTTTATGTGAAGAAAAAACTCATGAAGGTTTCAGGAAATCTGGAGACGGTGCTTTTCTGAAATAAAGTTTTTAGTTTACTTTTGCCTTAAGACACTAATTCTATTTCTTGCTTTCTTTGATAGAGAAAGTATATGTTTGTGGGTACTTATATTACCATTGTTGGGTAACAGGAAGTAATAAGGGTGCAATATAGAAAGAAATTTATAAAAAGAAGTTTATAGAAAGATCTCTCATGCTCATTTACCAGTAGAGTAAACACAGTAACAATGGCCATCTTACCAAAAGCAATGTGAAGATTCAATTCAATTCTCATCAAAGTACTAACACAATTTCTAAAGACCTTGTCAGCACAAATCTCAACTTCAGGAAGAAAAGAAAACTAGAAGAGCAGAAACATTCCTGTACAATACAAAAATTTCTAGAGATACCATTATCTCTGATTTAAAAAGCTACAGAACCACAGTAATGAAAACTGCATGGTATTGGATTACAAATGGACAGGTTAATGGAGGGAACTTAACTGAGACCCAGACATAAATCAACCTACCTGTCGATACCTGATTTTTGATAGAGAAACAAAAATTATTCAATGGAAAAAAAGAAAGCATCTGCAACAAATGATGCTGGTTTAACTAAATATAGACCTCAAAAGAATGCCAGTCTCACTGAACCTAAGAGAAGAGAAACTGGGGAGTGTCATCAAATGTACTGACACAGGAGAAAATTTCCTGATCAGAACACCATCAGCACAGGCACTAATATTAACAATGAGTAAATATGACCCCACAGAACTGCAAAGCTTCTGTAAGGCAAAAATCACAGCCAATAGAACAAATTAAAGCCTATAGAATGGGAAAATATTCACTAACTCCTCAGCTGATAAAGGGCTAATTTTCAAAATATGAAGAACTCAGGAAACCAGGTATCACTACACTAAATATCCCAATTTTAAAATGAGGTACAGAACTAAAGAAAGAATTTTCAACAGAGAAATCCCAATGGCTGAGAAGCACTTAAAGGAATGTGAAAAAGCCTAAACCAACAGGGAAATGCAAATCAAAAGTGACTCTGAGATTCCATCTTACACCTGTCAGAATCAAAAACAGAAGTGACAACTCATGTTGGCGAGAATGCAGAGCAATGGGAACAGTCCTCTACTGCTGGTGGGAGTGCAAACTTGTACATCCAATTTGGAAATCAATATGATAGTTTTTCAGAAAATTGGACATTGATCTACCTCATGGACCAGCTATGCCACTCTTGGATATATACCCAAAGGCCTCTCATCTGACCAAAGAGAAACTTGATCATCTCTGTTCATGGTAGTTTTATTTGTCGTGGCCAAAAACTGGAAACAACCTAGATGTCTCTCAAAGGAAGAATGTATAGTGAAGATGTGGTTTATTTTATACAATGGACTATTACTCAGCTATTAAAATCAATGCCATGTAATTTGCAAACAAAACAGAAGTAGGAAAAATCATTCTGAGTGAGGTAAGTTAGACTCAAAAGGACAGACTAACATAATCATCATCGGAATGACCTCATCCAGAAGTTAATGGGAACAGATGAAGAGGTCCACAATTAAACATTGGGTGGATGCTGGCAAATCCACAGGAAAAGCTGAGGAACAATTTAGGAACTAGCAGATTGAAGATCACCAAAGATAACCCACAAATCAACAACTCAAGGCTCATAGGAGTTCACAGAGACTGACCCAACACTCAGGGAGCCCATCTAGGTCTGAGCCCTTTGTATACATGCTAAGGTTGTGTTCCTTGAACTTCACATGGGACTCATCACCATTGGGGACTGGTGCTGTCTCTAACTCTTTTGACTGATTTTGGATCCCTTTCCCACATACTGGGTTGCCTTGTCCCACTTTAATATGAGAGTGGTGCTACTTACTACAACTTGGTATGCTAAGTTGGTAATGTTCATCAGAGGCCTGCTTTTTTCTGAAGAGAAATGTAGAAAGAGTGCATGGGGTGATACTGGAAGGGGAGAGGGAGGGAAACAGTGTTAGGGATGTAGTATGTGAGAGAAGGATAAATAAAACAAAATAAGATGATAGATAATAATTGATAAATGATAGTTGGCTGATATGTAATAAGTGGAAAAACAGTAAATGATGATAAATATATACATAGATCAATGATAGATAAATAGATAGATAGATAGATAGATAGATAGATAGATAGATAGATAGGTGATATATAAAGATATAGATAAACAGGCAGGGAGGTAGATATGTGGAAAGATCATGTATTAGATAACTTTAGATTTCTAGAAGTAGAGCTACTATATAAATATTTGAAACTTTTAAAATTTTCTCAAATTATCTGAAATATTTTTATTATACTATACATAATTAAAATTATCATAACATATATTTATATGTCTTTTTTATAAAATGTGTTATATTTCATTTAAGCTTCCTTTCTTGAACAAGGATAAGTAGAATATTTTAAATGTATCCATTAAGTGCCTTTATGTTTGCTTTCTTTGCTTGTCAGGCCATAACCACTGCCTTATTACCTTGGGAAATTAGTGGACTTTTAAACTTAGTTTACAAAATTGTTGCTGATTAATATTAATACTATCAATGGCAATGATGCTCTTTCTTGGCAAGACCTTTCACTTTCTCTGTTTTTGCATGTATATGGACTTTGGTCTATGCATGTTCCCATGTATTTGGGCAAACAAAAGTGTGTGAATGCATATGGAGGACCACACATGTGTCTTATGTTATTTAGATAGGATCTACTTATGGTTTCCAGAATTGCCTGTTCAGCTTAGACTAGCTGGGCAGTTTGCCCCAGGGATCCCCTGCGCATCCCTCTGGAATGCTCAGATGATAGGTACACCTGCTTGGCTTCTATGTAGTTTCTGGGCATCTGGATGAAGGGCCTCACACTTGAAAAACAGAGTTTATCCACCGAACTATTTTCTTAGCCCCTAATGTGAGCTTTAAAATTGCATTATTTGAGTTTCTACCCTTTGTTGAACAAGCGATCTATTTTATGTATTACAAGTTCATTTTTCTTGTAATATATGTAAGTTCCTTGAATCTCATTATCTCAATTGAATTAATAAGTCATTATTTTTTATTTCTCTCAGATTTCATCTATGGGCTTTGGCAATTTTTATCTTATTTGGTTGTAACATATGAAGTAGGTACATATATTCATTATTTTCCAATTAGCAAACTGATTACTAAGAGAGTTTAATTAAATAATCTTTCCCTTGCTCAATGGCTTGTGACGTCTCTATGATATATTTCTCATGAGAGAGAAAAACCAACTCCCATATGTATGTTCCATAATATTTATTTATCACCATCTAATCGTGTTAGAGCTAGCTCATATAAATATTTCAGTTTTATAACTTATTTAATGCTCTATAGCTTTTTCTTCCTTTCATTTTTGTCAGAATAGCTCTTCTCATTTTTTAACTTAAATTTTAAAATTAAAACATAATTGCATTTCTTTCCCTATTCTTGTGCTCCTTCCATCTCCTCCCCTTCTCCCTCAGTTTCCTTCCCTCCCTATTCATCCTTCTTAAACTGATGGACTTTTAAAAGTTACTGTTACACGTGTGTGCATGCATGTGTCCATGTGTGTACATGTACACCAAATACATAAATATATAAATGTAAACAGCTGAGTCAGTTAGTGTGGCTTGTGTGTGTATGATTTTAAGACTGCCCACTTTTGTCTCATTTATTTATTTATCTATCATTCATTCATGTATTCATTCATTCAATTGTGGGACTGGGTCTCCCTCTTTAATTCTGGCTGTGGTGGAACTCATTATGTAGATGAAATACGCCTCATAGTCAGTGGGATTCACCTGGCTCCATCCCCTCAGCACTGGAATAAAGGATGTTCACCACCTAGCCCAGCAGGATTGAGCATTTTGTATGGAATAATCATTTGGGGAGCTCATCCCTGGGAAAGTCTAATTATAATGTAATGTAATATAACATAATAAAATAAAATATAATCACAACATTTCTTGCTTCTCTTCTTCCATATAAGCACTCCCATATAGCTGCTCCCTATATTCTCTTTTAAATTCATGGCCTGCTTTTTCATTGCTGTTGCATGTATATACACAGAAGCATATAGTTTCCTCTGTTCAGTCTGTGTAGTGTTTCTTGTGTGAATGTATTCAGGGCTGAGAATTTGGAATTCTATAACTAGTTGGTGTGCTGTTCTCTGTGGGAAACTATTTCTGCTGCTCTTGGCATCTCTTAGTTGCCCATAGTTCTTTATGCAGGGTTGATATTTTGTGGGCTTTTCTCTGTCCACATTTGTTCAGCATATCTTCAGGTATTGTCCTTGTCCAGATCATGTTTGGGCAGTCATGCAGCTAAGACATTCTGGAGAGAGAGTGGATTGATTGTAAGATCTAGATGATCAGGGAGTTTGCTATGAAATTTTGTCTCCTACTTATATGGGAAGTTACATCCATGAAGTTTGGAGTTCTTTATCTGAGGATTGGACCTGGTGAAATCTTCTTCTTTGGACTTGGCATATCTATTGAGTTTATTATTATTCTGGTCTTATTTAAGCAGTCATGTTGTGGATGTTTCATGGGTGAAGTGTTTTTGTTTTATAATTAATATTTCCTGCAATGTTTCTTTTTTTAAAAATTATACCAAAATTTTGTGCTCTTATCATTATAGTGAATCTAAAACTAATTCGTTGCTAGATTGTCTTGGTTTCCTTGGGATATACTCTTTCTCTTTCCTCTTGCCATTTTGTTGTCAGTGAAATGTTCTTGCCTTTCCCTTGTATCTGGTCTGTGTCCCTGGTACACTTTCCGTGTGCACTCCGCAGAGATCTCTCTACTCCCCGGCAGCCCAGGTTCCGGGTGGCAGCTGGGCCAGGCTCCGCTCTGCGTCCTGAAGTCGCCTCCGGGTGGGAACAGACGTTCTTAAGATCTGTTCCAGGTCACAGTTGCTCAGCTTGTACGAGCCGCCTTTCCGGCTGGCAGTTGGGCCAGGCTCTGCTCTATGTCCTGAAGTCGTCTCCGGGTGGGAACAGAAGTTCCTAAGATCTGTTCCCGGTCACTGGATCGGGGAGGACAGGGCAGGTCAGGGCAGGGGGTGCCCTTTCCGTGTGCACTCCGCAGAGATCTCTCTGCTTGCACTCCCCCAGAAACAACTCACAGACTGTATGAAGTCCAAGAAATAACTGACAATCTATCTCTCCAGTCCCCTGTTTTGTCTATTTATACATTTTCTAAATATATTTAATGTGTATAAAAAATCTGTATATGTATCCCTCTTTTTATAAAAATAAAGTTGTAAGAAAAAAAATAAATAAATAAAACTAATTCGTGAGCTAGATAGATGGTCTAATGAATAAGTATATTTTCTGTGGAAGCATGAGCAATTGAGCTCAGATCCACAAAATATTGGTTGTGACTTACACAACCTGTATCCTCAGTACTGAAGGATGTGGCAGGAGGAGAGTTTCTAGGGCTTGTTCCCGCCAACTCGGATCCAGTTTCAGTGAGACACTTTTGTTTCAGCGAATAATGTAAATAATGATCAGACCAATATCAACAACCTCCTATGACCTCAACATATGCACAGACATGAGCACTCCCACATCTATACAACACATACATACATGCATACATACATACATACATACATATATACATACATACATACATAGACATGCAAATACACAGATTAATAATATTTAAAAATAGTTTTAACACACAGCCCTTTTGACTAAAGTGTGGTATACTTTTCTAGCTCTGAAAATTCTGATTTTCTACTTGATATTTATCCTCAAATGCCCAACATATATTTTCTTCCGTGATTACTTACAGTGGCATGCAGGACACTTGCTGGAATTCCCTTCACTGCATTCCACTTACACTTCTCAGCAAATGTTTCCAGCTGCTGATCTGCAGAATCCCAGACCAACAGCACAGGATCAAGTAATCATGTTTCTCCCTAAATCTTAGTGGAGCAGAGTGAGGGATGGAGGAAAAGGCAGATTTTCTTAACGACTCTCAAAGATGTGGATGAGTAAGAAAGGAAGGCAGGAACATTGTTAAGGCTTCTCTATCCATTCTGTAAGCTCTTCCCTCCTCCTTTTGTTAGAATATCAGGACTGAAGAATGAAGGTAAGCGAACAAAGCTATTCTTCCAATCCTTTGCAATCAGCTCAAGGCAGATTCAAAAGAGGTAAATTATCCTATGAAATAGTTACCACTATCTTCTTTTTCCTCAGGTAGTTTCCCGTTTCTGTCAATTTATTCCCTAAGTGAATTTTCACATTTTATTTCCAATTCTTGGTTTCAATTATAAACAGCTCACCAAATATGATGCTATAATAGCTGGAAACGAGGGGCAAGTTCTTTAGTGTAACAAGTGCCAAAGTTTAGTAACTGTATAGGCTTAGCCAAATTCCTACCTTCAATCCAATGTAATAAGGCTTAGAACGACAGGACCATGTATGCACCCAAGCATGCACATGTGTTTATGCCCAGATATACACATACAAAACTAAGCATACGTAAACCCTATGATTTATGGTGTAAAAATCTTTTATATGCATTATCATTCATTTGTTTTACATTGTTGGGGATGAATCAAGGAGTTTTTGCATGTGAGCCAAGCAATCTATCACTGAACTCCATCCCAAGTGAAGAGATTTCCTAAAATATGTAAGATTACACCTTTGAACTCATATAAGCTAAGTGTATATTCAATCATAATAGTCTTTCTATCTCCCTCATCTCTAACTATACAAAGCTATGTCCCTGTCCCTAATTTCTGAATGATTCAAACTGATTTTAACTGAAAATACTGTTTTAACAGAGCCCTTAGTATCTCCAAGTAACATCATGCTGGCATTTCTGATTGGCAAAACTCCAAACTGCTAAGGAATGGTGTTCAGGTTACCCCTTGTGTTTTCATTACCATGGTCCAGATGATGATAAAAAGAAAATTCTATAAAATAAAAATTTTCTAAGTTGTTTCATATATGTTTAAAATAGAAAGAACGTTATACATAAAAGCCTAAAAGTTTCTTTCCCATTTCTATAATTTGCTAGTGGAGTTCAATTATTGTCATTAAACACAATTCCAAATTTAAGTATCTTTGTTTAAACATCATGACACTGTTTGTGGGAAGCTTTTAACCTTTAAATTCAAGGAGGCCTTAATCAAATCCAACCCAAATTTATTGACCTTAGAAATATAACATAAACTAACTTATAGTCATTGATTTAGTCAATTTTTTATATATTTCACAGATATTAGAGTTTAAACAGTAGTAGGAAAAAGAGTGACTTATTTTCCAGTAAATTGCTGAAAATATTTATGTGTCTCTAATCTTAAAAATATTGAGTAGTTGATATAATTTGAGTGCCTGTTAAGCGCTGAACCCTAGAAGAGCAAATAGTAAGATTCATTAAAATGCAAAATATTTTATTTATTCTTTATATTTTTAATGTTCAAGTGAATAGCAGACACAGGGAGGGAAAACTACAGAAATTGGCATAATCAAATGCAGGCTATGTGTGTATATTTTGCAAATAACATCTCAATCTGCTAGCCTGGGCATTACAATTGCTTTTGTAAGAGTGTTAGACAACACCTCTTCCACAGAGCTGGCTTCCAGGGCTCATAGCAAGAAATAATATGTTGTTTGTATTTCTATAATTGCTAATTTTAAGATTGGATATGTGGTTGCTTTGGAGAAAAGATCAAAATATCCAGGAGAGAAGAGATGGGACTTTGAGTGACAGGTTAGAATAGTTACAAGAGTTTATAAGAAGATATAGCCCCAAAGCTGTAGAGTAACTTAGTGATATTAAATTCTGGATTAAAGTAAAGTGATTTAAGAGAGTTTATGAGACAAGTCTACAAAATCAATGCCTTCGGAAATATTTAGTTAGTGCAATTACGTAAAAGAGTTAGAATTGTTGGGAAAGTATAATATTGCCTGTTCTTAACAGAGTTAACTTATATTTAATGGCATTAGAGAGCTCTCACGTTCGACATTATACTGCTAAAACACACACGGCATAGATGATCTGGGGCACGGATTAGCCTACAGTCCACAGACGACCTGCAGTGGAATCAAGGAAGAAGGATGGATTAAGTCACCTTTTATGACACATTTAAGTAATATTTCTGCAAAGTTTCTCTGTTAAACAGGGATGAAGAGAGAGGGAAAGAGAGATTGCTCTCCTGCTAAAGGGCTTACTGTATAATCACAGGCACCTGAGACCAAGTCCCAGGACCCACTTAAGAAGCAATGTGTGGTGGCAAATATTTGTAATCTATGTACTGGAAAAGGCAGAGAAAAGACAAACACTGACGCTCTCTAGCAAGTCAGCTGAGCCTAATCTGAGAGCCCCAAATACCTGTGACATGCCAGGTCTTAAAGCAATATGATGGCTACTATAGAAGAACACCTGAGTTGATCTCTGGCCTCCCATGCACAACAGTCCACTGCACACACATGTATATGTATAGCCCCAACATGAGCATGTTCACATGCACCCAAACACGAACATACATACATGCTTGCACATGCACATACCACAGACAAATAAACAGAGCAGGATACTGTAGTAGCATTTTGTCTGTCTACGTCATCTCTAATATTCAGCCAGTTTTCAAACAATGCATCTATGCTGACATCGCATGTAATTACCATGAGCAAATACAATTAAGTTCTACAATGTGATCCACAAAAGTCACAATGCTTGCATCATATTTTATGAGTGATCTGCACATACTGCAGTCGTTAGCACATAACTAAAAGCACAACTCTTTGCTCAAAACTGCTCATTTTTCTCGTGGAGAAGCCAGCACAAGTGCTCTTATGTGTGCAGTCTATTAATGTCTGCTTGCTTGCCAGTTTTCCCAATCCATACCACACAGCCAACTCTCCAACTATTTAGGAAATTCAAATCGAGTGCCTAAATATTTCATACACAGCTTTTGGTAATAAATTATCCAACCCAGTCGGACTCCTCCACAGGTCTATACATTTTAAAGATGGACCATTGATGCTTCACAAGGGAAATTCAAAAGTATTCAAAGCCAAATCCTGGGGAAAAAGACAAAAGATGGAAAGAAAATAGATGAAGTCATGCCCCAGTCAGATGAGGAGAGAAAGGCTGTAAGTGAGAAGACAGCGTGAAACAACACGTCCTCATTAACACGCTGCAAAGTACCAGAATGTGCACAAAATAACACTTGCATTCCAAACCAAACAGAACCAGCATTTCCCACTCTGGATGTTAAGTCGCAGCTGCCTAATTGCTAGAAAACAGATACTCCAGCAGTTGTTGAGAGCGACAAATGCAAACAAGCTTCAGCTCAAATCCATCCCAGGCATTCCAGCTCCCAGAGCTGCTGGTTGAGTCACACACAATGATTGTGAGATTTAGCCATCACACTAATTGAACTTGATAAAAAGTAATTAGTCGTACTAAACAGGTATATAAATAGCAGGCACTTAGAAGATCAAATCACAACTATTAAGAAAACGTAAAGAGCTTTGTTACTGAGCTTTCATTTCCCAATTTAAGAAATCAGATCCATCTAGTCTCAAGAATAATTCATTCTAAGATGATAATGTCTTGTCACCCAAAATATTTATAAGTATTTACTCATTACTTTATATTAGATGTTTGTAAAAAAAAAAAAAAAAAAGCAAACAAGATCCCCTAAAGTTACTTCATTAATGGCACATAATAATACAGGTATTTATAGGGAAATAGAACTTTAAATTTAAACTCACTGCAGACACAAATAGTTCATAAAAGATTTTGTCGAGAAGTGACAAATTTCATAATTTCTCAGTCTGTTAAATATATATGTAATTCCATTTAGTATAAGCCTAAAAATAGTCATAATTTCTTTGTTTTCTAACAGTGTAACTATGTTCCCTGAATGCAATATAGCTCTGGTTCTATGAGCAATAAATATCTTTCAGATATGAAGTCAAGAAGACCATCCACTTGCACTGAATAATGTTATTATTATGTAGACAAACTGAACAAAATCAAGAGCCATGAGCTGAAGGACAGATTTTTCTCTTCATCTTTTGGGTGCTTTCATCTCAAAAGGGAGAAGGCATGACGTGTATTTTTAAATTTTTCAGTTTAAATTTAATCAGAGTAACAGAAGACATAAAAGATAAAAACCATCTGTAGACAAAGAATAATCATACTTGTTATAAAATCAAATATTTTTCCAAATGTAATATATAAATTATATTCTATTACAATAATAGATTTTGGAGGCCTTTTAAAAATTCAATATATTTTTTATAGATTAGGAATTTCACATCATAGGCTCTGATCATATTCACTTCCCAATACTTCCATATATTTTGATAAGCATATGATATAGAATTTCCAAGGATCAGTTCAATAAATGCTTCCAAACTGTAGAAGATTTCTAAGTTGTATTACCCCAAATCAAACTCTAAAATTTAGACTTAAATATATTTATTAGAACAAGGACAGGGTATATCAAATTTAAGGAGGAACCTACCAAACACCAGTAGGAATCTGAAGAACATAAGGTGGGTTGATAATGTTGCAGCTGCATATGTAACTAAAGAGAGCAGTGTCTGGCATCAATGTGAGAAGAGGCTTTGGTCTAGGGAAGGCATGTTTTCCCAATGTACGGGAATGCTAAGGCAATGGGGTGGAGAGGGGGATAAGGAGGGAGTGCACCTTTGTGAAGGCAAATGGGGGGGAAGAGGGTATGAGAACTGGGTAGGGAGAAAGGGATAACATCTCAAATATAAATACAGCATATCTAATAAAAATGAGAGAGGGAGAAAAAAAAATGAGAGGGTAGAGTAAAGCCAAGTGAAAGTGTACATGAGACAGCAAAAGAAAATCAAAGGGACACAAATTGGGAAAAAAGAAGTAAAAACATCACTATTTGCAGATGACATGATAATGTACTTAATTGACCCCACAAATTCCACCAGAGAACTCCTACAGCTGATAAACAAGTTGAGCAAAGTGGCTGGATATGAAATTAAATCAAACAAATCAGTAGCCTTCCTATATTCAAAGGACAAACATGTGGAGAAAGAAATTAGGGAAAAGATACCCTTCACAATAATCACAACCAATATGAAATACCTTGGTGTTGCTATAACTAAGCAAGTGAAGGACCTGTATGACAAGAAATTCAAACCTCTAAAGAAGGAAATCGAGGAAGATCTCAGAAAATGGAAAGATCTCCCATGCTCATGGATTGGAGGATCAACATTTTAAAAATGGCCACCTTACCAAAAGCAATCTACAGATTCAATGCAATGCCCATCAAAATTACAACCCAGTTCTTCACTGAGTTGCAAAGAGCAATGTGCAATTTCATTTGGAATAACAAAGATCTAGAATGGCGAAAGCCATCCTCAACAACAAGAAAACATCTGCAGGAATCACTATCCCAGACCTCAAGCTATATTACAAGGCAATTGTTCTGAAAACTGCATGGTACTGGTACAGAAATAGGCACGTGGATCAATGGAATAGAATAGAAGATCCAGAAATGAGCCCTCAGGTATATGGGCACCTGATTTTTGACGAAGGAGCTATAAACATTCCATGGAAAAAGGACAGCCTATTCAACAAATGGTGCTGGTCCAACTGGCACTCAGCATGCAGAAGAATGGAAATAGATCCTTTCTTATCTCCGTGTACAAAGCTCAAGTGTAAGTAGATCAAAGATCTCTACATTAAACCAGGTACACTGAAACTATTAGATGAGAAAGTAGGGAAAATCTTAGAACTCATAGGCACAGGAGAAAATTTCCTAAACAGAACAAGAATAGCTCGAGCTCTAAGGTCAAAGATTGACACATGGGACTAAATGAGATTGCAAAGTTTCTGTAAGGCTAAAGACACTACCATGAAAACAAAACGGCAGCCAACAGAGTAGGAAAAGATCTTTACCAACCCCACATCAGATAGAGGCCTAATATCCAAGGTATACAAAGAACTCAAACGTGAGATACCAGAGAATCAAACAACCCTATTAAAAAATGGGGTACAGACTTAAACAAAAATTTCTTAATTGAGGAATATCGAATGGCTAAGAAACATCTAAGGAAGTGCTCAAAATCCTTAGCCATCAGGGAAATGCAAATCAAATCAACCCTGACATTCCATCTCACACCAGTCAGATTGGCCAAGATCCAAAACTCACATGACAACAGATACTGGCCAGGATGTGGAGAAAGAGGAACACTTCTCCACTGCATGTGGGGTTGTAAACTGATACAACCACTTTGGATATCAGTCTGGCAGTTCCTCAGAAAAATGAACATAGTACTACCTGAAGACCCAGTTATTCCACTTCTGGGCATTTACCCCAGAGATGCTCCAACATACAACAAAGATACATGCACCAAAATGGTCATTGCAGCTCTATTTATAATAGCCAGAAGCTGGAAAGAACCCAGATGTCCTTCAGTAGATGAATGGATACAAAAATTGTTGTACAATTACACAATGGAGTACTACTCACATATCAGAAATAATGGCCTAACGAAATTCTCACGAAAATGGATGCATCTACAGAATATCATCCTGAGTGAGATAACCCAGTCACAAAAGAACAGACATAATATGCAGTCACTGATAATGGGATACTAACCCCAGAAAGCTCTGAACATCCCAGAAATAACCCACAGACTGTGTGAAGATCAAGAAAAAAAGAAAAAAAAGAATATATATATTTTTTTTGGAAGCAACACTGTTTTAATACCAAAATGGATACAGAGTAGTTGCCTTGCTCAGTCCCTGGGGCTTTTGTCTCTCCCTGAGCACTGGTGTTGGCCAACAGGACTTGAGAGCCACAGAAATAGGGGTGTTAATAACAATCATCTTTGACTTTTGGATTAACTGTTGTGATTTGTATCAAAATATTGCTAACTTAATTTTTTAATTATGAATGCCTTGGCTATAAAGTTTGTAAAATTTTAAACACTGGTGATTGAATGATTATAATGTCACTTCTAATATAATCCAAACATCATCAAAAATTAATAAAAGGCTAAATGTGTTGTTTTTTTTAACGACTTTATTTTACAAAACAAAGATAAATGTACAGATTTTAAACATTTTTGCTTAAAATTATACATTTTTGTCAGTACTTTTTTTTCAGACATTAAAATAATTTTTACATAAAACCATGTGAATATATTTTTTAGTCAGTACTTGATTTTTTTCAAGGGCTTGACAGTATGCATCGAAAACCTAATAGTTACAATAAGCGTAAAGTACATGCAAAACAAAACGCAACATGGAAATAGTCAAAGTCTTCTTTTTTTGTAAATATATGTATATTTTTTGGTTTTCTTTATTTCTTGGACTTCATACAGTCTGTGAGTTGTTTCTGGGGGAGTGCAAGCCTCTGGGGTTAGCATCCCACTATCAGTGACTGCATATTATGTCTGTTCTTTTGTGACTGGGTTATCTCACTCAGGATGATCTCTAGATGCAGCCATTTTCTTAAGAATTTGGTTAAGTCATTGTTTCTGGTGGCTGAGTAGTATTCCATTGTGTATATGTACCACAATTTTTGTATCCATTCATCTTCTGAAGGACATCTGGGTTCTTTCCAGCTTCTGGCTATTATAAATAGAGCCGCTATGAACATTGTGGTGCATATATCTTTGTTGTGTATTAAAGTGTCTCTGGGGTATATGCCCAGAAGTGGAATAGCTGGGTCTTCAGGTAGTACTATATCCAATTTTCTGAGGTATCGCCAGACAGATTTCCAGAGTGGTTGTATTAGCTTGCAACCCCACCAACAGTGGGGAAGTGTTCCTCTTTATCCGCAACCTCGCCAGCATCTGCTGTCATCTGAGTTTTGGATCTTGGCCAATCTGACTGGTGTGAGGTGGAATCTCAGGGTTGTTTTGATTTGCATTTCCCTGATGGATAAGGATGTCGAGCACTTCCTCAGATGTTTCTCGGCCATTCAGTGTTCCTCAACTGAAAACGTTTTGTTTAGCTCTGTACCCCATTTTTTAATAGAGTTATTTGATTCTCTGGTGTCTAGCTTTTGAGTTCCTTGTACACCTTGGATATTAGGCCTCTATCTGATGTGGTGTTGGTAAAGATCTTTTCCCATTCTGTTGGTTGCCATTTTGTTTTCTTGACGATGTCCTTAGCCTTACAGAAACTTTGCAATCTCATTAAGTCCCATTTGTTAATCTTTGACCTTAGAGCTTGAGCCATTGGTGTTTGTTCAGGAAATTTTCTCCTGTGCCTATGTGTTCTAAGGTTTTCCCTACTTTCTCATCTAATAGTTTCAGTGTATCTGGTTTAATGTGGAGATCTTTGATCCACTTACACTTGAGCTTTATACAAGGAGATAAGAACGGGTCTATTTTCATTCTTTTTCATGCTGAGTGCCAGTTGGACCAGCACCATTTGTTGAATAGGCTGTCCTTTTTCCATTGAATGTTTACTGCTCTTTTGTCAAAAATCAGGTGGCCATATACGTGAGGGCTCATTTCTGGATCTTCTATTTTATTCCATTGATCCACGTGCCTATTTCTGTACCAGTACCATGCAGTTTTCAGCACAATTGCCTTGTAATATAGCTTGAGGTCAGGGATAGTGATTCCCGCAGATGTTTTTTTGTTGTTGAGGATGGATTTAGCTATTCTAGGTCTTTTGTTATTCCATATGAAATTGCACATTGATCTTTCCAATTCCATGAAGAACTGGGTTGGAATTTTGATGGGGATTGCATTGAATCTGTAGATTGCTTTTGGTAGAATGGCCATTTTTAAGATGTTGATTTTTCCAATCCATGAGCATGGGAGATCTTTCCATTTTCTGAGATCCTCCTCAATTTCTTTCTTTAGAGGTTTGAAGTTCTTGTCATACAGGTCCTTCACTTGCTTAGTTAGAGTCACACCAAGGTATTTCATAGTTTTTGTAACGATTGTGAAGGGTACCTTTTCCCTAATTTCTTTCTCCACGTTTGTCCTTTGAGTATAGGAAGGCTACTGATTTGTTTGAGTTAATTTTGTATCCAGCCACTTTACTGAACTTGTTTATCAGCTGTAGGAGTTCTCTGGTGGAATTTTTGGGGTCACTCAAGTACACTATCATGTCATTGGCAAAGAGTGATGTTTTTATCTCTTCCTTTCCAATTTTTATCCCCTTGATCTCCTTATATTTTAATTAAAATAAAACTGTATCACAATCCCCTTTCCTTTCTACAGCACCTCCCAGTTTCTCTCCTATCTCCTCAAATTAATAACCACTTTTCCTATATTATTGTTACATATATACATATGTGTATGTATATGTACCCACAAATACATAATTACAACCTTATAAAAATGTATTTGTATACTTTTATGCAAAAATGCTTAAAATCTGTACATTTATCTTTTTTTTTTAAATAAAGTAAAAAAAAAAAAAAAAAAAAAAAAAGAAAGTGTACTTGAGCTAGAGAGGGGTTTCAGACTTACCTTACACATGGAGAGAGGGAACTGGCCTTCTAGCACATCAAAGATCCTGGGGCTTTGCTTGGGATCTGCTCAAGAGCAGTAATTCTTCAGTCTTCCAGGTTACAATAGATAGAAATTGAGCTGTGTGTGCTGCCCCTGGGACACACAGCCCATTGAAAAGACAACACATAAACAGTAAAAGCAGGAATGGGATCAGCTATGGATATTCACCTATATACTGCTTTTTTGGAATATACTCTGATGATGGATTTATTTTACTTTCTTCTAAATAATTCTTAGTATATTTTCTTCTATTATTTGTCAGTTCAGCATAGTTGCCATCCCCTGAACCTTAGATTATGAGAGCAATCACTGAAGGTACTTAGTAAACTTTCTTAGTTTATGTTCTTTTGTTCATACAAATGTGAAAATTTTTATCTAATTTTAAATCTTAATGCTCCTCCCATATTTTTGAATCCAACACTGTGGCATCCACTCCACTGTGGATGTGGTGAAGCCACAATTTCTAATGGCATTTAGAGCATCTCTAACCATCTTCTCACCCCCTATTCTCCAACTTCAACCTTGACTAGTTTATATTAGTTAGTTCAATGGCAGAACTTTCGGAACAATGTCTCAATTGGGTTCCTGCCCTCATTTTTCCCAGACAATGGGTGAAATCATAAAGCTGACGTTTTCTTATCCAAGTACCCAAATGGTTTCCATGCATGCTGACAAACTTCCGTTTCCTTTTGCAGCAAATACAATGCTTTCCTTGCACTGCGACCCTGACTTTTCAGGTATGCACAGAGTTCTATAACCTTCTGTTCACAATTTTATTCCCCAAGGCTTCCAGTTTTACTTGAGAAAAATCATAGCTCCATCTCCACAGGATTGGAATAATCATAATCTGAATATATTTAAAGAATTACTGTAGAATAGTGAACTTCAGTAATTAAATAACAAATAATATAGCATTTCTAAGACCCAGTTACTTCATCTGTCAAAAAGAAGAACAACATCTACCTTTTTGGATTATTATGAACACTGAATCAAATGAAGCTTGCAAGTGCTTTAACATACTTGACATTGATTAATAATGTGTTATTAATAGTAAATTAGGTAGCAAAATAATAAAAATAAAGTATTATCTTCTCTCAAGTATTACTATTTTTAGGGTCATTGTCTTTTTATCAGCCTATACTATTATTTAAATTCATCTTCCAAAATTTGGTATCAGAAACCTAGTCCACTTGCCCTGGTAACTAATATTTTCTATATATTTTATCTTCAGTGCTCAGAATGACAAAATATAGCTTCCAAGTGTGACTTCAATAATTGAGTTTACATTGTCTTCTGCAACTTTATTGACACATTAACAAGTTGAATGTATGACTTTTTTTTCTACAGCTCGGTAGGTCTCACTGTCAATTCTCTTGCAGTATGATAAGACAACAAAGGTCTGCTCTTTTTAAGGCTTGATGATAACCCAGAAGCCAGATCCACTGGCTCATTTTCTTCTTCATATTTCCTAGAATGATCACCCATGGAATTATATTAGGAAAGGTAACTCCATCCAGAGAGGCCAGGCTTGAGAATCTGAGGTTCAGAGAATCCAAGATTGACTGGGCTTTCCACTGCTGGAATTTAACCTTGTCAGTTATGTGAAAATGACTCCAGAAACTTTTAGAAGATTCAGCCCCTCTGGCATACTTACAGTTTTATTACAATGACTCAAACCTGGCATCTTCAGGAGAACTATTTTTATAGCAATATTGTTGGATTGGACTGCAAGAGTAGAGATATGACAAAGTAGAAAGTAGTCTTTGAACTTGCAAATTAATACAGCTACCTAGCAAATTAGGAAAACTCATTGGCTCTAATCACAACCTTCATGGTATGGAGGAAGAGAGACAGGGAAAATGGAATCAGGAATGTAGAGAGCAGAGTTGCTCACTTTTGGCTATTGTTCTTACTTTCCCTCAAACATCTAAAGCGATTCTTCCTTGAAGTGAATTCCCTTAGAACAGCCTGTACTTAGTTTATTCTGCGCTGTGTGTGTAAATATGTCCCGTCCTTTCTCTTAGATTTCAAGCTGATATAAACAAGGGTGTCTCATGTTCATACCCTTGAAAATATGTGGGGAGTTCTGTATATGTACTCGGTCCTCACATACATGGGAAGTTTCCCATCAGTGTAACGCATGAGAGTAAACAGATGTCTAGGGGAATATTTACAAGATGCAATTAAGCATAACATGTTTACTCAGGGGTTTATAAATAAACTGGTTTGTCTGTGTATAATTTACAATTTAGTGGAACCCTAACTAGAAGACCTGAAATTATGGATTTGTTTATTTTGGACATGGTAACTATTGTACTATGTTTTTCTTAGGATCCTCCATCATTCATTATGATAAGCGCTTCCAGTTTGAAACATAAAATGTGTTTTCAATTAGAGGACCACACAGCTGAACTTCCCTGTCATTATATATGTTGTATCAACTTGAGCCAAGACTTTAATTTTTCTTACCTCGCCCCAACCTGTGAAAACTGACTTAAATCTTACAAATGTAAGAACTCTGTTAACAGGATATACATACACACAAGTGTACATACATACACACATACATATGTACATGTATACTTCTCTCAGAAAAAAAAAATCGTATGACACCCACAGTATTGAGTTGCTTAATCATAAAAAGAGATGCAGTGTGAAAATTATTTTATCAATGATTTGGGTCTTAGTGTGTTATTCATACAAAAGAATTCTTTGATAAACACCAACACTTCATATAGCCTAGAGAAAATGTTTCAGTATTCTTCCGTCCCAAAGTAACTACAAAAATTTTTTCCTCCCATTTTACAGGTAAGTCCTTTACATAAAATTGGGAGGTGACTGCATGTGACCTGTACCCATTTGTCCATATACTCTAAATCATTCTTTGATACATAGAGTGGCAGACATAATGGAAGGGTTGTGTAAATAGTTAAGTGTGTTGGGGAAATAGGAAGTCCCAGACTGTGCATTTTAGCAGGGGCCAAATATTTCCTTGAGTCCATGGATATACATCCCATGTCCCCAGGGGCATGGCGGTTTAGACAGTATGGGGAAAGTTCAGAGATATTTCAGCACACTGTTCTGTTTTAGGAGTCTCACCCCACATTTTATTACTATATAATGATAATGCTCTAAATGTCAGTTCTCAGTCCTGACACAGAAATAGGAAGGTCGGTGGAAGGTTGATTTCACTGAGCTTGTCAAGTCTGGTGCACTATTGAACGGTGTCACTACGTGAAGTCACTCACAGACTGTCTATAGAGAATTTCTAACTTTTTGTTTAAATAATATCTTAGCTCTTTATTGGCTTTCTAAATATACATTAGCAAAGTTCTTTAGTTTTCATAAATTAAAGGAAAATTATGATTCATTTGAAAATAGATATTTACTGTAAGAAATTTAAAAGATTTTTACATTTTCATTAAGTTTCAGTTAATTGTGAATTCAATCATCTTGATCTTCTGAAAACTTTGACATTAAGAGAATCCCACACACTATTCAGCCAGCCTTCCATGTTTACTAAGCTGAGACTCTTACATGAAGTAACCTTTAGATTCAGGGAGCTATTTTTTTTTTAAAAAAGGCATATTGAAATCAGCTCTCAAGCAAAATTGAATATCAGATTCAAGACACATTTCTTTGACTTTCATGTAGACACAGGAGTGTAGATAGTGAATGTCTACTTGTTGCAAGATAAAACCATAAACATGCTCTAAATTACTCTCATCTTACAAGACCAGGATCCAACTGTACTTGCACACACAGGGCTGTTTGCTCTAATTTAACATGTTTTCACTAAGTTCTAGAAAGTGTGGGATTTACTTAATTGGCACCCTGATAAATGGCTCTTTGATCTAATTGGTATAATTACTGAGAGGTAGGCACAGTGTAATATATTTAAATGGTTCAACCCAATTGGCTCATGGGCTATCTTTTACAATTAAAGAATGTTATTTATAAGCTTATTCACAGCACCCTCTGACTACAGATAAATATCAAGCTTCAAATGTTTTCTAATAGACTTCCTTCCTTGTGTGTTGTTAATAAAGACAATATTGTAAGTATTTTCTATGGTTCTTATCCACGTGGAATAAGATCAAAACCTTAACCTACCAAGATGTTCTCTATACTTATCTGCCCTGGCTAAATAGACATTATTTACAAGCAATGGTGATAAATCATGCACAATTATTCTCATCACATACCTTTAGCCTAATCAGCCCCATTATACCAATCTATTGTGCATGTGTGTGCAGGGCCTCATGGGAAAAAGTTAAAAATTATTATCAGTGACTCTTCTTTTTCTCAGTGAGGGAGACGGAAGTTTTAGTCATGAATGTTGGGGGAGGGGAAAGAATTGCTATTTCACTTTGATTTCACTTTTGACATAATATAAATTTCACTGGAGACCTCAGAGACTCAGAGTCAAGAAAACACAGCAAAGGCTTGACAGAGATTTGCTTCAAAGCAGCATCATTATTTTCAAGTTTCTCACGGAATTGTTTATCTTGTGTCCAGCATTTCGTTGTGTTGGTAATTTTATAGCTAGTTGGAGTTCTCTCTAATGTAGCCTTCAAACAATGAAAGGTCTGAGGCAGAGGTAGATGTAGGAATGTAACATTGGTGGGGTTGTAGATTGACTTTAGAGATGGATTTGTTTGACTTCTGTGCAGTCCTTGGTACAGCTCAATCCCACACAGTCTTTGAAAGGCATTCTCTAAATTTGAATACTTTTAATTATTTTCTTTGGATAATAAAATGATATATCAGTATTCTTACATGTGTGGCATTAACTCTAAGGATTATTTTTGTTTGAAATCGCATTATTATATGTACTTTAGATATGTAACATAATAATGTAGAATGCATAAGTGGTAAAATTATTTCTGTAATGGGATAAACTAACATACCTTTCCACACATAGTATGAGACGAGCAGCTATATTTGTTCTGCACCTTCCCACATACATTACATACTGGACACGATGAGTTTCCCATCTCATAACCATTGAGATGTATGAACTGCTCTACTCCTGCTCATATCTTCAAGGCCCATCCAGGCTAACATCAAGCTCCCTCATATATATATATATATATATATATATATATATATATATATATGTGTGTGTGTGTGTGTGTGTGTGTGTGTGTGTGTGTGTGTGTGTGTGTGGATGTGTATGTGTATGTGTATGTGTATGTATATGTGTATATGTATATGTATATGTATATATGTTGAATTATTATATATATATAAACTGTCAGTGGACACAATAATCATATTGAGGGGTGATTTCAAAACATGTATATTATATTAATTTTATTTGTGTTGGTAAAACTGAAAACTCAAATGCATAATTAATTGTTTTACTGGGACACAGCATGTAAGAACTGAGGCTTAGTGGCTACTTTGAAAGGTTTATCCAGCCCCATCTTCTGTCTTCTTCCTCTTCACTGCTGCATATCTTAACATTTTTCCAGATGCTATATATGAGATGTGAATATGCAGTATATTCTGAAATTTTTATACTTATTCATTTCTTTGCCCATAATAATATTCCACTTTACATACACACACACACACACACACACGATAGATACATGTATTAATAATAACCATGATGATGTGCAAGTATATGCTTGCAATTATTCTGTCCATCAATGGAATCCTATGGTTTCTGTTCAAATCCTTAGACTCATAAATAGCATTTCAAAGAAGACAGTTGTTCAGTAACTTTTCATATTTTTACAATGCGGCCATTTGTTTCATTCTTCATAAATTGAATCATTTAAATTTCTAGCAATGTTGCTGAGTGCTCTCTTTGTTCTATAGCATGGCAGCATTTGTGTCCTGTCTTTTTGCCAAAAGATCTTCTAATGGGCTTGAGATGATATTTTGTAATGATTTTGATTACATTTTACTAATGATATGTGAAGAATGCTCATTTGACCAATTATTACTTTATGTTACATTTGCAGCAATGTCTTTTGGAATCTTTGGTCTGTTTTGGTAATTGCTTGGTTTGTAGGCTTTACATCTAATTTTAAGGAAAATAAAACCAAAGTTGAAGGTATCACATTTTGTAATTGAGAATTATATTTGAAAGCTAATAATCATCAAAATACACCCTATATTCATGAACCAGGAATGACTTAGCCTGTTCATATAGTCTACTAAATATCAAGAAGGGTCCAGAAAAAAAGTAAGATAAGGGTTGCCTCTTCAATAAGATACAAATTTCCACATACCAGAATGACAATATACTTTTTCCTTACATAATTCACGTAATCAAGTCAAAGTGGATAAATGATCTCGGCACAAGACTCATAACCATCACACTCCTGGGAGAGAAGACAAATTTTTTAGACATTGGTTTTGGCAATAATTTCCTGGATATCAAATTATTAGCTCCACCAAAAAAAGTATAAAAAGGAAAAGTAAGGGGAAAGACTAAGTATTGATTGAGAAGGACTATTTGAAAATAGGGGTTCCTTCCAGGTTTTATAATGAGGTCTGCTCAATAGTAATTGAGGACAAAATGAGACAGGGGTAACCCAAAGTGCCATGACAGTGATGCTCAGCGTAGGACAGTGATGCTCAGCGTAGGACATTGATTCTCAGCGTCAGACAGTGATGCTCAGCGTAGGACGGTGATGCTCAGCGTAGGACGGTGATGCTCAGCGTAGGACGGTGATGGTCAGTGTCGGACGGTGATGCTCAGCGTAGGACGGTGATGCTCAGCGTAGGACGGTGATGCTCAGCGTAGGACGGTGATGCTCAGCGTAGGACGGTGATGGTCAGTGTCGGACGGTGATGCTCAGCGTAGGACGGTAATGGTCAGCGTCGGACGGTGATGCTCAGCGTCGGACGGTGATGGTCAGTGTCGGACGGTGATGCTCAGCGTCGGACGGTGATGCTCAGCGTCGGACGGTGATGGTCAGTGTCGGACAGTGATGCTCAGCGTAGGACGGTGATGCTCAGTGTCGGACGGTGATGCTCAGCGTAGGACGGTGATGCTCAGCGTCGGACGGTGATGGTCAGTGTCGGACGGTGATGCTCAGCGTAGGACGGTGATGCTCAGTGTCGGACGGTGATGCTCAGCGTCGGACGGTGATGCTCAGCGTCGGACGGTGATGGTCAGCGTCGGACAGTGATGCTCAGCGTCGGACGGTGATGGTCAGTGTCGGACGGTGATGCTCAGCGTAGGACGGTGATGGTCAGTGTCGGACGGTGATGCTCAGCGTAGGACGGTGATGGTCAGTGTCGGACGGTGATGCTCAGCGTAGGACGGTGATGCTCAGCGTAGGACGGTGATGCTCAGCGTAGGACGGTGATGGTCAGTGTCGGACGGTGATGCTCAGCGTAGGACGGTGATGCTCAGCGTAGGACGGTGATGGTCAGTGTCGGACGGTGATGCTCAGCGTAGGACGGTGATGCTCAGCGTAGGACGGTGATGGTCAGTGTCGGACGGTGATGCTCAGCGTAGGACGGTGATGGTCAGTGTCGGACGGTGATGGTCAGTGTCGGACGGTGATGCTCAGTGTCGGACGGTGATGGTCAGTGTCGGACAGTGATGCTCAGCGTAGGGCAGCATCTGCCACACCATGCAGTACTAGGAAAAAGCAAAGCACTTTAAAAGTGGTTAATTATATCTGGTGGAATTCCACTGTCTCACCTGATAATGTGCAAGTTTCACTTTGGTCGCTGATACACAATTTCAGGCCTTTCCCGGGTTGTTACTCATTCAATTTATATTTCGTATCAAATTCAAGAATCCCAATGTATCTGAAGCTTTTTAATTGATGTCTTGTTGGAATTATCTTACATTATTCTTTATGGAGTTTTTCCATCACGAGGTAGTGTGTATTAACTCATGTTTAGGAAATAATATCCTTCCCTATTTTTTATTTTACTGGACACATTTCTGTCCATTAAAGGAAAGATCCACATGATCCCCTTTTTGGTTATAATTATTAGAATTCTTAGTCTTTTTTATTTTATTTGTTTGGCTTTTCTAAATTCTTTGCTCTGATAGGCAAACAGAGATGTATTTATATTATAAATAATCACATATGAATTATATCCATAGTCCATATAACAGCTGTTGAGCTAGGATTCTGAGTTCCTGAACACTCAAACTTGTTGGTGTGTAACAGACAGCATTCACTTACTAAGAAGAATCAAGATGCGTTAAACTTACCACTTTAGCACCCCCCACACACTATATATACCTATACAAAATTCACCCCCAAAGAGAAATTAGAAAACATTTCTGATAAGACAATAAAAAAGTACTCAAAATACATGTTCCTTTAAGAATAAATCATTTACATGCCTAGAAATTAGGTACTTTACATCTTGTTTCTGCTCTAAACAGAAGAGAAAAAAATAAGCATTGGAGAATTTATTGAAAGCAAACTTTTCTAACTGGATAAATGGCATGCTCAACATAAACATATGGTATTGGTCATTGATGTGATCTGTACACTCTTGTAAGTTAGAATTTCGAAATGACAAAAGTTTGGAATCAGCTGGAAAAGAACACAAAGCAGAAATTACCTGGAGTTTCAGCCCACTGTTGTAAGCACAGGGCAAGCCCATGACAGCATGTCTGCTGAATTTTACTCTCTGCAAGCCCGAGACCTTACCCATCAACAGGCTCTCACTGTGCCTCATATTGAGGGCATATTGAACTCACTCCAATAGGAAAGAAATGATGCCACCACTTTGCCAACTTTCTTAATTTTTGGACTGCAGATTGATGGACAGAGTGCTTGTGACATTCTAATTCAGTAGCATGTTTGTCACATGCAGTTATTGATTTAAATTACATGTGTTTATGTTTTAACTTTTCAAGGTCACAAGGGCTTTGCATGTATTTACTCAACACTTTGTGTTTTATTGAAGAATGTAAATTGCGTTAATGAGTTGTCTTTGTAATTAGTAACATTTTATATCAAAATTCAAAGATCTATGATAAATCATTCTTATCAAATCAGTCTTAATATGTAACTAAATTGAAGGTGTTCCTTCCAATCAGCCAAGATTGCATTTTTAACACACACTATTAACTCTATTAAGGAGAGAAAATACAAGCTAAATTACTATATCACAATTATAAATTCAAACAATAAAACTTCATAATGTGCTCAAATTAAAAATTTCAAAATAATAAAAAATTCAGATCAAAGCTCTATGAGTGAACTGCTATCCAATGCATCAGTCTGTTCCCTGAATCTCAGTAACTGATACCATCTGGGGTCCCAAGAGGTATCTAGTTAATACTACAATATACACATGAAGTAGAAAAGGCACAGATACAAATTTGTGGTAGTGATCTCCTTGATTAATTTTTAAATCTAGCTAGTGCATGTGCCTGTGTGATCATGTTAGAAGCCCTGTCTTTGTTTTGAACTTGTCATTTGAGTGTTCTCACCACACACTAAATTTTTCTTCTATAAACTCTTAGAAGAATCTAGACTACAATGTGACCCCTAAACTATTAAGAGTTAAATGAGAATTTAAAAGGGATATGAGCCACTCCAACTAATAAAAAATCAGTTTCTCCACAACTATTGGATGTAAGAGAAACAGAGTCGAAAGCGAAACAACACAAAATTAGTCGGTTTATATAAAATGCTGGACATAACAAACATTACACCAATGTGAAGGAATCGCCAAGATTGTGAATAAGCAGGTAAGCAAGAACATAAAACCCAACTGCTCCATAGACAGTGGAGAGATCAAAGAAGAGACGAGCCAGACTCCAAATGGGAGAGGAAGGCTAAGCTCTTGTTTTTAAATAGTTCCAAGGGAAGCCAGCATTCCGCTTCAGACTTGCTTTAAAATTTCATGCAGCCTTTTCAACTTGGAATGTGCTGATTGGGTGTCTATTTTTTCAAACACATGCTTTAAGAAGAACATAGTTTTTGCATGTTAGGCTTATTAGATTAAAAAAACTACATTTGAACAAAAAGTGTCCTTTATCACAGCCAACCCCAGTTCCCCCACAGCAAAGATTTCTTGTCTACATGGCCTTCTGGCTGGAGACAGCAGTGTGGTTTATTTGCCTCATAGGGTCCAAGTCACTGTGTGCTCCTGTAGTTACAACTTACATGTTAGCAATGTCCACAGATACTTCTATTCGGGTTCCCGGTGGATTAAGTCAACCAGTGACACTAGGAACACAGTGTGGAGGCTGTGCTGCCCCCCACAGTGGTGGAGGTCACAGGGTGGGGACTGAGACATCTTTGGATGTTGTTCTCTGAAAGGTCCTTAGTGCCACACTATTTAGGGATCTGGGATCTGTTAGTGCAAATGCCTTTGTTTTGTGGGTTTTTGACTTGGCCACATGTGAAGAAAGACTATTGGGGGTTTTGGAGGGTTCACATTGTTTTTCTGTCTACAGAAGTTCGAATTCCTAAGTGAAACAATAAAAGGAAATGCTCAAATTTAAATTTAGACAATTAATGAATAATATTTTGGCATATTTCTGAAATATTATTTGCTAATAAATTGAAATTTACTTGCTTTTAGACAAACTGAGAAGTGGTGGTTCCAATTTTTGTAAGTCTAAATATAGCACACACACACACACACACACACACATCAACTATGCATCACTGTGTTCAGTTTATAATTTTACATATCAATTTAGGAAATTTTAAGGCCCAAACATGTCTCAAATGATCGCAGACAGTCCACTGTAGGCCTTGTGAGTGAGCACATTTAGGGGTTACTCAGTGTCATTGGATAATATGTGTGTCTTTGACTTTATTTGTAATAGAAAAAGACACTGCATGTGTTTATATTCTAGAAGATAACTTTTCTAGGTTTAGCTGCCAATAGTTTAAATTTAGCAGGATTCTACATCAAATGTCTTTTCCATGGGGTATTTTATCCAACTTCAAGGACATAATTCCATGGTAAGCACTTTAAACTTTTAACGGTATTTTGACATTTCACAACCTGTAATCAGATCCTAATGATGTAGGGGGCTTTGTCAAACTATAGACAGTATCCTTGAATGTCTCAGTGTCATTAAAGGATTGTTTTTAATCTGCAGACATTCCATCTGTGGCTTGTGCTTTAATATTGGACGAGTTATTTTATTGCTCTCTGAACGTTTTCATGCATGTATATATTTGGGTCATTTTCTCTGTCTTTACCACTTTGAATCCCTTCCCACTCAGAAAACCATCTTCACAATCTCTCCTTCCCCATGTTCATATTTTTCTTTGTTGTACTGCTCTTTTTTCTTTCTTTAAAATTTATTGAGTTTGGGCTGTAGAGATGGCTCAGTGGTTAAGAGCACCAACTGCTCTTCCAAAGGTCCTGAGTTCAATTCCCAGCAACCACATGGTGGCTCACAACTATCAGTAACAGGATCTGACGCCCTCTTCTGGTTTTTCTAAAGACAGTGACGGTGTACTCTCATACAAAAAATAGACAAATAAGTCTTTGGAATATTTAAAAACCTCATTGAGTTTAATTAGGACTTCTGAATGCACAGGTAGGAAGAGTATTCACTTGAGCATAGGTGGGTCACAGTGTTTACACTATGGCAGGGGCTAAAAAGTTGCACAAACTTGGTTGAATACCTAAATTGCACAATGTCTTGCACAATAATTTTACCACCATAAACTGCGTGTGTTCCAACTCTATCCCGTATGAAAATCTTGAGTACCCGGTCCATTTGCTTCTTTGCCACTTTTGTATTTTCCATGGTACAATATTGGCTTTGTGTGTAAGAATGTTTGTTCTATCTACCTTAGATGTTTCATTTCCTTGTTGCTAATTGTTGGAATCTTTTGACATTGCATATACAGATCCAGTCAGACACATGCTTGACCAATATTTTCTACCACCTTTGTGGCTCATCTTTACCCTGTCTCAATGGTGTATTTTGTGGAATCCACTTTTAATCCTCATGAGGCTATACAATTCCATTCACTGTCTTTTGTGGATCCTGTATTTTTATGTTTTTGAAATCTCATGTGCAAATCATTTGCATATAGATTTTACTTTGTTTTCTTCTGCAAGTTTTACCTCTTTATATTTTATATCCAATGCTTGTTTTGTAAAAATCTAATATCAGTATTTAGATATGGGGTCACTTCTTAGAGGAAATTTGGGTCTGGCCAGTTTCACAGACTGAAATAAAACAACAAACCAGATCCCTGGAAAATATTATATTGAATGTCTTCCAACCTGTAACCCTATGAAGTATCCCATAGGGGAATAATTTATCTGATGCTTAAATTCATTTTTAAATATATGAAATGTTCTCAAACATTGTTCATTTAGCCAGATAACATTTGCACAATTGATTTTACACTCTATTTTAAAAATACACTAATTTCGTGTTTATAAAACAATCCTCATTAAGTGCCAGGCACCATTGATCTGACTTATGTCTCTAATTCTAGGCACCCAGGGCCTCTGTCCTTTTCCCATCTATTATTGTTTTCAAAATGAGATGGACAAAAAAACCTTACCTGCTATGCAGTTGATGCTGCCTCCCTTTTTCAGCTCCCCTGTGCTCATAAGAATTTACCCTGCTAACTTTCTCTAAACTATTTGTAAGTAACCAGTGATCTGCAAACCATGTCTGACATTAACAGGGATGTTCCAGTCTACTGAGTGACACAGAGGCCATTATGCCCAGGATCAGGCTGTCATACTAAATACATTAGTATGTACTAGTTTACTGGAAACTAATAAATTAGTCAACTTTCAAAAATTAATTTGTGTTCATGGTGGCTTGTTTCTTGTGGCCATTTGCTTGGAAGTTTTTGGTTTTTTTTTTTTTTTTTTTTTTTTTTTTTGGCCAGCATTTTACTCAGAGATAGTGTTTGTCTTTGTCTCTGAGAAGAATTTCCTGTATGCAGCAAAATGCTAGATTCTGTTTAAGTATCCAGTCCGATAGTCTATGTTTCTTTATTGGGGAATTGAGCCTGTTTATGTTAACAGATATTATAGTGATTGTTGGTTCCTGCTATTTTTGCTGTTAGACAGAATTATGTCTGTGTTTCTTTCTTCTTTTGGTTTTCTTGCTTAGTTACTTTGTTGCTTTTTCCAGGTTGTAGTTTCCTTCCTTGTCTTGGGTTTTCCATCTATTATGCTTTGTAGGGCTGGGTTTGTGTTCAGATATTGTGTAAATTAAGATTTGTCCTGGAATATCTTGGTCTCTCCATCTATGGTGATTGAGAGTTTTGCTGCGTATAGCATCTTGGGCTGACACTTGTGTTCTCTTGGAGTGTGTATGATGTCTGTCCAGGATCTTCTAGCTTTCATAGTCTCTGTTGAGAAGTCAGGTACACTTCCAACTGGTCTGCCTTTATATGTTACATGTCCTTTTCCCCTTACTGCTTTTAATATTCTTTCTTTGTTTTGAACATTTGGTATTTTGACTATCATGTATCTGGAAGAATTTCTTTTCTGGTCTAATCTATTTAGATTTCTGTAGGCTACTTTTATGCTCATGGTCATCTCGTTCTTAAGGGTAGGGAAGTTTTCTTCTACAATTTTGTTGAAGATATTTACTGTGCCTTTTAGTTGATATTCTTCGCCCAATTCTATACCTATTATTCTTCCTTAGGTTTGGTCTTCTCATTGTGTCCTGGATCTCCTGTTCATTTTGGGTTAGGAGCTTTTTGGATTTTGCATCTTCTCTGGCTGTTTTTTCTATGTTTTCTATGTTGTCTTCGGCCCCTGAGATCCTCTCTTCTATCTCTTGTAGTCTGTTGGTGAGGCTTGCATTTGTGACTTCTGATTTTTTTTTTTTTTTTTTTTTTTTTTTTTTAGGTTTTCTATCTCCAGGGTTGTCTATTTTTGTGTTTTTTTATTGTTTCTATTTTTGTTTTCAATTTTATCACCTGTTTAGTTGTGTTTTCCTGTAGTTCTTTGAATTATTTCTCCTGGTGTTCCTGTAATTGTTTAAGGGAGTTATTCACACACTTCTCCAAGATCTACATCATCATCATGAAGTACGATTTCAAGTCAGTTTTGTTTTTCTGTAGTGTTTGGCAATTTACTACTTGCTGTGGTAGAAGAGCTGTGTTCTGATGTTGCCAGGTTGTCTTGGTTTCCATTGAGTAAGTTCTTTTGCTTTCCTCTTGCCATCTTGTTGTCTGTGATTATAGGTGGTCTTGTTATCACTTATTGGCGCCTGTCTCTCCTGTGGATCTGAGGGACTGTGGGCTCAGGAATAAAATTGCTTCTGAGTGTTCAGGGTTTTTGTGGCCAAACAGTGAGTTCTGGTTGCAGGTACTCAGTTCTGTCTTTGTGGACTGAGGTGTGGAAGCTTTTGTGAGGCTGTTCTGGGAGCTCTGCCCTCTGCTTGAAGGTCCTGAGTACTACTGGAAGGGACCTGGCTCTTTCTCTAGGCCATAAGGGACTCTTTCCAAAGAGCACAGCACTCTCTGCTCTCAAAGAACTCCTGGTATGCCTTCCCTGTGCCTATGTGTCAGGCTCACCTCTGGTCTAGGTGTAAAAGGGCCTGTGAAGCTGATCTTTGAGCGCAGTCTTTCCCAGGCAGATCCTGAAACCAGATGACAGAAACCGGCCCTCGCTGTGGGCCATGAAGGACCCTTTTCCAACAGCAAGGCCAAGCACTCTCTGAGCTCTAGGTACTCACAGTGGGACTTCACCAGGCCTGTGTCCCAGGTTCTCTGCTCCTCGAGGTGGAAAAGCAATGATTAATAATTAATAGTCATATAGAAACAAGAAGAGATTTGAAACAGAAAGTAAATTTTGTTGGATTAGTTTCAAAAACCAATGAAATAATAACAGTTGAATTCAATAAAACTTTTAGTATGTTTAATTAGATGAATAATGAACCACCCCTATGTTTTATAGAATATAGTTTACAATATAATAATACATCACTATTGCCATGCATGATGGGTTAAAGGACCACGCCTTTAATCCCAGAATTCTGGAGGAAGAGTGGGGCAGATCTCTGTGAGTTCAAAGTCAGTCTGATGTGTAGATAAAGTTCCAAGACAGCAGAGGGCTATGTTACAAATAGAAACCATGTGGCAAAATACAAACAAACAAAAATACAGAGGGGGAACCCAAACCCATAAATTACATTCCTATGAACACTTGAATATTTATTCTTCATACTCATTAGACCTAGAAATCACAGATGCTCCTTTTCTGAGCATTAATTTTGATTGCCCAGCATACAAAAAGCATGTGCTTTCTGAGAACAATTTCTCTAAAGTTAAAACAGGAATGCCAACTATATTTACATTTCCCACTTTCGCAAGTTAATCCACGACCCATCCCAAAACACACTGGTCTTTTTTCCTTCTGTTTTAAATATTTTGTATTATTTTTTCAATCATTTTATTCATTTATTCAAATGATATACCCCTTCCCAGCTTTCCCTCTACAACCTCCCCATCCCATCCTTCCTCTCCCTTCTTAGCTGTGCCTCTTTGAATGTGATCCTCCACCCCCTCAACCACTCCTGCCTCACCAGTCTCCAGCCTATTTTCTTCCTTCATGTTACATGTGTGATTTTTATATAACTATGTCTTATGTATATAGACTTATGCACAAAAGGAAAACACTAGGCCCACAGTAAAAAAAAAAAAAAAAAAGTACATGATATTTGCCCTTGTAAACCTGGGTTTTTATGTTTAATGTAATGTTCTTCGGTTACATCTGTTTTCCAGCAAACAATATAATTTCACCGTTTATTGTGATTGAAATACTTATACATGTGCACCCACACAAACAGACACACCCCACATGAACACACACACACACACACACACACACACACACACACACACACACACACATGTATATATATAATAAATTGATCAAATGCATACATTATTAAGAGGACTTCTGATGTTTTTCTGTGTTGATGGAGACTGTTAAGTCACTTTGCACTGAAGTTCCAGATGCTGCCCCATTGATGTTGGTCACATTTTTTGGTACCTGAATTTTTACATAATATTACTATGAAGGAATATATCATAATACAATTAGATTTGCACCTTCTTCACGGGGTATCTGCCTTATGAAGCATTTGTGCAGTTGATGCTAATAGAATTAAAACTCATACTATAATAATGGTAGGAATAGAATTTATTTTGTTTATACTAAGTTTTCTAATTTACTCCAAAATTATTTAAAGACTATTATGTGTAAGAGCTTATACTAGGAACTGGATAATTAGTAAGGGATAGAGGGTATGTGTTCAAGTATGGTACATAGAGAACAATATTCCTTCTACCAAGAAGTACAGAATAAAAAAATTCTAGTTGACACCATGGGAGACAACTCTCTGAACACATTCTCCTTGAGCTATTGTGATGGTTTGTATATCCTTGACCCAGAGAATGCAATGTGATGGTTTGAGTATGCTTGGTCCGGAGTGGCACGATTAGGGGGTGTGGCCTTGTTGAATTAGGTGTGCTCTTGTTGGAGGAAATGTGTTATTGTGTGCATGGGCTTTAAGACCCTCATCCTAGCTTTTTGGAAGCCAATCTTTTCCTAGCTGTTCTAGGCAGAAGAGGTGGGACTCTCAGCTCAGAGGAGTTCCATGTCTACCTAGATACAGCCGTGCTCACGCCTTGATGGTAATGAACTGAACATCTGAAGCTATAAACCAGCCCTGATTAAATGTCATCTAAGAGTTGCCTTGGTCACATTGTCTGTTCACAGCTATAAAACCCTAAGACAGCTATTCTACATCATTTTAAAGAATTAATATAATCTTTTGGTGTATGTGTCCTTGTGTCTCTGTGTAGATGTATTGGTTCATGTTCCCACATGTCCATGTGAAGGTAAAACAAAGTGTTTAGGGAATTCTATCTTTCTTCCTTGTATGTTCTTGGGATTAAACTCATGTTGTAGGGCTTCGCCGCAAGTGCCCTTATCTGAAGAACCATTACACTGGATCCATGCTTTGCATCTTCTTAACGGAAACGGGGATTGAGATTTTCCTAGACATATGTTTTCTGTGATGTTTGTGAAGAATATTGGCTTGGTAGCTATAGATAAAAGACACAGGTAGGCATTGTAGTTTGCATTTTGATTGCCCAGAAATACCCATGTGTTAGAGATTTTGTTCTAAAATATGACTTCTACAGAGTTTTATGAATGTGGGGGTTGAGTAGACCTTTGGGTGATTGTGGTCCTTCCACAAGTTACTTGGATTCCCAGACCAATTTCCTCCTTTAAATTTTGTATGTGAGTAGTTTTGTTCACCCACACACTCTGTCTATTGCCTTAAAAGAACTGGGTGAACCTCATCACAGAGGAAAAACTTCAAGCTGAAAACCAAATGACCTTTGTGTTCTAAATTAATTATCTCAACTATTTGTTAGAGAGTCAGGAAGCTGTTGGTAATATTCTAAGACTTATATAATGTTGTGTCTTCTTTGGCAGAAAACATAGAGGTGCTTATTGTTCTCTATAAAAGTTAGCTTGGCAACCTCCGGGTTCTTCTGCTGATGCAACCCAATGGTTGTTCAGATGTCAACCGGCTCTTCTTGTATCCCCTATGGGAATTTGAGGTCAGAGAAGCAAAGCATGTCCTGAGACTTGGCGATTGCTTTTGCAACAAATAATAACGTTTTTTTTTTCCACACATGACCTAGAAGACCTTATCTTCTGGCAACACTCATAACATGCTTGCAAATTATCTTGTTAGCTTGCATATAGAATGAAATCTTCAACTGTTCATAGTAATGGATGAAGAACCAGAAAATAGCTGTGTAGCCATAACATTGCATAGAAAAGAAAGAGATATCAAACAGTTCAATTCAAAAAAACTACCATCATGTGCATCAACATGGTTTATTGAATATCAGATTAACAACACTGGTGAATGAGGGGCATAGGTTAGAAATACTCAGAGGTAAATAGATAATTATGGCATAACTTATTGAGTATTCACTATGTTCTACACAACATTCTTGGCATTCTATGTAAATTGTCTTATTACCAAGAATCTACCACGTAGGATTGACTGTAGTTCTATTTCAAACACGTGAAAATGTCAGCAATCAACTTTTCAGTTGTTCAATATTATACAATTAGGTGTGGGATCAGGACTTAAACACAAGCTGGGGAGTGCAGACAGCCTGACAGCAGATTTCAAACTGGTGATGTGCAGAAGACCTTTACATTGAAACTATACATGCAGAGTTTGTGACTCACAGCCAAGACAATGGATTTCATACAAGCTAAATGAGCAATCACCAAGGTGCAGGAAAATGATTCATAGTGACGAGCTTTATGCTTTGGCAAAGAAGCTGTTTTGGGAGTCTAGACCATAGCTTATGTTTGCAAAGAGATAAAAGACAAAATAAGAAAGCTAGGATTTTCAATATTAGTGTGTTTAGCTCTGAAGCTGAACTAAGAATTGCGTCAAGTGAATTTCACATTCAACTGATCTGTTTAAAAGAAGCCAACCTGCTCACCATCAGGAAGCATCTGTGTCTAGTAGTATGGCTGTGCATTTATTCAACTCAGTGTGGGAATATGCATGTGGGTGTTGCAGTAAATGTTAAAAAATAAAAATTGGTTTATCCTTCTACTGGTCCCAAGGTTTCTCACTCCTCAGGCTCAGTTTTAGTTCAGAGCCACACACACCTCTGTTGCCTGGTCTGAGCTGTCCTCAAGGCCCAAGCCTGTCTGTGTAACTCCATTCCCTGGTGGTTTTCTACCGCCTATTCTCTGCCTCTATCCCAGGGTGTTTCTCTACCCCCAAATCCCATATAAATTCAACTCTACAGCCCAATAGCTCTTCATACGGGTTTATATATGCAACGCTTAATCCACAAACCCTCTACAAAAAAGATTACACCAAATAGACAAAGATACAGACTGCCCTTCTATATGAGATATTAGATTTATAAAATCCGTAATGTTCATAGCTATTTATTGCCAATCAATCCCACCTGGGTCTAGCTTCTCCTTGGAAAACTCCATGCTGCCACAACCTTCATGCTTCGTCCTCTGACCTCTTAGACCTCCCTTCTCACTACCTCCCTTGCCCTGCCCAGTCACCAGCTTTCCTTTATTTTACAAATTAAAATGGGAAGGTTCAGTTGGAGTCACGTGACTAGGCAGCCCTTCTTAGGGAAGTGGAATTAACATTAAAATATATACAGCTTCAGGACAATCTATATGTGGGCACTGTTTTCACATGGAAACTCTACTAAGTATTTCATGAAAACACCGTGTGCACTTCAGTCCAGCTTTCTTTGAAGTAGAAATTTACAGTAGTATGCAATGCAAACCTCCTAAGAATGAAAATTCATGAGTTGCTACTTGACTTGTAAGCAATCCACATGGTCTTATCTATCAAATATGTCCATTGCAGGCTGAACTGCACACAATATCATTTCACTGCTTGGATCTGGGATCTGATTACCTTTTCTAATTGACTTGAGACCTCCTTAAACTAGAGCTTACACTGTATCTCTATATATTCAGATTTTAGCAGCTGAAGTATCATCCATGAAAGAAGCAAGGAGAGAGACCAAGGGTAAGTTCTAAGTCTGAACTGGCTTTCTTTTATCCTCTGATGAAATGGCTACAAATAAAATGTCCTCTTGCATGGAGCTCGGATGCTGAGGTGCTCATTTGTACCACATTGAATCTCCAGGAAAGGGATGCTCTACATCACACTGACAATTATGAGAGGGCAGAAATAAAAATGATCTATTTAATCAATTAAAACTTTATTTAATTAATTTGTTTTAGTTAAATAACTGTTTAATTCACATATCCAATTAATATTTAATTTAATTAATATTTTATCTAATTAAAATATAATGATTTTAAAATATGTAACATAATTTTGTATCACTGGCCTTTAAGGGAGGTTATGCCTTTGTACAGAACCATGAAGAGTACTGTACTGTCCACAGCACTGAGATTCTCTGTGTTCTTTGTATGTTTCACACAGGCAGTACACTTGACTAATTCATTGCTGTGGAAATTTGAATAATGTTTAATGTCATTTAAAATCTAAATGTAGAATCTTCCTTAGAGTGTAATCCAGTCAGGAAATGGGCTGGAAACAGGGTGTGAAATTTATTGAACATTTATTTGTCGGGTGATATGTACCCACTTAATTATTTTAAAAGCTTGACATACACAGCAAGGCAGGTATCATTTCTTAAATATCACAATGATAAAAAAAAGTCTGTTGCATTTTATCTACTTTAAAATGAACCTAGGATTTTAAATGATAATATATAATGTTCTGTCAATAAACATGACACTCTACAAATAGCAGATGAGGACTATAGAGATTGCTCAGTGGTTAACAACATTTTTATTACACACTTCGGGAGGACCATGGTTTGGTCCTGGTACTTCAGCACCAGGGGATCCAGTGCTTTCTTCTAGATTCTGCAGATACTTACATTCGTGTGCACACCCCTGCTCACTCCTATTTATCCATAATCTTAAAAACAATAAAAATAAATCTTGAAAGACACAGTGTATCATGTGTAGGAAACCCTCATTGTCAAAGTTAAGAAAACATCAAAATATTAGTATAAAACAAAGTCCTCATGTGAGAAATTCTGGAATTGGAAAGAACATCAAAACATAACAAAGAACCACAGTAACAAAGAACACCTAACAATTACAAAGAACACAGAAGAAAGGGTCAGGAGACAGCTCACCCCACAGCCTTTCTGAACTTAAGTCAACCAGTGCTGCTAATTGTTTTGAAATCAAAGCCTAGAACTAAGGAATCCAGCAGGGTTTTTAACCTGAAATTAACCAGGTAGTGATATGGACACCCAGCAAGATAAATTTAACAAAATGTGAAGGTCAATGCACCACCCAAAACAAATTCAGATCTGAATGAGTAATTAAAATCTTTGGGTACATTGAAAATAAGCCGTCTCTGTAGTCAGGGTAGAAAGAAGCTCCCCGTCAATGTGGAACAAGACAAGCTGTCACCATGGTTTGATAACTGTCCCCACATCCTCATATTATCTGCTACCTCAGACATAGAAACATATTGTAACTGATAAAGACATGTGTTAAATGTTATTTTAAATGATACTTTTTGTGTTATATATATTAATTTAGAATTTTTTCCAATAATCAGAGATACATGAACTGATATGAATGAAGATAATAGGTGTTTGTGTAAAATTGGGCTCGAAATCTCGAACAATAGATTCGATATGTGGGATAAATCATAGATTAAAGAATCAATAAAACTCATTGCTCCTACATGTTCACTCTAAGTGTAAAACACACACAAAGAAATGGTAAACATGGAACATTGGAGTGAGAACTCACCCAAGTCCAGAGAACATTGAGACAGACGGAGTCGTAAAGTGCAGGAATGCAGACACCGTTGTCTTCAATCCTCCATTTCAGTCAGCTTCAGGCTAGGTTAAGCCTTCAGATGAAAGTGGGTCAAAAGTAGGAAACTCAAGAAAAACAGGAGAAAGGACACTGGAAGAAATGGAGACAAGGGTCCTACAAGTGAGTCCTCTAAGGACGAGGGGGAGGTACAGGACTGAATGTTCCTCCTACAAAAACAAACACTACAGCCAAGTCTTGAGTTATGAGGACTGATGGCTGTAGGAAGGATCCCCTTTTCTCCTCCCCATCACCCACACTGTCTGGGGGAAGATGTCTCAGCTCACTGTGTGCTGCCAGTGGGAATCTAAGCGATACTGTTTCACCAGAAAGCGTTTATGAGATTTCAGAGTACTGTAGAGTCTCAACAGAGCAGAGGTGGGAAGCTATGCTTTGGCCAAGGTGATCAGTAAACACTGTATATATCAGGAAAGAGATATGCAGCACCAACTGCAGGGAAAAGGAGAGAAAACATAAACATGGGTATCACCAGGCAGCGCAGGATGACCAAGCATCAGGTCAGATTGGAGGCATTCTGCAGAATCCCATTACTCAAATCTGAATTGTCTGACACCTGTTCTCATCTTAGGAGGGAGAGTGATGGAGAACACAAACAGCAAATGGACATGTCGTTCCTAGTGCTCCTCTGTCTTTTCCTCCCAGAACCACCCTCGCAAGTCCTGCCCCCTAATATCCCGTCCCCAAAGAAGCGCAAGCCCGCCATGCCCACTTGAGCAACAGCTTTCACAGGGATATCAAGCCACAGCAGAACTAAGTGTGTCCTCTCCAACTGAAGTGTGACCAGGCAGTCCAGCTAGGTGAAGGGGATCCAATGGCAGGCAACAGAAAGAGATACGGAGCGTTAAAGGGCAATGTTTAAGATTCCACTCTCCCTAGGTCCTCTTGACCACTGTTAAATGTTAAGGATGTAGTTCACACAATAATAACACCTTTTGCTCTTTCACATTAAATGTACAGAGAAACAAATGTCTGGTTAATCAGTGCTAGTTCTATTTTCCTTCCAAAGTGACAGCATGACAGCTGTGATAGTCTCTACATGTTAAGGACACAGCATGGCCATTATTAAATTATTGATGACATTGGTATCTCTTCCATTTTATCAGAGTATAATAGTTGGTTGTCTTTTATTGTTCCCAAAGACAAAATGCCTGGCAAATGCATTATCAAGAATGATATGACTATGACTCATGGTTCCAGGGGATACAGTCCATCCGTTGAGGAAGAGAAGTGAAGGAGTCTGGGGACTTTTCTCATGCATCCAGTTAGGAGCAGAAGGAGATGCATGCAGAATTCCAGGATGCCAGTCAGTAGAATACTGACATCCACAGTTTAGGTAGATCTTCCCATTTAATATACCTCATGTAGTTAATCCCTAACAGGCAAGCCAGGAGGCTAACCTAGACAATACCTCACAGCTCTACCCAGAGATGTCATTCTAGATGATTCGAGATTCTGTCCAACTAACAATGTTAACCAACACAAGGACATTTATCACAAATACCCCATGGTGAGTATTGGTTTAAAACAATAGTCAAACAAAGATTCAAATGGGCTATTCTTCCCCATAAGCAATCTGTTTAAACTGCAATTTGATATTCTCTTCATATTAGTCAATTGTGCTTCCATGCTCCTTAAGTATGGATTATCACCACGGGAGAGAAAATTCATAAATATACTGTGCTTAGAGCTCACGTTGTTTGGGATTAAAATTTCAACCTTCACACAATCATATGTGAAGTCCATTGCTTGTCTAGTGTGGATTTCAAGGTGACTGAAAAAAGACACATCAGAAAACATGGGTGTTCCAATGTGACAGCACATGGGTTTCATGGTCTCTGAATAAACAAGGAAACATACACCTGATCCCAGAATATAGGTCAGCGTCAGTTGAGAAGAGAGTGGACACACAGCCTTTCTATGCTGCAGACCATGCCATAGGTCTTGCTGAGTAGTAAGGACCCAGGCAGCGTACTCTGGAGCCCAGGGAAGACGGCTAAAGGGACTTGCAGACTCTGCAGATCCGGGTGAAATGGGTTCTGTGATATCCAATAATAGCCTCTGTAATTGCAGCAATGTCTATTTCTAAGATGCTTAGAGCATTTTGATGAATTGAAAAGTTGCTGAGTCAATTCTCTGTGTAATTTCCTAAATTTCCCTATGACATATATATATATATATATATATATATATATATATATATATACATGTATATATATATATATATGTATATATATATATGTGTGTGTGTGTGTGTGTGTGTGTGTGTGTGCTCTCATCCTCTTCTTCAAAAATTTTACATCTAAATGGAGAGCCTAGGGAGACATTCTCTCTCATACTGGGTCTTATTATTTCTTTGCTATTAATGATGACAACAGTGTGTGAGGAATTAACTTATGAGCCTGTAGAAATCCGGAGCTTTGGATCATCCACAATGAGGTATTATTTTAATTCTGTATGGTTGTGTCTCTTGCACTAAACAGGGTTTGGTGGACCTGTAACTAAACTACAATCAGTAAGACCAGGTCTACAGGCAACTAGATGTGTCCCCTCTTGTGTGTCTTTATAGAAAACATGTGTTGGTATTGCCTAATTGCTGGGGGTCATATTTCAGCCCCCAAATTTTCTTTTAGTTTTATTCAGTGCAGAAAGAGAGCACAACAGCCTATTATTATATTCTCTCGGATGTTTCTATGTATCAGTTTACATAACTATTTATTTATTTATGTTATATGTGTTTATGTTTTGCTTATTCATATGTCTGTGCACCAAATGGATTTAGTGCCTACAGAGGTAAAAGGAGGGCATTGAATTCCCTGGAACTGGAGTTACAGACAGTTATGAGCCACCAAGTGAACTGTGGTCCTCTAAAAAGGAAACAGTGCCCATAAACATGGAGCCATCTCTCCGGCTCCTCTTAATATTTCCTTATTGCTTAAATATTGACATTCTAATCTACTAAAAACAGTAAATGAGTTCAGGATATTCGCTGTCTCTCCATGCACCCTGACCTTTAATATCCCCCCCCCCAGAAAACATCCCTAGTCCTGAATCAATCTTACTTCTTCTGTTTTATATAAGAAGGTAAAACTCACAGGATTCACAGGATTCAAGGTCCTAAAATATTATGAACTTAGGAAAGAACAAGAGAGTCGACTATGACAGAAATGTTGATCACAAGCTAAAAAAATACAATTCTGTATGATAATTAAGGTTCAAATTAACAAGGAAGCTATACACACATAATAAAATACTATCATGATTGGATCAGTGGATCAGATGATTGTGTGTGCCTGTGTATGTCCAAATTATTTATTTTTAGACACTTTGTTTAAAATACCTGTGTCATGGTTAGATTTTATTGGCTGCTTTAAGTAAGTAGGAGTCACCTAGGAAAAGAAAGTCTCAATTAAGGGATTTATCGCATCAACCTGTCACCATGTCTGTAGGGAACTGAGAGCTGGGTAATGTAGGAGGACCCAGCCCACAATAGCAGTGCTAATCTTGGACAGGTAATTGTGGGTTGTATATGCAAACTATCTGAGCAGTGCAAAGGGAACAAACTGGTAAGCCATGTTCCTTTCTGTCTTAGGCTTCAAATCTCTGCCTTAGGTTCCTGCCTTGGTGTCCATTTCTGATGGACCATAACCTGAAAGACCATATAGATTGTTTTTACCACAAACTGTTTTTAAGGAGAGTGTTCTGTAACAGCCACAGAAAGCCTTCTCGCACAACTGTGTCTGATGGCGACATTGTAATGAGCCTGAGGTTTGGAGAAAGGACATTATAAAAATCGTTAAGCATCATCTCATCATTTATTTCATGATTTTCAGCTCTGTGGTGGAAATGTCGGAAGCATATCTGTGGCAGTATTTCCCTTCCCCGGTCATTTACTAGAAATTATAAATGTATATGTATTCTAACTTTGTAAACATACATTTTTGCTGTCTCATTTCAACACTTAAGGGCCTTATGGAAAGCACACACATACAATAACACACCAAGCACGCATATAATTCGACATATTATATATTTCTAAGGAAAAGCCAGTCTGGAAACTCTACGGTCCCCCAAACTCTTGTTTTCCTGTAGTATCATTGCTTGGGACCAGCCTGCATCCTGCAGAGATACTGAAGTCTTCACATTTTTCATGCTGGACCTCCTCCGGGTACTCTAATTTTCCACAGCTGCGTCCATGCCTTTCATTCCTAGAATCTTGGCAAACGCAGCCTTGATGGTTGACAGGTGTGGGAGACATTGGCTCTGGGCAGGGCAGGGGTGTAGGGTGCTTAACCTAATTTCTGCCACAACCCTCCAATACCTGAATGGTTGTGTTCTTCATTTCTCACCATGACCAATTAGTGTGGATTTTTAAATCCACCAGAAAGCATTACAGTCATGCAAACATCGGGGCCTAGGATTGTAACTGGAGATGGAGAACCAGGAATCTGAAGGTACACAGCAGCTGGACCCACAGTCATGAGTTCGCAGTAGAGCAAGAAGGTTAGCATCCTGACAAAAAGGGCATTGAGGTGTCTAGCTCATTTTGCTAAGTGAAGAAGATCACTCTCTGTCTCTCCTTTGCCCTCTTTTGAAAAGGATGCTCTTATAAATATCTTAAATGATCAAGCCACTCTGGAGTGGTATTTTTCTGACTATTTTAATTATTTGATTTGTTTCCTTTTCTCCTTAGAGCACAGTCGGTGGCAAGCTAAAGTGGCTTGAGCTGCTAGTGGGCCATCGTAAAAAGCCCAGATGACAGTGGGAAATTGCTTTGTGATGGAGGGAAACATTAATAAAAGCTTCTCTCGTGTTTACCCTTTTAAATTGGCCCTAGAGGAGTTGTTCAAACCACCCTGTTGGCAGCGTTTGGCTGATACATTGGCTATGAAGTGCTCTCTATCCATAGGTGGTAAAGAGATCTACCTCTCTCTGACCTGCTTTGGTATATCATTGAAGTTTTCTTTGGACTCTTTGTTCTCTTGTGATATTGGAAAAACCTTAAGTATTTGTATATAAAGAAAATATCGCAGTAGATTTAAGGGACATTTCTTTTTTACAAGACTCTCAAAGACAATGGATCTTCCTTTCTACCTGTAACTTTGGAGACTCCACGGAGAAAGGTATCTAGGGACTGTTTTATCACAGCTATGGTTTAGAACAAAAGTAAGAAATATGAACACAAATAGAATGCTTTTTATAAGGGAATTTTCTGAACTGCCACCCCATTCAACTACCCATGTGAAACATATAACAGAATTCACTAGAAAAACTGTGGAGCTTCCTCTGAGGTTCTTTGGAGCCACAGGGTAGGGAAACATACATAAACCAGTGGGATGGGGAAGCACTAAGAGATGGGTTCCTCAAAATGGTCCATCCTCCCCACTCTGCATCCTTCTTACTGCTCCTGTTCAGCACTACAGGGAAGAAGTTAGAGAGAGAGAGCATCCTGGTTAGCACAAAAGAAAGACTTTTACTGAAACTCAAATTCCCTCTCTGGAGGTACAGGCTTCATTCTGTTTTACTTTCTGCATACAGTCTTAAGTTTTCATGTGAAAGAACACAGAAAATTATACCAAGCTATTAAGTATTGTGAAGGACAGACAATTCTATCATTGATTGTTCACAAGAAAATGAACACAGCCCCAAGTATAGATTTTTTTCTCCAATTTGTAGATAAATAAACTGTAACCATAAGAGGTTAGAATCTACTCACCTGCCCATTTTATGTCTGAGAATCTGAATGTTCAGCTTTTCTGAAACTATTTTATGTCTCTTCTATTGAAGATGTCATTCTCTGAGGAGGAGACTGAGGGGAAAGGTTTTCTTAGAAATGAGGAATGACCTAATAGTTTCTATTTCCTTTCTCTCTTCTCTGTGTCATAGAGTAAAATATGAAGACTGTAAAGAAACAGGGACTCATTCCAAATCACATACTGGTTTTCTTTGAGTTTAGATGATATATACAGTTTTATTAGGATTATTTATATATTTAAAATAATTTACTTAGAATAAGTCTGGGACACTTTAACTACACCACCGATACTAGTGTTCAACTCCCCCCCACTTCCTCCCCGATTTTCCTTCTTTTCTTAGATGTTTTCACACTTACTGCAGACCTCACTCACAGCACTCTCTGTAATCAAGGCAGTGTTTCTAGTGCAGAATCTCATGTAAGTAAAACTTCCTTAGCGCATCATGAGGACTTTTAGACTCATCCCGTGGTTGAAATATCTTTGTATCACCCTTTAAAAGCGTTGAGTAGCACTTCATCCCACGGATAACATCCTCTGGATACTCACTCCACTTACAGCATCTTTTCCTGTGTTTCCTTAAACTCCATATGTATTTTTACTCAAAATACAGTCTTTTCTACAATGTATTTGGGTCTTATTTGTTAACTAGAAAATAAAATTGCTACACATGATTTGGAGCACTTGGGGCATTTATGTTTAATGTAAGTATTAATAATATCTGTACTGATCAATACACAAAAGCTGGAAAGTAGAGTCTTTTCCATGGCTCCATTTTCCCGTGGCTCTCTATTTTTTAATTTAGTATTTATAATTTATTGTATTTCTCCTGAGTGCCTTATAATTATCATGTATGTGGGTATAAACATAAGAAGTCGTGAATGTGCATGTGGGTATGAGGTTTTAAAGTACTCATATTATGCCAGTTAAATTTCACACTTGCACACTTACCCTTTACCCCCTACTTGAGTGGGTGATTGTGTTTCCTTCAGTTAGGAATGTATAGCAAGCCCAAGACTCATTCATCCTTCCAGGTAGTGTTGGGAATTCCACACTAGTCAGCCTGATTGCCAAGTATACAAAACCTTTTTATAGTATTTTCCACTTTAAATATCTGTTTAAATACATGTTTCAATAAGTACAGAAGAGTTGCTCCTAAGAAAAAGGTCCTGTATTGTTAAGGTATATTATTACCATGAAACTATTATTTAAATGTAAAGTATTTAGACACTGTTGTAATGCTTCCTCTGACCAAACATTTCAGTTTCATTTCCAATTTATGCTAAGATTATACCCACTCTGATGAGTGAAATAATATGGCAAAATACACAATTCTGCTAGATGCCTACTGACAGGGAAAATCAAAAGATATAAAGAAACACACACACATACATAAAAATATGTAAATATAGGTCACATAGTAGAGTTAAACCAAAATCATAACTAGCAAATTAATAGAAGACAAATATTCAAGAAAAATTTTGATTAATGGAAAATTCTTCTCTTTAGTTCTTGATGAATCACTTTGTTATAAATAAATATATACTATATATTTATATGTTATATGTAATATTTATGTATCTATATATTATACATTTATGCTATAACCATCTCTAGCTTAACTTTTTCTGTAGATTTTTAATAGATATTCATGGAACATGTGCTTTCATGTAATTTTTGAAAATCATAGATAGAGCTATGACAAAGAGAGAAAGGAATAAAAGAAAGAAGAGAAGAAGAAAGGAAGAAGGAAGAGAGAGAATCCTGTTTCTATCTCTGAATCTTTAATTCAGGTCCTCCTCAAATTCAGTCAGTGTACAGACAACTGTGCATGCCTCTGCAATGTACCTATTTATTTGTCACCCTTGTGATTTTTTTCTACTTGCTATCATTTTGGTCAGAAGGATATATGATATTTTGTTCTTCCTCTGCTAAAAGTCTCGCAGTGATTTTTCACTGAAAGTATAGATTCTCAACCTCTCAATATAGCATCTTTGTTAGATTAATTTGCCACTTTTATTATTCAGTTTGATCTCTCCTTATTTATCAAGTGGTATTCTGGCTGTCAACCACCTTCACTTTCTTACCCTTCTGTATTTAAAGATGTGATTTAATCCTCTAGATATCTTTTGTCCCATCCCTTGGCCTTCCCTCTTTCTTCCTCTCTCACATGCTTCCTTGTCTGGCTCTTTGCTTTTGTGGATGTGGAGAAGAGGCATCATATTCTGTTTGAGTTTTGGTACTTATTTTCTTGATGCTCCCACAGCCTCTCGTACAGACTAAGTTCTATGGCTGACTATCATACTGTAGCCTAATACCTACACTTCTTTGTGTCTCTGACTACACTGAATTATTTAAACCTAAATACTTTATTGTCTATTATTAAATCACTAGCATGTAGTATACCACCTGACATGCAGTTACTCTTCAGTCTATATTTGTTGAATAAAATAATTAAACCCATAAGTCACACATTATCAAATTGGCACTCTTGATTTCTTTGGTACCCCGGATTACAACTACAAGCTCTCTCAAGATACCATTCCCCCAACCAACCATGAATATCTAGTGATGGGATTTTTTACTCAGAGGAATATGCTGTTTATTGTGGCATTTATGTCAAAAAGCAAAACAAAATATAGAGAAATGTGTGTTTGTCAGTACACATGAAAACTCCGATGTTGACAGCAGTACTTTTGGCATCTCATTAAAAGGGGGGGGGGCTGTGGGGTTTTTTTTGTTTGTTTTTGCTACTTTCAAATTATATTTCTTACGTTTGAATTCAGTTCAACGTATTCAATTTAGCCTTTACACCTTTTGAGAATTGAGCCTTAATTATGTTCATGATCGTATCACTGCCTCTGCGTCCTCAACTGAGCACATGACCTCAGAGTCAGTTTGCGTAGCATGGAGATGCACTATTCTCAGGGATCTGAGCATGTTCCTTTACCTTCTGTTCGCACATTGATGGAAAATGTCTTTGATTCCTTTTACCATCAGAATGGTTGCGACCCTTAAGAAAACAACATTTTTTATTACATAAAATATGGCTAAAGAGTGAATTGGGACTTTTCATTCAGTAAATAATAATTAAAACACAACTTGAATTAACAATAAAATTAAAGCATACTGATGATTTTTCCGTTGGAAAGAAGATATTGGCCTAGACTTTTAAAAATTATTCTTAACCTTATAGATATCACAGCTATTATTCACATTAATATATTAAGTAAAAATGGATTCAATCAACATGTATAATATTTCAAGTGTTTCTGAAGGTACATAGAGATTGCATCATGTTGATGATATAGAATCAAAAAATAATAAGTAGCAGTAAAATATCAACTTCCAGGGAAAATAAAGATGTGTAGGAAATAAACTAGAAACAAGATGTCTGCTCAGAATGTGTTAAAAGTCCCATATCTGAATTCTGTCTACAACCCCCAAAAGAAGACAACACAGGATCTAGAAATGCCAGGATCCAGGTAAGTAAGTGGTAGGGAAAGGCACGTGTGGGCTCTGTGTACCAAGTGACAAACTATCACTTCAGTCTTGGTTGGGTTTTGCTCTTTACCACTGCAAGGTGAGATCTACATCAAAGGTTCTTTTCCAAAATTACCACAATTATAGAAATCACATCCTCTCGATGCTTCCAAGGGTCTTCCAAAATAGCCATATACTTCATGAAGTGGAAAACTCCTTCTCAGAATAAGCGCTTTGGAAGAGAGGCGTTGCCTTCACCCTTGACATGATGTTTACAAAGAGAGCTGCACTTTGCTTCTCTGTGTCTAACTAAGATCACATATCTAAGCTTCCTGACCAAATTAATGTGTAGTTCATCCCTCTCCTCTCATCTTCCCTTGGTTTTATTATTACTGACAATATTGTAAGAGCAGTGTGAAATGGCCAATTCACACATGTGCCACGTTTAGCACACTGCCTGAACCTGCTGGAACGTGATTTCCCCGAGAATGATGGCAGTAATAAAGATCTTCTGGCAGAGGCTTGCAAAATCTGCACCCATTTTAGTCACTCAGTAATGGCCCATAAAATTCTTTGAGAACTGCAGGAGAAAAACAATGTACAAACTCATGCATATATTAGAACTAGAAGTGCCAGCTCACTAGAACGCCACTTCTCACACTAGGAGGACTGTGGAGCAATTAAAAATAAACAAACCCATAACACATGGGTGCAGCCAGCGGTCACCGGAGAAAGTCTCTCTTGTAGATCCAACCATTACCCAGAACCTTTTCTTGAGTAGAAGCCTTCTTTGGCGTGGGAAAATGTGCATAGTAATTTACATGATCTTCTGATGTGCTTTCTTCCAAAGGCAGTGTCAAGTTGAATGAATGAGAAGTAAAATGTTCCTGATTTCCCTTTGCACTAATGACCTTTCCTCTGCACAGAATATGTAGCACAGACAAAAAAAAAAAAAAAAAAAACAGTCCATTTGCCTTATCCAAGCTTTAATACTTTTATGGCTGAACGACTCAGAAATGGTCTTTTTTTATTTTTTTCAAAGAATGTACCCCATTACTTTTCAGTATTTATTGTAAGCCTGGGTAAGCCTGTGAAAAAATGAGTGTAAGAAATGAGTATAAGGAATGTGAGGGTAAGGAATGTGAGTATAAAAAATGTGAGTGTAAGGAATGAGTATAAGGAATGTGAGTGTAATCAGTGAGTATAAGGAATGTGCATAAAGAATGAGAGTCTAAGGAGTAAGTGTAAGGTAGGTGAGGCAGACCATGAGAAGGTTCTTGTAGTAATGGACCAACTAACACTAAACAACAAAGCACATCTGGTTTCCTCTTATATTTGCTCCTCTAATATTTTTTGATTCATTTATTTGTATTTTGCTTCTGTTTGTTGTTTTTGTTTGTTTCTTTCTTTTCATGAAGCAGAATCTCAACTGGGATGAGTTAAACTTGAATTCGAAATTTTCATCCTAAACCTCTCAAGTCTAGGAATTAAAAATGTGAGGACCTGCAATATTCTATTCTTTAAACCCGGCAAGTCAAGTTCTTTAATTCGGCAAGAGTCCGTTCACCAGGCTAACAGAATTAACCTCGGTGCTAGCACTGAGGAGGTAGAAGTAAGACATGTATCAGGAGATTGAAACCGGACTGAGTTCATAGTGAGTGCTCATCAGCCAGCACTAAAATTAAGATCTTAGATAAAACAGAAATAAAAGAATTAGAAAAAGGAAGAAAGAAAGGAAGAAAGAAAGAAAGAAGAAAAGAAAAAAGGAAGGAAAGGAGGGAGAAAGAAAGTAGAAAAGAAGGAAAGAAAGAAAAGGAAGGATAGGAAGAGAGAAGTGCAAAATATTCTTCTTGTACAGGATGGAGGGCTACATATGCAAAATAAAAATATATGTTCAAAACTGACACTTATGCCAAAGAAGTATGCTCATAGTCAGGCAGAGAACGTGAAACAGGGAAGACAAGCTCTCTGTGGACTGATTATGGCTGGTGAAATTCCCTGCTTACCATGTTTTAGAATCTATTTCCTTACCAAAATTTGAGCAGTTTTCTAGTTTTCTTCTTTAATTTTTTAAAGAAAATATTCCCTATTGACTTTTTATTTGCTATTTTTAAGTTATAGCCTACCCACTTTCCTGGTTATGGGTATACACACATACGTGCCTGTGCACTCACGCGTGCGCGCACGCGCGCACACACACACACACACACACACACACACACACTGCTGTATCACTAAATAAGAAAGCATAAAGGACAATCGTATACTTTTGAATAAGTCATGCAAGGCTTCATAGAAACTCCTGGCTATTTGTTACCCATAGGAAAGGCATAAAGTGGTGCCAGAGGATCACACAGTGTGCCAATGTGGAGCCAATGCCTACATAATTGTGGATTGATTTAGGGAGAATGAGGAAAGAGAAAGCCATTATATCCTTGCAGGAAAGTCACAAGAGGCCTACAGAAGTGGCTTAGCTCTTAATTCTGGAACTACTCTTCTTACAAAGTCTTACCTTTCGCAGTGGTAAAATCAGGAGTCTGGGTACTCTTCCACTCTCTGAGCCATGGCCTTAAATGATTGTAACTGGGGCTATGCTATCTGACATGCATAAATCCCTGAGTTTGCTCACCAGCATTAAAAAGGTCAGGATTCCTGAAACAAACCTCTAGTACTCAAAAGGTACATGCTGAAGGATTATTAAGATAAGGGTAAAAGATAATTTATTCCTATAGAATAAAGGTAGAAGCAGATTGGATATAGGAGAGCCTGTCTAGAGAATAATTCATAAATAAATGTATCAATTAAATACCAGAGCTTTGAAAGCATGCATCAAATTACTGAATCTTCTTTGCTTTCAAACTTCTCATTTGTAGAACAAAAATTTAAAGTACCCACATGGATATCTAAATGAGAGATCTAGAGCTCCTGTCTGGAGAGTAGGATCACCACGTCCCAACTTTTGGCTCCTGTTTACCTTCTCAGGTCTATGGCAAACACATTAGTTTAGTTGCTTTAAGAGAAATTGATCTAATTTTGTCAAAGAGGTCACCTGATCTATGTTATTCTATCAAAAATTAGCTATGACAGTTATTATCGTAGCTATTTAACTGGGGCTGTACCAATCAATATCTTTTTAAGAATTACGGGAAATGGCCAGAAAGAAAAGAATTTTCCCCCAAGAATGCAACAGTAAGAGGAAATTGCCCTGCTTGGAGTAAGGAATAAAGTGGTTGAGAGTTGAAGCTGAAAAAAGAAAATATTTTATTATGAACCTCAAATTCAAATGATCAGTATGTATTTGGTTTGCTTCATACTTTCAGGTAGTATGGAGTTTAGCTACTCAGCTTTATTCTCCTGCCTAGTCAAAAGAAACACACACACATATATACACACACATACACACACACACACACACACATGTGCACACACACATACATTAGGCTATTTTTGAAATATGTTGGCTAATTCGATAACTTGGCATTTATTTTTTGGTTGCCATTTTGTCCTCTTGACAGTGTCCTTTGCCTGACAAAAGCATTGCAATTTTATGAGGTCCCGTTTGTCAAGTATAGATCTTAGAACATAAGTCATTGGTGTTCTGTTCAGGAAATTTGCCTCTGTGCCTATGTGTTCTAAGCTCTTCCCCACTTTCTCCTTTAATAGTTTAAGTGTGCCTGGTTTTATATGAAGGTCTTTGAATCACTTGGACTTGAGGTTTGTACAAGGAGATAAGAATAGATCGATTTGCATTCTTCTGCATGCTGACTGCCATTGAACCAGCACCATGTGTAGAAGATCTGTCCTTTTTCCATTGAGAGTTTTTAGCACTACTGTCAAAGATCAAGTAACCATAGGTGTATGGGTTCATTTCTGGGCCTTCAAATTTTGTTCCATTGATCTACCTGACTGTCTCTGTACCAGTGCTATGAGGTTTTAATCATGATTGATCTGTAATACAGTTTGAGAACATTATGAAGTCAAGGAGGGTGATTCCCCTAAAAGTTCTTTTATTGTTGAGAACTGTTTTCACTATCTGGGTTTTTTGGGGATTTTTGTTTGTTTGTTTGTTTTGTTTTTGGTTTGTTTGTTTTATCATTTCATTTTTTATTAGATACTCTCTGTTTTTACACTTCAAATGTTATCCCCTTCTCTCCCTTCCATCCTCCCTCCCCTTCCACTTGTCTCCATGAAGGTACAACCTCTCTCAATACCCTCTTCACCTTAGTGACTTGTCATTCTCATAAATTGGAAAAATGTGCCCTCACTGGACCAAAGAACTCTTCTCACATTGGTGCTACACACTGCTATATCTTCTGCTACATATTCAACTGGAGCCTTTGTGCTCAATGGTTGGTGTTTTAGTCCATGACAGTTGTGGAGGGTTTGGTTGGTTAATAATATTGTTCTTCCCATGGGGTTCCACACCCTTTCAGCTCCTTCAGTACTTTCTTTAGCACCTTCATTGGGGTCCCCATGTTCAGTCCAGTGGTTAGCTGCAAGCATGCTCAGCTGTATTGTATGATTCTAGCAGAGCCTCTGAGGAGGCATCCATATCTTGTTTCTGCCAGTAAGTACTTCTTGGCATCAGCAACAGTGTTTGGGTTTGGTGTTTGCATATGGGGTAGATCCCCAGGTGAGGCTGCCTATGAATGATCTCTTCTTCAGTCCCTGCTCTTCTATTTGACCTTGTATTTTCTCCCCAGAGTGTTTCGTTCTACTTTCTAAGAAGGACTGAGGCATCCCCATTTTAGCCTTCCTTGTTTTTGAGCTTCATAAGGTTTGTGAATTGTTTCTTGGGTATTCAGAGCCTTTTGGGGCTAGTATCTGCTTATCAGTGAGTGCATACCATGTGTGTTATTTGTGGCTGGGTTATCTCACTTAGGATGATAGTTTCTAGTTCCATCCATTTACCTAGGAATTTCATAAAGTCAATGTTTCTAATAGCCGAGTAGTACTCCACTGTGTAAATGTACCACACTTTCATATCCATTCCTCTGTTGAAGGACATCTGGGTTCTTCCCAGCTTCTGCTTATTATAAATATGGCTGCTATAAAAATGGTGGAACATGTGTCCTTGTTATATGTTGGAGCTTCTTTTGGGTATATGCCCAGGAGACAAATACCTATGTCCAATTTTCTGAGGAACTGCAAGACTGATTTCCATAGCAGTTCTACCAGCTTACAACCCCACCAATAATGGAGGAATGTTTCTCTTTGTCCACATCTTGTTTGGGAGGATTTTTATGACTGATATTTCTTTAGGTGTTATGGTTCTATTTGAATGTTTATCTGATCCTGATTAAACTTTGGTACCTGATATCAGTCTAGAAGATTGCCTGTTTCCTCTGGATCTTCCAATTCTGTTGAGTATAGGCTTTTGTAGTTGGATCTTATGATTTCCTGAACTTCCTCAGCTTCTGTTGTTATATCTCCCAACTTATTTCTGATTTGTTGATTTGGATATTATCTCTATGCCCTCTAGTTATCGTGACAAAGCGTTGATCAATCTTGTTAATTTTCTCAAAGAACCAGCTCCTGGTTTTGTTGATTTTTTGTATAGTTGTTTTTGTTTCTACATGGTTGATTTTTGCTGACTTTGATTATTTCCTGCCTTTTACTCCTCTTGGGTGCTTCATTTTGTTCTAGAGCTTTCAGGTGTGCTGTCAATCTACTAGTGTATGCTCTCTCCAGTTTTTTTCCTTTTTGTTTTTGTTTTTTGTTGTTTTTTTGTTTTGTTTTGTTTTTTTGGATGCTCTCAAAGCTATACATTTTTTTTACCTTAGTACTGCTTTCATTGTATCCCATTAGTTTTAAGTATGCTTTGCCTTCATTTTTGTTAAATTCTAAAAAGTCCTTAATTTTTTTCTTTTTTCTTTTTCTTAACCATGTTATCATTGAGTAGAGAATTCTTCAGCTTCTATGCATATAGGGGTTGTTTGTTGTTTTTGTTGTTATTAAAGACCAGCTTTCATCCATGGTGATCTAATAGGATGCATGGGAGTATTTTGATCTTCTTATATCTGTTGAGGACTGTTTTGTGTCCAACTACATGGTCAGTTTTGGAGATGGTACCTTGAGGTGCTGAGAAGAGGCCCATTCTTATGTTTTAGGATGAGATGTTCTATAAATGTCTGTTAAATTCAATTGGTTCATAACCTCTGCTAGTTTTGCTGTGTCTCTGTTCAGTTTCTGCTTCAATGATCTGTCCATTGATGAGAGTGGAACATTGAAGCCTCCCACAGTTATTGTGTATGGTGCAATATATGATTTGAGCTTTAGGGTTTCTTTTATGAATGTGAGTTCCCTTGTATTTAGATCATAGATATTCCTGAATAGGAATGAGAATTTATCTTGATAAATTTTTCTGGTGATAAGTAAAAAGTGTCCTTCCTTATCTATTTTGATAAGTTTTGGTTGAAAATCTATTTTAATTGATATTAGAATGGCTACTCCAGCTTGTTTCTTGGGACCATTTGCTTGGAAGGTTTTTGTCCCAGCCTCTTACTCTGAGATAGTGTCTGTCTTTGTCTTTGAAATGAGTTTCCTGTATGCAGCAAAATGATGGATCCTGTTTACATATCCAATCTGATAAGTTTATGTCTTTTTATTGGGAAATTGAGTCCATTGATGTTAAGAAATATTAAAGAATAGTGATTGTTGTTTCATATTATTTTTTATGATATTTATTATGATATCATATTATGTTAGAAGTAGAATCATGTTTGTGTGCTTTTCTTCTTTTAGTTTTCTTGCATGATTATTTTCTTGCTTTTCTTAGGGTGTAGTTTTTCTCCTTGTGTTGGATTTTTCTATCTGTTATTCTTTGTATTGTTGTGTATTGTGGATTTTGTCCACAAAATCTGTGGACAGATATTGTGTATATTTGGATTTGTCCTGGAACATCTTGATTTCTCCATCTATGGTAATTGAGAGTTTTGCTGCATAAAATACCCTAGGCTGGAATTTATGTTCTCTGAGTGTCTGTATGAAGCCTTTCCTTGATCTTCCAGCTTTCATAGTCTCTGTTGAGAAGACTGGTGTCATTCTAATCAGTCTGCCTTTTTATGTCACTTGTCCTTTTTCCCTTACTACTTTTAGTATTCTTCCTTTGTTTTAAACATCTGGTCTTTTGACTATTATGTATCAGGAGAAGTTTGTTTTCTGGTCCAATCTATTTGGAGTTCTGTAGGCTTCTTGTATGTTCATGGTCATCTTGTTTTTAAGGTTATGGAAGTTTGCTTCTATGATTTTGTTGAAGATATTTAAGTTGGGAGTCTTCACCCTTTTTTATCTTTATTATTCTTAGATGTGCTGTCCTGGGTATCCTGGATTTTTTGATTTAGGAGCTTTTTGACTTTTGTATTTTCTCTGACTGTTGTGTCAATGCTTTCAATGTTTTCCTCCTCCGCTGAGACTCTCTCTTCCATCTCATGTAGTCTTTTGATGATGCTGCATCTATGACTCCTGATCTCTTTCTTAGGTTTTCTATCTTCAGGGTTGTCTTCTCTTGTGATTTTTTATTGTTCCTATTTCCATTTTAAATTTCTTCACCTGTTCAGTTGTGTTTTCCTGTAGCTATTTGAGTGATTTTTGTTTTTCCTCTTTAAGGGCTTCTACTTGTTTATCTGTGTTCTCCTGGTTCTCCTCTAATTGGACCTCCATCATTGTCATGAAGTATGATTTTAAGTCCAAATTTTGTTTTTCAAGTGTATTGGGAAACCCACTACATGCTGGGGCGGGAGAACTGGGTTCTGATGTTGTCATGTTTTCTTGGTTTCCAGTGCTTAGGTTCTTGCGTTTTCCTCTGGTCATCTTGTTAACTGTGATGTTAGGAGATCTTGTCTCTGACTAGACCTTGTCTCTTCTGTGGGTCTGAGGGCTGTGGGCTCAGGAGGGAGATCACTCTTGTGTGTTTGGTTCTTTGTGGGCAGGCAGTAAGTTCTCATGTTGGTGACTCAGCTGTCTCCCTGGGCTTGGGTAAAAGAGCCCTTCTGAGGCTCTTCTAGATGGTTAGCACTCTGTAGGCAGGCCCTGAGTCCTGATGGCGGTGACCCAGTTTTCTCTCTCTCTGGTTCATAATAGACCCGTCTTCAGAGAGCACCTTGCTACCTGCACTGGACAGGTTTTAGGGTTCCCTCCCTGGATACCTGGGGAGGGGGTGGTGGGTCTCACTATGAGCCCAGGTGGGAGAGCACTTTTGAGGCTCTTCTGGGTGCTCAGGCATATTCGGGAAAGCCCAGAGTCTGGATGGTGGTGACTTAGCTTTCTCTCTGGTGTAGACTTGGCACATCTAACCCTCCATGTACTACCCTATGCCCACTCAGGGAACTGATCTTGGCCACTTACCTGAAATTTCATGTGATACTATCTACTGCAGCTCTTGTGTTCTAACTCACAAAAATCTCAGGTTCCTGCTCCCATACCCCTTTGCCCAGCCTTTGGCCAATGACATCTTTATTGATCAATCACCCAATTTGGGATAAGGACTAAATAACACTAAAACCCCTTCTAATCTGGATTTTTTTTTTTTTTTGGGAGAAGCTTGCCTGTTTCATTTTACCAAGATGCCTGCTTACAAGACTAGGGACATGGCTAGCAATTAAAGTTGTTGCTGTGCAACAGCAACTCTGAAGATTCAGTTAGAATCCCCAGAATCACATCAGTGCTCTGACAGTATTGGAGGGGGCCTGGGGGTAGCAGAGACCAATGCTGAGAGGGCAAAGATAGTAGATGTCCACACAAGCTGGATTACTAAGGTGGTGATGTGGATGAGTTCTGTGCATGGTCAGGAGACCCTGTTTCAATGAATAGGGTGGAAAGTGATGTAGGGAGACTGGCAAAGTCACTTAGGCTGTTCCCAGCATAGACATGTACATGTGCAACTGCACAAACATATCTGATGTCCCCTCTTGCCCCAGCAAACCAGATCGATGGCTGCTGCCTCTGTGTTACCCAGTTTTTCAATGGGCGATGGTACTATATTTCTTCATCCTACAGCTTTTGCTTCTTTTGTTAAATTCTCATTTTTTTTAACTTACTGTGAAAAAAATGTTCTAAATGTCAAGAATTAGTATTCAGGCAACTTAGTATGGATGAGAAAAGAGATTTTTGTGAGCAACACTAAATCTACAAGATTTTAATTGGGGTCTGATATCTTTAATCCACATAGTCTGGGCTAACCCACTTCAGAGAAGAGCAGTTTCTCCAAGAACCCAGTTTGGAAGATGATTATATGGTTAATGCAGGATTAAATTTTCTTTCAATTATAAGCCTGAGTTTGGAAAATGGTCTAAAGAGAATGAAGAGGGGAGGGAATCCTATACTTGGTTTAAAGTACTTTTAAATATGCTTCCTAATTGCTAGGGGCTATTTTGCTCTTCGGCTAATCATAGTCTGAATTACTGAAGCCCAACTCATCTGATAAAATAGGTGAGCTTTGTGGTAATGAAGTCAGATAATGTCTTATCTGAGTGTCAGGCTTGGCATCAAATGGGCAGTATACTTAACCATTAGTAAGGATCTTCTACACTGAAATATTTGCATCTGCATTACTTGGTGTGAGCTAATTCATTGAAATAAAAGGAGGTTTAGTAATGGGAATGCATTTGCTAAGCTGTGCCTTTAACTATTTAATAAAATCACTTGTTATTTAAATAAATGTAATTAAAAGTGTAATGCACTGGAGCTATTATGGCTTTGTTCAAAAGAACAAAAATCAGAATGCAAGAAGATATTGGTTTTGTTTGTTTGTTTGTGGAAAAATCCAGTACCCCCAAGGCAGTGTAGACTCCACAGTGAGAGAGCCCATCCACACTTTCAAAATGCTGGAGACTAACTCATTTAAATGAAGAGTCATTTATAGCCTTTTACCAGGAAAACTTCATTCCCTTGAATTAGGGGTTCCACACCAAGGTTCTGTAAATTAGCTGTGTGGCAGTCATGTTATCCAGAGGCTTTATTTCTGCAGGAAGCCCCACATGGGCAGAAACCAAAGACCTGTGGGAATCCTCTACTTCTGCCACCTTCTGCTTTCTGATTTGCTTCACAACTATCTTTTCAAAACTTGTTTCCTGAAGCAAGATTTGTTTGATTCTCATGAACATTGTGGAGTGGAAGGTCAAGCCCAGCTGCAGACTTTTGGAAGTTTATTCTCACACGGGTCTGCTTCCACACATTGGTTTTACGGCACAAAGCAGGAAAAAAATGTATACAACTGCTCATAAAAAGTTTAACAGTACATTAACAGAAACAACAACAACAACAAAGGTATTATAAATGAAACATACAAATGCACATGTTCTAATTTTTAAATTATCTGCTGAAGATAAAAATAATTACAAACTGAAAACAGGCTGGTTCCTCCCCCCACCACCATCAACAATAGCAAAAGTAGAAAATATGTCCTAGACTTCTCAATCTGAGGCACTCCAAGATATACTAAGAGAAGAGAGCCATACATCCTGTCCCACTGCTCCGGGGAAATTTGCACAACCTACATTTTTTATGGAGTAGGTGGACTTATCAAAAGTCCATTTCTGTCCCTACAATAGCTATGAAAGAAAACAGTAGACACACAAACAAAACAAAAATCTCCTGAAATATTTTGAAATTCACAGCTGTCAGAAAGAAGGCATGGTTCCCTTCCTGGTTCTCTGCCTGCTTGCAACTCTCCCATCCCTCCGTGTGTGCATCTTTAACAGTGGTACCACTAGACCAAGAGAAAGAATAGGCCAATCTGGATGTATAGCCCAAAGGGTTGGTTAGAGAAATCTGACAACTCGTGTCTATCTGTTTTCTATAGAAAACAAAGTCAAGCCTATCAATGCCCCATAAGGCACTGTCATTCCCTTTTGTAGAAATGTCCTCTCTCTAGGTCAGGTCAGGGAGTTTAGCATCTAGTTTTTTTAAAGAAATCAGTTTAATTTTGGTTTTAAAAACCAGTGCTCCATGATATGAGGTAATTTTACCTGGAGAGCTGAATTGCTCTGGGCGTGACGAGTCTGAAAGAATTAGTGGAGGATTGACTATTCTTGTCCTGGAACTCAGCCTAAAACAGGGACTTTAATAGGGAAATTGCCATTGACTTTGTAATCCCTGTGTGACACTTGTCCTGTGAACAGCTAAGAAGCAAGAGAGTTGACTACACATTTGTCAGAAACTCTCCTCTGTCTCGGGTTTTTTTCCCCCAAAGGCAAGAACTGTCAGCATTTGCCACTTCAAGCTAGCCCATGTTCCGAGATTATTGTACACATTCCCAGAGGGAATTCTTCAAAAGGACTTTTGCATTTTATAAAGGAAACTGGAATAGCTGCCTCTTTACAAGCCTCCAAGAGCCAAGGACAGGGATAATGACTGCTTGCAGGGATAATGGGTACCAAAGCTGAAGAATAGAAACAAAATGAGAATACATTTTGTCATAAACAGTCACAGAATAAGGCCCTTTTCACAGGTGATTGAACGAAATGAATAACAGAATGCTTGCTGCTCATGTAAACCAGTGTTCTGCATTTTAGAATTCATTGAAGATGAAGCTTCTGCTATGGAAATAAGCCCCATTAATCAGGTCATTCCTTCAGGAATATTTGGAAGGAGCTACTTTTGGTGATTAAACTTCACATATTATATCAGGTAACAGACCATGCTGTTAACAGTATGTCATCTCTAAAGTCGAAAGAAAGTACTCATCTTAGATGAGGCAGGTTAATGCATGTCAGCCCAAAGTCTTCTCAGAAATCCAGGCAAGAATAAGCCTACAAGTCCCTTCAAGAGCTGAAAACATTCACGGAGTGCCTACTATGTGCTGAGCACTGCAAGGGTTGCTAAGAAGAAGTACATTATTTTATATATTATTCTATTCTATTTTTATAAGCAATAAAATTGCAAGAGATTCAAGATAATAAGTCAATAAACTACCATATAACTTATAATTGTATGAAGACATAGGAATGCCGTAAGAGTTTAAACTGGTGTCCTTATTAACTGAGTGGCTTGGTGGGGGATATGAAGCCTATAAGACCTTATGTGTTTGAATGAGGCTATTTAGCAAGTCTTCTTTGCAAAGAGAATGCAAGAACTAGTCTTAGGACTCCACCCAACATATACAGTGAAGCTCAGGCACAAATTCACTTTTGGATTTCTGGAACAAAGTAGAGTTAAGAGCTTCAAGATACCCCTGTATAAGTTTGAATAAGAGTTGTAAGGAGCCACGAAGTGTCAGTTTTTAACACAGCAGGCACCCTGACCTACCCATCACTTTTCTCCTTATGGCATATGGGAATCCCAAGCACGCTCCCACGCGCCATCCCAACTGCAAAAGTTATAATCAGACAGAACCGTTAAAGATGTTCTTGGGTGGGAACTTCTAGAATGTATCTGTCTGTGGCAAATCTAATGCAACTTCATCTTTTGTGATTATTTCATCTGGTTTTGTGTTTCTTCAACAAACAATGGTATAAAAACAGTTTAAAGTGAAAAGGCTTCCTCATTAAGGAAGCAGTACCAGAAAATTTTTATGAGATTTCTCTAGCAGACCAACTTGAAATTTGGAGGCAAATAACTCAAATGATGTAAATGCACTAAAAGGAGTTCTCCAGGGAGGGGCAAGCTTTTACCTCCTGCCTGCACTAGCCTCTCAGAGCTGCAGAAGAGGGAAATCTGTGGTTTCAACAGAATTCAAACATTATTGTATCAGATCTGAAAACATTTATTCATTAAGACTAAAATAAAGGAAAATGTTTTGAAAAATAACAGCCAGTAATTCAAGTCTGGCTGGGCGAGATTTAAACTTGAGTTCTGGCCACTTTCCCATGTGTTATCATGAGTATTTACCATGACAGCATCTGCATAGAATTACGTACTCACTTCTGAGTATTTAATGTGCATACTCTCGAGAAACATGTGCCCTGTGGTCTGTTACATATATTTTAAAGACCACATTAAAAGGGTCCGAAGTGGAAAAGATGTTTCCAAAATCTTAAACATGGACGTTTTTCATTTGGAGTTCTGAAAATGTGCACCATTTCCTTTAATATATAGAGAGCTTGTTACAAAGTGTCTGTGGAAACATGAAGTGAACCCCTAAGTTCCCAAGTTTAATGTGTGAAGCTAATGTTATAGTTTAAAAATATGGATGCTATAATTTTAAAAAATGAATCTCCATAAAAACACATAGCAGAACATATTTGGAAATGCATGTTTTTCTTGGTGGAACCCTGGCATTTTTTTTTTCAAGCAACAGGAAAAGAAGCCTTCCTGTGAATGTCTTCCCATAGTTTTGAAACTAAACACAAACAAACCAAAGCTGAAACAGGGTAGGTTGTCAGAGACTGAAGCTTCTTAGATATAAAACAGATGGGATAGTCAAGGAATGTCATCCTCAGTGTGAAGAGTATGTGTTTGGTGTGGTTTTTTGACACAGGCTCTTACTACAGAGCCTTGGATAGCCTGCAAGTCACTATGGTGAACTCAGGCTTCCAGAGATATGCCTTCTTCTGCTTTCTGAGATTAAAAACCAGTGCCACTATGCCCAACACACATGCACACGTGCAAACACACAAACTTACACACACACTTGTATATGTATATCAGTATGAATATGTATACATATATATGTATATATCTACATATACATATACACTTACATGTATAGATATACATGTATAAGTACAAATATCTACATACACACAAACATACACACACACATTTGCACAGAGACAGAAAGAAAACAGAGTAATGCTCTCTCTTTTGGCTTTGGGGCATCTTGATTCAAATGCATTCTTTACAGGATTGGCTTCATTTTCAAATGTGCAAACATTACCCTATCTCATTGGAGTGTTTGCCACAGAGAGATTTTGCAATAGAAGTGCATATGTTAATACAACCTTGTTCTTTTCATAGAAGTCTGCTTGAATGGAAAAAAACTAGAGTCATGCCTTAACCAGTGAGTGATCTGGAGTGAAAGCTTGACATGTTGTGTTGTACAAGCTTGACATGTTGCTGCAGAGAGAGGCATGTCACCCTTCATTATTCAGTCCTTTGGCATTTCTTTGACACACTATAGGATCTGATTCATATTGTCTGCATGCATGTGTATAGTGTGTATGTGTGTGTGTGTGTGTGTGTGTGTGTTTACATTCAAGTGTGCATGTGCCTATGCATGCATGTGCATGTGCCCATGTGTTGCTGCTGTGATTATTAAGGAATTCATGACTCAACAACTTCAGCCAATATTTGACAGCATTGTTTACTCTGTAAGCAATCACTTCCTTCTTGGATGAACTGAATGAATCCACCTTCCCTTCTGATTTCTTAGAGACAGTTTACCAGGGATGTCCTGTTCCCTCAGTCCCTGCAAATCACCAACAGAATTCTGTTTCCATATAAAAATTGGCATCAATTTTCATGACAAATTAAAACAAAAATAACAAAAGTGGATTTAATTATGATACAAAAGTTAGGCAAAGGGATTCAAATGGGCACTCTATGGAAAACGCTTTTCTGATTAAATGGTTAGGCTTACAGTAGGGAGCTCTGTTCAGACAGGACAGAGTAAAATAAAGTCAATCTTGCCATGAAAAGAGAGCCCCCAACATTTGACTAGTCACCATCTGTACCTAGTGTGATGCTGACATACATTGCAGTCATACGAAGGAAACACAGGATTTACACACAGAATTTTCAACTTGTCTTGGTTTGTTTCAGGTTATTTTGCAATGTCAGTTACATGCATTCTCCTGTTATCACTTTAGAGGTGTGCTATAACTCTCCAGAAGGACCTCATGAAGGGGAAAATACCTACACACGTGCCAACAAAGTTCTTGACAATGCCTTGCTGTTTTCCTACTTATATTCTTAACAACACTGTTGTCAGTAGTTTCATTTTCTTTACAATTATCAGGTAATATTACGCAGGATAATTTTTGACATCTAGACATATTCAAATGCACTTGAAAACCATATTACTTTGAATTTGTTTAATAGACAATAAGATGGAATAGTCTATGATTATGGGTACATGAAATTTGTTCTTTTATAATAATGAAAAACACTTTAAAAATAACCTTTTGCTTTAGTGGAACATTTTCATGCAAGTAATTTTGACTGAGCCCTTTTTATATTCAGGGCATTGATGACTGGAGAATCTCACATCCACAACACAGTAGGGAAAAGATAAAGACTCTGCTTGATGTAGTCATGCGGCCCACTGTCCCCACTCTCCCCAGATGATTCTCATTTAAACAAGGAAAGTCCAGCATTGTTCCTTTAGGACATCCTATCTCTAGCCTGCACACAAGAAGAAAGCCAGAATTATTCAGTGGGATTTCATCAGAAATATCTTTGTCCCCAGTTTTGTTGTCTGTCACTGTTGTTTTCAGTGTTCTCCTGCTTCTCTTCCTGCTCCATCTCTTTGCAATATTTTCTCTTTTCCATCTCCCAAGTCTCCAGAGGCAACTTCAAAAGCCATGCTTTCCCCCTTCAAAGCAGGGAGACTTTCAAATTGTTTCCCCTCAACTTGTCCCAGAAGGAACAGAAGAGCTATCTGAAGGGTAAGAGATAATACTTAGTTCTTCTGCTGAGAAGACAAAGGAGTGGTGAGCATGATATGTTAAAATATTTACTTTTTGAAATAGTAAAGTGAATACTTTACTATGGGCTTTATCATGTGGTAACCTCTTCTATGTTCTATTTAACTCAGAACATATAGAAATACAGAGGCAGAGATGTGATGTCTCACATTTTTGAGACAAGGAAACTGAGAGATGTAGACTTAGGAAAAGGAAATAACAATATCCCATTTGGGTATACTCTACATAGATTATATATATGTTAAATTATATATATATATATATTTCACACACTGCAGAACTCAGTCTGAAGCCATGCTTAGGGATGCATCAGCTTAAGTGCTCTTTCAAAATTATAAAACAGACGTTTTCCCATTTCCAAGTCATTTTTCTGTGTTACCTTTCTTCCTTCCAAGTCTTTGTTCACTTTATTAATATTTAATAGAATAAAAATCAAACCCCTAACAGTAGTGCTCCTAACTCTCCTATTCACTGAGCCCGGAATAAATCTTAGCAGTGAGACATATTGTACACCTAGAGCATGTGCAGGAAACCAAAACAAACTATGTGTTGGATTGCATAATACATGCTGCTTTCAAGTATAACTTTGGGGTATCATTTTTCAAATGATGCATCTTTTACTAATTTTAAAACGAAGTATGTGGAGAGATACAGATAGAGGAGAAGGAAGATAGAGAGCGAGGTAGTGAGAGGCTGACAGAGCAACAGACAAAAACTCAATCAAGAGATAGCATGAGAGAATTCTTAATTTGTGAGAAAATAAATATCTCTGTAGATATTGGGAAACTCCTGAAGTCGTATTAGTCATCAGACCTTACTCTGACTCATCCTGGTTCTCCAGTCCTGTTCCATATGATCTGTGGAAAGCTAGTCAGTTAGGAAACTTGCTCTAGGGATCCCAATTTTGCCTCCTGCTGAGATTTCCCATGGTCTGCCATGTCCTCTAGATTTTTACATAACTCTCTCTATATATAGTCTACCATCTATCTATCTATCTATCTATCTATCTATCTATCTATCTATCTATCTATCTATCTATCTATCTATCCATTTATCTACCTATGTTATTTTTTCTAAAGTCTTACAATATAGATTTTCCTAAGGGACATTTTAGCTCACGTGTTTATCAATTACAGGTTAACACTTATAGGAGTGGACAATGCATCTGGGTGAATATTATTCTTATAAGACATGGACAGGTTCACATCTCTGATTTTAGGTATTAATGTATCTTATTGTTTTAACAATTAATCAGTATCATACAGTTTCAGTGTCTGTATTTTCAAGCTACATGGCATAAGGAAAGGTTGATCTTCAAAAGCTCTGAGAACTAGCCAGCTACTTATTATCACCACATACTGTACTTCAAAATAAATGTATATTAAAACTAGATAGCAATGACATAAAGTGTTATAATATAATACTTAAGGGCAGAAACATCATATAACCGCATATTGATCAAAAGTAACTACCACAAAGCCAATATTTGTTTCACAAAAATAAGATAATTATAAGGACACAAGTATATCAGAATGTAGACAGCAAATCTTGAACACACCCTCAGCACACACATGAGATAAGAGATTTTAACATTAAGGCACACCTAAGAAACAAGCAAGTGTGCAGACAGGCATCCTGATGCCACAACCCTGCTTCAGTAAAAGCTGTAGACAAAGAAACTTAAATATGTCTCTGAAAGAGTTTAACAGTCCAGTAAGTTTAGACAAAAGCTGTTCTGTTTGACAAGAGTCCACACGTTTTAACCAAATCAATCATGGAACAAAACTCCCAGAGTACCAATGATTGAGAGGCAAAGGACATTTATTTAGGAATCTAAGGAGAGACCAGCAGTGAGTGCACGAGGGAAAAAGGATATTTTGTCAATAGCTTTGAAAAACTACTCCTGCAAAATTATTTATATGTTAAGTTTATTTGAATCCTTAGAAATGTATGAGTAGACATCATATTCAAACAATGTCTTTGCTCGGGCATTTTTAATATGAACAACCAAACAATCATGACTTGTTTTCTTTTTAAAAAAAAAAAATCAAATTATAGGCATTATCTTAAAGAAAAATATTTTGGTTCATGTTACGCCTGAATCAGCTAAAGTCATACAGCAATATCAAAAGGTCTTTCTGTTTTAATGTTCTATATATTTTATAGTTAATAGAAAACATGTAATAATAAATAAATTCTTTCCTCCCCCACATGACAGGTGGTCAGCCTGGGCTGTAGAGCAGAGATATCCAAGCCACCTGTGAGCAGCAGCCTTCCTCCACGGGTCGGCTTCAGCTGTTGCCTTGGCTTTTGTAGATGAAGGATTTTGACACAGGCATTGCTACAAATTCCCTTTTCTCTCCTAGTTGCTTTTGGATAGGGGTGCTTATCTCAGAACAGAGATGTGAGCTAAAGTACGCAGTCACATCCGCCTGATTCCCTCTTCTCATTCCCACATCCTTGCTTCTCTCCCATAGGATCTCGATCCTCCGACATGAGGAACAGTGTTTTGACTTTGCATTTTGGGGGCTTTTGCATCTGTTGTTTGAACTCTCGATTTAAGTCCAGAATAATTTTCCCTATTGATTAATACATACCTATTCTTCTACCCTACTCTAGCTCTCTTATCCTCCAAGACTTCAGTTCCACATGGGTAAATACCTTGAGCTGAACTTTCATTCAGGGGGTTCAGCCCATCATTCGCTTTTGATACTTTTGATCTCAGTGCAAGAGTCGAATATCTGTTGGTCTGCTCTCAAGATTGTGAATCCTGTCTGTGTGACGTATTTCCTGTTTCCAATTCCCTTGAAAGAATTACTGTATTTCGTACATTGCACTTCTGTCAAGTTTCCGTCTCTGAAGACTTTTCTCATCTCCTCCACCGTCATGCATGTTTCTTATTTAATGTATTCCAACCTCTGTTTGAAAGTTTGACTGCTAATTGCAACATCTGTAATTGATTATGTGCCTTTTGCTACAACATCTCTCTATGCAGTAAACTATAAATTTTAGAACACAAGCTTCACGACCAGCTGGTTCTGTCTTTTTTCAAGAGACAAAATACCTAATATACGTTATACTGTGAGGAATTGAATTAAAAAGCAGAGCACCTAAGCACCACACAGTTCACAAGCAACACCATAAAACAATGCCTATAAATCTATGTACAGCTCAAGTCCAAAGTAAATTCAAAATAGAAAGGTGGCCCCAATGGCCACATATATTTCAGACAAATTGAGTTACAGATATGGAAGTCATTTACTCACATCACTTTAGATTTTTATAGTTGATACTAAGTTGGACATGTCTTTTGTACAGCCATATCCTAGACAGAACAGGGTGAACCATGGTAGATTCCCAAGGTGTTAGATGTTTGTATGCTCAAACTTTGAGGGCTGTGGCCATTCTTAAAAATTTTCTAGCAGTATAAATTTTATGGGGCTTATTTCTAATGGATCATTAATACTAAGACCATATTACAACAATTAGACCTTCTCCCACCCCTGTAACTCTCTCTCTCCCCTGGAAAACTAAAAGGAAACAACATAATCCTCCCTGAGAAACCTATAAATATACCGATTCTAGAAACTAGCATAAAGGGCTAACATACTAAATATGCTAACAACTCAAGAACTTATGCAGATACTTACAACCGACCATTGTGAGATCAAGGACCAATATGGAAGAGGTAGAGGAAGGAGTAAAGGAGCTGAAGGAAATTGCAACCTCATAAGAAGAACAAGAGTGTTGCTGACCTGAGCCCCTCAGAACTCAAAGGGACTAATCCAAAAATCAAGGAACGTGCATGAGTTGGCTCATGGCCCCAGGCATATGTGGAGCAGAGGACTGTCTTGTCTGGCATCAGTGGAAGAGGATGTGATTAATCTTGTGGAAACTTGATGACCCAGGGAAGAGAGATGCTGGTGGGGGAGAGACAGGGGTGGGCAGGCTGTAGGGGAGCACCCTCTCAGAGGCAGGGCATGTAAAGAACTCAAGAAGGTGGGCAACTTACAAAATGTATATAAATAATACAATGTACTAATCATATTATAATTACTAGTAATATAAAAGAATATAAACTCATTAACAGTCTTCAGAGTTCCACATTAAGTGACAATGGGCAGCCAACTCCCAGAATTAGTCACATAAACTGTTGAGTAAACTAGAGAGAAAAGATACATTATTTTTTTAAAAAATGTACACTAACTACAGCCAGATTTAAAACAAAACAAAACTTGGCATTCAACTTAGTTTTCAAAGAACACTATAATTCATGAATATTAGATAAAGACCTAACAAATTTTAACAAGAAAAATAAGTTTATCCTGACTGTATCTAATAATGTGTGCCATCAAATTTAATCATTTTTATACCATAGAATTTCTAAGAATATGGAGAAATAAGAGACTGAATTACTTTGACTTCATTAGAAGAGGGGGTAGTTAATGCTCTAGAATATCAATGATGTAGTTTGTAGTTTTGCATAATTAAAGTCACTATTACATTAATAAAATAACATAGGAAGAGCCTGCATAATACAAGGCATAAATATGTTGACATATTTGGTCTTGTTTCGGGCAAGCTTAATTACAAAGGCTTGGGTGTCTGTTCTACCTATGAAAATATTTTTCTGTCAATTAGAACTATCAAACCCTACACAATTTCATGAGGTTAATGAGAACAATCAAGCAAATCGTAATGGGCCACGAGTGAAGATTCAGGACCACAAATATCTAAATGGTGAATCTGAAAATAGAAGCATTTGCAAACAGAGGGGTGTATACCCCCAGACACGCAGCCTCTTACACACAATCGCATAAAAGACGAGAGTGCATTACACCCTGGAAGTCTACTACAATGTAATCCAACAGCAAATGCTGAGGAAATGTATTTCCAGTGTTTATCATTAGTGTCAGAGGTAGCAATTGTGATAATGTCACATCCACAGGATTTACAAATCAGAAAATTCAGATGAGTTTCTTCTTTCCCTGTCCCTTGTCAACAGGCTTTGGAGCCAGTCACTTGTACTATATAATATCTGAATTAATTATTCATAAGTCACATATTTAGCATGCAGACTAAGAATTAGTTATTTATAGCCACTTTCTGCCATGTATTATGCTTTTAACTGATTCTATTTTCTCCCTTTACCTCACAAAAAGTGAAGTTTAAGTCAGTTGGCCTATATAAATAAAATTTAAATGAACAAAATAAAAATATAGCAGTTTATAATCATTTACTCAAAATATGAGTGTGTACTAGTTTTTAATCTAAAAAGAGATAGTTGGATTGTAATTCATTTGGAGTTTGGAATAAAACCAAGACATGGATTTTCACAGAGAGAAAACAGAAAAGTCCTCAGTAGACTTGGACACAATCATAACCTACAGCATCTACAGAGAGAATAAGAAGATAGTGAGAAGCATGGTGTGGACAACTTTCAGAATCCTAGTGTTGGTTGGAGTCACAAGCAGAGTGTCCTTTAAGCAGAGTGAACTCTTGTGTCCATTTGTTTCAGCAGAAACTATGCAGTCTTTATATTTCCACAAGTAATGTCCCCAAATACCTCACATTCCACAGCAATTCTGTTCATCTAGTGGGTTGCAGGACTAAAGATCTTCCATACATCTCAGCCTTCACTAAGCCCCACACTCACTCAACAGAGGAGACTGATAGCTGTCTTCTACGCAATTGATATCAACTGGCTCCATTACCAGCAAACTCCTACCATCATAGGATACAGTTAAACTCTCTTCAAATTACAATCTCAGACACAAGGCAGGAAGGACAGGGTCTAAATTTACCTGCTTTGGGTCATCAGGATAATAAGTGTGACTGAAAACCTGCAAGCAGTTAGAAGGAAAGCTGCAGCTACACTAACTGATAGCATTTGTTAGAACATGCCAACTACTAATTAAGTGTATTACAAGTATCTTCTTACTAATTAATAAACCTACAAAACTTAGTAGAATTATGGACTTCTAATATTCACTTCGCAGTGGCAGTGATAGGAAAACTGGAATTCTATTAGGGATCTTGAACTTATAAAATAATCTATCATGATAACAATGAATACTTACCAATCAGAGCAGATCTAATACAATCTTAAGGAAAAAAGATCTCAGCCCTGAGGAAGGACAACCTGATGTCTGTCAAACACATACCTCCCTCATTAATGTTAAATTATGATGATTATCATTTTATTGACAACAAAATGATAGATCAAACAAATAGTGCACTGTTTTGTCTATATATGACCCATTTAAGGAAATACACACACACACACATACACACACACACACACACACACACACACATGCACACACATACACACACAGACACACACACATCAGGAAAAATCTCATTATGCTCACTATAGCTTTACATACATACACACAAAGGATATCTAATAGATGTGAATAAAAATTTGTAATGAGAGACAAAACATGGGAACTTCATGAATGAAACAAGTAAGAATTCTAGAGTTGAGAATCAAGTGTGTATTTGGGGGGGAGTGAACTTAAAAACATACTGAGAACAGCTGTAAAAAGGTGAATGATTGAGTCAGAGAGAAAAAAATTAAAGCAAATGTAGATTTGTCTGCAATGATGTGGAAAACAAACTAATCTATGTAAAATATGAGTCTTGGAATATAAAAGCTAAATATTGGTTATGCATTATCAAATGGAAATCTATAAAATTCATACAAATAACATTACACTAACCATGCAGTATATAATTCTGAATATATATATGTATATACATGCATATACATATTAACATACATACATACACACATACATGTGTACATGCTCGCACTTGTAAAACAAAATTTAATTAATAACAAGACTAAATTTGAAAGATTGCAAAAGTATATGGTAGGTCTCTGAGAAAAGATTGGGAAAGGGAAAATAATGTTTAAGTATAATATCCAAATTTTTAAAGAGATAATTTTAAAAAAATGTTGAAGAAAGCAATGTTTTTTTAATTGAACAACTTTATTTTAAGAAACAAAGAGAAATGTACAAATTTTAAGCATTTTTTCATGAAAGTAAACAAACACATTTTCTTCAGTACTTGGTTTTTTTTAAAGGTTTGATAGTGTGCATTAAGATCCCACTAGTTAAAATGAGCATAAAGTACATGTAAAACAAGATGTAACCTGGAATTAGTCAAAGTTTTCTTGGTGTGTAAAGATTAAGCATAATGGTTTTTCATTTTCTTTTTTTTTTCTTGAACTTCTTATAGTCTGTGAGTTGTTTCTGGGGTGTTCAGAGCTTTCTGGGGTTAGTATCTAATTATCAGTGACTGCATAGTATGTCTGTTCTTTTGTGACTGGGTTATCTCACTCAGGATGATATTCTCTAGATGCATTCATTTTCTTAAGAATTTCATAGTCATTGTTTCTGATAGCTGAGTAGTACTCCATTGTGTAAATGTACCACAATTTTTACATCCATTCTTTCCAGCTGAAGGACATCTGGGTTCTTTCCAGCTTCTGGCTATTATAGATAGGGCTGCTATGAACATGGTGGTGCATGTGTCTTTGAAAGCAATGTTAATGTGAAAGATTATAAAGTGAAGAAACAAACGACATATATACATTTTATGGGAAAGAAAATAACTGAAAAAGACTAGAATTACATTATGTTTATTTAGAAAGTAGACAGAAATAAATTTCTGAAATAAAATTTAAGAATGAACTCCTAAGGGGATAAAAGGCAAATGCATTGATTTTAGAAAGTTAAATATTTTACACAAGAATAGTTGTTTAGGCTCCCCAGTACTTAGATTTTATACAATGAGCAAAATCAATTGTGGAGACTTAGTCTCAACTTAGGGTTTCATATCACCTACCTTCACTGCTGGATTCCAGGCAGGATCTGAAGTAGAAGTTATAGGGACCACTTATCAGTATATATTATCCATTGTTACAGATTAATGGATTATATTTGGATGCAGGTTTAAGGTTTCATTGGTATATCATTATCATATTGATAGAAAATTTAGCAATATTGCTAGTATAAAGAATGTTTCAACTCTTATATAGATATTATGCTTAAGCCACTCATTTAAAAATATAAGGTTTAGTTCCAGTCCTCTTGTGAGCTGCCATTACAAACTATTAGGGATGGTTAAGAAATACAATAGTCAGACAATCCAACTCATGATCATGTCAAGTACTAGTCTAGATCATCATAGACATATATATCCTCAGTTGAACAGATAATAAATAGCTAGAAATGATCAATATTTGCATGTTAAGATATATATAGAGAAGTGGTCTTCAAAAATCTGAAAGACTCACAGAATATGGAACTCAAAGTTTTTTTTTTTGAATTAATTTAGCTCCCTTTTAACATTGAGACATATCAGTTTCTGGAAGCACCCCGCTCAACTTGAAAGCAGATATGAGCATTTAAAAACCTCAGTAAGGAGTTGCTTCAATTATAACAAACTAGCCACTGTACAAAGAAAATGCCCTAACTTAATCTGCAGAACGAATGCTGTCAAGAAAGGACAAATTAATGCAGGAAAGTTGATTACCAAGCTATGATAAAACAAGTTGAGAAAGTACTTCATAATTTCGCCTTTATAAATATGTCTGTCAGATATACTGGGCCAGAAGGATGTTCTAACTTTATAGAGATTGTTGGGGACTGTTCAGGCAACAGTCTTGGAAGCTGCTGATTTGCTCTTCTCCTGTCTCTGATGGTGCCAAAGACTAAAGTTTTATAGTCTCAAATTAAACTTAACTTATAAAGGATCAAGGAAAATATTTTATGGTCTTAGGATATATTTTAAAATTGTAATTAAATGCTTGAAATGATAATAAAATGGTTTTGATACTGAATTTTAAACACAAAAGGATAGGATAGATAATAAATAATTTCTCCCGAGTTTCCAAATTCAAATGGACTGGATCAGAAATTTTGGATGGAGCTTCAATTTTATACTTTTCATAATTATTTCATGATTTTTCCTACTATATATCTTCATTACAAAAAAAAGAGCCTTTTTATTTAGACAAAAAGGGGAACTGATGAGGTTTGGATTCTTGCTATTTACTGTAATGCTAAATTCTATGTTTCGAGATAGAGTTGCCTCGATGTGATTGAATTATTGTGTATACCAACTTTTGTTGGGCAAATTTGCTCCTTAATTTAAAACTATTGATTGACTGAAAATGCATTCAGTCTGTAGCTAGGCAGATAAAAGTTAAGTGAGGTTATGATTCCCAGGCTTGGGGTCCAAGACAGGGACAAAGAATAAGGAGGAGAAGGGGGGGGAGCAGAAGGAGGAGGAAAAGGAGGAACAGCAGGAGAAGGAGGAACAGGAGGAGGAGGAGGACGAGAAGGAGAAAGAAAGGAGAAGGAGACAGGGAAGGGGAAGAGGAAGGAGACAAAGAAGAAGGAAAAAGAAGAAGAAAAAGAAGAGGAGGAGGAGGAGGAGGAGGAGGAGGAGGAGGAGGAGGAGGAGGAGGAGAAGGAGAAGGAGGATCAGGAGGAGAAGGAGCAGAAGGAGAAAGAGATGGAGGAGGAGGAGGAGGAGGAGGAGGAGGAGGAGGAGGAGGAGGAGGAGGAGAAGGAGAAGAAGAAGAAGAAGAAGAAGAAGAAGAAGAAGAAGAAGAAGAAGAAGAAGAAGAAGAAGAAGAAGAAGAAGAAGAAGAAGAAGAAGGAGAAGGAGAAGGAGAAGAAGAAGAAGAAGAAGAAGAAGAAGAAGTGTGCTATGGGATATGTGGATCTTATGTAAATGGTTGCAGGGGGGCAGCAAGCTGGAGTAGGAGCAGCCCAAGCAGATATGGCAAATGATATCCCAGGACTATTAAAAGAGGAGTAGACAAAATAGCATAGAGGGTTGATATCTGTCTAGTGCTGATGCTTTAAGAATTATTATAATGGCTTTTTCAGTCTGGTCTCTTTTATCATCCCTGAGGTGTCACAATGCCAAGTAAAATAGACACACACACATCAGCCATCAATCAAGAAAATGCATATCTTGCCAAAAGTTCAATCTGTTGGTGGCATTTTGTCCATTGTGGATGTCTTTTTAATAATAATTCTATCAAGTTGACAAAAATCTACTCAGCTCAACAGTAATATTGGATAATATGATAAAACCACAGTAAAATGCCTTATAGCATCTACTGAGTAGAGAAGAATGATAAAAAATAATGTTATGGAAAACAAATTTTGGGCAAGATGTAATATAATATATTGTGTTATAGAAGATTATTAAATACAAAAATTTCAACGCACTATCAACCAACAAAGTAATGAAAAAGAAAAAAACATCACCTAGAAAGTAAAATAAAAGAAATCAACAAAGGGATATTAAAAGTACTTAGTTACCTTGAACAGAGAAATGAGAGACAAAGAATAAATAACAAAGAACAACAGAAAAAAATGTAGTAAATGCACTATTAAAACAAAGATTAGAATAAATGCACAAAACAAATAATTCTCATATACTTCATATAAAGCAATAAAACAAAAAGAACAATTTTCAGTATGTTCTCTCAGATTTTATACCATATATATATAGTATGTGAGACTATGAGTGAAGAAGTTAGCTAACAGGAAGGATTAATTCACAGAGCTATGGGCACTAAAAATAAAGGGGTTACTGAGAGAAATAGACAATGGAGATATAAAACAGCTATACTATAAGGATTTATTATAAAGTATTCTCAGAATAGATTATGGCAAAGAATGTTCTATAAAGCAAACGACAAATTTAAAGTAAGAAAAAATGTTATGGTAAGTAACCTATTATGACATAGAAGTGGAAGAGAGACTGCTAGGGAAACAGTGCCTGGAGTCAAAGGGCATCCTAAGTCATATATATATTTGGGTGATAATTTGAATTTTTATATGTAGTCTGAGCTAAGGCCTCTATAGAAATTTGAGAAGAATAGCATTATCTGACACAAGTGTTTCCAAAGTTTTATATCTTGTTTAGAGATGGATTATGGAGTAGAAATCAGGGAGTCCAAGTAGACTATTGTGGTGATTTAAGCAACATGAGATTTTATTTTATATTTTAGAATTAATAAAATATAACAACATGATATAAATATTAGAAGAAAATCTATAATATTGTCTGGTGAATTAGAAATAGGTGCATAGGGAAAGTTAAAAGTTGAAGGCAGTTTTCGAAGGTTTGCTGTGTGGTCTAACAAGTTCATATTAAACCCAATATTGTCATTATGTAATGCTGCGATGTTTTTCATCTTGAAGGTGGATAAGAATATCAAGGTGAACATAGTTTGGGAAAAAAGGAATTTGACAGGTTAGGACTGGTGATCAACCTTTGGGAGTTATGACCACAGCACTGTTTTTGTAATGTTTGTTTGCTTTGATTTGTATTTTGTTTTATTTTTAAATAGTGGAACTGCAGAAAATCAATAAAAGGAAATAGCCAATAATTTTTGTCAGGATCACTTGTCTTTTTCAAATTTTCTGAAAATTTGGAAATTTACAATGTCTGAAGAACCGAGGTCCAAAAATCAAATACATGTTCTTCTGAGTCGAAGCAAACCATTTGCTTTTGAAATCCTTTTGCTAAAATCTTCCTGTATGAAAACTTACTCCACGATACCAGACAAAAATGTTTCTTTTCCATAGGCAACTGCTGACTTTTTTAGTGCTTTAGATGTCATAATAGAAAACAAAATTATGGTGTTAAACCTCTAACCATAGCTAAATAAAGTACAGCCAGTTGTAAGAAGGTGCAACTAAAAAGGTTTGAATGGAGTGGCTTCATCCTGATGATTCATTTGAAAACATAGTTTGCCATTAAAAATGTGGCAATTGAAGCTATGTAATGACTATCCTAAATATTTTCTAAATAAGTATTTACATGACTCCTTTCCCCTGACGCTGCCACCTGTTAATTAGTACCTGTCTAAATGTTCTATCAGAAGCAGCTGTACACCAATGCTTACTGCAGTGAAAATGGCACGTTTCACTTATGAAGTGTAGCATCCTCGGCTGTTCTGGAAGACTGATTGAAGGTTGTTCTGATAAGCCAAGTATTTCATATTTTATTGGAAATAGTATGCTTCCTTCATTCTCCTCCTCCTTCTCCTCCTCCTTCTCCTCTATCTTCTCCTCCTCCTTCTCCTCTATCTTCTCCTTCTCCTTCTCCTTCTCCTTCTCCTTCTCCTTCTCCTCCTCCTCCTCCTCCTCCTCCTTCTCCTTCTCCTCCTCCTCCTCCTCCTCCTCCTCCTCCTCCTCCTCCTCCTCCTCCTCCTCCTCCTTCTTCTTCTTCTTCTTCTTCTTCTTCTTCTTCTTCTTCTTCTCCTTCTTCTTCTTCTCCTTCTTTTTCTTCTTCTTCTTCTTCTTCTTCTTCTTCTTCTTCTTCTTCTTCTTCTTCTTCTTCTTCTTCTTCTTCTTCTTCTTCTTCTTCTTCTTCTTCTTCGTCTTCTTCTTCTTCTTCTAACAAAGAAGCTGAAAAATATTATAGGCAAGAAAATGATGATGGAGGTGACAGTGTATTTGGTGGAAATGGTGGGTGGTAGCTAAGATGAGAATCCTTTTTGATCTCAGCTCAGTCTTATTGGATGATACTGAATTCCAAGCAGAATGACATACCTTGAAGTGTATTATACAGTTCTACAAAACACAAAATTGCTCCTATGTAAAACATGTGTGAAAATATCTTAAGAATTCAAAATCTATAACCATAAAATCCAAAAGCAAAAAGCTGCATTTAGGAGTGCTCCAACTATAGGCTCTAAAACCTCACCATGTCCAGATTTGTAAGGTACCAACATAGCAGGTGAGATATCAAAGTATTGCACACAGGTAACTTTGAATAGTCTAAGTAAAAAGATGTGTTTCCTGGCCCCTGTGCTGAGCTGGATCCTTGTCCTGGACTTCCTTGTTTTGCCTCAGTCAGTAAGTGACTTGGGGATCTACCAAGTATTTTATGCCTGCTCTGTGTCACCTGCCTATGCTGTGATGTGTTCTGAGACTCCCTGCCAAATACATTCACGTCTCAAAACTTAGCCCCAAGGTTTCATCCTACAGAAACTAAAATTAATCTTGAACATCTTCTCACTCACTCAAATGTTGCCATAGAAAAATTAGAGCCCCCATTGAGGGCATAAGACACGAAGATTATTTAAGAAGAATGCGGGTAATATTATAACCACCTTAGGACTCTTCCTTCACCTTTAATAGAATCAAGTTTCTTCCAGGTTCACTGTATAGTTTGGTTTCAGTCTCCAACCATTCGAACATAGAAATCTGTAGTTTCCAGTGAGGAGTTATTTCTTTTTACATTTTATTTCATTTTAACTACAAACAGCACAATATCTGGAAATTCTCTTTATCTAGGGTGAAGTTCTGTCTGGGAAATAATCCAGAGTCTGGGACACGATGGAGTCTCACATTTCTTTATGCTTGCTGTAGCTGTCCTGGCCTCAGCCTAGAATTTTCGGAGTACAGGATCACTTACAAATAAGTGTGGCTGAGTGGCTTTCTTTACTTGACACTTTGGAGAGAGGTGAAAATGTTTCTTCTAGAAGAACATTTTCTGAGGGGGTTGATAACACATTGGTGTACTTAGAGTAATTCTAAATGCTTTTCGTTTACTTTTGTCCATGTATCTTAACCCTTCCCCCTTCAAATAATTTACACCAGCATCTGCTTGTAAGATATTTAAAGGGTTGCTCATTATTTATATCATTATTATTATATTGGACAGTGATTGCTTTTCACTGAACTAATTTTGAGCAGCTGTGTAATTGAAGAATCTTCTAACTACAGGTTTCCTGGCAAACATTGCTGAAGAAAATATGGCCATGACATTTGCTTTTTTTGCGGTTTCTTTTTAAATTCCCAAATGAAGAGAAATTTTATTCTCAGATTTCCAGGTTTGTTTTCCCCTTTATCTCTGAATCAAACAAAGATCATAATTACTAGAACACGTAAAGTCCTCCGTGGATTTCTTATGTGCTTGCCTCCTGAGGCTTCACTTGCAAAACTTAAGTAGAGGAATATGTAATATTTCTTCATATTTATAGGAAATAAAATATTCAGACCCCAAGAAAAAGAAGGCCACTCCCCTTCTGCATCTGGGCATGTTCAACAATCCAATATAAGCCAGATCATCCACTAACACATGAAAAGGAATGGCCATTTCTCTCATTTTTGTGCTGAAAATTACTTTTCTAATACACATGTCCAACATCTGAAACTTAGCTTCCATCACGTTAGCCAGATGCAGAGCTCAGTGAACTTAAAAGTTTCCACTGGACAGATCTTGCTCTCCAGTAGCTGTGAAACGGAAACCTACACGTAGGGTCAAACCAGACACCCTCCTATGGTAGAAATCTACTCTCAAGAGAGGATCAGAGAGCCTGGTAATGCTGGGAAGGCCCTGTTCTTTATCAAGCAAGTCTGACATCACACCAGGAAGCTTGGAAAATGAGCAGGAATATTTGGTTCTTCAAGAAAATAACTGCTCCGTGTAGCCTTTGACATGTGCTGGGTATGTGTGTGTGGGTGTTGTTGAACTGAGGCCCACTTAACTCCTGGCTTTCCCATTTACCAGCTGCAAAATTACTTAAACACTTCAGCAACCCTTTAAACACTTGACCCCCAGTTTGCTCAGCTATGTGGTGGATGATCATGACTTTGTTTTACATACTCAGAGGAGATTTTGCAAAGAATAAAGCCACTGGTGAATGAGAAAGCATGCCGGATGTTATGAGACTCTGTCCAGTTGTTAGTGACATTCTTAGGATGTTACCTATACAGTGTATCCTCATGACTTTGAGGTAGAGACTGATGTTATTTTCATTTTACACATATCTTCAGCAAACTTGTGAGTAGGTAATGGAAGGGATAGAATTTGAGCCCAGTTAATCAAATTCAGAAAGCTAAACTTTTTAATCCCTAGGTAAAAAGTGGTCCATTAGCTGATACCTAAAGGTAACAAGATAAGTTCAGAAAATGAAAACAATTATTTACAACTTTACAGGTCTTTATATTGTTCTAATACTCAAGGACATCATTTTGTAGCAGTCTGTGTTTGCTAAACGTTATGAAATATTAGTCTACTATCAATTAAAAAATATCACTGCTTCAAATCAGTATACTCTGAAATACATTTTGTTGGAGTATTGTGAATATTTATAAGGCAGCCTTGATAAAAGAATTAGAAGTGAAATTTCATAAATTACTTTATCTGATTTACATTAAAGGATATTCTTTTGAATACCACAAAAGCAAATAAAATCGACAAAACTAAATTTGATATGGAAAAATCAGTTCTACTAGTGAAATTTCTCATCCTCTCTTAATGTCTGTTCCATTTCTGGAAGTTAGACAGTTTACTAACACAGCAGCAGTTCATCTGCCAAACACAATTTAATAATGTATGAGCAGCACAAAAGCATCACATGGGAATTTGATCTCTAAGAGAAGAATGATTTATATTGGACAGTGTAGCAAACATCCCCAAATAAAACTCAGGAAATAAACACTTATTCTTAAAAAACATTCGGTTGATCAATGAGGGGACTAATGAAAAGCACTTTACTGCATGTGAGATAGGTGTGGAATTCTGATGAAACTGCTCTTTCTCTCTGTCTGCTTTTAGGTATGAGTTGAAGAAGTCAAATTGTCATTTTTCCATTTTTGTTTGAATCATGTATTTCAATCAAGCTCACTGCATTTCCTTAAACATTGGTGATTCATTTTTTTCCCTTTGAAATGTTTACAGTATTTCATCCCCCAATTCCATCTCAAAGAAAGGGCTTCTGATAAGTATGATTGTTCAATAAATCATTTTAAATATCTTCCTTGAGTTATATGTGAACACCATTATGGAAGTCTTGGGGAGTGCTTGTATATAAATCAGGTTTAATCAGAAATTGAATTCACAAACACATGCTTGATAAGAAATAAAAACTCTTGGTATGCAGAACAAAGGGGCATGTAAGCTTTTTTGAATAAAAATAAATATTAAAACTTAAGAAGTAAGTTTCTGTTGGAATTTGAATCTGAAAATAAATGCCTTTTTGTAGGATGCAGAAACTCAATGCAGGTTCATTATATGAAATCTCAAGGTTTAGTTTTCTTTCCCCTATATAAACAAATGTATACTCCCAGCTAAGCACAAAAGTCAGGACTGCAGATTGTATTTTGGATACAGCACATCCCACCCCCAAGTACTTCATTAACTCAGTCTATGATCCTCACAATTTCTCTAACCTCATGGTGTTCCCGTTCCTTAATTATCAGATGCATGTCTTACATGATAAACTTCCTTCATCCCTTAACCAAAAATGGAGAAAGAAAAAGGTACACAAAATTCTAAAAGTTCTCTATAAGGACCATGTGTAACGGAATTTTAGGATATATTAAAACAGTATTGGTATGATTAATACTAATTAGGATCAAATTATTGGAAAAGTTTAAGGCTATTTATGTAAACATCAGCATTTAGCATTGCTTTTATTTATATCATTAATATCATTATAGAAAACAGGCATGGTAAATCACTCTGAAGTTTGTGCACAAATGGGTTACACTTTAGATAGGTATTGTGCAAGAGAGTCAGGAACAAAACATAGTAAGCTGTGGGAATGAGGCTGTGCTCACTAACTGAAGAACCAAAGCCAGCCCTTTACCACACCCAGTGACTGAGGAGAGCAGTCTGCCCCCTGGGGAATTAAGACGTGAGGGATACCCAATGCAATTAATGCTGCAGAACCAAGTACCCCAAGACAAGTACTGTCTCACCACTGCAAGACTTCAGCATCTTCAGTCCATTCAGTGAAAATCTTACTATGAAATACTGCATGACTGTTTGCATGTCACTATCAACTCTTGCAGCCTTTCAAATGTATTCAAAAATCATTTTCAGACCATTCGAACCCAAATTTGAAAGAAGTGGCTTGCATATCCATGTGTCTTCTCTGTCCAGTGTGAAAGTCAGTAGGTTTTCACCTAGTGCTATATCTGGAGCTTCTGCTTCTTAACAGAATCAAATGCTGTGGGAAGGGCCAAGTTTTGAGCAGACCACACAGCGAGAAGATATCAGAACTTAACCTTGCACGTAAACTCCACTACACCTGACTATTATGATTTTCTAAGATTATAGGTCTATGATTCATTTCCACAATTTAAATATAAAACAACTGGTTCTTTTGACCAAGTGCAAAAGAATGACATTCTTGAACTGTAATTGAATCTCAGTGTAATTGAATAGTATGAGGAAAATTATTTCACTGACGGTCAGGTGATGAGATGGTGATGATGATGATGATGATGATGATGATGATGACAACAACGATGATTAAAAAGTCGATAATAACATTTTCTCAAAGAAATTAACTTTTTTGTGGTGGCCTTAGGAGATATTAAAATGGGTTTTATTATTATTGAGTATGGTCAATATTGTTATGAAGCAGAATATTGTAAGGTTCAAGTGATGTAATATAATATATTCATATTACATCCAAAGCCCGAACGTTCCCATACACAGCACAAGAATCTATTCTGAGGATATTCATAGGCCTCTGAATATATTTCCATCAGTCTGAAAGCACAGCCTTGACAATGGAGCGGGGCCAGGCTATTCTGAAAGCACATGTAAACACTGAAGTTCACAGGCATATGTTTCATGTAAAAGCAATACAATTAACTTCCCAATCTTTTGCGATCTATAGCAATCCTCTCAGATAGCATGTGTATAAGAATGCCACTTTTGATTGCTGTGATTAACTGACATTAATCTGTTTTAAAAATGTATGGGGCTAGACTGGAAAGATGGCTGCACTCAAGCAATATAATACTTGGGAGGCTGAAGTAGAATTGCTGTAACCTGAGGTAGCCTGGACTACAAGTAAATAAGCTATCCAGAGCTACACAAGTACTTGCTTCAAAATAATGTTTGGGCATAAACTATTATATGAAAATATCTATCTTAGTGCAGAGATGCTAAGATAAAGGGGAAGAAGGTCGGCAAACCAAGTGAACGTACTGAGGGAAAATACCCACCACCTAGTTGTTGTATCAAATACTCCAGCAGGTAAAGACACAGCAGCCACAGGGGACTATCACAACCCCACACAGAGTTATGCCAATGCTGGGAATCAACTCTAAAACCCGAATGCCGGCGAATTAAATAGAAAAATGCTGTTTCCATTTTTTTGATAGTAACAACCATGTGTTCACATATGTGTATGTGTTTGTGTCTGTGAGAAATTTGTTCTATTTTATATTTCTCTTCAGTGGACTGGTTTTGTTTTTGTTTCTTGGTACTTTGTCCAAGATGTATATCTGTCTGCATTTTTTTGTGGTAAGTACTTGCAGTCAAGTCTGCTGCTTCTTCGCATTTGCCTCAGCCTGTCACATTATGGACAAAGAAGCTCTCCATCCAAGTATTTTTAAAAGGCATATGAATGCTTTGCACATTTTAGAGATGTGCATTTTATTCCCGAGTCTTTAATTCATTTAGCGAGTATGGTGAAGAAAAAAGTCTATCAGTATATTAATTTTCTCAAACAATATTCTAATTAGAGTAATATTGCTTTTGGCTATACTTCCATTTCCTGACTTGAAATGTCACCTTTATCATGTGAAATATTATACAGTAAATTATGGTCTTCGCACCTGGCTGAGAACGTGAGCCCTGTAGTCAGACTGAGAGGAAGTCACAGACACAAGTTGTGACCTTACACAGTTTATATGTCATTAGTTTGTGACTAAGTTTTCTAACCTGAAAAAAATTGAAATAATGTGAGGGTGAAAATTACAAAGATAAATTAACACATGTGAAGCTCCAAGGACAGCATCTGGCGTGTAGCAAAATTCCAGCACACAATAATCATTGTTTTATGGGGAGATGTGAAGTAAAATAGTACAACTTCAGAGGAGCAATTTGGGGTCCTAGGGTCACTTTGGAGAGAGCCATACAGTTAGCCAACTCATAGAAGTATAATTCTGCATTCGCTGTGGAGTTACTCTTGGAGATATTGCTTTGTTTCTGCTGTTAGAGGAATAGACAAGAGGCTAAGGATGCAACCATAAAAGAAAAACCCTCCAAAGAAGAGGGAGCACTCCACCCAAGGCAAATGTACTGGGTGTAGCATTTCACCCAGGGCAATGCTGCTGTAGGGAGCACTCCACCCTGGGCAATGCTGCAGTAGGGAGCACTCCACTCAAGACAATATTGCTGTAGGGAGCATTTCATCCTGGGCAATGCTGCTGTATGGAGCACTCCACTCTGGACAATGCTGCTGTAGGGAGCACTCAGTCCTGGGCAATGCTGCTCTAGGGAGCACTCCACTCTGGACAATGCTGCTGTAGGGAGCACTCAGTCCTGGGCAATGCTGCTCTAGGGAGCACTCCACTCTGGGCAATGCTGCTGTAGGGAGCACTCAATCCTGGGCAATGCTGCTCTAGGGAGCACTCCACTCTGGGCAATGCTGCTGTAGGGAGCACTCAATCCTGGGCAATGCTGCTCTAGGGAGCACTCCACTCTGGGCAATGCTGCTGTAGGGAGCACTCATCCTGGGCAATGCTGCTGTAGGGAGCACTCCACTCTGGGCAATGCTGCTGTAGGGAACATTCCACTCTGAGCAATGCTGCTGTAGGGAGCACTCAACCATGGGCAATGCTGCTGTAGGGAGCACTCCACCATGGGCAATGCTGCTGTAGGGAGCACTCCACCATGGGCAATGCTGCTGTAGGGAGCATTCCACTCTGGACAATGCTGCTGGGGTGAAGAATAATGTACAATTCAAATGTTGGATCAAAAAACAAGACTTTATTCTTAATTCTAATTTTTCTGGCAAAAGAATTAATGGATAAAAGCAGGAAGATTATAGCGGACTTAAGTCTAACAGATAAGGTTTATTAATGACAAAGACATGACTTAATAAAGATTATAATCACAATTTTCAATATAAATAGTATTTTATGAAAATTATTAGCAGACTAATTTCCTCAGTACTACTAAGGGAAAATGTAAATTACTTATAGCTCCTGTAAGGATTATATCTGCTCATTTTCTTATAATAGGCATGTGTCATATTATAGCAACATACCCAGGTATTTCAGCAACATGGATGGTACTTGGTTTGTCATTATCTTATCTTACTGTCTATTTTTCATCACTATTAATGAATTGGGCTGGAGAATGTATGTTAGTACTGTAGAAGACTCTGGGTTTGGGTTTTTATTTTTCTTAGAACCTACGTGGCATTCACAGCTACCTGTAAATATCCTGGCCCTGGGCTTCCTGTCACCCTATTCTGGCATCTGCACGTGGTACACATGAATTCAAGCAGATACATGCTCAACTCAAAAAATAAATACATGCATAAATCTTTACGCAAATGTCATTATTATCCTCACATGTCATAAACATTTTAATAGTGAATTTCGATTCTGGATATAATTTATGTTAGCTCTTTCTGGTATAAACTATACTAGTTGGCATAATTTGAGCCCTTACTTTGGAATTTAATCCTGTCATAAAGCTGAATTTCTTTTTTAGAAAACCTATTTTTACCCTGGTCTTTTTTTTTTTTTTTTTTTTTTTTTTTTTTTTTTTTTTTTTTGTTAGTAGTTTTCTGTTTCTCTAAAGGCTCCATTCACAGTAATTGCCTTGCTTCTTCCAATCCCAGTTTGACACTGCACTGTTATTTTGAATCTGCATTAAATAAGTGAGCTCAATTTTTTAAATTCTAACCTATTTTCTTGTTTCTTTATTTTTTGAGTAAACTTTATTGAAATGTAAAAAAAAAATTCACCTAGACATATAAGAATGTAAGGATAGAGAATCGCTCAGGCTTCCTCTTGAAGAGATCAACAGGAACCCTCCTGAGACATTGTGAGTCCCCATCTAAGAGACATTCAGGATTTCTCACTTGAGAACTGAGGTAATGTCAAAAGGTTAATGGCAGGACACATCTTGTGTTCCATACTATTCTCTTCCTTTATGCCAACAAACCAGAAAGTCAGGCTGCTCCATCTTGCTGTGAAATATAGCCTAATCCTGGAAGGCTATGATATAGACTCCTATGGGGTTCCACCAAGTGAGCTCTGACACCTCTCCCTGGGCATCCCACCGTGCTCTCTGTTGAATGCACTGAACTTCCCTTTGGCTTCCTCACCATGCTATGGTGCTTATCACTGGCTGCCTTGCCTTTAATTATTCTTCTTATGAACCCTCTATTCTCCAGTAACCTGTGTTGGTGAACGTTTTGATCCGAACTTCGATAAACGCATAATCATGTATTTAACATCACAGAGAGGGAAAGGACACTCCTACAGCCAGAAAAGCGCTAGAATTCTGCATTGTAATCATTCATCTCTACCTCTGCTCAACTCTGCTCAGAACTGGTAAACATAAACCTTTTCATGAAAAAATCACAGGTAAAATTAACCACAAAGAACCAGATAGCACATATTCAAAAAAAGATTGTGTTTCAGTGATCCATCCCATAATTGTATATATTGGTGGTTAATACTTTTGGTTGTGCCTTTGAAAGGTTCACCATACAACCAATTCTCACCACGCCCCTCCAATGGCACTTCCTTAGTTGGTGCAATCAACCATCACCTCCCCCAGATATTTGCCTCTGCCTCCTAATTGGTTTCCCATCGGCCTCTGAATGTACCACCATACCATTTTCAATACCGCTATGAATCTGCTTCGAGAAGAATGTCAAAGAGTTACAGCTCTGCTGAATTTTTTTCTTTATTTTTCACCATTATACTTTCTGGCCAATATACTATATTGTCCTCTTAGTTGTTGAATATCTGACTAAGAATAAAAAAATGTCATAAGGACACCAATTTTGTCTATTTTCCATTACTGTTACATGCAACTAAATGGAACATGGTAAGACATTTAGATTTCAGTTCATTTCTATTAATTTAGTTCAATAAATGTGTTTGGACAGGACAGGATAAGACAAGACATACTGGTGTTGCGCTGGAGGGATGGCTCAGAGGTTAAGAGCACTGACTGCTCTTCCAGAGGTCCTGAGTTCAATTCCCAGCAACCACATGGTGGCTCACAACCATCTGTAAGGGGATCTGATGCCCTCTTCTGGTGTGTCTGAAAATGGTTACAGTGTATTATTGTACATAAAAAAATAAATCTGTAAAAAATACTTTTGGTTGTGAACAGCATATTTCCAGCTATCCGGGACACTGGTGCTTCTCAACCTTCCTATTGTAGTGACCCTTCAATATAGATCTTCATGAGGTAACCCCCAACCATAAAATTACTTTCTCTTTTATTGCATATTATCTGTATCTACATTTCAGATGTTATCTCCTTTCACCCAATCTCATCCCCCACTCCACTTCCGTTGTCTCCATGAAGGTGCTCTCTCTCCCAACCACCCCAACCCCCCATCACCTTGGCATTCCTGTACACTGGGAAAACGAGCCTTTGTTGAACCAAAGGCCTCTCCTCCTATTGATGCCAGAGAATGCCATCCAATGCTGCATAGGCACCTGGAGCCATGGGTCTCTCTATTCCAACTCATAGGTTGGTGTTTTAGTCCCTGAGAGCTGTAGTGGTTTTGGTTAGTTAATAATTTTGTTCTTCACATGGGATTGCAGAGCCTTTCAGCTCCTCCTGTCATTTTCTCTAGCTCCTTCACTGAGGTACCAGTGTTCAGAGCAATGGTTAGCTGCAAGCATCCTCCTCTGTATCAGTATGGCTCTGGAAGAACTTCTAAGGAGGCATTCATACCAGATTCCTGCCAGGAAGCACTACTTGGCATCAGCAATGGTGTGTTGGTTTAGTGGCTGTATAAATGAGGTAAGGAAGTTTCTAGATGATATTTTTTCTAATCCTTGCTCCTTAATTTGTCCCTCTATTACCTCACATGAAGGTTTTGTTCTTCCTTCTAAGAAGGACTGAGACATGAATATTCTGGCCTTCTTTCCCTTAGAACATCATAATTTCTATAAATTGTTTCTTGGTTATTCTGAGCTTTTGGGCAGGTATCCGCTTAACAGTGAGTTTAGACCATATGTGTACTTCTGTGACTGGGTTACAACACTAAAGATGATAGCTACAACTTCTATCCATTTGCCTAGGAATTTCATGAAGCCATTGTTTTTAATAGCTAAGTGGTGAAAATGTACAATTATCTGTAGCCATTCCTCTGTTGAAGGACATCTGGGTTGTTTCCAGCTTCTGACTATTATAAATAAGGCTGCTATGAACATGATGGAGCATGTGTCCTTCTTAGATGTTGGAGCTTCTTTTAAGTATAGCTGGGTCCTCAGAAAGTACTATGTTCAATTTTCTGAGGAACCACCAGACTGATTTCCAGAGTGGTTGTATCAGTTTACAACCCACCAACAGTGGAGGAGTGTTCCTTTTTCTCCACATCATTGCCAGCATCTTTTGGCACCTGAGTTTTTATCTTAACCATTCTGACTGGTGTGAGGTGGAATCTCAGGGTTGTTTTGATTTGCATTTCCCTGATGACTAGGAATGTTGAGCAATTCTTTAGGTAGTTCTCAGCCATTGCATATTTCTAAGTTGAGAAATCTTTGTTTAGCTCTGTACCCAATTTTTAATAGACTTGTTTGAATCTCTAGAATCTAACTCCTTGAGTTCTTTGTGTATATTGAATATCGGATGTAGGATTGGTAAAGATTTTTTCCCATCTGTTGGTTCCCATTTTGTGACTTTGACAGTGTCCTTTGCCTTACAGAAGCTTTGCAATTTCATGAAGTCCCATTTGTAGATTCCTGATCCTAGAACATAAGCCATCAGTATTTTGTTTTTCCAGAAAATTTCCCCTATGCCTATATGTTTTAAGCTCTCCCCTACTTTCTGTTCTATTAGTTTCAGTATACCTGGTTTTATGTGGAGGTTTATGATACACTTGGACTTGAGCTTTGTACAAGGAGATAAGACAGGTTCAATTTGAATTCCTCTACATGCTAAATGACAGTTGAACCAGTGCCATTTGTAGAAGAAGATGTCCTTTTTCCATTGAATTTTTTAGCTCCTTTGTAAAAGATGAAGTGGCCATCTGTGTGTGGTTTTATTTTTTTTGTCTTCAATTCTATTCTATTGATCTACCTGCCTGTCTCTAGACCAATACCTTGCAGTTTTCTTCACAATTGATGTGTAATGCAGCTTGAAGTCAGGGATGGTCATTCCCCTGGGAATTTTTTTTTTTTTTTTTTTTTTGAGAATGGTTTATGCTATCCTGGGTAAATTGCTCTTTCTAACTCTATGAAGGATTGAGTTGGAATTTTGGTGGGTATTGCATTGAATCTGTAAATTACTTTAGGAAAAATGACCATTGTTACTATGTTGAACTTACCAACTCATGAGCATGGGAGATCTTTCTGCCTTCTGATGTCTTCTTCAACTGCCTTCTTCAAAGACTAGAAGTTCTTGTCATATAGATCCTTCCCTAGCTTGGTTAGGGTCACACCAAACTATTTTTCTATACTTTGTGACTATTGTGAAGGGTGTCAATAGTCTAATTTCTTTATCAGCCTGTTTACTCTTTGAGTAGAAGAACACTATTGGTCTGTTTGAGTTAATGTGTCATCCAGCTGCTTTGCTGAAGTTGTTTATGAGCTTTACAAGTTCTCCGGTGGAATTTTAGCTGTCACTTAAGTATATTATCATGTCATCTACAAATAGTGATATTTTGACTTCTTTCTTTCCAAGTTTTATCCCTTTGACCCCCGTTTGCTGTCTGATTGCTCTGGTTAGAACTTTCAGTACTATACTGGATAGGTAAGAAGAAAGTGGGCAGATTTCTAGTCCCTGATTTTAGTGGGATTGCTTCAAGTTTCTCAGCATTTATTTTGGTGTTGAATACTGGTTTGCTGTATATTGATTTTACTATGTATAAGTATGGGTTTGAATTCCTAGTCTTTCCAAGACTATTAACATCAAGGGGTTTTGAATATTGTCAAATGTTTTTACAGCATCTAAAGGGATGGTCATGTTTTTTTTTTTCCTTTGAGTTTGTTTATATGGTGGATTACATTGATAGATTTATATATACTGAACCATCCTTGCATCCTTGGAATTAAGACTACTTGATCATGGTGAATGATCATCTGATGTGTTCTTGGATTCAGTTTTGAAGAATTTTATTGAGTATTTCTGAAACAATGTTCATGAGAAAAAATTTTCTGAAGTTTTCTTTCTTTGTAGGGTCTTTTTGTGGTTTAGGAATAAGCATAATTGTGGCTTCAAAGAATGAGTTGGGTAGTGTTCCCTTTGTTCCTACTTTGTGGAATAATTTGAAGAGTATTGGTATTAGGTCTTCTATGAAAGCCTAATAGATTTCTGCACTAAATCTATCTGGTCCTGGACTTTTTTGGTTGGGAGGCTTTTGATGACTGCTTCTATTTTTTTCGGGGTTGGGGGCTATCTTGTTGGTTTATCTGATTCTGATTGGTACTTATTATCTGTCTAGAAATTTGTTCATTTGCTTTAGATTTTCCAGATTTGGTGAGTATAGGTTTGTGTAATAGGATCGGATAATATCTTGAATTTCTTTAGTTTCTGTTGTTATATCTCTCCTTTCATTTCTGATTTTGTTAATTTGAATAGTTTATCTGCATCCTCTCATTAGACTAGCTAAGGGTTTATCAATCTTGATGATTATCTCAAAGAGTCAGCTGTTGGTTTTGTTGATTTGTTGTAGTTCTTTTGTTTCTATTTGGTTGATTTCAGCTCTGGGTTTTATTATTTCCTGTTGTCTACTCCTCTTGGGTGTATCTGCTTCATTTTGTTCTAGAGTTTTTCAGGTGTATCATCAAGCTGTTCGTGCATGCTCTCTCCATTTTCTTTTTGGAGGCACTTAGAGCTATGAGTTTTCTTTCCCCTTAGCACTGCTTACCCCATATGTTTCGGTATGCCATGCCTTCATTTTCATTAAATTCTAAAAAGTCTTTGATTTCTTTCTTTATTTCTTCCTTGACCAAGCTATTGTTGAGTAGAGCATTGTCTAGCTTCCATGTAAATGTGGGCTTTTTGTTGTTTTTGTTGTTATTGAAGAACAACCATAGTCCATTGTGATCTGATAGGATGCATGGGAGTATTTCCATGTTCTTGTATTTTTGAGGCCTGTTTTGTGACCGACTATGTGACCAGTTTTTGAGAAGTTGTGAGGTGCTGAGAAGAAGGTGTATTCTTTTGTTTTAGGATGAAATATTCTATAGATTTCTATTAACACCATTTGTTTCCTAAATTCTATTAGTTTCACTGCATCTCTGTTCATTTTATGCTTCAGTGATCTGTCCATTGATGAGAGTTGGGTGTTAAAGTCTCCCACTATTATTGTGTGTGGTACAATATATGCTTTAATCTTTAGTAGAGTTTCTTTTATTAGTGTGGTTGCCCTTGTATTTGAAGCATAGATGTTCAGGATTAAGAGTTCATTCTGATAGTATTTTCTTTGATGTGTAAAAAGTGTCCATTCTTGTCTTTTTTGATGACTTTTGGTTGAAAATCTATTTTATTTGATAATAGAATAGCTTCTCTAGCTTGTTTCTTAAGACTTTTTGCTCGAAAAGTTTCTTTTCCCAATCTTTTACTCTGACATAGTGCCTGTCTTTGTTGCTGAGATGAGTATCCTGTATGCAGCAAAATGCTACATCTTGTTTATGTATACACTCTGATAGTCTATTTCTTTTTATTAGGGAATTGAGTCCATTGATGTTAAGAGATGTTAAAGAATAATGATAGTTGTTTCCTGTTATTTTTGTTGTTAGGGATAGACTTATTTTTGTGTGACTTTCTTCTATTGGTTTTGTTGCAAGAAAATTCTTTTCTTACTTTACCTATGGTGTAGTTCCCCCCTTGTGTTGAAGTTTTCCACCTATCATCCTTTATAGGGCTGTCTTTGTGGACAAATATTGTGTAAATTTGGTCTTGTCCTGGAATATCTTGGTTTCTCCATCTATAGTAATTGAGAATTTTGCTGGATACAATAACCTTGGGTAGCATTTTTTTTTCTCTGAGTATCTGTATGAAGTCTTTCCAGGATCATCAAGCTTTCATGGTTTCTGTTGAGAAGTCAGGTGTAATACTGATCGGTCTGCCTTTATATGTCATCTGTACTTTTTCCATTACTGATTTTAGTATACTTTCTTTGTTTTGAACATTTGTTGTTTTGACTATTATGCCTTGGAAGGAATTTCTTTTCTGATCTAATCTACCTGAAGTTCTTTATGTTTCTTGTATGTTCATGGTTATCTATTTCTTTAGGTTAGGGAGGTTTTCTTCTATAATTTTATTGAGAATATTTACTTGGTCTTTTAGTTGGGAGTCTTTGCTTTCTTTTACACCTATTATTTTAGGTTTAGTCTTCTCAGTGTGTCCTGATTTCCTGTATGTTCTGGGTCAGGAGCTTTTTAATTTCTACACTTTCTCTTATTGTTTTGCCATTACTTTTTATGTTATCTTCTGCCCTGGAGATTCTCTTTCATCTTTTGTTTTCTGTTGGTGATGCTAGTGTCTATGACTCCTGACCTCTTTTCTAGGTTTTCTATCTCTAGAATTTGTTCTTTCTTTATTGTTTCCATTTCTGTTTTTAGATTCTGAATAATTTTGTTCATTTCCTTCAATCTGTTTGCTTGTGTTTTCCTTTGTTTCTCTAAGGGCTTGTACTTGTTTATCTGTGTTCTCCTGTATTTCTTTAAGAATATTATTCATGCACTTCTTGGGGCCCTCTATCATCAACATGAGGCACCATTTCAAGTCCATCTCTTGTTTTCTGTTGTGTTGGGATATACATTACTTGCTGTGGTGGGAGAGCTGATTTCTCCTTTTGCCAGATTGTCTTGATTTCTGTTCTTTAGATTCTTGTGCTTGCTCTGATCGTCTTCTTTTCTTTGATGTTAGTTGACCTTGTTTCTAAATGGAGCTTGTCTCTCCAGTACATTTGTGAGTCATGGACTCTGGAGGGAGATCCAGCCTGGATGTTCAGCTCCCTATGGGCAGACTGTGAGTTCCAATGGCAATGGGCAGGCTCTAGCTCTAGGTGCAGATCAGGGCCTGAAGGTTACAGACCCATATGGTACCGTGCTCTATGCCCCTTTATTTCCGGAGGTCTCTCTCCAGATAATCAGTGGAGAGAGAGTTCGAGCTTACCCGTGGGCTGGGGGGAGAGTACTCCTGTATATCCTCTTGGTGCTCAGCTTTCTGCTGGAAGGCTACGAGTCCTGATATTTGTGTGCAGTTCTGCTTGTGCCTCTGGGCACAGATGGAGGTGGGACCAGTCTCAAAATTACTTTCATTGCTATTTCAAAACTGTAACATTGCTACCATCCTGCATTGTAATATAAATACCTGACATCCAGAAAGCTGATACATGGCCCTTGTGAAAGACTGTTTCAATCCACAGGTTGAGAACCACTTAATAATAACCTATTTGTTCACCTGTTAGATGTTAAATATTTGTGTTAATCATCAGAGGGCTCAGATTCCTATTGTTCTTATAAGAGACAGACCCACACCAGGAAACAACACAATGTGGACTTGATATTGAAAAACTCTAAAGATCAGAAGTCCAATATATTATGTCCCACAGGCCTAACGTTGTGATGCTTTACTTCCCAGTGTAGAGATAGCCTACTGGGCCAAAATCACTCCTCAGAGTGGAGATTTGTTTCACATCTTCAAATCTCCGGTTTCCCTGATTTCCTTTCATACCTATAAAGACACCATGACTAAATTTGTCCAACCTAGATTGTCTTGGGTAATCTCAGAGTGTTGATTCTCTCACATTTATGAAGCCAATTTATCTCAAATCATCCAACATACAGAGATTTGGGGGGGGGGGGGCAAAGACAGTAAACTTTTGTGAAATAAATTTTCTCTCATGCAAGATAAAGGAGATTACGAATAAAATTGTGAGCATCTGTGACAAAATTTGAATGTATGTATCTGTTTTATTTAGCCTAACTGCTGAGTTGGATGATAAATGTATTTTTAGTCCAATGAGAAAAAGACAGACATCTTTCCAAATTGACAGTGCTGTGTTATTGTGTGTCATTGCTTGACTGACACTGCATACTGCATGTTTCTACTTCCTGTTTGTCAGTGCTTAACTGCTGATGCATCTCCACGTTTTATTTGGTGTATAGAAAATAGTCTTTTCAAATAAATATTCAGACCTAGAATTTCCTTATGAAATAAATACATATTCAAGCTCTTGGCTGTTACAGTTACTTTTGTTCATGTTTATTGGTAAGTGCACGTGTTAATTGTTTATTGTTAAGGCAATATGTAGACAAGCTCAATATTGCCTACAACTACTTTTTATTTTCTAAAGCACATGTCTTTTCAGTGAATAGAAATACATAAATTTGATGTGATATAATCACAACATTTAGACCTTGGATGCATGTTGAGTTTCTTTTAAGGCACAGACTAAGGTTTTCCAACATTCATTTCTTATGTGGGAAATATCGGGTCTCTACACACCTTATATGGCTTGGTCTTAGGAACCTGCCTGCAGCAGAAAGGAAACAGAGAAAAAACAGATACCAGTGTGTGTACAGGAAATGTGTGTCAGCAGGACTTTGCACACTCTGAAGGAAAGGAGTGCCAACAATACTGAACCTTGGCACAAGGACTGGGTACAGAGGCAGAGGTACTAGAAATAGATAGTCTCAGGAGGAGGGCCTTGTAGTTGCAGTCTGGAGGAGGCTAGATCCTTAGGGTTAGTGTTTTTACACACCACTCAGTCCAGTTGTAAACACCTGTATTTGCTCACACTGTCAACAATACAAAACTGTCATGTCACTCAGAGCAGGCAATGATGTGTTCTCTACGACCTAGCAACCCCTTCAAATCAATTGTTGATCATTTTCCCAAGAACTTTATATTGCTTTCCTTTTGTTTCCCTTCTCTCTAGATCGCATCTCATGCTTAATTCTAACTTGAACACAATCAAAACTGATGCTGTTATTCTATAATTAACATGTAGCCAAGAAATAAATAGTTATACTCTGAAACACGCTTCTAAATGAGACGAAGGAACATAGAATTCAAGTTGTCCATCTGCAACTTTAATCAGGAAGTCCTTTGTTGAGAAGGGTCTACTGCCTTTGCCCTTGCAAGCATTGTTCTGCACTTTGGTCCTTCACTCTTTTGACATAGCTCTAGTTTCTCATTTTGGCAGTGTGCATTTCCACTTAGTTGGCAAATGAGATTTGAACAGTGAGGTGCTTTATGTCAACTGGAACCTGATTGTCCCTCCCTCCCTTCTTATGGGGTAAAGAACATTCTACTTTCCTTTCAGTTTCTATAATAAGCATTTTAGTCAAAAGTAACTTAAGAAACAGAGTTTATTTGGCCTTTACTTTTAGGTCATAATTCATTGAGAGAGGAAGGACAGGAACTGAACCCAAGAACATGGACACAAAACCCAACATTTTGGGGGGAATCTAAAGTCTCCTTCACAAGTTCATTCACAGATTCACATTTTGCTAATGTTTTTCTGTAGTCCAGGGCCACCTACCTAGGGTTGGTGCTATTAGTATTGGAACTCCTGTATCAATTAATGGTTCAGACAATTCCAACACAGAGATGTGCACAGGCGGAATCTGATCTGGCGTCACCTTAAAGCAGCTTCCCTCTCAGCTGATTTTAGACCATGGCAAATTGTCAGAGATAAGGAGGACAGTGAGGTTCCTTTATATTATGTTATTTTTCTTTTCTGTTTTAGTTTCATCTCGCTGCAAATTAGAGGGCTCTAGCTTGTACCTAGGTTTGCTCAATAATTAAAGAAGAGTTGTCGGTTGCAGCTTCAGTAAAGACTCTTAGATGGGCTCACAGAGAGACTGAGTGCTCCACATACCCACCTGTGACGACTTAAAAGCAGATATGGGACGGGAACTCCAGAAGCCATTTAAAGCATAAGGCAATCTTGCAAATGGGAAATACTAACTAAACAAAACAAAACAAGGCAAAATATAAAAAGAAAGACGAGAGCCTGATCCCTGTCTGCTCCTCCAGTACATCATATTCCCAATTGTGAGTACCCGACTGCTCGGAATGTACTTTAGATGGGGAAGGGTAAAGCTGCATTTACTTAAGGTAACTTTCTAGAGGGATGGTTGCTGTCTGTTGGAGTACAAGATGTAAAATTCATGGCCCCATAAGTGTTCCATAAGGCTGCTACTATGGAGCTATAGCTACCGCTAAAGTGCTCATTAAGTGTTCACTAGGAAAGGTGCGGATTTTTGAATTAATTTACTTTTTAGCATTTTAATTAAGTCATTGAGTAGTCCGTGTTATATTTTGACACATATTTAGTGTGTCCTCACTCTTCTGAATCCAGTTTCCCATTCTACATCCTCCCAACCCTGTGTGCTCATTTCTTTTAAATTCATGGAGTTCCACAAATGCTATGTTCATTTTGGTCCGGGGCAATCTCCTGAAGCATGTTAGACTTATTTGCATCCACAGCATTAAAGAAAACTAACCCCCTCTCCTACAGCTCCTCATTACCAACTGTTCTTCAGATAGAAAGTGGACTTCTAGCTCACTCTTCTTCTCTATGCTGAGATTTTGTGTAGCCTGAGCTCATACAGAGCTTAACGCAAACTGTCACAGCCACTAGGACTTCCTACGTGGAATTCATATTATTGTATCCAGCAAGCAAAGACTGTCTTCTGGCTCGTTCTGCCTTACTGCCCTCTCTACCTCAAATAACTCAGACCCTGGATAGAACGTGGTAGGTGGGGGTACTGTGGACACTCTTGTTCCTGTAGTATAGGTGTTCAGTGCCAGAGTGTCAGATTCCACTCACACTTCCCATCCTTGTTTTACAAATCGCTAATGTTCATACTCGGTGAGCTAGAGAGAATTAAATCCACTCCTTATAGCAGCAGAAAAGACCTGAATGGATAGCCAGGACTCATTTGCTGATTATATGTTGTCAGCTACTGAACACAATGACATATTAAGACTTTGGTAAAATTTCTGAGCTCTTAAACATTTAAAATACTTTCACTCTGATCTCACGAGTCTCCACTTTTGGTGGCTGTGAGATCCAAGGCTGAAGAATATTGACTGTGTAGACATAAATGTTCTCTTCTAGAATAAAGGGTTAGTAAGGGGGATGCCTACATAAATCTGATTGCAAACCCAGTAGGACATTGTTTACTCCTATGGAAAATTGTAGGATCTTTTAGTTTTTCTTGATGTTTAGAACTTTCCAAGTATGTGTTTAAATGTGACGAATTTTGTTTTGGGTTGCTTTTTTTGTTGGCCCAGATACTCAGAGGCAGGACACTAAACGCTCTGTGTGGCTCTACCTTAGAGACAGTGTCTCCTTCTTGTTCTTAGGTGGTCTTCTATCCTCCATTTTTTTTGTTCTTTCCATCTAGTTGTAAGATATTGAACCTTCAAAATTATTCTAAAGTTCTGTGGTTTTCTATGTTTTAATTTAGCACCTTTTTCTCTAAACTTAAAAAATTTTAAATATAGGGCTTTTTTCTATTTTTCCTTAATTCAACAGTAACATTTTTATAATCTGGCATCTCTTTCTCTAAATATCATAGTTGATTTCCATAGCATTTAATATTGCTCTGATAGACTATAATATGTTTTACCGTATTATGTAAATATTAATTAAAGTTAGCTTAGTATTATTGATGTACTTCCCATTTCTTGATATCTAGAGAAAGCTTATAAAAATCTTTTTGATTTGTTTATGAAGTAGTTTATCTTTCATAATTCTAGATACTACTAAGTATTTTATGACTGTTATTTATTGGTTAAAATAATTGAGGATTAGCTGGCTATGCAGGTGTTTCCTGCTGATACAGGAAATGGATTTCCTCCTCATACCTCAGTGCATTTCTCCTTAGTAGTTTGTCCAGTCAAACAAAACTGTACACTGCGTGGTGCGTGGTGATCAGATGCCAGGCCTCAAATTATAGAAGGAGGATGATCAAAGCACCCACAATTAAAGGTTTTCCCTCTCCAGGTGTGGCTGTTTAACATTACTATAAGATCACTTTTAGGTTTGCCTGACAGTAAATATCACTGGTTTAGTTCATTGAGCAGGTAGGTTGGAAGGACACAGGTGTGTTAGCAGGATTCCCAGGATTTGCTTCATTGCTGTTTTCTGTTTTATCAATGTCTCTTAACTCCTGATGAAGAATGAAGTCAGTCTCGCTGGGGCTCCATTGAAGTAATTTCTGGAGCCATGTTTGTATATTAAACTACACACTTCCTGTCTCAATACCAATTCTCCTTGTACATTGGATTTCAACCCTATACTACCCTTCCCTGCCAGGAAATCTACAAAAGAGTTTCCCATAAACTTTTTAAAGTAATTCGATTATTGAAACCAATTATATAATTTAAAATAAAAGCTTTTAGAAGCCTGTCAACTTCTTTGATAAGTGTAGCATTTGAAGGAATATCTTCTCTTCTCAGTTTATTTAAATGATAATTCTCTTAAAAGTGTTTTCATTTTGAAAACAGGAAGATACATTTAATTTACCATAATTGATACCTATCCATGTAACCAGAATAAAATGTTTCCCACAGCTTTTCTATTTACCTTTCCCTAAGAAATAGGTTTTTCATACTATGATTAATTCTGAAATTAAAAACATGCATTAAAATTTTCTTATGAAAAGCACCTAGAAAGAGGTGAGGACGAAGAAATTCCCAACTCTGGTGCTCCTGATCTGTGTGGGTGCAGTTGTCACTACGGAACTCGAGGTGACAATGTCTCTTCCCAGCTGATGACTAAACTCTATGCACATAAGTTTCACGTTGCTCTGGCTCTCTCTCCTTTAAACCTCTAATATTTGCCGTAACCATTTCCTCTGAGATCACTATTCTAAGGCAGATCATTTCTGCCTCATTTTCTGTATGGTCAGTCATCTCCCTCCATACCTATGCCTCAGACCTTCCCTATAACTCTGGGACAAGAGACCCTTTCCTCTGGGCACTCATTTGGTCTTAATGCTCTTTGGGCCGTCTTTTTCTCTGGCATCCTCACTTAGCCACTCTTCTGGGTACCCTCAGTCTACAACTCATGGATGGTCTGTGATGTTAATAATATGGAGCTAATTTTGAATATTGTCACTGTGGGTAACTTTTCTCACTATCTATTGCTTCTTTTAGGAAGTTCATATCCACCCACCTTGATAATGAGAAACTGAAAGTTTACTTGAGAGAACAAATATATTTAAACCCTTTTCCTTGTCCATGCCAAGTCTACCCCATCATGACGATGCAAGTTCAGAATGTTCTCACTTCTTACCTGTGAAGAGTGAGGTCATGTTTACAAAGAACTTCCTGATCCATACTTGTGAAGATGCTGCAGATGTCTGTACCATCCAACATCTGTCCCTCCTCTTCTATCACAGCATATATAGCTACTTTTCTCAGGCTATGTAGGGTCCAAGATTCCATTCTTTCTTCAGTCCTCAAAAACTTCAATCTGTCGACTATTATCCACTTGAGGAAGTCCATTCTCTCCTTGAACCATTATTTATAATTATTTTAGGCATATCCAACCATATCCTGTATTAGAATATGTTTTTTAATTAGAACAAATAGGTACCTCCATTCTTAGCTCTCCCCTACTGTTTTATTTCCCTTTGTTTTGACTCTAATTGTTTATATCTCATGACTCACTATTTCTCCTCTCTGGATTCTCCAAGTCGCCAATATACTCTTCCATCAAAACCACTAGACTACTAAGATTACCTGGAATGGTTTCTGCTAAAGCTAGTCATTTGATTTATTTCTCTTTTTGACACCCATAATACTTAGGGTTGTCAATGTTTAATTTTCTCTTAAAATTCTGCTTATTTGACCTGTTAATACACTTATTTTATTTTATAACAATTTTTGAGGCTTGCCTCAAGCTCTCTATATATTAGAGAATATCTGATCATTCTTTTTCTCACCCTTATTCTGTTCCAACGCCCCACCCATACTACTCCAAGTGCTGGAATTGCAGGCTGTGCCACCTTGCAGGCATTTCCATGAGTGCTTCGAAAGCACTCACCAACTTCATCTTCATGCTCTTATTTTATCCATTTACTCTTTCTGGTCATGTTCTTGTTGCTGCCCCTTTGGTTCCTATGGAGACTTGTGATTTTACAGTCTGAGTGTCTTCATCAGCTCTGCAGTTCTTGTTCATGAATTGTGTCCACAACTTTGTGCTTCTACCTTCAATCCCAGTTTTTTCTAGAAGATACTATCTTTGTCTTCTTATCTGCAACAGCATTTCTCCCTTCCCTACTACATTGTATTTAGATAGACTCACTAACACTTCAGACTCCTGTGTACCTGCTTCAGGAAACTGATGTCTTTCTTGCTCTTACAGACAAGGCTCTGGGAACAATAGGAGTCTGTCTTTTAAGTCATTTCTCGAGCATCCAGAATCAAATGTGCATTCTGTAAGCTCTAAGCAGACCCCTGTTTAAATAAATGGAATGGCTTGTTCTAACTCAAGGCACCTGGCAAACCTGTACTGTATGTCTACTTCTTTCTCCACAACACTGAGACATGTTGACCACAGCTTCTTCATTTTATATTTTCTGCAATATTCTTGTGGCCTCCTAGCTCCTTCTGTTTTTACTTCCCCAGTTCCATTCTTCATATTGCTAGAGTCATCCTTCTAAAATCCAAGTGTATTTGTGTCCTTCTTGACTTAATTTTTTCCAGTGGCTGTGCATGGCTTCAGTTAAAGTTCAAACAGCATAAAAGAGAGGCATTTAATGGCTTTCGCTCATACTATCCTTCCCCCCACGTCTCACTGACTGTTTTCCTCACAACAGTTCTGTGTTGGAGCTTGGCACACCAACCAATCTGACTTCCCAAGACGTACTTTGTTCTCTTCCATTTCAGGACATTGCTCGTGGCTCTCTGCCTGGAATATCAAAACATTTTTCCAAGTCGCAGCTTGGTTCGCAAGCTTTCTGCCCTTCAATGGCTGCTTCCCTCTCAACCCTCTAGACTAGAATGAGATCTTCTCTTAGATGCCCTGTGGCCCCTTATTCTTACCCTCTATAACCTTCACATGGTGATTTTCTTTAAGTGACCCTCTTTCTTATCAAAAGATAAGCTCCTTCATTGCAAGGGGACTTATTATTTCTGTGTGTTTCATCCTGTGAATTACATTGCTCCATAAGTGCACACAGAAGGAATTAATCCCATCCCTCTTGGCTTTTATCCTTTGTACAGTTCAACTCTTACTGATGAAACATCCACTGTTTTGGATTAATTTCTTGCATTTCACTCTCACTTTCCCCATAAGCCAGGGTCACGGAAGATTTGCTTAATGCAGGAAATGAATAGAATAAATGTGTACATAGATTGCATGCCGTGGTAATTAAATCATTAGTGCCGAACACTGGCACAGAGCATAGAGCACGTTAACATATGTTTTTATTTGTCAGAAGCAATAAGTAAAGATGAAACCTAGTAATTATAGGCTGCATAAAAAAAAATGAGGTTTCTGGGTGGTCTTCCATAAGTCTTGAGGAAAAGGGAACAAAAGACAAACATTTGCCAGTATTCTCCAGATTTCTACACTAGCTGTGCTGGGAACTGTGTCCTAATAGGATCCTGTTTCATTTCTAAGAACTGAGCCAGCAGAGCTTTCAGGTACATCTGACACTCACCTACCCAAGCTTCTCATCCTAGCCTAAGTCTCTCCTCCCTAGTCATAGATTCCTCCCAGCTCCACCTGCCCCTCCCCTGTTGATAATGGTACTGAAGTTAGGATATGTTAATCTAAAATAAGAAATATTTTATTCATATCAATATAAACTTTTTTATCATACGTTTCACATCTATTTGCTGTGAAATACCGAATTACATATGGTAGCTTTGGGATGCATTAAAAGAAAAAAGAAACAAAATATATCATGTTGACATTTTTTTTCTTCCATTGAAATCAACAATCCTGCTTCAAGGACAGTCATTGTCTGGTCTATGAGAGATTTTTGTGTGGTAATATAATCTCATTCTTTCTTATAAGCAGAAAACAGCAGCTAACTATATTCATTTTTACTAAGACAAAGTCTCACTAAGAATATAGTAGACTGGATCACTTATCCGACATAAGCACCTTCACGGTGAAATAAATATCCTTCCTTTCACATAGGGTACCTTCAAGCAATGAATTGATCATATTTATTTTACAATAAAAAGAATATGATGTATGTGTTCCTTGTGACTAGGAACATTTTTACACAAAATAGGCAAAGGCAGTTAAGGAGCTGACAGAAATGGAAACTCATGGGTAAGATTGTACAGTAATCTAGATCCAGTCTAGTCTTGACTTTCCTAACACTAATTCGATTTCTTTGACAGGAGGAAATTTCCATTGAAATCTCTGAACCCAGGAATGAGGAGATGGCTAAACAGCTAAGGAGAGAGAGAGAGAGAGAGAGAGAGAGAGAGAGAGAGAGAGAGAGAGAGAGAGAGAGAGAGAGAGAGAGAGAGAGAGAAAGAGAGAGGGAGGGAGGGAGGGAGGAAAAGAAGAAGGAGGAGGAGGAGGAGGAGGAGGAGGAGAAAGAGGAGGAGGAGGAGAAAGAGGAGAAAGAGGAGGAGGAGGAGGTAATAATAAATAGAAAATAATGTTTTTTAGAATGTGACTGCTGGTCTTTTTTTTTGGCTGGCTAATACTGTGGCTTTGAGGATGACCCAAGGCAATCGTGAAACTAAGATATAAACTTCATGTTCTAAAGGCAAAGTTTCCCCCTGGTTTATCTCACGATTTAACAAGTTCTGGCTCTATATGGTATAAATCACACATGACACCTCTTCCTCGACAGCAGTATCAGGGTGTGAGTAGGGACCACAAGACTGTCTTCAAGGGGATTGGAAGGCTCTGTGCAGCAGACTTGAGCAGCTGCTTGGTGGCAGTGTCAGCAGCTGTTAAGAAGACATGCCTCTCCCTCCAATGTGCTTGCCTTGCTCTCCTGTCCCCTTCTTTGTCAATAGCCAGCCAACATTTATTGATTGTGCAGAGACTTAGGGCTCATTCTTGTGTGGTAGGCTTATCCATCTGCCCCTCTTCTTTTTGCTCACATTGTCTCTCCAGGGGTGGCTTTTGTTTCTATACAGATCTTTAGATCTGCCGCCTTTTCCTCACCATATGGCAATTCTGATACATATCTCTTTTGGTTAGGAGTAGATGAGAAACAGAAGGAGAGGTTAGAGAGTCCTGAATGCAAACAAACAAGCAAACAAAAAGATGTAGAGAATGGGAGTGCGTGGCTTCATAATTACTGCTCTCTTCAGCATGATCCCAGTCATGTGAACATTAAACCAATGGTTCTGATAAAACTAATTTTGCTTACAATAATTGTCTCCAAGTCTCTTTTACCTGTCACCAATAAACAATTCAACCCAGCATCTTCCCTTCTGACTCCAACAAGGCAGCTTCTTCAAAGTCACAAATGAGCTCCACAGAACAGATCTGTGCAGCTCAGAGACTAGCCTCTCCAGCAGCATTAAAAACTTGTAAGCTCACCTTTTTCATGAAATGCCACCTGGCTTCTGTGATTTAACATTCCTTCCAGATTCTCCACGTTTATGAAAACATATCTTTTTCCACTTCTGTCAACAGCTCTCCACTGGGGCCACCTGACCTAAAAACAGAAGTCCAGGGCTTTCCAACATGTTTCATGTCTTCCTAATTCTACCTAATTCACAGTCAACTTCTTGCCCCAGGACCTTTTACATGTTTTCGTTGCCAAAGATTTGTTTCCTGTAGTAATTTATATTTTGGAGCAGGAGACTTTATATCTTATTGTTGTCTTGAAATCTCTACTTGAATTTGGATTCCCTACAACCAAATGCTCAAAAGAATCCCAACACTTTGCCACTTGGTTATTTCATCCTGGGAAACCAACTCTACTGAACTGTTTATATCAGAAACACAGAAATTATCCTTGATTTCTTTCCCTCAGTTCTTTTCTTAGGGTTTTTCTTGCTGTGAGTAGACACCTTGACCTAGACAACACTTATAAAGGACAACAATTACTTGGGGATGGCATACGGTTTTAGAGGTTCAGTCCATCATCACCATGGTGGAAAGCATGGCATCCGAGAGGCAGACTTGATGCTAAAAAAAGAAAACCCAAGAGCTCTACATCTTAACCTGAAGACATTGAGGAGACTGCTTTCTGCAGTGGACAGAGCTTGAACATAGTACTTCAAAGGCCATTCCCACAGTGACAAACTTTCTCCAACAAAGCCACAACTACTCCAACAATGCCCCACATCCTAATAGTGCCACTTCCCAAGGGCCAAGCATGTTTAGACCACCATAGTTCCTAAATGGATTTCTTCCATTGTGTTTGCTTTCTGAGTAGTAAGAAGTCAGTTCTCCTTGTCATTAGTCACTGTTCATCTCCTCAGCAAAAATAATGTCATCTACAGCCCAGAATATCTAGGCAGCTTTCTAAGAATCCTCTTTAATTCTAGCCCATTCTGTATTGTATTTGGGTATTAGTTATAATAAGCTTTGAAATCTTAGAGCTACCCAGCTCCTTTTGCTTAGGTAACATCCAGCTCTTATACGTGCCTTATGTCCTCTCCTTTGTTTGTCTCTAAGTTCTAGAAACATCATTCTCGTCCATAAGACTTTTAAGACTATTCTCTATCTGAGTTGTTACCTTGATCTAGATAGGTATTTGGTACCTGGATTTGCAACCTTTGGTACCTGGATTGCACATCTTCCAAATGTCTCTTTCTTCAATAATCCAGTCTAAACTGGTTTATCCCTTTATTCTTTAGATACTTTCATTCAAAGAACTATCACAACCTGTGTTTCAACAATCATACATTCAGTCAGTGAGGAGTTGTAGAATTGGAATCTAATTGTTGATCTCACAACAGAGCCCCTGCAGGATTTTCCTTCTCTGTCTTTTAGAAAGAGGAACCTAGTTCACACTGACATCTGTGTACAGCGTGAATGTCCTGCCAGGATAAGCCTTGGGAGAAGCTTCAATCTCTGGTACTAATTATGGAGTAGTTTGAGAAAACGGAAGGCAAAGTAAGGACAAAAACTAGAAAAGAGAGGAGAGAATTGTGGTGTGTGGTCAGCTTGAGAACTAAGAGAAAATAAATGTGATATATGTATATATAATAAAACCTAAAGAAGAATCAAAGTGAAGTGTGGGCATATTTTAATATTCTGGAACATCTGTCGAAGTGTCTGAGAATAGATGTAAAACATCACTCTCCAATAATGCCAACAACACTGCTTCAAATCAATTTAATCCAGTTGTTCAATCCAAGTTGTACATTCAGTTTAGATTAAAATAGATTGGAATTATGGTAACTCCCTGGGGCTGATTGGGAGGAAACATCACAGTTCAGATCCTTCTCTGTCTCTAGATGGAGATCTGCTTTAAGTTGCTAAAGGTGCATGATAATGAAGGAGAAATCGGTGTTGCTATCTGGCATGGGATGACTAGAAAATGGCTAATCTCCAGTCTGCACAGTCAAGACATTTGAAAGTTGACGCAGCTTAAATGGCATACTCTTTCTATCCTAAAGTGCTCAGGTCATTGCTCAGGATCTCATACAACAGCATAGGGATAGGAGAACCAGGAAGTGGCCATTTACAAAGCAAATTGAGTAAAAGTTTGGAAGATGAAGAAGAAAAGCTGGGGAACCTGCCCATACTCTACAAGAGAGACAGTTTCTTTTTAAATTTTGCAGCAAGTACATAATAACCATCCACAACTTTAGGATTAAATATGATAATGAAAAGACAATGGCAAGAAGATTTATGGACTGGTTTACCTTGGAAAAGGCTACAATAGGATAAGCAATGATACCATTGCTCTCTTATTTGCCAATCAAAAGCAACTTGATTTCATCATTCTTCCAAGTTGCATGACTTCATTTCTCTTTATTGGTGAAGGAAAAATAATCCAAAGAAATAGAGAAGTTGGGCTGCCTACAGTTAATTTCTCATTTGATAAGCATGTAATATCTTTGGTTGGCTAATTATAAGACTCTATATGAGTAATATCAATGATAATTATAGTAACAACAGAAACATTAAATATAATAATACACATTTATAGCTTTCCATTGTCTGGTAGGCAGCAATCCAAGTAATCTCAATGTATATCTTTTTCAGTGTGTGAGCGATGTGAGCCTCCAACCATGATTGATAAGCAAGCTAAAGACAGGGTAAGTGACTTGTCCCAGATCATATTGCCATTAAATAAAAACACATTTGAAGAATGATACAATCCTTACTAGAAGTAGGGCTTTTACAAACCTCCATAAATTGCCAGATCATAGAGAACTGTAGAAGAAAGAGGATGATGCAAATGAATTTGCTCTTACAATGCCTATAACTTACTCTGCTCAGCCACCAGTAAGAGTATGTGCTTAAATTTCTTTACACGGTAGAAATGATGTCCCTGACATGACATGAATTCCACAATATTTCTCTGACTGTTGGTAATTTCTTACCATTTTGTCAGTCACCATGATTATATATTTATGTTACTTCAAACCAGTTCTCATTGTCAAACTACGTTAAGATGATGGCGGCATGTGCAACTAACATTTCTGAGTATTTAACATGCTCATCACTAATTTACCCCATAAGAGGATGATGTACATTTTATTTAAGGTTTTAATTATAAGAAAGTTCTTATTTTTCCTTATTATTTGGGAATGCAAAGCATTGTTCAACACTAGAAGCTTAAGTCTCTTGAAGACTTGGTAAAAAGATAGATGGCTTTTTATGTTCTCCCTTATTGATAGCTGTGTTATGATCTAGAAATCCAGTCTAGAAAACATTATAAGCATGCAAAAGAATCAAAATTGTCTCATTTTTAATAATTAATGAAGTAGAGTGAAATGTTCTTTAATGGTATTATACTGTTGTCTATAAACATGATCCTGTATATTCTGAATAAACTTCATTTAGTCAAAGACATGTATCAGCAAAAATGAACTCAGAGGGAGGCTACTTGTGACCAGAATGGGGACTTGTAATGGGTGGGAAGGTACAAACAAGGTAACACAGGGAGTGAACATGATAGAAACTCATTGTTTATACATATGGACATGCCAGAATAAACTTTAATGAGCATAATTAATGCATATTAGGGTAAAAGACTTAAAAGGAGTTTTTCACATGATCACCGACCTAGCTCTCTATGCTTCTTAAGCTGGGGCTTCCCATCAGTTTAAAGTTTATGGGCATCATGAAGGCAACGCATTAAAATTTTGCTCAAGTTCCCCTTCATACATGCTTGCTTTAGCTTCTCCCACCTCACTGAGAATGATGTGGCTGACCCACTTCCCCAGTTGCAGAAACACAAACATATGTTGGTTTTCTGCTCACAGAGGCTTTCCAGGTGGCCAAATATGCTAGCAAAAAAAAAGTGCGAAAAAAAAGACAATAACTTAAAAGATCCCACAACATGTTTGTGTTGGGAAAAGCAGCATGGGATTAACGTCGGAGTGGTTAAGATCAGGGAAGGTCAGTTAAAGTCAGACAAAGTCAGATAAGGTTGGTTAAGATTGTAAGCTCAGTGAAGTTTCGTTAAGGTTGGTTAAGGTTAATTATGATCATCCACAAAATAATATGATGCAAAAGAAAAGAGGAGTTTCATACACAAAGAAGTACAGTGAAGTGTTTCTTAAATGAAGGGAACAAGGTAGCTTTATAAAAATCTACCTACAGAAGTTTTTTTGGATCGCTTTGGTTTGGTTTGGTTGGTCTTTCTTTTGTTTTGTTGTTGTGTTTACTTGTTTGTTTGTGTTTTCATTTTTGCACAGTGATGGTATTTAATCCACCTCTTCCAGAAATCCATATAAAAGGATCATAGCTTTGAAATACCAGTGAAGTTCTTGGAATTATACAAATATTGAAGGATGAGTTAGGATTGATAGCGTAAACATTTTTTAAAAGGTAATTTTAAAAGTCACTGTTGACACAGCAGTTACCTGCATCTTTCATGTAACCATACTGATGGCAGGAACCTAATCTCCAGTCTTTCCTCTGATCTTAGGATCAGAGCCTCCCTCCCAGGCTCCAAGGAGGACTCTGCTGCAGAGTTGTAAAGTTCAAGGAGCTCACAGGTCAGACTCAGACTCTGGTTTTCCACCAAATCTCTACTACTTCCAACTATTCCATTTCCACCCATTTCAGTGTCATGATACCTCAGCTCTCTTACATGTAAAGTATTAATTTCCTTAAAAATATGAACTAATGAACTAAAGAGATGAACCAATGAACTAAATAGATGACCAAATGAACTGATACCTCAGTTCTCTTACATGTAAAGTATTAATTTCCTTAAAAATATGAACTAATGAACTAAAGAGATGAACTAATGAACTAAAGAGATGAACTAATGAACTAAATAGATGACCAAATGAACTGAAGAGATGAATTAATGAACTAAAAACATAAACTAATGAAATAAATGGAAGAACAAACAGACTAAAGAAGCAAAGGGATGAACTAATGAAGTAAAGATAAGAACTAAAAAAGTAAAGAGATGAACTAATGAAGTAAAGGCATTAACCAATGAACTAAAGAGATGAACTAATGAAGTAAAGTGATAAACTAATGAACTAAAATGATGAAGTAATGAACTAAAGAGATGAAATAATGAACTAAAGAGATGAAGTAATGAACTAAATACATGAACTAATGAACTAAAGAGATGAAGTAATGAACTAAAGAGATGAAGTAATAAACTAAAGAGATGAAGTAATGAACTAAAGAGATGAAGTAATGAACCAATGAAGAGATGAAATAAGGAAGTAAACAGATGAACTAAAGAAGTAAAGACATGAACTAATGAACTAAAGACATGAACTAATGAAGTAAAGAACTAATGAACTAAAAACATGAGCTAATGAAGTAAATAGATGAATTAATGGACTAAAGAAGTAAAAAGATGAAGTAATGAACTAAAGAGGTGAACTAATGAACTAAATAGATGAACAAAAGTGATGAACTAATGAGTTAAAGACATGAACTAAATAACAAATGAAAGAAAGTACTTGGGCATGAGTGTGTCCTCATAAATGAGTGTCATTATAGATGAGTGAGACCTCATAGGTAAGTGTGTCCTCATAGGTGAGTGTATTCTCATAGGTGAGTGTGTCCTCATAGGTGAGTGAGTGTGTCCTCATAGGTAAGTGAGTGTGTCCTCATAGGTAAGTGAGTGTGTCCTCATAGGTGAGTGAGTGTGTCCTCATAGGTGAGTGTGTCCTCATAGGTGAGTGAGTGTGTCCTCATAGGTAAGTGAGTGTGTCCTCATAGGTGAGTGAGAGTGTGTCCTCATAGGTGAGTGTGTCCTCATAGGTGAGTATATCATCATAGGTGAGTGTGTCCTCACAGGTAAGTATATCCTCATAGGTGAGTGTGTCCTCATAGGTGAGTGCATGTGTCCTCATATGTAAGTGAGTGTGTCCTCATAGGTGAGTGAGTGTGTCCTCATAGGTAAGTGAGTGTGTCCTCATAGGTAAGTGAGTGTGTCCTCATAGGTGAGTGTGTCCTCATAGGTGAGTGTATCCTCATAGGTGAGTATATCCTCATAGGTGAGTGTGTCCTCATAGGTGAGTGTGTTCTCATAGGTGAGTGTGTCCTCACAGGTGAGTGTGTTCTCATAGGTGAGTGAGACTTCATAGGTGACTGTGTCCTCATAGGTGAGTGAGTGTGTCCTCATAGGTAAGTGTGTCCTCATAGATGAGTGTTTCCTCATAGGTAAGCATGTCCTCATAGGTGAGTGAGACCACATAGGTGAGTGTGTCCTCATAGGTGAGCATGTCCTCAAAACACATTGCTTTCACATGTTCCTTCCTCTGTTCATTTTCTTTTGTAATTTGATGCTGTGGTCTTTGAGTTGCAAATAACAAGATAAAATGTAAAATATATTTATTTATTGTTATAGTGTGTGTCTCATGCTTAGTGTGCATGAGGGAAAATGTATATATTTTATAGAGCCCATGTACAGGTTAAAGAGTAACTTTGTGGCATTGTCTTTCTGTGCCAAGTTTTCCAGTGTTCCCAGGGATGAGAACTCCTATTGTCAGGCTTGTTGGCAGGTGTCTTTCCTCACTGAGCTGACAGCCCTAAGTAACAATGTTTTACACCAGATCCTATGTAACCAGATTCTATGTAATTATATATAAATTCTATGTATCAGAACTTGGCTTTATCCACATTGTCTCTACTGTAGTTACCAGTGTCTCCTTTAGGTTTCAGAAAAGTGAGACTCAGACAATTCAAACTTATTTTAGGTTTATTTGGCAATATGTACTGAGGGTTCATTACACTCTCATTATAACACCCAGTGCGGGGCACGAGGATAATTGTCTTAGGTTCCCACAGTCTGTGTTGTCCTGCTCTAGCCGAAAAACCAATAGGTGGAGGCCCAGTACAGTAAGAAGCCATTTTAATTTACCCGTAGAATCTGCCCCATGGGATTACGTATTTGAGTGATTATTTACCAAGTTGTGACAATGTTTTCTAATGTGGTTACACCTTTAAAATGTGAGGCCTAGCTGGAGGAAGCGATATTAAGCTGTATGTCCTTGTTTTCATTCCTACCTGGCCTCTATTCCCCGGGCCACAGAAAGGAGCAAGCCTTTTTAACCACACTTGTGACTTCAGACTCATCCTTCCCACCCCTTGGTTCCCCATTTTAGATGGCACACAATTAAACCAGGAGACAAAATAAAATCTCCCACCTCCAGTGTCCACCAAGCAGGTATCAGGTCACGGTGGTTAGTTAGGTAACTAGTGCAGAGGCCCTATGACTCTCTTTTAATTATACCAGTATAACTTATATAACCAACAATGCTGCACTGCCTTTGCTCTCACACTTGGGCTGCAGAACTGCAGCAGGTGTCTTTCCTCTGTGACCCGACTCCCTCACCTCTGAGGACATGAGCTCTCAGGTAGACAAATGATCAATACAGAACACTTGAAGACTCAGCAAGAACTTACCATATTTTAGGCCCTGGCTACACAGGGTCGACAAAATATAAACCCAAGGAGGAAAAGAGCTGGAAAAACGGCTGTTCTGGATGATGAAGCTAGATTTTATAAAGAGTGCCATAGAACAGATGTGTAAAGTATGACTGATAGATAGGACAGACATCTGTGGATAGAGTCCAAAGTTAAAGCCAGGACTGTGGGACCTGCTGGCCCTCAAGGTAGTTTAACTATAAGGTAAAGGGTGTCGAATGAACATGTGTTGATCGACGTGACAGTGGCATTAAGCAGCTGGATATTTAGACCTCGAGTTATGCAAAATATATCAGTTAGACATGCACTTAATGACATCAAATGTATTTAGATACCATGTGAATGAACGAAAAGAAATTTATTACATGTCTTTTATCCTTGCTCTGGTAAAATCTCTTGGTAAAATCCACTTAAGGGAGAAAGATGATTTTTTGACTCAGAGATCATTATTATCATGTATAAGTCACAGGGGTCAGGGGCTTGAGGCACCTGGTCACACTGTATCTACATTTCACAGGGGTTAGGAGCCTGGAGTAGCCGGTCCCACTGTACCTACCATGGGGACACTGAGAATAATGACTGCTAAACTCCTTTAGCTTCTTCAGTCTTGGGCGCCCCCTAGGCAAGGGTGTGAAGCTCGGTGAAAGTGCCTCCTCTCACCTCAACTAACTGAACTTAGATCATAACACATGGGCAGGTCCAGATTAACGTAAAATAGACCGTCCTTCACTGGCATCCCCTGAGGTTTGTGTACTCAAAGACTCTAGATCTTCCCAAGTTTACAGTCAACAATTATCTGTATTATGGTTGATTGTTGATATTATACATCATGTGTGCACCACTCAGGATAGATGGATGAAGTAAAACAAAGAAAAAAAAGAGTACATGAGAGGGAAAATGTGAATCAAGGCAGTGCTGAAAGACAAAACAAAGAGGAAAAACCACATGCCCCTACATTGTGAATAATACCTTCACATGTGATGAGACTTATATTTTTGTCCTTGTAGTTGGCTCCAAAAAAAAAAAAAAAAAAAAAAAAAAAAAAAAAAAAAAAACACAGATCAATAAAAAGGCCTTAAAATATATCCATATTATTCCTATGAAAGTCAGGGAGTTGTCAGTCTGAGTAGAAAATTTTATAGATATTTTTATGAAAGCAAATTTTAAAAAGCAGATGATTATAACTGTAAGAAAATGGAATAAACCCACATGCTAAAATTTTCAACTTGTCAATTAGCACTATAGAAATTCTTTAGTATTTTTGTCAAATAGTGACATTTTGCCACAAAGTGGATCCTTCGAATGCTTTAGAACTATTAGATCTCCTAGCTACAAAGCTATTTCTATTAACCATTTCATTACCTTACACATAACACTAATATTTTACTCCTTCAAACCACTACAATATTTTCATACAGATTTCATCCCATATGTATTAATTCTATTCCATTTTAATAACTGGGATACTCTGATAAAAAGGTGATATTGTATAACTTTTTGTCTTTCAGTAACTCAAACAAACTTCTGGTTACATTTTTTGCTTTATAAATTAGTTAATTTTTATTATATGACTTATTTTTGAGATGGGAAATTAATCTTATTCAACATTTGTAATGAAGCATAGCTTTTGAGGGAGATTGCAAAGAAAAAATTATATAGGCCACCAGGAACAGCAAAGATCCAGGGACGCAGAACTGGTGAGACTGAGCTGTAAGTAGCTGGGGCACAGAGAGTATGGGCCCACGCGCCCCCCATTGGTTCAGGGGAGCAGAAACTCTGCCATAGGGACTTGGTTTCCACCCGGAGGGCACTTGCATACAGAACAAATGCTCAGGACATCTGCCACCTGAAACAGCAGACATCCAGAGACACAGGCAAGGTACAAGGGAGAGACAGGAACCAATCGCTGACAACAAGACCACGTATAATCACAGACAAATAAGATGGCAAGTGGAAAGGGTAAGAACTTACCCAAGGGAAACCAAGACAACCTGGCAACACCAGAACCCAGCTCTTCCATCACAGCAAACAGAGGAATGCCCAAAATTTCAGAAATAAAGGACTCAGACCCAATAACATACCTCAAGATGATTATAGAGATCCTAAAACAAGAATGGGACAAAAAGCATAAAGAAATAGAAGCTTTTAAAGAGGAAACAAAAAAAAAAAAAAAAAAAAAAAAACACTCAAAGAAATCAAAGAACTAGAGGAAAACAGAACCAAAGAAATGAAGAAATTAAAAAAGGAATTTAAAATGGAAATGGAAACAATAAAGAAAATACTAAAAGAGAAAACCTTGGAAATAGAAAACCTAAAAAATAAATCGGGAGTCACAGATGCAAGCATCTCCAACAGACTAAAAGAGATGGAAGAGAGACTCTCAGGGGCATAGACAACATGGAAAACATAAACAAAACAGTCAGAGAGATGCAAAAGCCAAGATGCTCCTAACCCAAAATATCCAGGAGAGCCAGGACACAATGAGAATGCCAAACCTAAGGATAATAGGAATAGAATGAATTTTATATTCAACAAAATCGTAGAAGAAAACTTCCCTACCCTTAAGAATGAGAAGACCAGGACCATAAAAGAATACTACAGAATGCCAAATAGATTGAACCAAAAAAGGAATTCCTCCAGACACATAATAGTCAAAATGCCAAGTGCCCAAAGCAAAGAAAGAATACTAAAAGTAGTAAGGGAAAAAGGTCATGTAACATATAAAGGCAGACCAATCAGAATCACACCTGACTTCTCAACAGAGACTATGAAAGCTAGAAGATCCTGGACAGACATCATGCAGACCTTAAGAAAAGACAAGTGTCAGCCCAAGCTGCTATACCCAGCAAAACTCTCAATCACCATAGATGGAGAGACCAAGATATTCCAGGACAAAACAAAATCTACACAATATCTGACCACAAACCCAGCACTACAATGAATTATAGGTGGAAAACCCAATACAAGGAGAAAAACTACATCCTAGTAAAAACAAGAAAATACCTAAGAATGAAAACCAAAAAAAAAAAAGCTTTAGTAAGGTTTATTTTATGAATATGGGTGCTCTTGTATTTGGAGCATATATATTAAGGATTGATATTTCCTCCTGACAAATTTTCCTCGTAATGACTAAAAAGTGTACTTCCTTATCTTTTTTGATAACTTTTGGTTGAAAATCTAATTTATTCAGTGCAGAATTATATCAGACGTTTATTGATGACCTAATGACAATACTGTCTAAACTATTCCACAAAATAGAGTCAGATGGAACACTACCTAACTCATTTACAAGGCCACAATGATCCTTGTCCCTAAACCACACAAAGACCCTACAAGCAACGAGACCTTCATACCAATCTCACTTATGCACATTGATGCAAAAAATACTCAACAAAATCCTTGCAAACAGAATCCAAGAACACATCAAACAATCATTCACCATGATCAAGTAGGCTTCATCCCTGGGATGCAGGGATGGTTTAATATATGGAAATTCATCAACGTAATCTACCATATAAACAAACTAAAAGAAAAAAAACTACATGGTCATCTCACTAGATGCTGAGAAAGTATTTGAAAGAATTCAACACCCTTTCATGATAAAAGTCTTGGAAAGAACAGGAATCCAAGGCCCATACCTAAACATAATAAAAGCAATATACAGCAAATTACCTCAAAGAAGCCAGTAGCCTTCCTCTACTCAAAGAACAAACATGCAGAGAAAGAAATTGGGGAAAAGATACCCTTCACAATATTCACAAACAATATGAAATGCCTTGGTGTGACTCTAACTAAGCAAGTGAAGGACCTGTATGACAAAAACTTCAAATCTCTAAAGAAGGAAATAGAGGAAGATCTCAGAAAATGGAAAGATCTCCCATGCTCATGTATGTTAAGGATCAACATTGTAAAAATGGCCCTCTTACCAAAAGCAATCCAGATTCAATGTAATTTCCATCAAAATTCCAACCCAATTCTTCACAGAGTTGCAAAGAGCAATGTGCAGTCTCATCTGGAATAACAAAAGACCTAGAATAGCAAAATCCATCATCAACAACAAGAAAACATCTGCAGAAATCACTATCCCTAACCTCAAGCTATATTACAAGGCAATTGCACTAAAAACTGCATGGTACTGGTAGAGAGATAGGCAAGGGGATCAATAGAAGAATTGATAGAATAGAATAGAAGATCCAGAAATGAGCCCTCACATATATGGTCACTTGATTTTCCAATAGAAAAAAGACAGCCTTTTCAACAAATGTTGTTGGTCCAACTGACACTCAGCATGAAGAAGAATGAAAATGGACCCTTTCTTATTTCCTTGTACAAAACTCAAGTGCAAGTGGATCACAGATCTCCACAATAAACCAGGTACACTGAAATTATTAGAAAGAAATTAGGGAAAACCTTAGAACACATAGGTACAGGAGAAAATTTCCTGAACAGAACATCAATGGCTCAAGCTCTAAGGTCAAATATCAAGAAATGGGACTTAATGAGATTGCAGCATTTCTGTGAGGCTAAGGACACTGTCAAGAAAACAAAATGGCAAACAACAGATTAGGAAAAGATCTTTACCAACCCCATATCTGATAAAGGCCTAATATCCAAGGAATAAAAATAACTCAAGAAGTTAGACACCATAAAATCAAACAACCCTGTTAAAAAATGGGGTACAGAGCTAAACAACACTCTCAATTGAGGAATATCAAATGTCTGAGAAGCATCTAAGGTAGTGCTTGACAACATTAGCTATCAGGGAAATGCAAATCAAAACAACCCTGAAATTTTACCTCACACCAACCAGATTGGCTAAGATCAAAAATTCAGATAACAGCAGATGCTGGCAAGATGCGGAGAAAGAAGAACACTTATTCACTCTTGGTGGGGTTGTAAACTGGTAAAACTACTCTGGAAATCAGTCTGGTTATTCCTCAGAAAATTGGACATAGTACTACCTGAAGACCCAGATATTCCACTTCTGAGCATATACCCCAGAGATGCTCCAACATACAATAAGGGTGCATGTACCACAATGTTCATAGCAGCCCTATTTATAATAGCCAGAAGTTGGAAAGAACCCAGATGTCCTTCAGTAGATGAATGGATACAAAAATTGTTGTATATTTATACAATGGAGTACCACTCAGCTATCAGGAACAATGACTTTATGAAATTCTTAAGAAAACGAATGCGTCTAGAGAATATCATCCTCAATGAGATAACCCAGTCACAGAAGAACAGACATAATATGCAGTCACTATTTATTGGAAACTAACCCAGAAATCACTGAACAACCCAGAAACAACACACAGCCTATATAAAGTTCAAGAAAAATAAAATAAAATTAAAAGCCATTATGCTTAATCTTTACACACCAAGAAAACTTTGACTATTTCCAGGTTACATCTTGTTTTACATGTACTTTATGCTGATTGTAACTAGTAAGATTTTAATGCATACTATTAAACCTTTAAAAGAATCAAGTACTTACAAAAATGTATTCATATACTTTTATGGAAAAATGCTTAAAATCTGTACATTTATCTTTGTTTTTTTTAACATCTTTATTTTACAAAACAAAGATAAATGTATAGATTTCAAGCATTTTTTGTGTAAAATTATACAATACATTTTTGTCAGTACTTTTTTCAGATTTTAAAATAATTTTTACATAAATCTATATGAATAGTCAGTACTTGATCTTTTGAAAGGTTTGACAGTATGCATCGAAAACCCAATAGTTACAATGAGCACAAAGTACATGCAAAACAAAATGTAACATGAAAATAGTCAAAATTTTCTTGGTGTGTAAAGATTTTTTTGTTTTGTTTTGTTTTCTTTATTTCTTGGACTTCCTACAGTCTGTGAGTTGTTTCTGGGGCAGTGCAAGCCTCTGGGGGTTAGCATCCCACTATCAGTGACTGCATATTATGTCTGTTCTTTTGTGACTGGGTTATCTCACTCAGAATGATATTCTCTAGATGCAGCCATTTTCTTAAGAATTTGGTTAAGTCATTGTTTCTGGTGGCTGAGTAGTATTCCATTGTGTAAATGTACCACAATTTTTGTATCCATTCATCTTCTGAAGGGCATCTGGGTTCTTTCCAGCTTCTGGCTATTATAAATAGAGCTGCTATGAACATTGTGGTGCATATATCTTTGTTGTGTACTAAGGTGTCTCTGGGGTATATGCCCAGAAGTAGAATAGCTGGGTCCTCAGGTAGTATTATGTCCAATTTTCTGAGGTATCGCCAGACTGATTTCCAGAGTGGTTGTATAAGTTTGCAACCCCACCAACAGTGGAGAAGTGTTCCTCTTTCTCCGCAACCTCGCCAGCATCTGTTGTCATCTGAGTTTTGGATCTTGATCTTTGTTTTTTTTTAAATAGAGTGGTTCAGTTCCTAAAAGAAAAAAAATCATATAAATGCTTTGAAGACCAACATGTGTACCAAGAAAGTAAAGAATCACAAGATAATATTGCTGAAGCAGGGAGGGAGTTTAACATGTATTCAACCTTTTGTTCAGGTAAAGGGAGTTTTCTCTACTGCAGGACTTTCCACAGACATTATGAAGTTTGTATTCATGGCTTTGACTGTATGGAAAATGGGCTTAAATATACCAAACACCAGACAAGGGGCGGGACAAATCACAGAGACTGGTGCAGGTGTGACAGAGGGTGTCATGCCTGAAGAAGGGCTTTGCTTAGGTCAGGAACTGGAAAAACCGACATGAAACAAAAATGATAGCTGGAAGGAAGACAAAAGCTATTGTCCCTGAACCCTGTATGTCACCAACGCTTTTCATAGAGACACTGTCCTGGAAATGTCTTTTGACACCACACTCCTCAGAGCAGAACCACCTGGGCTGTTTGTCTGGGAAGTGTGCATTTTATGTTGGAACAGTGTCTACTGTAGCAGATATTCTCAATAATTACATATCAGACAAGACGGATGTACATGGAAGCTTGTGGAAACTCACTAGTTAAATCACATTGTTCTGAGACCCCAGTGGACAGCCTGTGATGTAGAAAGGAAGGCTTGCAGGTGTTTGCGAATTCTGACGATTTCTGAAAGATCACTCCTGTGGGGTTTCTCGTAGGATGGCTACACACCTCTGGCAACCTGCAAGGACACAAAGTCACCGTCAAGGATAGCCACTGAGAGGAAAACACTAGCACCTGAAAGGCAGTTGACAGTCCTTTACACACTATCTTCTTAATTATTAAGTAAAATTCATTATGCTCTTCTCTAAGACTGGGCTTATTAAATTAATAGCTTGTGTTCTTAAAATTCTTTCTTCTAAGTTAATCAAATTCATTAAACCTGCAATTGATGACAACATCACATGTTGCAAAGGGAAAAAGTGTGAACGGGGTCAGAATGGATCAATCACATCTCCAATGCCACAGTAGGGCTGTAGAATTCTCAGCACTACAAACCAGCCTTCTTCTCTTCTCACTACAGCACAGAGAATAATCCAATCTGTTCAGTCTAGCCCGAGAACTCCCCTAATTTATAATGCAGTTGAAGGTTTCTCTTAAAAATAATCTTTATTTGAAAAGAAAAGTCTACATGGCTAATTCTCTTGAAATAATAAAACAATCATAAGACCACATAAAAGCCATCTAAAAAGCCGGGTGAAGAGAAGATCAAAGATGCTTATGTAAGAACACGATAGAAGCCAAGCTTCAGAACTCAGAGCTTCTGTGAGCTCTAATCACGTTGCTGACACTCATAAAATCTTAAACATTTTCCTTCTGCTTTTTTTGATGTACAATACTCAATCAATTGTAATGGAATCTAAGTGGATGGTGCTCATTATGGCCCTTGTGCATGAAAGTGCAAGGAAGTGCCTCGCATGCAGCAGTGCGGCTCAAAGGGGAAGATGGTCTGTGTGTTCCAGTGACAGTCAGGACATCAGAGATGGTCTGTAATGGAAGCCACATTCATTCCTTTCCTACCAAGCTGCCTGAAATGAAGTAAAAGACTATGGTAAAATCATTTTCAGGATGTGTGTGTGTGTGTGTGTGAATGTGTGTGTGTGTGAATTAATCACACACACATAAACACACACACACATATATGTGTATATTGGTCTGTGTGTCAACTGCAGTGGAATATAATTTATATATGAATGCATATATATAAGCCATATATATATATATATATATATATATATATATATATATATATATACATATTTGTGTGGGGGTGTTTGTGTGTGTTACATGATACATATGAAATGTATGTGTAACAGATATGGATGGGACAAGGGGCCTTGCTGTGACTGCCCAGGGAGGATCATTTCTCAGTGTAAACTGTGGGACCTGAGATGAAGGTGTAGCTAAAGCTCCATTAGTGTCCTGCATCTGGCGCTGTGATTTGCCAGCCTGGAGAGTTGGCCTGAGAGGACACAGCAGATGTGGAGAGTGAATCTGGAGCAAGGGCACTGTTAGGGGTACAGGGAAGAGAAGCTGCAGCCAGGAGGTCATGTAGAGAAGAAGAAATTAAAATAAAGACACTCCATGTGATTAAACCATTTATAAGCCCTTTAAATTCATTTATTTTGACAGACAAAAGAATAAAAGATATTCCTAAAGTATTTAGGCAGTGAATGATGAAGATTTTTAGGTTTTTTTTGTTTGTTTGTTTGTTTTGTTGTTTTTAGATTTACTATTAACTTTTAAGTAAACAAAAGTCTAAGAAGATACTTTTTTCCCCAATAGTTGGGTATATATAACTATTTTCTTATTTTTTTCTGGTGCGTATTTATGAGGTAAATGCATGAAAGAGGAATTTTCTAACAGTTAAATAACCATCTCCCACTGAGAAAACATTTTGTGGGAGCCAAAGGCTTTTAATTGGGAATTCTCTAAATGGGGAGAGGAAAGCTAATGGAAGCCGACAGGGAAAGACAGAAGAAAGATCTGAGTGATGATCTGAGGTAAGGTAGCATGCAGCCCAGGAAGTGTTCATTGTCTGCCCTTAAATTCAAGGAACCCACACAAAACACCTGCTATTGAATCCCTAGAAAATTTTCACAAAGGGCCTTAGAGTTCTGCAAGGAACAAAGGATCACGTTTACAAAATTTTCTTCATGGAAACATTTCAGTAGCAGAAATAGGAGAGAGGCACTGGCATGAGTTCTGTTTTGTTAATAGTCCTGGCAGAAAATATCCATGTTTATTTTACTGAACATTGAATCCGGACTGAAAACATCCTAAGGAGTGTATCTGCCTAGCAAGATCTACAATCCTATAACCAAGAAGAAAAGGTAAAAGAATTGCTCTGGGTTTGAGATAGCCACAGCCTAAGATCCTGTCCCATAAAACAAACCACTTGGGTCCAGGAGGACAAATCAGTTAGTATGCATGCTGCCTACGACTAAGAAACGGGCTTTGGATCCTGCAAACCCTTGTAAAGCAAGGCACTGTAGACATTGCTTTCATCTTGACCCACTTGAAGTGTCAGTGGGAAGTAGCAATAGAAGAAGACTCCAAAGCTCATGGGCCAGCTAACTTCTCTTCCACAGCAATAAACAGGAGATGCTGTGGCAAACAAGATGGAATTCTATGTCCTCTGACATCTACATGCAGGCCATGACCCATGAACACTGGTACTCATACACAAACGCACACACACACACACACACTCATTTCAGCTTATGTGTACAAAATAGCAACTAACTAATTACATTCTCTTTGTTACAACACATGATTAGTTCAAATTTTGCATGAGATTAAGAAGGAGAGGTAGCAGAGCATGTGGAACGAGACAGAAATGAGAGCGCTGTGCTTTTAATGTGATTATGGAGGATAGGTTAATACAGTTGGATATAAGGTTTTCTCCCAAACACTATGTGCTGCATGTGGATTTGATCATCACTCTATAGCACTGTTTGGAGGTAATAGATCCCTTAGGAGTTGGTACCCAGGACAGAAGACTTAGTTTTAGGGCGTGTCCTCTGGATGGGGCTTTGGAACCCCAATCCCTTCCCACCTTTCTCTTTTGATTGTCTGCTGCCATGACTTGAGCAGGTTCTTTAGCCACATGTTCCCACTCTGCTGGCATTTCCCTAATGCAATAAGGCTGTGCCACTGTGGACTAGAATTCTGAAAGTATGGAACTACATAAGCCATCCCTCTTCACAGGCTAATTTATCTGTGTTGTTTTTACGTAGCAGCAGCCTGACTCTGGCAATTAACACCCCAAGTGGTAGCTACCATTCTGCATGTCATATGTAATTTAAACTGGGTGCTCAGTTCATCCTGATTAAATCCTTTCTGTGCCTTTCTAAAGCTCCCAACTGAAAAATGTTCCTGTCAAGATTTATTAAAGAAAGGTATTGTTCACTAAAGAAAGGATCAATCCAGCAAATGGTTATTTTTATCCAATATCCTGAGTGAAAAAGATCGTATAACCATAGGAATTAGACAATTTGGATGATTTGACTCCCACCTAACTCTGGAAACAATGACAAGTCTCACTGGTCCCAACCTGAAGGCAGAGTGTCACAGAGAGCAATCTTAGTTCCGTGAGTAAGATCCTGATTCACCATGAGATCACTTGTGATCCATTACCTAACTGTAAGGAGAGAATAATGTCTTGCTTGTTATCATTAGAACAAATATTAATGCCTCATGTGTCATTGCACTTAGTGCCTCTGAATTCTTTGATTATTTAGATTCTATAGCATCTTCTGAAACAGGTGTCATAGACTCCAATTTTCTGATAAGGGAATGGAGTCAGCCCTTTTATCATAGAATATGGGGGATAAGACTCTGACTTAGGTGTTTCCTACCATCAACCACCACACCAAATGATTTTCTTGTGACTATTTTGGCTTTCATAGACTCAGCCAGCAGCCCTAATGCCCCTTTTTCATCCTGCCTAACCCTTCAATGAATAAGCCTATTCTCTGCAGAAATCTGTGCTATCTTCCAGGGCCCTCATTTTGAAACATTTTATTTTTCCTAATCTATGATCTAAAATTGACCCCACATAATCGCTACTTAATAGTTTTCTATTTCTACCCTTTATGAAATACAGAATAAATCATGTAACCATTTAACTGCACAATGTTTAGGTTATAACTTAGTCATAATGATTTCTAGAAAATAGGGTTTTGTTTTGTTTTTTTTCTAAAATACTCAGAATATAAAGCTGACAGTTCCTTTATATCATGGCTTTCCCAAGACTGTAAACAAATTAGCTGTCAAAGAGTCCCTTTCTCAGGTGCTTAAAACCTTGAATAATATTGTACTTGAATTTGTTTATCTGCCCCTTCTGCTAAGTTATATATTTATTGGGGAAGGAACACCATGACTTTATTTATTGTTTGCTTTTCTAAAACTTATTATAGATCTTGGAATGCAAAAATACTTAAATCAACATGTTGAATTAATAGATGAAAATGTTAAATTAATGTGACATTAAGAAACATTCACGTCCTCGCCAACATCTATCTGCTCTCACCTGAGTTTTTGATCTTAGCCATCCTGACTGGTATAAGGTGGAATCTCAGGGTTGTTTTGATTTGCATTTCCCTGATGACACTGAACATTTCTTAAGGTGCTTCTCAGCCATTTGAGATTCCTCAGCTGAGAATTCTTTTTAGCTCTGTCCCCCATTTTTAATAGGGCTATTTGGTTCTCTGGAGCCTACCTTCCTGAGTTTGTTGCATACTTTGGATATTAACCCTCTATCAAATGTAGGGTGGGTACAGTTCTTTTCTCAATCTGGGGATTGTCCTTTTGTCCTATGGACAGTGTCCTTTGCCTTACAGAAACTTTGCAGTTTTATGAAGTACCATTTGTCTCTTATTGATCTTAGAGTTTAAGCCATTGTTCTGTTCAGGAATTTTTCCCCTGTGCCCATGTGTTCTAGGTTCTTTCCCACTTTTCTCCTAAGATTCATCGTACCTGGTTTTATGTGGAGGTCATTGATCTACTTGGACTTGAGCTTTGTACAAGGAGATAAGAATGGGTCAATTTGCTTTCTTCTCCACGCTGACCACCAGTTGAACCAGCACCATTTGTTGAAGAGGCTGTCTTTTTTCTACTGGATTGTTTTGACTTCTCTGTCAAAGATCATGTGACCATAGATGTGTGGGTTCATTTCTGGATCTTCAATTCTGTTCCATTGATCTACCTGCCTGTTTCTGTACCAATACATTACAGTTTTTACCACTATTGCTCTGTAGTATAACTTCACTTCAGGTGATTCATAGTAATTTCCTCAGATAATTTTTTTTACTGTTGAGAATGGTTTTTGATATCATGGGTTTTTTTGTTATTCCAGATAAATTTGAGAATTGTTCTTTCTATCTCTGTGAAGATTTGAGTTGGAATTTTGGTGGGGATTGCACTGAATCTCTGAATTGCTTTAGGCAAGATGGTCATTTTATTATGTCAGTCCTGTCGATTCATGAGCATGTGAGATCTTTGCATCTTCTGAGTCTTTCTATTTTTTTCTTTAGAGACTTGAAGTTCTTGTCATACTGATCTTTCACTTGCTTGGTTAGAATTACACCAAGATATTTCATATTATTTCTGATTATTTTAAAGGATGTCATTCCTTATTTGAGTAGAGGAAAGCTACTTCTTTGTTCTCAGACACTTTGCTGAAGGAGTTCACTTATGCATTGTTTTTTTTTTTTTTTGTGGGGGGTCACTTATATATATTATCAGATCATCTTCAAATAGTAATATCTTGACTCCCTCCTTTCCAATTTGTATTCTTTTGATCTTTTTTGTTACCTAATTGATCTGGCTAGAACTTCAAGAACTATATTAAATAGATAGGGGGGGAGTGGGCAGCCTTGTCTAGTTCCTGATTTTAGTAGGATTGCTTCCAGTTCCTCAGCATTTATTTTGATGTTGGATACTGGTTTCCTGTATATTGCTTTTACTATATTTAGGTATGGACCTTACATTTCTATTCCTTCAATACTTTTAGCATGAAGGAGTGGTATGAAGAAAGAGGAGCACTCCTTTATTACTGGTGGGATTGTAAGCTAATATACCCACTCTGAAAATCAGTCTTGTGGTTTCTCAGAAAATTGTAAATAGTTATACCTGAGGACCCAGCGGTTCCACCACTTGGCATATACCCAATAGATGCCCCAACATATAACAAGGACACATGCTCCACTATGTTCATAGCAGACTCATTTATAATAATCAGAAGATGGAAAGAACCCAGATGTCCCTCAACAGAAGAATGCATACAGAAAATGTGGTACATTTACGCAATGGGTTAGTACCCAGCTATTAGAAACAATGATTTCATGAAATGAGCAGCCAAATAGATGGAACTTGAAAATATCATTCTGAGTGAGGTAACCCAGTTACAAAAGAATACACATGGTATGTACTCACTGATAAGTGGATATTAACAAAAAAGTAGCTTTGAATACTCGTGATACAACTCACAGACCAAATAAAACCCAAAAGAACCAAGATCACACCAAAGTATAGATGTTGCAGTATGACTCTGTAAGGTGAAGAGAACAATCTCTGGGAAGTAGATGGAGAAAGGGATATAGGGGGAGGAAAAAAAGGATAGCCAATTGAGATATGGAAAAAGATGGAAAATACAGAGGGTCAGACATTTGAAAGTAGGTGTGTAGCAGTGGGGGAGGGTGAGCCATTAAAAAGTTCCAGATAGCATGGCCCCAAAGAGTTCCCAAGACCAAACAGGGAGGACATTAGCAAAAAAATAAAAATAAAACAACAGCTCTGCATATATATTTATTTAATCTGGGAATAGAAGAACCAGATATTCCCATACAGAGCAGAAGCAGGAGGCTAACCTGACAAAGGGAAGAGATGTATGCAGGAATATGGAAAGCACAAGAACAGGTTAGACCTTCCTTCATCAGACTGCAGATCAGCCAGAAATACCTGGAGAAAGAAATTCTATGATTATGTCTGTATTTAGTATATGACCTCAACGGCCAACAAACCCATTCCAAGTGTTTCCAAGTGTGAAAGGAATATGAAGAATCCTGAAATGACTAACTTAGTGTTGTAGAGCAGGGGACAGAGATGAAAGTGATTGGCTGGTGGGACTAGCACAGAACTACATGATTTTTCATGAAATATAACACTTGCAACTGTAGAGGAAGTTGAACAAAGCAATATGGCTGTTCTGGTATGGGATCACACTCAAAGACCCTCTAGGACATGTGTTCTGGCTGTGATATAGACAGGCTCTTGATTTACAGTATGATCTGGCCAGAATACAGGCATGCCCTGAATATACACATGTAATCCCAAACAATGAAAGTAAAGTTTGAAAGGCATTTCTAATTGAGAGGCCGACAGAGCAATGAATTAAAGAAAGGTTTGACAGAAAGTGTCAGAGATAGGATAAGCTCAACTCCCAGGAAAACAGATAAAAAAGAATAGCAACCTGGGGATGTAGTGCAGAGAAAAAGACAGACAGACAGGCAGAGAGAGAGAGACAGACAGAGAGAGACAGAGAGACAGAGAATCAGAGAGACAGAGAAAAAAAGAGAAAGACAGAGCAATACAGAGACAGAGACAGAAAGATGGAGACAGAGAGACACAGAAACAGAGACAGACAGTCAAACAAACAGACAGAGAGGGGGTAGCAGTTTTACTGGAAGAGTTTTACATCGAGGAGCACGTGAAAACAGAATGACCCAGAAAATAAGAGAGAGCCAGAAAATTAAAAACAATTGCCAGAGTTAGTTTGAGGACAGGCAGAGCAATTCACTGAGAAGCTGAGAGAAGCCAGGTTGAATCAGTTTAGAGAAGAGTTTGGGCCAAATAAAAGCTGAGTTGAACCAGCCAGCAAGAGTTCAGAAAGAACCAGGAAGGGTGAGCTTATTCAGCAGTCTCTGATACAATATACATCATTTCTATACAACAATAAATGAGAATGCACTCCATTCATTCACACACTCTACAAATTTTTATTCTGGGCTAACTCTACAGCCTCATCTTTATGCATCTCAGAATTTAGTTTATGAATTTGTGTGTGTGTATGTGTGTGTGTGTGTGTGTGTGTGTGTGTGTGTGAATGTCTGTGTTTGTGTGTATGTGTGTGTGTTTATGTGTCTATGTGTTGTCGGTGTGAATGTGTACGTGCGTGTCTACCTGTGTCTGTGTGTGTATGTATGTGTGTCTGTGTATGTGTGTCTGCTTCTATGTATCTGTGTGTATGTGTGTGTATGTGTGTGTGTCTATATGTGTGTGTGTGTGTGTCTGTCTGTATGTGTGGTGTGCTCATGCAGAGGGTGTGATTTAAACAGAAGAAAAACTAAGTGAGTTCTATTACAATCAAGCCCAGCCTCACAGGCTCCTGGCGAGTGTGCTCACTCGAGTGCTGGTTAAGATGAGCCAGGCTCTAGGAGTTTAATATCCTGTGGTTCTCTCAATACATTTCCTTATTCCATTTTAATATTTGCAGCTTATCAATAAAACTCAAAGTGACAATGGAGTGTGTGTGAGGAGTGTGGAGCTCAAATTCAGCCCCCTTTCCACTACCTTCCCCACCTCTACGGCTGTTCCCTAGGCCCCGTCCTGTGTGCTCTGTGCACTGGCCTGGACTCCATACGACCATCATTGCATAAGAACAAAGAAAAGCAGGCAGTTGACCAGCCTGAGCGGGCAGCACAGTCTGAGAAGTAGCAGCTCCACAGCATTCAGTGCGCTGGACCCTTCCTTCCAATCGACATCTAGAGATCATGGCTCCATGAGGATTACTTATCTGCCTTGTGCTGAAAGCATCCCATCAGAGAGAAGACTGAGTGATTCTCACAGAGTCGAGACCTTTCACTCACGCTTTGCATTTGGTTCTAGAAACAATGGATTGGGTCCTGTTTTTTAAAAAAACAATGAATTTGGAAAACCTTCTATCGGCCCATAATTCACTGAAAGTTTAGAGTTCAGTTGGTTCCCTAACTTAGGCTGACACTGTCACTAAGGAAAGATGAGAGGTAACCTCATAGTGGAGGGCGAAGAAGTTTCCGGAAAGGAGAAATAATCTGGGAACGCTTCAGATCAAATCAGCCCAGAATATGCTTCACAAAATGAGAGAATTTGAAAGGGATGGGGATATAGAAATGGTAAAGAGATAAAAATAGAGGATGAAAGGGTGAGTCAGGGAGAGGGGGGAGTCTGCACCTTGGGAAGGAACCGCAGCAGAAATGCAAGGGGCTCTTCTCCAGTGTTTGCCGTTCTTAAGATCTGTCTCACCTGCCCTTTACCTGGGGAGCCCATTTTCAACCTTTAAGTGAAGGATGTTCCAGTATTTTCTCTAAAATGTCACCTTTTAAAAGGAACCATCATTCTTCTCCGCATCCTCCTGGTCTGTGTGCGTGGTGCACGAGAGCCTTTCCTGCAAGTTGTGCAAAGGCTGGCTGTTCTGAAGAAAGGGATCTCCTCCTGCCCGCACAGGATCACAGGGGCGCTCTCCTGATTCATGGCAGCCCCCACTGTGAGGAACACCGTGCTTTTACTTCATGCTTCCTCTCCCTGGGAGTGTGTGCTGCGCACAGCCCGTGTGAATGGCCCCCAAGAGGAAACGAAAATGCCTCTCAGAACTACAGCACAGCATATTTTTCAGAATTGGCACAAAGTGGATTTATTTTTGCCTTAGTAAAGACTTTTTATCACACTGACATTTGGTTTATTAGAGCTACGTTTACAAGACCAGTTTCTAGAGAGTTTTACCTAAATCAGCTGCCGTTTTATATCGATAAGATGGGAAAATGCTAAAGAAAGATGGGTTCCCCCTCCAAGCTTTCACAAAATAAAGTCACATTAATTCTTTACCACCATGAAGCTGTCTCCATAACCACAGCCTTGGAGGGAAATCGTGACACCAAGAAATACATTAAATTTGGCTTAACATTGCATGTTGCTTATTCAAATTCTTAGCTCATCTTCAAAAAAAATTTTTTTTGGAAGGACTGAAAGATTCTGCACTTACCTTCATAGGTTATAATATAATTGATAGTTAATTAAGAAGGCGTTCCATGGGAGTGGGGCAGGGTAAAGGAATGACATCTCAAATGTAAATACAGAGTATCTAATAAAAAAAAGAAGAAGACTTTTCAGGTGCCTGTGACTTGTCAGGGATCTTGGATGCAAATGGTGACACCAGCAATGCAGGAACACAAACTGACTTTTGCAGCTCTGTAACACACAAAAACCACATTGGCTATGGATTTGAAATCTATGCTCCGTCATCCCAGTGAGGTAGGTGATGTCCCCTTCAGTCCTCAAACTAGACTGAGCTTGAAAGGGTTCAAAGAACCTGCCCATTTTGGCAAATTCACTAGAGAGCCAGGGCTTAAACTCAGGTGTGATTCATTGCAAAAGCCTGTCCTTATTTTTTGTCTCATGTAAACACAACATAAAAAGAGAAGAAGGGATTTGTGATGGAGGTGTGATTTGCAAGAATAAATGCATGTTATTTATTTGGTCAATGCAATCAGGGAGACTTAAAATATTTTGCCTCCATGCCATAATATTTGCTGGAGAGCATTTAGCGAGCAATTCTAATATCTTCAATCACTTAGCCTGTACTCTTCCAATTGTACCCACTCTGCAGAAGGTATGATAAAGATCAGTTAATAAGTTTAAGAATAATTTTATTTGCCGAATGACAAACATCATTTTAGATCCCGAGTTTGAGGCTACCATGGTTGTGGAAAACACCAGTGCGGTAAGGAAAGAATTCAAGGGGGAAGATGATGGGCATGGAGAGAGGAAGGAGTCAGGAAGGAGAGTACAGAGGTTCAAGGGCAACAGATGGGTGAAAATGGCAGCATGGTATCTGCCAAGCCACATGGGACTTGACATGGAAGAAAAAGCAAAGCGTGAGTTGTGAGGATGCCGAAGTCCAGTCCAGAACTATCAGATGCTGGGTCTGCAAGGCACCAGGAATTTCTGACTTCACACTTCTTCCAATCAAACAAACACAGCCACTTAGCTATGTGCATGAACCAAGCGATGAAGGACATGGATGAAAGCAACAGAGCAAGAAGTGCCATACCAGGCCAGACGTTCTTTCTGTTCCTTCATTTCTGTATTCCTGCAATAAAAGGAAATGGTAGGAAGCAGGTCAGACCAGTATCAGAGGCCGGGGACTTGAGAGAGCACTTCTGGGGTCCAAATGAAATGTAGATGTTTGTTCTGTGTGGGGGGTGTGCTATACATGAACATCTTAAGTCATGGACAAGATTCTTTGCAACCTGAATATCACTGACACTGCAAATTCTGTTAACTTAACCAGTTAACAGGATGAATGGAGAGGAACAAGATGAATTTTAGGAGTAACAGAATGAGGTTTACTTTTTGACAGGTAGGAACTTCATTCCGGACACTTTCCACAGACCATAAAGGAACATAAATTCACAAAGGCAAAGGGTGTCCAATCACAGAAATGCAAATGTTCCAAGATACATGAGTTCTGATATGAAAGATATATTATCATATGTGTGATTTCCTCAGTGAGAGGAAATATCAGATTTATGAATATGCTGTGCTCCATTCCTGTCTGAAGAGAAATGTGAAAAGGAAATATGACTTTGGGTCATGACTTATATTCTGCATCTACTAAGAATCATCAGAAGGGGGTTTTCACTACATCACTAAAAGTACCAGTGCTGGGCAGATGGCTCTATGGATGAAGCACTTTCCTTGCAAGTGGAAGAACTAGACTTTGCCTTTTTCACAGTATACATAAATCCCAGAGATGTATGGCTGCCCGCTGATAATTTCAGTATCAGGAGATCCCCAGAGCGAGATGGCTAGCTAAATTAGCTGTGTTGAATAACTCTGGGTTTAATTGAGAAACCATCCTACCTCAATGAATATTATGGAAGGTGATCTAGGATGACTCCAGTGTCAACCACAGACCCTACACAAACACACACACACATATACACCACACACACATACACTCACACACACACACACACACACACACACACAGCACACACATACACTCACACACATACATATGCACACCCCACAAACTCAAACACATATACATACACCACATACACACACCCCATACACACTCTTAAACACATACACACAGCACATACACCACACACACCACACATACACATATACACACACATCAGACACATACCACACTCACATATGTACATACATATACACATACCATATACACATGAACACACATACACACACTACACCACACACACACACACACACACACACACACACCACATACCACACACACACACACACACACACACACATACACAAACAAAGATACAGAGATAGTGAGACAGAGAGACAAAGACTGAGACAGAGATACACAATGTTAAAATATATACACAAACACCTATACAACACACAGCCACATCTTAGAAATGAAAAGGGGAGGAAGGCATCAGGCAGGGAGCTGAGAGAGGATGTAAATGTGTAGATAAATTCAGCATGATGGGCATGCAGTCTGCTTTATTAATTCCTTGTTGCATGACAGAAGTGAGCTAGTATTCTGTCTCCAAGCCTCAGCATCTTCATCTGCAAAATAAGAGGATTAAATCAGATGGTTACTAAGGTTATTTCCAATTTTACAAAATCTATTTAGATAAACAGAGTAACAGTGTTCAATGCACTTAGAAGAAAAGGAAACGGCCCAGCAGATTTGACAAGGTCCATGCCAAAGAATTACTGTTGTGCTATATAAAGAAAAAGATCCTGTCTTTTTAATAAGATGAGAGTAATGGCTGAAATTAATTTCCACAAAGGTTGGGAAAGTGGCATGTGTACACAGACAATGAGTAAATTGCTGCTATAATAGGGCAGCTTAAATGGCAACGTGGAGATAGTGAAGGCGGGGGAACACTTTCTGTTCCTTCAGGATATTAAAACTTCACAGAACATGCCTAAGAATGAACATAAGTCTCAAGGCAGAGCCTAAATCCACTACCCTGTTTTGCAATTGTTAGTAATATCATCTCACACACCCTATGACCTCTGTCATCTTTATTAACAAGTGCCAACAGAATTCAATGAATAAGTAAAACACTATAGCTGCAAGCATTTTTTTTGTAGCAAAATGATGTATGTTTAAGTTGAGGCCAAAGACGTAGTTTTACTGAAAGGCTACAGAAGAAGGAGGAAGAAGAGGAGGAGGAGGAGGAGGAGGAGGAGAAAAGAAAGAAGGAAGGAAAAAAGGAAGGAAGGGAGGGAGGGAGGGAGGGAGGGAGGAAGTGAGGGAGGAAGAAAGGAAGGAAGAGCTACATAAATGGGGTCAGGCAATTTCAGATTGAGAAATGCTTTTCTATCTCTTCCTCCAGATGCAGTAGCTCTAGCTACAATGACTATGTAAAAGCTGTATGCAAACTCAGAGAAGGAGGACTCATTGTAAAAATGCACCATCAGAAGGAATCTAGAATGGATTCTAATACATCTGTCTCTCCAGAGTTGCTATGTGCGATTTCTCTTCAAACTTCCTTTTCATACTGGCAAAATAAAATTTAGAGTGAACTAATCCATAGTCATTTCTGCTATCATGTCTTCCCTTGGTGACGTACCAACATACGCTTGGGGCTGAGACGGAAAGCCATGTACCTGGTAAGAGTGCTACTCTGTGCCTGGGACCCGTGATCCTAGTTTAATGAGACAATGGTCATTTGCAAACCCTCGGGGTTGGAAGAGGCCAGCTGCTTATTCCTCAAGTTAAAACAGTTAAAGGAAGCCTCTGAAAATTCCAGTCTTATCAATAAATATGGCTGGTGTCATGCCATACAAAAGCTGTTAACCTACTGGCAAGGGTGCTGCATTATTTCTCATGTCCTAAGTAGAGCAGACAGCAGCAGAAAACTCTGGAAGAGCGGAATGTACAGGTCTATAAATAAAAGGCCAGACTCCTCAAAGCTTAAAAAGTCCATCTCTCTAAGATGTTTGGCTTTGTTTACTCAAATTTGGAAATGACCAAAAGGCAACTGTCATTGAAGCCCACCATATCTTGAAGGATAGCACGCTTTTTAAGACCTTGCAGTTCAAGGCTTGTGAACTCATGCTGTCTGGACGTAGATTGCAACATATGCTTGACTTTTAGGGAAGACGTGTTCATGTTTATTAAGATGCAGGCAAAGAGGATAACAGGGAAGGACAATCCTCCTAGGCGTAAAAGCCAATGTCCACTGAGGAAAATGAACAAGTGCATTCTCATTGAAGTTCAGGGACTAACTCTGTCTCCACAGCCAGCACAAAAGGCTTCACAATTTCTGCAGAAGAGCCAATACTCACATCTTCCTGCTGACAGAATTCCTGTATGTCTACCCCATATTGCCTTACTCTCTAAATTAAACATCCCAGGGCACAGGCTGATGGCGAACCATAAGAAGCCGGGCAGGCTTGTATAATGCCTCCACTATAATATACCTTGTATTAATGGCGCTTCTTTTAATGGTGGAAGACATAGCCTGTGTGTTGCTGCCTAAGTTGGCAAACTATGAAGAAAAGGGCCGTACGTCAGACAGAGACTGTACATGGGGCAAGATGCAGCACATGGGAAAGAAATTTCAAGATTTTTATTCTTGGAAAGGAATAAAAAAGGGAGGTAGTTAGTCAAAAAAAACCCGAGTCTACCACACAGTGCATCAGGGGTCTAAGGCACACTCATTTTCAATTTGTCCATATTAAGCAGTGTAGAACATACAAAATAGTCCTCTGACTTTGTTTAGCAATTGAAAGTTTAGAGGAGACATGAAGAGGGCCTTAAATATCCATTCTGGGCCATCAAGAATAGGCCCAGTACCTGTTAGTTACAATGGGACACCACAAAGCAGAGATTAATGAATCCCAAGTACTCAACATAGATGTAGGAGCACTCAGCCCAGAACAAAAATGATCATTCTGACCACAGTTCTAAGAGACACAAAGGCTTGTTGCTTTGAACCATTGTTTTTCAGGATAGTTTGTGACACACCTTCATGACTAACCACAGATAAGAGCTGATCCTCGTTCTGCTAAAGAAGACATGTTTGGGAGACTTCATCACCAGACAGGATCACTAAGAAGATACAAAACATCCAAAGAAAATTAACAAACATTTGAGAGCCCCAAGAACAAACAAAAGGGAAAAAATAATTCTTCCTAGAAATGTTGTGCCTGAATAGTCAGACAGTCTGCATCATTGAGTCTAAAAAATAAAGGTCAAAGATAGACCGAAATAAAGCAGAAAGAAATAGTACAAGAGACAGACAATGTCCCCCTTTGATGGAACTATATCAAAAGTATGAAATTAGGTAAAAATTCAAAGTTGCTACCTCATCATAAAAATTTCAGAAAAGAAGAAAAATGGATACAATATAGTTATATTTTGGAGTGAACTATTCAGGTGTTAAAAGAATTCATGGAAACAGTAAAAGGTCGAGAAAATGAAAACTGAAGTGTAAATAATACTATTAAACAGTCCAAGAAAAAAATAGGCTAAAGTTTCAAAGGAATACATTAAACGTAGAATGCAGGATGAGATGCTTTCAAAAGAAGTCGGGGAAATATTACACAGAGAAGGTAATTGCAAAGGCCTTCTCACTCCTAACACGGAAATTGATGGATTTGAGAAGAAGGATATTAAAAAAATCTTTAAGAGTCTGCAGGAAATAGAAGTGCTGGGACAGAGCGTGGATGTCATGTAAAATATTTTATGACAAACTGCTGGACTAAGCCAATCATTCTTAGGCTACGAAGCAAGTGTTGTTCTATAGAGGAGAGGCTGGGGGTTTGGAGATAGGGAGGCAAAACTACACCACTTTCCTTCTGCATACAATTGGCAGGCTCTTGAGGTATCTTAGTTTAATACAAGAATCTTCTGTCACTGACTAAAAGAAGGAGAATAAGTAGAACAAATCACAAATGTAGCAATTATGTTTGTAGTAGCTCACTAATGCCCAAGAAGCAAGGTAAGAACTGACTAGGAAGGGTCGAATGTCACTGAAGACAACTGAACCCAAATGGAAAACCGATAACATTTTTGAGCAAAGAGTTTACACAAGAAGTGTAAATGAAATTTGCATATGCCAAAGTCTTAGTGATATTTCCCCTAATCTGAAAAGTTGTTAAATATCAGATGAGATTATAGATTTATTAAAACTATGGAGCATTGTGCATATCATTTGATTTCCACCTGTTCCTTATAGGTAAATACAAATGAGATTCAGTTTTGTGTGGTGATCTTATATCCCAAGACATTGCTATATTCATTAGTTCTAAGGCGTTTTATTGCTTGTTTGTTTTATAACCCCTATGATTCTTCAGCATTGATCATCACGCCATAGAAACACGCTGATTCTTTATTCTATTTATGTTTTACTTTCTGTTTCTTACCATAACTGTAAGTACACATAGCATGCATTGGATACAAGTGGGATAGTAGGAATGGATACGCCTGTTGATGTCCAGTCTTAGGGAACAGCATTCTGCCTCTGAGCTGCAGTTATTAATATAACTCTGATTGGCTGTGTAGATGTTCTTCATCAGGATTTAGCATTATGAGCTAAATAAGAGTTGTGAGATGTGGGAATAAACATCATGGAAGCCTTGTCAGGTATTAGTGGAGCAGAATTTATACAACCCCATATTCTCAATTTGAGTTTAATGATTTGATCTTTTAGGGATAGGAGTTTCATGTCTTTCTTCAATTCAATTGGTATGGGTTATATCTTTCACCATTAAACTTGATGCTAATTTGAATGTGGTGTGTGTGTGTGTGTGTGTGTGTGTGTGTGTGTGTGTGTGTGCAGGTGTGAGTTCATGTGTTGGTGTTTCTGTATGTACGTTAAGGAATATTTGTATTTTATTATCGTTTTTAAAAATAAATTTTTAGTAAAAGGTAAGCTTATGGCATGCATTTTCCAAGCGTATAATAATAAACACATTATCACCATTTATTAACCCACGTTAGATTAAGATATTACACATTATTGAGTAAGTCTGCATTCCAAAGAACTTCATTTTCATAACTTCATGCTATATGATTTTGGACTCTGTACTACTGCTCTTGCTCTTGTTCTTGTAGTGGTGGTGATGATCATCATGTGTATAAGCACTCTTAGTTAACAGTTATGATGGCTTTACAATGGAGAATAAGGTCTCCCTCACCTTATCTTGTGTTCCCTGCCCTCTCATTGTCCCTCATCTCCCCTCTCCTCCCCTCTCCTCCCCTCTTCCTCTAGCTCTCTGTCTCTTCTTGCAGCTTCCCTGTCTTCCAGTCTCTGAAGAGCATATCACGAATGTCATCTGGGTTAGTTTCACTGCAGAGAGTTGTGCCAGTGCACTTTTGAATTGTAATAAAGTTTCACAGAATTTATGAATCTTTCATACTCATAGCTGGCAAGTTATTTTTACCAATGGATCACACAGCTCATTTCTCAAACCTGTTTTAGAATGTTCAGGAATGCCCAAAGGATAAGGCTTCATTTGAAGTTACATATGAATTTTCAGTATGGATTCTAAGTGTCTGTAATTATTTTATCGTATTAATGGTTAAGGTTTTATTTTGTAATTTTAGTTTTTCATCTAAAAAATAATTGTGCCTTGGTTTAGAAATTACCTTACTCCTATTGCCAATGGAATTTTATTGTAGTTCTGTTTTATAGTCCTAAAATGTACCTTCATTAATATTTTCCTTCTTCTTTATTTGGTGCTTTTACTCAACTTTATCTCATCATTACATTGAGCCTCTATATCATTTCTTTACTGCTTCAGTAACATGAATACTTGGTGCAATACAATTTATTCTGAACACTAAAACTCTACCTAGCTTACAGTATAAAGTAGTTATGAAGTTTTATAGTATGTTCCTACTGATTTTATAACACAATTTTTATTTTTGTAACGGGTTATTTTGTGTTCGTATTCTAATTTCTACACGGTTTAGTGTTGGTTTTCTATAATCATTATTGTTTCTGATTTTATTTTATAATGGTTTGAGATTATAGTATTCATAAACTTCACTTTGTGGAATTTATTAACGGTTTTCTTTGTAGTGTAAAATTTTTAAAGACTGTGAAAAAAAGGTTCGTTTTATTTAAAAATGTAAATACTGGTATTTACTAAAGATAATTATTTTAACTTATTTTTCTCTAAACATCCTTAATTTTTGCCTAATGTATCTGTCAAGATTTGCTGTTATTTTTTTTTTACTATTTATATTGGCTGAAAACTTTGCACTTTGAATTTTGATGTAACGCTATTCAGTTAATGAAGAGAATCATTTGATTTAATTTTGGATTTAAGTAATTTTACTATTAATCACTTTTATTTCCTGTTTTAATGTGTCTTTCCTTAAGTTGGATGTTGTCTAAATGCCCCTTGAATTTGTTTCTGTATATTTTAATTTCTGGCCATAATTAGTTTATGTTATAATATACAGCTAATTTCAACATTTCAACATGTAGTGTTACTCATTCTTTCTCTCCCTTCTTTGCTGTATGTCTTGTATCCCTTCAAAGAACATTCTGAATCATTTACTCTTGAAACTTAAAAGCCACTGGTACTTATAGGTTTTCTTGCCACTGTGTTTTCTATGTATACATGTATGTGTATTTGTGCATATACTTAAATTATACCTAAACTTTATAGATCTATTTCCCGGAGCATTCTTTTCTATTGCTGTGATTAAATACCTCGTCCAAAACTAGTACTGTGGAGGAAAAGGTTTTGTTGCCTCATAGTTTCAGGTAACAGTCCACCATTTGAGGAAATTCAAGGCAGGAATTTCAAGTAGAAAGTCACATCATATCCATAAACAGCAGCATGTAGAATAAAATGGCATGGATGGAATAGAATAGAATTAAGTGGAGTGGGTTGGGGTGGGGTGGGGTGGTGTGGGGTGGAGTGGAGTGGAGTGGAATGGAATGGAATGGAATGAAGTGGAGTGGAATGGAATGAAATAGAATAGAATAGAAAGTACTCACACTGCCTGCTTGCTCTACCTTTCCTCCTGACTTTCATATCCCTTCAGGGCCCATTCTAGGGAATGGTGCCACCAACAATGGCCTGGACAAATTAAACTACTGAGAAAATTTTCTACTGTCATTCCCACATTCCAATTTGATTTGGACAATTATTCTGTAGATATTCTCTTCTTACATGACCTTAGGTTGTGGAAAAAGTGACATCTAAAGGCCAAGAAGTGCCTCAACCTTTCAATAAAAGACAATGTAGAGATAGATAAAATTTTTATGCATGACTGGATAAGGACTTTTTTTTTTGGCTGACAAAACAAAACACAGTATATAACATTAGAAAAAACTTGAGTGGAATCTTTTTTGTAATTAGATAGATTGCACTCAAATTTGTTATATTGACATATATTTCAAACAAATGAAATTATATGATTTTGCTTTTTCAATGGGCTAGTTTAAATTGCCCATATCACAGAATAATGTATGTCTGCTGATCATTTGTATGAATTGACTAATCAAAGATTAGTTGCCAATATTTTGCCCCACATCAGAGTAGACAAATGACTTTTGTTTTTGTTTGTAATCTGTTTTTGCTTAAGAGAATAAGCAAGCACTTTACTTGTTTCTATCTCCCATATTTCTTCACTCCAAGAAAGAAAAAAATCCTACTCAAAATTCCACACAGTAATTGAACTTTATCTGTTTCATGGAGGTCGCCAGTTCTGAGGGTCATCAAATATAGCTTAATTTGAACAATCCTCATCTTCTTTGTGAACCTAGAGCACACACCACTACAGTTGACCTTTTGTTAACTAGATATACATTTAGCAACCCCATAAGAGTTTTTGCATAGTTTCATTTCTGCTTCTTTTTTTGTGGCTTGGGTTTAAGTTGGTCTCAAAGAAGAGGGTAGAGATATTCTTGCTCTCCCATCTTCATTTGATTCCCACAATATTTTATAAATGCTTAAAATAGAGTCTGAAAAAGAATTAAACTTTCATGCTTCTACTATGGAAATTTCAGTTTCTTGTAGCTATACACTAGCTCCAACTTCAGTGAGATTTATGACCCTTTAAGAAATTGTCAATTTTTCTTCTTCATAAACTTGAAAGAGATAATTCTGCTTGACAATATGCAAGTTCACATGAAAAAATTTTAAGGCTACATATTATTCCTTGTATTGATTTCTAAATGGTCCTTCTCATACTACTTGAATAGTTGTGAATTCATAACATATTTCTGCCTACAGTTTATTTTGAAGGCATTTGTTATGAAGTTTATTTTCAATCTTAATCCTTAGAGGCTTAAAACAAACAAATGGCTTACACTGCATAGTGCTATAATGTCTTGGTCTTACTAACCTAGGAAATAGTGTTCAATTTTGTAGCATTTCTTCAGTGAGAAAGGCAATAATGCCAGAGTCTTCTCTTATCTAATAACAATAATTAAACACTGTGAAAACCCTAGATTAATAAAATATGTTCTACCAAAAATGTGTCACGTGTTGGCGTTTGGTCTTCCTGGAATGTTTGTTTCCATGCTGTATGCTAAAGAATTTTTCAAATCTTCCTGATAAGGTGATTGATTTTCTAACAGGAGAAATAATACAGCATTCCTTTCTTGTAACAGGTGGTCCCCAAGTGGTCATCCATCTTCTCTTGTGGTCTCTATTGTGAACAGTCAATCATGTCAGACAATGACAGCCTGTGAGTGAGTGTGATCTATCATTTTTTCTGGAACTACAAGTCACGACATGCACAAACTCAATCCGTCTACATGCAACTGAAGGATATGGTTAGAAAACTGCCATTTCACATTCTGGAAAACATGAACTGATAGAAATTCCTAATTGAGATGTTTTAATTCGTAATCTTCTGTAGATGTCATTATATCATTTCCTCTGTAATTCAGCTGGCTAAAAGAATGTTGAAGATGAAGTTTATGAAAGATTGGAAAAGAATACGCATATTTTCTGGACATCTAGCAGCCATTTCATAACCTAATCAATTATTAATCAAGTAATTTCAGCAGAGTCTCGATATCTTCTTGGTATGAAAAAAATACTAAAATTAACAGTACTGATAACCACAGTTAAAATAAGAAATCGTGGACAGAAGAAGGAGCATGAAGACCAAGATGTATTTCTTTGGAGATACATCATGAGTGGAGGCTCAAATGATGAATTAGACATGGACTTGTTGAACAGATTGAGTCCAGGGACCATTAAATAACTGAATGAGTGAAAACACTGAATGAAGAAAGAGTTTAGAATATATAGAATGCTGTTGGAGTCCCTTTGGTAGTTTACTTAGTGGTCAATGAATAAATATGATCTGAATGAGACTTAGGCAAGAGATCAGTGTGAGAGCATACTATGAGCCAGGCTTCGGTAAGAAGGGTCCTGACAACATTAGGAATATCCAACCAATAGGAGGACAACCAGATGGATAAGGCCAGCTTGAGAATACAATCAAGATCCAGGGCAATATAGCACCACCAGAGTTCATCTATCCTACTACAGCAAGCCCTAGATATCCATACACAGCAGAAATAGAAGAAGATGACCTTAATCCAATCTGATAAAGATGATAAAAGCCTTTAAAGAGGAAATTGATATGTCCAATAAAGAAATACAGGAAAATACAACCAAGAGGTGGAGGGAAATGAATAAAACTGTTCAAGACCTAAAAGTGAAAATTGAAGCAATAAAAGAAAACACAAACTAAGGAAATCCTGAAATGGAAAAACTAGTGAAGAGAACGGGAACAAGAGACACAAGCATCATCAACACAAGACAGGAGATGGAAGAGAGAATCTCAGGCATAAAAGAAACAACCAAAGAAATACATATATTGATCAAAGAAATTGTTACATCTAAAAGCTTCCTGACACCAAACATCCAAGAAATCTGGGACACTATGAAAAGTCCAACTCTAAAAATACTAAGAACAGAATAAGGAGAAAATTCCCAGCTACAAGGCCCAGAAAATATTTTCAACTGTATCAAAGAAAATGTCCCCAAGTTAAAGAAAGACATGCCTGTAAACAGAAGAATCTTTCAGAACACCAAATAGATTTAATAGAAAAAAAATCCCTTTCACCACATAATAATCAAATCGCTAAATGTATAGAACAAACTAGAAATATTAAAAGCTTCAAGGGAAAAAGGCCAAGTAACATATATGGACTCAATCCCCCAATGAAAAGGCAGGGATAACAGAATGAATGCAAAAAAAAAAAAAAAAAAAAAAAAAAAAAAAAAAAAAAAAGGATTCTTCAATTGATTGCATTCAAGAAACATATCTCAGTAATAAAGATAGCTGTTACTTTAAAGTAAAGGGTTACAAAAGGTTTTTCCAAGCAAACAGACTGATAAAGAAAGCTGGTGTAGCCATTTTAATATCTAATAAAAATAGACATTCAACCAAATTTAATCAAAAGAGATGGATAAGGACACTTTATATTCATCAAAAGAAAAATCCACCAAAATTATGCCTCAACTCTACACATATATTCTCCAAATGCAAAGACACTCACATTCATAAGAGAAACATTACTGTACCTTAAGTCATATGTCAAACCCTACACATTAGTAGTGCGAAATTTCAACACCCTACTCTCACCAATAGAAAAGTCAATTGGACAAAAGCTAAACAGGGAAATAATGAAATAAATGTGAATCAAATTGATGTAACCCAAACACAAAATAATACAGGGCCTTCTTAAAAACTCATGGAACCTTCTCCAAAATTGAGTAATGAGTCAGAGAAGAAATGAAGAGAGAAAATAAACATTTCGTAAAATCAATAAAAATGATGGAGTGATGTACCCACACTTATGGTATACAACGGAAGCAATGCTACAAGGAACATTCATAGCATTAAGTGCCTTCATAAAGATCTGGAGAGATTGTACATTAGCAACATACCAACACACCTGAAAGCTCTAAAGCAAAAAGAAGCAAACACATGCAGGAGCAGTAGAGGTAGAAAGTGATCATAGTCAGGCTGAAACCAATAAGTGAGGAATAAACCACAATACAAAGAATCAACAAAACCAGGAGCTGGTTCTTTGAGAAAAACAACAAGATAGACAAACCCTTAGTTTAACTAAAAGTGGTGGGCAGTATCAAAATTATTAAAATAGAAATTGAAAATGGGAACATAACAACATACAGTGGGGAAATACAAAGATTTATTAGGTCTTACTTCAAAAGTCTGTAGACCACAATATTTGAAAGTGTAAACAAATCGACACTTTTCTTTATATCAGATACCACTTACTAAAGTTAAGTCAATATCAAGTAAACTATTTAAATAGGTCTATATGCCCTAAGAAAATAGAAGTCATTAAAAGTTTCCCAACAAAGATAAGTCCAAGCCCAGTTAGTTTTAGCAAAGAATTCTACCAGAATTTTTAAAATAGAACTACTACCAGTACTCCTCAAACTATTCCATACAATAGAAACAAAAGGAAGATTGCCACAATCACCCTGACATCTAAACCACACAAAGATAAAAGCAAGAAAGAGAATTTTAGATCAATTTTATTTATGTACATATACTCAAAAATATGCAAAAAAATACTGTCAAGCCAAATCAAAAAACACATCGATAACAAAATCAACCATGATATAATAGGCTTCATCCCAGGGATTCAAAAATGGTTCAGTATATATATGTGTGTGTGTCAATGAAATCTACAATATATACAAATTGAAAAAACATCTACTTGAATATCTCAGTAGATGCTGAAATAGCCTTTGACAAAATCCTGCACTATTTCATTATGTCTTGGATAAACTAGGAATACAAGGTTCATACCTTAACACATTGAAGGCAATATATAACAAGCCAATAGCCTACATCAAATTAAATGGAGAAGAAGGCAATTTCACTAGAGTCAGTAACAAGAAAATGCTGCCCACTCTTTTTGTATCTGTTCAATATAGTAATTGATACTCTATCTAGAGCAATAAGACAAGTAAAGGTGATAAATAAGATACAAATTGGAAAAGAAGCCAAATTATTGGTATTCACACATAATATAATAGTATACATAATAAAAAATACTACCTGAGAACTGCTACAGCTAATAAATACATGCAGGGAGAGACACAGACCTAGTGAGACTGAGCTGCAAGTAGCCAGAGCACAGAAAGGTCTGGGCAGAGCACAAGAAAGCAGGCCACAACCCCCAGTGGTTCAGGGGAGCAGGAACTCTGCCATGGGGACTCAGTTTCTACCCGGAGGGCCCTTGCGTGTGGAACAAACACTCAAGCCATCTGCCACAAGGAACAGTGGAGATCCAGGGACACAGGCCAGGTACATGGGAGAGACAGGAACCAATCACTGACAACAAGCAGAGGTATAATCACAGACAACAAGATGGAAAGAGAAAAGCAAAAAACTTACCCAAGGGAAACCGAGACACCCTGGCAACACCAGAACCCAGCTCTCCAAACAAAGCAAACAGCAGAATGCCAAAAACTCCAAAAAAGAAGTATCAGACCAGAAATCATACCTCAACATGATGATAGAGATTCTTAAACAGGAAAGGGAGGAAAAGCATAAAGAAATAGAAGCTTTGAAAGAGGAAACAAGAAAAACACTCAAATAAATCAAAGAAGGAGAGGAAAACAGAAACAAAGAGATAAAGAAATTAAAGAAGGAATGTAAAATGGATATAAAAACAAGAAATAAAACACTAAAAGAGACAACCCTAGAGGTAGAAAAGCTAAAAAATAAATCAGTAGTCACAGATGCAAGCATCTCCAACAGACTACAAGAGATGGAAGAGAGAATCTCATGGGCCGAAGATAACATGGAAAACATAGACAAAACAGTCAGAGAAGATGCAAAAGCCAAAAAGCTCCTAACCCAAAATATCCAGGAGAGCCAGAACACAATGAGAAGACCAAACCTGAGGAAAATAGGAATAGAAGAGGGCGAAGAATATTAACTAAGAGGCACAGTAAATATATTCAATAAAATCATAGAAGAAAATTTCCCTACCATTAAGACTGAGATGACCATGAGAATAAAAGAAGCCTCCAGAACTCCAAAGAGATTGGACCAGAAAGAGAAATTCCTCCTGACATATAATAGTCAAAATGCCAAGTGTCCAAATCAAAGAAAGAATACTAAAAGCAGTAAGGGAAAAAGGTAGTGTAAGATATAAAGGCAGACCAATCAGAATCACACCTGACTTCTCAAGAGAGACTATGAAAGCTAGAAGATCCTGAACAGACATCATGCAGAACCGAAGAGAACACAAGTGTCAGCCCAAGATGCTATACCCAGCAAAACTCTCAATCACCATAGATGGAGAGACCAAGATATTCCAGGACAACACTAAATTTACAAAATATCTAACCACAAACCCAGCACTACAATGAATTATAGGTGGAAAACCCAATACAAAATGGAAACTACATCCTAGTAAAAACAAGAAAGTACTTAAGCAAGAAAAACAAAAGAAGAAAGACAGAGAGGCACAATTCTACATCCAAAAGCAAAAATAGCAGGGAAGGACAAGCACTATTCCTTAATATCTGTTAACATAAATGGACTCAATTCCCCAATAAAAAGACATAGACTATCAGACTAAATACATTAACAGTATTCAGCATGTTGCTGCATAGAGGAAACTCATCTCAGAGACAAAGACACATACTATTGGAGAGTGAAAGTTTGGGAAAAAAAAAAAAAAAAAAAAAAAAACTTCCAAGCAAACAGCCCCAAGAAGAAAGCTGAATTGAAAATACTAATATCGAATAAAGTAGGTATTCAAACAAAAGTTATCAAAAAAGACAAGGAAGGACACTTTTGACTCATTATAGGAAAAAATTGTCAGGAGGAATTCTCAATCCTTAACATATATGCTCCAAATACAAGAGCACCAATATTCATAAAGGTAATCCTAATAAAGCTAAAAAATACATTGCACCCCACACAATAATATTGGAAGACCTCAACACCCCACTCTCATCAATGGACAGATCATGGAAACAGAAACTGAACAAGGACACAGTGAAACTAGAAGAGGTTATGGACCAATTGGAATTAATAGACATCTACAGTACATATCATCCTAAAACAAAAGAATACACCTTCTTCTCAGCACCTCCAGGCATTTTCTACAAAATTAACCATATAATCGGTCACAGAACAACCTTCAATAGATATAAGAAGATTGAAATACTCCCATTCATCCTATCAGATAATCATGGTCTAAGGTTGGCCTTTAATAACAACAAGGACAACAAAAAGCCCATATACACATTAAAACTAAGCAATGCTCTATGAAATGATAGCGTGGTCAAAGAAGAAATAAAGAAAGAAATTCAGGATTTTCTAGAATTTCATGAAAATGAAAACACAACATACCAAAATCTATGGGATGCAATGAAAGCAGTTCTGAGAGGAAAACACAAAGCTCTGAGTGCTTCCAAAAAGAAACTGGAGAGAGCATATGCTAGCAACTTGATAGCACATTTGAAATCCCTAGAACAAAAGGAAGCAGATATGCCCAAGAGAAGTAGAAGGCAAATAACAATCAAACTCATAGCAGAAATTGACCAAATAGAAACAAAAAGAACCATTGAAAGAATCAACAAAACCAAGAACTGGTTCTTTGAGAATATTAACAAGATTGATAAATTCTTAGCCAGACTAACAAAAGGGCAAAGAGTAAGTTTCCAAATTAACAAAACCAGAAAGGAAGGTGGAGACATAACAACTGAAACTGAGAAAATTCCAGAAATCATCAGATCTTACTACAAAAGGCTATACTCAACAAACCCAGAAAATCTGGAGGAAATGGATGAATTCCTAGATAGATACCAAATACTAAAGATAAACCAGAACCAGGTAAACCATATAATAATCCCATAACACCTAACGTAATAGAAGTAGTCATCAAAAGCCTCCCATTCAAAAAAAAAGCCCAGGTCCAGATGAGTTCAGTACAGAATTTTGTCAGACATTTATTGAAGACTTAATGCCAATACTCTCCAAATTATTCCACAAAATAGAGTCAAATGGAACACTACATAACTCATTTTTCGAGGCCACAATAACCCTCATTCCTAAACCACACAAAGACTCTACAAGGAAAGAGAACTTCAGACCAATCTCTCTTATGAACACTGATACAAAAATACTCAACAAAATCCTTGCAAACCAAATCCAGAACACATCAAACCGTGATCAAATAGGCTTCATCCCTGGGATGCAGAAATGGTTTAATGTACAGAAATCCATCAATGTAATCCACCATATAAACAAACTCAAAGAAAAAAAAAACACATGGTCATCTCATGGAATGCTGAGAAAGCATTTCACAAAATTCTATACCCCTTCATGTTAAATGTCTTGTAAAGAACAGGAATCCAAGGCACATATCTAAACATAATAAAAGAAATATACAGCAAACCAATAGCCAACAGCAAACTTAATGGTGAGAAACTTCAAGCAATCCCACTAAAATTAGTGACTAGTCAAGGCTTCCCACTCTTGCCCTACCTATTCAACATAGGACTGGAAAGAAATCGAGAAAGATCTCATAATATAGAAAAATCTCCAATGCTCATGGATTGGAAGGATCAATATTGTAAAAATGGCCATCTTACCAAAAGAAATCTACAGATTCAATGCAATACCAATCAAAATTACAACCCAAGTCTTCATAGAGTTCGAAAGAGCTATGTGCAATTTCATCTGGAATAACAGAAGATCTAGAGTAGTGAAATCCATCCTCAACAAGAAAACATCTGCAGGAATCACTATCCCTGACCTCAATCTATATTACAAGGCAATTGTGCTAAAAACTTCATGGTACTGGTATTGAGATAGGCATGTGGATAAATGAAATAGAATAGAAGATCCAGAAATGAGCCCGCACATATATGGTCACTTGATTTTTGACAAAGGAGCTGTAACATTCAGTGGACAACGGACAGCCTCTTCAACAAATGGTGTTGGTCCAACTGGCACTCAGCATGCAAAGGAATGAAAATTGACCATTTATTATTTCCATGTGCAAAGCTCAAGTGCAAGTGGACCACAGATCTCCACATTAAACCATGTACACTCAAACTATTAGAAGAGGAAGTAGGGAAAACCGTAGAACACATAGACACAGGAGAAAATTTCCTGAACAGAACACCAATGGCTCATACTTTAAGGTCAAATATCCACAAAGGAGACTTAATGAGATTGCAAATTTTCTGTGAGGCTAAAGGCACTGTCAAGAAAACAAAACAGCAGCTAATAGATTGGGAAAAGATCTTTACCACCCCCACATCTGATAGATTCCTAATATCCAATCTTTGTATATATTTCTAATATACAAAGTACTCAAGAAGTTAGACATCAGAGAGTCAAACAACCCTATGAAAAATTGGTGTACAGAGCTAAACAAAAAGTTCTCAATTGAGGAATATCAAATGGCTGAGAAGCATCTAAGGAAGTGCTAGACATCATTAGCCATCAGGGAAATGCTACTCAAAACAACCTTGAGATTCCACCTTACACCAACTAGAATGGCTATGATCAAAAATTCAGATGACATCAGATGCTTGCTAGGATATGGAGAAAGAGCAACATTTCTCCAATATTCTTTGGGTTGTAAACTGGTTCAACCACTCTGGAAATCAGTCTGGTGATTCCTCCAAAAATTGGACATAGTACTACCTGAAGACCTAGTTATTCCACTTTTGGGCATATACCCCAGAGAAGCTCCAACATACAACAAAGACACATGCACCACAATGTTCATAGCAGCCGTATTTATAATAGCCAGAAGCTGGAAAGAACCTAGATGTACTTCAATAGATAAATGGATACAAAAATTGTGGTATGTTTACACAATCGAGTACTACTCAGCTATCAGAAACAATGACTTTGTGAAATTCTTAAGAAAATGGATGCATCTAGAGAATATCATCCTGAGTGAGATAACCCAGTCACAAAAGAACAGACATAATATGCAGTCACTGATAATTGAATACTAACCCCAGAAAGCTCTGAACAACCTAGAAACAACTCACAGGCTATGTGAAGTTCAAGAAAAACAAAGCCCCCCCTCAAAAAAATGAAAATGAAAAACCATCATGCTTAATCTTTATACACCAAGAGAACTTTGACTATTTCCAGGTTATATCTTGTTTTACATGTAGTTTATGCTCACTGTAACTAGTAAGATTTTAATCCATACTATCAAACCTTTAAAAAAAAATAAAGTACTGACAAAAATGTATTCATATACTTTTATGCAAAAATGCTTAAAATCTGTACCTTTATCTTTGTTTTTTAAAAATAAAATTGCTTAATTAAAAAAATAACTGCAGCAAAGTGTCTGAATACAAAGTTAACTAAAAAGATCAGTAACCCTCTTTTATACAAATGATAAATGAGCTAAGAAAGATATTAGAGAAACAAATCCTTTGCAATAGCCACAAATACTATAAAAAATCATGGCAAAATTCTAACCAAGAAAATGAATGATGTATATAACAAAAAGTTTAAGTCACTGAAAAAAGAAGTTTACGAAGATATCAGAAAATTGAAATCCATGGTCATGGATTGGTAGGATTAACAGTAAATATCCTATCTTACAAAAAGTAATCTACAGATTCAATTCAATTCTCATCAAAACTCCAACTCAATACTTTTCAGACCTGGATACAGTTCTCAACTTCATATGAGAAAAAAAAAAATCCCAGGATAGTTTTTTAAAGATCCTGTATAATAAAAGAACTTCAGGAAGTACCCTGATATCGAGCTTTACTTTATACAATAGTAATAAAACTATGTAGTATAAAAACAGACAGGTTGAGCCATGGAATTGAATCAGGGATCAAGAAATAAACCCACATACCTATGGAAACTTGACTTTGTCAAAGAAGCCAAAACCATACAATGGAAAAAAAAAAAAAAAAAAAGAAACCGTCTTTAACAAATGATTTTTTTTCTAACTAGGTATCTGCAGATAGCAGAATGCATATTGATCCATATTTATTGCCCTGTGTATAACTCAGATCCAAGCTGATCAAAGACCTCAACATAAAACTGCACACACTAAATCTAAAATTAGAGAAATTGGGGAACTCCCTTTACTATATTGGTGCAGGAGAAAATTTCTTGAACAGAACACCAACAGCTCAGGCACTAAGATCCACAATTCACAAATAAGACCTTCTGAAGCTAAAAAGCTTCTGTAAGGCAAAAGATACCATCAGTCGACTAGAAAATGGGAAAAGATCTTTGTCAACCCTACATCTGACAAAGGACTAGTATCCAAAATACAAAAAGAAGTCAAAAATTAGACATCAACAAATTAAATAACTCAAATAAAAATGCAGTACAGAACTCAACAGAAAATTCAAACAAAAGAATCTCTAATGGCTAAGAAGCACTTAAAGTAATGTTCAACATACTTAGTCATCTGAGAAATGCAAATCAAAACAATATTGAGATTCCATCTTCAACAATTCAGAATGTTCAGGATAAAATTTCAACTGACAGCACATTCTGAGGATGATGCGGAGCAAACATCTCAAAGACACTTCATAATACCAGGAGGACACTTGCTCAACTGTGTTCATAGCAGCTTTATTTGTAATGACCAGAAATAAGAAACAACCTAGATGTCCTTTAGCCTTAGAATGTATGAAAAAATGTGGTATATTTGCACACTTACACAATTTACTACTTTGCTATTAAAAATGAGAACATTGTAAAATTTGCAGGCAAATAGATGGAACTAAAAAATAATTTCCTGAGTGCAGTGATATATGTGGAGAAAGACACATATCGTCTGCATTTATTTATTAGTAAATATTAGCCGTAAAGGAAAGGCAACCATACTACAAGCCACATACCCAATGGAGGTAAGCACAAAGAGGGACCAAGGGAAAATGCTTTAATCTCACTCAGAAGGGGAAATGAAATTGGCATCAGAGGTGAATGGAGGGAGGAAACGACAGGGAACAGGGAAGAAAGATGGCATTGTGGGTGGACATCAGGTGTGGGGAGTGCTAGGGACAGCAGTCAGGAGAGGACTGGGAGAGAAAATGGAAATTGGTGTGTGTTGGTGGGAGCATATCTTGGACAAGTCAGAGACCTGGGACAGAATTCCCTGGCAGCTGGGGATATGAAAACTGAGTTGGCCACCTCAGATAGCCAATGGGGCTTTTAGTGGAGGGAGGGAGGCACCAATCCTACCACAAAGCCTTGACCCCACATTTTCTCTATGGAGCAAGGATTAAAAGAATGATCAACCAAAGACTGGCCAAACTTACACCCACCCCATGGGGAAAAGCCAACCCCTGACATTATTTATAATACCCTACTGTGCTTTCAGACAGGAGTCTAGCATGATTGTCTTCTGAAGGTCTTCATCCAGAAATTAATGGAAACAGATGCAGACAGCCTTAGCCAAACATTAGGAACAGCTCAAGGAGTCTTGTGGAAAAGTAACTGGAAAGACTGAAAGAGTTGGAGGGGGTAAAGGACACCACAAGAAGACCTAGAGAGTCAACTAGCCTGGGCCCATGGTGTCTTACAGAGACTGACCCACCAACCAAAGAAAACTCATAGGTTGAACCTAGGCTCCCTGTTTATTTTAGCAGATGTGCAGATTAGTCTGCATGTGGGTTCCCTAATCAATTGGAATAAGGATCTTCTCTTACTCTATTTTCTGTCTTTGGATTCCCCTTTTCCTACCTGGACTGCTTTGTCTTGTCTCTGTGGAAGAGTAAGTATCTACTTAAGCCTCCAGTGACATGATGATCCAGGGGTCAGTACCCACAGAGAGCTTCCCCTTATCTTAAAAAAAAGAGGAGGTAATGTGGGAGTGTGTGTAAGGGAGAGGAGAGGGACTGCTTTCCACATTTAAAATGACTAAATGAAAAGTAATAGATTATTACATAATGTTGGATCAGATAGATGTAGGGTAGATCATATGCAGACTGAGGTATTTTCTAATGAGAAAAGTCTGCATTAGAACCAATCCTGGGAGGGAGTTCCCCCCCACCCTGGCATATCAGGTCTTTGTAGAGTTAGATGCATGTTCTCTCACTGAGGCCAGACAAAGGAGCCTTGTTGGGGAACAGATCCCACAAACAGGCAACAGCTTTAAGAACAACTGCCGAGCCAAGTGTTGAAACCTACATGGAGACTGAGTTGAACATCTGATATATATGTGCCAGGAGCCTCAATCTAACCCATGTATGGTCTTTGATTAATTGCTCGGTGTCTGAACGCTCCCAAGCCCTCAGATTAGTTGACTCTATTGATTTTTCTGTGGAGTTTCTGTTCCTTACAGGGCCTTCAATCCTTCCCTCAACTCTTCCATAGGAGTCTCATGAGAGTCCCTGACCTCCATCTAATATCTGGCTGTGAGTATTTGCTTGTATTTCAGTTATCTACAGGGTGGGGTCTCTCAGAGGACAGCTTATGCTAGGTTCCACTCTCTCACAGGAAAAGGGGAGGGGAGGGCATGAGACTCTTTAGGAGAAGAGATGGAGGGGGTGATTGAGTTAAGAAATTGATTAATTTTAAAAAGAAGAATTCCTGGTAAAGAGGTAGGGTCAGAGAGGGAGTGGAATGTGGGAATGGGTGCTCATCAACACAGTTTATTCTGAGATAATTATAATACACTCTTCATACCTATTGAAGAAAGGTTCCCCTCACTCTCCACAGCCCACATCAGTAAATAGATATCTACTTTCTCTATGTACTTTTCTGCCTGGACACTTCACCTAAGGGAACCATAGCTTGTGAAGCCATTGTATCTTGTTGCCAACTGATGGCTGGTTTGACACTTCAATTTGACTTCTATTATGAACAATGATGTCATGTGCTGACTAGGTTTGTCAACTTGATACGAGTTAGAGTTACCTGAGAAGAGAAGAGAAAACTGTACTGAGGAAATGTCTTCATAAATATGGCCTCTAGGCAACTCCATAAAGGCACTTTCTTAATTAATGGTTGCACAGGAAGGAATAACCCACAGTGAGTGCTACAATATTCATGCAGAAGTCTTTCCATACAGATATTTCAGGGTTTTTTTTGGATAAATTCTTGGGAATAGAATTCTTGGCGCACATGTTAAGTTTGTACTTAACCAATTAAGAAACTGCAACAAATTTTTCAAATTAACTAAATTACTTAATATATTAATCAATAATGTATATGAAACCTGAATCTCACAGGTTGTCCTCTTACCTCTACACACACACACACACACACACACACACACACACACAATAACTGTGATAACCATTTAAGATCTATGAGCATTCCATTTCTTCTGAAGAATCTCAATTAAGATTTAATTATAATTGTATTTCCATTTTAAATAACTTACAATGATAATGTGAAAATTATTTGAAATATTGAGGCCATTCATAAATATGTTTCAACAGTCCAGGTGAAATCTAAAAATCTCTAACTGCATGGGTGATTGTAACTGACTTGGAAAAGTTGCATCTTAAAGGAAAATCAATAAACCTTAATAAGAAAGGTCACTCCCTTCCATCAAGTGTGGGAATTTGGTTCATGAGGTATGAAGAGAAAGCGGGTGCCTGCCCAGCCATGCAAATTAGCTAAGAAAACCAGGCTTCAAATGATTAAACCAATCATTCTCACATCTGAAATGACTGGCATTCAGAACTATAGCCCACATAATCCAACACCATTCACACCACCACTGTATCATTTTCTATTAGTTCCCCAACTGCATTCTGGGAACAATATTGCACATACTCCAGGGCATTCTTCCTATTCTGGAGATTATATTTTATTTGGCTCTAAACATAATTGCAAGATTACCATTGTGCTGTAATAAGTACATAAATATAGTGCATTTATAAATTCCACCAACCCGGACGGTATTATTTGTATCGGCTAGCAAATGGAGTATTGTATCACACGCCTCACATCTCATATTCATAGCATATTACTGTTCTGCCAGGAGGCAATAAACCATTTCACTGAGAAAGAATGTGACAGGATCCACAAGCTTATCTACTGTTCGTTCTCGTGTTTCCCTCAAAATAGCCACACAAGGTGGTTGCAATGTGACTTTAAATGAAAGATGAGATGATAAGGCAATATTATGTTTGGATTCAAATATCTTCTCGTGCTGAAAATGCACAGTTAGAAAAAGGCAGCTGACATTTAAAGATTACGCAAAAGTCTTAATTGTCTCGGTGTACAACGACATGATGTATACAGTAGTTGATGAAAAATAACCTTTAAGAAAAGTGAGCGAGGATAGCGGGGAAAGTGAAGCCATCTCTGGTTAAGTGATGTTTGATCTTAGAATATTAAACGTGAAATTACCCGCAGTACCGAGCTGAGCACAAATAACAGACATAGGAGACCTTTGATCCTTGAAAACATTTTTTCCTAACAACTTGTAAATATTGATATTTTAAAAGAACCACTTGAACAGCTTCTACTGTTAGCTTTTAGAGTTATAGGTGATCTGAGTGTCTCTGAAGTTGCTAATGTGATTTTGTTCCCAGTCACTTGGTATATGTAAATAAGTAAAAAACAAAACAAAACAAAACAAAACATGAAACTAATATAGAAGAACAACAGTTCTCAAGCCGGAAACAGACAATCGTTGAGTACAGCGAAGGCTTCATGATAATTTGACATCAGTGTTTCCTGGAATCAAGCATTAATTCTAAGTGATGAGCCCAGTTCAGCAATATTCCCTTGATTGGTTTACATGCCAACAAAATTCTCTTAATTATTGATAAAAGGGGAATTGAGGGACACCAGAAGAAACATGGCCCAGTGAGTCCACTAAGCAGCGACAAAAATGACATACAGAAAAGTGGTTCTGACAAAGCTGAGTATCAGCATGTGAATAAAATTGTTCTTCACATGTATATATAAAACCTAAAATCTACACAATGTTTGGCCTGGTTGATATATTTATTAAAAAAAAAACTTTGGAAATAATTAGAAATGTAGGCAATGAATTAGCAGAAGGATCTTATCACTTTGGTTATAAAAGCAAATTTTGAAAAATTATTTGAATCTGTAGTATTAGAGGATGAATTTAAATAATTGTGATTTACTTATAGAAAAGTGGATTCTTTGGCTTTCAAACAGTCTTTAATAATATTGAAATTTTAAATAAAATACACACTTCAAAAACCATATTATTTCAGTCTACATTTAGAAATGTCCACTTTATCATCAATGTATTAAACAATAACTTAAAAATTTGTAATCAAATACCTCAGAATAGCAATTTTATTAATATAATTTGAGAAGAAAATGAATATTTCCTTAAAATATGTGATTTTATGAAAGTAATTCATTGTCAAAAATAATGTTCAGAGTAGATGAAATTTTAAAGGATTATTTTAATTTTTCTCCTGTATAACATTCTGACCACAGTTTCCCCTCCCTTTACCTTCCCTCTCCCCCAAATTCATTCCTTCTTCATTTTCTTTCAACAAAAACCAGACCTTTCAGGAGTATCAATTTTAAAACAGGGTTAAACAAGTTACCATAAGATTAGACACATACCAAGATTAAGTAAGGCAAGTAAGTAGGAGGAAAACAATCCCAAGAGTAGACAAGAGAGACAGAGACAGCCCCCACTTACACTGCCAAGAGTCCCACAAGAACACCAAGCTATATAACCATAACCTATACTAAGGGGACTTAACCTAAGATCCTTACTGTTTCCATGATTGTCTCTTTAGTCTCTGGGAGTTCCTATGAGTCTTGCCCAGTTGATTTTGTGTGATGTGTTTTTGTGGTATCCTCAATTCCTCTGGGTCAATATAAAAGGTTTTCCTCATCTTGAGAAATATGACCAAGAACCTGAAATTTGTGTTCACTTCATTTTAACTCAGCCTATTTCCAGCAGAAGACAGGACATCAAGTGAAGAAAGGGATTGCTATCTCACAGTCAAAACTCTAACCCATAATTGTTCCTGTCTGAAAGAACTGCAGGGATAGGATATTGAGGAAAAGAAGGCACAGTATTAGGTCCAAATAGGGATCTAGCTCACAGGGAGGTCCCAAGGCTTGACACTATTACCTAGGCCATGGAGTGCTCAGGAAAATGGCCCTATTATGACTACTGCCCTCTGAAAGACCTCACAAGCAGATGAAAGAGTCAGATGCAAGTATTTACCCTCAACCAATCAACAGAAGCTGCTGACCCCCGCAGTTGAATTAGGGGAAAGATGGAGGAAGCTGAGGAGCAGGACAACCCTGTAGAAGGACTAGCAATCTCAATTAACCTGAAGCCCCCCCTGAGATCTCTCAGACACTGAATCACCAACCAGGCAGCTGATATGAGGCCCCCAACACATATACAGTGGAGAACTAATGGCTCAAGGTTCAGTCAAGGATAATGCATCTAACCCTCAAGAAACTGGAGGGCCCAGGAAGTTTAGAGGTCTAGCAGAATGGGTGGGGAAATTTTTGTGGAGACAGTGGGGCAGGGAGGAGGTATAGAATGTAGAAGAGTCAAAGGGTAATAAAATCTCGAGTGTAAAATTGAAAAAGTAAAAAATAATTAAAAAGAAAGAGACAGGAAGTAAAGATAGTTACAAGAAAACATCAGGGACCTATCAGATTGTTTTTGTCATGGAATGTAATAAATAGGAAATAGTAAGAAAATAGACTTCACACTTATTTTATTCCTGTTCTAGAAAGAGAACAGAAATTTACATAGCTACAGTCAAAGAAAGGAAGATTAAGTATAGATAAATTCTGACCTAGGAATTATTAATTGTATAATCAGTGAATATTATCTAACATTTCTGTTCTACAGCTTTCATGGATAAACTGCTAGTAATAACTGTACCTGAGATAATTATGATCTTAAAGGCCAATTAGTCCTTCAACTATAAAACCCATATGTGGCCTTTAGTAGGGGCTTAATTAGTGCTAATATTTATTGTACAGGAACTCTGCACTCATTCCTTTATTACCAAATCTTCTTGGTGAGATGTCCATACTCATTAATCCCTTAATTCAGAGGGTATCTGTTGAGTGCCTACCAATATTTACATTACTGAAGGTAGATGTTGGTCTATGCCCTGGGTAAACAAAAGCAAAGTGAAACTATTCCCAGAAATACATATAATATCAGCAAACCAAATTCTTTGGAGGTACAGGAATGTTCAGGCCTCTTCCTGAGCACAGAGATGAGGCATGGAACCCAAGAAGAGACTTTGGGCGTTGAGAGTTAACTTCAAGAATGCACAAGACTCTCTTGAAAAACAGTAATACAAAAAGAGTGTGTGAAGAAATATAATGTGTGTATTCAAAGGAAAAGAGAGAGTGTGGCACATTTGAGAAACCAGAAGTAAAAAGGATCTTCCCAGAGTAAAAGACAAATGTAAGTAAGAAAACTATTAGAATTAAAGCTGTAGGGCCAGAGAAGTAAAGACAAAAGAGCTTCAGTTTAAGCAGGAAATTGACCATTCTGGAGGAAGTGCCTTACAAACTCTAAGGCACAGTAACAATTTTAATGTGCAACATAGTCATAAATCAAGACTCTTCCTAGAAGTTTGTTTGGTCCTTTTCATTGTTTCTGAAGCAAAGTTCATCCAAGGCTGATTTTCCGGCATGCTGGGTTACAGGTCTATAGCACATATGTCCATGCATCCAAGAACTCCTTACCAACATTCTTCACATCAGTTTATTTCCTATTAGATGTGTATATTTGTTGGTGTTGGGCATGAGTTTTTACAGGCATGAGACCACTATATACAAACAATGATGTTCATTCAGCATCATTTCAGAAGTTGCAGCTTTTTTTCTAAAAAAAACTCTACTTCCTTTCTTTCTGTTTTTGATCACATCCTTCAAATTAATCTTTGTTCTTTCTTGCTATTGCTGTTGGTAATAATAGCGATAAAATACCTTTCAGTTTCCTCCAAAGAGGTGAAACCTAATGTAATCTTCATATAAATTTAAATCTTATCTATACTAATAACGTACAAAGTTTTGCTTTATTATCAAAACTTGTAACCCAGTTTCTTAAACAGTCCTTGTAATTTTCATATGCATTGAAACTTGAATATTTTTACAAGTAGCCTAAAATGTGACTCTTATCTCCATGCAGTGTTGTGGTTTATTATAGCAGTAGAAATTATATATCTGAGTCTCACTTGCCTCGGAAACCTGAGAATATTCCTGTGCTCTTTCTACTCAGCCAGTAAATATGGAAATGGGGAAGAAATGTTGTTTTATATTTTTATTGACTGAGGCAGCTGTAAATACTAGCTTACCAAAAACACTCTCTTTCTCTTCCGATATTATTCTGGCTGGATAACATAGTTAATAATTTACAAGTACTTAATTAATTTGTTAACTATCAACTACTTATGTGTGGTTGATATGCAATGAGGGCAGGCACAAGATGAGGCAAGGCCTGTTATTGGACAGTGAGAAAGATATGTGGGGAAGAGTTTTGGAATGACAGGAGAGACAGGATGGAAAGGAAGAAGATGATCCACCAACTTGTGGCTTTAAATAGCCACATGTAGCTATTAATATCTTAAAAGGGATTGATTACTATAGGACAATTTGTCTTATCTAGGTGGGCAGTTGGTACAAATATCAATTGGCTCAGAGTTTATTGTGTGGTGTTTTCCTTCACAAGGCAACTCAACTGAGTTCAAGAGAGAGGTACAGTGGCAGAACACACTAAGTCCACCATGGAATTGGGTTGTGTGGGGCTGGTGTGGCAGCAACCCACCATGGGAACTTAATGAGTTGGGTGGAGAGGTTTCAAGAGTTCCAGGCCAGAGAATCTGCCAAGATGAAAACACACTTCTAGTGACATGTGGTCCACCAGTGCCACTGCTAATGTGGAGAGGTGCCTGGAGCCATTTACCATTTCTAATACTCACTGTTACACTTAAGTGTCATCACTATTGGGATTTTCCCCTGTCCGACCTCTTCTTTCCTCTGTAAATTAAATCACTGCCACACTTCTGAATGGAGAAGGAGATTGGTGATTTCCTAAAAATATTCAAGACACTTTGAGTGCATTTTGGGTGAATTTAATACTGTATTCCTCCTCTATGGAGTTTCTTTTTTCTCTCACACATATAATGCACTTCTGTCTCATCCCTTGAAGTACTGCCCAGCATGTCTCCATTTTGCACTTGCAATTGTGCATTCTTAAGTGTTTAGTGGCCATTTTCATATGCAAGCCACAGTAGCCAAAGACCATGCTGCATTGTCTTTAATCTGTTAAGCAGCTATTACAGTACCACACAAAAAAACTGACAGAAAAATGTGTATTTGTTTCTTTTGTCTTTACCCTCTTCTAAATTACTGTTATATTGTACCTGCACGTTAGAATAATTCAGTACAGCACATATGCAAAACAAACTAACACCTCTCCTGTTTTTCTTTGATAAAAAAATTCTCTGAGGTGTATGTCTTCCATACCTGTAAAACACCATAGAGAATAGGAAATTTTTTAAATTAATTTTTCCATCCAAATTTACATATGACATTTAACTTTATTGTCATAGACTCCTCTTCAGACTTTGCTCTGCTTTCAGGCCACCAGTTGTATGTCTGAATAAATATGTATGGGGATAAATGATCTACTGTAGTGGGGTTTTTTTCAAACAAGATACCTAGTAGTAGACATTATAGGTATATAATCTTCAACACAGACTTGCCAATGTACTTTAGTTTGGATAATAAGCATTCCCAAAAGTTATAAGCATGAATCTCCATTCAAGCATTATTAGGAATCAATAGAAACTAACTTGATGGATTGGGACCTAATAAAAGGTCTTCTGGTTGCAGAGCCATATCCTTGAAAGAGATAATTAGGCTCTTGCTCTTTCTACTAAATTCTTCATACTAGTCATGAAGTTGACCGCAGAGCATGGTCATCTCCTTTTCACAATGATATGGTCCCTGCTTTCTAAGGCTCCTGAACAAGTGGGACAAATAGTCCTAAACAGAAATCTTCAAATCATTAAGCCGAAACAAGCCTTTTCTTCTTACAAGGTAATCAGCTCAGGGACTTGTTACATTTACAGAAAACTAACACAGAAAGTAGGAACAGTTCTGAGAAATGAAGTTGTTGTTGTGACCATATCAAATTGATTTGATCTTGGGTCTGGATGCTCATAGTATTGCCATCATAGAGAATTCCTCAATAATTCTTGGTTTAATATCTAGAGAATAGAAATAATGGTATAAAAGTCATTTGTAGTTACACTTAGAAAATTGTTCTGCAATAGTCTGTCGTTTTTTTTTTTTTTTTAACCTTTCCCTTCTGCTACTGCTACTGAGTGGTATGGATGGAAGAAATGACTGAAAAACAACAACAAAAACTAGTTACATGGAGCCAGGTTGTTGGAATGAAAACAGTGTCAGATGTGGAAAGAACACAGGCTTGTAAGAGAACTTCTGTTTGCCAAAAATTACACATCAATATTATTTTCTACATCTATCAAATCATACAATAAAAATATGTGAAATTAAAGAATCCCTGTTATGCCCACAAAATCTAGATCAGTATCATTTCAAATTTAAATAAGGTCAGTTTGAATAAAGATAAAGAACAGATTTTATCTTATATCTTTCTATGTAAGATGTCCATATAGAAAGGGAAAAGATTAGAATTGTTTAAATTTTTTTCCTTAACATCTAGAAGAAAGCAAAGACTAGATCAAAATATCTGAACAGTGAATTGGAAGAATTCACCAGTTTCAACAATCCTTTTTATGATTCATAAGTCAACTAATGTAAGAGAGCAATAAAGAAGGGATTAGGGGAAGGATTTGATATGAGTTGGCTTGCCTTGCAATTAGTGTTTTAAAATTTTAGTAGGCACTTGTGTGGTTTGTATATGCTTGGCCCAGGAAGTGGCACTATCAGGAGGTGTGGCCTTTTCAAAGTAGATGTGCCACTGTGGGTGGCTTTAATACCCCAGTCCTAGCTGCCTGGAATCCAATCTTCTCCTAGTAGACTTCAGATGAAGATGTAGAACTCTCAGCTCCTCCTGCACCATGCCTGCCTGAATACTGCCATGCTCCCCTTGATGATAATGGACTGAACTTCTAAGCCAACCACAATTAAATGTTGTTCTTAGAAGGGTTGCCTTGCTCATGGTGTTTCTTCACAGCAGTAAAACCCTAACAAATACAGCAACGTTATTTAAAACATGCAATTGTATAGAGTTGAGGCCAGAAGATTATCCATTAGTTTAAAGACAGTCTGAATTATATGGTTGTTTGAGGATAAAGCTGACCACATAGTGAAACACTCTCTCAAAATAAACAATAAATAAACAAACACAATAACAATAAATTCCCTGTGAATTTACACAAATAAATGAAGGTTATAAAAGAGAAAATTGGCCCAGGTAAAAATACATTCTCTTCTTTTCCTTAGTTGATCTAACCTCATAGTATGCTCAAAATACCAATTATACTAATTTATTTCAATATGTGTGACACATATTTGTGCTGTGGTTCCCTTACTGTCGGAAACATAAACAATGTGTCCACAGTACCCACAGTGTATATGTTATGATTCTAGTAGGCATTTAGGAGTTATTTTTTCTTTTTTATTTACTTCCATGTTATTATAATATTTATATTCAAGTTAATCCTTTTGAAACTAATAATGATTCTAAAGCTCAAGTGTAATAATGCTATCAACTTGAATATTTCAAAGAAACTGCAGTAAACTAAATATTTATCATTTCTGATTAGTAAGAAAAGTACTTATCTGCTGAGATTGTTCAGATCTACATGAAGCATAGCAGTTGAAAGGGATTAGAGTTGCATAATTCTCATTCTGTATGTTTTTTAAATAATTGCATTGTTTTATTAATAATTTTTATTAATCTTTCTATGTCTAATTTATAAAGTTTACATACACAGAAAAACACAGTAACAGTGGCATCTATGCGGTTTTGTATTTTAGTCTTGGAATATGAGGTATTCACTGTATATGGAAAGATGGAACTTCCTTACAGGTAAATAAAATACAGGTATATAGTTTAGATAAAAGAAGGATGAATAAGTATCACTTTCTTTTTAAAATGATAGACAAATTGTACCCTTGAAATAAAATGGTACTCTTTTAAAGTGGACCAAAATTAGTGTGGATATATTATTTGTAAATGTAAAACTACTGAAAATCATGAAAACCAATGAAAGTATAAACTTATTTTGGAAAGAAAAAGATCATTATATACAAAAATTATCAACAGCTTCAAAACCAAATAAAAAACAACAAAGTGAATATTAACATAAAAATAAAGGCCCTAAAGCTACAGATAATTGACAGAAACTAGCAATGAATGATAAACAGAAATTCTTAAAAATTAACAAATTAGAAAAAATCAGAAACTGTATAAATTGGACAGAGGGAATGGGAGTAAGAGAGAGAAGGAAAGAGATAGAGAGAGAGAGAGAGAAGACAGAGAGAGAGAGAGAGAGAGAGAGAGAGAGAGAGAAACAGAGAGACAGAGAGTCAGAGACAGAGTCAGAGACAGAGTCAGAGCGACAGAGAGGGATCTTTCATCAAAAAAAATAAAGCAAAGAAACAAAAGCCAAAGAATCCATATATAAGAGACAAATGTTGACAGAGCTACAAAAAGAAATAAATGGACCCACGCTTATAGTAAAAGCTATAAAAAGCACTATCAGAAATGAAGAGATCCTACAGACAAAAAGCCACTAAGGACACAAGTTGAGATCAACAGTGCCATCAATCAACTGGATGTAATTGACAGCTATAGAAGGCTTCAAATAATAACAGAACTTACTGTTCACAGGGTCACAGAGAGCATTTACAAGATGGACCAGAGTCTCAACCATAAAATGGATCTTTCCAAATTTAAAAGAACAGAAAAGTTTCTATTTCTGTACCAATCACATTCTAGAATTTAGTGAGAAACCATTAACAAAAAGATAACTAGAGAAATTCCAAATATGGAGGGATTAAGTACAATTTGAAGGAACCCAAGAGACAAAGAAAAATGAGCATAAAGATTTACAAAATATATTTTGATTAAATACAAACACAAATACAATTTACTAGAAGGCAACTAGATAAATCATGTGCATCATATTACAAAAGAATAAAGATCTAAACTCAAACACTGAAGTTATCATCTTAAACCATAAAAAGAGTAAATTAAGATCAAAGTCATATGAGAAAACAAATTAACAAACTTAAAATCTTCAGAGAGGAACAATCTAGTTTTTTTTTTTTTTTGAAAATTTGAATAAAATCAATTTATTTATCAGAGAGATTATGAGGAAGGACAGAATTTAATAGTACCAGATATGAAAAGCAGAATATCTTTTTACATTCACTGGACATTTCAGAGATAATAAATTTTATAATCAATTATCTGCTCACATATTAGATACCATAGAAGAAAGTAATTAATTTCTCGAAAGAAACATCTGCCAAAACTTGAATAAAATAGGCATTTTAAGTAAGCCTATATTTATTTACTAATTTAATTGGTAATCAAAAACTTTCTGATATGGAAATTATCAAGAGAAGATGGAATCATTCCTTATTTCTACCAGATATTTAAAATAAGAATTTATCGGCTCTCTGTAATATTTCTGATAATAATAATAGCTGAAAGGCATGTTCTTAACTTAGTCATGATGGCAAATCAACCTTAAGCATTATGGTAAGATTCAGAGAAAGTTATGCATAAAGAAAGAAGGAAAAATGCAAGTCCTTTCTTATCAGATAACAGAACTGTATTTATAGTACATTCAAATTAATCAGCAACCACCTATCCTTCAACCCACACCTACCATTGTGGGTTACAGCTTAGTGGTAGACCAGTTGCTTTGCTTGTGCGAAGCTCTTGTTCCAAACTCTAACACTATTCACACAATAATAACATCAATAACAAAAAACTCTTGAATTAGTAAGCAATTATGATAAGATTATAACATAGATAAGCATATAAAGGTCAACATGTATCCTCATATAAATAATAAAAGATATAATATAATATGAAAATATAATAAAATATAATATAAAACATATAGTATTGAGTATCTAGAGAAGCAATCCCCACCATAATAATTTTAAGCAGATGCTTGAAACAAATGCGTGATTGAATATGAAGTAGCTACAAAACTTTGGTGAAATCACTTTAAATAGCTGAATAACCAGAGAGGCAAAATGTCTAAAAGAATCTATTTTACCAAAAAGCCAGTTCTTCCCAACTTCCTCTGGAGATTGAATGCAGTTCACATGAATATTAAAGGGAGAGATTTGGGGCATATCTACAGAGCTCAAGGCCTGAATAAAGACTCACTTGAGCCATAACTGTGCAGGGAAGGACAAGAACAAACTAGAAGTCTGCCATAGTTCACCTGGTTGAAGGACTATGGAGGGACAGTGACTTATTGACAGTGTAATATAGGGGTTGCTGGAGAAGAGATAAAGGGATAATAAAATAAGACTGCAGAGCCCAGAAAAACCTCAAAAATAGAGTGAAGTCATTACTCAGAAAGGAGCAAAGACATGAACATTGAGAAAGCTCAGTTTTAATTGTGGTCCCAGAAACTTTAATTTCTTATGTTTGTGTGGGGAGAGATAAAAATGTATTTTACATCTTTACAAATTTGCCAGAAACCCAAATATTAAACACAAATCTATCAAACAACTACGAAATTACATAGGACAAAATCTAGACTTCTACAAAATTATCATTCTAGCTGACGAATATTGGTTAAAACATATTAAGTGGTGATCTTTTAAAGTTACAACATTTATCCAGGAAAAAAAATTGAGTCCCAGGCTTCATTAAAACAAAGACATCTTTTTCTGAAAAGACACAAAGAAGGGAACCAAGTGGAAAGCCATAGACTGAGGGAAAATATTTGCAAAAGGCTCATTTAACATTGAATTCTATCCCAAAGTATATCAAGAAATAAATGCTCAACTAGAAGAAGACAAACAGATAAATTAAAACATCCCAAAGACCTTAACACACAGCCTTCCAAAGATACTTTATAGGCAAGACATAATTAGAAGGACACTACAGATCATATACCCACTGTGACTGCTGATGTCTACCTGATTGGATGGCCAGGATCTGCACTCTGACAATGACGGACACTGCTATAGATTTGGAACAACTTGCCTCCCGGGTCACTGCTTTGAAAATATGAAGTGGTTCTGTCACTTTGGAAGACAGTTTGGCAGTTTCTTGTTAAACTGAAGATAATCTTGCCGAATGATATAGTGCCTGTGCTCAGTATCTAACCAAAGAATCTGAAAGTTGGTATCTATAAAACTAGTATGCAAATGTCTCTGGGCTTTATTCTGATTGCCAAAACTCAAAACTAAATAAGATTTTCTTCAGTATGTGGACAAACAGAATGTGGAGCATCAGGAGAAGAGACTAGCACAGCAAGGGAAGATGGGGAAGGATGTCAGACATATTTCTAAGTGTAGAAAACTAATTGGAATATCAGTTATCTAAACGGTATATCTCTATATATGGCATTATGTAAATGATAAAAAGATCATCTACCCACTGTTAGGGACTAGTGATAGTGGCATTGTACTGAACCATAGGTATACTGAGACTTTTCAAGACAAGTGAAACACTCTGTCACTCTAAAGACATGCCATACGTTGACATTTGTTCAAATCCATAGAATCCATGATGCCCAGAATAAAGCATAATTATAAAGCAGGGATTTTGTCTGACTGATTTGTCAACACTGGTTCATCTGTTACCACACTATGGATCTGAATAGGTGGTTGGAAACATGTGAAGCCATAAATGTATAAGGCCAAGGGATGATGGAGAAATGCCTTTAATTTCCTTTCTGTTTGCTGAGAATCTGGTACTACTCAAATATCTAAAATATCTTAGAAAAGCAATGGTATTTTTAACTAAAGGATAGAACTTTTCTAGCAACTCCCTATAAATTTCCAGTGGAAGGGTTGGAACCTAATAAGCATAACTAATAACTAAATCAACTAAAGGACTATGTTATAAAATATTTATTCAGGCCTGCTCATAATATTTGGCATATAATAGACATTTAATATATACAGAGTCATAAATGACGATTTGATTCCCTTGACAGAGATAATTGCTACTTATATTTAAATAATGCTAATTAGAATGGCAGGCGATTGGAAACTGTGAAATATGGAGAACTGAATACAGCTGGAATCAAGTCCTGTCCCCTACTTAACTTACCATAATTCCATCTGATAAAGGTGGTTTTTCTAGGAATTCTCACTTTCCAACCTCATAAAGTAGACACATTAGCTACTTTATGCAGCAGTGGTCATGTGCTAAAAATAGTAAGTGCTTACATAATCCCCTCAGTAGACTATGCCAAAGATTTAATAATACAGAGTCACCAGTACTGGCTGCTCTCTGTGCACTTTATTATCAATTTTTCCTTTATCTGTGATCTACCAGGATTTTATTTATCCCTTCCAGTACATTTAACCTAAATATGAAACCTACTTTTATAGAATTAGTTACATTTCCAGGCTGCTGCTTTGTATTGAACAGTTTCCACACATTATATTTAATTATTAATAAAATTGCCTTTTATTATTCCATTTCACAGGCAGAAAAACTGAGTTTTATCTAGGATAAAATTATTTATCTTTGATTATATTTGTGAGCAGTAAAAGCAAAAATTCTAGACAAGTTCACTTGAATACAGAAATAGATTAGTGATTTACCATTTTAGGAAGAAATGCAAGTAAAATTTACATGTTTGGTTAAAGTCCACTATATACAAAATTAAATCAGATTCTAAGATTGTTGGCTCTCTCATTGAGGTATTAATTATGTAGTAATTATCCATTTTAGCTGGTAATTCGTATAGGTGATGAAATACCTTCTAAAGGGCTATCACCAAACTCTGGTCACATAAAGAAATAAACTCTGGTCAGCATATCATTGTAATATCTTGTTTATAACCATTTCAAACAAAAGGTTTATCTTCACAATGGTATTTTAATACATAACTGTAGTGGTTTGGATAGGTCTAACCACCATAGACTCATACGTTTGAGTGCTTGGCACACAGGGAGTGGCACTATGAGGAGGTGTAGTCTTGTTGGAATAGGTGTGGCTTTGTAGGCAGTGTGTCACTGTGTAGGGAGGCTTTGAGGTCTTCTAGCTTAAGTTCTGCCCAATGCGGAAAAAAACGTCTTCTAGTTCCCTGTAAGATCCAATCTCCTTCTGGTTACCCACAGATCAGGATATAGAAGTCATATACCTCCTTCTCTAGCATCATGTGTGACTGCAGGGTGCCATGCTTTCTGCCATGATGATAAAGAACTGAATCTTTAAAACTGTAAGACAGCCCCAATTAAATGTTCGCCTTTATAAAAGTTGCCTTGGTTATGGTGTCTCTTTACATCAATGAAACCCAAACTAAGAAGACAAGTAACCATCAAAGTATCACTAATATATCACAACACCAGAAACACCTTTGCAGAAAATCAGAAAATCCCATTTCTTACTTGTAGATGAGTAAGATGCCCATGTAACTCATGAGGTAAAAGATGGTCATCAGAACTAAGACACAGAAACTGTTGGAGGCACATAATGTAAAATACTCTGATATAAACACAGATCATGCTGCAAACAGTGCAGAGATTGCATTGGTCAATGCAACTCACTTAGTGGTGGGTTTTCTTGCATTATTGAAATAATCACTATTCTTACATATCACTATCCCATGACAATATGTGTCTAAAAGCCAACAACTACATGACAAATATTCAATCAGTACTTCCAATATAGAAAAATGAATGACATTTGGTAAGGAGAAAGCCAATCTCTTCTTGAAGAGAGTTGGTCTTTTTTATATTGGGTAAATACAGACAGATTTATTTTAAAAAGTAAGGTATAGCTATGACTTTATGAATGATGTCAAAACTAAACCTCTGAACTAATGCAGCTAATGATTCTTCTTTGAGAATAAAGTCCTGTGAGGCAAAAGAACCCTATGAATTCTACCTGGTACCGCACAGGGTCTTTTATACTGGCAAAGATGGAGAGTGGGGGATACGGCATATAAGCTGGTGGAAGATGATTAATAGTGAAGCCAAGGTCACCAGACCTATGGCCTATGAAAATCAAATCTTGTCAATGAGCTTTGAAAAGCAGCAACGTGAGGGAATGTCTGTAGGAACCTTGCTCTGACTGATGGAAAGAAACATGGAGTGATAAGCTATTGCAGCCTGGCCATTTACAAGTTCCAGGTACCTGAGGTTTTGTGCAAACTGCAGCAACTTTGACCAAGTTACACTTCTGTCCCTACCTTTGTCTAAAACAATTCTGAGATTCAGAGGTGCTGAAAGGCTTAGATGTCCTTAGCTGAGGAGAGTTGAAAATGTTGGATACAGAGCACTCTCAGTGCAAAGTGAAACTGTAATCAATGTCATTGTCATCTGAACCGCATTGTTTGTAGTGGAACCAATTGTGAAGCCAAAGTAAATTCAAAATCTAAATTAGAAAAACAGATGCTTCTTTTGTTTAGAAAATGAAGTCCCATCTAGCCCTATTGTAAACCATTTTCTTTTGACTTACACCACATAGAAAGAAAAATCACAGTGCATAATGCAAAAACTCAGAAACATATTTAGCAAATTTGTGGATTTCATAAGTCATTTATAAACTTTGGATTTGCAAACAATTTCAAAGCCTTCTGAAAATATTTATAAACACAAAAATCTCTATAATGCTACACATAATTATACCATGCATCTTCAAAGCATATTTCAGAGATAGAGTTTGTGCAGAATATCAAGTTTCCTATTTGGGGTTTGTCTTGGAGACAGTGAACAATTTATTTTTCAATCTGTCTCTACTGATGCTCATGATTAAGCTAACTATGTTGGTGCAACAAGAGAAAGGCATTTATCTTGTGCCTAATTTCTAAATTGACTCACGACATTAGGAAGTCAATCTATAGAGTAGGATTTATTTCTTCAGCTCAGCAAGTGCCAACAAATTTGGGTTTCTTGCAACTTCAACTATTTGAGGCAATTTATAAAGTTCACTTTTCATGCCTTTGAGCTACAAGACCTCTTTGATTTAAAAACTAACATCTTCAACTTTGAATAGAAGTCATTATATCGCCCATCAAGTTCACTGTAGTCCAAAGAGATTTCACAATATTGATTAGCATAGGAAAATGTATAGGAATGAATATTCTTATTTTTAAAGGAGTCTACCAGTTGGTGTGTGCAGAAAAATTGGAGCTTCAAGCATACACACACACACACCCCACACACACGTATTCAATAATAACTAAGAGCAAAAACACACTTTTGTGTTTATGATTCTCATTTGAGGTAATCAAAAGTATAAACAGGGAAATGGTTTGCCAAGTTTATAGCCCATTATTTTGAGCAAAAAACCTAGAGATTTAAGTTTTGCTTTTAATCTTACAGCTTGAGTTACTTTCATTTTGTTTATATCAATATTTTGCTTCCAGTAACATTAAAAAAAATTAAAGATGTCTGGGTTACAGATCAAATTCCTCTCAATAAACAGTAAACCTCATTGTGAGCAGAATATAAATGAATTAGACTCACCCGAAGTAAATTTCCTACTTGTATAAATGGATTGAAATCTACAGTGTGGTTACTAGGACACTCTGTCACAATGCCTTGGAAACTCGACCCTCACACAGAAGGCCTTGGTCTTACATAGGAAAACTGAGAGAGCGAGAAGCTTTAAGGGGCAAACTTGGGTGTGGACTCTTGCTGTAACTTCCCCTCCTACAAGAACAGAATCTTTGAAAACTAGACAAATGGCCCCACTAGAGTCTATTCCTTCATCAATGAAGTAAATCAAGTAATATGTTTATAAAAGACAATGTTAGAAATTCGAATCCAAAAGCAGAATTTTGGATGTAGAATATATAATCAAGAAAACTCATTCTTTGCTTCTCCTTTGGTTCCCAATGTCCTCATTTTGGAACAAGAAAAACAAAAATAAAAGTTTGAAATTGCACAAGCCACTAAGTCCAATGAGGACATTAAATGTTTTTCTCATCATTCCTAGGTTAAAAAATGAGACCATCAGTACATGTATAAAAATGTACACTCACTTGATGCACACTTAAAATTTAACAGATTCAACTGTATTGGACAAAAAGGGGCACAAACAAAAATTATAAAGGTTCAAAAAAGCGAAGAGAACAATCCAATTATTACTGCAAGTTTTTCCCACTATTTCAGTAACTGAGCATGAAACCCCATTAGGCAAGACCTCGGCAGTGAGGCAGAGCCCTGTTACTTCAACACCCTTATCTTCAGGGCAGCATTGCACAGGCGTTCACGGCAACTATTTCATCTGAAATTCTGCCAGGGAGGCACCAATCTGTTTTGATGTTAAAAATATATATATTGGTTTTCTAGTCTTCAATGTGACCTTTTTAACTGAGAACTTCTCAATGGTTTCCCTACTTAATGAGAGGAAGGAACTGAACTGCTAAAAAAAATGTTTCTTCTCATTAAGTGAGGAAAGTGGAAATTTCCTCTCACTTAATGATTTAATTCACATTTAGTTTGTCATTTTACTGCATCAAGATTTAAGTGCATAACAGAATTCGGGACTGCATTCTGGTTGAGGAGCACAGAAACTGATATGCAATAAAATATGCTCCCTAAGAGCTCTGTAGGTGTTTGGATAGTTTTTCCTTACTCTTCCTGAAATAATGATTTTCCTTCTAGATCATGAAATGTATCTACAGAGCATTTTTCAAGTTCTGTGGTTCGTTGAAATTGAAAGAGAACATTTGTATTGATGTTACCCATTAGTAAATATAGAACTGACTGAGGAAAAGTTAACAAACCAGAGGAATTAAAATACAAACATCAATTACAGACAATTCCCCCACCCACTAGTTACTGGGGTGCCAGAGGAAAGCAAATAGTTCGACAGTATAAGAGAATTTATGGACCAATACCACTGGTGTAGATCACATGACAACAAAGATACTGGATTGAATTAAAGTGTCAAGAGGAGAGACAATGTCTCCCTTTGAATTTTGGCTATTTAGAGACTCGGGCAAATACTTTACTGTGTCCATGCTCAAAGAAATAACATTAGATGCTATCAATTTTACTAGAATAGTTAGAAGACTTTCATCAAATTATGCAGTTATAATAATAATTTGAATCATTATATAAACATATATCTATGGATCATTATGTGGATTATTAAAAGTAGTGACACATGCCTTTAATGCCAGCACAAAGGAGCCAGAGGCAGGAGGACCTTCGTGAGATCACGGCTAGCCTTTCCTGCATGCTAAATTTTAGAACATTTGGGTATATATAGAGAGACCCTTCTCCAAAAAACAAAAAATGTCAAATGTATTTCTTAACTATCACACCACTGTGGTAATAAAATATGACTATGAATGATAGAGTTTTTAAGAAAAGAATTTATTTTTCTTGGCTCAAAATTTCAAAAGTTTCTCTGCATTGTTTCTTGGACCCACACGAAGGAGAGGACCATCTCAGCAGCAGATATATGTGGAAAAGGAGAGCCAGCATTACACAGTGAGGCAGGAATCAGAAAACAAATGTCAACCCGGATCTAAGCTATAACTGTCAAAGACCCTCTCTGGTGGTCCTAGTCCTACTAACTACACCCATCTCCTGAAATATTTATTAACTTCCAAAATAGTGCCATGTTCTGGGAATGAGTTAAAAACATGAGTTTTTGGGCAAGGGAAGGCATTTCACATTCAGATCCTAACACCAGCCCAGGATGTATATGAAGGGTAAATAAGCCTGTTCTCACTTTACATTCACATGGCAAAGTATAGATTTGTAGAACTGCAACAACAGAAAAAGAGGAGGCAACAGAAAAGATGAAGAAGGAAGATTATTCATGTTTCTAGAAAGGAAAAGAGAAACCTGAGGTTCTGATGTGTCCATTCAGGCATTTGCCACTTATCACAGTATAGAGGAAATATCATGAGATCATGGGTTCTGAAGCCTGTCGAGTGTCGATCCTTGACAACATGCAGGGCATGGGAGATGATAAGCATGCTGAGCTTTGGTTATGTGAATTTTTGAGCTTTCTATTGCTGTGTACCAATTACTTTACAGGGTAAAAAGTGCCCATCTCCTTGAGCAGAGTTCTGTAGCTCTCTTCTGATCGACTCTTTGCTCAGATCTCACAATGGCAAAATGAAATTGTTAGTGAAAAGGACTTTTCATTTGGATACACTGATAGAAGATCATCTTTCAAGATCATTCGGGTTTTGACCAAATTCAACGACTTGTGGCTTTTGGACTAAAATCCGTGTTTCATTTCTAGCTATGATATGTGGCCACCCTCAGTTCTTGAAAGTCACCAGTCTGGCTTTCTATGTGGTCCCTCCATATTCAAGCCAGCAATGACCCCGAGTCCATCCTCTGCTTTCAAACTCTCATTTACTTTTCTGGGAGCAAAAAGAGAAAAGTCATCCTTTTAAGGGGCTGGTATATTTCTGTGAAGACCATCTTATTATCTTAAGGTCAACCGTGCCATAACCCCATCACAGTAACAATGAAAAGGTGAAGGGAACAAGGAAGGATTCCAGTCAAGGAGATGGAAGAAGTACTCACAAAGACATCTGTAACATTATTGCTTGTCCATACCAAGGTACCCTGCTATTTTATTCCACACTTTGGTCTTCAGAATACAAGAGAAGCAAGTAAATCAAAAGTACATTTTGTGATCAGATTTGGGGAAGGTATTTCAGATCAAGCATGCCGAAATGCTTTTCTCATACTGGGAGGCTCTCGAGAGATTTTACTACATTTCTCATTCTTTAACAGAAGCCCAGTAAATTTCCTAAATTAATTGAATACAAAGCTTCTTTTCCCACTTAGGCACACTTAGAACTTGCATTCTCTATCAATTTAAAAGGGTAGACTGCTCTGTTTTGTGGGCAATTCGTACATCAGAAAGTGTTTTGAAAAGCCACTAGTGTCTTTCTCATGATTTCAAGACCCATTTATGTGTATTTGTGAAAATGGCTGATCTTCACCAGTGTGATACCAGCACATGTTACATCAGTGGTGGAAAGAAGTACTCTCTACTAGAATGCCATGAGATTAAATTATATTCTATGTAAAATTATAAATTCACATAGGAAGAGTTAAACCACAAGGAAACTGAATGAAAGATGGCTTAAAAACTAATTTTGAAACACCAGTCCAAAATTTAGCAAAAATTACTAATAATGGAAATCAAAAGAAATAAGCTCTTATGTTCTGCCACAAGTAATAATCAGTTTGGAAGTTTTACATCATTCTGAAAGTTTAAATGGTTGAAAGTCAATGTACTTGATAAACTCAGAATTTCACCTTTATTGTTATTTTGGTATCTGTATTGAAAAATAAATTGCTATAAAATAACAGGGGTTTTAACCATTGTTCAGTGAATACTAATCAACAAACCAAGCCTGATTCCTACTTAGATGACACTGGAGCCAAATCAATTGAAACCTATCTTTCTATGATCAAATATTTCTAATATATGTCCTCTGAGGTTCATTCTGGAAGGTGCCGCAGTCCAATAAACTCAGTGGGTTTCATCATTTCAGAAATTTTATTAAAAAGCTTAAGATAAAATTTAATTGGCTTTATATGTCTACTATATCAATAACCTACATCAGGAGAAAAAAATGTTACAAAGAAACCTCTTTTGAATATCACCATCACAGAACTAAGATGCCTTCCTTGTCTCTCTTTCCAGTATTACGGATACAGAAACGGGTCAGACAGTGTAAGCGATGTAGCTGAGGTCCAGGATTTTTAACTTTCAGTTCTGGTAACCCTTAATCAACCCTCTAATATTTTATTTTCATATTTGTAAGTTTGTTCAATTGTTTATGATCCTTTTCTCTATTTGAAAAACCTTGAACAGTCCTATGAGCATAGCGGTTTTATTTCCCAATGGTCAGGATCATGCCCTAGCCAATGTCAAGTGACCAAATGTCCAACATCATTTAGTTCCACTGGTACATTAAAGTTTCTAGTAGTATCTTAAAATTACCCAATACTATGCTTTTCTCATTTACATCTGTGTCTTAAAGATTTTGAATGTGTTTGTTTCTTTTAACACCTCAGTGTATGGAGAATCTATTAGTACTAAAGATTGGAATCAAAGCCATTTTCAATAGAAAAATGCTCAATAACACTAATGCTTCTGGATATTTATTGAGTTGTAAATCTGCCAGTCTCTCTTGGCTTCCCATATCTGTGAGGAGGACAGGACACCACCACTCAGCTAATTTTTGTAACAGTACGTTTTGCTTTCACAGGAGGCCTGTCAACTGTGTCACGTCAGCATTCTTAGCCCTGACTTCTGATTTTAAAAGAGGATAAAATTGAATACTAATTCTCTTTGTTATTGTAAGTTGTGAAGTGGGTAAAGAGGCAGAAGAAAACGATATCTTCAAAAGAAAGTCCTCGAGAAAATATAGTTAATTTTTTTCTAACGGAAATTACCAACAATATAATATTCTTAAAAGGAGAATATCTCAATTTATCCAAAGACAGGTAATATCTGTGTAAAAATCTCATCTTAACTCACCAATGTCCTTCAGCCTGTGCTGGGAAACACCAGCTCTCAGACTGGGGAATCATTTATCCTCCCAGGTCCACTCAGTTCTTGGCCTATAGGCTGAGATTGCCACCAAGGGAGCCAATTAGTGCCAAATATGTTGGTGGGTTTTTGATGTAGGAAAATCTCCCCTAAGAACTGGACTGAGATGAGCCATCAAATGATAGTGATTTTCAGTCACTAATGATCCGGGATTTAAATAGAGACTTTTAATTGGGTTACCAAGCAACCTGCAAATATTTTGGTGATACCTGCTGAGTCAATTGGGTAGTTTATAACCCCCTCTCCTCTGATTATGTTATCTTTGATATGACTACATTCTGTAATATCAATGATCAGCATGAGTTTTTCCCTTTGTCATTAACCAAGAAAAGACACCCTAGATTTTCTTGTTGTTTTTTTGTTGTTCTTTGCTTGCATGAGGTCTCCATGTGTCTGAAGGAGGTTGATCTGAGAAGAGGGCAACCATAGGGAATAAAGGAAAGTATTCATTAAGCTGTCTTCTGATGCCCCGGGCTTCTTCCAAGTAAACTTAGACCTCGTGAAATCAGAAAGGGTACAAAGGCTTGTTTAGAACCCATAATTCCACTTAATTAAAAAAGCTGGGATTCTGTGTTTGTTTCTTAGATCCATTCCCAAAACATGAAAAGTGAAATGCTGAAGATATTGTTATTGTGGTTTTTGTTCTTCACTAGAGAGTTATTTTCAAAGAAAACTTCCCAAGAAAAAATAAATTCTGTCTTTTATTGTTTCCAGATGCTTTTGTCAGTCCCTGTGGCCAAATGTATGAACTTCCTTTCTGACCGCCACTGTCATTTCCTTCAGTCTGTCCTCTTTCATGGCCTCATGTGGGTCTGCTTACATTCCTTAAACTTCAGCCTTCTGCTGCCTTGACCCCCTTCGGGGATTCGCACTCTTCCTCCCAGGCTCACTGCTCTGGCTCTCTGGATTTTGGATAGCATTTCACACTGCCTTTCAACCTCCCCGTCCTCTGAATACACAGTGGGCTCTTTAGAAACATGCCTTTTCCACTTGATATGTGTAGTGTAACTTCCCCACCGTAGATGAAGCAGAGCCTGAAGCTCTGGTTCTCCTAGCTTTTCTTCCCTGGCCAGGTTTTAATTCTTACTCCCTCAGTTTAACTCTTCCTTAGCAGAGATCCAAAGGGCACACTACTCTATTGTTTGCATTCAAGTTTCTTTAGCAGCCCCATTTGAGAACGTAAGCTAAATGAGAAATGGCATCCCCAGCTCAGTGTCGATCAATTCCACATGGACAGGAAAGCCATCTCATAAATCACAAGGCTGTGTCAAAGATCAGCTGAGCTGGGTCCTAAGAGCTTGTGACTGCACTTGACAGGTGTGGAAACTGAGGACTCAGTGAGTTCAAGGCTAACCAACCTTCTTTATGTGGAAGGCAGAAAATGTCAGGGCATTAAATAACCCCATACACACATGCACTGCACACTGAATCACAGTTAATCACTTGATCCCAACTCCTGACCCAGTTTCCTTTCCCAGTTTGGGGTTTTGGCAGAAATCAAATTGACAGCAAATTCTGTATGATTTAGAGACATTTCATTCCTGAAAAAAAAAAAAAATAAATGATAAGATTATTGAGAAAGGTGGTTGACAGGAGAATTGGGGGGACCACTCTGAGTTTTGGATTGAGGTTCTAAAAGGAGACAACATATGTGATATGTTTAAATTGTATACCTGTGAATCAATGCCAGGCCATGAAATAAAGGACAGAAAACTGGGAGGAATAGAAGCAAACAGAAATTCAGTCCCAACAAGGTGGTCTTTCAAACAATTCTGTATGGAAGGAGTTGGAGTCAGAGAAGAATCTTTTTGTTATTGTCTACTTTATATCAAAGTGTGCAAAGGTACCTATAAAAAACCTTTCTATTTTTTACTAAAGTCCAAGAATAAATGAAGGCTTTAAGATAACATCTTTGCTATGTTCCTTTTCAGATGAATGGCCAGAGAGGTTTGCAAAAAGAACCTCTGGAAATAAAACAAACTCTTTGTGTGTAGTTATGAGAGAGAAGGAAGCGAGAGAGGGAGAGAAGGAGGGATAAAGAGATGGAGGGATGGAGGGATGGAGGGAAAGAGGTAGAGAGGGAGAGAAAGAGAGACCATATACACATGACTATATACACACACCAATAAATAAGCACCTCTGTGTACATATATAAAGCTGCCACATGACCATATACACACACCAATGAATAAGCACCTGTGTGTACATATATAAGGCTGCCAGAGTACCAGTTAAACCTTGTATATTGTTCTTCTGGAGTTATCTAGCCTTTTCCTTTTGAAACAGGGCTTGGCTTGGAACTCACCTAGTGAACTGGATCTGCTGACCAATGAACCCAGGGATCTACCTATTTCCATTTCCCTAAAGATGAAATATTGAGCGTCCACCATCCTTCCTAATGGGATTCTGGGGATTGAACTTAAGCCCTCCAGTTTGCAAGGCAAGCTTAGCCTACAGAGCTGTTGCCTTAACCACCTACCAAACAAGTCTGAATTGTAAGTTTTCTGAAGTGTGAGATGTTATTTCTGGGTTCTTATTTTATTTTTATTTTTTTTTTGTTTCTAAGATTCATTTTTATTTTGCTCACATATTACTCTTTCCCAACCAGCCTGAAGAGCAATACATAGCAGGCTGAGAGTGACGGTCTCACAACAGAGTAATATCCTAATTACCCTCCTCTTAGTAAGGGCTCCTTTTGACAGGTGTCAACTTGACTTAAGTGGTTGGCTGCTGGGTTTTTTTTTTTCCCTTTATGCTCCTTTTTTCCACATTGTCATGTCTTGAAGTGGGGTTAAATGCTGACATCCCTTTGTGCATAACTAGAGATAACTATCAAAGAAATGCATAAATTACAGTTCCAGCTACACTGAGCCTAGCAGGCTCATCTGCCTGTAAAGATGAGACAGATAATAGAGCTAACCTGGACTGTGTTTTCTGAGCAGAGTTGTGAGGCTTGGCCTACTAAATCTCAGGTTCATCTGGGTTCCTTTCTGCTTTCTTGGGTACTTGAACAAGGGGGATATTCCACCCAGTTATTCTGATTTCTTGCCTCTTGCATATTAGTGACAGGATTTCTGCTTATCAGAGAAAATATTCACTCACCCACTGTCTACAAAACACAAACTAATCTTTCAGACCATACATTATTTTAAAAGGATATCTCAGATTAGAGAGGAAACTTGTGGTGTAAACATGTTTGCAAATTAGAGGAGAGCTGTGTAGCAGCAATCACACCAAATCTGACAGACAGACTGCCCAATTGTCATCTTGCTTGTCAATCCTTAACAGAAACTCACGTAAACAAGCCAACAAGCAGACAGCCACCGCAAATATTCCTTCCACCTCTTTGACCAAGAGCTATGAATGACAAAATGTGCCCAGCTCCCTTTCTAGGGTTTTTTCTTGCTGCTTATTGGCTGAGAGTGTAATTTCATGGTAGAATGTTAGAAAATGACCTCTTGTAATGATAGAATTTACATAAATAAATGCTGATCGCACAAAATAGATAATATGCTGTGGATATCATCACAATAAGTTGTCTCCCACTGACATAGACTCGAAGTTGGAAGCACACAATTATGCAAATCAAACTAATGCCAGTTGCTCATTACTGTCATGGTGGTAAAAGCAAAAAAAAACCTATCCTCCATAGACAGCTCAGGCTGGGCCACAGGCCAAGATGTTTGGTTTTGCTGACAGAGTAACTGAGTCAACAAAAATAGGGTATCATAGTAATACATCAGAGAGGTCCGCATCAAGGCAAACCTGAAGCTTAATGGACCATGGATTCTGTCTGTGTGGAGTGTCCTTTCTTGGTATTGAGCTGTAGAGTGTCTAGACAAACTGCAGATTCTAGACAAACAGAGCAATTTTTTTAGGGTTGCGATGCTGCAACTCTATCAGCTTTGCCTAAAACATGATATGACATTTAATAGTACTTAAGCAATGTCAGTGTTCCAATCCTAAGCACTTTATCACACATTTTTAAGTACCTGCCACCTCCAGATCCAGGTCTGTCCTGAATTCTCACTGGACACTGGAGCTGTTTGCAAACAACAGAGTTTGCATTTACCATGCAAACATCTCTCTTTCTCTGTTGTAAAACTAGAACTGCTGTTTCTGAGGGAACAGTTCCCCCCAGGAGGAAGCTGATGAGTCTGTGTTTCATACAGATGACTGGAAGTGACAGTGACACCATGAAGCAACAGTTACCATCCGTCTCCTTCCTCTTCTCTGTGGTGGACTAATTCTGTGAATAGCCATCTGTCTTCACCTGTCAAGGCATCTGTGCCTTTTGTGTGAACGAACTGTTCACACCAAGCAATGTGTCCTTTGTCCCTTCCTTCTGAGTTCTGTCACATGCCTTGCCTAGTCAGTGGACACAGCTATAGAACAAAAGCAGAATTAGACTCGAGTCCTTGCTGGTTGCCATGTCTATTTAGGCTAATTGGCTTCTATTTAGGAAGGCTATTTCTGGCTTTTTACATGAGTGGGCCAGAAATACATGACGGAGAATTGAATTGTTCCATTAAGACATTAAGACTAACCTAGGAGATCAGCCAACAACCAGCCCCTCTCCAGCAGCTGAAGGACTTCAGCTGACATCAGCCTAAGTCACCCCTGCAGTCCAGAAGTTCTCAGTGTTTTACACTCCTGTGTTTTGTCCTGTATATTAAGCAGTCTTCTGGTGTGATCGAGTAAGTAGAGAATGTTCCACAAATTTTAGGGAGATTTAAAAATGCAAGAAATGGATTAGAGAGATGTCTCAGCAGTAAACTGCATGTGCTACCCTTGCAGAGGGTCTGGATTCAGTTCCCAAAACCCAAATGCAAGGTTACAAAATTCAGTAATTCCACTTCCAAAAGATTCTGCACCCTCTTCTGGCCTCCTGCTAATACCAGGAGTGCACTGACAAGTATACAAATGAAGCATTCCTATACATAAATTAAAACAAGCAAATACATCTTTTATACATTCAGGAAAATATGTTCTATTATGACAAAAGTGCATTCATTTGGTAATAAGGCAAACCTGCAGGGAACACAAACAACACCAAAATGAGACAGCCTTTCAAACTCACTCAGGTGACTAGAATTAAAGACACACGTGCCACCAAGACTAGGGAAAGTGAGAAGGCCTGGAGAGGCACAGTCATAGTAGCCATCTTGGAAAAGGGTCTAACAATCTCTCAACATGTTAAACCACATTTCTAAGATATTTGCCCCAGAGAAATGCAAACTAAATTCCAGACAAACGCTTGAACTGAATGTCAATGTGACTGTTACCAAAATGGCCCAGAAATTAAGTAGTTCAAATACTAACTGAGGAATAAATAAAATAACATTGTCATAAAGTTAACTACTATTAAACAATAGAAAACAATTGCGAAATGACCCACGTCACAATATGAAGATCTTGAAGACATAGTCTAAGTGGAAAAAAAAAATTCACCACAGACCATACCATATGATGATATTTATATAAAATATCCAGGATGGAAAAAGATGATGAAAAATAGACTGATAAGTTGCTTGATCTGGAAGGAGGGTAAAGAGCATGAGTAGAGAAGGAAATTTTAGGTATTAAATGTGTAACATTAGATTATTATAATGGCTATACAGCTCCAGCTATACATAATAACTCATTTCAATTTCATCATTAAATGGGTAATTATATATCATATATATATATATATATATATATATATATATATATATATATATATATATATATAAAGTATCTCAATAAAGATATTGAAACATGTCTTTGTAGCTCTACTTTCCTCTCTCCCTCCTCCTCCCCTTCCCTCACCCTCCAACTCTTATCTCTCCCTCATTCTTCACACCTTAGGTTTCCCTAGATCACAGACTTACCGATATTTGTTAATAGAGTTTTATAACAGAAAAACAAGACCTCTCAACATGGCTTCTTTGAGACTGGTACTTTACCGCACTTGATACATTAAACATTGACATGGGACACATTTGCCATTTGTTCCCAGGTCCTGATGCTTGCAGATGACCAGCTCTGTCTTTGTTTCCATTCATTCTGTGACACCCACTCAGGCCCCACTTAGTCACTCTAACATCTCTCTGTGTAAAGGAAATGGGGCTGTGCAGCTGAATATATCATAGTTTGCAAGTCATGGCCAACTGCAGTTAGTAAACCTCAGCAATGTCAGGGGATCTGAGGGCTGCCTGTGATTGTTCTCCTATTGCTTCTTCTCAAGCATCAGGAGTGAAGATGAATTTGTTTTGTGAAGGGACATCCAGTTACTAGAGAGTCTGTCTACTACCCAATCGCTTCTGGCATTCTGTCCCCTAAACAGAAACTTTCTATTCAGGCCTTTAATGTTTTTACCTACATTGCCTCTTTTCATAAATTAGGATCACGTGCTTCTGGTTTTGCTTTCCTCCAGCCCACCCTTTGACCTAGCTGAATGTGGCAAATAGGAATGGAATGCCCTTTCCCTGTCATAACCCTTACACACAAAACTCACTTAAACTTTCTGTTATTTGACAAAGCAGCCTTCATTGTGATTCTCCCAAGAGAGAAGAGTCAGAGTGCAGTTATAAACAAGCAGTCAAACTTGTTTCTTGTTTGTTTTGAAATTGTGTGTGTGTGTGTGTGTGTGTGTGTGTGTGTGTGTGTGTGTGTGTGTGTGTTTGGCTAGGATTGTTTTTTTCAAGCACAAGTTACAGGTTGTCCTACTATTTCTACCACACTTTTCTGTGAGGTGGCCATCTTCCCAGACTATATGGAGATTTTCTTTGAAGTCCTTTGAGACTGCAGTGCATCCTGATATAATTAGATGTATGAGGTGGCAAAATGTGGACAAGGGGTTAAATCTCCAAAGCTGTTCTAAGGAAATGTTAAAAGCCAGCTGCATGTCTGATGTACAAGGGGCCTTCTGAGAACAGTGGGGAAACTTACAGACCAGTTTATTCCAATGTCCCAGTGGGCAACCTTGTCAACTGGGACACAACCTAGGGGGCTGATGGCACAGATTGTTGAGCTTCTAGTGAAAGTTAGCACAAATATTTGGCCATTTATTTTCCTGTCTAAAAAATGGTGAATGATAGATGGCTGAGGTGATCCAATCCAGAGGGTACTCAAGGTTTCCAACCAGCCCAAAACCCTTTCCTCATTCCCATCACCCACTAAGGGTTGCAGAAATCCTCACCCCATCCCAACCCTCCCAACCCCCAACCTCCACTGACTTTGAACCACCACTCAGTTTTACAATCCAATTGTCTGTGGTTTAGAAACCAAGTGTGTCAGCGTTCCCTTTTACTGCTTTTGAGTAGCAGCAAATGTATTTTGTTCTCTCCTTTCAAAAGTAAAGATTGTATTTTAAAATCACTCTTTCCCTGAGGGAACTACTCACTTCTCACTCCCTGACACGCCATGAGGACCTCAAAATTAAGAAACATGTCCAGAAATGTGAGTTTGTACAGAAAGGACTAGAAATCCACCCAGACACGTAATGAGTCAGTTATGTGCCTAGCTTCTGTCAGGAAAAATGTGTGTCTGGATTTTCAGGCTCATAATAGACATGTACAGCTAACTGACTTTTATCTTGCCTCTGTCATATTGATCTATCAGTGAATCCATAATAGAAGATAGAGGCCTGAAACAGTAAAAAAGTAATAACCATTGAGATGGATAGCCCGAGCAAAAATGTAGTTTCATGGGGACACTTAGTGCAAAGAACTGTAGATTCATGTCAAGGGGGCATAAGTATCCCCTTCAAAGCCAACTGTTAAAAACACCTAGTGCACAGTTGACCTGCCTTCAGAATATGATATGTTTCTGTATTGATTTTTCAGAGCTTCAAAACAAGAGGAAATAGCCAAGTGAAAGTTTCTTTGCAGAGCACTAAAGGTAATTTACCTTCTTCCTCTGATTCCTGCCTCGGATTTTGTTTTATGGCTCAATGTACAAGTGCTTATTTTAAAAAATTCATTTCTGACTTACAGTAGAAAGCAGTGCCAGAGACCTAGGAAGTGTGAAGGATGAGATGAGCCAGGAAATGAAAGGGAACAAGCCCCTCCCTCCCCATTGCATTAATGCACTTAGCAGCTAGTCATTATGAGATGGCATTTGTCATTTAAGCACAGGCCTCAGATGTCCAGAGTGTTTCTCTTATTAGGTATTCTGAACAGATTGAGAATATGCAAAATGTTCCACGGGATGGCTTTGGTTTCAGGAGCCAGCTTAGGACATTCCTTTTTTTTTCTATACTCCCTTACATAAGAAAATTATCAACCATATTTTTAAATGGATTTTTGAGACAGAAACAAAAGTGTTTGCTTTCCGATTCAAATTAATGTTACTCTTATATTCACATCACTCTTGTGTGTTAAGAAATGAAGTCAGCATTATGCTGACAACCTACAATTCTTATTTATTTATTAATTTACATCCCAAACACTGCTTCCACTCCCAGTCCCCTCTCACAGATTCCTTCTACCTCCCCTATCCCCTTCTTGACAGAGAGCATGTCCCCTCCCACATTCCTCCCTCCAAGACCCTGGTGCATTAAGTCTCTGAAGGATTAGGTGTATCATCTCCCATGGAGGCCACACAAGGCAGCCCTGTTTGGGAGTAGATACCACAGTCAGGCTATGACTTTAGGGGAGAACCTCCTCCTCAGCGTTTCTGGAACCCACATGGAGACTGCGCTGCACAGGGAAGCACCAATCCCTGACATTATTAATGATGCTCTGCTGTGCTTGCAGACAATAGCCTGTCATAATTGAACTCCCAGAAGCTATACTCAGGAGCTGACAGAAATAGGAGTAGAAACCCTCAGCCAAAACTTGAATGGAGGTCCGGACCCTTATGAAAGAGCTGGGGAGAGATGGCAGGCTTGATGAAGGTTCTTTGAGAGAGGGGAGCTCCCCTTGAGGATCCTCCCACCCTGACTCATCAGGAAGCCAAACAGTATCAACTTATCAGGATCCCTGGTTGCTCTCAGAGAGTAAGCCACCGAACAAAGAGTACACGTGGACACGTATGTATAGCAGACTGTACAATTACTGACTAAGCTTCTTCTTTTCCCCCAGAATAGCATGTGTTTTATTATTATAAGCCCTTCCCTAAGCTAAGGCTGTAGCTAAAAGAGGAGGCCAAGTTTAAGGTGTTGATAAACTCTCAAGTCTGAGGAGATGATTATCCGGTTGGATCTGTGGCTAAAGGTAAAGAACACACTCCAATTCCTTTCTTTCCCTCCACTCTCCCAGCGGGGCCCCTCATTGGCTGAGCCCCAAAGAAAGAGAAAAGAATTCCAGATTGGCAGTCCCTATCAATGTTCTAAAACAAAAGGAACTAAATTCCTCCTCATCTAAAAGAACAGTTTGAGAACTGTTTTCATAGGGATTTTTATAAGTACATATTCCATTGTAGATTTATATTGTGCATATGAAATTAATATTATAAGTACGGTTCTTCAACTACAGGAAAATAGGGCAAGACAGGGCATCTGCTGGTGAGATACCCAGGCAAGCTGAGGTTGGAAAGATTGCTCAGTTGGTTAAGTGAAAAATACAGCTCTTGCTGGGATCCTGAGTTCAGCTCACAAGCATCTGTAACTCCAAGGCTGGTAGATTCAATCCCTCATATTGGCTTCTGCAGGCAGTGTCACTCCTCGTAAAATCCCCCTCCCGTGAATACAATTAAAATAAAAAGTAAATTTTAAAACAAAAACATATAGCTTTTATCATATTTATGGTGTACTAATTTTGTAAGGAGTTCTTTCATATTTTCAGTATATGAATTCAGAGGAATGATATCTGTAAGCATCACAGAAAATATTGCTCAAGATCTGAAGGATTACAAAACAAGTAAAGTGTGGGAGAAAAAGAATGGGCAAGAGAGAATGAGAGAGAGAGAGAGAGAGAGAGAGAGAGAGAGAGAGAGAGAGAGAGAGAGAGAGAGAGAGAGATATCAGTTAACCTCTGTCACAGACTTCTCAGCAAATCCAACATTACAATAAGGTCTGTGAAAACATTCCCAGGAGGAGATAGGATAATCTCTTCCTTAAATCCCCCATTTATTCCTGTTTATTTTGGTTTTAGCTCAGATTTTGGAAATATGCTATATCCTTCATTAAAAAAAAAAAAAAAAAAAAAAAAAAAAAAAAAAAAAAAAAAAAAAAAAAAACAGGGAAGTGGGATTTTCTTTAAAGGTATTTGATAGCAAAGTGCATTTTAAAATAATGTTTTATCACTATAATAAGTTCAGTCACATGTTTTTCAGAACAGGGTTAAAATGTTTATGAACCATAGACTATATTTTTAAAAACCATACCATTAAAGACAGTATTTATTGTAAGCACCTAAATCTGTCAGATATTAGATATAAGCTATAATTTTTTTTTGTTTTCTGATTTTTTTCTTTTTTTGGTTTGTTTTCATGAATGTTTATACTGTGGCTTCTGTAATCAGCTGGTCTAGGTTGAAAGATTAAAACATCACAGGATCTCACGTGAAATATGCAAATTTATAAATTTTCATTCAGAAAATGATACCATTGGCTAGAAAATGTTCATTGTATGCAGAATCTAGTTTTCAGGTTACACATACTGATAATGTCTTTAAAACTATATTACCTCCACACATAGGTAAATTATTTGTTTATCTGTTATTCATCTATTTCTAGATTCAAATTTGAAATATTTCAAATGTGAAAAGTTGCCTACTGGCAGAATATTCTCTTCAAATTTTCAGTCACTGAAAATTACAGTTCTTCCAGTGCATAGGGTGCTTGATTCACATCCAGATAAAGTGGTGTGTTACCCACCTTTGCTTGGCTCAACTGCTTGCTTGTTTTTCTTGTTCTTCTTGTTCTTCTTGTTCTTCTTGTTCTTCTTCTTCTTCTTCTTCTTCTTCTTCTTCTTCTCATTATTATTATTATTATTATTATTATTATTATTATTCACTTTATTTCATCAAAGGCAACTTTTTAAAGACTATTTTAAAAACAGACTCAAATGGCTAAAATTGTTTCATTTTTAAAATTACAGACAAGGTTAAAAATCTATCCAGTGACATCTTTCAGGGTCTGTTAGTATTTTAGTTCCATTAGAACATGACTTTAAAATAATCCACAAGTTCCTTGTGAGGCATGACAGTTGTAGAGAAGTAAGCATCTATGTGGAGGACTCATTTCAATGTATGGCTGTGTGCACACATGCACACATGCATATACACAGGCATACATGTATACCCCATGAGTGCATGCACATACACACATACTAAACTGAGATAGGACTGTGAGGTTAGGGACTGTATATTTGTCCAAGTGGTTAAGAGCACTGACTGATCATCTGCAGATCTCAAGGTCAGTTGTCAGTGTTTCTATGATAGCCCAAAGCCTTCTGTAACTTCAGTTCCAGAGACCACTAATGCTCTTTCTGACTTCTGCAGGTGATCCACATGCAGTTAGGCACACACACACACACACACACACACACACACACACACCCCAAAAATAAATTAGTAATGTCTTAAAAAGACTGTGATAATAAAGGACAGGATTCCAAATTAGGAAATCATTTGAATCTGTTTCTAGCCCTTCCCTAGCTATTATTTTTTTCCCATTTATTTATTCACTCCATGGTTCTTTGAGAGAGGGGAGCTCCCCTTGAGGATCCTCCCACCCTGACACATCAGTTCTCTTCCGGGCAGGGGCATCTGCTCCCACTGAGGCCAGACAAGGTAGCCAAGTCAGGGGAATGGATTCCACAGACAGAAAAAAGCTTTAGGATCCGTCCCCACTCCAACTGCTGGGAGACCCACATGAAGACTGAGCAGCATATCTCCTACATACGTGCAGGGGGCCTAGATCCAGCCCATGTGTGCTCTTTGGTTGGGGGTTCAGTCTCTGGGAGTGCCCGAGAGTCCAGATGAGTTGACTGTTGATCCTCCTGTGGAGTTCGTATCTCTTTCTAACTTTGTTCTTGAACCTCTGTCCCTACCATCTACTTGTATTGTTACTCTGGGACCCATTTTCTCCACCGTACTTTATGTATCTGTGACTCTTCGACTTTTCTTTATAACAACAGCCATTACTCATTTGTCTTCTGAATATTTTTGTTTCAGTTTTATTTGTTATTACAATTCGGGATTTTTCACTTTTTCTGAATCTCAGATATGCTACTTTCTCCAAGCTGCCCTTCTCCATCCCAACCTGAGCTGCTGCCTTGCTCTGTACCCATCAATCACGATGTTGATAACTCAAAAGTCAGTGAAATCTCATTGTCTCCTGGAAATCTCATTGTTGTTGTTGTTGTTTTACAACACAACCAAAATTCTTCGGACAACCTGTATAGCTACTTATTACAGTTGCATTTCTAAATCTTTTATCCCATGTGGCACACAGCAAATTTTGAGAGAGTTTTATGAATGAATGAATCCTGGGTTCCCTCAGCCAAACAGGTGCCTCCCAGCCTCAGTAAGTCTTTTATCATTCTATAAATTAAATAAAGGAACATAAAACACAGAGGCTCATGGCAGCATGCATGAATAAACAAGAGAAACCGCAGAGCAGAAATCAAGTTCAAAGCTGTCTGACTTCAACTGTCTGTTCCCCCTTCCCCCCTGTTCCTTTGCAGCTGGGGCTCCAGGCCCATTTCTCATGGAAAGACTGCCCATCCCACAGGGCTGATGAGAAGAGCCAGAGACTCCATGTTGTTATAAGTGAAGAATGCAATAGCAAACTCTGTGGCCTTTAACTTTTAAAGAGAAAAATATTGTTAAATAACATAGGACAGGTGAATCCTATTTAATATCTAGCACTCCCTCCCTTACCCCTAAACTATAGTTCCCCTAGAGCCAGGGGCTGTATGACTCCCCCTTAAGCTGATGTCCCATGTGTGTGCCATGCGTCCAGTTGCTCCCCTGGTGACCTCATAGGCTGACACAGGCAGGGAAAGTGTAGTCCCAGTAGATAATGAAAAGAACAAGAGTGAGGGTTGAGAAGTCAACAGTTCTGAGTGCCATCAGCCTATCATTTAAAGAAACAACAAAACAAGCAGAGTAAAGTTCAATTGTGCTCTTATTAGCCCCGATTAAGAGAGTGGCGGCTGTTTGTGTGTAACAGAAGACACTTTATGGTTTGTGGTTGACTTTCAGCACTTGAGAGATGAAGAATCCCAGTTATATAGTTAACAGGCCAGCAGACAATTTATCCAAAAGCAGATATCTTCCGTTTTAGCCTGTTTTATGGAGCAAATAATGAGTTTAAGGAAGTTTTGTCGGTTTAAGAAGAACTTCAGCAAACACACAACATATCAAAGTTACCTAAATGAAGAAAATCTAACATATACGAAAATTAGCACTGTCAGCATTATTGCAAAAATAATCCTGATGTAGCTGTCTCCTGACGAATACAAAGGCAGATGCTCACAGCCAACCATTGCACTGAGAACAGGGTCCCCAATGGAGGAGTTAGAGAAAGGACTGAAGGAGCCGAAGGGGTTTGCAACCCATAGGAAGAACAATAACACCAATCAAACAGACCCCCCAAAACTCTCAGAGACTAAGCCATCATCCAAAGAGTACACAGGGAGAGACCCAGGGCTCCCACTGCATATGTAGCAGAGGATGGCCTTATCAGACATCAAAGGGAGGAGAAGTCCTGCGAAGGCTTGATGCCCCAGTGTGGGAGAATGAATGGGCAGGGAGACAGGAGTGAGTGAATGAGTAAGTGAGTGAGAGGGGGAGAAGCCTCACAGAGGCAGGGGGAAGGGTGATGGGAAAGGAGTTTTCAGAGGAGAAACTTGGAAAGGGGATAACATTTGAAAAGTAAATTTAAAAAATCCAATAAGAGAAAAAAATTAAAAATAAATAATTCGAATCACATGAAAAAATAACATCAGTAATTGGAGCGGCTCCTGAATACTGACCTGCTCATCTCTTTGTTCAGTGGTGTTCAAGCAAGTCTCTTTTGGGAAAGTGGAGCCAGCCCTTTATACAACTTAAGTTGTGCCTTTTCAGGATCAAAGTGCAGTGTTGAAACAGGGCCCTTACTCCCCTTGCCCATCCCTCAAGCCAATCACTTACAAAAATGACTTATGCACTCTGAGGACTCCTGGTTTTCATTTCAATGACAAAGGACAGGTGAATCCTACTTAATGTCCCTCCCTTAACCCTAAACTACAGCTCCCACTAGAGTGAGTGGCTGATATCTGTGTGTGTGTGTGTGTGTGTGTGTGTGTGTGTGTGTGTGTGTGTGTGTGTGTGCAGGGCAAAAATTTAAAGTAAGGGAGGAAGAGAGGGCTCAGTGGTTAAGAGCAGTGGCTGCTTTCACAGGGACTGGTGTTTGGTTCCAAGTACCTACTTTGGACAGTTTCAACTGCTTCTGACTCTAGCTCTAGTTCTGAGAACAGCCAGTACTAGACTCTGTAAATATGCACAGTTCATATACATAAGAAAAACAACATGCTTAAACTGAAGAGGAGAGTTTAGCAGGGGTATCCTTAATGTGCAGAATCACATTTCTCTCATTAGAGAGCCAGCAGTAGCTTTCACCTGATTTTCAGTCATTTTTTTTTATCTCTTTTAACCAAATTTCCAGTCACCTCACATGGGCCAGCATTAAGTATCACTTTCTCTGCTGAATTCTTTCTTTCCTAACCGACATTTTGTGGTTAAGCAGATGAATTCCAGATGTGAGAAGAATCGCTCACATTCATAAGGAATGAGGCCCTGACTCATTAAGGGAAAGATACCATTGCTTTCTGGCTCTGAGTGCTGAGATTGCATTACCTAAACATGAGAGGGAAGAGTGAAATTTAACAAGAGCCATAAGGGATACTTCCTGGGTCACCAAAAAGGTCATAGCATGAGCATACCATTTGACCTCCTGCTGGGGTCCATATGCCCCTTTTGTGTGGAGTCCCATGGGCATCTTCCACATCACACCTTCCCAGCCACTTGGGTAGACCACGGTTGGCACCTGCACGAGTTATCTCACTGATCTAATCCAGAAGAAAGCGTCAATTGAATCGTAGCCTACAGTATTAAGTAAGACTCAGGAGGAGGGAGGAGAGACCCCGGCATGCCTTACACCCACCAGGAAGTGATTATGGTGTTCCAGTCAGCAGAGATGCCTGAAGAAGGCAGAAGAGGAACAAAAGGTCTGCACATGCTGCAGTGAGATCTGCTCTGGTAAGGCTGGGAGAGATCTGGGCCTCCTTTCCTAAACAAGTCACTCAGACTTCAGTCAGTGACATGTGCTCACCAGCTTCCTGCATCCATGGGCCTCATACAGGTTAGGCTCAGTCAGATTTCTGCAGCCAGGTGTTAATTTCTCACTTATGGGCAAGCTGAAGATGCTGGTAGAATACCCTGTGTGAAATTATTTTTCTTTCATATTTGTTTCTTAACAAAATTTGATATCGTAAAAAGGAGGAGAAATTGAGGAAAGAAATACTAATTAAAGCAAAAGAACATCATTGCCAAGAGTGTGCTTTTAACTGGCTACAACTTTCCCTTGTTACCCCCATTTTGAGGAACTAGGCAAACAACCACAGTGAACCAATGATTACACGCCAAAACATCCACTGACACGGCATGACTCACAATGAAAATGTGCTTAGACAGAAGGCTGTACATCAGAGCCAGACCACAACATGACCAATGTGTGCTTTCCCAAATCCAACCTGATGAATGTTATGTGATTGAAAGTAAATGCTTTAATAATGGTGTGGACTCACTGTAATTCTGTGTTCTGGTCCCTGATGTCTCGTTTATATCCACTATTAGGTTCTATTTTAAATGGCACAAGGCATTTGGATAGACCTCTGCTGAGATTATGGGGGTGGGGAGGCACAAAAGCACTCACAGGGAAATGAATTGTGAGAATTCACCCCACACAGCCAAAATGGGAGAAAGGGCAATGTCCAGTGTTTCAGGGGATGGTTCCAATGAAGAACACTAAGGACTTGATGGAATGCTCAAACACACTGGTCCATTCTCAATGCTTTAAGTGAATATGAGCATCTCATTTAACCAGACAATGAATGACTTAGGCATCCCACTCATTCCCGTAGGCCATGTGACAGATTGCTTTCTTCTGACTTTAAAATCTACTGGATGACTAGAAAACTGGTCTCTGAGGTTTGGAGCAGCGACAGTGTGGGAAACCAGCACCTTTAGCTTTGTTCTTTTATGGGCCCCTGCTGCACCCCAAGAGCAGGTGCTTTGCATTAGGCTCCCCACAGCCAGCAGGGACTGGGTTTATTACACTTGGGTAAATAACGGTCACTGTTGTCATCATAGTTTTCCACACTCTCCGAAAATGTCACTAGCCAGACATCAGCAGGGTTCTTTGTCTAATTCCTACATCTAAGGTGGCAAGAAGGTTATTAGAAGTAATAGCAAATTTAAACTTTTATTAGCAGTAAACTGCAGAAGCTAATGGTGATGCCAACACTAGATAAAATCATTGTCACAGTTAATTCTGAACTCCTTATTTCAAGCTTAATAATAGGAAACTCAATGGAAAGGATATTACACGCCCCATATCACTCATGAGTGCCGCAGGCCTGAGTAACTTGTTATTTTGCTCATGAGTGAAATAAAATGCAGATTATACTGCCTGCTATCAGGGGCATTGTTTGAATTGAGGATGTATGCATGGAGATGGGAGGATCTAAGGAGCTTCTCAGTCTTGTAAATGTTTAAGAACGTTCTCATTTCTATCTGTGACTCTGTGATTTAACTTTGTGCTACTTGTGCATGTGTGTGTTTGTGTGAGACAGACAGAGACAGAGAAAGACAGGGAGACATGAGACACAGAGACACATAGACACACACACACACACACACACACACAGAGAGAGAGAGAGAGAGAGAGAGAGAGAGAGAGAGAGAGCTTTAGAAAAATATTTCTGTCTAAGATACAGAGAAACAAACATAAGCCAAGGAAAAGAGACTGTAGTTGTGGGTACTTTTCTCATCTATTTCTGCAATTTTTTTTTTCTTACTCAGCATTTCAGTTCCGGCACTCGGTCAACAGAGGCAAACAGTGGAGTCTTTGTGTTTCTCTGTCTCATTGCAATTGTGTATGTTCCACACTTAAACACACACTCATGCACACAAACTCACACGCACATACACATAGACACACTAAAACCCACACTCCTACACAAACAGACACACTCCCAATCAAGAATAAAAAAGACAAGATTCACTCTTTCATGCTTAACATTGACTAAGAAAATGGGAGTTTCTAGGATTCAAGATCACATCTGATTCTGTGTGTGTGTGTGTGTGTGTGTGTGTGTGTGTGTGTGTGTGTGTGTATGTGTGTGCTATTCTTTCCTTTCAATCATCCAAATGTGCCCTGGGAGCTGTGTGTGCATTCCTGTTGTAAGGAAGCTTTCTGCGGGTTTAACAAGATGTCTGGCATTCCAGAGGTCAAACTTCAGCCCAGATAGTCTGTTTGTCTGTCTGTTTCTCTCTGTCTGATTGTCTATCTGTCTCTCTTTCTCTCTGTCTGTCTCTCTGTCTGTCTTTCTGTATGTCTCTTTCTGTCTCTCTGTCTCTCTGTCTTTCTGTCTCTCTGTCTTTCTGTCTCTCTCTCTCTCTCTCTCTCTCTCTCTCTCTCTCTCTCTCTGTGTGTGTGTGTGTGTGTGTACACCTGTGCTAGAAAGCATGTGTGAGCACATAGAAAACCATTTACATTGACTGAAGTCGACATTTTAATATATCCACAACCAAACTCATTATTCTGTTTGAAATATTTTTCTGATGGCACTCTATATGGACAAGTAGGAATGGCCCAATGTCTAAGCAATTAGTAATTCATGCCAATTTGAGTACCACTGAGAGTGGAGAGCTACAATATAAAAGACTGCAGCCTGCCTAACAAAGATTTTACAAAAAAATTAAGGAAGCAAAAGGGCTACACAAAAGCAGTTACATCTCTGCACTATTTTTATAGTTTGAAAAACAGAGAAAGAAACCTGAATTTAAATCTCTTGGGTTCTTTGTTTTTTGTGGTGTTTTGTTTTGTTTCCTTGCGAACTGAATTCTTGCTGGCAGAGTGAATTAGCTACCTGGTTGCAGTGCAGATTGGCTCAGAGCTGTTGCTCACCCAGTGCACTGGGTCCCACTTTCCATGGCTCCTCCGTGCCACTCTTGTGTTAGGCTCGTGTGCAGGCAATGTCATCACGTGGCACTTTCTATTATAAAGTGATTGAGAAATGTGTATGTTCTCAATAAGGCACTGCCACTAGAAACAAGTTCCGTGCACATCAAGAAAAATCAAACACTGTGTTCTTAAATGCAAGCAAACTGCCCTAAATTCCACACATTATTATTATTACCAGGAAGAGCAAGTACAGAATTCTGAATGTAAATGCACGCAGCCATGCAAGGTTGCTACAGACAGCAATGCATGCTCTACCTAACTCCACCCTAACCCCACTTACTTCCTACTCAGTCTCCATGCTTTTTTTTTTTTTTTTTTGAGAACAAACATTGTATCAACCACTCAAAATCCTTTTGGATGTTGTGGTTGCTGCTGTTTATTAAAAGACAAGCTGTGGGCCAGTTAAACAATGGTTTTAGTATTCCACCCATGTGGTTGCTGGGTTTGGTTTTTCTTTTGTGTTTTTAACCCCCTAATTTAGAAAATCACCAGTGCTTTCTGAGAGATATGTTTAATGAATCATCATACCTAATTTTACATGGATGCCAAAATGTCTGGCTGCGTCGTTCTGGAGTCTTTTTTTGGATCTATAGCGATTTTTAATGGCTATGAACATCGTCTTGTTCTGTAGATTATACAATTATCTCCTAAAAATATCTTTCTGTTTACTTGATTTTTAAAAATTTGTTGTGGGAACTTTGAAATGTGTTGATGATCATGCTAACATAGGTAACTGACATTCTGAACTTAGATTATACCAATTTATGAGATTTCATTCATGACTAAGTATTAATTTTCAAGCTTGCTTAAACTTCATTTTACTCTGTCAATTTACAAAATTTAGCTATTTGATGTTTTTCAAAGGTGAGTCTATTGAAGCTTGCTTACTATGTGGCAAGAATCACTTGGAGGTTATACATGTCTGTCTGTCTCTGTCTCTCTGTCTGTCTCTCTCTCTCTTTCTTCCCCTTCTCTCACTTCCCCCACTCTTCCAAATAGTGTGTTTGTGTGTGTGTGTGTGTGTGTGTGTGTGTGTGTGTTTTCTACAAAATCACAGCTCTGCCACAGAGAACTATCAAGGAATAAAGCAATCCTAAATCTGTCCTTGAAATGTATGCTACACTTTGAAGGTATAGTGTAAGTACATACATGTTGCAGTAAATATTAAAAAGAAATCTGGCTTATCTCTTCATCGGCCCCTGGGGTCTCTCTCTGGGTGCTGCTTCTTGAATGGAGCCGGCACAGGGACTCTGTTGTTTGGTCCAAGCCCCACCCCTTTCTCACTCTGCCAACACAACTCTCTTCAACCCAAGTAAAATCACTGCCCTGCTCAGCACAAACATGACTGTAATGCCCCCTCGCTTTTCATAGAGGTTTATATGCTAAACTCTCAATTCACAAACCTTCTACACAATAAGATTACATCAAATAGACAAAGATGCAAAGTGCCCATCTATATGAGATATAAGACCTATAAAATTCTTAAAATGTTCATCGCTACTTAATGCCAATTAAGTCCACCTAGATCCCATTCCTCCTTCTCAATAGGCATCTTGGTCCTTCTCTTCCCTTCTCTCTCTTCCCCTCATCTCTGAACCTCTCTCTCTCCACTTCCCTTACCCTGCCCAATCTCAGGCTCTGGCCTTTATTTTACTAATTAAAATGGGAATGTTCTGATGAAGTCCTGAGTATGTAACTAGGGAGCACTTCTTGGGGAAGTGGAATTAATATCAAAATATAAACGGTTGTAGGACCCTCTATACATACAAACTACTGGTTAATGAGGAGCTCTCTGGAGAAGACAAAGCAGACAAGGGAGTGATTAGGGAAGCCCTCACAAAAAGAACAAAATCTGGGCATAAGAGAAATGAAGAAGTGCATCATGGAAGAGACGACAGAGACAATCTTCAGACAGAGAGACCCACTGGCGAAAGGACCCAGGGGCGTGATTTCTACAGGGTTTGAAGAACATGAGGAGGCTGATGACGAACAAGCAAAGGAGGCTTGTGTGATAGTCAGGGAAGTCAGGGAGCTGAGGGTGAGATGGTCAGTGTGCAGTAAGGGGGTTGGGGATACACTGACTGGTTCTTTCCTTGCGTTCGATTGGAAGCCATTATAGCATTCAGTGAAGAAGAATACATGATCTCAGAATGATCAAGACGAGAGAAGATGAAAGCCTGGCTCACCAGTGGAGGCAGAATAAAGAAGGGGAATTTGAGATGCAGCTGGAACCTAAAGGGTTTACCAAAAAAAAAAAAAAAAAAAAAAAAAAAAGAGGATAAAAATTGTGTGAAAGAAAAATTTAAAAATCTTAGAAATAGCAGGACAGGACTGCCATCTTCTAGATAAAGACAGATTTTATGGAAGTAATTTGGCAAAGAAAGTACCAGGAGTTGAGATTTAGCTATCATGAGAACAAGTTAAGGGTGATATCACATGCAGGACTCTGTGTAGGTCAGAAAAATTGTCCCTGGAACATCTATGAGCTGTGGCAGTTTGGAGGTCATGAGTACAAACAGAAAAGAAAAGTCCAAAACCCTGAAACATTTGCTGCAGAGTGATCAGGAAAATGACACATTGAAAAGGTGCTTAAAATACTTGACTAGTAAAGAAGAAAATCCATGAAAGTGCTGTGTCACTGAAGCCAAGAAGAAAAAGAGTTTGTGTGAGACTTCACCATTACTGCATCCAGACTGTCACCACAAGAACCTTAAGACATAAAATGTACTTTAGTTCTTTCTTTCAGAGGTTTCAGCTCATGGTTTGTTGTGCCATTGATTCTGAATCTGTAGTGAAACAGAACATTGTAACACTGTAGTGAAAAGAGCAAATGTGGCCAGTTACCCAGCTCATAGAGAACAGGAAGTGGGGCAGAGAAGGTACAGGGCCAGGTGGAGCCCCAGATGTGGACTCTGCTCAGAATGCCTGGAAATTCACACACACACACACACACACACACACACACACACACACACACACACGAACCACATAGACACATAGCATGGGGAGGGAGGGGGAAAGGGGAAGGGAGAGAGAGAGCTCCAAAATGTTAAATATCTCTCAATTCAATCATGTTGATATCAAGATTAGCTGGCAGAGAATGGAAGAAATGAATTGAAATAGCAAAAGACTGTTTTTTTTAAACAAAAATCACTTGTTCACTCATAAATATTATTACACTGTAGCTACATATATATGACTTCTGGTACACAGATACATATGTATGTATATATAAATATTTGATATATAAATATATATAATATAAATATAATAATACACATTTAGATATTATATTGAGTATAATCTGGTAATATGAGATAACTTATCTAAATCTACTTTTAAAGTTTTATTAAGAACTTATCTGTCTGAGTAAATATGATGCATATAGCACTCACCTCCTCAAAACACATTTTGGAGTTTAATTGCATTATGAGTTTTAAGAAGCTAAAAACATAGCTAACTACTCAGTGTTCTTGAAGCCATGTTTTTATAAAGAGAATCTATAACCACTACTTTATTAAACCAGATTAATACCTCCATCAAGAATCTATAAACAGTTGTCATTATACCCCTGAATAATTGTAGTCCTCAATACTTATTATGGAAGCTTCTCTTTGCAAGAGACAGAGACCACCACCACCACCACCACAACAACAACAACAACAACAACAAAAACAGCCAATCGAAATGAAGAGTTCTAGAGCTCAGGCCTAATGGATATATCTACAAAACACTCTTTCATCACAAAAAAATTCAGAAGATGGGGAGGAAGATTATAAACCCAGGAAAATTCATGAGATCATAGTGTCAGAAGTCTCCCCAAATGTGAACTGAATAATGGACATGAAAAAGTGGATGGGTAAAAGCCCCTAAGGCTGCCACTCTCCATGAAGAACTATAGACAACTACAGAAAGCTGGGAGTAAGAGAAGTGTCTTTCTCCAGGAAAAACATAACAATTCTTCATCCAAGGATAAACAGTCTGCCAAGAAAACATGCATACAGATAGCATCATGTGGACTTAATAGGTTATGTTTAAAAGCATATACCTGAGTATGTAAAGAGACATGCAGTAACAGTTGTTGAAATAAGAGGCCATGAATTTGAAGGAGACTTAGAGAAATGTATGAGAGAATGTGGAAGGAGGAAGGGTTGTAATTACATTATAATCTCAATTTAAAAAAATAGAACTTATTCCAACTTGGCATTGGGGAACATATCACCACTATTGATACTGGTGGCTTTAGAAGTAGAGAATTGGAGTCAAAGAAGAGAAATTCACTAGCTTCCTGGCTCTTGCCAGATCCCATCCCATGAGTCTTTGTGTATACTTGTGAGGAAGCCATGGCCATGTCAGAGCTGTGACCCAACATAAACATCTTGCTGGTATAACTTACCCATTCAGTGCTAGTATGTTACTACCAACACATCTAGACTTAGAGAGTCATATGAAACTAAACTGAATCATGCAAGAAATGATAACTTTTCACATTCATAAAATATTATAGTGTAATTTCTATTCATATAACTGAGTCAGTTCTTTAAAATTTCAAGATACTAATCATATTCCTTGTATTTTTTTCATTTGCTTTCGGGTACAGCACAGGTTTTAATGCTTTGCATTACAAAATTTTCAAAATCATTGTTTCTATCACTTCTTTGTGTTTAATTAGTTAGTGTAGATTTCCTGATAGTAAATTGTACACCTTTAGATTCTCTCCTTGGCATAATTACTGAGAGTGTGAGCATAGAAATATTTAGAAGATGTCTTCCACTTTGTTGTTAGGACTTTATTTAGTGCTGGTATTTCTGTGCATTTTGTAGTTTGATCCAAAGCTTCCAAAGTGCTGTCAACAATTCCAAGCTGTGAAATAAATATCCAGGGAAGTCACCTTAAGCAAGAAAGATTCATTTTGAATTTTAGTTTTAGAGAGTTTCAGCTGGTTCTGTTTTATGGCCATGTTGTGAGGCAGAGGAAAAGCATTAAGTGGATGGGAGATAAAGAGAAAGAGTCTACGGAAAAAGCCCTTCCCCCAACCAGGTCTTATCTGTTCAGGGATAATTCACGCAGGGATAGATGAGTTTCTCGATATATCAAATACTGAAATTAAAACTCCCATGACCTGATGCCCTCTCAGAGCTATGTATGATACATATATCATGTATCTTTAAATACTATGATAGACAAAGAACCCTCTAATACTTAAGTAAGTCTGAATGTGATATTTACAAACCTTAATGACGATAGGAGCCAATTTTATCTAAGAAAATGTTTATATTTCTCTCTTTTTTCTTTCTAGAATTTATTTTCATATTCACTTTACCTTCCAATTGTATCCTCTTCCCTTGTCTCCTCGCATTCCTTCCTTACAAATTCCTCTCCCCTCTCTGAGTATTAGGGGTATCCTCCCAATACCTCTCTGAGAAGTAGGGGTATCTCCCATTTGGTATCACCTGGGCCATCCTAACAGGGTTAAGCATATTCTCTCCCACGGAAGCCAAACCAGGCAGTAAAAGATTTATTAAATGTCAGGCAATAGAATCTGCCCCAATTGTTAGGTGACCCACATGAAGACTAAACTGCACATCAACTGCCAATGTGCAGATGTTTCCATCTCTGTGAGTTCCCATGGACCCAGGATAGTTGACTCTGTGGGTCTTCTTGCAGTGTCCTTGACCCCTGCTTCCAGCTCACTCAAATTTATTCCCTACTCTTCCACAAGACTCTCCTAGTTCTGACTGATGTTTTGGTATTGGTTTCTGCATCTGTTTCCATAAGCTACTGGGTGAAGCCTTTCAGGAGGCAATTATGCGAGGTCCCTGTCTGCAAGCACAGCAGAGTATCATTAATAGTGTCAGGGGTTGGCTCTCTCTCATGAGATGGGTCTCAAGTCGGGCCAGTCATTGGTTGGATATTTCCTTAGCTTTTGCTCCATCTTTATCCCTGAGCATCTTGTAGGTGGGGCAAATTTTGTGACAGCACAAGCTGGTGAGGATAAGGAGCAGGTGGAACACTCTTCAATTGCCAATGGGATACAACCATGTTGGAGATAACTTAGTGGTCTCACAAAAAATTGTGAATAGTTATACTTCAAGATTCAGTTATACCACTTCTGAGCATACACTCAAAAAATGCCTCATTATACCATAGGGACATTTGCTCAACTATGTTCATAGCAGCTTTATTCATAATAGCCAGAAACTATAAACAACCTATCTGTTCCTCAACTGAAAAGTAGATAAAGAAAATGTGATACATCTACACAATGGAATAATATTCAGCTATTAAAAACAAATACATTATGAAATTTGTAGTCAAATAGATGGAACTTGAGAATGTCACCGTGAGTAAGGCAATGCAGACCCAGAGAGACATGTATGGTCTGTTCTCACTTATAAGTAGACATTAGCCATAACGTATAGGATAATAGGACAACCATGCTACAAACCCAAAAAACTGGGTAATAAGAAGGGCCAAAGAGAGGATGAATGAATCTCACTCAGAAGGGGAAACAAAATAGTCATGAGAGGTAGATGAAGAGAGCGAACTGGGTGGGAGGAGGGGTGAGGAGTTTTATAGGAATGGTGGTCAGAAGAAGGAAGGGGGAGGCAGGAGAAGGCTGGGAATGAGACTGGAAATCAGTGGGGGACATCTCTGTGACTACTAGCTGGAGACCTGAGATAGGTAGGGCTACAGGCAGCTGGCTGAGCAGGATATATAGAGACCGAAGTGACCACCTCATTAGCCAGGGAGGACTTCAAGAAGGAAAGGGACATCAATCCAACCACAGAACTTTCTACTCAAAATCTGTCCTGCCTAAAAGATAAGCAGGGTGTTTATAGCTCATGTACATTTTTATCTGAGTGGTAATCTGCAAAGAAAGAAGAGCATAAAGTTAAAAGAAATAATTTGGCAACTCTTCCACTAGTTTTAGTACCTGATCGAACTGAATTGTATAAGGAGAAGCCAGGCTGAGTGGTTGGGCAGCCCAGATTTTAGGTCCCTTTCCTTCAGAATGCCATATGGACACATCACTTTTATGATGTAGGCACAGTGGATCTTCTTCCCACAGGAGTCCGATGTGCTCAGTTATTTTGTAGCATGTTTTCAGTGGAAAATGAAGCAGTTGTGGATGGAGCCCACAGAGACCCACAGAACAGCTCATGCCCATCTGGTCCCTCGGTGATTTGTCCTTCCAATCCCATCACTCACACTTCTGGAACAACACATTCACAACCAATTTTAAATGTTTTAGCCATAAAACCCTAAGCTCCATGGAACTCCAAGTCTCAAATCCTTACTGTCTGGTATTGTACAAAGTATACAAAGATACTCTATGAAGTGGTGAATGAGAGCCCAAAATTATCTTAGTTTAAAATATATTTTACCATTGTGAAGAGGTGTAGATGGGTAGGAAATCATTCCAAGTCACAACTGTAACAATCCCTTTGACTCTATAAAATTAAACATCACCTACCATACAAGTCAATGAATAGACTAAATGCATTCTATAAGCAATAGAATTTGTTGCATTAAACAGTAGTGAATTGATCAAATACAAATGTATTACCAACACATGAAACAGAAAATATTATCATATTTTAAAGCTAGTTGTTCTAGAAATTTTCAAGTAATTTGCACACTATTAATTTTTGAAAATAGTTTATTCACAGGTACTTACTTGTTTTATTGTTGTTGTTTATGGTGGTTACTTACACTCTTATTTGTTGCATGAATGTTATCTGAATGTTATTCTTTTATCACAACAACAATGAAAACTAACACACAAACACACACACACACTCACTCACACATACACACACTCACACTACAAACCCAACAAGAAGTAGATTGTCCCCTTACTTTAAAAAACTCTGGAAATGCTTTGCTTACAATAAATAGACTTCAGGCAAAAGGTGAAAATGCCTAACAGGATGAATAAAGGAATGTTTAGAAAATGGGACAAATAGCAAAATCTAGCTTACAGTTAGATGTAAGGTCCTATCCCTGCGGGTCTCATGTCTCCAACACTTTTCCATACTGCTTGTGCTGTAGCTAAAGCCAACACCCAACTGTGTTTCAACTAGATCTGATGAAAGTGGAGGGGATGAAGAAGTCATTGCAGATAAATGCTGATGATAAATAGATAATACAGAAATGATGGGTAGGTCTGAGGCTAAGTAGATAGATAACAAGATAGATGATAGATTAATAGAGGATAGATAGATAGATAGATAGATAGATAGATAGATAGATAGTTAGATAGATAGATAGATAGATAGGTAGATAGATGATAGATCATAAATATACATATTGATACAGAACAGATAGATCCAGGTGGGAATACAGATACAAATACAAATACAAAAGATATAAAAAATGAGGAATTGTGGGCTTATTCTTCCTGGGTGCTACATTCTCATGAATACATTCCAAGACTATGAGAGGTCAGCATTATCATCCTTATTTACTAATGATAACAAAGAAATGTGAAATATCCCTCATAGACACTAAAAGCCTTTATGGCATCTGGCTCAGTGGCCTTTGTTTTGTTGTTGTTACTCATTTTTAATATCTCCAGCCAGGCTTAATAGTCTGCTGTTGCTCAATTGTGCCAGGTAAACATTTACAAAAAATTTTTATGTACAGTTCCAACCTGCTTTCATTGTTCTTTCCCCATGTTTCATTCATGCTGTCAGATCTTCTGATCAAATACCACCTGCCTTTACTTTACTGATGGCTCTGTAACTTATCTCTCTATTGTCTTTTATGTGTCTTGAAATGGCTTTCTATGTATCTCTCTTTCTTCACCCCTAACACACACACACACACACACACACACACACACACACACACACACACACATACACTACAAAGGAGCCTGACAAAAAGCTTGCATATGATTTATTGTTGGCTATAATGCAAAAGAACAGATGAGAGGGAATTGGAGAAAGGAAAGGAAATGGATGAAGTTGATCTACCAAGACATAAAGTGGTGAGCCAGATGGGTGATTGTCTTCAATATATCAGTGGTCCATTGAGGAGCTTTGTATAAGGTATTCTAGAATTTGCTACCTGAGTCATCCGCTCCTATTTCCTGTTATTTTGCAGTGGTACCTTGGTGTGTTTAGTTATATAAAGAATGAGTAAGTAGACTCCTCAAGTTCTACACAGTAGCCCTGTGCCAAAATTTGACTACTTTATTGTTTGTTCCTTTGTTTTGTTTGTCTGTTTATTTGTTTGGCTCCTCTATATTTTAAAGCTGAATACTCATGACTATCAGTAGACATCAGTGGTTTAAACAGAAAGATGAACTGAGAAAACAGCAGGTGCTCTTAATAGCTCCAACTCTTGTATCTTCATAAAACAGAACTTTTAATGTGCAGGCTAGCATCAAGCTCAATACACACTCAGTACAGAGCAGTTGAAAGAAAGTGTGAAATTAGTTTCTAGTCACTCAAACTGTTTCCAGGCTATAAATGACAAGAACTATACTTTCCTTCCCCCAACCCCACTCAGTGTAACCCTCCAGTATAAATTCACGTAATTCATGAGAAGACCCAGACTATCTTCCTCAGTGAGTCAGAGCTCCGGGCATTTTACTTATAATGTCTCAGAGTAATGTCTGTACAACGGTTCTGTCTCTGCTATCACTGGAAGGCTTCTAGAATGCCCCTGGGCTTCTGTACCTGGTGTTCTGTGGATCTCTTATGCTACATCTCTTTATAGGAATGGCATTTTGTTATTCTGATCCACATGCTCACTTCCTTCTCAGAAAATGACCTAGCAGTTGTCACTGTCTGGGGTCTTAAATTACAGAACCCTCTAGTGAAGTGCACATACATGCCTATAGAACCCCCAAACTCTTAGTATAATATGGACTAACTGGGGGACTGAGAAGAACAAAGCCAGAGCAGCCAGGAATATTATTATATTGTATCCCCAGTACAAGGGATAGTACCTGGGGCATATTAGACATAAAGCATACATCTTTGAATAAGTGGATGGATAGTGTCTTAGTTTGTTTTTCCATTGCTATAATACATAACCAACTTGGGCAGAAACACAGCAGGGAAGAAAGCTGGAGGCAGAAATAGAAACATCCATGGCTGTGGAGCACTGTTTCTTACTGGGTTGTTGACCACTGCTTGCTCATTTTTGCTGTTTCATACAACCCAGGCCCAAGCTGCTGTGGATGGCACTACCCACAGTGCCACACATGAAAATGCTCTGAAGACTTGTTTACAGACCAATCTGATGGACGCAGTTCATCAGCTGACATTCTCGATTCATAGATGACTCTAGCCTCTGTCAAGTTGACACAAATGTAACCAATATAGATGAGGGAGTAGATTGTGGCTCAATCAGATGGATAGAAGGTTGGATCCAATTAATAAGTTGATCTCTTTGTATAATCTGGAAACAGTCAACATTCCAAGAAATGGATTTAAATTCTCTATAAACTAGGTTCTCACAAAAGCAGACAATAATTTTATTTGTACATTTTAGGTCAAAAACTAAAATTAAAAATACCGAATAATTCACACATTCCTAATATGTGTAGAGTTAGTCTACTATCATCCAAATCATATTTATTTATTTACTTATTTATTTATTTTAATGTACTAACACATTTTACATGTGGCAAAAAGAGAAACACACTCATTTATTATTCTTTATTCTACATGCTAATAAATTTTTACAAGAAACTTTGTTAAGAAATACTATGTTCGATAATAAATTGTAAAACCCCTGCTCCTCCAGATTAAATATATTATAAAATATTTAAAGTGACATTTATTGTATCAATTTTTAAATAAAGCTAGAGAAAGCTGTTAATATAACTTAATCATCCAAAGCCTTGTTCTTTTCCCCCTTCTAACATATTTCTCTGGTAATATATTGTGCCAACTACTGTTAAAATATCAGAAAGTAACATAATGCCTACATGACTAAAGTGAAGTTTTACAGAATGAAAGGGGTGTTGTACATGTGTAATGTTTCTTTTGAATTTCAGCTGAGTGCTTGACATATCAGGGCATGTCACCTACCAGAGAGATCTCAAGTGCTAGGGAAAAGAAAGTCAGGGGGATCTCATTTTTGATAGGAGTTGCTTTATTAATAATCATGGGACAGTTATTGATCTCTGGCAGCACTAAGTGCTTAGAAAGATCAAAGAAAGTTCATTTCTGGTCTAATTATTAACCGTCAATCAGTGATGGGATACAATTGGATCTCCTTACCTAGCTTGATACTGCAACACTTTTAATATAAGTCAAATTAGTCTATTAGCATCTAAGTCATGATTATTTACTTTAATATACCAAAAAAATGCTGACACATATTAGTCTATGCATTCAGTTTACCAGCGTCCATGCTCTGTAATGAGGTTGACTTTCTTTTACTGAAATCTTAAAACCTATAGAAAGGGAAGATCTGAGAAATTATACCTAAGTGTTAAAAAATTTCAAAAAATGCAGCAATTACAAATATGAAAAGCTTCTAAAACCTGTTATCATGACTGGGTTTTGTTGTGTCAGCTAAAGAAGGGAGTCATCTAAGACTGGAGTCTCAGTGGGGGCCAGACTCAATTAGGTTGGCTTGGGACACGTTGTGCGGAATTTTCTTGATTGAGCTAACTGAGGTGAAAAGATCCACACATTGTGGTGGCACCATTTTCGAGAGAATTACTGACTGTATAAGAGTAGCAAAGGTGACCTGAGCACTGCTGGTATGTGCACATAACCCACTGCCCTATGCTGTTGATTACGTGCTGGCTGCTGCCATCTTCTACCTCCTTGACTCCCTCATGACAGTGGACGAACTGTAACCTGCAACTGTGAGGCAAATGAGTCTTTTCTCCTGTAAATTGTTTTTGTTATTTTTTTTAAATCATAACAACAGGAAATAAAACCAAGATGCCTATATGATTTCCTATCTTATATTTTATTTAATTTTAAAATGGGGTGTCCCTGTTCAAATGAATACAATGGATAACCTTACCAGACAGGACATTTCCCTCTTGCTAGCCTCTCACCTTTGAAACTTTAGGTTAATTTTTTCCCAACTAATTGTACATCCATCTTTACAATCTTAAAAGGCAATCTCGGTTGACTTAGAGTTTGTTGTGGATATTATCGAGAAGACGATAATAACTAGAACAGTAGTACTAACAGTGATTAAACAATAACTCAATGTGTTAGCTTCCCCCTTCTGGAATGGAAAATCAGGTATGTGACTTGATGGCCTGTGCCAATTCAGTGTAGAAAAATAAGAAATATGGATATTACTTGGAGTTCTATAAGGCATGGCTTTGGGCATATGGTGCTTCTCAGTGATTCCAGCTGAGGTAGGAGAAAGAGGACCAATTTTATATTGAATTTGAGTCCAGTTGGGTCACATAAGACCCTGTGTCAAAGAAACAAATTTTAATTTACTTTCACTCAGTACTTGTTCAGAAGATATCGCCATTTTCAATATCTGCCAGTGAAAAGCAAACCAAGTAGGAATATGGGAAACTAGGAGAAATGGGACATTTTATGGTCTGGCAGATACATTAAACTCAATTGTGTGGGATGCTTTTTTTTTTTCTTTTCTTTTTTTCATGATTGCTAGTAACTTCACTCTAAAGAGTCCCAAAGTATGTCATTAACGCAAATAATCTAAGGTTTTTAAAGCATCTGCACATCAGTTTCATTGCAGAATTTTAATGCATACATAAAATGTATTTTCACCATATTCACTTCCTATTGTCCTCTCCCATTCCTGTTGATCTCCTTTTCAACTACCACCCCACCCCCACGCCCAGTTGTTCACCTTCATCCCCACCTTAGATTTTAATAAGCATATGTTTCTAATTTGGCTAATTAAGTAATATTTATGTTTGCGAAAGATCACGTGGATTCCAAAACTAGCTAGTTGGTAAAGCTCTAAGAAGGATATTCCCGTGAAGTTATTAATTCATCTCTCCTCATCACCTGCCTTCAACCTATACAAGCTCTAAGGAATCCTGCTGGTGCCACAGGGCACTCTGTGTAAAACTTGTAGAATCGACTCCAGAGGACAAGGAGAATTCCTGGGTCTCCTCTGTTTCAAACATTACACACTCAGAGTCTTTGCATTTTCATGTGACAGAGAAAGTGGAAACCATCCTAAGATTTACCTAGCCTTTCTCTCTCAGGGCTTCTTGCAAATAAGTCACATGCTGCAGTTACACCTCAGATTAGAGACTTAAGTTCCCCTGCCCAGTCAATTAGAAGATCCTTGACCTTACAAGAGAATACAAGCTCAGACCCAGCAGAAGTCTGCCGTCAACAGCGTGTTGGGCTTTAAAGAAATCTCAGCCAATTTTGTAGCTGTGTTTTTTTTTTTTCTTTCTTTCTTTTTTCCCCCTCCTTTGGTGTGTTTCACGGCCACTGCTGGTTTTCATTCATCTCCCTTCTCTGGGTTGCAGGTGACATTTTGGGGCTAGAAACATAATGTGTCAGAAGATAGCTGCAGCTTCCCACTGTGTTAGTTATTGTTTCCTTTGTCAGGAGGTGAGCGAGCACAAACATTTTCCAATTGCTCAGATTTTCAGACAGGTTTAGATCTACTGAGCCATCACCAATGCCCACGCCCATGTCATTTCAAAGTACTGATAGAGATTGCAGAGAGAAGCCTGACTTCAGTTTTACACAAATGCAGCTACTATTAGTTGATGCTCTCTCTCTCTCTCTCTCTCTCTCTCTCTCTCTCTCTCTCTCTCTCTCTCTCTCTCTCTCTCTTGCTCTCTCTTGCTCTCACACACCCACACTCTCTGTCTCTCTGTCTCTGTCTCTCTGACTTTTTCTCTCTGTCTCTTTGTCTCTCAGTCTCTCTCCCTCCACCCTCCCCTCTTCTCCTCCTTCCCCGACTCTGTCCCCCACCCCAAAGAGGCACAGATTCCATGTTTTCTCCTTGGTTTACCCCTGTTCAGTACAAAAGAAATAGAAGGAATGCTTCTCATTCTCAGTTCAAAACACCAGCTTACCTTTCTTTTCTCCTTCTGGCTAAACATTATCATGATCAACAGAATGTCTCTCGGGACTCCGGCGCGCAGTCCTTTCTTGGATAAAATTCCCCTTAGAATCAGAATTAAGTCCTTAGTGAAAACTTAAATTACATTTTAAGATTCATTATAATATCATAAGTTCCAGTGAGGCTTTGCCAACGGCGTTGAATGATTCATGATAAACTTGAAAACCTCAGTCGCCTCTTCCCAGGGCGTCTTCAATTATTTCTTTGACGAACTCTACCCTTAATTCCTTGTTAAACTGAACCAATAAGGAGTTTAGGGCCTTTATAATCTCGCTCAAACTTTTTCTCTTTTTAACTTTGGATATCTGCAAGTAAAATGCCATTGATTGGATCTTTCTAAATGTACCTCTTATAAAATTATGGTTAAATATTATCTTACTCTTACAGAATTTGTAGGACTTATAAATGTAAATTCTCTATAATATCATTTTAGCTATGAGAATCATATCATTAAAAATGCTCAAATTCATTTTATATCAGTCTGAGCAGTTAGTTAAGTTAGAAAATATGTCTTGATGAAATTTCATCCTGCTTTCAATTTGATTTCCGGGCCACTTAGGATATGGATTCATGTCACCAGCAATAGAGAGAATTGAATGGATAAAATCAGAGACACTGGGGAGATGGGAAGTCTGCTTTAGTCTCTCCTCTGGAGAAACTGAGTCCTGGAAAAGCCCAAAATTTAGCATTTAAAAAATAGCAGTATGTGTTCTATTTCTATGAAAGCAGTGGAATCCAATGTGAGTTTAAATATTAAACATACTTGATTGTTAGATATACTCAATGGTCACGTCTGTTCAGTGAGTGTGTCTGCCATATACGCATGCCTGCATATGGCAGCATTCCTGACATCCTCAATATGAAAGTTTTCTTCCAAGATGTCTGAGAAGATAAAAGGATAGGTAAAGATTGATGATGGATAGATGGTAGGTAGGTAGATCAATCGATTAACAGAGAGAGGTGAAGTGGAAATTTCTAGTTTCTTTGAGACTCTGTTGTGTCATGTGATGCTCTTCTGAGATCTGTCTTATGTGAGGATGTTTTTGCTGAAGCAGACATGTGGAAGGAATTTTTGCTACGAAAGGACATATGGTGGTTTTCTGGAGGCAGCTTGGAAAAAGGGCATGTAATATTTTGCTAGAGCAGATGCTTGAGAAGACATGATGTTTGGAATGGATATAATTATAGCCCAACAGACAGTGATGCTGGATGGTATTGGTACACCTTGGCATTTTTTGCTGATCAGCATTGGGCTTTGCTGATGCTGTCTTCATTGATGATGCTGGGTGGTATTATTATGCCTTACCTTTGTTGCTCAGCATTTGTCATGGCTTCATAGAGAAAAATGCAGCAAAAGAAATTTCTAGTGGTATTCTGGCAGCTTCTTGCTTCCATGGATTTAGGCTGATTGGCAGAGCCTTGCAGTTTCTTCTGGATCGACCCACCATTGCTAATTCATGAATAGTGTTTCATGCAGCTGCTGCTGATTCGTGTGAACTGAACTGCTGATATCCTGACAACACAGATTGGATTTGCTCCAAAGAAATATTTCTAAATGGGTCCACATCACCCTTATTCTATTACCCTTTTCTTTATACTACCACTGGTGGGCGGTAGACTAGAAGGGAATTTAAAACATTTAAGAACACTTACTAAAGGTCAATTTTGAAAAATCTAAGCCTACATAGATAAGAGAGGGGGATAACAAACAAATAGATAACAGATGATGGATAGATAACAGACAGATTGCTAATAAATGGATGATAGAGAGATGACAACTAGTAAACTCTACACTGATATTCAATGATGGAAAATACTGTAATTAGTGTCAATCTAATATATCTAACCTGAAAAATCATCCTTCCCTCTGCCTCAGTCAAGTCTATAGTGTAATAACAAAATATCAGAGATTGGCTGGTATAAAATTAATTTCCCAGGACTTATCAGTCCAATATCAAGATACTGGCTTCTGACAAGGCACCCTTTGCTACATTGTCCCATGAAATAAGGTGAGGTAAGAGAAGACAATAGGAAGACTAAATTCATGCTTTGTTATGAATGATGTCATTTGCCATGACTCTGAGCCCAGTGAGAACATCTATTCCTTTGAGAGGAAGGACCTCTCTTTATTTGCTCCATCCTATAAGACTACTGACTGGCAAGTCAGTTGCCAATACTTGCTTCTCAAAGACATACTCATGCAATAGGAATTCAGGTTCTCTCTGACCTACCTTCATGTGGCATATACAGCTTACAAATGTGTTTTCATGGTCTGGGTTATAATTTTATTGTTTGTTTATTTTTTTAAAGACAGTCATATGGTCAACCAGATATATTCTCTTACTTGGGTAGGTGTGGAATCTTAGAGGTTAAGTGAACATAGGTGTCCCTAGAAATGAAACTTGAGAGTTGGGTTTGAGGCCCTACAAAGGGAGTGAAACTCCTCAAATATCTTTTTCTACTGGAAAGATGTGGAGTGTATGTGTGTGTATACATGTGTAAATGTTTGTGTATGAGTGTTTTTGTGTGTATTTAGAGAGAAAGAGAGGGAGATAGAAAGGGGAGTATAACTGAAGAAAGTACATATGTTGGGCATAAGGGGGAGGAGAGGTTCTTGGTAGGGCCTGGGAAGGTTCGATGCCCCAGTGTAGCGAATGCCAGGGCAGGGAAGTGGGACTGGGGGAGCACCCTCACAGAAGCTGGGGGAGGGGGAGGATGGGATAGGGAGTTTCTGGAGTGTAAACAGGAAAAGGGGTAACATTTGAAATGTAAGTAAGTAAAACATCCAAAAAAGAAAAAAAGAAAAAAAAAGAAAAAGAAAAGAAGTTATACATGGTTCTAGTTAGAAAGGAGATGGAACAAAATGAGGTAATAGGAAAATGATTATCATCAAAATGCATTATGTACATGTATAAAACATTATGATAAAATTTATTGTAGTATATAATGGATATATGGTGCTAAAAACATTTACAAGAGTTTAACAAATAATTTCTGACCTAGTATTTCAGGAAGCTAGTCATCTTTGTCACTATCATCCGAGCTCCAAACCTTTATTGGCTCTAGACAAAGGGTCACCTTGGTCCTCAAGGCTTGGTCTGTTGCTCCAACAAAATGCAGCATGTTGCACAGAGTTAGGAAAGACAACGGAGCTACCAGCTGTTGCATATACACTCTGAGTAGAGTTCTGTGCTGAACATGTAAAAAATTGTACATTATTCTATAATGGCCAGTATCCTCAGCTCATTTAGTATTTCAGATAGTTGTTCACTGAGGCGGAATTATGTCTTTGCCCTTAGCCCCGTTCCGTTCAAGGTAGAAAGAACGAAAGAACAATATTAATGGAATACCTTAAAACACAACAGGAAGAATATTAGCAGGAATGAAGAGTTGGGAGCATCTAGAGCAACATTAAAAGCCATGACAGTATTATTTCACCAATGGACACTATTTCTTTCCATGTCATCAGATTTATGAACTTGCTGTGGATGGGACTGGAACACAGTAGCATAGCACATGCTATAGTCACAAAGGTTGTCACCCTTTCCTTGTCTCCTGGTATCTCCAACTGCATGAAGAAAAACAAAAGTAAAGAGAAACGATCATTCAGCCATCAATGAAAAATAAAATCATTAAAGAACTTTAATAAGATGCCGACTATACATCTCTGTGCTTCTTGGGTTACAAACTGTTACTTTTAGGAAACACAACCATTGATATGCTACCATTGGCTACAATTAATTAAATAGAAATATTAGTGCACATAGGAGCGAAAAATATTAAGTATTTCTTGCAGAATTAATTTCTTGTGATTTATAATCCAAAGGATCCTTTATTTTTCAGATTCACAGTGCTCACAGATTCTGAGACATTCAGATTGTTGCAGTCCCGAAACTGTGAGCTCCAAGCCAAAGCTGTTAACTGTTTTTCTCAGTTCTGAATAGTTGTTTTCAAGACTGAGGACTGACAGAAGCAGACTCCTCCCCACAGAAAGAAGTTGAAACTAAGACCAACTATGTTTCAAAATAGAGACAAACCTCCATTCAAACTTGATGGTTTCAATGTGGAAACTCATAAAAAAAAGTAAAAGAAAAAAAATCACACGGTAATAAAACAAGATGAATGATTGAATGATTTGGTACAAGCCTAGAAAAACGATGAGGAAAAGAAAGCCAAAATGAAAGATGGAAGGGGGAAAGGAAGGAAGAGTGTATAGGAGAGATCACAGGTTGTTTAGAATGAGCTCTGCATTTTCATTTCATGTAAAATTGACTGACCTATTTGAAGTCGGGGATCTCCTCTGTAGAAAGACTACTGGGCACAATTACTCAAGATAGTCCAGAATTCTGCTTCCTCCTGACAGCCTGCCCCTACTCCCTCTACTTCCCACTGTGAGCAGAGATGACATTAACCCTTTCGGCTCCTCGGGGTATCATTTAGGAAGTCACTGGGGTGTTTTATCTCTGTCCACAATGCAGCTCCTGGGAGAATCCGGATCGATGTGTTTTATGCCCGTGAAATTTGAAAAACAAAGTATGTATTTTGTTGTAAGAAAGTGAAGACTACATTTCTCATTATCCCTCTACAGACAGGAACAATCCGTTCTCTGAACCCAGTGGGGCAATCCAATTACAAAGTCATTAGATGCCACCGTAAGGTGATGGCAGGGTGGATTCCTGTTTTCATAACAAGCCTGTTCTGTGTTCATCCAAAACATATATTCTGGCCTCTTGCAGTCAGTTTACAAGGTTTTTAATTAAGCTCTAGAGAGAATTACAGAGTTCAGTGAGCTGAGTCTCTGCTATAGCAGATAGAGGAGACACTCTATTTTATCAGAGAGGTAACCACTTTCTTTCATTTTCTCCACCACACGCATTATCTCTTCCTCCCGTCACATTTTTATAGGTTTTTATTTCAAAGGATTACCTTAAGATTACTGTCAACACCAGCCAGGGGGGCATCTCCATGCAGAATATAGTAGGTGATTTTACCTTCTTAAAAATAAAGCTTGCTGTAGACAGTACAGTATCATACAATATTTCTAGAATAATTGCCCCAAGAGCAAAAAGACTCTTTTACAACCATGGTTTAGTTTAAATTTTGCAAGTAACAAAAGCACAGTATTTGCCAGCTTGATTCTTAAGTCGAAATTTCAGCCTTTAAGTTGTTTCAGACACTTCTCTGGTTTCTACTGCTCGGCGAACCATCTGCAGGCAAAACAGAACATACTGGATCTCGGTTCACAATTTGTCGAGAAAGCATTGTGAAGAACATAAAGGACCTTCGTTTCCTATGCAAGTTCGGGAAACACTTTAGTTATGATTCAGCTCAAGTACATGCTCCTAACCATAGAATTAAATATTTCTGAAGGGTTCATTCCTGGGCTCTCTGGGTTGAATTAGGCTTCATGTCACCCACATGTCTGAGGAGCCGGTGCCTTCTGCTCCGCTGTGCATTTTTTCCAGACATGCCGGATGTCTGTGCAATAAGCCCTCGAAACTTCAAAGAGCCACGGGGCACTCTGTGTTTTCTCTACCCACCATTCCATGTAAACACCATTAGCAACCAGACCACTCCTCGGCCAGAAATCCTCATGGCTTGACTTGAAGTCTGTTAATTGTTCGCGCTCACTCATGGTCTTTATTATTCTTGGTGGATCCAGTGACCAGCACATGTGCTTCCTACAGGACCATAGGTACTGACAGCATCCTAGGAAACACAGGCACCTCACCTGATCACTTATTGCTCAATGCTACAGCTTCCATCCTTGTCGAGAAATTTAGAAACATATCCAGATCCCGCCACGTGTCTGGCATCAGGATGAAGGTGGTAAGGTACGGTCAGTGGATAAGATGAAGGCCAGGTATGTGCATACAGTTCCTGGGTTTAATTCCCAGCAGATGCCTCACCCTCAGGAAAACCCAGGAAGCAAAAAAAAAAAAAAAAAAAAAAAAAATCTATGTATCTCTGCATTCCCACTGAACTTGAATGATATGGCAGGACTACAGGCGTTAAACACATAAGTAAACAATCTTTAAATGGTTTCAGATAATAATAAGCCGTGGAGGAAAGAAATCCCAGGATAAGATGAGAAATTACGGCTTTGGGGTTTGGGGATCACAGATGGAATGCTCATGAGGGCCCTTTGTAGGCAGATGGCATTTGAGCTGAAACTGGAAGGGGCGGAAAGAAGAATCTGAACAGTCTAAATACCAGACAAAAAGGTTTTCAACAAAGAGGAAACAAGAACAAAGCCCCCAGGGTGTGAGAGTTTCTGTGGGAAGCCTCGTAGGATGGAGGTGTAAGCAGTCACAAGCTGGTGAAAATTGCCCAGCACACACAGTTCTTTGCCTGTGAACATTCCCAAGAGTTGTCCCCTATTTCTTTGAAGCAGATTTGTGATTTTTTTTCAATAATTCCCCATTTAATGGAACTTTGTGGGTGCAAATTTAATTTTTTTTTGAAAATATATTTGAAAGTCTATTTAACTTCCCTTCTTAGCAAACTCTGTGGGGATAAAAGTACAACTCTTCTAAGATGTCCATGTGGAAGCTATTCTGCATTTTCTTTATTTGACTAGATTTAGAAACACGGAGGAGATGCTTCCCTGGGAGGAGCTATAAGAGCCACTTCTAAAAAGGATTCACTGATAGGGGACACCCACTCTTAAACGTGAATGGCAGAACTCAGACTAAACAGCAAGAAGAAGGGGGAGAAGCCTTCTGAATTCCAGTCTTCATGTCTCTTTCTCCTGAATGGGAAATGTGATCAGTCACATCATGAGCCCTCAGCCATGCCTTCCCCACATGGCAGACTGTGAGGCAAAATCAACCCCTTTCTCCTTAAGTGGTTTTGGTCAGGTGCTTTGTCACAGCAGTGAGACTTGTCTTAAACAAACCAGACTTTAGTTACAGCAGCAATGTTTATATATGCAGCCATGCCTGGGTGAATTCCTACACACAGCTCCATCCTTACTGGTAACTGGTGAGTCTCTGGCATATGGGGTTCTAACTATTATGATTTTCATTGTTCTGTCTTGGAAAGAGATTCTGATGCTGGAAGTAGAACATCAGTCTTGTAACCCTAATGTCATCATGAGGACACTGGACACATCCTGGAGCTATTATCAGAATCCTACTCTCTTTCCTACCTCACTGAGTTTAATTAGCAATGAGCCTCATACATTCCCTTGATGAGATTTTTGTATGGTAGCCTAGCTATATGGATCCCAACACAAATATAACTACGAAGATATAGGAAACTTCGTATCTTTATAATTGCCCATTTTATTGAAACATTTTTATAAGCAGTGTGCTTCGTTATAGACAAGGAAAAAAATGGAAAGGGCTGGTATGGTATCTTAGAAATCAAGGAATTTCAAGGGTTGAGGAATATGAAATTGTTCCTTCCTCTTGTAACAAATCCAGGATGATTTATATCCACAATTGGTATCTTAAACTGTCTTTCCCCAAACATCTGGAACTGTAAAGATATACAACTAAAATTTATTCTCGGGCTGGTTTTGTGCCCTGCCAGAAAAGAGTAATGGGATGCTTGCTCCTCCCACCTGAACTTTCTTCCAGGGTCAGTAGTGCTTAGAATTACTCCCATAATCTCAATGTACAAGAAAAAATCTTGCTATTGACTAAACATGTGGGACTTGTCTTATGAGAGAAATGGGGTAATCAGGTTTCCAGGCCTGCAGAGATGAGAAAGCTGTTTGAAGTCTGAGTGTGGTATAGGGCAAGTGTGATATCCCGTATACTATCATTGATGGGCTAAGAATTCTTACCTATGAATGGCTGCATATTGAGCAAAGGCCAAGGTGTCTGGATGCTACCTCCCTCAGGTCACATCCCATGAGAATCTCCCATAAGTAGCTAAGTCACACTGTTACCAATCAGTAACTCCTATTTGTCAGTGACAGTTTCCCCAAACTCACAGTATTAAAGTGATAATTAGTAGATGTTTCTCACGAAGATGTTCTATGCCTGGCACTACATGTCCTGTGTGCAACACTGTCTTTAACTCTCATATATCTTAAGACAGTCAGTAATAAAGAATACATCTTTATTATGTTATGTTATATTATATTATATATAAAATTCATCATGGTTCGAGAGATTTCAAATGCACTGGGGACTCTTCACTTAGCATTCAGCTGGATCCTTAGATTTTCAAAACTCTCTTCTGCTGCCCCCACAGACTTATTTATAAGTGAGTTTAGAAGCTTTGTCCCTCCGATGTCTATTTTTTTGGGAGGGGCTGCTTTTCCATGTCTGCCACAATTTGCGCATTGTTCTTTCCAGAGCTTCCAGAATTCTGCAGGATAAGATCTGTCATTTGTGCTCACGATGATTAAAAACAGAAAGTTGTGCTCACGATGATTAAAAACAGAAAGTTGTGCTTCACTTGTGGGTATACCCACTTTTTGTAAACTCAAGTTTTGTGTGTACAAACATTGGAATTCTGAAACATTCTACCACATATGATAATTCCATTAAAATCTATCTTCTAGGACTGGAATTATAACCACTTCTGTGTGTATTTCTCACAGGAAAGACCTTCCACACTGGCCGGTCAACTACAAAACCTTGTTTGCAGTACTTTGCAGTTTTAGATGTCTGATATTTTAAAGATGTTTGCCATCAAATAGTTTCCAGCTTTTGATATCTCAAAACTTGTTTTTCCGCTGCTGCCCCAAGTTCCAGTCAGTAGGCTCTAGGTTACATCCACAGCAAGACCTTGGAACCTCTACAATGGGCAGTAGGCTGTCTGCTGAAAGGCTCTCAACTCAGGATGAACCACAGTATACTAGAAGGTGTTACAATCTGTGAGTATAACTCAACTTTATATCAACAAAATACAGAAAGTTGTGTGTGTGTGTGTGTGTGAGAGAGAGAGAGAGAGAGAGAGAGAGAGAGAGAGAGAGAGAGAGAGAGAGAGGGAGGGAGGGAGGGAGGGAGGGAGGGAGGGAGGGAGGGAGGGAGAGAGAGAGAGAGAGAGAGAGAGAGAGAGAGAGAGAGAGAGAGAGAGAGAGAGAGAGAGAGTGTGTGAATGAAAGGAGAAAAATAAAAACAGGACATGGGGAGAGAGAAGAGTTGTATATATATGAGGGGAGAAATATGGGAGGTAAACAGGTGAGCATTCTGAAAGGGAAGAATGGGGCAGGGGACAATAAAGGATAGAAAGAAAGAAGAAGTGGTAGGAGAGAGGCAGGAATGGAAGGCAGAGGAAGGAAACACAGGGAGAGAGAGAGAGAGAGAGAGAGAGAGAGAGAGAGAGAGAGAGAGAGAGAGAGAGAGAGAGAAACTGACTCTTCTCTCATTTTTCGGTGAGTTCTGTTAGAACAGTGTAGTCATTCGAGTCACTGAGCTCGGCTTTGACTTTGTTACCATGGTTACCTTCATTGCACCAATAACTGGGAATTCTTGGAGGAGTTCGCTGTGGATATACCTTTTGCTTAATTTAGGTTTTGTTTTAGGAATTTTTCATACAGTTTCTTTTTCTCTAACTTCAGCTTATAATAGTCTTCAATGGTCTTAAACCAAGGTAGAACTGGAAGGGTTTCTTCATACTACTACGGTCTCCTAACTGCTTTTTCCATGGCTCATTGCAGACAAAGTGAAGAGTTTCATTCTCTTGACCCAGGATTACGTCTGAGAACAGAGCTTTCTCAGGGCTTCTGTGCATTCTCATGGCAGCCAAGTGCCCTTGATTTCTGAAGAAACATAAAAGGACTTGAGTGAAGAGAATGTTCTATTATTCTGAATTTTATCTTTTCAGAATTTGGGCCTATGGTGTTCTTCCTTCTCTCTTCCCAAGTGAAAGCCTCTTGTCTCCACTTCTTCAGTTAGGTTTAAACCTTCACCCTTTGCTGATGGAGAAATTTTAGCTTTTCTCAGTATTTTGTCTCTACCGTCTCTCATGCAGAAATCATTGGACCCAATGTTAAGAGTTGAGCTATAATTTCCTTGGAATTTATAACTTTTACTCCAATACTGAGAAACACGAAAATGCTCCATTAGAAGAGGTTCATTTAGTTCTCTTCCTTCTCAACATGTAATTCTTCTTAGCATGGTTCTGTGTGTGTGTGTGTGTCTACATGTTTTTGTGTGTGTATAGATATCAGTGTAGGCATATGTACAAGTCTATCTGTGTATGTGTACATATTACTTAGTATGTGTGTAGAGGTTCATTTATATATGTACATGTTTCTGTGTGTATTTATATGCATGTTAGTGTGTGTATGAATGTGCAAGTGTGTGTGGAAGCTACAGATAGATTTTAGGCGTCTTTCACTTCTCTTTGCCAAGGTATTGTAGATAGAGGGTCTCTCGGTGGACCAAGAAAACACTGTTTTGGTGAGTCCTCCTGGCCAGCAAGTTCTAGGAAACAGCCAGATCCTGGGACTCCTTCACTGCTTCAGATGTAGGTCATGAAGGGTTTACTTTTCTGCTTGGGTGTCGAGGATCCAAACTCAAGTCCTTACTTATGCTTACTGAGCACTTTACCCACAGAGACATCTCTCTTATGTCTGGACACTGGAGGATTCTCCTCTGTTAGATTAACTTGTTGTTGGTCTTTAGAGCTGAGTTAAAGTTTGCCTGTTTTTCAGTGCCTGCTGTTATTAGCCGCCACCTTGTTCTAAAAATCATTCGACGGTGAACTGGTTTGTTTTTCTCCTCTTTCTAGGGAGGGAGTTTTGCAGCCTTTGAAGGCAGCTCATGTGATTAGAAGTTTCATCTCTTGATGTTAAATAAAATGATTTTGTAGATTTCTTTTGGTTGCAGTCAGGATAAAATGACAGTTCCAGGCAACTTTCTGTGTTCTTAGCAGGGGTGTGTGTGTGGGGGGGGGGTGAGAATATGGTATTATACTGGGGCATTTTATGTTAGAAAATGGAGACTCCAAGAGGTCTAGTACCTCACCCTGTATCATAGATCTATTAAAAGCCAGGATTGAAATTCAAGTTCAGATATTCCTGATGTAAAAGTCATCTGTCTTAAACACAGCCAAGCATCCCTTACAATCTTTTCAACGAAAGACGATACTTTAGCTGTTCATTTCTGGACCACTCGGCGACTCAGCTCTTTCACTTTTCATGCCTCCAGCACACTGGAAGGAGCCTCACATTTTAATCAACAAATTCTTTGCCTAAGAATTTAAAGAATAAAAGTGCCTGCCTTCTTTAAGGTGAATGTGCCTGCAGTAGTCTACGATTTCGCAAGGCCTTGAACTATTGTGGAAAGCAAATCTCAGTATTTTTGCCATTATTATAGAACTAGATTTTTTTTTTTTTGAAGTTTCCAGGAATTGCTGCCATGGAGAAACACCCAGGCATGCTGAGTGAAACATCATATAATCTTTGACCCAAGGAACTAGGGGAATGAGGGTGGCTTCAGGGCTAACAGTTTCTCCAGGAAATGGAGGAGATGACTTGGATTTGTTGGCACAGTTGAAGTTCATGAAGAAACTGCTGTTATCAGAGAAAGTGTGAGATTCAACGGCAGAGGCAGAGCCCGTACAACGGAGCCAGGAAGGGCAGAGCAGGGTTCTGGAAAGAGGTGTGGGTGCTCTGCAGAGAACTGAGAGTGTAAAATATACCCTGTGTGGCCTGCAAAAGTCATTCTGGTTGCGTGGGAGCCTGAAAGCAGTTTAAGATGACTCTCACACCTTGACCAGACAGAAGGTACGGCCAATATTACTTCATAAACCACTTGCTTGTACTATCTTGTTTGAAACTAGCAAAAATGCTAAATGGGAAGAGAACTTATGGCTGTTCCTCTTTCGCAGTTGACACCCCCAATACTTTGAACAGAGTGCTTGAAATGCAGTCAGAGCACAGCAATGACATTTGCATCAGATGCCCATAGTGCACAGAGCTGCATGACACACACACACACACACACACACACACACAGAGAGAGAGAGAGAGAGAGAGAGAGAGAGAGAGAGAGAGAGAGAGAGAGAGAGAGAAGGTTCACCAGCCATTTCCCAAGCTGCAGGGTGATAAAAAGGAAAGGATATCTAAAAGCATGAAACTTCTAAGTACTAGCAGCAAATCTTCATGCTATGCTAAGGGAAGTCCAATGTTTCAAATCTCATAGACACATAAATCAAAACCTCCCCACCAGCACTTGCAACCATTTTAAGGCTTTATTAAGGTGAGAAGTTACCTTTAGAGTCACTACTTAAAAGAGAGATGAGGTTAGAAAGTCATGGTTTACATGTGGGAAGGGGAGGGTTTTGCTAAATATTGGACCATTCTTATTGGATATTTCATTTATTTACATTGTGAATGTCATCCCCTTTCCTGGTTTTCTCTCTGGAAACCCCCTATTCCATCCTTTCTCCCATGCTTCTAGAAGGGCACACCCTCACCTACCCACTCCAGCCTCCCTGCCCTGGGATTACCTACACCGGGGCACTGAGCCTTCACAGGACCAAGGGCCTCTCCTCCCATTTATTAATCCTGCCAATCCATGAGCATGGAAGATCTTCCCACTGTCTGGGGTCTTCATTGATTTCTTCAGATACTTGAAGTTCTTGTCGTATAGATCTTTCACTTATTTGGTTACCGTCACTCCAAAATATTTTATATGATTTGTGACTATTTGAAAGGTATCGATTCCCTTATTTCTTTTTTAGCCTGGCTGTTCTGTGAGTAGAAGAAGGTTACTGATTTGGTTGAGTTAATTATATATTCAGCTACTTCGCTGACGTTGTTGATCAGGTTTTAGAATTCCATGGTGGAATTTTTGGGATCACTTAACTATTACTGTTATATCATCTGCAAATGTTGATATGTTGACTTCTTTCTTTCCAAATTCTATCCTTTTGTTGTCTAATTGCTCTGGCTAGGGCTTCCAGTACTATATTAAATAGGTAGAGGGAGAGTGGGCAGCCTTGTCTAGTCCCTAATTTTAGTGGGATTGCTTCAAGTTTCTCTCCATTTAGTTTGATGTTGGCTACTGATTTGCTGTATATTGCTTTTACTATTTTAGGTATGGGCCATAAATTCCTGATCTTTCTAACACTTTTAACACAAAGGGGTGTTGAATATTATCAAATGCTTCCTTAGCATCTAATGAGATGACCATGTGTTTTTTTCCCTAGAGTTTGTTTATATGGTGAATTACTTTGATGGATTTTTGCATATTCATCCCTGCATCCTTGGGATGAATACTGCTTGATCATGATGGATGGCCTTTTTGATGTGTTCTTGGATTTGAGTGGTGAGAATTTTACTGAGTATTTTTACATTGATATTTATACGTGAAATTGGTTTGAAATTGTTTTTCTTTAGTGGGTCTTTGTGTGGTTTAGGTATGAGTGTAATTGTGGCTTCATAGAACAAATTCAGTAGTGTTTCTTTTGTTTCGTTTTTGTGGAATAGTTTGAAGAGTATTGATATTAGGTCTTCTTTGAAGGTTTGATAGAATTTTGCACTAAACTTATATTCTGGTCCTGGGAATTTTTTGGTTGGGAGACTTTTAATGACTGCTTCTTTTTCTTTAGGGGTTATGAGACTGTTTAAATGGTTTTTCTTATCCTGATTTAATTTTGGTACCTGGTATCTAGAAAATTGTCCATTTTATCCAGATTTTCTAGTTTTCTTGAGTAGGATCTGGTAAAGTTTGAATTTCCTCAGGTTCTGTTGCTATGTCTCTATTGTCATTTCTGATTTTGTTAATTTGGATATTGCCTCTGTGCCCTCTGTTTAGTCTGGCTAAATTTTGTCTATCTGAATGATTTTCTCAAAGAACCAGCTCCTGGTTTTGTTTATCCTTTGTGTAGCCCTGAGTTTGATTATTTTCTGCTATCTGCTTCTCTTGTGTGTATTTGCTTTTTTTTTTCTAGAGTTTTCAAATGTACTGTCAAGCTGCTAGTGTATGCTCTTTCCAGTTTCTTTTTGGAAACAATTAGATCTATGAGTTTTCATCTTAGTATTGCTTTTATCGTATCCCATAAATTTGGGTTTGTTATGTCTTCATTTTCATTAAAGTCTAAAAAGTCTTTAATTTCTTTCTTTATTTCTTTCTTGACCAAGTTATCATTGAGCAGAGAGTTTACAACTTCCATGTGTATGTGGGCTTTCTGTTGTTTTTGTTATTATTGAAGACCAGCCTTAGTGTGCAGTGATCTGATAGATGCATGGGATTATTTTGATCTTCTTACATCTGTTGAGGCTTGCATTATATGATCAATTTTGGAGAAGGTACCATGAAACGTTGAGAAGTAGGCATATTCTTTTGTTATAGCATGAAATGTTCTATAGATGTCTGTTAAATCCATTTGGCTCATAACTTCTGTTAGTTGGACTGTGTCTTCATCTAGTTTATGATCTGTCCATTGATGAGAGTGGGGTGTTGAAGTCCCCCACTATTATTGTGTGGTACAATGTGTGCTTTGAGCTTTAGAAAAGGTTCCTGTCTTCAGTTGCTCCATGGCTCTTGAGCTCTGTGGTCTCCTGGGTGTTCCCCCTTTAGACAATTACTGGAGTAAAAATGTTTGTCTTACCTATGGACGTAGGAGTGACAGCATTTCTGGGAGACCAGCTCTGTCTGGGTGGGTTTGGGTCTAGAAAGCTGTACTGTAACACTGGGTTAACTCCAGGGTACAGATACCTTTTTTATTTCTTAAGCCATGCTGTGAAGTATTTCCCTACATTGCTTTTTAAATGCACTTATGTCAAGGAGTCTGTCTTCCCAGTGACAGTGTGACATTCTTAAAGGCAGGGAAGAGTACATTCATTTTATTTCCACATCCTAAGTGTTCAACAGACTATGCAGACATAGTAATCATTTGATGAAAGCTAATGAATGGATAAGGGGAGGTTGTTCTCACGAAACAAGACAGGCACGCATCCTCCACAATGATAGCACTGTGCAGATTCACAGGCATGTGCATTGTTTCATATATAGTGTGTGCCTATTCACTCACAAAATACAATTCATGTGTTTCATAAATCACACCACACATATATACATTACTTGAGATTGGAGTTTTGACGTGAGATATTTAAAGACCAAAATAACTACATACATAGAGATGGAACAAATACATGTTAATAAAGCATCTGTATTACAAGTATATATGTCAGGATGTGTATGCCCTCCTAGGAAAGCATACTACTGTATCGTGAACACCCATATATTTACTCATTTTGATGGTCATGTTCTCACATGGTTTTAATATTGAATAGCATTTCATGAAACTATATTATAAGAGAAAAAATACTAGACATTAGTTTTGAGATCACAATGGAAATGTTAATCTGGGCTTGCCTCCCTGAGTGCGGTACTCACTGCAATGGTTTGAGGGCTTGTCTGAGGTCGATGTGGAGATCCCAGGTGGTAGCTGGCCACGTGCTTCAGCCATATTGGTGAGTCACAACTGCAGTGCAAAATCTGTCACAGAAACATGAGGTACAGAGGCTGAAAAAATAGACTGGTTGGGAAAGGTGCCTCCTGCAAGTTTCATGATCAATCTCAGTCCCCACAACCTACCTACTTGTACTCTGATCTCCACATGCATGCTCTGGAATACATACTCCATTCATACACCCACAAACACACACATGAATATATATGTATATATGTGCGAATATATGTATATATGCATGTATAAATGTACAAAACAAGTAATATTTATATTATGTATATATACACACATATATACCACACATGAATCAATAGACAAACATGATTATATATGTATGTATATATGAGAATATGTATGCATGTATGTATGTATATATGCATTTATGCACAAAAACAGTAAAAAATATACACATACATATATACCATACACTGACCAACACACACATACAGATATACCACACCTCAATACACACACACACACACACACACACACACACACCATCTAAATATGATTCCTAACATGTCTAACCTTATACAGACAGATGTGAAGATTGCTGATATTTTTCATCACCCACTCCCAGTCACAGGTAACATTTTTGACACTTAGGCAACTATGCATCTCTGTGTTCACAGAGTCCAAGCATACAATTAGCCCCCCTCACCTTCCTCAGGAAAGCTCCGCAGGTGGCCTCCTGCATCCCACTGCTAGACTACAGACTTGCTCTGATCCCCAAGATTGAACAGAGTCAACCTGGACTAAGCTGGATGCATTCAGGAACTTGTCATTCCTGTTCACTCACGCACGCCCTCGTTCCCAAGCTGAGAACTGCTGCTCCAAAGGCGGAATCATAGGAACAGCATGATATATATTCGGGTCTCAATAGCACCGTGTTTCCCACAGCGACGGTTTCTCAAAGAGATGATGAATGGACATTCACATGATTCTACTTAATTTTATAATGAAAATCTCATGGAAAAAAACATTTCAGAGCACAAATACGGCAGATGAATAAAAGGGTACACACAAGATAAGAGCATTGTTTCATTATCTGAGGCACACCCGTGGCGGTCTGGGCTCCAGGGTGAGATGAGCATGTTTTCAGGACACAAAACAGAATGTGGGCTCACCAGGCATTGGCTAGAGAGGATTATCATTCCCTCATTTAAACCAGGGCAAAACCTCAGGGTTTAGGCCTGACCTAGGTCGAACCAAATAGAATGCTAATGGAATAAAAATCCTCCAGGTAGTTTGAGCCTCATCCTGCCCTAGCCTAGAACTACCTCATTTCAAAATGTAGGGGATCCCTAGGGTTTGAAGCCTCATCTGCATAGAACTGCCACATTTATACCTTAGAGGATCTCTAGGGTTTGGAGCCTGAGCTGCTAAACTCCTCCCCATTCTGGCACTTTGTGATGGACAAACAAACTGCTTTGGCACTTAGGGTGTTCTAACTAAGGTGTTCTAACTTAGGGTATTCTAACAGACAGCACCTGAAGCTCAGAAGCCTGTGAACTAAGAGTGAACGGTTACTATAAATAAGCCAGATCTGAGAAACTTCAGGGCCTACTTGGGTCTGTTTTCATTCCCCTATTATGTGTATCCTGAGTTAGTTCCTTTGGAGTAGAACAGCCAATCCTATGTAATTCCTTTGCCAACAGAGACTTTTATCACGTAGGGAATGTCCTCTGTAAAGCCAATGATATATATTATATTGAAATGGATTTGTTTGGATATGTTTTTGAGGCTGGCTATAGAAAAGCATATGATATAAGCTGCGTTAGCCTTAATCAAAAGTTACTTTTATTTGTAGATTTTTTTAAGGGCAACAAAATTTTTTTATGTGACAGGTTTGAATATCTCTAGTTGAGCATACCTGCACATTTTTATCATGTTATAAGATTGGGCATAAATCAAACAATTTCCCACAGACAAATAAAAGTAGCAGAGTAATGCAGTTCCTGGAATTTAACACCTCTTGGTCAGGAGATCACACATGCCAAGGTGTTTATTTATGCACCTCTTAAAAACTGAAGTCTGTGGGCAGGAGACAAAAGAAATGCCTTTCCTTCATTTGCATAGGACCAGTGCTGTGGGGACAGCAAATGACCCAGGCAGTGTCAGCAGGAACATAGATAGCATCTGGCATTTTCATGAAAATATGCATGGCTTAGGATTTTCTGTTTAGATAACAGTCACCTGTTATGACCAGTGAAATCTAATAGGCATATTTATCATTTTTTGCATTCAGTGTATGTATCTGCATGTGCAGATATGTTTGTGTAGATTGTACAAGCACAGGAGAAGAAGCAGAACAGATGGCAAGTGTCTACCTCTACGACTCTGCATTATTACTTGAGACAAGATCTCTTGTTGAACTAGAAGCTTGCTCTGGTGCCTGGCCAGCAAGCTCTCAGATCCACTCTCTTCCTCGCTTACTGCTATGATCACAGGTGCATGTAGAGAGCTCAGTAGTTTTCATATGGGCACTGGGGATCTGAACTCAGGTCCTCATGCTTGAAAAACAGGCTCTCTTACCTCCTGAGCCATCTCCACAACTTCCGAATAAGCACTTCTATAAAACTGTGGTAGAAATGGTGTATACTGTTCATCACCAGACTCACGGGTACACACTAATTTTGCAGTTATGTCTGGCCCATGTCGCCAAAGTGCAGCTTGACATATGTCACTTCTAGATCAGGGCAGCCAGGAGCCCAAGTAGCTTTCTTGGCTCACCTTTTCTCACACTGTACTAAGTAACTAACTGTACTAACTAACAGGTCACAAGCTTGAGATGGTGGTCATACATTGTAAACAGCTTCTCAATTGTCCTCAACGGTGGCCTGGAAGGAGGCATATGAAAAGAGAGGCAGATACAAAGATCTGCAGGTTAACCACCTCGTTTTCACAACAACAGTGTCTCTAACTTACAGCACTGGGTATCCCTGAACTGTTTCCTGTGCCTTATCTCCTTTTGACAAGCTATTTTGCTTCCAGTTGCAGAGCCTGCCTAGGGTCGGCATTGTAAGGCTGAGAAAAGGTTGGCCTTTCCCAATTCCCCACAGCTGTAAAGGGGATGAAGATTTGAACCCAGACCACCTAGCTCAGCATCCATGCTTCCTCTCTGAAGAGCATCTTAGAGGCCTGTGTCAGTCCTGTTCTACTGGACCTCAGTCACTCATCGCCACGTACCACTCCTCATCACACACAGCTTTCTGTCCCTTTCAGTGCACCTGGGATTTATAGGTAAGCACTGACTAATAAAATAAATGATATCAGTATTCTATGAAGGTCAGACCAGAGGCATGGGTAGAAAGAGAAAAGAAGCGAGACGCCCCCTACAGCTTTATCACTGCCCTTGTGTTGTTAGTTATTGGGACATTTAGAGCCTTGGACACATGTTCCTGCCACAGTGGCCTCACAGGCTACCCAGCAAGGAGGACGAGGACAGAGCTTTTCAAGTATCCTCACTCCTCCTGCCTGGGGCTTGCAAGCGTTGCCAGCCATGTCTCCTGCAGGCAAACTGGGGAGATGAGGTATTTTGTTTTCCTGAGCATGAAACAAGGGTGAACTTGCCGAGACCTGGCATAAGGCCATTTCTTCACATCCCATTTCTTCTTCCAGGAGATTGTCTTTTCCTAGTCTTTCGGAATATGTTAAGGAGGTTTCACTATATAGCACAAATCATAGTTTAAATTTCAAAGTATTATATAATAATGACCTTACCGTACATTTGTAGGTGTCATTCTTAAGCCACCCCAACTCAGTTTCCATGGGAACTAATGTACATCAAAGGTAGACGACAGAAAAAAGAGACACTATGTAAGACCAAATTTTTATTCCCTGCCACCTCCTCTTCTGGCAAAACCAAATGATCCCACTGTTTAAAAACTGAAGAAATTTGACACTGGATCTTATTTTTAGTGTGAATGCATTTTTCCTAAAAATTAAACTTTTAAAATATAATTTGAATTTTTTTTACTTCATGCTTTAAAGGGGAACTTTCTAAACCTGTTATATCTAACTATAAAGTTTATTTACTGCCGTACATCGAGCATAGAAAAAAGTTGACACATTCCTCCATCACTGTTGTCATGAAGCTGAATTTAGAATAATTATTACATCTCATCTGATGAGCGCCTGTTCCAGGCCCAGTGCTAGAATGAACCTTTAGTGGAAGTGTGTAGTTCTGGAAAATCATATTCTGAGGATGTTTGACAACACAGATATTATGACTGCTTGTTTTACACATTTATTAGAACTGATACATGTATGGAGTTGTTAAAGAGTAAAGTTAGTAAAGAAGACAGTACAGATGAAGCAGCAATATTTTAAAAGTGCATCTTAGATCAATTATCTCTAGACCCCATGCCACATTTAAGCTTCTTTAAATTTTATTGTACAGACAAATCTGGGTTGTAAGTTAAGTAAACTAGTTCAGTGGAAGCATGGGGAGGTCACAAAGAAACAGTAATTTTATACCAACCTTTACTCTGTAGAAACATCCAAAAGTAGTTAAAGAGATTACCTTTAATTTGTAGACCTTAAAGAACATTTGATACAAATGATTATTATGGTAAATGTCCTAATCATAATTTTAAAATTTTGGTTACCTATATTTATAGTGTATGCAATCACATGTGCACTATACTTCACAGCACACACACACACACACACACACACACACACACACACACAGACACACAGAGGGAGAGAAAGAGAGAGATCAGATGACCCCTTGCAGCATTTACATTTTTCCTTCCTTTATTAAGTTTCATGTTCAAACCCAGAGTTCAAACTTAACAGTAAACCCCTTAGTGCCTAGATTACAGTGTGTGTCTCCACACACAATTTACTATTTTTCCTAATTTATTTTCACAATAGATGTATAAACCATTTATCCCATGCTTCTGTCAGATATATGAAGACATTAGCACAAAAGGAGAGATTAAACATACAACACAATAGAACACTCAAATAAACCAGTTGGGTTCCAAAGCCTGCTTTTGTAGCTAGGTATATATCTGAGCATATCTGAGCAGTATATATCTTGAAAATGCTTATTTTCTACAACTAAAAAATATAAAAAAGAAAAGTATTTGAAAGGCGTATTTCTGGATACTTTATTGCTCCCTGAAATCATTTCCTTGGCAGTATTTATTTGTAAATAATAAACGCTGTGCATCTGGTGATTCAGCAGAAATAAGACAGTGGCAGAACCCATCAAAACACAAGCAAATGTATGGAGATATATAGGGTGAATTGCTTAACTCTTATCTAGAAAATCATGGGAAGAAATATATATCCTTGAATATTCAAACAAAGACTCCAGGAGGTAGAAGATAACAGAATATTCTGAATATTCTAGAAAGAAACACAAGAAGAACCCAACATGACAAAGACCTGAAATAGTTCAAAAGTTTTTAACCTAGAAGCAAAGGAGATTTGGCAGCTATAGACTTCTGGAGTACATAATGGGACATGTTTTTAGAAAGTCAATTGGAGGCACAATAGGGACCAAAGAGGATGTCTCAAAATGAAGAGCAACGAGGCAGAAGTTGACACACTGACACGTTAATGCAAGTTGTACTCTGTCCTCCCAAAATTTATGTGGAAGCTCTTAGCTCTAAGAACTGTGAGGATAACCTCATAGAAAAATAGGGGCTTCCAAATAAAGCCTAGGTATGATGGGGCCAGGGTTATTCCTGCCATCTTCATAAATGCAGGAGGAGACAGAGCCATTGAGGCAAAATTGAGATAGAGTTTGAAATTATGTGGTCACTAATAAAGGATTGTTACTGTCATCAACACCAACACTGACACAGAGCTAAGAAATGAGTGGAGTGGAATCTGTTCCATTGCCTAAGGAGAAAACATGGCCCATCAATGCTTCAATTGCTGACTACTGGCCTTATTTGCTGTGGTTTTAGGACAATGGCAGTATCCAGGACTCTGGTATCAGTCCAGGCAGCAAACTTGGGAGCTGAATGGCATTGGTCTGAATTGATTTCCATATCTTCACACCACTCTACACTTTGGGAAGGTAGATTGAAATTTTATTTAGGGAAGAGAAAGCAGAATGGTCTACGTAGGTGGTTCCTTGGAGAAGACGAAATATAATAGAAGGGCGTGAAATGGGCAAATTGGGAAATACAGAGTAAGTGAATCAGAGAAGCAGCCAGAGCAGAACGGAACTTCCATAGAGAGGAGCTGTTATTTGCAGGACTAACATTTTGTCCTTTATTCTGTTACTGGTCTGAAGACATGAGGAAAGCTCAGCTAGAGACAACAACCCTGCTAAGCGCCCTTGGGAGGATGACAGTAGCAGAGAAGATGAAAAGAAGAGAGGATTATAAGAGAGTCATGAGAACGATGGTAAACAATGTTCTTTTTGACCCAAAAAGAATCAGAGGACAACAGAAATGCCTGTAGAACAAAGCCTAGCAGGTAGTTAGGGAAAGACTCTGTTAACCTTTTTGAAGCTCTGACAAGTTAGAAGGCCCAGAAGACAGTCCTTGTTTCACTGGACAGTTAGAAACCCTTCCCTCCCAGAAGACAGTCCTTGTTTCATTGGACAGTTAGAAACCCTTCCCTGACTGTTATTCTTTGGAGCTCCATATTGCTGACCCCTTTATGACTTTTAAGGAAAAAAAAAAAGAGCTTAAGTTCTGAGCATTTCCCAAGCACACTTTTCAGCTTTGGTACCAAAGGAAAATGCTAACTTTATCTTTACAGGTTTTTATTAACAATGACCTAAAACCTCTGTCTTAGACTTTCTCTACACTCCAAGTAGAAGGTGGTCGGCAATGAGGACCAAAGTAAGAGAGAGAACTCCTAAGTGTGCTGAGCAGAGCTTCAAACATGCCAGCTAGGACCACAGAAACTAAAGCTCTCAATGCCAGCAACCTCCATGAACCCACATAAATCCCACACTGTGCCTAAGCATGATGTGAATTATGTGACCTGTCAGCGACTCAGGGAGGTCATGGTGGTGATCACAGTTAATAAACTAAAGGACAAACCTAAGAGAGGCACCAGACCACACCAAACAGAAGCCAAGTAAAATTCTTTATAGATTTAAAACCCTTGGGCTTATCTAGGACTCTATCTTGTTTGCCTACAACATGGAGCTGTAGGTCCTTTGTCCTCTGAAGAACCTTTCATGCCCAGCTTCTAGAAGGTTGTCTTTTTGTCAGTCTTAGATCACCCAGCCTCTTCACTCATGGCTTTTCTGTAGGTTTCGTCACTAGCAGCTTTAGTGACCATAAGTGACACAAACTCTGGCTAGCACTGCAGCTGGCCGGCCCAACAGCAGGCAGAAGCACTCACAGCTCCCTGCCCTGTCTTCACATCAGATGATGCTTTGAGGTTCTCTGTGTTTAATAACCTCTAGCTGCTGGACTATGAATGTTCAGTACTCAACAGTCCTCACAGTTTCTAATTTTGCACCTGTGGTGAGGTGACCTTGCAGATGATCAAAGGAAATACTTGTAAAGCTCATGGTGGAAAAGACATAGGCTCCCAGTTTTCTGCAGAACCGTTTTCAATACTTCCTGCAAGCAGTTCTTGGTATCTTTATTTGGGCTGTGTTTCCTCATTTCTGTGTCTATGTTAGCAGATATATAAAGGAGCAAAGTGGTTTTAATGGCCTAAAGTGGCAAAGCAATGATATGTAAGCCTCAGAGGAGCAACAAACGATCAAAAGGCCATCGCAACAACTTCCTGTTTCCTGACGACCAGGAGTCAAATTGTTTTTATCTGCCTGTGAGTCACAGGGAAATTCATGACCACCCTTATCTCTAGAGATCTTTCTGTGAATGTTTCTTCTTGTAAGTAGAATGTGAGAGGGGTCTATCACGTTGGGGTATGGAGAAGGTACTCTAAAGGGTCATGTAGATAGTCCTGCTATCTGCTGGTTTAGATGACTTCACTGGAGGCAGTGGCAACAGATGTCTTCTTTCTGGAGAATTGTGGGTTTAGAAAAACTAAATAGGTATTCACTGGATGTGGACATTTTTGCAATCTAGGAATTGTGGACTTTTGATACCTCTGGATTCAGCATCCTGAAGATGCTGGTGTGGGCAGTTAGGCTGTGATTCCATGTGCTTTTCCTGACCATGGAGCTAAGTATCTCTCCATCAGCACCCTTCTTCAAACTCTTGACCTCTGAACATTTACACTCATTAACCACTTTCTTCTTCAGTACATTCTTTTGCTTTCTGAAATAATTGTGTGATAGGAATCATCCCCCACCTCAGGACAGATACTGAAGGTCAAGGAAAATATGGCAGATGAATACATTGTAACATTGAAATCAACCTGACCACACTTCCTTATGCCTCTTCTCTGATGTGGACATTGTGATATTATCTTGATTTTCAATAGTGTGATCCATGTTGGGGTACCAATACAAAAAAATCAATATAGCAAAAAAACAGACAAAAGGGGAAAGTAACTAAAACATATTAAAAGTAAACCAGGGCCCTGGTTATGACAGAAAGAGCCTCTAAAATATCTAATGGAACTGATTTCCATAAATTCATGCTAATATAACAAAACAATTCTTTGTTCAAAACTTATTCCTTCTCTGTTTTTGTTCTCATTGTGTTTTAATTAGAGGTTCAACTTAAAAATGACACTTTCATGTCCTCCTCATCTGCCTGGCCCTCTGGAATACTGCCGAGTAACAATGTGGCATTCACTGAATACCACTGTGTCCACTTAACGTGGGTTCAAATGATTCTGAAAAGCCAATGTGTTCTACTAACTCTTTGAAATTCAGACATCCTGAGTTTCAGAGGTCCCTTTCACTGGTGCTTTCAAAACCCTTTACAGACATCCCTTTATTCTCTTTTATTGTATAAATTGGGAAATAGATCAAATAGAAGTTAAGTGGCTTATAGAGGTCAATGCAAATTACTAGAAGACCTGGGAAAAGCATCATCCCAGTTCCACAGCAAATACCTCCCTGGTCACCTGATTTTTTTTCCCAGCATATTGAAGAAGCCTCCAAATGTATGTGGCAGATAACAAGAACTCTCCTCCTCCTCTTCCTCCTCCTCCTCCTTCTCCTCTTCCTTCTCATCCTCATCCTCCTCTTTCTCCTCACCCTCTCTTTCTCTTCATCCTTCTTTGCCTCTTCATCCTTTTCTATCTTCTTTTTTTCTTTTTCTTTTTAAATTTCTGTGTCTTGAATATGCTGTATACACGCATGTGAAGACATGTGTTTTTATGTGTGAGAGCATACCTGAGTATGAGTCACACAAATGTGCATGCAATCAAGCATTCATGTTCTCTGGAAGCCACGGTGAGTGTAAGGGTATTCCTTAATCACCCCCTATCATATTTATTAAAACAAAGTCTCTCAATTGAACTCACAGCTCAATTTTTTACTATTCCAACCAACTAGCTTGTTGGGAAGTCTCTGGGAAGTCTCTTATCTCTGTCTCAGGAGTGCTGGGACGAGTCAACTGACATAGCTGCTTACCAGTGTAAGTGATGGTTCTTTAAACTTGGGTATTCACATAGACACGGCCTTCTTCCCAGCTCCAAATCCTCTCTGCAAAGATTTTTCTTAAGATTCACCATTAACTCCCTTTGCAAAAGTATCTCTTTATTTCTTGTCCTACCATATCTATATTGAAAACAGTCTGTTCATTTCATGTTTGGTGGATCTAGTATACTCAACAAGTTAAAGGTATTTAGAGTTTCAGATTCATTATAAGTTTCAGTATAAAGTTGTTCTTTTTACAGTAGCTTTGCAAGAAAGAAAACTATTTTTTCTGGTTTTTAATGAAGAACTTATCCTCATAGTTGCCTATGTCTTTATTTTAATACAACCCATTGAATGAAGTAACTATAGTTTTATTCTTAAGGTCTCTAGTGGCAACAAACAAATACTACTTTTAATAAACATTCAAAACCGTGTGGATATTGCAATTGCAGCATTCAGACTTTAATTTTCTGGATCAAGTGTCTGCAAATAGTCTTTGCTTGTAGATCTATCTATAGATTAGGAACAGATCTAAGTTCTCTCTGTTTTTAGAAATCAAACTTTATTAGCTGCTTGCACATTTGCATATCATCCAAGATTACTTTTGGACAGTTGCATCATTCGAACAGAAACCATATAATCTACAAAATTGAATATATTTTCAAAACTACCACTTGCAAAGACTGTTGCAAATGACTACTGAAGATAAATCTGATTGATCAAACCTGGCAGATGAGAACAGTGACCCACAGTGCCTCATATTTCCTAGCATTTACAAAGTATATATTTTCCAAAATACTAAGCAAAACTCCCACACACTCTTGCTGGTGACCATACACTTCAGGATCAGACTCACTACTCAGCAAATGTCAAACCATTAAAGTGGGGATAGCAGTTGTGCTGAAAGGTCTTTCCATATCTCCCAGGTGATGCCAACTGGGAAGAACTATTTGAAACCTTTGATTTTATATATACTTATATCTTCCTCTAATTGCCACAATGCCGTGGTTGTACCACTGTTATTTACAGCATACTGCGACAAAAGTTCTGGATACCTTGGCATGAAGTTTGGTGCTACAGTACTGCATCGATTATATCTTTTTATACATGGCATAAATAGATTCTTTTTGTGCATATGACTTTTACATGATGTACAAAAAGGAAAGATTATTCTTCTTCCTCTCTCTCTCTCTCTCTCTCTCTCTCTCTCTCTCTCTCTCTCTCTCTCTCTCTCTCTCGTTCTCTCTCTCCTTTCTCTCTAGAAGAAGAAGCTGTGAAGTCATAATTATGTTCTCTTCCCACTGGCAACTATCAAACCCCTTCTTTTTGTGCAGTTGGAACTCAATAAGAATAAATAAAGTCCATTTTCCTCCTTGAGGGGCTGTTCTGCCATTCCATCTAGGATTTCACAGTTTGCCAATTCCTAAAGCATTTATCGGTATAAATAGTTTTATGCCCTTAAAAAAAGTGGGCCATAGAAAATGAGGTGAGAAGGGAAAACATCTCAAAAGAATATGAAAAAAAAAATCAACATCATCTGTAAGATACAGCAGCAAACTCACTAGCTTTTAAAAACTTATAATTATCGTTGTTGGTTAATTGGTACCATAGATTACCCAGTACTGACATGTAATTTTCTAAAACAAAGAGGTTTTATTGTTACACAGTGCTGTGGATTTAGGGACTTTTTATTTTATTTTTACACATTGAAGAACAAAGGGCAAAATTCTTGAAGCGTACAAGGATTTAGATAATGAATTGAATTCTAAATTTAGAAAGTACATCAGACAACATACAATGAGTCATGGTAGGAATTTGTAATCCCAGAAAAGCAAGTTATTTAGAAGTTCATTTTCAAATAATTCAACTTTTCTTGGCTCAAAGTTGAATAAAACAGAAACATTAATGAATGTTTACGCAGACCTTCAAAGAGGTCATAATCAGGATGTATTATTTATGCTTTAAGAGATAGTATAGTCATTTAGATTGTAACATTAATTTTAGCAAGTTTATAGATGCATTTGTCTTTTAATACCCTATTATAATAAAAAATGACCTATAGCCTATGGAATCTTCAACATATATGTGAGAAATATTCTGTTTTCCATTTGTGAATGCAAATATTTCTTATCTAGGCTAGTAGAAGGCACTAGCCTCTCTGCAGAGGTAAGCATGCCCAAGGGAATAGAAACTGATATTGACTCAAGATTCCGCCTTCAGATTTTCTTGTGGGAACCAACTTTGACTTGGTATATAGTAGCATCCTGCCTATCTGGCCTATGAGCAAATGCTTCAGAAGGAAGACAGAGATTTGTCTGGGACTTTATTCTTTTAAAACACTAGGATCTTTCTAAAACATCAGGTATGAAGATCAGAAAAGGAGATTGCCAGATTCAATAAAGGTATTAGTACTTTGTAAACAGAAACTTCACTCATCAGAGTGGATTAATTAATGATAATACGAGGAAGAAAAATGTAGCAAAGGAAACCAGATGAACCCAAATGACACCAGGTTTTAGAAAACCAAGAAGAAAGTACAGCAAGGCCTTCCCAGTCTGCTGCATCTTAGATGAGCTTCTCCTTTGAATTTTATTCCATGTAGAATACCACACAGAGAGATGAACTCATGGAATTTGCATTCAATAATGGATAACTTTTTGACACTTATTTGAAGTTTCCCTTCAGGGAAAATGCCCCAACTAGTTCTTTGGAGTTACTTCATAATTAAGCAGGGCCTGGTATGTATCACATGACTAAGGTCATCCCTTGGATAGCCTCTTGAATCTTTTTAAATCTCAAGCTTTGGGGAAATTTAATATTTCCTTTAAAGAAGGAGTCAGTGAAAAAGAGCTAGTATTCACATGAACAAAGAGGTCTTTTCCCTGACAACAGGTCCACTGTGTCTAGGAAATGGGCTTAGTGGCAACTCATTGTCATTAACTAAGTGTTGGTAGGTTGGCTGTGACCTAGTGAGATTTTCATCAAGTCAAGAGAGTCAGCAATGAGGTAAACAGAAAGTATGTGAAAAAAGACAACCAAAATTATAAGTAAATAATATGAAAAAACCAATAAATTAAATAATTCAATGGAAATCAAGTGAGGGCGGATGAGATGGCTCATGGATAAACTTGCCCATTATAGGGACATGCAGGAAGGAGACCTCTGTCACCTGCAAGCTGCTATCTGACCTCCGCATACATAGAGGCACAAATGTGAATAAAATTCAAGAAACCCTCATTGTACTCCTTCTTACTCAACAGACTCAGAAGATGGTGGTCCCTTCATTCACTGACTGCTGCCTAAAAGCACAGACATTGGCAATATCTTACTAGTAGAATCTGACTTCTTTTAATTTCTCCAACCTTCAGTCTTTCATCTAAGATATAAAGATAACACCGTGAGCTGTCTACCTCAAACAAGTGATTAACGCTACAACCACTCTCTAAGTACATAAATAAGAGCATCACCTAGCAATCCACAGGATTACTTTGCTTTCCAATCTCTGAAATATCCCAGAATCGTTCTAGTCAATCAGTGATCCATCAAATCTCATTAAATGTATGCTGTTGCAGGTTTTAAGTTCTCCCCTAAGAGTCTCCAATCATACATGATTCAGAATAATAAGAAAAAAGAACTCATTGCAACTGATTTTAGTTTGTAAGAAATATTGTGTCTTCAATATTTAAAAAAGGTCCATGGAGAGTCTCATCCCAATATTTGCTACATCCCATTGAAGAAAGATAGTTTTCAGACATAATCTACCTTGTGGATCATGATAAGTATTTGGTTTGGAATTTTGTCCTAGCACAGGATCTCATCATATATCTCAAGTTGGCCTAGAATTTGCCTTGTGAACCAGGCTGGCCTTGAACTCACAGAGGTCAGCCTGCTTCTACCACTTGAGTGCTGGGATTAACACTGCAACACCGACACGTTTGAAATGTTTCATGGGAAGACAGAGCCTGTCCTTCTGCAAACTTTAAAGAGTTAGGCATATGCCTCAAACAACATGTTTCTATTCCACACTGTAAGGAATCTCTAAAGTCCACATAAACATCCAAGTCTTAAGATATGATGAGTAGTCCCAAGTCTTTTCTGTTCATAATTCTGATGGTGTCCAAACATCATGAACTTTATCTACAAGCTGCATTACTGAAGGAGCTCTAAACAATCTTAAAAAGGATCTGTAAATAATTCCACTCAGAACTGATTAAATGCCAAACTACCTCTGCCATCTCTTACCAAAGAAAACAATCATACTGTATGATGTCTTCAGTAAGGCAATTCTACTGAATGTTGACATTGAAAATATGAGAATTATTTCTGAACTTGTTCATAATAATCACCAAGTACTCGTTTGGGGCAAGAGAAGGGCATTGGTTAACCCTTGCACCGTCCCCTTTCTTGTTGAGTTAGGAGCTTATGTATTCCTGGCTGGCCCTGAACTTGCCATTGAGAAACCATGACCTTCCCAGGGTTTAAGGGTTACAGGTGTACACCACCAAGCCCAGTTTATGTAGTTTTGGAGATGAACCCCTGAGACCTGTGAATGCTAAACAAGCATGTTACCATACCTTGGTATCTCTTCAGTTTATATGTGTGCTTGTTAGTTACAAATGTTACTGTCTTCCAATGACTAAGTTTTCATTAGCAAACTAGACATGATGAGAGAAACAGCTAGAAAAGCTAAAAAGATCATGCTAGTTAACTGTGTCATAAGGATAGACCAATGGCTGTTACGTCTAAAACTTAAGTGCTAGTATTTTCTATCTCAACTCTCTTAGAGCATCAGAGAGCTAGAATTTAGAGGCACCTTGTTTCCCCTCCAGCCACTCTATGCATCATCATTTAATCTCTTTGGTATGCCACTTGCTGCCCAGAATAAAACTAAGATGTTTTACCCTCAGGTCTGTCCTTTAGCAAAGAAGTAAAGTAATCAGAACCTGGCATAATTGTTGCTGGCTTCATCTGTGTTCATTTCTCTGCCGATTCCCTAGTGGAAGTTGTAGCTCAGAGACAATAAAGGACCATTTTTCATCTTCCACTCAGCGTTGTAAAATAAGTTTAAATATGTGCCCCTGCTCCTTGTTGAGCATCTGTAGAGGGTGTGAGAGCTGAAGGCTAGAGATTCAGGGATGACAGGCATACTTTATGATCTCAAGCAAACCTGCAGGCTGGGGAATGAGAAACACACAGGATCCAATGAGTTCAAATGTGAGAGGCTGTAATATAGGCTCAAATAATATGCACCTTGTTCACACAAGAAGAAATCAGTCCAAGGGCTGGTAGGCAGGGAGCTGGAAGGTACAAGGGAAGCTTGATGCCCAAAGCGTTTGAAGTGACATCTTTATTAAGGATTTCAATCATCAAAGAAAAGAAAGGTAGAGGAGACTTCATGACCCAAGGCAGGGACATGCTTGCTTTCTACTTATAGCCATAACTTCCTGTACTCTCAGGGGACATCATCTGATTTTATAAATGTATAAATTGTTGCCCAGGGTAACGAAGTACATATGATACAGAGAAACACTCTGGGCCTGGTCATTTATGCTATGACCTGGAGTGGCAGCACTGATGTCCTGTAACACACCTGTCAATTTGAGGAGGGTAAGAAGACCACCGCCACGATCGGGCAGATACCTCCCCTTGTACGCTGGGACACAGTGACCAAGGCACAACAAGCAATGATTCTGGTAATTTTTTTTTAACCAACATGGTTCCCTACTGCTTATTAAACGTAGTAGAAGCAACTGCCCTGTCTTCTGGCTGTTATCATGAGAACCCTTCCCTTACAACATCAGTTTAGAGCATTGACTTGTAAGAGCCTGGGAACACCACACAGCTCCAAGTTAGCAGTTGTTATGAGATAAGACAGCTTGGATGCCATAGTTTACTATTATTCTGTGCTTACTGCATTTTAAGGTGTCTTGAGAAACTGCAGACAGCAATCTAACTTAAGCCCTTGGTATTTTTAACCATTCAAGTTCTTTAAAGGAAATACACAATAATATGGAAGTTATAATCTCTGTACCATTGCTGATGTCTCACAGCCAGAAAGCAGTCTTCAAATTATTGACTTCAGCAAAGCCACCTCATTCACAGTTTCTATTTTTCTTTAATCCCTTTCTTACAGTCTAGTCTTATCCCCCCTCCCATTCTGACAGTTCCTCATCCCATTCCTCCTCCCTCATCTCCAAGAGGATGTTCCCACACCTCCAACCCCACCAGACCTCCCCAGTCCCTGGAGTCTCATATATCTCAAGGATTAGCTGCATCTTCTCTCACTGAGGACAGAACCGGCAGTCCTCTACTATGTATGTATCGGGCCTCATATCATCTGATATATGCTACCTGATTGGTAGCCCAGTGACTGAGAGATCTCCAAGTATGAGACTGATGTTCTTCCTATGGGGTCCCCCTCCTCCTCAGCTTCTTCCAGCCTTTCCCTAATTCAACCATAAGGGTCCCCAGCTTTTCTCTGTTGATTAGGTTTAAGTATCTGCATCTGGCTCTTTCAGCTGCTTGTTGGGCCCCTCGAAGGGCAGCCATACTAGGATCCTGTTCATAAGCACACCACAGCATCAGTAATAGTGTCAGGCCTTAAAGCCTCCCCTTGAGCTGGATCCCAAAGGAACACCTACTATAAACAAAGACTATAAGTTACAAAGAGAGATGTAGGCTTTGGCAGAATTTAATTCAGAAAAAAAAAAAAAAACACTCTTAAAAATCTATTATTCCTAAATAATGTAGTTTTGTTTGGGTACTGTGTATGTATAACCACCTATTTTCATTAATAAATTTTATATTCCATGTTTATACACCCAAATATACGGATTTATACCTATATAGGCATGTAATATAGGCCGTATGAAAGAAAATGAATGAAATCTGTAGCAGTTTAGCAATATGTCCATGAATCATCAGGTTCTTCATAATTAACTGTCCAGGGCAGTAAAAGTCAAATGAGAAGACAAACATGCATATGTATTTCAGTCTGATATTTCCTGGGAGATTTATCCATTAATTACACAGGAGAGAAGCAGCTAGTCATGGTGGACATGTATCTTATGCTCCTCAGAAACAGAGAAACACCCCAGGGGCATCTCAGTAAGGCTTTACTCGACCAAGAATAATAAACTCACAGAAAAATAAAAGCAGATTTTCAACAATGAGGAGAAATTGAAAGCCTTGAACAGTAGTGGCCATCACCAAGGAAACTGTCATTGAGGAACAAGTTTTCTTTTCTGTTTTTGTAAGATGCCAGTGCAGAGCACACTACAGCTCAACCTGGAGATGTGTTTTGTGTCAAATGGAATCATCCTAGGTCTAAGCAGATTATCTGTTGGAAGCCCTGCAAGAGACCTCTTCAGGACTCTCTGTCCGGGTGCTAAAGTACACACTGTGCTCCCTGCACTGTTTCCTTGGAAATGCAGGTATGTTGTGGCTTATATGAACAAGGTTGCTAGGCGTGTTGTCTGAGAATAGTTCAGGGGCCCTGTGCATGTCCTCTGTACCAGCCTCCCCCATCCAAGACACACTAGCTTCTCCTGAGCCAGTGGTAGTCATGGTAATTCCCTAAACCCTAACTTGGTAGCATCCTCTCAATTAAAGATGTTATACTCATAAAATGCCCAGAACTGTCTCTGACTTTGGGACTTATAACTTTGTAGATACTACCAGTTGCAGTACCAATATATACTGGGCCCCTTTCCTCCTGCAGCCTTGAACACCTAAATAAAATTGTTTCTGCATTTCTCCTGGCTTCTTTCTTTTTATTTTTATTCTTTGTTTCTCTATGTATTCCATAAGTGGTTCTAATTTGAACAATAAATACAAACAAACTACTAATAAAATCATAGCTGTTCTCAAATGCACACGCACACTCACATATACTTAAAAAATCTATTTATGCTCAAATATTCCTAGTAATACTATGAATACCATTTCAATAATTCTATAAAAATCTCAGTCTTTAAGAGTCAAGATTCTTGTTACCGCTTCTGATAATTAAAACGTGGTATGATCCAATTATCATTTTGGTTGCCACCTTGTTATTCTCAGTTTAGCTAAGGTGCTTTAACAAAATACCTCGGGTAGCACACAAACAGCAGAAAATGAGTTCCCTGTGTTTCAGACATCAGGAAGTCCAGGATCAAAGTATGAACAGGTTGCTGCTGGGGAAGCCCAGCTTCCAGGTTTGTAGGCAGAACCTTTCCATTGATGGTTCACGGGGTGAGCATGAGGTATTTCTTTATCCTCTTTACAGAGGTGTATTTTCTACCCATGAGCACTTGCCGACTTGGTAGATAATTCTTAACAATGATGGAAGTGCTCATCTCCTTACTTCGTCCCTTTGGTGACTAGGATGTCAATGCACAAGTTGGTGATAGCGGAATTGGGACATAAACACTAAAGTCATAGGAATAGTGATGTGTTTGTTTTATTGTATATACACTCTATATACTATATATCACATATATAACTCTACCATTAATTAGACTCAGGAAGTTGGCTAATTACACTGTTAAAGCAACTATTTACTGAAGCTGTGTAGAAAACATTCGCATCTATTTAATTTTTGGGGGGGAATCTTATACCACCCCAAGGATTCTATCACTGTAACTCATGCATTTTAATTTGTACCAGAAAGTCTAAATCCAATTTTTAAATTTGACTTCAGTATTTAATACTGTCTATTTTTTGCCAGTTTATCTTCTATGCTAAGGTTATCCATAATAACTGTAACAAAGTAGTCGCATTAAGAAGTAAAACAAAAACTGACTCAAGTGTAAGAAAGGAAACAAGAAAAGAAACATGTCAGAGAAACATCTTATAATTTATAAATATGCATGGAAATACATTTTCATGAAAAACTGCTTAAGAGATCAACTCCGTTATTCAGAATGAGAGACTAATTTGAAAGAATCATTAATAATGTCAGTGGAAAACTTCACTCCAGCTTTATCTCAAGGTGCCACATCTAGACAAATAAATTAGGTCATATCTCGTTGCTGTTGTTGTTTAATTTTATTCTGGCTTAGACAACAGACATGAAATACAGAGAGTCCAAGACCTAAGTGCAAGCCAGATGGATGACATATCATTTCGACATAATGCATAGTTAATATACATTGAATATTCTCTCTGTGACATAAATTCTCACAGTAAGTAATAGGTCCCAGATAACATTCCACTTGCACACCAAGGATGACTCACATTTTTCAGACTCGTTCCTACTATAGAGACAACAGACTTTTGGTCTCCTATTTCAGACAGCTACAGAAGGTTCAACAAACAGGTTTCAACCAGGATGCTGAGTTGTGTTCATTGGTATCACAGACTCACTGAGCTGTGTTAAGGACTCTAAGTGTCATGAAAGGTGTGAACAGATGTGGCAAAGCAATCAGAATTGCTGCTTCAGTGCCCTTCTTTCAGGGTTAAAATGCACACCAGCAAGTAAATGATGTCCACACTCTTTACACGGATACTTCTTTCACCCCTGGAGGGAAGCAGGTGGACATTGTTAGGGACAGAAAAAGATAAGGCCCTGAGATGAGTGTACCCATTTACTGTCACTAGCCATGCCTGGTGACAGATGCTTTCTGCTATTAAGAAATGCACAGGCATTTTCCACATAAGCGTTTGCTATTTGTACTCTTCTAACCACTATGAAGACAGTTACTCTGTCCCGAGAGAAGGTGTTACCACCATTGATACAACTAAGTCTACTTGGTGGCCAGAGGGTTGGCACAGTTTCCAGACAAAGAAGTCTATGTATGATAATTATTTATAAATATGCACACATGCATATGTGGATGCAAGTGTGCACATGTCTATCAATGCTCCCCAAAATATTTTACATCCAAATTATAAATGTATATATTTAATTTTAATAATATGGCTTATGATGATTTTGTGTTAAAGGCTTAAGCTTTAAAAAATATTTTATTTTTGTATGCACATGAATGTGTCGTACATGTACCTGTGCACATAAAAAATCCAGAAGAGGATCTTAGGTCCAGGAAATCTGGAGTTCTGTGCATTTTAGGAGACTCTGCTTACTATGTGGATGCTGAAATCTAAATTTCCATAATCACGATTGTGCACCAATAACTTTTAATTGCTGAAACACCTCTCCAGCCATAGCAGTCAAACTTCAGATAAAATTCTCCCATATGAAAATGGAGAATCACTTTATGTTTTGATAGGAAAGGAGTCCTGGCTCTACTATTTCCTAAGCCCAATGATGTTATACCCTTTTTTTCTTATGTATAACACCATAACAACATACCAAGAAGATTCAACTTCAGAGTGCTGTACAGGGATGATCAGATGACATAGAATATGCCTCATGTAGAGTTAATGGGCAAGTATCACCATCAGATGACATAAAATATGCCCCATGCATCATGTAGAGTTAATGGACAAATGTCACCATCAGATGACATGGACTGTATTATGCATCATGTAGAGATAACAAGCAAGTGTCACATTCAGATGGCATAGACTATGTGTCATGCATCATGTAGAGTTAACAGGTAACCAGCAGAATGCTGTTCTTCTCTTACTTCTATTCATTGCTTTTTTGCCTTTAACTGTTGTCACTGTTGTTCAAGTAGATGCCCTATATGCTTGGTTTTCTTTCTAAAAACTTCAGCTGAAGCTGTTGGTGAGCACTGTGAGACAAGAACTGGCTCAGAGCGAGGAGGAAATGACTTCAGTGAACAGGTAGCTTTGATGACACTGTCCAGAAGTAATAAGCAATAAAAATATCCCTGTTTGGAGGCTTATTGCAGTAGAGGGGATTCTAATGCAGAAACAGTTGGGGTACAAAGATGAAATCTGTTTAGAAAATTGGATTTATAACAAAGCTGACCGATTTTAAATAAAGAAAGAGATAGAAGTGCTCAGAAGATGAGATGAGTAGATAGTTCACCGATTAAGCGAGTGTCAAGCAAATGCAAAGACCAAGTTCAGATCCCTGGGACTCACAACCCTGCCAGGCACACTGTCACCTGTAATTTCAGCACTCAAGAGGCAGAGACAAGAGTCCCTGAAGCAAGATGGCTCATCAGACTACGTGCAATTTGTGAGCTCCAAGTTCAGTGAGAGATCCTGTCTCCATAAACAAAATAAAAATGAAAACACTATTGATGAAGACACTTAAATCAATTTCAGGCCTTCACATGCATCGATGCACACGTAAGGTTGCATAGTCGTATATGTGCCCAACATATGAAAACATACTTATGCATGTATGTATATTCTATACACATACACAAGAAAAGAAGGGGGAAGAAGAGAAGAAAGAAGGAGAAGATGAAGAGAAAGAAGAGTTGTAGTGTTGCAGAAGGATGGGAGAGATCAGAAATGGATCAAGAGGCACCAGAGGAAGAGGGACAGAGGCTGGAGAGTAGGGGGAGAAGAGGGAGGAAGGAGTGGAGGAGGGAAGGAGAGAGAGAGGAGTGGAGTGAGGAAAGGGAGAAAGAGAGAAGAGGGGAGAAGAGAGCGGCAGAAGAAGGGGAAAGAGAGATGATAAAGGGGGAAAAGTGGAGACAAAGGAGGAGGTGGGAAAAGGGAGGAGAACAAGGAGAAGGGGAAAGAGAAGAAAAGAAAAAAGGAAGTGGGAAGGAAAAGGGGAATTAAACTAAACAAATGGTGCTGAGAAGAAATTTTATCATTTATGCTTTGTAATTTGAAATCTTTTTCCATAATTTCCAATACTAGGCCATACAATGAGGGGCAGTCCCAAGTACATGTAAAGTTTGCTGCATCAAAGACAACTCACATCAAAGTGGAAAATGCCTACCCAGGTGCCGGAAGCAGGTGCAAGAGACATGGAAACCATATACCAAAAATGTTCCTGTTACAATCAGGTAGAATTGCTTTGGTATCTACATTATTTATTCATTAACTAGACACAAAAGCCTGTTTAGCAGTTGGAATTATTATTTTGTAAGAACACAAACATTGCCCATGACTGATGTGTACAGAGGGAGAATGTCGAGAAGCCCTGCAAAAGGTGAGAAAACCTACAGGGCCTAGTGAGAATCTGCCCCACTCAACCAAAGTTATCCATTGCAGTGGAGCTTTAACTCACAGAGTGAAAGCAATAACTCGGATCATACTCTGAGATTAATTAGTCCTTCCCTTCTGTTTGTTATTCGTATTGTCATTATCTTATCCCATCAGTAAATCATTGTGCTGAAGAGATGGTAGTTCTGAGGAGAGCTACAGAAGTAGGCCAAAGAGTGTGTACTGAGCCTAGTTTGGAGCCATGCGCTGCATTAGGGAGTATGCACTGAAGATGTGAGCGGCTTTGGGAAAATCACTCACAGTCTCAACGATATTTTAATCTTATGGTCCCACAATGAGGGCAATCATGGTTATTTTTCAAAGCCAGACATATGAAACATCTGTTCTGTTTGTTAATAATCCTCAGTCTAAATAGAGATTGCGACAGCAACCTAGAAAGAATGCTTACGTTTAGAGTCTAGATTCAGAATTTCAGAAGAGATTTTTATATCTATTTGTTATTATTTCTGATGGTTCTCCGTGTATTTCAAGCATGCAAGCATACTATATAAGGGCTGGATTTAGAGCAGTTTAGAGCAAGGGCTGCTCTTCCAGAGGACCTAAAGCTTGATTACCAGTACCCATATGGTAGCTTAAAACTACCTGGAAATTTAGTCCCAGGGGATCTAATGTCCTCATCTGGCCTCTGTGGGTACTGCATGCCCATAGTACACAAAGGTCCATGCTGGCAAAACAAACAAACACATAAAAATGAAAAAAAGGCTAAAACATATTTTAGTATTAGTGTGGCTTTTTAAAACAATTGCATTACTTCCCTATTCAATTTTTAATTTATTTACTCCTGTCTGGGAAAGTTTTCATAGTTTTGACATATCTATGAAAATAAATTTCAGTGGTGATATTTTTCAGTCATTGAGGGAGTCCTACAAAATATGTTAACTATTTTTCCTGCAGCAGAAAAAAAAATGGGTCAGGAAGTAAATTGAATTAATCATTTACCTCTCCACCATGTTGACCAGATAAAACAACCTGACTTTATTAGAATCCCTTCAAATCTACCACAACACTCATCCCTGGCTCAGGCATGCCTGGAGGAAGGATTATACATTCACGGATCGCTTTTGTGTTTCCCAGAATTACCCTGTGTTTCTTTCGCCAGGGTCACATTAATAACAAGTCAAATGCCTAAATGCTTATAAGCTACTTTAAGAAACAGCTTATTTCAAGTGGAGAAACAATGCTTTCAAGATAAGGTCTAGGAGAGCAAATGAATGTTCACCGCATGATGAGAGGACACCTTCTAGGGAAGTGAAGGGATTTACTGAAGAGAAGCAGCATCAGGTAATCTGGATCAAGTGACAGAGAGGGTAGAAAATGCCACAACCTTAGGAGAAGGAAGAAACCATTCCCAAGTTAGACTCCCAGCAGGAAGGTGCTATTGTTGCTTCTTAATGAGCTTGGTCTCTTATATCTGAAGCTTTTACTATACCTCATCGTGTGATTTGACTGATGGTTAAAAATATTCCTACAAGTGTTTGGATACTTCAGTTTTTATAGCCAAAAGCAATAGTTCTCAATGTTTCTAATGCTGTGACATTTTAACACACTTTCTCATGTTGTGTCAGCCCCAACCATAAAATTATTTCATTGCTACTTATTACTGAAATTTCTTTACTGTTACGAATCATAATGAAACTATATGATATTCAGGACATACTTGTCACTCCTAAGGCATTTTACCTGCAGGGTGAGAATCGCCAGTGAAGTCTGCTACTAAAATCATGGAACAAGAGCTTGAATTTTATAGTGACTGAAAAGGAGTTTACACCTTTAGAAGACTCAGTCATGTAATTCTAAATACACAACTAATTTAAATATTCTTGTTTTTCGGTCTCCCTTCTACCAATACATTATATTTTCCCAAGAAAGTTGCTTTCTTAAGTCACTTCCCTGTCTTGTCTATTCTAATGAGAGTTGGTCATATCCAATCTCTGACTCATTCTGTCAAATCTTTGTCTGATTTATCCTCCTGCCTGTCCCCTGATTAGACATAATTTTCACGCGTGGCTGCTTCCTTCTCCAAATTAACTTAAACCACATCATTTGGGATAGAAGGTATATAGTAAGAGAGTCTATATTCCAGCCATAGAGATTAAAGGTGTGTCATTCCAGCCAGTGCACACAGACATAGAAGGTTTTTGCATGTGATCCCTTACCAGAGGAGCCATGTAGCTGGATTAAAATTACTCTACAGTCTCCACTGAAGCTGTGACCTTCAGCCCCAGAAAGGATGGGCTTTTATTAAAAAAAAAAGTCAAACCCTCTAATCTTAGACATGAATGGGCTCTTTCTTGAGTTATTGCAACATATGTTCTGTTACTGTGCATGAGAGCTAATAGGAGATGCAAAGTGAAACCTCTGAGGCATAAGAAAAACACAATCTTTGTCTTTTCTTTCGCATTTATAATTTGTTGGACAGCTTTGCAAATGCTTGGTGAGCCCCAAGTACAGAGCTTCTGATGAATATTTTCATTTAAGTAAGAATGGACCTTAAACATAGAAAGAGGAGTTAGAGTGAGGTGGTGGTCACAGATAGTTTTAGTTTGAAATACAATGAGATACTATATCCAACTCCCAGCCCATGTTACTACTCCTAAGTAGATACCAATACTGTTGGGCAAAGCACGTAGCAAATTTGACCACATCTATCTTGCTCTCAGGATCATCAGGATAGAGAATTTATGTGACACCCTAAGTGAAACTTCTGTTCTTTTGACAGAACGCCAAATATTTAAATGAGCAACTCTCAATAGCTGCAGAGTAAAAAAATCATGATTTTGATACATGTCAATTTATTTGTTCTTTTTTCCATTCTCCTTCTCTCTCTCCAGTCTCAATATGTAGACTAGACTGGCTCTGTACACAAAGATCACCCTGCCTCTGCTTTTCCAGTGCCCAGTGCAACAGTCAAAGGGTGCACCATCCCCACAAACTGTTTCATTCTTTACAGCCCTCTAAATTACCGTTGGTAACCTAGTGAAAGCCATGTGACAGTTCAAAGAAGTCTCATGGAAAGTGACAGGTGGGCCACTCCTCCTCTGTTGTAAATGGGGAGAATTGTAATCTTGTTGGCTGCTTTTAGAGTCTGTGGGCATAAGATGTAGCTTTATTGAGCAAAAACCTATTCCTGGGGAGGGCAGTGGGGTCATTGCTTATAACTGGGTTCTGAAATGTAGACTGCAAAGGGTCAGAGAGTGAGTGCTTTACCTTTGCCAACCTGAAGGACCATGGTTCTCATGACAAACATACAATTCATCATTATCGTGTAGGTATCATGCTAGTGAAAGGATAGTGGTTCAAATAAAACATCATTTGTGCATATATCCACGGGTCTATTAAATTCATTGAACTGTCAGAACCTGGCAAAGCCAAGACTGTATCCTTCCATGAGCTTCTCCTGCATAGAAACTACTAGTTCTTGCAGAAGACAAATTCCTTTCTTACTTATGTCAGTTTTATTAAGAGACTTTAAAGGATCTTTTTATTAAAGTCAAATAATATCAACCTAATTAATTCAGCACTTCATACACATAATCACTTATAGTATTCACAAAAATCCCACACAGCTGGTTTTAAGAGATTCATTATTAAGATGGTTAAATGGAAACAGTTTCATTTACTAATTGACAAAAAGAATATTTGATGTTAGGCCTTCTACTCTGTGGTGATGAAGCTCTCAGTACCTATTCCTCAGCACTTAAGAGTTGGAATCAGGCTTTATTATCATGGTAACATTAGCAAACCTTCACAAACATAGGGAAGAAAAAGAAGAGTCCATTATAGGTAGGCTGTGTTTCCATAATTTTCAGAAAGTTTAAAAGAATGAACATTGATGAACTTCTCTTGATTGTTTACATTCAAGGTTAAATGTACGCACTTGAAAGAAAAAGTGTGGACAGCAGCTAATTCTAGCAGTTTCTACCACTGTAGCCAAGCTTTCTTATCACAAATGGTACCATTGGCTGCTCCCTGAATGTCATGTTAAAGTGGTGTGAGCTCCCATGACTGTAACATTTATATATTAGCACACTTAGCTGCAAGAAAATATTCTCTGCCTCATTTCTGATGTCTGGATCCCATGCAAATGCATCTAAGTAATAGAACCTAGCTGCAAAGGAGTCTGGGAAGTATATATTTTGGACTCTTTAGAGATTGAGAAAGCTTCTCCTCTGAAGACTAAAATTTTTCTTTGAATGGCTTGAATGTGTTTTTCCCACATTTGTGTGTGGGGGGGGAATCCTAGACACAGGTGGATTTTTAAAAATTTAAACTTAAAAGAACCATTTCCTCAACCCCATCCGCATCCCAATCAGCTGAGCCAGAATAATGACTTCATAGTAATTTTTCACAGTACACTTGAGGGAAAGTAATGCATTCATTATCGGAATAAAAGTGGTTCATGCATATAAATCTTGCCCTTGGCAAAGCAAATGATCAAAGCCCAAGCCAAAGGGAGAGATGGCAGGGCCATGATGGTACATTCAAGTTCCATGCAGTGGTATGGAAGGAGCGTTCTCTATTGCAGATGAATTTATGCTTCATGGCTAAGACATGGAAGGCATTGGTCTTTGAAATGAGTCACAGTTGTTAGCGTATATTAATTAGATGGATGTTGGCTTGTCTTACAATCTGTTCTCAGCGATTGAAAGAATGCTGTACTTATACAGGGAAACATTTTAGGAGCTCTAAGAGGATGAACAGAACAGCCATCCAGCACGAATGGCAATTTGCGAATGCATTTCAAACCCTTTATTTAGCATAGCATGTGTTTTGCTCTAAGTAACTCTTCTCCCAATCTCAAATTCCATAGCCTTGAGATGTGGAGGTGATGGCATGGGGGGGATTAATGAGAAAATATGTGTGGAATAATTTGCACTTCTTGAAAAGCACTGCACTAGGTATTCAGGAATATTGTTATTTGTTATGAGATGGTGTCAGAGGCATAACTTTGGGGTCTTTGAATTTATTGGCATAGAAGAAAATAGAGAATCTAGGTCAATGGAGACCCTTTTTTCAGACAGTTTCTATTATGGCACAAAGGAAACTTTCTCAGGGAATCATTGTCAGCTTCCACAATTATTTCAATAAGTAAGGATTTTTTTCAGAAAGGTGCAATTTAAAGCTGGGTGCGGTGTCCTCTTCAAGAAAGGTCCTTACGTCTCATCTTCCTACATTTTCGAGTTATTCTCTGGCAATAAGCCCACTTGTGCATATTACTAAACCAACTCCAAAGCTGTGCAGAGAATTCATTCCAGGGAATCTTACTTTAATCGGGTCTTATCAAATTTCTCATGAACTGTAAAAGAAATACCCATAAATTTCAAGTCCAAGGAGGTTGCCACCTTTCCTTAAAATTAGAAATCTAGATTCAGCCCTGGATGATGTCATCTAACAGCAGAAACCACCTTGTTTCAAGATGTCATTGAAAAGACAGTGCCTTCTGTAAGTCAGCTGATCACTGACAAATAATGTATGCAAATTTCTAAAAAATAGGAATGCAGCTGCAAAAACAGTTACTACTGTATTGTGTATAACTGTTGATCTATTTAATAATAGAGGTGAACATTGAAAATATACCATGTTAAAAGCGCTACTTGGGTGCTACTGGCTAAATTAATTTTTTACTTATCCTTCCTTCTTTCCTTTCTTTCTTTCTCCTTTTTTTCTTTCTTTCTAGACTTCCTTTCTTTCTTCCCTTTTTCCTTTATTTTATCAAGTTTTTAGATATGCTTATGTCTCCCAATAAAGATATAGATGATATTATATCCTCTTTACTATAGGAACTTTTGAATTTGACTTTTTCATGTTAAGAATGAATTAGTAACAAATAGACTCTGTAAAGCTGATGTGAATTCTAAATCAGTGGCTGTTTTTTCCACTGCAAAAGTTGTTTTCAAGTGTCATCCTTCTTTGCAAGATAGATTGAACAAAAGAAAATCTCTGTTCTACCCTGTAAAAGATAAAGATTTGAAGAGAGAACATATTGGGATGCACCTGACAATATTTCACCTTCACAAATACTCATATTCTGTAAGAAAAGATAATATTAACATCGATTTGCCTAAACACTCACTCTGACACTTGTTGATATCACTTAAAAATCTATGTGATATCTGACAAGATGGTTCAGCAGTTTAAAAATAAAGTGCTTGCCTTAAAATTCTGATGACTTGAGTTTAATCTCTAGAATCCTTGGTAGAAGGAGGAAAAAACAATCCCTACAAATTGTTTTATGACCAATGTCTCTCTCTCTCACACATAATACAGGAAACTACAAAAGATATTCTGAGATCAATAGGGAAAACGGCAGGTGAAAAAGAAAAGAAATGTTACCAGGCAGAGAAATACAGCTTTTTTTCCCCCAAATAAGCTAGGATTCAGAGATAGCATCCAAAATTTTAAGAGAAGAAGAAGCCAATTTGCTATTGGAGGTGGCGTTCACAGGAAAGAAAGGACAAGACTATGCCACCAGAAATAAGAATCAATGCAATTGCCATTTTGTACTGGGAATGGCTGGGTCAGAGATAAGGAGTCTCAGCAAATTGAGATTTTTCCCTTAGAACCACACCAGTCACAGCAAGTGGCCCCCAAATCAGTCATCTCTCAAGATAGGCACAAAGGACCCATAACTCTCTTATTTCCAAATGCTGAGTTAGATCAATGTTTTACATTTCAGAAGACAGAAGCGTGAAAATTGTATTTTCTAAGCCTCAATGTATAGACAAAAATTCAAGGCAAATGATGTTCCTGAGTCCAATTGCAGTTAAAGAAACATGTTCCTAATATGTCATCACTGCAATGTAAGGCCACCAAGTGGAGGGGCAGCTAAGGTGTTGGTAATATACCTTGCGATCAATCCATTGGATAAGGTTTACAAGAGTTCAGTTTTTCCAGATTGTTTTCTCTGGTTCCAAGAAGGTAAAAAATACATGCCCTCTAGAGAAGAGAAAGAAAGAGCTAAGCTCTGAAGAAACTGCGTCACCGAGACAGTGTGAGAGGGGCTTCAAGAGAGGACCTTTCCTAAGGCTTTCTGGCTGTTGTGTGGCTTTTTTTTTTTTTTTGTTTGTTTGTTTGTTTTTTTTTTTGTTTTTTTTTTTGTCTTTTTAAGCCAATGAATCTTAAACTGCGATAAGTGCTGTGGGAAAGCCTGTGATGTTCTTTGTGATGTGCAGGGGGACACTTACATAATTTGCACATAAAATATTGAAATTGAAAAAGAATTGTATTTTGAATTCCCAAGCCATTTGTAAAATGAGGTTTAGTACATTAATATGGTAGAGCAGATATATAACAAAATACACGCTCAGGATGAAAAACTCTCATGGGAGATGGAGAACAACCATGCAGAACTTCATTGTGTGTGTGTGTGTGTGTGTGTGTGTGTGTGTGTGTGAGAGAGAGAGAGAGAGAGAAAGAGAGAGAGAGAGAGAGAGAGAGAGAGAGAGAGAGAGAGAGAGAGAGAGTCAGAAATGGAGAGATGAACAGAAAGACAGAGGAATCAATAATAGAGTGTGTGTGAGAGAGAATGTGCATGTGTGTGCGTGTGTGTGTGTGTGTGTGATACCTCCAAATCTGTTTCCTGAGCAAGAACAGGATTATTAGTAGGCAGACTATCTGGGAACAATGCAAGAGTTTATTTCTGTACTCCACCTACATGCCACAAACTAGTTTATCAACAGGTTAGCGGACTCCTACTCTCTGTAATTAAACTCTCAGGTTTCCAAAGTATTGTCTCCTCTGGAGAAGCAAAATGTCCAAAGAGATCACAAAATAAATTATGAGATAATTATACAGGAATCAGAATCAGTATATTTTACAATGGAAAAATAACTCAGTAGAAGTTGAGGAGAAGTTGAGAGCGGTCAGAGATTTTGTTTTAGGTGATTGTGTTGCAGAAGAGATACATCCATGTTTATGGAGGTTAAAAGGCTTCACAGAGAAGGGGTTCCGAATGGATAGCAGAAGGGATTTAGAATAAGGTATAAGACAGTGTAGATCGGATTAGATAATAGCTTTACTCCTAAATTTATTTACTTCATTTTAAACTGTACTTTTATTGCTTACTTAAATATTAATGATGTGTTTAATTACATCCCCACTAATGAATAGTTTGCTTCCAATACTTTTCTAAAAAAAATATTACAGGAAATATTTGTAATCATAATATTAGTTTTTGTGTGTCTCCAAAGTAAAAACATCCTAGAGATGGGATTATGGGGTCAAATTATTCACATGCAATAATTGGACAAATCTTGTCATAAACATCATTGCACGGGACCCTCCCCTGCAGGCAGCATGCACAGCTATACCTCTGCAACCTCACTTACCAACGGGCTTTGACAGCAAACTCTGCAGAAGCAAACAGAGTCCATGCTGGTCCAGCAACAGCTCATGAAGGGCGGGCAATACTTCTACTGAGGAGAAAGGTTGCAAGTCATGGCCTCCTCCCTTTAGAGGTTTGGTAACTACTGCACTTGATTGTAGCATTTTATGGAACAGAAAAGGTTACCTTGCTGTGTTTCCTACCACAATGGATTTCAACTTCTTTCACACAGTAGAATTTTAACCTAAAACTTTTCCTTTTTGTAAATTGAAATATGTTCTCTCGAATCAGATTTTATACAAGCACCCCTTTTCAAACTTCTAGGTAGCATTTTTTCTATAGTCCCCTCACATTTTGTTTCATAAAAACAATTAAATTATATTTTAATCCTAATAGCCTATTTCATACAGCCTCAAGATTTTGCAAAAGAACCATTTTTGCTTCACAAAAAGTACGCTATACCCAACACATTTTGTTACATTATATCCCTTCTTATAGTAGCTAATTAATATTATTATACATGGGCTTAGTGTTTTCTCTTAGAACTTATGTTTTTAATTCGACTAAGAATTCTCAATTAACTTTCTTGAGAACAGGTGGAAATGGAAAAGAGTTGGATTTGAACCTATGAAGTTCTGCATACATACAAGTATACCAAAGTCAATCTAGGAGCTTTCCTCAGAGGGTCACCTGCTCTGCCTTCCATACACTAATAGAGCTCACAGCCCTACAGTGCACATCGTGACATTTTTTCCTCTTGGAGCCAGAACGTCTCCAGGCCACTGTCCTTCCTGTCCTTCCAGACACAATCTTTATTCAGAGACATAAGCACTCAGCTGCTTCATCAACAACTTACAGTAAGAAAACATTTCATTTTTTCTCTTACATTTCTGGTCATTTTCATGACAGCAGAGAAAATGAGCACAATACGGTCACTCTAACACGGTGTCTTAAAGATGAATGTTTGAGCATGGCCCTTTAAGGAGATATTTCTGATCATGTATCGCATGGTGATTGCTTTAGCAATAATATCTACTCTTCTTGAGTCAATTTTAAATGTACACCTTTTCTAAAAACTATGCGTTTTATTGATACCCTTCATTTGACATCATATGCTATTTTTCAACATCTCTAATGTTATCTTTTTATCATCTTACCTCAACTAACACATAAGGTTAGCTGGTATTGATAGTTCAACTTTTAAAAATCTTTGTGTGATTCACTCCTTTTTTTAAACAATTCTTTGTGTTTTGTTTATAACTTGCATATCATTTTCTATATGTTGAATATCCCAATTTATTTTAAGCTATGGTATCTTAAAATCACTGTTGTGGGTGTTAGAAAATTAACTCAGAATGCTGCTTTTATGCTCACAGTAACATTTTTGCTTTGTTTGGGAACATTTGTCACACCAGCTTTTGATTCTCTGGCTACTGCTATATTTTATTTTTGTATTTCATGGACTTTAAAAGTCCCATGTGTATAATTTAATTATTTCAATTTCCCTTTTCTATTCTAACATGCATGTAGGAACTCGGTCTTCTGGAAGAACAGCACTAATTCATAAGTGCTGAACATTTCTGAAGCTCCCCCTGTTTTCACTTCTTGCTTGATGTCATTACAGCTTAAGAATCCATTCTTAGGACCACTCATGTATTTTGTTTGCTTTTTTGTGTTTCATTTTTATTGAAGAGAGTGATTAATCCATTGTTAACTTTTTCTAATCATTTCAACAATAATGCTAGCAAATGATGCAGATTTTCATTTTAGCTTACCTATCTCTGTGTATATTAAACAGAGGTTGTGCATTATATTTTGAAACCTTATGTGCCCCAAGTTTCCAAGAAAAAGGGAACCAAGTGCAAAAAGTGAAAAAGAAACTGAAGAACAAGGATCCATCTTGATGTTTCTGATTCATGTCAGTCCCTGTTGAAAAACACTTTGGTTGCAGGCTGTGTGCAGTGTGAACCACTTTTCTCCATGATGCTACAGGCACAGTTGTGTCTGTTTTTTGTTTGTTTATTTGTTTGTTTTTGTTTTGTGTTTTTGTTTTTTGTGTCAAGGGTAGAGCCCATAGTTTTAAATACAGGAAATTAGGTGGTGGAAAACGAGAGCCTACTTTACAACAAGCCATACAAAACAAGAAGACTCCACATCAGTTTGAAAACAAATGTGTGCACAGTAAACCATTGGCCATGAATTTTGAGTATAATTGTAAAATCAATGTCTTCTCCTGGAAGGTGTATTTTTCAACAGGATTACTTTTCTATTTTAAACTTTCTATATGTAAGTAATAATGTTTAACAACAATTATGTTCAGAATGACCAAAAGAACCCTCTGGAAGATTTAAATATTCCCATAGACTATTAAAGTTGCCTGACTGCATAAGAAAGTAACACTGAGCCATTGGATTAAATGCCATGATGAAAGAATTGACTCAGAAATCAGAGAGATGGGTACACAGCTGATAGGAACTGCCTAGCTTAGGGAAGATTATCCTGCTCAACAAGGGAGAAAGTTCAACTCAGAAGACACCAAGAGAAAGGGAAGGAAATGAGCTTTTGAGAAGAAAGACAAAATAATAACAATTTCCATCAAGATTAGCTACTTTCCTTGTCACAATGACAAAAATTCCTAACAGGAATAAAAGAGGGACCCATCTTGGTGACAGTTTCAGAGGGTTCTAGTCAACCATGATATAAAGACATTCTGCAAAGGAGGAGACTTCATCATGGCTACCAGTAAAATGAAAAATGTAGGCCCAAATTAACCATGATAATCTGCCATGGCTTGTTTCTACCTGCCAGGCCCTACATCCTAAATATTGTACAACCCCCAAATCAGGGTCACCATCTATCAATCCAGGACTCAAGTACAGGAGTCTGGTGAGAAGATTTCATATCCCAATCATAACCATAACAAACCTTGTATCAAAAGAAAAATGTAAACAAAGCTGTGGGTGTAGAAACATTATATACTCACCACAGAAATCATCAGAAACAAATTTTAAGACCATTTCTATCATGGCAAAAAAAAGCCTTAAATATAAAAGCTACTGGGACAAGATTCTTATAAAATCAAGGTCACATACAAGCAAAAGGAAAACACTCCAATCTAGTAAATGTACCAAGCTCTAAAATAACAGGATGGATTTGATCACAAACCACCAGTTTTCTTCCCCACGTGGAACAATAAGGCAACTGCAAATGATGACTTTATCCTAAGTGACCCCACAGATAATGTTGCCAGAATTCATAGATCACACATGCAGAGAATCGGGAAAAGCCTTTGATGTCCCAAGAGCCTTGGCCTTTGTAAAAAGGGAGATATTCCACATTTACTCTCATTGTAGTCGAAGCACGAATCAACAATGCTGTTTCAACAGAAGATCCACTCAAAATAAACTAGGCCAAGAGCTTATTCAATTGCCCAGAACAGTAGAGTCTCTGTATCTTTTCTGTCAATAATAATTAGCCCCTTCTGAAAAGGGTATTGTATGTACACAGTCAAAATGACCCTTTAAGGAAAGATATAATTTGGCTTACAGAAATATACTACCAACGAATAATTGCTTGTAAAGGCAGCCACAATAAAGCCTCACATTTGGAAGTTAGAATCACAGGAAACTATACCAACACCCTAGATTGTGTCTTCTATAAGAAATCACACTTCCAATTTATCAGGATTTTCTCAGTGTGATGACATCTTTGGGGAGCTAAATACAAAATTAGGAATCAGAATTACTTGCCTTTTGTCTCCTCTAAGATCCCTTCCCAGCCCTACTGCCTTCTGAATAAACTTCAAAAGAGAAAACTGAGCCATCCTGTAAGAATAGTTTACCTGGCTCAGTTTCATATGAGACCGGAAAATAATATAGCATCCGTTTATAAAGCAGACAGGGCTTGCCCTACTGTGTCAACACAGAAAAATCAATCCACTAGTTCCAACCCCAAGCAGTGGCCTTTAGGGCTACTTCAGAAATCAATTCTGGAGTAGAATAGAAAGGTCCTGCTCTGAGGCCTGAGAACACAAGCCTGAATTCCCAGCTCTGGTGCCTATTCCCCTCAGTAACCTTACCACTTGGGCTCTGAGTCCGATTCACAGAGGACAAACCATCATGACTAGCGCATATTGTCTCTTTATATTTAATATAAAACAATAAATATTTATTATTCTCTATTATTTTTTATTTTGTTGTCATTACAGTATTTTTTACTTACTATTTGTTTTGTTTGATGTGTCATGCATGTGTATGCGAGTATGTGTGTGTGTATGTGTGTGTGTGTGTGTGTGTGTATGTGTTTAATTTACCAAGTAATTACAGTCCCAATCCATAGGTCAAACAGTTTTCATTTTTTTTCTCCTCTGCCTATTTCTGGCAGGTGCTTCTTTAGCCCAACTGAAAACACTGTTAAGATGAATGCCTCCATTCATTTCAGCACAGAGTAACAAGTTAGGCAGAGAACCTGATCATAGCTTTCAGTATGATACAGACATTATAAAGACTTCATGACCTAATGTGCTTAGGCTACATTAATCCTGATGCCTAAATATAGAGTTCAGGATGCCATTTTATGAGTCAAAATCCGTCACCAAATTTTCAACATTGGAGACTATATGCAAGCTAGGATTCCTCATACTCTGTTCTAGTCAGTTCAACAACAGAAACAAAAAACCAATCTTCAGCTAACACACACACACACACACAAACACGAGGTATCAGATCGCCTTTAGGTCATCATTCTCTATAGTTGCTCTTATGAGTCATCTCCTACAATCTAAGTGCATTATGAACATGATGATACTTTGAAACCACGATTCAATCAATTTCTGCCACGGAAGAAAGAAGCGGGCCATCCTGCCGCTCGGTAACACCCCTCATCCTCTCAGATTGTTTTGATCATGGTGGTTCACAGGGAAGAAATGATTGTCTAAACGCCTGCTGATGAGTTTCAAGTCGTCGTCTCCAATGTTTTCTCCTGTAGCACACTGGACAATGAAAAGCAGCCCCATTGATTCTTTCTTTTCTTTTCTTGTTAGCTCTCGTGCCACTCTGATGCCCTTCAAAGAATCAGTCCCATAAAGGGTCATCAGGCATGGTATGGTACTAAAGCAGTCGGTGTTTCCTTCCTTCAGGCTCTTTTACAGCTGTGGCCAGTCACTGTTGCCAGAGAACGAAGGTAATGGCTGAGGTACCCACCACCGGTCACGGGAACTGCTTTCTGCTATCCTTTCTCTTCACCTCCACAGCGGAACAAACTTTTCAATGACAGGTTTATTCTGGGGATTTAGTTTTTAAAAACTGTATTTATTAGTATAAACCACACATTAAAGTAAAAACTGTATAGTCTAGTATTATGAAGATTCGTTTTTGTGCCAACTTATTATTGAGAGTCTAGGTTCTACTCAGGATTTTATCATTTTCTTCTTTCTTGTGGACCTCAGATAGAGTCCTTCAAGCAGAACATGTATCATTTGTCTACACACACACACACACACACACCACTCACACATATACACACACTATGGTTTTGAATGACTGGCTAATGTTTGGATTCTCCAGCATTGACACTTTTCTTCTCTGGGCTTCTCATGAATTGTGACTTCTCAGATACCTCACAGAGTAATTTCTTCTCATGGATTTCCCACCACTAAGCCATACTAGTGTTGCCTTGGGGTGAGTTCCTACCACGGAGGAGCTCATACACCCTGCCTCACCTGCACGGTGCAGACTGGAGCTTCTCGCTCTAGTCTTATCAGGATTTATCAGCTCTGTCTATTGCTTATTTTATATGACCTACAGAGACTCTCCTTCATGAAAGTTTAGAGAAACACATGAACTAACAAAATTCTAATATATTAGCTACCCATTTCTACTTTCTCCTTTTCCATATACTTCTTCCCAGACTGAAATAGAAAAAAATAAGCCAAGAATCATAGATCATTCTGAATTAATACTATATATTGTTGCCCTACATAGATCTGAAACACACAAATACAATTTCAGCCCCATTAATCATATCAAGGTGGTAAGCTTTGCTCTTTATTCTCAACATAAAGCTATTAACCTAACATGTGGACAAATATCTTCTTTATAACCCATCTTTCACCAAATATTTCTCCTCACTTTGTCCCTTTCTTTGTTGCATGGTAATTTCAGAAGGGTCCTGTTATACTACCTCTTGTAAGGAGGGGACATTACTCTTTAGAGTTGAACATGGTTTTCTGTCTATGAACTAATTTTCCAAAGAGAAAGTCTATCTAAAACAAATGAGAAAAAGGTTTTAGTTTGTCCCCTGACCTAAGCAGATATGCCTTAACAGCAATATGTCTACCACTTCGGGGCATGGCTAAGGGACAATATTAACCAGTGGTTAGAGAGGGAAACTTTAAAACAGAGGAGCCAGTGTTTAAAAATGTGGGCCTGATTCAGAACCTAATGTTCTTTTTTAAATTATTTTGTAATCTTCCCTTGGCATCTATAAGTCAACCACACTTGGGGTACAGCAAGGGTGGGCTGTGCGAGTTTTAAAATTACTCTGTGTGCCATTGTTACCCAGATAACACAGTAAAACAAACAGTGCTGCATAATTCATGTTGTTTCAGGTATCATAATTAATCTAGAGAGAATATAAAGTGTGTAGGAGGGTATGCATGGTTTTATGTTAATAGCATAGTACTATGTCATGGTATGTAAGGTGCTCGAGCAGCATATTTGGGTTCTTCAAGGGTTCTGGAACCCAAAAGACATGATTGACTGTGTGTGATAATACGAGGTACCCCTAAATAAAGGATACCTTTAGCTTTGTCCTGGGAGAGGAAGAGTAGCGGTGGCTCTTAATGGCTTTTCCTACCTTCTAACAAATCCTGTCTTAGGGGACAAAAGTTCAGATCAGAAAGCTCCAGGAAAGTGATGTTGCGATTCAGTGAGAGAGATCATTGCCATCTTCATGGTAAGATACTTTATATAATGCTCATTCAGACACTGGTGTGTGGGGAGGAGGAGAGAAAATGTAAATTGTTAGAATACAGTTAAATAACTGTGTTTCTTGCAATTTACACTAATAGTTATTCATTATTCAGTCAACTATTTGGTACAACAGATAAATATTCTTCCACTTGTTAGTCCCCGGGGGCTTCCTTAATCCTATCTGAATTTACTTCCTGTGAATTTCAGAGTAATCAGAAGTTATAGGTTGGATACATTTTATACTAGGAACACCCATGGTGTAACTGCTTCACTTTTTCTTTTCATTTCAAAGGAAATGGTCCATCCAAAGTTAAAATTGTTGGTGGATTTTTTTTTTTTTTTTTTTGGTGGAGAATATTTTTCTCTTTGCTGGTGCTGCTATTGTTGAAGCTGTTTTAATCAGATAGTTATTTCTAAAAGAGGCAATCATGTTCTTTTTTTTTTCAGTGCCATTTCCTCCCCCCATCCTCTTCATCTGTGCTGTTAAGAAAATACCCTTGTTAGTGACGTGATTCACATCCTCTCCTGTGTAGCTAGAGCAGCTGCGACGATCATCCCATAGGAATCTTTTCAGATGCTCTTCACAAAGGTAAAATAGCATTAGAGATACAGCAAAACTCCAAGGTTTCTGAGGCCTAATATGTCTTTAAGAGATGAAGAATGGATTTGTGATTTGAGGGAAGAAGAAAGAAATCTATTAAATTTCATGCTCCACCCGTAAGAGGATCGTATGCTTCTAAACAGGAAAACCAATCTCATTTGTCCAGGCAGCACATTAAAGTCCCTGCTGGGACAGAGGTGACTATGTGAGGTTTCAACGGGAAAGATTAGCTTGTCCACAAGCTACCACTCAATGGCAGGTATTTGATCATCCGTGGAGATCAAAATTCTGGAAATGGCACACACAATAACAAAATTTGACTTCAAGAAAGATGAATGAAGACGAGCAGTCACCATGGTTTCCCAACACGACTGGGTAGACACACGTATAGTATAGACACACAGTAGCTATGACTTGTGAGTCCTCCACTAACTCAGGCCAGACAAATATGCCCACATGGTGTGGGGAAGGGATGCATGTTGTCTATACCTTAGATGAGGAGTACCTGACATTGGACACATGTTGGGAAAGGAGAGATCATATTATTTTTATCATGTGATCTCTGGCGTATCAATCATACTCCAGGTAGTCCCCAAACCTGAGAGTAGCTTGCCACCACAAACTGACTCAGTGTGTGTGTGTGGGGGAGGGGTAGATAAATAGATAGATCGATAGATAGATTGATAGATAGGGAACATGAATTTGGATGAGGATGAATTTTGGAGGAATTTGGAAAGACAGTAAATATGACCAACATAGAGTATATGAGATTCTCGAGGAATTAGTAAAAATTTTATTTAAAAAGGAGAGAACATAGAAAATGATCCAAGATCAATTTAAAGCTGCATTTTAAAACTAGCATGAGAAAACCCCAAATTGATTTACAAAGTGGGTGTACAAGGTTGCAATCCCACCAACAGTGGAGGAGTATTTCTCTTGCTCCACATCTCTGTCAGAATGTGCTGTCTCATAAGTTTTCAATCTTAGCCATTCTGATGGGTATAAGATGGAACCTCAGAGTGGTTTTGATTTGCCTTTCTCTGATAACTAAGGAATTTGAATGATTCTGTGTTGCTCAAGATTCCTCTATTGAGAATTCTCTGTTTAGTTCTTGTCTTAGTCAGGGTTTCTATTTCTGCACAAAGCATCATGACAAAGAAGCAAGTTGGGGAGGAAAGGGTTTATTCAGCTTACACTTCCACATGCTGTTTATCACAAAAAGGAAATCAGGACTGGAACCCAAGCAGATCAGGAAGCAGGAGCTGATGCAGAGGCCATGGAGGGATATTACTTACTGGCTTGCTTCCCCTGGTTTGCTCAGCCTGCTTTTACTTTTTTTTTTTTTATAGAACCCAGAACTACAAATCCAGGAATGACGCCACCCACAATGGGCTGGGCCTCTCCCCTTGATCACTAGTTGAGAAAATGCCTTACAGATTTATCTCATGGAGGCATTTCTTCAACTGAGGCTCCTTTCTCTGTGATAACTCCAGCTTGTGTCAAGTTGACACAAAACCAGTCAGTACAATTCTGTACTCCATTTTTCAATTGAGTTTTTTGGGATGTTGGTGTCTAATTTCTTGAGTTCTTCGTAAAATTTGGTTATTAGCCCTATGTGGTATATAGGGTTGGTAAAGATCCTTCCCCGTCTGTGGGCTGCCAATTCATCCTATTGACACTGTGCACTGCCTTACCGATGGTTTTAAGTTTCATGAGTTCCCATTTATCAATTGATTGGTGTTCCTTTTAGGACATTCCCTCCCGTACACAATGTGTTAAAGGATATTTCCCACTTTCTCTTCTATGAAATGTCATGTATCTGGTTTTATACTGGGGTCCTTGAATGACTTAGACTAGAGTTTTATGCAGGGTAATAAGTATGGATCTAGTTTCATTCTTCTACATGTAGACATCTGGTTAGTCCAACACCATTTGTTGAAGATGCTTTTGTTTTTTCATTCTATGATTTTGACTTCTTTATCAAAAATCAAGTGTCCATTGGTATGTGGGTTTACTTCTGGGTCTTCTATTTCTGAGTCTTCTGGGTCTTTCTTTGGAAATCAATTTGGCATCTTCTTAGAAAACTGGAAATAGTTTTATTGAAAGACCCAGCAATACCATTCCTGGACAGATACCCAAAAGATACTCCAACATCTTACAAAGACACTTGCTCAACTATGCTCGTAAGAGCTTTATTCATAATAACCAAAACCTAGAAATAATCTAGATGTCCCTGAACTGAGAAATGAAAAAGAAAATGTGATACATCTACATAATGGAATAATATTGAGCTATTAAAAACTAAGACATCATGAATTTTGAAGGCAAGTGGCTGCAACTTGAAAATATCATCCTGAGTGAGGTAACCCAGTCGCCAAAGTACATGTATGTTATGTACTCACTTATAAGTGGATGTTAGCCATAAAATACAGGTACCATGTTATACTCCACAGACCCAAAGAAGATAAATACAAAGAGAGGTCCAAATGAAAGAGTTTGAATCTTACTGAGAAGGGGAAAATAAGTCATAAGAAGCAAATAAAGGGAGGGAATTGGGAGGGGGAGGCAATGGTTGATTTAGTATTAGGTGTGGGAAAGGACTGGAGAGATGGCTAGATATCCCTGAAAATGAAAAGAAGTATTTATTGCAAAGAGCAAGAAGGTGGGAGGGTATCTCCAGGATGAGACAGAGACCTAGGATGTGTGTGGTGCTTAACAATCAATGAGGGTAACGTTAACTACAATTCACTACATTTGGGATATGGAACCTGAGGAGGCCACGTCCTGTAGCCAGGCAGGAGCTACAGTGGAGTGATAGAAACACCAACCCACAACAAAACTTTCAACCCAAAGTTTACCCTGACTACAAGAAATGCAGTTACCCAAGAGGGAACAGAGACAGAGAATAGCTAACCACTTACCAGTTCAATTTGAGACCCATCTCATGGGCAAGCTCCAATCCCTAACACTACTAATGAAACTCCATCATACTTGTAGACAAGAACATGGTCTCCTCTGAGAGGCCCCACCCTGAAGCTGACTCAGACAGGTACAGATCCCCACAGCCAAATAGTGGATGGAACTTGGGTACCCTTATGGAAAAACAGGAGAAAAGATTGCAGGTCCAAAGGGGGTACAAACTCTATACATACAGGGGCTACATGGGCTACCTAGGCCTCTCAGCTCTAATGAAGCAGATATGCAGTTTGACCTTCATGTGGGTCATGAATAAATGGAACAGGGGATAGCCCAAAAGCTGTTACCTATCTGTGGGATATGGTCTACTAGCTGGGCTGCCTTCTTCAGCGTCAGTGGGAGAGAAAGTGCCTAATCTCTCAGAGACTTGAAATGCAAGGGTAGAGGGGATACCTATAATGTAAATAGATCAAACAATTAATTAATTAAATATGAAACTTTAAAAACTAAAGTAAGGTTTGAGTCAAGTAAAAAATAACTTTTCCAATGATATTTGACCTTTCTTTGTACAAAGAATGAGTAAGCTATAAACATTGGTTGTTCCTGTTTGTAACCAAGACACAGGGCCGAAATCCATCCCCCATTCAGTTTCAATGTACGTATTGCAGTAAATTGATCCCAGCCAGTTTTAAATAAAGAACATATAATGGCATGTCTTCTTTAGCCTAGTCAGAGATTTCATGCTTTTAATCAAAATCAGTGTGTCCCAAGAGAATATGTTTGCATTTCGTATTCAGAGAGTCTTTCTTTCCTTGCATTGGGCAAGTGGAAGGGCAGGATCAGGTAAAGAGGCTCTGTGCAGAGGGACTAGGAGTCTATCTGCCCCACAATCTGTGCTTTACTTGAGAAGAATCAAAGAAGAGATTTTTTTTTCAGGACAGTCAAATATTTCATGGGTGGGTTCAACTTGCTAAAAGTTATAATGTAGGATTTTCTGTTCAAAAACATTTCCAGCCCACATATTGAGAGCTCATTATGAGAGTATGAACTTACTGGTCTTGAACCTCTTGAATGCACTTATGCCTGAGAAATGTAGGCAATTTGTCAATCACAAAGGACTCTGTGGGAAAGTGCAGGATATAACCAAGGTACATAAGACTCAGTCAAAACTAATTAATTGAAAGTACAAGATTCTTAAAGAAAATGAGTAAGGCACATTAAACTGAACCTCCCATGATGAATAAAATACTTTAAAGGAAGAGTCTAAATACATGCTATTTAGCTCTGACCACGGGTGTCTGATGTCTGAGTGAGAGATGTAAAAAGAAGCAAAGACCAAAAAACAAAGTAAGAGAGAGCACAAGAAGGGAATAAAGCAAAAATGGATCTGTCTGTAGCTCCAAGGAAACATCAAAGACTAATAAATCCTCTCCTTCATACATGTTTTCTTACCCTTGGATAAGAAGTGGGTATTGTGCCTCCTGGTACAGTGGTACTTGTATAATTGAGGTGTGCCAGACACTGAGGTTGCAGTGTGACCATGTGACCCCTTAGACAGCCTACTAAACCATCAGAAGATGGATAACATTGGGCCCTCTAATTCCAGCTCCCAAAGCCCTCTCTCCTGTCTTATGGACCTAAACTGATTCAAAACCCATTGGTACACCACCCGCTCACTCTGTTTATTAAATTCTGCTGATTTTATCTGCCCAACAATCTTTATATCTATAATCTCAGTGTTCAGGAAATCTGTGATACCTTTGTATACAAGTGTTTATTCTGGCATGTGACAATTTTCTCTATAGATAGATAGGTAGGTAGGTAGGTAGGTAGGTAGATAGATAGATAGATAGATACATACATACATACATACATACATACATACAAACATACATAGATACATAGATAGATAGATACATAGATAGATAGATAGATACATAGATAGATAGATAGATAGATAGATAGATAGATAGATAGATAGGTGATAGATAGGTAGGTAAGTAGGTAGGTAGATAGATTAGATAGATAGAGATAGATAGATAGATAGATAGATAGATAGATAGATAGATAGATAGATATGATCCCTGAATGTCCTTCATTAAATAGTTTCAAGAGCAGATATTATAGTCTATACATTTTTAGCATTCCCAGTACAGGGCACAGTTTCTAAAATAAAAGGATCTTTTTGGGAAGAAAACAATGATAATAAAAGTAAACTGCAAGAAAACAAGAAATCCCACCATCTCTAAATTATTTCTTGTATTTATTTTTTATTGGATATCTTCTTTACTTACATTTCAAATGTTATCCCCTTTCCCAGGTTCGCCTCCAGAATCCCCCTATCCTGCCCCCACACCATGCCTCTACGGCAATGATCTCCCACCCAACCACTCTCTCTCACTTTCCTGCCCTAGCTTTCCCCTACCTGGGTATCTAACCTTCACAGGACCAAGGGCCTCTCTTCCCTTTGATGCCCAATAAGGCCATCCTCTGCTACATGTGCAGCTTGAGCCATGGGTCCAGCCATGTGTACTTTTTGCTTGGTAGTATAGTCCCTGGGAACTCTGGGCAGGTGGTCTGGCTGGCCTACATTGTTGTTCTTCCTATGGGTTGCAAACCCCTTCAGCTCCTTCAGTCCTTTCTCTAACTCCTCTGTTCTGGACCTTATGCTCAATACTATGGTCAGCTGAGACCATCTGCCTCTGAATTTGTCATACTCTGGCAGTGCCTCTCCAGCGACACCTATATCAGGCTCTTGTCAGCAAGCACTTCTTGGCATCCTCAATAGTGTCAGAGTTTGGTAACTGTATACGGTATGAATTCCCAGGTGAGACAGTCTCTGGATGCCTTTCTTTCAGTCTCTGCTCCACACTTTGTCTCCATATTTCCTCCTGTGAGAACTTGTTCACCCATCTAAGAAGGCCTGTAGCATCTGCACTTTGGTCTTCCTTCTTCTTGAGCTTCATGTGGTCTATGAATTGTATCTTTGGCATTCTGAACTTTTGGGCTAATATCCACTTATCAGTGAACGGATACCATTCACTGTGCTCTTTTGAAACTGGGTCCTCACAACCAAAATGACCCTGAGATTCTACTTCACACCAATCAGAATGGCTAAGATCAAGAACTCTGGTGACAGCAAATGCTGGCGAGGATGTGGAGAAAGAGGAATACTCCTTCATTTTTGGTTGGATTGCTAGCTGGTACAATTCTGGAAACCAATCAGGCAGTTCCTCAGAAAACTGGACATAGTACTACCTGAGGACTCAGGTATACCACTTCTGGGCATATACCCAAAAGATACTCCAAAATAAGGACACATACTCCACCAAGTACATAGCAGCTTTATTTATGATGGCCAGAAGCTGGAAAAACCCAGATGTCCTTAAACAGAGGAATAGATGCAGAAATTGTGGTACATTACACAATGGAGTACTACTCAGCTATTAGAAACAATGACTTCATGAAATTCTTAGGCAAATGAATGGAACTAGGAAATTAAGTTATTTCATGTTATTGTGGTTAAATAGTTGAATACTCTGACCGAATTAGCATAAGAAAAAAGAAGGCTTAATTTGATTCACTTTGCCAGGTTATTGTCAATCACAGCATAGGACTCACAGTGGCAGGACCTTGACAGACCAGTCACATCATGTCCAGTGTCAAGTGAGGAGGGAAATGGATGTATTCATCTTAGTGCCTCTGAGGAGGCATCCATACCTGGCTCCTGCCAGTAAGTACTTCTTGGTATTAGCAATAGTGCTTGGGTTAGGTGTTTGCATATGGGGTAGATGCCCAATTGTGTCAAACTAACAGTTAAAATCTTTATGCTCCCCAACCAAAAAAGTAACACAAGTCTATGAAAGTTTCTTTGTGTATATAAGATCCAACCCAAGTACAACAAACAAGCTTTACTCATAAGCCAACATATAACAAATACACCAACTGTAGCACCAGATCCAGCCTAGGCTACCAGACTGGCACTCCCTTTTCCTTTGTTAAATGCCTTTCCAGAAAATCAAATAATCCTGTCTCCCTCTTTTTAAATATGCTTCCCAGGAGCCTTCAGGTTCCCTGGAATTTCTATTAATAATTCCATTTATCCTAGTAATACAATATGTGTCAAACATCACAGCGTCTGGGAAAGATTAATAACCTCAGTTTGTCTTGACATGAGGGAAAAAAAAAGAGTGATGAAAAAACCTCTGGAAAGAGATTCTGATGCCAAATTAAGATTTCAAGGTGAATTATAAAGAACAGTCTAAGACCTGGCATGTTGCACCATGTTTTTTCTGAGAGCCACACCCTAGTCACCGTGTGTTCTGCCTTCACCCTGCGTCCTGGATTCTCGACGCTTGCATCTTATTGGACATCTTCTCATGTACAAAGTCTGCCTTGATATCAATTGCAGGCTTGTCAATACAACCCTCTTGCCCACATGTGCTTATTAATCTGCCTTAGGCTTTGATACTCTCTCTTTAATGCAACACCTCCCAATCATAATCCATTTTACCTCAGGTTCCTTTAAGTTAGCCTTCTGCAATAAGTCTCTGAGAAACTCCTCTTTACTCTGTCAGAGCAACCAACAGGACAAGTGTTAGATATGATATCAGGCTGCCTAAGGGACTAAGACCAGTGCCAAGTATGTTATGGTCACATGATAAATATATAGAAACATGAATCACATACTCATTTCATACATGACCATTGTCACAGTGGGACTGAGACAGTGGGAAATCAATGCAATGGAGTTTCGTTTGCAGGATAAGGTTTACATCCTAAAGTCAGTGATGAAGTTTGGGAATAGAGGAAGGAGGCATGCATAGCAGGAAGGCTAAAAGGAAACCACAGTGAAGAAAAAGAGTTGGGCTATGAGAAAGCTAATAAATGTCAGCAACTGTCATTTACATAGGTGCCTGCCAAGGCATATAGCTAATTTTATGTTTATGACTTCTCATTGTATTTTGTAGATGAAATGCCATAAATTTTATATCCTTAAAGCCCTGCAAAAATGAATACCTACCTTTATAAAAGTCAATGGTAATAATATTTATTCACACTTCTACTCAGCAAATGTGCACTGATCTTTAAGTCCTTTGCTGATTCGGGATATCCAAAGTCAAATGTGAAAGGGTAATACCCATTTTATCTGTTAATATTTTATTCATAGCTCAAATATGTACATTACATATTCAAAGTAGCCATGTCTCTTCAGCTGATCCTCACTAGTTAGCATGGTGGTTTAAAAGAGAAATATAGTCACAGGTTAATAGAGGTAAAACCTAGTTGGAGGAAATTTGTCACTGGGAGTTTGAAGATGTATAGTCTTCTTTTGCTTCCTCTTATCCATCTATTGATCTATCTATCTATCATCTATCTATCATTCATCTATCATCTATCTATCATCTATCATTTATCTATTTATCTATCATTTATCTATCATCTATCTACCTATCCTCTATCTATCTACCTATATATCTGTATATCTGTATATCTATCTATCTATCTATCTATCTATCTATCTATCTATCTATCTATCTGTCCCTCTACTTCACTGTCAGTCTATCTGTTGGGCTCTGTATCCTATGCATAGATGAAATGTGTTTGCCCAGCTTTCTGCCCCTACAGTCAGGCCCTACTGACTCAGGTCCTCAAAAACCATAAGCTAAAATAAACACTATCTTCCTTAGTTGCTTTGGATCATAGTACCTTTGTCAGAGCAACAGAAAATTAACTATGTGGCTTCTCTACAACATATCTCAGCTGCTCTTGACCACATGGTACAGGTCAGGTACTAAGGCACAGGGCTATTGAAAACCCATGAAAGAAACAGAATAAGGCAAATTGCTTGTAATTCCAGCTCAAACTTGTGAATGCCACTGAAGACAATAAAAGGAATTTTATAATATAACTAAGAGTATGGACCTTCAGATGAGAAAAATGGAGTTTCTGGGCACTAAGTTGTGTGAATCCTTAATATGCAGAATTGTATAGGGTAGTGAAGAGCTAGATCACTTCACTGGTTCTTAATCTGCAGGTCACCTAAGACCATTGCAAAACACAAGTATTGACATTTGGTCCCTAACAGTAACAAAATTACAGTTAGGAAGTAGAAACAGAAACCATTTTATGTTTGGGGGTCACCACAATGTAAGAAACTGTTTTTAAGCTCTGCAGGTTAGGGAGGTTGAGGAGAACTAGGTTAGAGAGATGCGGTTGGAAGAAGGGGGATAGACCGAAAGCATGAGAATAGCCGGTGTCCTCTACTAGCATATAAGTTTCTAGCATATAAGCATAGCAATAAGGAGAAAAGGGCACAGAACAAATCCACAGACTCCAATAAGTTTGGATAGCCTTAGCTAATGACCGGCAAGAGGATGAGATTTGAATCCTATAACTACAAGAAGCTGAATCCTGCCAATAACACAGAAAAGCAGAGACTGTCTTCCGGAGAGTCATGAATGAAATGCAGTCGTCCAATAATAAGCAAAACCTGTGCCAGATTTATGGGCTGAAATTGTGAGATAATAAACATCACTATTTGAGGCTTCCAAATTTATGAGAATTTGTTATCACAATAGTTGGTTAGTGTAATATGTTCATATTTAAGATGGCAGAGAAGAGAGGTAGGGCTAGAATACTGAACTCCTGATAACCAGTTCACTGATAACAAAGGGTGCTTGAGAGTACAAAGAAGCACAAAGGAATCTCATCTGCAGGTCCAAGAAATCAGAAACCAGAGGAGCAAATCAGAAGGAAAGAAAAGGAGAGGGGAGGGGATGGGAGGGGAGGGGAGGGGACGGGAGGGGAGGAGAGGAGAGGAGAGGAAAGGAAAGGAAAGGAAAGAAGAGGAAAGGAAAAGAAAGGAAAGGAAAGAAGAGGAAAGGAAAGGAAAGGAAAAGAAAGGAAAGGAAAAAAGAGGAAAGGAAAGAAAGGAAGAGGAAAGAAAAGGAAAGAAGAGGAAAACAATAACATAGCAACCAAAAGGCGGAAGCAGAAGCTAAAGCCTGAAACACTAAGTCTGTTCCACCTTTCTCTTCCTAGGGCAGAGAGTAGACTAAGACCAGCGCCAGACACTGCAAACTGCCACACACAAATACATTTTAATCCCCGGCTTCCTGAAAAGAACTCAGAGTACACTCCTCAAAGATAACAATATTTCTGAAAGAATCTAAGTCCATTTTCATTAAATATTTTAAATACATGTTTTCAGTGGATTCATTATCATGATGAAAATCCAAATGATACTCGTGAAGGAGGCACATAGTGTGTCACTACTCAGCAGTACCTTTTAATTTAGAAACTTCTTTTACACTGAAGAAGTCCTTGCAGGCTAGAGAGCATCCTTCGCTGACACATCTCAATGAATTTGTTTTTTAAACAAAGGATGATTCCTTTTATTTCTATAATGTGATTGTTGTATATAAGTAACTTCACAATCTGATATCACATAATATCCAATTCCTATTCAGATTGCCCCAAGGATTATAAAATGTCTTTTTAAGTAAGCTTAATTCCAGATCCAAACCATGTCTATTGATTGTATTTGATTGCTATTCACAGACTTCTTTCAAATCTCTGTCCTGTTTCTCTTTCCTTTTTCTTCCTTATTCCAGCGCCTTATCTTCTTTACTGTGACTCTGCATTCTTATCTTCATAATCCTATATATGTTATAGGAAAGGTTAATGACATTTTAGAGACTGCCTAGTGAGGGGTATAATACTTTCTTGCATATTCTCTCCTGTGTGTCTTCAAAGTCCTTGAGTGTAATGTTGGGTTACCTAATTTTTTCTCAAACACAGCTACTGACTGAAGCATGAAACCATAATTATGACACAGAATCTTGTGAGAGTATAAACCTACCTATCTACATACATACATACATACAGACAGACAGACAGACACGTGTATCTGCATAGTCCCACTTAGGGTGGGAGTGGCTGCTCCATTAGCAAACTGATAGAAAGGATGAGAACAATGAAGAAATCAAGTGAGGATCATCTCTGCCATGTGTGGATTCAGGGAATAAGGTAAAAGATGCTTAATCACATAAAATACTATAAAAATGGATAAATCAAATTAAATGAGGTCTTGAAATCATGACGACCTTTGTTCTTTAAAGATCACGAACTTAAGGAAATGCATCATGGAGGGCTCAGAACAGAGCCCGGCCCATCTGCCACTCAGACTGGCAGCTCCTAAAGGTTGAAAAACTGGTGAGTAGGAGATCTAGGCAGCCAGGGAGCAGAGAGATCTCTGCGGAGTGCGCAAGGAAAGCGCACACTCTGACCTGCCTGATCCAGGGACCAGAAACAGAACTTTGGAACTTCTGTTCCCACCAGGCAGCGACTTCAGGGCACAGAACAGAGCCCGGCACATCTGCCACTCAGACCGGCAGCTCCTAAAGGTTGAAAAGCTGGTGAGTAGGAGATCTAGGCAGCCATGGAACAGAGAGATCTCAGCGGATTGTGCACGGAAAGCACACACTCTGACCTGCCTGATCCAGGGACCAGGAACAAAACTTTGGCACTTCTGTTCCCACCCAGTGACCCTGAGGCATAGAAGAGGGCTCGGCCCATCTGCCGCCTGGACCAGTGGAGATCCAGGGACACAGACCAGATACAAGGGAAAGGCGGGAACATATCACTGACAACAAAATGGCAAGAGGAAAGCAAAAGAGTATATCCCAAGGAAACCAAGACAACCTGGCAACACCAGAACCCAGCTCTCCCATAAAAGCAAACATTGGAATGCCAAACACTCCAGAAAAAGAAGACAGAAACCTGAAATCATACCTCAAGATGCTGATAGAGATACTTAAACAAAAATTGGAGGAAAAGCAAAAAGATTCAGAAGCTTTTAAAGAGGAAACAAGAAAAACACTCAAAGAACTAGAGGAAAACAGAAACAAAGAGATGAAGGAATGGAAGAGGGAATTTAAAACGTAAATTGACACAATAAAGAAAACACTAAAAGAGATAACCCTACAGGTAGAACACCTAAAAAAGAAATCAGGAGTCACAGAAGCAAGCATTTCCAATAGATTACAAGAGATGGAAGAGAGAAACTCGGGGGCAGAAGACAACATTGTAAACATAGACAAAACAGCCAGAGAAGATGCCAAAAACAAAAAGCTCCTAACCCAAAATGTCCAGGAATTCCAGGATACAATGAGAAGACCGAACCTAAGGATAATAGGAATAGAAGAGGGAGAAGAGTATCAACTAAGAGGCACAGTAAATATCTTCAACAAAATCGTAGAAGAACACTTCCCTACCCCCAAGAATGAGGTGACCATGAGCATAAAAGAAGCCTTCAGAACTCCAAATAGGTTGGACCAGAAAAGAAATACCTCCCGAAACATAATAGTAAAATCACCAAGTGCCCAAAGCAAAGAAAGAATACTAAAAGCAGTAAGGGAAAAAGGTCAGGTAACATATAAAGGCAGGCCAATCAGAATCACACACGATTTCTCAACAGAGACTATGAAAGCTAGAAGAGCCTGGACAGACATCATGCACACACTAAGCGAGCACAAGTGCCAGCCCAAGCTGCTATACCCAGCAAAACTATAAATCACCATAGATGGAGAGATGAAGATATTTCAAGACAAATCAAAATTTACACAATATCTGAACACAAACCGAGCACTTCAAAGAATTATAGGTGGAAAACCCAATACAATGAGGGAAAATACAGCCTAGTAAAAACAAAAACCTCCTAAACAAGAAAACCAAAAGAAGAAAAAGAAATAGACACAACTCAACCCACAAAAGCAATAATAGCAGGAAACAGAAACAACTATTCCTTGATATCTATTAGCATAAATAGACTCAACTCCCCAATAAAGAGATATAGGCTATCAGACTGCATACATAAAAAAATCCAGCATTTTGCTGCATACAGGAAACTCATCTCAGAGACAAAGACAGTCACTATCTCAGAGTAAAGGGGTAGGAAAAAAACTTCCAAGCAAACAGCCCCAAGAAGCAAGTTGGAGTGGCTATTCTAATATCGAATAAAGTAATTTTCCAAACAAAAGTTATCAAAAAAGATAAGGAAGGACACATTTTAATCATTACCGGGGAAATCTGTCATAAGGAACTCTCAATCCTTAACATATATGCTCCAAATAAAAAAGAACCCACATTCATAAAAGAAACCCTACAAAAGCTCAAAAAAATACATTTCACCCCACACAATAACAGTGGGAGACTTTAATACCCCACTCTCTCCAATGGACAGATCATGGAAACAGAAACTGAACAAGGACACTGTAAAACTAGCAGAGACTTTGAACCAACTAGAATTAATAGATATATACAGAACATATCACCCTAAAGTAAAAGAATACACCTTCTTCTCAGCAACCCATGGCACCTTCTCGAAAATTGACCACATAATTGGACACAGAACGAACCTCAATCGATATAAGAAGATTGAAATACTTCCATGCATCCTCTCAGATCACCATGGTCTAAGGCTGGTCTTTAACAACAACAAAGACAACAAAAACCCCACATACACATGGAAACTAAACAACGCTCTGTTAAACAATAGCAGGGTCAAAGAAGAAATAAAGAAAGAAATTAAGGATTTTCTAGAATTCAACGAAAACGAAAACAAAACATACCCAAACCTATGGGAGGCAATGAAAGCAGTACTGAGAGGAAAACTCATAGCCCTAAGTGCTTCCAAAAAGAAACTGGAGAGAGCTTACATCAGCAACCTGACAGCACAGCTAAAAGCCCCAGAACAAAAGGAAGCAGATATACCCAAGAAGAGTAGACGGAAAGAAATAATCAAAATTAGGGCAGAAATAGACCAAATAGAAAAAGAAAGAACCATTGAAAAAATCAACAAAACCAAGAGTTGGTTCTTTGAGAAAATCAATAAGATTGATAAACCCTTAGCCAGACTAACTAGAGGGCAAAGAGAGACTATACATATTAACAAAATCAGAAAGGAAAGTGGAGACACAACAACGGAAACTGAGGAAATTCAAGAAATCATCAGATCCTACTACAAAAACTTATACTCCACAAAATTGGAAAATCTGGAGGAAATGGACGAATTCCTAGACAGATACAAGATCCTAAAGTTAAACCAGGACCAAGTAAACCATCTAAATAACCCTATAACACCTAAAAAATTAGAAGAAGTCATCAAAAGCCTCCCAACCAAAAAAAGCCCAGGTCCAGACTGGTTCAGTGCAGAATTTTATCAGACATTTATTGAGGATATAACACCAATACTCTCCAAACTATTCGAAAAGATAGAATGAGATGGAATACTACCCAACTAGTTTTTTGAGGCTACAATAACCCTCATACCTAAACCACACAAAGATCCTACAAGGAAAGAGAACTTCAGACCAATCTCACTTATGAACATCGATGCAAAAATACTCAACAAAATCCTTGCAAACCGAATCCAAGAACACATCAAAAGGATCATTCACCATGACCAAGTAGACTTCATCCCTGGGATGCAGGGATGGTTTAATATACGGAAATCCATCAATGTAATCCACCATATAAACAAACTTAAAGAACAAAATCACATGGTCATCTCACTAGATGCTGAGAAAGCATTCGACAAAATTCAACACCCCTTCATGTTAAAAGTCCTGGAAAGAACAGGAATCCAAGGTTTATACTTAAACATAATAAAAGCAATATACAGCAAACCAACAGAAAACATGAAACTTAATGGTGGGAAACTTGAAGCAATCCCACTAAAATCAGGGACTCGACAAGGCTGCCCACTCTCCCCCTACCTATTCAACATAGTACTGGAAGTCCTGGCTGGAGCAATTAGACAGCAAAAGGAGATCAAGGGGATACAGATCGGAAAGGAAGAGATAAAAATATCACTCTTTGCAGATGACATGATAGTGTACTTAAGTGACCCCAAAAATTCCACCAGAGAACTCCTACAGCTGATAAACAAGTTCAGCAAAGTGGCTGGATAGAAAATTAACTCAAACAAATCAGTAGCCTTCCTATACTCAAAGGACAAACATGTGGAGAAAGAAATTATAGAAAAGGTACAGTTCACAATTGTCACAAAAACTATTAAATACCTTGGTGTGACTCTAACTAAGCAAGTGAAGGACCTGTACGACAAGAACTTCAAACCTCTAAAGAAGGAAATTGAGGAGGATCTCAGAAAATGGAAAGATCTCCCATGCTCATGGATTGGGAAGATCAACATTTTAAAAATGGCCATCCTACCAAAAGCAATCTACAGATTCAATGCAATCCCCATCAAAATTCCAACACAGTTCTTCATGGAACTGGAAAGATCAATGTACAATTTCATATGGAAAAACAAAAGACCCAGAATAGTGAAATCCATCCTCAACAACAAGAAAACATCTTCAGGAATCACTATCCCTGACCTCAAGCTATATTACAAGGCAATTGTGCTGAAAACTGCATGGTACTGGTACAGAAATAGGCATGTGGATCAATGGAATAGAATAGAAGATCCAGAAATGAGCCCTCACGTATATGGTCACCTGATTTATGACAAAGGAGCCATAAACATTCAATGAAAAAAGGACTGTCTATTCAACAAATGGTGCTGGTCCAACTGGCACTCAGCATGCAAAAGAATGAAAATAGACCCTTTCTTATGTCCTTGTACAAAGCTCAAGTGTAAGTGGATCAAAGATCTCCACATTAAACCAGATACACTGAAACTATTAAATGAGAAAGTAGGGAAACCCTTAGAACACATAGGCACAGGAGAAAAATTCCTGAACAAAACACCAATGGCTCAAGCTCTAAGGTCAAAGATTAACAAATGGGACTTAATGAGATTGCAAAGTTTCTGTAAGGCTAAGTACATTGTCAAGAACACAAAACGGCAGCCAACAGAATGGGAAAAGATCTTTACCAACTCCACATCAGTTAGAGGCCTAATATCTAAGGTATATAAAGAACTCAAAAAGCTAGACACCAGAGAATCAAATAACTCAATTAAAAAATGGGGTACAAAGCTAAACAAAACGTTCTCAGTTGAGGAATATCGAATGGCTGAGAAATATCTGAGGAAGTGCTGGACATCCTTAGCCATCAGGGAAATGCAAATCAAAACAACCCTGAGATTCCACCTCACACCAGTCAGATTGGCCAAAATCCAAATCTCAGATGACAACAGATGCTGGTTAGGTTGCGGAGAAAGAGGAACACTTCTCCACTGTTGGTGGGGTTGCAAACTAATACAACCACTCTGGAAATCAGTCTGGCGATACCTCAGAAAATTGGACATAATACTACCTGAAGACCCAGCTATTCCACTTCTGGGCATATACCCCAGAGACACCTTAGTACACAACAAAGATATATGCACCACAATGTTCATAGCAGCTCTATTTATAATAGCCAGATTCTGGAAAGAACCCAGATGTCCTTCAGAAGATGAATGGATACAAAAATTGTGGTACATTTTCACAATAGAATACTATTCAGCCACCAGAAACAATGACTTAACCAAATTCTTAAGAAAATGGCAGCATCTAGTGAATATCATCCTGAGTGAGATAACCCAGTCACAAAAGAACAGACATAATATGCAGTCACTGATAGTGGGATGCTAACCCCAGAGGCTCGAACTCCCCCAGAAACAACTCACAGATTGTATGAAGTTCAAGAAATAAAGAAAACAAAACAAAAAAAATCTTTACACAACAAGAAAACTTTGACTATTTCCATGTTACATTTTTTTACATGTACTTTATGCTCATTGTAACTATTAAGTTTTCAATGCATACTTTCAAACCTTTAAAAAAAACCAAGTACTGACTAAAAAATATATTCATATAGTTTTATGTAAAAATTATTTTATAATGTGAAAAAAGTACTAACAAAAATGTATTGTATAATTTTATGCAAAAAATGCTTAATATCTGTACATTTATCTTTGTTTTGTAAAATAAAGTTGTTAAAAAAAAAAGAAAAAGAAAATGCATCGTCACCTAGCCCAATCCCCATAGTCTTTAGTGCACATCTGAAACTAAGAGAGTGAAAAGAAAATTTACAAAACAATAAATGAGACAAGCTGTTTTTTTCAAAATCTCAACATCATGAAGATGAAGACAGACTGTGTAGCAATAATTCAAATGAGCAGAAATATGAATAAGAGATTTATAGTGCACAAACACACATATGCACAGGTACACATATACATTTAAAATGTGTACACACATATGTATATACATAAAATGAACATGCAGTGCATGCATGCGACAAACACAATCTGAACATATAATGTATAAACCGATAAAATGAAATCATACACATACAATGTGTGAACATATATGCATACACATAAAACATACACATAGAATATATGCACAGTAAACACAGTAATACATAATGTATGCACACAATGTACATGCACAATACAGACACACACATATATATTATATAATATATATACACATACATATAAGTTACACACTTATTAGATGAAGGCTGCAGTAGCATAGTAATTAGTAGTGTAAGACAGTAGCTTTCAAAGGTCAAAAATGATCCAAAGAGTTTCAATTCACTAGACAAATATTAAAAATTTACTCACTTAATAAAGTAGTAAAAAAATATAGAAAGTAAAATTCGACAGCTATGACAGAAGAAATATACAAATTTGATTCAGCAGTAAAAATTTCTAGGAGCTTCTATCAAATATTTGGATGTTCATCTATAAAACTATCAAGATGAACATATGGCATAGTCAGTCAATGTGTTCGAATCTAAAAGATTCCTCAAAGATTCAGGTTCTGAATGTTTAGTCCCTAGCTGAGGGTGCTGTCCGGGGAGACCTGAGCAGAGCTGATAGAAGCAGGACATGAAAGGCAGGCCTCAAAGGACATAGTCAATAACACAGATCTGCAACCTACAAACTGGGGGGAAATTTTTCAGTAACCACACATTAGATAGAGGGCTAATATCCAAAATGTATAAAGAGCTCAAGAACCAAAAAAAAAAAAAAACCAAACAAACCAATCATCTAACCATCAGACTGAACAAGTGGACACCAATGAAGGGGCTAGAGAAAGAACTGAAGGCGCTGAAAGAGTCTGCAATCCATGGGAAGAACAAAATTATCAACTAACCAAACCCACCACAGCTCCCAGATACAAAAACGTTAACCAATGAGTTCACATGGAGAGACCCATGGCTCCAGTGCATATGCAGCAGAGGATAGCATTTTCACTAAAGGGATGGGAGGCCTTTGGTCCAGCTAAGGCTCATTTTCCCACTGTAGGGGAATGTCAAGGTGCTGTGATGGAAGAGGGTGTTTGGGAGAGGAAACACCTTCATGGAAGCAATGGAAGGAGGATGGAGTATTCAATTGGGGAAAAGGGATAACATCTGAAATGTAAATGCAGAGAATATTTAATAAAAAATAGAGAATACAGCTAAAAAGAAAAAAGAAAAGAAGAAAGAAGAAAGGCAGGATTCTGAGGGCTGCGCCTAGCCCTGACTCTCTGCTCTAGTCATCACTGTCTTGTACACTGTGCTATGAATGTCTCTGCTGCACACTCCCACAGTCAGGCCTTTGAATTACCGTGGGTAGACTCCTTCTGAAACTGGGAGTCAGTGTAAATATTTTTTCTTCCATTATTTGTCACGTATTTTGTAAAGACACACAGAAAGAAAGAAATATGAAAGCATTTACCAAAAGCTGACCCAGCAATTTGATAGCTATTTTATTTTCTAAATTATATGTAGCTGTATGATGCCGAGTAGAAATGTCCATGCATGAATACAAATGCCTGAAGACTCTGGAAGTAGACATTGTCTACCCTGGAGCTGGTGTGGTGAACAACTCAAGTTGGGTATTGAGAACTGAACTCAATTTCCAATTTACACTTCCTTCCTTCTCTCTCTCTCTCTCTCTCTCTCTCTCTCTCTCTCTCTCTCTCTCTCTCTCTCTCTCTCTCTTTCTCTCTCTCTCTCTTTCATTTTTAATTAGAAATTTTCTTTACTTACTTTTCAAATATTATCCCTTTTCCTTGTTTCTCTTCTGGAATCCTCCATCCAATTCCCCATCCCCTGCTTCTATGAGAGTGTTGCCCCACCCACCCATCCCCTCCCAAGTCCCTGCCCTGGCATTCCCCTACACTAGGGTGTTGAGCCTTCACAGGGTCAAGGGCTTCTCCAGTCATTGATGCCTGATAAGAACATCCTCTGCTATATATGCAGCTGGAGCCATGGGTCCCTCCATGTGTACTCTTTCGTCACAAACAATATAAAATACCTTGGTGTGACTCTAACCAAGGAAGTGAAAGATTTGTATGGCAAGAACTTCATGTCTCTAAAGAAAGACATTAAAGAAGATCTCAGAAGATGGAAAGATCTCCCATTCTCATAGATTGGCAGGATTAATATAGTAAAACTGGCCATCTTTCCCGAAGCAATCTATAGATTCAGTGCAATCCCAATCAAAATTCCAACTCAATTTTTATGAAGTTGGAAAGAATAATTTGAAAATTCATTTAGAATAACAAAAACTCCAGGAGAGCAAAAACTGTTCTCAACAATAAAAGAACTTCTGGGGGAATTACCATCCTCAACCTCAAGCAGTATTACAGAGCAATCTTGATAAAAAATTGTATGGTATTAGTACACAGACAGGCATGTGGATCCATGGAATAGAATTGAAGACCCAGAAATGAACGCACACACCTATAGCCACTTGATCTCTGACAAAGGAGCTAATATCACCCAGTGGACAAAAGACAGCATTTTCAACCAATGGTGTGGTCCAGCTGGAAGTTAGCATATAGAAGAATGCAAATTTACGAATTCTTATCTCCTAATACAAAGCTCAAGTTCAAGTGGATCAAGGACCTCCAAATAAAACTTGATACAATGAAACTAGTAGAAGAGAAAATGAGAAAGAAAATGTAAATTTCTCTCAAACACAAAGGAACAGAGGGAAATTTACACTTTCTAATTGGGCAAAGAGTATATACAAAAGTTTTCCATAAACTAAACCGTTAAACAACTCAGAAAACTCTGAAGTAATTGATTTTATAAACCACCTTTTTTGTCCATACACTATATTAAATCAATGATACAAATAATTGAAAGCAAATTTACATTTCTAAGAAACCTACAGACTATAGCAGAATTCAAAAATAGTTTTTAGAATGTACTTATAACTTAAAGATACAGAATATTAGTGGGCTTTTACAAAATTAAATTTCACCCAAAATGAGCAAAAATTAAGGACTTAAAGAGTCTAACTTTAGAATATTGAAAGGTTCCTTCTAACTTCGAAGCTCTAGTGTTAAAAAAAAATGGTATCATAAAAAAAATTAGTTAGTAAGCTAAAATAGAAAACAAAGGCAATTTAAAGAGAAATAGAAAAGCCATATCTAGTTATGAGGGGGAAAATATGTTAGATACAACTTTAGAATTCTACTTTGAGAAACAGTGAAGCAGGGAAGACACAAAAGAGCATTGTTATTTTTACAACATGCCTGTCAGTGTTAAAGGGTTACAGATACACTGGGTTGTAAGAGGCTGTTGAGTTTTCTCTAAATTTCCCTCCAGGCTATCATTATGGGCATCATCCCATGAATTCTCTTCTTTGTGTGACATGTGACACTTTTCTGAAAGTGATTAATTCACCACTCAGTATAAGAGATAGAGAAAATACCAAGGGGGGAAAAAAAGAAGTAGAATATGGGGCTTAAATATTTAGAGGATGAAAATGGTATGGTGAGAACTTGAATGCATAGAACACGAAAATTCACTTCACACAGCTGCACAGCGCTGCTCTATGACTGTACTGCATTCTGTAGACAGGAATGCCCCTACTGCTTCCTCCAGAAGGCCTGAGGCACCAACACCACACATCCATTCTCACACCGTCCAGATCTGCTTCTTTTCTGCTGGTGTGAAACTGTCCCTTCCCGAAGTGTACGGGAGTGGCTTTACTGCTGAGACAACAGTCTCCACTGAGCCCCATCATGTACCCTCAACAGCTGATGCCAGCATGTGTAAAGGTTTGTGACACCTGAGTCACAAAGGGGAGTGTGCCAACCTTGATTTCTGCAGCACAAGGCTCTAGAGTAAATCCAAGAGAAAACATTTTTATTTATTGACATTTTTCAAATGTTTACCCCCTTCCCAGTTCCCCCTCTACAAACCCCTATCTCCTCCTCACTTCCCCTGCCTCTGTGAGGGTGTGTTCCCCTACACACCTACCCACCCATTCCTGCTCCACTGCCCTATCACTGAAGTGACCTAGATACCTTTGGTCATCGATCTTCCACAGGACCAAAGGGCTCTCCTCGAGTGATGCTCAGTAAGGCCATCCTCTGCTACATATCCAGTTGGGGCCATGGGTCCCCTATGTGTACTCTTTGGTGGTTTAGTTCCTGGAAGCTTTGGGCAGTCTGGTTGGTTGATATTGTTGTTCTTCCTGTGAGGTTGTAAACCCCTTCAGCTCATTCAGTCCTTGCCCTAACTTTTCTATTGGGGTCCCTGAGCTCAGTCCGATGTTTGGCTGGGTGCAGCCCCATATGTATTTGTCATATGTATCTGGCAGAGCCTCTCAGGGAACAGCTGAACTTGCCAGCAAGAAGTTCTTGGCATCAGCAATAATGTCTGAGTTTGGTGTCAGCAGATGGGACGGATCCCTACGTGGGTCAGTCTCAGGATAGCCTTTCCTTCTGTCTCTGCTTCACTCTTTCCCTGCATTTCCTTTTGACAGGAGGAATTCTGAATTAATATTCTTGAGGTGGGTTGCTAATTGCATCCTTCAACTGGGGCCAGTGCATTTCCATTGGATATGGTCTCTACAGGTTCTCTCTCTCATTTGTTGGGTATTTTAGCTAATGTCCTCCCCACTGGGTCCTGGGAACTTCTTGGGTCCCTGGCATCTGGGACTCTCTAGTGGCGACCCCAGTTCTCCCTCCCCCACTGCTACTCTCCTCCTTTCAAATTCCTGACCCTCTGTACTTCTCCTCCATCTCCTCCCTTATCTAAACCGTGCCCCCTTTTCCCTCCCCCTTTTCTCTCCCTCTAGTTCCTGAGATTATTTTCTTCCCTCTTCTAAGTAGGATTATAGCATCCACATTTTGGTGTGGTCTTCTTTCTTCTTAGGTTTTATATGGTCTGTGAGTTGCATCATGGGTATTCTGAGCTCTGTTTGACTCTCCATAAGTACATACCATGTGTAGTTTTTATTTATGTATGTATGTATTTATTTATTTATTTATTTATTTATTTATTTATTTATTTATTGTTGACTGGGTTGCCTCACTCAAGATGATATTTTCAAGTTCCATCCATTTCCCTGCAAAACTCATGATGTCCTTGCTCTTAATATCAGAATAGTATTTTGTTATGTAAATGAACCACATTTTCTGTATCCATTCTTTTGTTGTGGGACATCTGGGTTGTTTCCAGCTTCTGGCTATCACAAACAATGAACATAGTTGAACACATGCCCCGGTGGTATGATGGGGCACTTTTTGGGTATATACCCAAGAATGGTATAGCAGGTTTAACTACTTTGAGGTAGCTCCAGACTGATTTCCAGAGTGGTTGTCCCAGCTTGCAATCCCACCAACAATGGAAGAGTGTTCCTCTTTGTCCACATCCTCGCCAGCATCTGCTGTGACATGAGTTTTTGATCTTAGCCATTCTGACTGGTGTAATGTCAGAATTTTCAATTCCCTGATGACTAGTGATGTTGAACATCTTTAAGTGCTTCTCATCCATTCGAGATTACCCAGTTAAGAATTCTCTGTTTAGCTTGGTATTCCACTTTTAGTTGGGTTATTTGGTTCTTACCAAGGAAAGATTTGGAGAGACCAAAACTGTGACTCCCAAATTTTTCAGGGATAAATCTGTACCTGACATACCTCACTTAGGCTAAAAAAAACACTCAACAGGAAGATGCCTAGCCAAAAGCTGGGCTGGAACATGGGAGTGTGAGGCTCCTCACATAGTCCCATTCACCTGGGTCAAGAGTCATTTTGGGAGAGAGTCCCAGTGTGGACAGTGACAGAGTGGTGGTTTCTATCTGAGGTATATTTACTGAATCATGAGACTGCCTCATGAGCTGGCACACACGATTTGAAATATGTTTTTTCCCTTTTAGCTTAATGGTCTGGGAACAGAGAAACTGCATGACAAAATGAGCCGATGGGTATGATAAAGCATGCACAAGAAATCAATGGCTTGTCCCTACCTCCTCTCAAGCCACCAATCTAAGGCAGGCATCGTATGTAATTAGGGCATTTCTTTATGGGAAAAGCTCTCTCTTGTACATCATCTGGGAATCCAAATATTTTGAGTAATGTCCTTGCATGATTACATAAAAAGTATAATTATAAAGGAATTTAATGCTTATAGAGTCAGGACTCATGGCACACATTTATGTAGCTTTTTTAAACAAAGTATGTTTCAGAGCAAGTAAAATAAACTAAGCTGGCCTCACTCTCCCCAGGCACTTCCCTGAGTGTATAAGAATTGGACTTTGGAGCCAGGCGCCATGTCATCTCTGAGGCTAATGTGCTTGGAGCTCTAGTGACGTGTGTGCATTCTGTCTTTGTGAGATAGGTCTGAACAGGGCAGTCCAAATAGGGTTACCAGGAGGCTGCCATGCTGTGCTTTGCTGGATGTACAAATGCCACATGGTCCCTTCTCAGAAGGTAGATTTCATGATGAGGTTAACAGTTCAGTGGTTCTGAAGTCTCACCCAATGTGAGACTTCACAGTCTCAGTGATGAAAATAGCAGATGTGGATGGTAGATCTCCATTTTATTTGGGGGAAGGGGAAGAAACATATATGCTCTATGTTCAACTTATGTGGTCGTCAAGATGATGAAAGGTCATGAGGCTGTTCATTGTCACTGGGGAAGCAAACATGAGGAAGTTGATTCGCTTCTGATGTGAAGCTTACCCTCCTCCTCTCTGCAGAAGAGCATGCTGCAGCTGGGAAGAGCGGCTGGGGCACATGAGAAGTAACATCTACCAAGTCAGAAGCCCAGCCTTCCAGTTGTGGTGCAGCAATGCCTCCTGCTGCTGGCCATAAGAAAGCAAGGGCATGACAGAGCTGTCTTGGAAAGCCTGGGTTGAAACAGCAGTACATCCACACACTCTTTTGTGCTGTGTGTGACCATGTGCTTGCACTGTGATGACAAAAATAGCCTGCTATAGACTCAATGAATTGTACTGTCAGGTGACAGGTAGGTGACTCCTGGGACACAGAAAAAAAGAAATGATCTTAGTTTATTTATTAAATATCTAAAACCATGGAGAAACTGTTTCATGTTTTTCCTCTACCAAGTAGCCCCTTTTTATCCACAGTGCATGAGAAACACTTTATACCTCATCTTGTACAGATCTCATGTCTCACCCTCATCCACTGCCATTTTGAAAGATACTTTTCTTTCAAACACTGCAAAGATGGCTTTGTCTCTCAACTAGACATCTTCCCACACATTCTGGCTTGAGCTTGTTCTTCTAGTGGACTCCATTTCAAACATGCTCATGACTTTGAATGTTATATGGCATGTAGTACATCCCAGTGATGAAATTGACTCTTTTTTCTTCTTAAGAAACAGGCCTTCAGAAATTCAAAATGTTCACATTGCAGTAACTTTGAGAACACATGGTGGTCCTGTCTCCATGCCAAAAGGAGAATGTTGTAAAGTATTTAAGAACTTTATTCTTCCCGAGACATGGAAATAGAGCCTACCTTCGTGTTAATTTGAGCTGGGCCCATGCAGGGAATTGAAGGTAGACTTCCCTTAAGAAGAATAAACTTCTTCCAAAGCTGACAAGGGAAACGGGCAGGCCTAATTGCATACACTGTACATAAAAATGTAAAGTATGCATGGGTATAATTTCAGGCAGGTGCAAGAGTAATTGAGTAGTGGCCAAGATTCTGAATAAGAGTGCACAGTGTATGAAGAACATATGGTAACGTGTGAACTCTGTAAGTGTCCATGTGAAAGATGTAACCTATGTGTTAACAGTGTGCTCAAAAAGTCATTTATTTGTATTTTAAATGTGTTTTATTGCTGTGTCCCCCTGTGACAACATTTTACAAATGGAAACAATATGATAATTGAGGTCCAAGATAAATGAAACCTTCTGAAGTTGCCTGTGGTATGTGTCCACATCCTGAGAATCAAGAACAAACCTGCTGAGTCAATGCTGATATTAAGGAGCTATTATGAGTACGTAAGACCTAATTTAGCAATTCATTCATCTTTCGGGATTTGGCCAAGTTTCTTCATTGCATTTCTTTATGTTATTTCAAACAGTACACCGACAGTCCTTCAGACCTCACTCTCTCTCTCTCTGGTTATGCCAGACCCTCGAATATCTTGGGTCAAATATCTGAGGATTTTTCCCAATAAAAATCTTATTTTCTTAATGCAAGACATAAAGAAAAGCTATTTGGCCTGTTGCGTTTTGTACTCATTTGTTACACTGTAGCAAGTGTCTGGAAACATCCCTGTTTCTGTCATTCTGTTTCTGTCATTTACAGGGGCCATAAGTGTACTTAAATGTTAAGTCACTGAGTTAACCCTCCCCTAGAGAAGATTTCATCAAAAAGCTGAAAAAAAAAATCTAAACAAAGATGATTTTGCAAAACTAAAGAGAGACATCCAACTGTAAATACAGTTCAATAAGACATCTTAGTTTTACTCTCATAATCACTAAAGCTATTAATTCTACCTAGCATGGAGGCAAGAGAGGTATTCACAGCATATAAAAGAAAAAAATATGAGTCTCTGTAAACACAAATTTCTATTTCAACAAATAATAAAATAAGAAAACAATACTATAAAGTCAGATACTCTGTAGGTCATAACTCCAAGGAATCTCAGTGAAGCTACAAGTTCAACAGAGAAAGGCCTCTCCCAAAGTAAAAAGAGATGGAATCTTCACAGGAGAACCAACAAATCACAATGACTGAAGTCAGCGAAAGAGAAGGTTGCAGCAGGAGAGAGGCCAGTGTCAAATAAGAGTTGAAAGTCAGAGACTTATGGCCATGGACAAGTTGGTTACTAGACTTAGTAATAAAAAAGTTGAAGAAAGGGGGGGAGCATTGAAGAAGTCACTAGGAACAACAAGGGGGGGGGGACAAAGTGGTGTCCAAGAAGAGAATTTGGCTGAGTATTAGAAAATGAACACAGAAGATGTGTATGAGAGTTTTTGATTGTTTTAAAGTTCATCTGTTGGACATTGGAAGATCACTTAACAAGTATGAGAGCTGATGCTTTCTACTCATTCCAGACTGAAGTGTTCATGTCAGCAAACATAGAAAAGGACAAAGTAGAACTGGATGTGTTCAAGGAAGTTGGTCTGGGGACTAAGACAATTGATTTTCATAAATTCTGCTTTGTGTAAACTGAGTCTGACAAAGTCAGTTGTTAGGTGTCGAAAAATGCCAAAGTCATAAATACTAGCAGCATGGAGATGTTCTGAAATCACCACATAGAATAGCAGAAAGAAACCCAGGGAAGACTTGGAAGAATACTTAGCAAGATGGACAGACAGAAAAACATTGTGCCTTAAGACTTCTTAGGTCTCACCAATGGGGTGTGTGTGTGTGTGTATTCGGCACAGATGAGATCTGGTTGTTTCTTTACTCATTTAAAATTCTTAGATAAAAGTTGTTCCATAAAAACAAATCATATAAATTTTCAGACACATTAGTCCTGGTAACAATTTTTTAAGTGTCTGTTGAATTACTCCCAATGTGAGTTCTGAGTGTGCCAGATTGAAAGAGAAAATGGTTTGTACAAGATTATTTTAAGAATATAAATGGAAGAAAGGGTCCCCTGTATTTACAGAAAACAATCACAATCATTTCTCAGCACCCTTATGGGATGCTCAGAAAGAGTCTGCTTCCACTGGAGCTGTTGTGCCCTCACCAGCCCTGTTTCATTTTTTGTGTTCCCAACCATCTGTCTCATGTCTCTCTCCCATTACTACAGAAAAGGGAGAGAAAATTTTTGTTTTGAGGAAAAAACAAAAACATTTCTGAGTACCTCATATTTATAAATCAAATTTGTTAATGCAAACTTAATATTATTATATTATGCTTAGAATAAAGGATAATTCAGTTAACTAATGGTAGTTTAAGGAGCTGCATATTAACTTTCAAGACTACATTTAAAAAAATCTTAAAAGGACTCTAAGTGATATTTTACAAGTGCATAGCTCACCCCAGGCTGAATATTGGGAGGATAGCATGAAGGTTTTGTGTTACCCTATGTCGGCTTCGTTGTCTTTGGTCTCTGTTGCTTATGGTCAGCTTTGATTCTCACACAATCACGGATGTCAAAGACTAAGACACTGAAATGAGAAGTAGTAGCAGTCATACAAAGTCTTTCTGAAGACGTGAAGTGGGTAGGAGAAGAGGATGAAGTGATGCTCTAGCTACACTTGATCTTCCTGCTTTGCTTTCACAAAGTACCATGTCTTGTTTTGAAGCCAAGTGAAGTATTTTTGTGAGGGCTTATAGTTGAGACTATTGTGCATATGGCAACAATACACTTGCTGGCAGGAATCTTGTGCATGATCTAGCAGGGCATGTAAAAGAATTGCAGTACCACAGAGGATAACATAGCGGCTCACCCAGGATGGTCCTGGTTGAAATAGCAACTGATGATCCAAGTCTGATGTGTTTGGAAAGAAGAATGAATGTGATTTGTACATCCATTAGAAGTATATGGTAATAAATAGTATTTAAGGATACAGGTAAGTTTTTGGAGCTAAGACCCAGAAAACACCGTGGGAGAAGATCTTTATCAAGATCTGTAGAGCCTTGCATTTGTATGTATTCTGTCAAGACCATTACAGAAAGATAGCCAAATGGAGGAGTTGAGTTTGTAATTGCATAGTCAAATCTGATATCCGGCTTAGAGGTTTAACAGCAATGAGGAAATCAACAGTATTTGATGCCATAGACTAGATGAACTGAGACCTGGGATGTGTGCACTCATGAATGCAGCCACTGTGAGGTGATTGAGACCTGGTGTATGTACACTGGTGAATCACAGCCGCTGTGAGGTGGTTGAAAGCTGGAGTGTAGGCACTGGTGAATGTAGACACTTTGGGGTGGTTGAGACCTGGAGTGTGTGCACCAGCGACTGGAACTGCTGTGGGATGAGAATAAAGGAATAACAGGAAGTTGATACTGAGAACTTGGAGAGATAAAGTGAGGGGAAAGTTGAGCTGGAGTTTAAGATGAACTGTTACTCACTGGGGCAGTGGGGCTCAGCAGTGAATAACCAGGTGCACCAGCCATGAATGACCATAAAGAGAACAGCTTTCAAGAACATTCTAATTGAAGATTCATGAGAGCAGCTATGAGAAACAATGGAAAGGAAATATTTAGAGGTCACGAGTTAGACAGTCTCTGTAACACATCTCTATAAAGAAAAGATAGTGATGGTTTTGATACCTAAGAGGTCAAATTTTTCAGTTACTGTGATAAAACACTCTTATAAAAGCTGTTAAAATAGAAAATTTATATAGTTTATCCCAAAGGTCAAGGATTCAGTCCACTTCAGTAGGACTCAGACAACTGGGCACATTGGGTCATAGTCAGCAAGCAGGAATGGTAAATGTTTATGCTCAGCTCGTAGAGGATTCAAATCCAGGGAATTGTGCTGCAAAATACAGACATGTTCAGAGGGTAATATAATCTAGATAATCCCTCACATATGCGCCTATAGGCCAACCTTGTAAATGCTGCCAAATGTGTCAGGTTGACAACCTACATTATCATAGAGAAGAATGTGGAGCAAAGACATGATATTTACAATATAAGATATGTTTGAAATATTTATAAAATCATAGGAGTAATCCTACCAATAAAAACCCAACTGTATGATAATTATACAACCTAGAGTTTTTGGGGGTGGGGAGGACTGGAAGGAGCATTTCACAGATGAAGTATATGCTTCTTAATCCTGCCAGGAACCCCAAGATAGCACTTGAGAGTGATAGGCCACATTAAGATTTTTTTTTCACTTTTTTTCTAAAAGCCACATTTCCAGGAATATAAAGGTCATGGGATGCTAATAAGTTATTTGAATAGTACTTGATGATCTAATTGATGGGAAAACACAGCTAGAAGACATAAATTTCCTCCAGACATGATAATAAGTGTGATAGCAACACTTCCTAAGCCCTCATTATGTGCCAAATGCTGTCTGAAAGCATTTTCGTCTCATCTCTGAAGCCCATGGAGATGGTACTAATGCTACCTTCAGTAGCCCCAGGACACAGAGGACTAAAGGGACCACCTAGCCGATTAAGGATGTGGAACCCACAACGAGCACTGTAGGATAACCATAGTCTAAGTTGATGTTCCCAGAGGGCTATACAAAGCAAGAATCCAAGAGCTGCTACTCTAGTAGACTTACAGGCTTAACTAATCTGAAAAAAAAAGAATGTGAGTTTTTCTTTAACAGCTTAGTAAGTTTAGTATCATTGTCTAATTTTTTGGCAAAGTCCATAAATATTTGTTCAAGCACAACAGAGTTTGAGTATCAGCACTGGCTTCACCATGAGTTTGAGTGAAATACCACCAAGTGATTATGTAGCACTGTTTGTAAGGGGCTATGAGATATTGGCCTTTCCAAACTGAACAAGGCAGATCCCTTACATTAGTCACTGACAGCTCTTAGCCTATTTGTTTTTACTTCTGTTTTAATTGTTGTTTTACCTTTAATGGGATCCCAGGATCTGGGTGTTTTCTACTATATTATGTAGAACACCAGCTTTGCCTCATTTTGTCTGGGAGGGAGGGGTGAAAATTGATAAACTATTGTTTCTCACCATCCCTCCATTGAATTTCACAGTCTCCTTCAAAGAACAATCAGAAAATAAAGAAGTAAAAAGAAAACTGGAACCATGGAGGTGGGAAACAGAAGAAAGGAAGGAAAGAAAAATTGGAAAACATACCTATTCTACTGGAGTTTGCTAAGCACTGCAATGACAAATTAAGCTTAATTCCACGTCTGGCCTGTCATTCCTTCCTCCTCTGAAACTGAACAAGTCATGAAGTTATGTCATTAAGGGAAAAATTTGCCTCTTAAGAAGAACTTAGAGATCATTTTACACATGAATGTTTACTGGACTACATCATGAAATCTGTTGAAATTGCTTTCAAAGTGAAGACAAAATAATCTAGATTTATGAGGGTAAGTGGAAGTAAATTTTTAAATGCAAGAGAAAAGGGGAAAGCTGAATGTCTCTCCAGCAATCAGCCAATCAGCTAAGCATGAAGTAACTGGGAGTTCAGACTATGTTTTCAGAAAGTAATGTTTACATAAAGCCACATGAATATCCTCAAGGCATAAAAAATTATCCTGTTTTTAAAGCATGCCCTCTAGAGATTTACAACTTGATTTTGTAGTGCAGAAAGAAGAATGTGAGTTCTATGTTTTTGAAAGTTTATGAAATCTTTTCATGTTCATTACCACAAACACCTGACATGTTTATTCACTTATGCATGTGACAGCCGTTCTCCTAGGTTGGATCTAAAAGCTCAGTGGTGACCATTGTTTGGGTAAGATGTTGAAAAGCTCAGTCACACTTCATTCTTCTTAGTGCGTGAAAGCAATTCATACCACATGAGATCACCCTTTCACCTATTTTCTACATGTGCTAATCCCCAATGCCCTTTTAATAAATGTCGTTGCTTGGAATCTGACAATAATGTCATAATAAATTCTTCATCAGATGATACAGCAAGAGAGAGTTTACAAGGCAGTTCCTGGCCCACAGCAGGTTGCATGCTAGAACCTCACCAGAGGAGGAATGTAGACAAGCCTCCCTCAGAGAGCACCACATGGGACTTATCCATGGAAGGATTAATAGCATTCAGCTAACATGGTCTCCATGTTGGGCAACATTTCAAAATGGAGATCTATCAGTAAATGGAATAGTCTCCCAAGGGAACTAATGGGAGTGTAATTGCTTTCCTCATTTAAAAGTGAGCCAGACAAAGCTTTTCTGGAAAGAGCCATGATGTTATGCCAGGGTGATAGACTGCAGGACTCGCAGAGGCTCTTCCATCTCTAATTTTATGACATGAAAAATAAAGAAACACATTAAAATTAATGCGCTTTAACACATTACCATCTATCACACCCCAAATAATTCACAGCAGAAAGAAAGGGACAAATAACAACTTTCAACATCTATTACTAATCACAAGAAGGCACTGTTCATGTGCACACTCTGAATGGCGGCTACCATCGAGTCACTGCACCTAAGATCACATTCAGCGGGCTGCCAGTGAGAAAATTTCACAGCTGGGCCCCCAAGACTCAGTTTAATAACCTAGCTGTGATGCTTTCTAAAGGGAAGAAAAAAATTCCAGCTTTTCAGCACCTCCCTGTCTTAGCTGTCATTACCCTTTCCTGTTATCACAGCGATATTTCAGACTGAACAAAACTCCGCTGCCATTGGACATAAGGTATGTTCAGTGGTTCTCTCCATGTGGTTCAGCATTCTCTGAGACTCCCAACACTCTTTCTGTATGTTCATGAAGCCCATATCATTTCCATGAGGGTATGAAAATATTGTTTGCAGTTTTCACCATCATTCTCTAAGGATAGGCCATTCCCTACCACTACAGGGGAGGCCTATCAAGACAAGTACCTATCTGAGTCCTTGTCTGCTTTGTCTTGGTGGCCAAAGCAACATTTCACACTATGCTGGATATAGAGACAGATATGAGAATCCAAGGTTTTCTATGAAGTCAACAATTCAAGGGATATAGTATAAAAATTAAGCTGCCAACTCACTGGGTTTCTTGGGGGAGAGGGATAATTGTTTGTCAACAAAACATGTTTATGATAACCCATGATGATTTTGAATAAATTGATATTTTATGTATAATTTAATTTACAATTAAACAATCAGTGTGATAATCCACATATACCAACAGTTTTTAATTTTTCCACCTTTTAATCATGTTATAAGGTTTGCAAATTATTACCAAGTATAACTTGGTCATTTCTAAAATTACAGACTCTTATTTCACATTATACAGACTGGGCAATTTTACTTATAGCTTTATGTGCATTTGTTTATGTGAGCATATATTTGTGTATATAATAATAATAATAATAGTAATAATAATAATAAAAGGTGCCACCAGTTTGAAAGAAAGTGGGGACATTATAGAGATTGTGTGGAGTAAACATGGGAGGGAATAAAGGGAGGAAGGGGAAGAGAGGAAGTGAGGTAATTATATTTTGATTAAACATTTTTAATAAATATATACATTAGTTTTAAAACCAAAATCTTTAAGAAGCATTGTTGTAGAAACTGAGTAATTTCTAGATTGTTTCTGTGTCCTCTCCCCCCATGTTTCTTCTTTGCTTAGCACTTTCTAGGATTCCTAGAACTTTCTCTATCTGAGAAATGTATTTCACCCTTTCAACTTTGTTTTTAAACTCATTGTAATGGGAGGCTTATTTTCCAAATTTACCCACACTTTCCTTATAATGTAACCCATGATTTCTATGTATCTGTGAAGATCTCTGTTCTCAGCTAATTCTCAGGCAACTTCCCACTTGTGAACTCTTCCCTCTGTTCCTGCGTGTGCTCTGTCCAGTGCATTCTCTTCCTTTGCTTCCTGGTCCAGAGGCTACATTACCATTAAGGAAAATCTTTTCATGGCATAGCTTGCACAGATACATGGGATGTCACTACTCTACTTCTATCCTTCAGTTATCCAGTCAAACCCATGGCAGAAACAACTACTTACACGCAATAACTTGATTGCTTATCCCTTTGATTATACTGTTGGTTTTTTTGTTTGTTTGTTTGATTGTTTTTTTTTTTTTTTTTTTTTTTTTTTTTTTTTTTTTTGAGGAGGCTCAAAATGTTAACTCCCACTACCTACAGAACATTACATTTAAAGACATAAAATGTATCACAATTCTATAATTCCTCAAATAGAAACCTTATTTTTAGCCCTCGATGCAGCTTTGGCTGTATGGCCTTGAACTGAAGTCTGGATGAGTTTGGAAGGGTGTTACTGTTAAAGAAAGCTGACACTCCCATCCCCGTGTCACAGTAGCAGGAAACTCATGCATTTTGTTTTTCCCGTACCTCGGTTGCATCGGCTGGCCGAATGAAGGGATCGGCCTGTGCCATCCTCCTGTGTCTATATCCAGGCTATTCACACAGTGACGGCCTCCACTAATGCATTTCTCAAAATGCATTCCTATTAGGCAATGTATGACTATACCATCCCATCCTCCAAACACTCTTCCATTTTATCCAGTAAGTGATCTGCCCACTCCTGTGACACTGACGTCTGCTACAAACTCGTTTCTTCTGACTGTGCACCAGTTTGCTTATCCCCCCTCCGCACCCACGTTATACTTGTCATTGTTTTCTGTCTGCTGCTGACTCAAGCCTGTATCTCTACAGGAGCTCTTCCCCTAAGTAACCTGCAGTCTATTTTCTGAGTCATCTCTCTAGAGATTTTGTCTCTGCACACCATAATAAGATAGTCACCTACTACTCTAGCATTTATTGCTTTGTTAGCCTTATTATAATTATCACTATCTACAAGTGAATATTTAAGCTTTATTCTAATTTACTATCTTTCCAAATTCTAATAAATCATAGACTCTGACACTGTCTCTTCTTCCTGGAGTTGGAAACACAACCCGAGTCTTGATGGACAGGCAGAAACTGACAGAGGCAGTGGAGATGGTGTTGCTGTGGACCTGTCTCCCTTAGTCGTGTGTACTAGGCATGGTGTTAACTGTGCCTCACTCACTGTTACAACCTGTATGTACTGGGCACCGTGTTTGGAATCAAAGACATATCAGACAAGTTCTTGATGAATGAAAAGAATAACACCCACAGCTAATGCTTCCTCTTTACAAAACTCATTCCTGGCAACAACCTGGCTGATAATCAAAATAACAAAACTGTAGATAAAATTGCTTTCCTTCTTTTCGACTAACAGATAGTTGCTCTTTATCATATCAGTTGTTGGTATATAAAAGACAGGACACATGCTGGAAAAATTACTACATCCTATGTTGTTTTCTTCAGAAATAATGCAACAAATTAGCAAAGGAGCTCTTTGCAAGTAAAAATAGAATAAACTGGTGCAACTCAGAATGTTTTTCTAGTAATTATCCCCTATTCTAGAATGGCAATGATATTTTGTGATAATTTACTATACCAGTAGGATTACTGAGTAGTGATCCAAGGAGAGAGGTATTCTAACTGGAAACTAAAACATACAATGCACTTTGACAAGTTTATGGTCACAATGCAGAAGGTTCAGCTAGTCTAATTGAGAAAATGTGTTAATTATTTCCTAAGTAGTGTGGCTTGCTGGAAATCCAGCTGAGCCATGCAGAGTTTCCTAAGATTAGTTTTTACTATGTCTATGCAGATTTCTTTTGCATGTGTGTGATGCAGAGCGGAGGGGAAAAATGTGAAGAGCGACAAAGATGAGGGAGTCTAAGCTCAGTCATTCTCTTCCACTAACCTTTTTAACTTCAACCTTCACATGCTCTCCTGAGATAAGAGCCCTCGAAGCCAATACCTGGAGCATTTTTACCTAATTTCTGATCACCTGGTTTTTGTTATTTTTTTATGCACATAAGACAGGTGAGTTTTGCCAGTGATGAAATAAGAGGCCCTGTCCTGTAGGTGAGCAGGATTCCTGTCACCACGTGTATCATGTGGCGTGTAAGTGAAGGGCTTACCAGGCAAAGCATGAGCCTTCTTCACAGATGGACATCAAGGATACCATGACCTAGGGAGCAAGAGAGCCGATTATCATGCTCAGAATGTTGCTATGATTTTTGCAACTCGTGTGTGTGTGTGTGTGTGTGTGTGTGTGTGTGTGTGTGTGTGTGTGTGTGTTGAAGTTCCCGAAAACCCATATTTGGTTCCAATGCATTCGCTTTTTGGGAAATGTAAATAAGACTAAATCTCTTGGGTCTGGCTTCATGCAGAGTGGACAGACTTCTGGCTTGCTTTTCTTGCAGCTTTTGTTCTTTGACTGGGGAGCCCTGAAGCATTTGGTGCACTTAAAAGAAATCAACAAGTAAATAATTTGAATTCATGAGTCTGTTGTTCAGCTTCATCAGTGAGAAGGCCATGGCTTTTACAGTAAGAGCATTAGTATTCACGTTTATGCCTTGCCTGGTCTGCGTCTGCATGGCTTCAGAGATGGGTTGTAAACTTAAGGACTGGACCCCTTCCCTGTATGTTCTAAGAATGTCAAGATAGAGTCACAAAAATGAGATGTTATTCACAGTATGGTACCCACAATAATTTACTATAATATTTTCATAAATTTTAATTTGAAAAAGATCTACACATTTCATCTTTAATATGTACATATATATATTTGGAAGATACTTGCAACTAGTGATGTTTTCCCACAAAAATACCAAGCAAAGTCAAGAAAATGGGAGTCATGAACAACACTGGAACCATGCCTTTCTTCTACTCTCAAAACTCCACCCCAAAACGTATCTCTTTTAACCTCTGAAGTTTCATTCAATCCTGAACCTGGCTCTGACTACAAGTCAGGAAATGGACCATATGTAACATCCAGAGAGAAGGTTAAAAAACAATAACAATGAAAAAAATCATAAAAGCTTTTTTTTGTTAACCTGATACTTCACAAAATTTATTTGGAAGAAGGGCTGAGTTGTGTTTTCTGTTTATTTTGTTTTTAAATTGCCTGTTACCAAATGGATGGGAAGGCTTGAGTTGAGCTGAGGACATACTGGCAGTCAGCCTGAAAGTATTTCCTCCCTATACCCAAAAAAAGAATTAGAGATGGATTTGGAATGTCTCAGATTTTTAGCTTGGAGACCATGGGTGGAGCCCAGACACCCACTGTTCAGTTAGTGGTTATGAATTAAATTCTTGTACAATAACAACTGACTGGACTGTTTGAGAGAGGAGGAAACGGCACCCCAAGAGATAAGTAGAGAATGTGGGAGTGCTGTCTGAAAACATCTAGCTAGACACTAGAGATGTTGGCTCTATTTATCCCCCAAAAGAATAAAAATTAGCCAACCTAGAAATCTCTGTCAGCAAAGACATTCTTTAGCTTTATCTTACCAAAAGAAAGGGGCTATAAAGAAAGGCAAATGATAAAGTTATTCCACTGAAATGAACAAACTACGGATAAGTAAATATATTCTTACTATTAACAAATGTTTAAAACTCCAGAGTTAACAAAATATTTTAAAATAATAAGTTGGATTTCCGTCTGCTTTAGACTGACGCATGCATAAATACCATTTATAAACATTGGTTTTATTCATTATTTTTAATTAGCATGTAATTCTATGTGTTCAATTGTGTACACATTTTGAAGTGCATTGTGCTAAGTACATATTGTTAATTAACAAATGTTTCAAAATTAGGTCTAATTCTTCTATAGTTAAGCAGCTTGGCTCCCTAACTGACCCAATTTAACCAACTTTCTTCATTTTTACCTTGGAGTAATTATTAAGAACATCTTTCTTTTTTCACTTTCTCACTTTCAAAAGAGTACAATTTTGGTTGATAAACCATATGGTCATTCTTTCTGGGTCCAATGCCTTGCAAAACTTCATGTCATTTCTAGTTATACAACATGATAATTAGGGTGTTGCTGACAAGCATGGCAAGCTAATTGCATCCAAAAAATGTTCTTAAACGTCCAGAAAGAACAAAGATTCCAACAGTACATAAGTAATTAGCAGTAGCTAAGTCTAAACCCAAAACAAATGAACTCTGTCACTAGATGCCAAAATAAGTGACTTTTTCTAGGTTGTATAAACCCAAGCCTGATATAGAGCTCTAAGAGAGATATTGCTACTTTGTTTCTCTGTTTGCAGATTGCATCATCATGAGCAATATTCTAGAGCATGCAGTATGAAAAGAATTCAAAACTCATAGTGCCTCCAGATAATAGCCACCAGGATGGAACCATTTTAGAAAACAATCATAGTACTGAAGAAAGAAACAGTCAAAGGTGCCCAAAAAGAAAGGAAGACTATTAATATTTAACCACATATCCCATTAATGAGAAGTTATTGTATGGATGGTTATTAAAGTAGTCATAAATTTTACGTATAAGGAAAATATTTTAACAAAATCTGCCAAAACTAGAAAGAGAAAACTCTTGTAATCAACACTGATATTAACTGCTTAAGACATAAGCTAGATAAGAGACATAATATATCTTATGGTGTGGTGTGGAAATTTGGACTACTTGTTATAAGATTGTGAAATATGATATATGACTATGGAAATATAGTAATATAATATTATGTAAATATGTATGTCAGTCACAAGTGAGGACTGAAGAACTTTAAATTTACAAAGTTCCTACAATAACAAACTCATGCAATAGTGGGAAATTGATTCAGGAAACCCCCCAGCTATGACCATATCCTTACTATTTTAGTATCTGGAAAGTCTTATGAATTGTTCGCCCAATGCTTTCTCTGCAGCTAAAAATGATTGTGTGATTACTTTTCCTATTCTATCAGCTCTCAAGACCTTTGAGGAGCTCTCAGAAGAACCTCAGAAATATAAATTCCTGAGCTACCCATACCTTAGGTATACATCACTCAACGATCTGAGGTAGGTGCCCAAGAAACCACAGAAGATTAACAGTCTGGAAAGGTCTGAATTATGAATCTGTCTAGTCATCGGCATGAACCACTCACTGAGAACCTTAGGGTCTTAACTCCTTTCTGTTTGGAATCTGTGAACAGATAAGTTTGCATGAAATAATAATATTTTTTGATTTGAGATTGTATAGGTTCTTTAAATGCACATGGCAAAAATTTAGGCAAGATGGTTTAATTAATTAAAATCACAAAAAGACAAAGCTATATTAAACTATGGTTCTGATAGCTTGTTGTGATCAGGATGCTGTGAGTTTTTCCTCATTCACTTAGCTTCAGGCTGTGTCACTTCCTCTAGCTAGCTCTTGTTACATACCCTCAAGATGGAAGTCGTACACATTTACTAAAAGAACTAAGATCATTTTTTTAACTACTAGTTTTGGTAAGTCCTGAAGAGGATTTTAATTGACTGGGTCATGTGGTACCTTCTACCACATTCTGGCTATACAGACTAGAAGAATTATCAAGAAAAAACAACAATACTACCATTTATCCCTACTCTAAGGAGTAAGACACATAACTAACACGAAGAAGGACACAATAACCCTAAAAGTTGTTGACTATAGCTATGGGGCAGTGATTCACTTTCAAATCTCTGTAGGAAATAGTCATAGTGCATTGGGAAAAGCCACATTTAGGGAATATAATAGAGTTGGCTTCAATGAATTTGTATTTTAAAATATTGCCTTTTGCAGCTAGTAGCTTCTCACTAACTCAGATTACCTATGTCCTGACCATAGCTGCTCTGGCCTCCTCTGTACTTGATTTGACAATCTAGATGAAAATGTTCCTTCCCTAAAAGACAAAAGTGAAAATCTATGCAGAGTGAAAACATCAAGATGCAAGTTATATATTAGTTGAGTGAAGAGGACTCTTCAAACCTCGAAGGTTTGGGATTTAACTTCGTGGTCTAAAGCCAACAGAAGTCTGAGCACATAACTTTTTATTATAAAAATCCTCAAAAACTAAGGTCAAATTTAATTCAAATGAAATTATCACTTCTTAGAAGTTCAGTAGATTTTTACCTAATTCACTTTCTTGATTTTCACATAACTGATTAATTCCCTTTCAGTTGCTTTTCTGGTTCCCCTATGCCTGATATCTTTTCATAAATTCCTTTGATTGGTTCATTAAGTTAACAGCTAGTTTTTGCCCTGAACATCCAACTCTTAGGAGAACCCTGGTTAGCTTCTCCCTCAACAACTTAATTGGAGACTAGGGAATTCTGAAAACTCTCATTTCAAGGACCTTTAAAAACCCTGAAGAAAAGATGTTTTAATAGAATTAACTACCTGCTGTCAGTGAGAAGTGATACCTCTGTCCTCTAAAGAAAATGCCATATATGTACCACAATAGCCCTTCTCTCATGCCAAGCAGACTGGTTTGTCATTCACAGACTACATTAAAACAAGACATCTTCATTTAGTAAAGGAAGAGAGAAGTTAAAGAGATCAACATTTTCAAAGTGAAGTAACAAAAAGTATTTCCAGAGAAATGCTCAACATGGAATGTTTGGCTCTCTCTCTCTCTCTCTCTCTCTCTCTCTCTCTCTCTCTCTCTCTCTCTCTCTCTCTCTCTCTCTCTCTCTCTCTCTCTCTCTCTCTCTCTCTCTCTCTCTCTCTCTCTCTCTCTCTCTCTCTGTGTGTGTGTGTGCATGTGTTTCTGTGCTTTATAATCAGAAAATCTTTCATTAGATTTCCATTGAATACTTAACTATAATCACCCCAGTATAAAGTAATAATTTATCTCCCATCTAACTTAACAAATGCTACGCAACCCTCTGAGCTCTCCTGATGTATTTGCCATACAATTACTCTTCCTAGATAATTGGTCCTATTGCACTGTCTTGGCATTCCCAGGGGGGATAGTTTCCTGTGTGTGTGGAATGTTAATACTGATACCTTTCCCTGCTGCCACCTGCAGTTCCCAGGAGATGGGGCTTCCAAAGAGAATTTCTTAATGCAGGTGGTGATTTTTTTTCTCTAATTTATTTAGAAAGAGTTGAAGTCAAGTAAAGGGAACTTTTTTTTTCATCGATCCATTTCCTGTATTTAATTATTTGACACAGTTGACTCATGGCTCTGTAATTATCTCTTGGAGTGTTTAACATTAATGTAAAATGGTACTGTATTTCCAAGCCAAATGGAATTTTTATGAGGCCATACAACCCTTCTTGGCTTTACTTTTTGTTTAATGGCCGTGCTGTAGCAAACAGCACTGTGCAATACGAACAGTTAAACTGTTCTCTTAATTATTGCATCTGGTTTACCATATCCTGCCCATCCAGTACGTTTTAATTGAAGGGCAGAAATGATCTCTGGTTGATCATTGATGGCTTTAAATTGGCACATAATGATAATACTGAGTTCTGAAGGGAGTTCTTCATAAATCTCAGCATATGTCTTTATGTTAAACAATTAAACCACATCTGGAAAGAGAAAGCAAACCCATGCTTTACTCAGTAGATCCTGTGAGAACAGAAATTCAGTGGGCCAAATATTTGTTTCCAGGAGAGAGGAGGAGGGGAAAAGGCAGAAGAGAGGGAAGGAAAGGACAGGCAAAGGAAAATGAATGAATGAGAGTCATGAATTCAAAAGTTTTAGAGACTTTCTTTGTAAAAAAGGAACAGGTGTTGGAAGAAAAATTCCCACAAAGCAATAAATAGTTTTATATCTGCAAGGGCGTTTAGTAATAATGAGGAGATTTCATGCATCTTATGAAAGGCACCAGGGGGAATTAGTAACAGAAGAAATATATAAAGATCCTATTTCAAGAAAGTATATTGTTATAAGAATTTGCCAAGTCTCTTGTATGAGGTAGCTGAACAAGGATCCAGTTAGCGTTTTTTAAAAAGAATCTAGGTAATGCCTAGAAGGGGTTAACCTGCAGCAGCTTCTCACATAGCCTGAGGCAAATCACATGAAAAGTTACACTTGGGCACTATTTCCAGGTGAGAAGAAAAGAAAATTTTCATCCTTTCTCGGATGCAATGTAGTTTCAGACCCCAATCTCCTTGGAAGACCATGGCTAACATTGTCTACCCCACAGCTTTAAGGCCCTTGCCTTGAATCGTTCCAGCCCCACTCAACAGAAATTCCAAAAATAGGTTCTCACAAATAGGCTCTGGTCAAATAACTTCCCACTGAATCACCTTCAAGATAAAAACTAAATTAACATGCCTGTCAAACTTTCCACAATATTTGTGTGTGTGTGTGTGTGTGTGTGTGTGTGTGTGTGTGTGTGTGTTAGTGTGTCTGTCTCTCTGTCTATCTCTGTGTGTCTTTGTGCATGTATCTGTGTACTATGTGTGAGCATTATTGAATAAGTGTTGTGTGTAGTAAGCATGTGTAAGTTCAGGTGAAAATGTCAATGCATTTGTTTATGGAGGTCAGTTGTCCACTATTCCACTCATGTTTTGAGACAGGATCTCACACAGACCTTGGTGGACCCTGGGATCTACCTGTTTCTGTCCCTTCCAGCAATGAAAATGACATAGCCAAACTATTACACTCAACATTAAACAAAGATGCTAGGTTTCAACTCAGGTCTTTATACATGCATAACAGGTACATGACTTGCTAGGCCTTCTCCCCAGCACCACAATGTGCTTTCATTCTTACAAAGCAAGTTACTTCTCTGCTGCACTCCCAGGGATCTTTCTGCTAGCTGACTTTAATCTTATGGCCTAGATATCATTGGAAGTGTTCCTTGTTTTTGCGATATGTGCTTTATCCGAATGTCTTTGTTTACACATCTTACGATTGTGATATCCTCAACTCTGTAATATAAATTTTTCTAACTATTCTAACTAGTTTACAGTGATTCTCTTCCCATTTTGAGACCCCTGAACACTGATGCTTGTGCTGTACATTTAACATTTACTTCTAATTTAACAAAACTACATTAATGTACAAAAGTTTAATCCATGAAAAAAAAGTTTATCTTACATGTAGGTTTTTCCCTCTATCCAAAAAAATCTACATATTTTCATGTAATATATAATTTTGAACATAATTAACAATATCCCAAAGCTGTCCTGACTCTTAAGATTAAAGTTCTATGCTTATGAAAATAACAAATTATAAATGCAGAACCCATTAATTTGCTAAAGACACTATAGCAGAATACCAAAGACTGGTGACTTAAAATAATAAAATAATTTATTCACCTTTATGGAAGCTAAGATTATAAAAGTCAAATGGTCTGAAAGGTTTTTGTGTCTCCTGATAGGGGTCTATCTACTTCTTCACGTGATTCTTATAACATCTTTCTGCTGCAATGTGTTCCTTTGTGGTCCCAAATCTCCCTTTCTTATGAGGACACTAGCCACATTGGATTGGAGTCGATCTCAATGGACACATTTTAACCTAACAAGACCTATAAAGACCATAGTTCTAAATACAATTAACTGAGAAAGTGTGGACTATGGGAAGAGGTGGGATGTAGCTCAATGGTGAGAGGCTCAATAGAGGCAAAAGAGACACCAGGGAACTTGAACTTTATATCCTACCAGGATGTTGGTTCTACTATGCCCTTCCCTGAGGTTTCACATGATCACACTTGTTAAAGTCATAATTATGGGACTGGAGAGATAGATGGCTTAGTGGGCAAGAGTGTTTGCTACCCTTGTACAAGACTGAAATCTGGCACCAGCCCCTTTCTCTAATGACTCATAAATGTACTAATCAAAACAGATGATTCACCAAATTCTTCTGGCCTCCATGAACACACAAATGAATGTGTACAGACAACCACACCCCCAAAACAACACATGCACACACACATACACACACACACACAAACATAAATAAATCTTGAAAAGAGAGTTTAGTGACATGAAGTTTAATGTGACATAGCACAAAATTATATATTAGGTTATGTGCTCTCGGTCAGACTTGTTAATTTTGCCACTGGCTCCTGTTTATTGTCAATGGATCTGCTCCCTCATGCATCATTGTCCTTCACAGGTCTACCTTTGGCTCTCTAGTATCAAAGTTCTTCAAAACAGAAGGCAATAAAAACAATAAATGTGTAGTGAAGACTCTTTTGGTCTTAGCTAACAATAAGCTAGGCCCAACATTCTCAAATATGAGAATTTTTAACATATACTTTGACATGATAACAACAAAATGATCCTGGAATGTCATGTTTGGTTGCCCCTGGAGGTTGAGATGAGACCAGTAGGACCCAGTTTTTGTGTTTTTACTGTCTCTCCCTTTGAGTGGACTTTGTTCTCTGTCATTATCTATGTCTCACATTTAGCAGAGGCTCTGGTACCTTTGCAGTGTTGCCCCAGCTTTGACAGAGATAGAGATAGATAGATAGAGAGAGAGAGAGAGAGAGAGAGAGAGAGAGAGAGAGAGAGAATATGAACACAGGAGAGGCTTCACCAAACAAAAAAGTTGGGGTTTTGGTGGTATTATTATCAAAAAGAGAAGAAATAGAGACATAGCAACAAAAGAGAAGGAAATAATAGTACTAATAATAATCTCTCAAAAACAAAAGTTTTGTTTCATTAACAAGGGGAGAAGAGGTAGTTCCAGGACAATCAAAAATTATTAAATCATTACTGAAAGATACAAACCCAGTTATACAATCTCCTTAAGAATAGAGTAGTAACACAAACTGATGACTCAGTTAAACATGGAGGCAAAGAGCAAGTTAAGCAAAGACTAGTTCTCACCTGAAATGTTAGCGAATAGCCCTGTACCTGGTTTGCTCTTCACTTACTGGAAAAAAAGTTTACTCAACTTTCTTGTGCCCCAGTTTCCCAAATGTCTCTCTAAAAGTCAGAGTAGGGATTAGGACTGGAATTCAAGTTATTGAGGATGCCTAATAAAAGAAAAAGGGAATCTGCAAATGTAAAGCCCCACTCCAAGTCTTATTAATAACTGTGTCTCTGCTGAGCACATGTAGAGACAGATAATTATATCCACATAAAGAGCGATCTCTAATTGGATCCAGATGTGAAGGAGTAGACAGACATCTACTAAAGGGAAACTACAAAATAATGAAGAAACAAATGGAATTGCCGTGCAGAAGCTTATGAAGAATGATAGGCTGAATGACTAGGAAGCCTTTCAGGCAGCTCTGAGTCACACACTTGAGGAAATTTATTGTTGCTCTGAGCATTGTTACAAAGCAGCCTTGTCAAAAGCCAATGGTGGTCCCTGAAGAAAGAGTACACTATAGGATTAGGAATCCTCAGGAAAAGTATTTTAAAGATTTCAACTGTTTCAGGGACTCGGGCCTTCATTCATTAGCTGTGTTTAACATGAATCCCACAGCACCTGTTTCTCACCAATTTTTTTAAAGTACCCCAACTCATGTCTCTGTTGATTGGAAAAATTGTGTAAACACTGCTAAAAATCCAACACTTACCTCTAATTAATAGTGAAGGTATAACTATATATTTCCCCTCCAACCCTACTCTCTCTCTCTCTCTCTCTCTCTCTCTCTCTCTCTCTCTCTCTCTCTCTCTCTCTCTCTCTCGCTCGCTCGCTCTCTCACTCACTCATAAGTAATCATAACCAGGTCTTGGTAAAAGACAGCAGTTAGCTCAAGAATAACTACATATGGCCATGGACCCAATAAATGAAAATATAAATACAGCTTTCAGAAGATAGCTGACAGGAAATGTCACACATATTTGTATCCCACGAAGTTATTTAAAAAAACAAGGATAAATAACTTCTCAACTAAAAGTCTTTATAGAAAGTGCTGGAGCAGAGTGCTCGTGCAATACAATGATTCAAGGCATCCTATATTTAGCAACACTTTACACCAACCACCTTATTTTCCCAATTGAACATCAACCTGAAGCTGGAAGAGTCAACAGGTGACCCCAGCCACCCTCATTCCTGGCAAGAACACAATAAATTTTTGTTTCTGGGAAATATTATGCAGTCCTCGATGGCTACAGGCAAATTTGGAAAGCTTCCAAGGGGTATTCAGCCCTGCCCTTCTGCACTGAAGATCTCCATCTATAGTGTGCTGTTCCTCATTCTGGCTGATACCCCAGAATACCATCTAAACTCAAACCCTTCTGAAAAAGAAGTGCTGTATTTCAGGGTCATGCTCACTGCAACAAAACCACCTGCATTGATGGAAGCAAGCCCATTCCTATGTGTCCTCTGAGAAAGTAGTCAGCCCTTCATAACCACAGCCATATAGATCCCACCCCAGCCTGCTAGCAAATCCATCACTTGACATCCCACAGATATTCATTTAAAGAGACAATTTGTACTCCAAGTGCACAAGCATCACTTTGGCCATACAAGGACCGTGAAAATGTCAAGCAAAGTAATACCTATAAATAAGAAAAAAATTATGTAGCTACATACAGACCACAAAAAAATGGGAAATTATAAATGATTAATTATATTAAAAATAATTCAAAAAAATTGTTGTAAGGAAGCCCAGGAGCACACAGAAAATACAGATAAGTACTTCAATGAATTTGAAAAATAAATAATGAGAAACCAGGGTCAAATCATGAGTTTCTAGAAAGGGATAGTCCAAGTCTACCCAGATTCTCATGTGTATTTACCCAGATCTTCAAAAAATACCAACAGCTACAAACATCAACAGACCCCTAAAATTTCCAGCTGCTGACCACCATATGATCTGCACGTAGTGATAAACCAAACTTAGGACAAATTTAAAAGAAAACTAGTTTGTCTGAACAGGAGTCCTGGCTGCACAAATATTTACTAGTATAAACTTGACAATTACATGTGTTCACTATAGAAATACACCTCAAGTTAATATTCTGCAACCCAACCAAAAAAAAAAAAAAAAGTCACTGCTGCAATTGTTCCACAGTGTGGTTCTCACTCTGAGACCAACTGATTCCCAACATGATCTTGCACTCTCTAAATAAAACTTTTGCTTGCTGACAAAAGAGAGAGAGAGAGAGAGAGAGAGAGAGAGAGAGAGAGAGAGAGAGAGAGAGAGAGAGAGAGAGAGAAAGAGAGAGAGAGAGAGAGAAAATAGGTAGCAAGGAAGGAAGGAAGAATAGAGTGACATAGGAAGGAAGGGGAGGGACATGGAGGGAGAAAGGAAATACAAAATTAACTGATGCTATGAGTGATGAATTCATAAAGCAAGAGAGATCATAGTGCTGCTGATGGCTCAGCAAAAATACTTAGATATGAGGACATTCAAGTAAGTCTTTAACTCTAGGACCTGGGTTTGCAATGCCCTTTTTCTGCCCTCTGAGGGCAAGGCATCCAAATGGTACCTAGACATACATGCAGATAAAATACCAATATATTAAAAATCATAAAAATACTCATTAAAGAATTTAAATTAGAATAAAAAAAGGATTATTAAAAAGACCGAATAGTCGAAACATTAAAAATGAGTTAATGACTAAACCAAGCAAAAATCAGAGGTGGGAAAGATACTGAACTTGAAGAAGATATGTTAAAATCATTCAAAAAATGAAAAAAAATGAAAAATATAATCTATAAAATCTATAAGAATAAAATAATTTTAGTCAGACAAAATATCATAAAATGATAATTGAAAGATTTCAACATATTAAGGGAAATATTTACACCCAGATCCATATAGCTCTAAAGATTGACCAGAAGATCCGAATAGAAAAATGACATTTAAGGTATACTAGAGATAAACATTCAAAATTCACAGACAAAGGGTGAACCCTAAAGAATAGAAGGGAAAAATGCTAAATATACCCAAATTAGATTAACTACACGTCTTAGCTAAAATCATAAAGTCCAGGAGAGAATGGAAAACTGCTGATCATTGACATTCTAATCAGCAAACACATCCCCAGAATTTAGATATAAATAAAATGTTTAAAGATAAGCTAAAAAATAGCTTATTACCACTACACTAGATGAAAATTGTAATAGAATCATTCAGAGGCAGAAGGAACAGGACTACCATGAGAAGACTTGTTAAAACTAAGTGATCAACTACATTAAATACTAGAAAACAAAAATGCCAGCATTAGCAAGTTGAATGTAACAGTTTAAATTCTTCCAAATGAAACATGATCAGGCAAATAAATTAGACAGCTAATAAGTAGTCAAAATCCAATAGTATGCTGACTACAAGAAATTTATTTTCTCAAAATAAACAAGTGGTGACATGTTGGAAAAATTATATTGTACAAAGTATAGGCACAATATCAATACTTACATTAGACAAATAGACTTTATACCAAAATTATAAAACAAAATTCAGGATGACCACCATGTATGATTAAGTAATCAACTTGATAAAAGAAATTTTTTAAAATGTGTGCACACAGGCAAAATATCTAACTACATAAAGCAAGTATCATTAGAACCAAAAAGACAGAGGCCATTAAAATAACATTTGAAGACTTCAGCATCTCTCTTATCAAAGATCAAAGCAAATAGTCAATAAACCATATGAACCTAGTAAAAACTTATAAATTATTTCATCTAATATGGTACATATGCTAGAACACAAATTTTGACAAATTCAAAAGTATCAAAATCACAGCCTGTATCTTCTTTGATTATGAAAAATAAAACTAAAGGTCATTTGGAGCTCATATATTAGACAAATATAAAACAACTTTTCCATCTGGGAACCAGTTGTAGAAAATGAGACTAGGGCAGGGTATTCCACATTCACTCAATAGCAGCATCTTTCAAAAAAAGATGTAATGACCAGTAAGTATAGGGGGAAACAACTTCAACTCCACCAATCTTAGAAAAGTGCAAAATAAAATTATAAAATGTTAATATTGTATAAAAAATTTGATGAGGATTTAGAAAAGTGAAATTTTTATATACTGTAAATCATCTAGTAAGAAAACAAATTATCAGGATTCCTCTAAAAAACAAAACAGAAGCATCAACTGATCAAATTATCTTACTATTGTATGCAAATTCAAAGACAATGAAATCTATTAAAGAGAAAAGTTGTATGTTCATAGTTATTGAAACAGTATTTATTGATAATGGTCAATAGATGTAATTAAGTTACTGTCAACAGAGTAATAGATTTAACTGTGTGTAAGTGTGTGTGTGTGTGTGTGTGTGTGTGTGTGTGTGTGTGTGTGTGTCAGTCTGTCTGTCTGTGTGTAAGTATGGTGTGAAAGCAGCCAATTCTACGACCAAGAAATATTTGGCAGTTATAAATACTCAAGTGACCCAGAGTCATCCCAAGGTAGAGAACACTTGATCCAAGTGCTAGTTCTTTGATTAATGAAGTAAATGAAGGCAACAAGTTGAGTAATGAAAGCGGTGAGTTAAGGAAGAGGACAGAATAGCTGAACGCCAAGTACCTCGGTGGATTAATGTGGGGGGGACGGGTTATGGAGGCAACAGAAAACAAGAGCAGCAGCTACACTTCCTGTCCTACACATAACATTAACGCTCCATCTCTGGAACTGCCTTTGTCAAGACTAAGTTCCTTTATCGTTGTCAACATCATTCCAGCCTTTGAATACTCGTTTTTTAATATCTTTGTTTACTCATTCACCATTCACCGAGAGTCATTTCTATTTTGAGTGATAATAAAACAACCCCTGTAATTCTCCTTGGGCAGATATATTTTTGAATTCCCTTAAATAAATTCCAGTTATTTGTCTTCATGTTTCATATTCTGTGTCATACCCTATGTCATGCATGTGTGTAAACAAACACTGGAGCTATCTTCCTTCAGGTTGATACAGCTCTGCTCTTGTCAGCAAAGTGTGAGAGTATCACTTGACTTTTGAAACTTTAGCCCTGGAGTAGGGTGTCATAATTTTCTTTTCAATTTCTAATTTAGCATCTATCATGTGAACCTCCTTGGACTTAAATTCCATCAGGACAGGCTTACATGTTCCCGACATTGAGTAAAATGTCACCATGTAGTGCCTACTGCTAATACTGGCCTTCAGTAAATACTTACTGAATGGAAGAATGGCAGGGTCCAATCTCCATTTCAGTTTTTCTTAGATTAAGTGCCACTGAAATCGAGGACATCAAAATAATTAGGAAAGAAAGGGAGTGTATAAACTATAAAGGTCCCTTGTTACAGGGTAGACATGTACAAGAACCTTCAACCAGAATGCTGTGTGTTCAATGTAACCTCATTAGAATAAACTAGTCAGCACTAGCAGAATCTCTCAGCAATGCTAATCGGCCTCAACAATGAGGTGAATACAGCAAGCAACATACAGGTTGCCCAAAACCACTCACGCTCAGTCTTTCTCATCCAACTCCCTTTTCTCCTGTCTTCACTTCCTTCTCTACCTTCTTTGTTCTAATCATTCACACAAATATTTACATTACAGATTTGGAGTACCAACATGGTCCCATAAGTTCTTTTCATAGAGATACATCCTGCAGCCTTTACAACGCAAAAAGCATGTAGGAGTAGTAGAAGTAGTGGTGGTGGTAGTGGTAATGGTGATGGTAGTGGTGGTGGTGGTGGTGGTGGTGGTGGTGGTGGTGGTAGTGGTGGTAGTGGTGGTAGTGGTGATAGTGGTGGTGGTAGTGGTAATGGTGGTGGTGGTGGTGGTAGTGGTTGTGGTAGTGGTGATGGTGGTGGTGGTGGTGGTGGTGGTGGTGGTGGTGGTGGTGATGGTGGTGGTGATAGTGGTGGTGGTAGTGGTGGTGGTGGTGGTAGTGGCCGTGCTATTATAGTTCTCATTATACAAATAAGTAATTAAAGGTAATAATAAGAACTTGCAGAAGGCCAGAGCCAGCCTTTGCTGCTGAGCATTGAAGTCTGATCTAACCAACCTCATTGTGAACTATTCACTTTATAAAGCTCCTGCTCAGTGAGAGTTCTTTATTGGTCTCTTGTGATGACATTCATCTAAATTCACTTCCAGATGGCCGGAATCCTTGGATATGAGTGCCCAAGAGCAGCCTACTGTGGAGAACAATTAAATTATAACATTATATGATTCTGGGGAAATTAGTAAGACTCAGATGTTGTAAATTCTCCTTGATGTGATGACTGACACACTTTATCTTTTTAACTTAAGATTCCGATATATAGTTGAGTGCAAGATTGCCAAACTAAGGTTATCACCTTAGTTACTAATAAAGTTGAGATGGCAAAAAAAAAAAAAAAAAAAAAAAAAAAAAAAAAAAAAAAAAATCTAAGAATAAGTTGCAAATGCAAAAGAGGAAAAGGAAACACAAGCTGTGAGTACCTGATAAAATAAAGGTGGAGGAGGAGGAAAGGTGAAAAAGAGAGAGTCTACTGTTATCGAAGACCCAATAGGTGGTGTGTATTTACTTAAAAGATGAATAGATGAAAGAGAACCTTGAGCGGTTTTCAAGTTTAGCCCACTGGGAACTCTTGTCTTGTCTTGTGACAAACGAAGGAGTGTCCCTGCCAGCGCTATCTTCCTTGTGATCAATCAATTGGGAAACACTGATGAATGGCGACTCCCTCCCAGGGTGAAAGCTGAAGAAGTAATTGCCAGGTAATACAGTTCTTGCATAGTTTTTGATTCCACTGAGTTCAACAAACTATTACCAAGACACACACACACACACACACACACACACACACACACACACGGGCAGTTGTAATTTTTGTGAGAGCCAATGAAACCCGATGTGTTTTATGATTAAATGTAACAATAGGGTGAATTCATTGAATGAACTAAAACACAATGCTTAAGAATAAGAAGAGCTGGGAGAGTCAAATCCTTCATCTACCTCATTTCAAGAGGCTTGGGGATTAAATCCAAGAGGAAAAGCAATAAGTTCTATATCTCATAGAGGCTAGGATGGCAGGGAGTCATTGTTGTAGGACCTGGAGCCAGAGAGAGAGAGAGAGAGCTTGGAATACTCGAAAGCCAACTGGGTACTATCCCCACTTTCACCTCTTCCTCACTTCTACAGTTAAATTCAGAAGTTGCTCAGTTATTTCTTTTTCACAAGGGTGTTTATCTTCCCTTCTGCAAAATCAGTAAGGACAAGCAGTTAAATATAAAATGACAATAACATATACTATAGTCAGAATTAAGGGAAGGATTTGAAGAGAAAGCTCAGTGTTCTATTTGTTTGGCATGGGTGTCAGCATTTGAGCACGTTTTTTGAGATAGTAATAGAGAAACTGGTGTGGATTCTGAATGTTTGGGTTTAGACAGAGATGATGCACAGGGTATTGCTTATAATTAATATTAGTGTAGCCTTTGCCACTCTGGATAGGGTTAGCTTCCCTAAATTCAAAACACACCACACCTGAATATACCATAGGACTTGATATGAATCCTGGACTGTTCCTGATTCCTCAGCTGCTCCTTTTGTCCCTCATGACTTCATTTACTCTGAGGCTGGCCTTGCTCTTTTCAGCCCCTTCTTATTTCTTGTAACTTGATGAGACAGACCAGTTCTCACACTTGCTCCATGCTTTTCAACAATATAAGCATTGTCCAGCCCCGGCTGCTGCTAAGGACATGTTGGGTTGTGTTGTTTTGTTTTGGTTTGTATGTTTGTTTAAGACAGGGTCTTGTGTAGCTCTGCCGGTTAGGAAACTCACTATTGTAAACCAGTCTGGCCTTGAACCCACAGAGATCTGCTTATCTCTGCCTTCTTTCTCCAGTGATTAAAGACATGTACCATCATGCCTGGCTCTGAAGACCCTCTCAGAAGACTTCTTTGTTTATACAAACAGGTGCTTTGTCTCCATGGGCATCTGCACAGCAAAAGGGGTTGCATTCAATCCCATTACAGATGATTGTGAAGCACCACATACATCCTGGGAATCGAACCTAGAACTCTGGATGAGTAGTCAGTGCACTTAACCATGGAGCCCCCTCCCCAGCCTAATGCTGTCCCAAAAGCATCTTGCTAAGGTCATGCTATCTCTAAGATCTACGACCATCCATAACGTCCAACATCAAGCTGCCATGCAGTAATATATTGACTATCATATTAACTAATTCATAGACTATCCCTCAGCTGTGATCATCATGTAACAGACTACTGTGGAAACACAGGCTGAGCCTCTGCTGAGCAAACCTGGTTTATGTTTATCTGTTTTTTTTTTCTCTGCCTTAACATTATTTCAAGTTCTACTTTTCAGCCTTTCTTTTCTATGACCACATATCCTAATTTCTCCTGTAACTTTTAAATGCTTTCTCCAAATATGATGACCCTACTTACCGTTTTTGTACCCAAATGCAACTGTAGGTTGCTATTAGCACACATGGGTTAAGAACTGCACATATAGGTAAGAAGTTTATCCAGAGCATTTGGCACAGTAACATTGGCAAGGAGGTGACAGAAATGGATCTGGCTGGGCAAAGCATCCAGCTGAGAAGAGCAACCAGATGAATTGCACTGTTCTTAGAAGAGAGGCTCCAGGAAATGCCATTGTATTTCTGAAGCTGGGATACAGCCTTAGAGTTATCCCAAATAACTTTGACAGGCTTACCCCTTTACCTAAGCCCACATCCACTGGCCACTGGCTACAAACTATTGGTAAGAGACCCAGGAAAGCATGAAGCTCTTTTCAGTAGTTAACCATTGCACAGAGGAGTATCCACAAGTGCCCCAGTAGTTAAGAGAGTGACTACTCACTCTTGGTTTTTAAAGATTAAAGCTTCATTACAAAAGGAGTTAACTCTAGAGAAGGCCTCTTCAGTCTTTCTCTGTCCTCTTCCTTCCCAATATATACTTCCAGGGGAGGTCAAGGCTCCATTATAGAAGAGGTGTCTGGGAGAATGAAATATGGTAACACATTTTCCAAAGTCATCCAAATCCTTCTAGGTGCTGTTGAGAATTTTCTAGTAGAAGAGGTAGGAATTTTAGTTCTTATCTTTAAGAGCCTCCACATCTGCGTCCCAGGGAGCTTTTATCTTCTTTTGTCTTTTGGGCAGTGGCTGACTAGTCCTGGTTGACTTGGTAGGGACTTCTACTTCCATGGCTGCCTTTTCTTTCTAGGCAAGGCGAAAGTACAGCAAGAGTTATGTGGGCTTCTTCCAGATAGTGTGATTTCTGCAGGAGCACTGACGCCTGCTTCTTGAGGTGGTGCCCCGTAAACAGCCCTTCGTCTGTCACAGCCCAGACCACCTGGCACTTCCATCGCTGATCCCTGCTTGGAACCCTGCAGCACTTGAACTTCTTTTTTAGCTCTGTCCAGGGACGATTGAGCTTCCCTCCTAGAGGTGCCATTGCTACACCCCGACTACTCCCTCTGGAAGGGGTTGGTCCTAGTTGGCTTCTCTGTTGCTGTGCTAAGACACTAACCAGAACTAACTTGAAGGACAAAAGGGTCCATGTGGCTCAAAGTTACAGTCTGTGGCTGAAGGACGCCAAGACTCAAAGCAGAAATGGTGAAGGGATGACTATGGAAGGACGAAGCTCAGCTACCCAGGTATCAGATTGATCACAGTGAGCTGGACCAATCTACATCAATTAGCAATTGAAAAAGCACTTTATAGACATTCGCAAAGATCATTCTGAGAGAGGTGACTCCACAAATGAGGTTTCTGCTTCCCAGGAATGTCTAAGGCCCTGTGAAGTTGACAACTATCTAAGGTACCAGTCAATGACTCAAGTCCACACCGTCTACCATTTCTCTGTTGTACCTAGCATAGTCTCTACTTCACTTCAAATAAATTCAGAGCAACTTTTTACAGAAAGCAAAATGTACCTTGACTCTTCTTCCTAAAATAACACCTATCCAAATATGTCTTTGCATGTATATGAATATATACATATATGAGTGTTTGTGAGATATACATGAATAGCAGCCATCATAACCATTCATGGACAAAACCCTATGATACTGAATAAACCATATGGATTTAGAAATCAATGAGCTATTAAAGTATTATGGCTATTTCATTCTAAGCAATTCCAGTCCCGGGGGAAAACTCTGGGGCTCTTAAGACAATAACAGACCCATCAAATCCATTACATACAATTTTGCTATGTAGTTAATATACTTCAATAAAAACTTCAGACATTCCCCAAAGACTATGTATTGAACAATTTGGATGCCTGTGAATTAAATTTCCTAACTAAGTTTTTCAATATTGAAAAGTTTAATATTCTTTATGAAATACCTACTTTCTAACTTTTTGAGTTAAAAAAACGAAAGAAAGTCATTTTCAAATAATCTCTGTGTTTACCTTAAAGAGAAACATAGTCAGAAAACCTTAGTTGGGAATAAGTTCTTTTTGATATTTGACATATTAAAGACCTATTTTAACCTATTTTTAATCCATAAAATGGTTATATTAATGATATCAGAATTTGTTTTTAAAACATAACCAGAATATTAGTTAGAATTAAGAACAAAGCCAAATGTTAATCACTGCTTGATAGCTCTGTTAGCTTATTATATACATATTGTTCTGAGCTGTATTAGAACTCAGACGTATGTAACATTACTGTCTCTACTTGGAGAACTAAGCAAAAAAGAGGCTCTAGGACAAAGTTCAGTCCTCAAGATTGTGCAGTCAGAAACCACCTTGTCTCTCCAGCTCCAAACACCATGAGGTAATTCTCCTCTGCCTTCCCATAGTAAAATATACTAGAAAGTATTGTAAAGCTGTGTGGGTCCTGTTTTAAATGTAACTCTAATGTCTTCTTCATCTCTGCTGACCTTCTTTTTACTTGTGCCTGTCTTTATGCTGAATGTAGGGCTAGAGTAGGTTACATCTGTTCTACCAACTTACTGGAAAAATTCCTCCCTGAAGCCTGGCCCTGGTGGGAGGCTGGGTAGGAATGGCATTCCCTAATACTGAAAGGACAAAAGCATGTAATTTTCATTTGTGGGCACTGCTTCACAGCACAACCACTCTCCAAGTCTGGAGTCAACTCCAGATACAAGTTTAATGGTATTTAGACTGAGGTACTTCACAAGGTCAAAGTTCTTCTTCCTGATTTATTTGTAAGTTAGTGAATATCCCATGATAGGATCTTAGTCCTTTCTGTAAATTCAGACAGTCTCCACTCTATAAATATACTTTGTTATTCTAGTGACATAATCTCAGCCTAGTCCCTTTTTTAATTACTCTATTTCACTGTGCCAAAAAAAGAAAAAAAAACTATTTCAACATATTTTAGAACTCAGTCCAAAAAAGTAAGCTATTCACCTGTAAAAATAAGGTTGAAGGGACTTTGAAGAAATTCAATTGCATTTTTAAGGCACAGAAACAGACAGACAGACAGATACACACACACACACACACACACACACACACACACACACACACACACAATTTGATTGCTCTCTTTATTTTTCCAAGATCTCTGGGAACTCAAAGGAGGGGCTAAACAGATTCTGCACTTTATAAAAGAAATGAACTCCCCAGATTAATATATTTGCCAAGTTTTAGTTTAGAGTGAATTTTTACAACCAAGTAATAAAGCTCCTGAAAACACCATTGGGACTTAGAACAGGAAATCTCAATGAACACAAGTACATCTGATGATAACCATGGAGCCAAAACCCATGGAAGAACCACTGTCCCAAACAGAAAAGGGGACAGAGATAGTTCATATGCTAAAAGAAAGGATAGATATTTTACAGTGTTCATATATTTTGAAAAGTATGCCATAGGGCATTCTGTAAAATTTTATTTGGATCTGTTGGGGGATGAATGACTCATTGGCTGCTAATGGGATACAGGTCTCTTGACTTCAACGCCACCAGCACAAATCTTCCCTGGGAAGAGGGTAATATAAAACTGTTACAATGGATCAACTATTGTTTAATTCCACTCCCTACCTACTCTGGTAACACATCCTCTCTGTGCTTTCTTCAGGCTTCTAATCTTGGAGCTATGAAATCCCATTTATACTTGAAAGATACATGCATTTTTAATCAGGTAAAAAAGAATGTTACTCATTTATTTTTATCTCAGACCAGTCACTAAATAATTTGTGCAAACTTTAGCAGTGCCATCAAGAATTCAATGTCAAATATCACAATTCATTAGCCAGCATTTCATAGGCCCCTTGGTGCTAAAAAAGTCAGCGTCAAATACAAGAGCACCATTTGTTTAATGAAAAGTGGTCTGAAGAACTAAGGAGAAAACTGAATAATGAAAGGCCAAGAGAAAAAGGAAACATTTATTGGGCACAATGTGTGAACTGAGCACTGGCTAAGTGTAACTAAATTCTCACAGCAGCTGTGTCAAGTACTGTTTTGTTTACCAGTTGCTAGGTGAGGAACCTGCTCTTCAGTTCCACAGAACTAGAAAGAGACAAGGATTAGGATCCCACAGAAACCTGTGTTATTCCAGATTGTTCCTTGGTTTCTGCTCTTAACCTTTTAGAGTGAAAGGTATGTAGAAGTCATTGCAGTGTCCTCTAGCCAACTCGTATTTGCAGTTGGTTAATGAATAATCACCATCTAGTTTTCCAGATACAGGGGTTGTATCCTTAGCAAGCATTGCCTCTGACGGTTTAATAAGTATTGTCATCCTGACTGTATGTTCCACAGAAGTGCATCTCAGTCATGATTAAAACAGAGCTCTCATTATGTTAATAGGCATACTTTACTTACATTTCAATCTAAATATATATTAAGTTGGGGTCATTTTAATACCTGCTTCATCTAGCTGCAATTACTTAAAAGAAAGACCCTAAAGTGGCGAAGAGATGGTTCAGCAGGTAAGAAGAACACATGGTGCTCCAGCGGAGTACTCAAGTTCAGTTCCCAGCACCCACTTTGGCTAATCACATCTGCGACTCCGTCTGCAGGGAATCCAGTGCCCTTTTCTGGATTCAAAGGGCATCTCTACTCATGTGCACATATACAAAAGCACACACATATACACAAGCCAGAAGCTGGAAAGAATCCAAATGTCCTTCAACAGAGGAATGGATACTGAAAATGTGGTACATTTACACAATGGAGTACTACTCAGCTATTAGAAACAATAACCTAATGAAATTCCTAGGCAAATGGATGTATTGAGAGACTATCATCCTGAGTGAGGTAAACAGTCACACACACATACACACACACACACACACACACACACACACACACACACACACACACACACAAACCAGATGGTATGCACTCACTGATAAGGGGATACTAACCTCAGAAAGCTCTGAATACCCAAGAAACAATTCACAGACATTATGAAGCTGAAAAAGAAGGAAGGCCAAAAATGGAATGCCTCAGTTCTTCTTAGAAGGAAGAACAAAACACTCATTGGAGGAAATACAAGGTCAAATAGAGGAACAGGGATTGAAGTAAAGATCATTCAGAGGCTGTCTCACCTGGGGATCCACCCCATATGCAGCCACCAAACCCAAGCATTATTGCTGATGCCAAGAAGTACTTACTGGCAGGAACCAGATAGAGATGCCTCCTCAGGGGCTCTGGCAGAGTCATACGGATACAGCTGAGCATGCTTGCAGCTAACAATCGGACTGAACACTCAGACCCCAATGAAGGTACAAAAGAAAGGACTGAAGGAGCTGAAAGGTGTTGCAACCTCAAGGGAAGACCAACATTAACAACCAACCAAGACCTCCAAAACTTACACAGACTAAAATAAAACATCAACTATTGAGCACACATGGAAAGACCTATGGCTCCAATTCCATACATAGCTGAAGACAGCAGTGTCTGGCATCAATGGGAATAGAGGCCTTTGGTCCAGGGAGGGCATGTTTTCCCAGTGTAGGAAAAGCCCAGGCAATGGGGTGGAGAGGGTGATCAGGAGCAAGTGCACCTTCCTGAAGACAAGTGGAGGGTGAGGGGGGATGGGAGCAGGGTGGGGGAGGGAGATACCATTTCAAATGTAAATACAGAGAGTATCTAGTAAAATAATATTCTGTTCTTTTCTGCTCCCGCTGCCAACCTGATCCCTCCTGTTCTCATCCCCACTTGCCTCCAGTCCACTTACATATCTAGTCTATTTCCTTCCCAGTTAGATTCAAGCTTCCCCACCTAAGTGATCCTTGCTAGTTAGCCTTTCTGGGTCTGTGGCTTCTAACATGGTTATTCTGTACTACACAGCTGAGGTCCACTTAAAAGTATGTACATACCATGTTTGTCTTTCTGGGTCTGCGTTACATCACTCAGGAGGATTTTGTCTAGTTCCATCCATTTGGTTTCAGCCTCTGAAAGGCATCTATTGCTCAATGGCTCCTAAGACTGGCATTCTTTCCTCCCTTCTTTTGGAGAACCGTCCCTTACAGGGCTCATGTGATCAGTTATCCCACCTAAATGATGTTGCTTTTGATCATTTCCAGGTCAACTGACCAGTCGCCTCAGTTAAAATTATATGATAATTAGTTCAAGCTTCATGATAAAAATTGCAGCGGTATTTTTAATCACATAAATTTTAATCATGATTGCAGGTGAAGATGACATATTAAGAGAAAAGAAAAGGCGGATTAAAACCATGTTCTCAACATGGAAGTAGGAACAACCTTGAAGGCAGAGATGGAACAACAGCCTTGCCTGAGAGTGGAGCTCACAAATGACCATGAGTACATCAGTCCTGTGCACACCAGGCATAGAGCTGTGCTGCACATGCTTATGTTGCTTTTTGGCAGAGCCACCTGCAAAAAGGGGAAGAAAGAGAATGCCTGTGTTCTTAGAATAAAAGAAAAAAACTTGTGAAAAATCCTTTTTTAGACAATAAGGGGGAGAGTGGATTAGGGTAATATTGAAATTTGATGTTTCATAAACAAGCTTATAAAACACTTTTGTTGATATTATTCCATTTTTTGCTTAAACTGATAATCTCGACTCTGTTTCATAAACAACCAAAACAAAACAAAATCAAAAAGCACCATCTACAAAACTTCATCATAGAACCATAGAAATATGAATGTGCTTATATCTTGTAAAGGTAAACAATCAATAACTGATAGTATTCTAAAACAAAAACCACAAAAAATATTACTGATAATATTACTGATGAATTTGAAGTAAAGATTCCTCCACTTCATGTAATATCTAGCCAGTATGAAAACAGAGGATAAAATACTTAATGTATTCTCTGAGACTAGGGTTACTCCAATATCAAAAGTAAACAAATATATTAGTTATACTCCATATATTATATTGAGATAGGTATGAAACCATAAAGAATTAGAATGAACTATAATACATAAAATTATTTATATATCACTCTTAAGTAGAATATATACATATATATTATATATGTGTATATATCATTTAGCATTTGAAAATCAGTTCCATAACCCATAATGTTAACTAGCTACAAAGAAAATGCCACAATGTCATCCCCATAAATGCAGAAAGGATTTTTAAGTGCCTAAGTCTCTCATGATTATATTAATAAACTGGAATAAAGAAGACTGTCTTTTTGTTTTCTCTTTTAAAATGTATTTTCTCTCCTGCATTACATCCTGAACAGAGTTTCTCCCACCTTCACTCCTCCCATATCCACTCTTCCTCTGTTTCCCTTTAGAAAAGAATATGCCAAGGAAGTTTTTCTTAATGTAGTAAAGAATATACACAGAAACTCTACTTTAAAAAAAAAACAATGATGACAAATTTGAAACTCCCACACTAAGGGAATAAAACAAAGATGGATTTTTTTACTTGTGCTTTTCTATATCATATTAGATGTCTAAGATAATGCAGTAAAATAGAAAGAGGAATAAAAGTTATACAGACTACGAGAGAAGAACTAGATGAAAATACCTTTTATCACAGATGTCATAACCATGTCTGTGAAAATTCTAAGTCATTTTAAAATGTGGAACTCATAAGTATTGCTATATATTAGCAAGGTCACAAGATATAATGTTAGCATGAATGAAAGACTCAATACATATAAATGAAGGAACCTGGAATTCGAAATTTAAAAAGCAATATCATGTACTTTATTACTTGACAATTAGGTATATCACAAACAGAAAGTATACAATATATGGAAAACCATAAAATCTCAAGACAAAATAGACATATTCTGTCAAGAAAGAGGGTAATATAAGAGTGTCAGGAATTTAGTTTTCCCAAATTTAGAAAAAAAATGTATTATGTCTTTATAATTTAGTGGCATTACAAACAGTTTCATGACATCCTAGGGGAATTTAATACACATAACTCCTCCCTAGTTGCTGAAACCTTTTCTTTACTGTGTTCTTAAATTCCATCATTGATTTTCTTCCCTTTATTGTTTGATTCTGTTTTGCATCAACAAGTTAAGAATTTCCTCTTCATGTTCAAGTGTTGCAGGATTCGGGTCCAGTAGATTTTCGCTATCACTGGTTTGTTATATCATCTCAGGTAATTGCATACCATTCAGCATCACCTAAAAATTGCTTTATTTAGAAATGGGGCCCAAGTACATACCCGAGCATTCAACTTCCAAATGTATTCATTTGTGGGTCATCATGACATTACCATTTAAATAAAAAATGCTTTCTCAAAACATAATTCACTTACCCAAGTGTACATGTAAGTATGTTTGTACATATGTAGATATGTATGTTGTCCTCATTAGGGTTTTACTGCTGTGAAGAGACACCCTGACATCACCAGCTCTCATAAAGAAAAAGATTTTACTGGTACTGGTTCAGAAGTTCAGGCCACTATCAACATGGTGGTAAACAGGATACACATAGTCAGACACACTGTTGGAGAGGAATCTGGGAGTTGTAAATCTGGATCAGCAGGCAGCATGAGGGGAGGAAAATTGGACCTGGATTGAGCATTTGAAAACCTAAAAGCCCAACCCCCAGTGACATACTTCCTCCAACAAGGCCACACCTTCCACCTAATAGTGTCACTCTCTGGCGACCAAGCATTCAAATTTATGAGTCTATGGGGACTATTCACACACACATATATATATACACACACACGTGTGTGTGTGTGTGTGTGTGTGTGTGTGTGTGTGTCAACCTAAGCAAAAATCAAATTTTAGAAAGTTTTATAAAATAGATAAGAAAACAGAGAGACAAACTAGATATATGTTAGCTTCTTAGGGGGGTACAAGGTCACTTGATATTGAGCTAAAACAAACTGAGTGAACTACTAAATACCAATAATTTTTTCCAGACTCACATTTAATGAGTAAGTGACTTAAGACCATTGAAAATCAAAACTTATCTCAACTTTAACCTCTTAAAGACATTGTCATTACAATCACCTTAATGCAAACCTTATTTCCTTTCCCTGTTGACTATAATACCAGTCTAAATATTCATGACCACTAATGCTTGTAATTCTTTCTGCACATAGAAGTCTGTGTCAAAATTATGTGTAAGAGCATCTTTTGTTTCTGTTCAGCATTTTCCAGTTTTTTCTCAATGACAAGATAATCCAACATTCTCACACTGCCAATGAAAGAGCCAACATATACGAAGAACCACTTTAGTGCTATCTTCTCTCCTAGATCCTCACCCATGACTTTCCTGTCCCTTGCACGTGAAAAGGTACTGTCTAATACTGTGTCCTCTGCCTTTCCTATTTTCTAGGTGTCTGCCTTTGCTATTTCATCTCCCTGGAGCATTCTGGAACATTCATTTTGCATTGCTTTCTGCTGAGCTTCCTTTAAGTCTCTGCCCAAAAGTGACCTCATCATTCACATCTCTAGAAAGCATTCTAACTGTAAGGGGATGCCTAGTATACTCCACATGCTCTTATGTTTTTACAAGAGCATCAACCGGCAATTGCCATTCCAATATGCATTAAGTAATATCTTTAATATGATATTTCTGTTGCAGTATAGACATTTGAACATAGAACTTATCATAGAATTTGTCCAACTACCTTCATCCAATTAGCAATGGCTCCAAAGGCAGACATCAGGAGGTCAGTAGTTTCTATTAAACACAAATTGTGGAGTAGTTAAGAAAAACATAGTGATATATTGTCCATTTCTCATAGAATTGGTGCTGTAGCAATAACGGGTTACATTAGCAGATAGTCTAGGCTATCCAAAGATGCACTGAGAATTTAATCAGAATAAGTCCTTGTGCACCTCCAACAATAGACACTACAAGGCTGCTCCAAAGCTCAGTAGTATCTGGTTCATCATGATCCATCCCCCATTTCCAATACTGTTCTTGCTTTTTTCCCTCTAATTTTTAGGATTTAATATTTGTCTTGGGGATTCATTCACCTGAAACAAAAGAGGTTTTAGGTTAATAGATAAAGCTTCTGTGAACCAATATGTAAAATTTTAGAATGGGAATTTTGATTCTCCTGCCACCTCTCCATTCAAAATGTCACATATCTACATGGATGTTTCCATTACCCAAGTAGGCACAATCTTAAAAATACCTTTCATGTTCTATTTTATCACGTGATTTATGGAAATTTATTATTATTGCGGTTTATTATTATTACTATTATTATTATTATTACTATTATTATTATTATTACTATCATTATTTCTACCTAAACTAGTGCCTTACAAACTCTGCATTGGGAATCTGCTGAATCCAATCACAATCTCAGACTTGTCTGTTTTACTCTGTCTATTGATGTTGTTGTATTTGCTCTTCTAAATACCTTGCGTGCATCAATTGACTCTTACAGATAATCCAGTTGTACTTTTATAAGAATATACAAGTGAGATTAACCTTAAATTTTTTGCCTAGTGGATATTTTCACAGAAAAAGTTTAGTATGTAGAGAATTGCTAATTGAGATTTAGAAAACCGAACAAGCAATGGAAAGACAAGGTTTCATACGGGAGAGAGTTTACAGAACCATTCCTCCCAAAGTCCGGGAGCTGAGGAAGGACAAAGCTTGACAATGCTCAGTTAGAAGCTTAGAGTAAAAGGTAGGCAGAACTGGGTCTCAGACCCTTGGGCAGGGTTGTTGTTACAAGATGCAGAGGAGGTTTATTCTAAGCACATGAAAAAATTTGACAGCTGCATTGTCAGCTACTGGAAGAGTCAGGTTTCTGAACTCATGTTGACAATGACAGAAACCATCAGGAAGGAACAAGTTTCTTTCTTGTCCAGCTGTCCTCTTTCCACCCAGGACCTATTTGAGTTATATTAATGTTTCTCTGCTTGTTCTTTAACAGCTTTGAGTTCTATCACCATTTTTTCTAAGGTCTGGAACGAAGAAAAGATTTACTTCAACTACATACCCAATAAGTGTAAATGGTTTTGGAAGGTAAAAACTAACTAAATAAATAAAATGAGTATAATGTGGATTGATAAAAGTTATAGACTAAGCAAGAGCTTTTCAGGTTTTCCCTTCATATTAACATTTATGTACTGGTCAATTTAATAATTGTATTCTGGAATCTTTATCGACATGTTAATAATAACAACCAAGTTATGAATTTTCCTTTATGTCTCCTGTTAAGCAAAAAAAAGAACATTTTAGGGACGAAGATACAATAATACAATGTTGTTGCACAGGATACTTTGCCTCTTCTCCTTCTAAGGCTTCCAGTTCCACAGAGAAGTAGTGCTTTACCATGGTTTCTGGTCCAGTGGAAGACAGTTAGACGTCCTGGTTTGTTTCTGAAACCAACATCTTGAAATCTCCTTGGTTTTTATCCACCTCTGCTTTACTAACTCTTGACAATTGTATAATGCTTGTGGCACAGAAATCAAATTAGATGAGATCAACAAGATGTGTTCCTTTTTAATATGGGCCTTATTTCATACAGAAGGAGACATTGGGGGCAGGAATATGGAACAAAAAGACTTGCTGTGAAAGAGCAAGAGACCTGAGCTTTGTCCCCAAAACCCACAGTGAGGGGACACAATCAACTCCAATAGTGGTTTTCTAACCAGATGTGCACCTTGTGTACACACACACACACACACACACACACACAAGTAATAGGTAGAAGGACATATTGCCATGAAAGATAATAAAGCACCAACAACAGTTCAGAAAGAAGCCAGTAAGTAGATCACCTTAACAAGAAGAAGTGGCCAGCCATCATTCATCTCCATTCCCCATTAATCCTAACAATGGAAAGGAAGTGCTTCAGTCTAGGTAACACAGTGCAACCGCAGATAGCTGTTTATCCTCAGATTTTATAAAGTCTAACACGGGCAGGACCTGCTACATTAGAAGATAGGAGGGAAAGTCCAGGTAGGAATGAATGAAGCATAGGGGGTGAGCAGGTGTTTTGGGGCAGGTTTCCAAATGGCCAGGTCCCATGTATTTTCGTTTCTCCAAATACTGGCTGATAGATATCAATTCCATATAATAAACTTTAATACAAGAGACTTGTGACATATACAAAAGCATTAAACATGATTTGAAATTTAAATTGCGTTCCGCAGAAATTGTAGTGCATTAGACTGCGCACAACGGTTGCTGCTCCTTTGCAGTCAATTTACATATGGCAATAAAAGACAGTTAAAACATTAAATTATGTGAATTTCCCAGAATCGCTCTTCAATTATGATAAAATTAAGCTTTTGTGTCCTGTTTATAAACATGGATAAGTAGCCAATACATTGTAGATACCAGTATACTACAGCCAAGTGTAATTTTCTCTAGTTCCCTGGAGGTTTTGGCCATTTACTGATATGGGCTGATAAGTTTGTCTGTGTCTGCATGCATGTGTGCATCTATGAGCTATGCAAAATTATCTCTAGGAAGGAAAATATATAATTCCTGGAGAAATTACCAAGCACAGCATAAGCTTTAACTGTATTAACAACAAATTGGTTTTTGAGAAAATGGAATATTGAAATTACCAACAAGGACAAGGTACAGTGAAGGGAATTCTCAGAAAACAATCTTAATTCCTCACACCTTAAAGGAGGTTGAGTAGGGACTTTCAGTAGGGGGAGGGATACTGTGTAGTACTGTTTATGCAAGATCTCAACGGTCAGTGGTTTTAGGCTATCTTTGACAGTGTCATATACATTACAATGTTACATCTGCCTCTCCTAATTTCGTCTCACACCTGTACACCATAATCTCTCTCCCCTGTCTGCCAGTTTACCATATTCACGAGCACAGGTTTTGTTGTGTGATCCATTTAGTTTGACCAGGACTATTGTTGGTACTCTGTGTTGTAACCTGATGACATCAGTATTGGTTCCACAGTTGATGACAATGATTCTTCCTCCCCTGAATTCCTCTCTGAGAAATATTTCAGCAGTAAGGGGCAAGGCTTGAGTTCAATGAGATTTCCAGGTCCTGTAAGGTAGACAAATAAAACTTTCTGTCTCTCTCTGTCTCTCTCTCTATATCAATGTCTCTGTCTCTCTCTCTCTCACACACATACACACACACACACACACACACACACACACACACACACACATAGGGGTAGCACATTTGTAATACTTAAAATGTTCTTTCTTGACCAACATAGAAACTCAGGAAACAAATAGGATACAATCAAATTAAATCTTGTAATACTTACTAACACAAGTGACACCCCCCCAATAAAAAGATCAGTGTTGATCTTGTGATGTTTCTGAAACTATCTCTTCCTACTTTTCGAGTTTACATTCAAGTAGGATGCCCCAGAGCAAAGTGCACACTGCAGGGTCATTTGCATGAGATGGAGTGAAAAATGACTTGATTTTAGTGGAGAATTTGAGGTGGCTTTGGTAAGTGTATGGTTTACGAATGAACGATGAACTGGTAGCTGTGACCTCAACAGGGTAACAACTGACAGAGGTTGCCCTGCCCAAGGGGCAGCTGGGTAATCTACTGCAGAAAATGTCATTTGAGAGAGCACTCTTCCACCATGTTGACAGCCAGAGACTACAGCTCAAATTCTAGCAGTGCTACAACTTCATCTATTCCCTAACTTGAAGGGGATTAGGTGTCCAGTTTGAAGAGCTGAAGAGGTTGGTGACCTTATTGTCATTATGGCACAAGAAAGGCAAAGGAAGCACAGACAAAGGGCACACAGGGTCTTGGACATAGTGGCCACATTACCTAGATAATTCTGTTCCTCCTTCCGACTCAGCCAAAAGTCACAGAGCGGTGTGCAGGCTTAAAAAGCAGTGCGAAAATGTGCAGACAGACAGTTTGATCACAGATGATCACTGCCAGTTTACCCTTCCCTGCTGGCTTTGGACATCTGATTAAGATCTTCACTTCTCGCTCTTTCTTGTCCAGTTTGAAGAAAGGTCTTCCCACTGCTGGTTCTCCATTATTTTGACTGACAGCTCAAATTGTGTGAACATCACAATCAATTCTACTCTAGTTGTTGTTTTTTTTTTTTTTTTTTTTTTCTTTCTTTTTTTCCTTTTTTGGATTAACTAACAACTGCCCTTTCAACTAGCCAATGACAGATACACTAGGAACTACAGTGAAACCACTTAGTTCGAGTCAAGGATAATGTGTATAATACAGTCATGATATTTTTCTTTTTAATCAAATAAATAACTAAAGTTATCTTGTAGATTGGGAGGCAACACACATCAAATTCAGTGGTTCTCCAACTTTCCTCCACTTGAAATCTTTAAAAGTCTATTGACACCTGAATCTAGAAGTCAAATATTCTGATTAAACTGCTATGAAGTAGATTGTGAACACCGAGATATGGACAACATACTCCAAGTTATTTTAATACACAGCCAAAATTGTGGACCACTACTATATTGATTAAATAATGTCCTTCACCTTGTTTTACAAGTTAAAAATTCAGCATTTCTATTTCCTAAGTATATGACTTTAGATTTTTTTTCTTCAGTTAATAGCAGTTATCTCAAATTACTCTTGGGAAAAGACTAATGAGAGAACATAGAAAAGTGTCTAATATACAGTATGTGCTCAATAAATGTTAGGAAATACACCTAACATATTGCCCTAATCAGAAAAGACCTGTTTCTATTATTTTCTTGTGAAATTTTTAGATTAACTCCATTCATTTGAGACGTATTTACTGCCTTAGCTGTTTTCTCATTGATGCAGACTATAATACCCCAACAAAAGCCATCTAAGTGAGAAAAGATGCATTCTTCTGCAGTGTTTCAGGATACAGAACACCATGGAAAAAACAAAACAAAAGAACAAAAACAAAGCATGGCATGAAGTGGGATTGAAGAAGGAGTGTCCCTAATTCTTCTGACTACTTATGGGTGGTTTTCCCCCTCCTGGGTTGACTTGTTCAGTCTTGATATAATAGCATACTAAGGTAGCTTGTTATGCAATGCTCGGTTGATGTCCCACAGAGGCCTTCTCTTTTCTGCTGGGAGACTGGGGAAGAGGGATTTGGTTGAGAGGTGAAGAAGGAGAGGTTCACAGAGGGGAGGATGAGAAACTGTGGTTGAAGTGTAATATATAAGAGATGAATAAATAGTAAGACCAAAGAAGCAGAACTGGGGTATAAAACCTCAAATCCTGCCTGTCTTTAGTTATTCACATCCTCCAGGAAGGCTCTGCTAAAGGGTTCACATCTTCTAAATAACCACACCAGCTGGAGGCAAAGTATTCAAAGACATAAACTTGTGAGAGACAGAATAACATGTATTAAACAACTATGTTAGCTGTCTAAGGCTTCCATAGACATCACTACAAACTCAGTGGTTAGAAACAAGGCAAATCTATCATCTTCGAGTCTTGTTGGCCAGGTGTCTGACACAGGAGTCACTGGATTGAGTTGTAGTGTTGGTGGGGATGCATTTCTTCCCGTGAGCTCCATGAAAGACTCTTGAGCATCCTAACATTCCTTAGCCCACAATCCCCTCCTTTGTCTTTACTGTACAATAATGTGTCTCTCTGATCATTTCCCCCAGCACATCTCCCACTAACCACAACTGTCTAGGAAAGGTGCTTCAAGTTTAAAGACCTCTGTGATTAGAGCAAGCCCACGTGGGATGAGGAAGGCTGATCGCCACAACTCCATGTATGTTTCCTCAGTTGCAGATTAAAAGTCCCTCTGTGTGGGATTAGGGTGTAGAAGGCTTTGGGAGGTGATCTTTCTTCCAATTCAGAATCACTGTAGCCTTACATCATATCCTTTCTCAATGTCCACTTGAATAAATAGAACTAGTCTACTTCTTAAATCAAGCAAAAACTTTTTTTCAAAATAAGCTTTATCTCAAACATTTTAGACACTATTATCAAGTCTGTGCCATTATGTTTTTTCATAACACTTACTAATCACTAATACAATGATGTGTTAGCCACAAAAATAAAAACAAGTTGCCGATTATTTTATCTTTCTTCCTGTTCCTCAGAATTTCAGTAGGTTTTACACTATTAAATTCCCCACCTCCTGGCAGAGTATTTCACTTCTGCAGATTCTTAATACCATCCCAAACCCTCATTTTTTTTAAAAAGCCACTTAAACAAGACTAAGTAATGAGATCCTACCTGCACTGATCCTGTTTCCTGACACTATTTGCACCTCTCTGCACAATCCATCATCTCTCTGTAGCACCAATTGACCTTAAAATTTTTGGGCAAATTCCCAGAAACCTGTGAGCTAGCCCACACACTATGCAAAGAGCAGTAGATATTATTGCCTGGAAAGGGTCTCTTAAACAAATAGCTACCATCCAGTCAATGCCTCCCCTTGACCTCTTTTTCTTGGCATGAACACCTGGCTATGATGCTAAGAGAAGCCATCTTGACCACACAAATTAGCTGTGATCACATTTTTTATTGTTTGCTTGTTTGTTTTTGGTCTAGCTGTTGCCTGTCTTGACTAGTTCATGTTGCTTTCTCTATTCTCTGCTTCTATCCTTTTATGACTGAAAAGCAATCTATAAGAGTCTACCCGTCTCCTAGAGAGGTAGGTCTGCCATGTCTTATTCAGTTTCTTGTTGATGAATGGAAATGGGGTAAAGTCTGGACAGATACAACAGATCCAGATGACAGAAGGCTCTGGATGCTGAGCAGTGTGAATGTGATTCATTAAATGATAAGGACCATCATAGGCTCTTAGGTAGAGGAGTGACATTAAGATATCCATATCTCTAAAGGAACAATCTGACAGTACCATGTCTGATAATTTAGAAGCCACGCAAAAATAAAACAGAAGCAAGGAGAAGACAATGACAAGAGCCCAAGTCATGGATAAGAATCTGTGGGATGCAACAATCTGTGCAAAGCAAAAGCAAAGATAAAACCAAGAGAATTGGGAAAAATAGTCCTGGGGACTTAGTGACTTGTATATGGGTGATGCCTTGATGTCAGGTTTCCATGATGAAACTGTCTTGGGAAGTACAGCTCTAGGGTGATGGTGGCACTACTCAGATTATACTGGGGGGCACACTGCTGACCTATATTTGGGGGCATTCTGCTGGCACATACTTGGGGACAGATAAGCTTGTTTACTTCACAACTTGGTCATCTTAACAGTAATTAACAAAATTTATGTTACTCCCTAATTAAAATCTACCACAGTTTTCACTGTCATTTCTGTAAGTTCTAAATGCTAAATATTACCTGATAGATTCGACTTCAGATATGTCACATCCCTCTAATCCCATCTATCACAGTTTCTCTGATGTTACCTATCTTTAAGTGCATAGTGTGGGGTAAATCACCTTCTGCCCGTACATTTGGACCCATATTTTACCCAATTCAGAGTTCTACATTGTGACTATTGCAAAAATACATGGAATGATATATAAATGCCGCTGTTATTTTTTTTTTAAGGAAAGAGTCACTTTTTGCCTGAGATGGAACCTATAATAATGATGTAGCCTTGTGATTTCCAGTGTCCATCCTAACAATTAAATGAAGTGTCTGAGGACAGAGTGAGAGGACACATAGGATCGGGACATGGAAAGAGCAGAACTGGGACAGAAGGCTTGCTAATCAATCCTAGAGATGTCCTGGGGTCCCAGTTCCAGCGTGAGTGTAGGTTTCTCCACCATCAGACCAGAGTCCTGACTACCCTGCCATCTACATGGAATGCCTTTTTTATACTCTCTGACTAACACCCACATTTCTTAAGACCCCAGTTTTTGGGGTACTTTCTCAAGAAAACACAACTTGATACATCATTTCAAGTTAGCTCTCTCTGCTGCTCTTTCAAATTATCTTATTCTCCTCTGCAGCCCTCCCTATACTCTACAAGTTCTATTTATAAGCCTGTTTTTCTTCAAGGTCTATATTGTTTGCTGTTACCCCAAGCACCCAAGCAATATAGACCTTGATACCTTCTGGAATTCCCACTAGAATAATATAAATGAGGTATGTTTACTCTATAAATCCAAAGTAAAGATAGCAGGTCTTTGAGTACAGTCTCTAGAGCAAATGGCACTATCAAAACAAAATGGAAATCAAAAAAATCCAGAGGGAGAGAGAGTAGGAGAGAGAAACAGAGAGAGGTACAGAAATCTGAAACATTTCCAGGTGGCCATTATTAAAATCTTTCAAAAAATTAAAAGGTAGGCTTCAGAGTGAAATAAAAATAATACACATTGGTGGGGAGAAAGAGATATTGAAAGACTCACAAAACTCTTTTATAAGTAAAAAAAATAATACTAAGTGAAAGATCTTGGAGCATGCACTGGGTCATTTAAATATACATAAGGCCAGAAGGCTTCGGGTATCAAACTAACAGAGCCATGGTAGTGCAAGTGACAGGAATTCCAGGAAAAGGTAACAGAGAAAATGGAGTACGGTGAATCAGAACTGTACTCCAAGAGAATCTCTGAAACTGAAGGCCCAAGTGCCTGTCACTTACAGATGACAGAGATGTACACTACAGCACATCACAGCGCAGTTCTCAACTCTGGAAGTTAGGCTAACATGCTGAAGGTTCCCATGAAAAAGATCCAGTACATCACATCAACGTGACAATGGCTTTGAACTTATCACCAGCGGTGCAAAAGAGAGTGAGGTAACAATTTCAGAACCCAGAGAGAATGCAGTTTCAGATGAGAATAAACTATCACAACCATGGCAATACAAAAGAGACCCATTTCAGACTTTCAGAGACAGGAAGAAAGAAAGATTCTCTCACTTCTTTTCAAACTGATCTAGTCTGATAAAAGGAGGAGAGGCAGTAAGAAAGAGGGAGAGTAGATGTTGGAAATGGGGTCGAATGCATGAGAGAGGGTAGGGAACTACGATCAACTATTGATCAAGGAAGAAGAAGAACTCGGTGACATCATGAAGTCTTCTGGGAGAGAGCTCAGGAGCATGGCATTGACATACTCCCAACTACCTCTCGATGTAACTGAAAAGAGGATTATTGGGTGAAATTGGCCATAAGTACATGGAAAACTATGAAAAAAGTTAAAATAGAAAATGTTACTATGTTTGTTGTTATTATTATCAAAAGAACTGAAAGTTTCACAGAAAAGAAGCCTAAAAGCATTTTTTTAGAAAAAAAATTGTGCATGAGCCTCTCTGTAGAACAAGCACTGCCCTTGGGATTTGAACGTAGGTGTTAAGTTTTAGAAGCAATTTTGTTAACTTTATTCTGATTTTCCTCAAACTTAGCACAGTACATTCTGTTTGCTCCTTCGTGACTAAAGTGTTATATGATAGAACATAAATATTAAGCATTCATTTAACCTAGCTCATACAATGAGAAATAGGCTATACAGACATGTTAGGTCGGATATGAGGCACATAAAACAAACCAAGTGTCCAGTATCTAAGCTGGGAGTTGAGAGTTGTGACTATTAGTCCTAATTATCAACTTGGATAGATTTAGACTTACTTAGTAGACATATCTATGATGCGTGTGTGGGGGTGTTCCCAGAAAAAATAGCTAGGGTAAAGATACCCCTATTGATAAATAGCTTAGATGCAAAGAATTCCAAATAAATGTGCATGGAGAGAAGGAGAGAAAGAGAGAAAAAGACAGACAGAGAGACACACAGACAGAGATAGAGACAGACAGACAGACAGAAAGACAGAATATCGGCCTTTACAATGGCTGCTTCTAGTACTACTATAAACTTGATTGACATTAGACACTAACTTTATGATGTTTCCACATTCACTCACTATGGAGCTAACTCAGGGGACTTTTAGGCTTTTACTACCAGATCTTGACTTGCTGAAGCATCCAGATTGTGGGACTGAGCATCCATCAGCTGAGTTCCTTAGACCTACAACCTGGAAATGTCTATTGTTGGACAACATAGCCACTATCTTATAAGCCAATCATAATTCTCCTTTAGTTGTACATGAATATTTTTACATTCATGTATATCTACACAATATGTAATATGTATGTAATGTAATGTATATAAATTTATATGTAAGAGAGTATTCATTTCTTTTCTCCAACTTACTAATAATCAATATTTTATTAATATTTGAGATTTTCCTACAATGCAGCTTAATCACACTAGCTTATTCTTCCCCGTCTACCCTTCCACACTTACACCCTCACATCCTCCTAACAAAATAATGGACTGTCTGATGCAGTCCAGTTTGTGTTGCCCATATACTCATTGGAGCATGGTCACACACCCAATGTCCATCCCCTTTGAGTCCCCCAGAAGTGAAGAAGAGCTACATGTCAGCATCTTTATCATAGTTTTTAATGATTCTCGCTGACATTTCCCCCTCAGTACTGTTTCCTCTGGGGAAGTGGAAATGGGGAGAGTTTGCCACAGAAGTCTCCAGTGTGAGGACATATACTTTCTGTTGATTCTCTTCCTACTGGAAAATCCTGCCAATACAGACTTGGTACAGGCAGCGAAGTCATTGCTGCTGCTGTGAGAAACCCGGCCATGTGGTTTTATGCATTCCAACCTGATTTGTGGGAAGAATATGAAAGATTTCAGAGCTGCAGATTGGAGAGAACCTAAAACACTGTAAACACTTCTATAGACCACTCAGGCAAAGGTAACAAGGATTCTCTCCATGAGGTTTTAGAGAACAAAGGCGCTAGTCAGAATGCAGCAAGAAGCCATTGTGTTAAATTTCCTCAAAGCTTTTGGTTATGTTCTCCTAGTGCCATTAAACACTAAGAGAGGCTGAATTAGAAGGGAATGAATACAGTGCTTGGCAGAGAAGACTTCAGAGCATTCATGGTGTGGGATGTTTACAAATGAAAAAAGCCCGGAGCAGCTCAGAAGTGGTTTGGGAAGTGAGGTCATCTTGTCAGTGATTGTGGAAAGAGCTTTGGAAATGATTTATCAGGTGCCGTGAGGATCAATGTAGGGTGACTTTGGAGTGAGGATCAATGTGGGTTGACTCTGGAAGGGCTCTGCACAGGCACCCACATGATGGGAGGAGCTTTTATCCTTAAGTGCTCAGCCAGTGGAACAGCCACGCCCTCTAAAACAGGAAAGGAATTATAGGAAATCACTGTTGGCAAGACGCTTGTTGACATGAGAAAAATGACATGGTTAGTGTCTGGTGGTGGCAGGGTGCCGTTTCCAGCATTGCCAAAGCAAAGAAATCATAATATGTAGAAAACAGTATTTCCATGCCTACCATATAAATTCTGGCCAGATGCTGCCCTGAGGAAAGTGGGCTTCTTTGGCTTTGGTGACAAGTACAGAGGAGCAAAGGGCTTCTTCCCTCTACTGAAGAGCCCTGGTTGTCAGTGACATGAATCGGGAGATAAGCTTTGGGGCCGGATCACAGCCAGCCTAGTATCATTTCTGATGATAAGTCCGAGGTCACTGTTTAATTTGAACGAACACTCTGGAGAAAAGAGAAGCCACTTGGCAGAAATAAGTGGCACCTCTGGGATGATTCCCTGTGTAGGGAGCAGACAGGTGAGGGTGGGCACAGTGTGTGGAGCATGGTGGGGACATGTTAACAAGTCCCGCCTCCTGCAGCACCTGCAGGAAGTTTCCTGTCCCTTCATCTCCCATCAGTCAGGTGGTGGTGACCTGTCAGTTATCTGTAGAGGTGTCTGCAGGTGATGTCACTCAAATATCAGAGAGTGCAGTTTTGTTAAAGTGGAGGGAGGAGGAAGTTAGCTTACAAATGTGCAAGACTTTGGAAGCTCTATGTGCTTCTTTTTGTTGTGGTTACACTATGAAGAAAGTGTGTATGTGAGTTTGTGAGTATGTGTGTGTGAGTTTGTGTATAAGTGTATGAGTGTGTGAGTGTATATGTGAGTATATGTGTGAGTGTGTGTGTGAGAGAGTATGTGAATGTGTGTGTGAGTGTATGTATGTGTATATGAGTGTGTGAATGTGTCTCAATGTGTGTGAGTTTGTGTGTAAGTGTGTGAGTGTGTGTGCGGATGTGTGAATATCTAAGGGTGAATGTGTGAGAGAGTATGTGAATGTGTGTGTGAGTGACTGTGAGTATGTGTGAGTGTATGTATGTGTGTATGAGTGTGTGAGTGTGTGTGAGTATATGTGAATGTGTATATGTGAGTGTGTATTTGTGTGTGAGTGTGTGTGTGAATGTGTCTGTGTGAGTGTGTGTATATAAGTGAGTGTGAGAGTATGTCTGTGTGTATAAGTTGAACCATGTTTCTCTATTTCCTGTGTATCACAGGTCTCAAAGGCAAAGTGAACACAGTCATATACAATACTTATGGGAGAGTAACCCTAGGATTAGTGCCACATTGTAGCTAGATTTTTTTGTCTCATGAGGAGTAGCAGATAAAGGAGTGAAGAACAAAATGTATGCATAGGACTGGACTAAGACACCCTGTAAGATGTGGGCTGGACCACTGGGACACTCTATAAGATGTCTTCTTGACTTCCCTCACCTTTGACACTGCACAGGAACAAAACAAAACCAGGAACACGTCTGTCTTCCTAACATGTGCTACAAAGCATGAAATCTTAGGGGAGATAAGACCATCTAAAGGAGAGACTCTAGGCTGCACAGTCAACGACCAAAGCCTCTATCTCTGTCCACCCCCTCCTCTCACAAATCAGCAGCTACTGGTAGACAAGACAATATCTATCCTTTAGCACACAGTGTCTGAGCAATATCCATTGTGGGTGAACCAGGAAGACCTCTGTGCTCTCCAGATTAGGAAAGGCACAGCACAGGAGTGAGGCGCACACATAGCGACCGGGTGCTTTGCTTACGTGGCAAGCATGCACTTAGCTGTGTGACATCAGGCAGGCTGTTGAACTTCTCTGTCTCTGATATCAATGAAGGGTCTCTCCCCCCCCCAAAGTTAAATAATTAATTCCTTTACATAATCGAAGTAAATACTATTATTGTGCTAGTAGGTCCCCGATTATACGGAGTTCAGAGTCTACAAACATCGTCATGAAAAGATAAACTATGGGCTGGGAAGACAGCTTAGTAAGTGAAAGTCCTTGGCAGCAAAAGCTGATGTTGAAGCCTGGAGAAATGTCTCAGGGTTTAAGAGAATTTGTTGCTCTTCCAGGGGACTCAAGTTCAATTCTCAGCATCCACAGGGCAACTCCAACTGCCTACAACTCCAATCCCAGGAAATCCGATGCCCTCTTCTGGCCTTATGGGTATGAGACATATACATTCAGGTAACCACACACACATGCAGGACAGCACTTAGACTAAAAACAAAAATAAGTAAATCTTCAAAATCAAAACTATATTTTAACTTCTGATGAAAAGAAAAGGAGGATGAGGAAGCGTGATTATAGTCCAATGGCGGGAAGGTGCCTGGGTCCCCCACAGCCAGCCAACTTATCAGTGAGATCCGGGACTTTATTTCAAAAGTAAGAACACCAAGGCTAATCTCTGGTCTCTACAGACAGACACAGGCATGCACTTACACACATGTGGATATACATGGGGGCATTTTGTAGTGAGAAAGTTACTTATTAATACTGTGACATGATTCCTCTAAGGTCTTCCAATATCATATCCAAGAAAAGTCCCATTAGACCTGTTTCTGGTTTATTTTTGTAATCCCTTAGCCGGCTTCCTGCTGCTTCCTGCTGGTACTCACTTCCCACCTGCATGTTTATCTGGCCTTCTCTCTCTGCCGTACACTTCCAAGTCTGCTTTTGCTCCTCTACACATCCTCTTATATATCTTCCTGCAATCCTTCTGACATTAGCTCCGCCCCAAACTCACCCTTCCCGCATGGAGTATCTGTCCAGACCATATTTGCTGATTTTTCTGTCAAAGTGCTGTGCATTCCAGAGTATAAACCTATAGCATAAGCAACGTGACCTATGCGGTTGCCGACACCAACTGTTCTAGGTATCAAATATGCCTCCTATCCATCCCCTTCCCATTGTTCACTGATGCTACCCTGCGCTCCACATCTGTGCACTGCAGACCCTTAATTGTGACCTTACACCCTACCTATTCTCCTCCTAGCTTGCATACTTCTTTGACTCTGGACACAAGTGTTCTGTGACTGCTGTAGCAAAGAGAATCAGCAGTTTAGCTCTAACAAACCTTCCTAGCACCCGAAACATTAACCCCAACATCTGCCAGCACACAAGTTAAACTGGTCACCATGTGACATTAGAACTCCGGCTGTTCTTCCCTCAGATCTCCACGGCACTGTAGGTGCCTATGGTGCGCTGGCTCCCATCTCCTCCATTTGCTCCCCAAGACTGTGTTGGCTTACATCCTTTGATCTTCACTGCACGCTCTTCCAGATGCTCAATTACTCTGGTCTCATAGATGACGCATAAATCATAAAATGCATTATTATATAAGAGAACATTATATAATGGGACGTTAATGAACTGCTATAATGTAAAGAATGATTGTGGCATCCAGCAGCTAACATTGAAAGTTTTAAAGGCTTAGTTGAAATGCAATCTGTTCAAGAGAGCCCTTGTCTTCCTCCTTTCCTCCCTCCCCCTCTTTCTCCTTTTCTTCTTTCTCTCTTATATTTTCTTTTCTTCTCTTGCTTTCTTTTTTTCTCTTTTCATGTAACATACAAATAAACATGAACCGTGTCGGGTGCCACGCCGCTTTGGGGTCTATTCATAGCAACGATGTGGCTGTTACCCCAAGAATCTCTCGGTTCAGTGGGGTAGAAATAACCACAAAGTGCACCTGCACGTGACCGTCGAACATGCAGTCAGAGGAAAATGTAACACTTTCTGGGAAGCCATGAACCGAGAGCAGCGCTGCCAACTATGAGCAGCGTCCAGTCTACAGAATCTCCACAGAGGGCTGTCAGGGCAATAGCCAGGAGGCACCTCAAGGGCTCTGTCACTTAGAACACCACCTGCAGAACACTGAAGCAGACAGAGTCCCTGCAAGGCATTCTGAAGAATCGGAAACCTCAATCCCAAATCACTGAATGACATTTGCTGCTGTTAAAATGTAGCTTAGCTACCCGGGGCCCGGTGGCACACACCTACAATCCCAGCATTCAAGAAGCTGCGGTAAAAAAGACTGTAAGTCTGAGAGTTGCCTGACCTGCAGAGCCTACAGGGCTAGATCATCTGTCCAGACTGTCATGACTGGGGAGGTAGCTTGGGGGTCAGACGTTGGCCTTTAGTGTATTTAATGCTCTGGGTTTGATCCTCAGTATCATAGCATGGGGCCATAAACCAGTGCCAGGGATGAGCCTAGACATTGTGTTACAAACAAAACAATCCCTCTGGAGTCACAGGTATACAACCACCGGTTCCATATGGAGAGAGCTAGAAGAAGAGCTGGGGTAAAGAACACTGTGGATGAACAATGACACATTCTCCTTGAACTTTGAAAACTCATTTAAAAGTAAACCAGAATCCTAACCAACCATTAAAATAGTATCAGAGCATGTTTTGACAGGGCACTATGTAAGAAAAAAATTCATGTTCAGATTACAAAACTAGCTATTTGTGTGTGTGTGTGTGTGTGTGTGTTCATATAATTTAATTTTAACCTTATTTTGTAATATAAGAAAAGGTAATGTGTGTGTGTGTGTGTGTGTGTGTGTGTGTGTGTGTGTGTGTGTGCCCGTGCGCACATGCAGAGAATTTTTTCTTAAAGAATAAACTTCAAAATGGTAGTGATAGCTCTCACTATGCAGCAAGTATCTCCGTAATTTGAAGATGTAGAGAAAGTTCTGGTTTCCCAGAGAAGTCCATATTGATATTTTTATCTGAGTAATTTTTCTAAAAGCAAGATACTTCCTTTTCTTTAAGGAAAAAAAAATAGTCAAACCCAATAGAAATTCTAATCCAGTGACCCAAAACTGTGAGGACAACAGGGCTTCACCTCAGGGTAGGAGGTGATGACACAGCCCCGGAGCTGTTTGCAGGGTGCCAGACCTTGGTGTGGGCAAACATCTCACCAGCATGGCAACCAGTGGAGAGCAGGGGTTATGGGGGAGGCCTCCCTGGCCCTGGTGGCCTTAGGTTAGAATGTCAGAGACCCAGCTGTGAACACTGAAAACGTAGAGGAGAGAAATTAAAGCCAAGGCAGATGGTCCTCACGAGGAGTCTGATGTGGGGCAGGCCTCGGACTTGGCCTGTGAACCTGAGCTCCTCCCAGGGGTAGTTCTTCTGTCTCAGGGATAGACGTTCCTAAGAACCAGATATTCTACCAGCGCCTTGTGTGATCCAAAGTGAGACTCAGAGAACAAATAACCATGTTCCTGTCATATGTGTGAACTATTCTAAAAAAAAAAAAAAGAAAGAAATACTGGTCCCCAAACCTGGGAACCCTTCAAATTTTCATACTTTATTCGGAAAATAATAACATGCTGTCTTGCAACTGAGAGATTGTATTTTCCCTTTACACTGCTAAAGTTAATATAATTGAAGGAGTTGTCTCCAATCCTGTTTTTGGAATCTGTGCCCCCTGTTCTCTACCCCAGAGAGCACTATCATCCTGTGCCATGCAGTTGTTTGGTAAATGTCATTATGAATAAATAATGATATATGGGACGTTACTCTTTTACATAAAATTATATGTATAATGCAGCTGATGCCGGGGACAGCAAAACTTTTCACTGGTCCTATATCATAGTCTGTAAACCATGAACATTGAATTAACCCAATAAAAGTGACAATTTTGACCCTGGGCTATACCCATTACTTTAAGGTTACAGCTTGCAAGCCAGCTCAAATTGTTCTCTGTGTGGTACTTTACTGAAATACTTATCATCTGGAAACCGTATGTAGTGCATATTCTTAATAAATAATAACACATTTTATTTTGGTTTACTGAAAATTAACAAGGCATTTGGGAAATTGCTGTTATTGTGGGAGCCTGTTTCCCATTTACCTTGGCAGCACAATAGTTAGCTAAGTGGAAAGCAAGAGAGCCAATAGCTGTGGAGGGAGGATTTTTTTTCCTCCACTGTTGGGATTCAGAGAAAGCCATGCAGCTGGTAACATTAATGGCATCCCATGGACTCAGAGGAGAATAGAGAAGTAGAATGAAGTTCTAATGGGCTTAGCCATACAGAGTTACCATTCTGCGTGGATTCGTTTTGCATTCAAACACAGTAAATCCACCCCTTCCCAACGATCTGCCTATATTCCAATCTCTAGTTTAAATTGCCTGCAATGCCTCAAGACTTTCTTATGGCTAATAAAAACAGCTTGTGAACGTGCTGACCTCAGAGAGCTTCCAGTGGCTATTCCTGGGCTGTTTTCCGCTCAAGACAGTTATCTGGTAGCCTGGTTCTTGGGAGATTCTTCTCCTTCCTCCAAATGCAACATCCTGCAATGAACCAGCAGGGATTAATTTCAACTGGAGAAAAGTTTCATGGTGCAGTGGGAAAGAGAGCAAGGGTGAATGACAAGATTTAGAGATGAATGGGAGGCAACAAAAAAAAGTATGGAAAGAAACAAAAACAGAACCAGTCGTCCTGGCTTTTTTTGTCCTCCATATTCTGTCTCTTGTTGGTTCTGGGTTCCGGACTAGGGAGATAGTGAGGGCTGTGTATGCAATGATTTCATGGCCTGAATGTATTTTAGGGACCTCTCATCTCTTGACCAACAGGCTTGCCAGCCAGATCTATGCTAGTCCTGTTGCTATGTTACAAGTGGGTTCATCTGAATCCTAAGAAGAAGAAAATTAATACATCTGCAACCCAGGTCTCTGTGATCCTGTTGACCTTTTTTCCCCACTTGAGTGTTAAATACAACCCCCAATTCATGCATTCATTCCTACTAGTTCTGTGGGTGTTTGGGGGTTCAAGCTGAGAAGCCATATAATTATCCTTATCTAATGACGCATTTTATATTTCCTGGATTTAGGAGAACTTGCCTCTTGCTTATTTAATCCCTATTCCTTTCCACATGGCTGATTCCAGAGCATTCATGGATCAACCACGTTTTTGAACACCCAAGTTGAAAACCAAAGTGAATTTCACCTTGTCTTGCCTCCTCTTTCCTACCACCCAACCAAGCATGCCTCCAAACTCACCCTTAAATGTGTCTGTCATGCATCATAGACGTACGGGGCTTAATCCACACCCCCATACACCAAGTTATTTGTTTCTTGCTAACCAATCAATCCACCCTCAGCCTCTCCCACCTCAAGGCATCCAATGTTGTCATTGAAACAATCTTGCTAAGTAACAAGAAAGGTCATAACCTAGATCATCAGAGTATCAATCAGGAGATTTCTATTTTCTGCACGATTCGATTTCTGCTTCAAAGCTGTCCAGCAAGATGGCAAAAGCCACGGCTGCCCGGCCACACTGCCCGTGTAAATTTTCAGCTGCACCATCAGCAGCAGTGTAAACCGGTCCTCAACCTCATCCTCTCTAGCAACTGCATGTTACAGGGAAAGGAGGAGATACTTGTGCTAAATGAGTAGGGAATGAGGTCATCATAAATGGGACAGAACAATGGCTTCCAGGATTAAATACCCTGTGCCCAGCATCGAATTCTTGCCAATCTTCTGCTTCAACTCCCATCCCTCTGACGGTCACCTCATAAGCTGCCCATCAGTCCGCATTAGCACAGTGTGTGTGTTTCTTCCCCTGCAAACATTGTATCAATTCCTATCATGTTATTTCTCCACCTGGGATAATTCTACTTACCTACTCGTTTATCCTACACATCTTTATCATGCATCCTGTTGTAGAATTCAATCATCACCACGTGGTCTAAGAACTGTGACAAGCAAATACCTTCTTAGTGACCATGTAAGCTAACACTATCTAAAATAATATATGGGCATTTATTATACACTGAAAAATAGTGACCATATAAGCTAATGCTATCTAAAATAATATATGGGCATTTATTATACACTGAAAAAATGATTGCTTTGCTGTTGAAATCAAGAAACCAAGCCAGAGAAATAGAAATATCTGCTGGGGCAGTAAACAGTCTACACAAATCAATAAAACTCTAGGACAGGCCTGGGGTGGGTGTGCGCTGTTGTTATTTTCACCTTATAAAGTTAGAAAATGTGTGTTTAACTGTGGACCTGTGTTTCAGAGGCCTCTGGGGAGTGGGTGAGATCCCTCCCATTGTTCACAAATATGTCATCTCCTTCCCCAACCATCATTCAATGGAGACTGACTAAGGAGACCCTTACGGAATAAAGAAAGGTCCTTGGGAGGCATCTGTAAGGCAGAGCGGGAACTCCATAGGCTGCCAACTTTTCCGCTGAATCCCAACTTCAAGTCTCACAAACCAACTTTGCTGAGACAGTCTCTTAGAAACACTGGAGCTCATTCCTTGCCTGGGAAAGTCCCTAGAGTTGCCACCTCCCTGGTTCTAGAAACATCAGCAAAACAAAGGAAGGAAAGAGAGAAAAGCACAGTTGAGGTGCCGTGTTCTCCACACGATTCAGAGTCCCCAGAGTAGCAGCCATGATTAAGTCTAGCTAGCTCTCCAAGCCTCCTGGCTGAAGAAAGCAAGTTAATTAATTACACTGTCCAGTCTTGGTAGTTTTAAGATTCAGCCTTAACACGGTTTTGTAACATACCCTTTTGGTTTGGCTAAGTAACAGACTTGCGAAAATGTCCTACGCATGCTTGAAACAAAGGCATTAAGGAATGTTGGAGAAAGAAAGGACTGTCTTGAAAGAAGAGAGAGCAAGGAAAATGTAACCCACCATCAGGAAAAGAGCAACTTGCTTCCATTTGTATAGTGCCAATAAAATAGAACTACTTCCAAGGTCAAAGTGTCTAAGAGTGACCGATGGATGTTCTGAAGCTCAACAATTCCTTTCTGTGCATAGGTGTAGAAAGGCAAAAGGAAATCTGGAAACTCCCGAAAAAAGACTGTGAAGGTTTCATGTTAATCTTAATTTAATTTTAAATACCTAATCACATTTGTAACTGAAGAAGCCACGAACAGAAGAAAAACAAAACTTTCTAAATCTGATTCTTTGTTTGACAGGCTGGGGCTTGGCTATTTTTCTTTGGTTTTTCTGACATGTGGGGAGAATATAAACAAGGTTTTACCCCCTCAGATTTGGAAGCAGCTACAAGAGGCTACTTAATTTGTGACTTTAAAGAACAAGAACTTTTCTTACATGAAAGTATTAAAACTAGGTCAGCAAGAGAAAGGTGTAAGAGACAGAGAGGTTGTCTAAATATTTCTCTGAAAAATGACAAACCCACCTTAAAGCAATTTTCCCACTTCTTTATTTATCAATGTCTGCCATTTTTATATTTAAGGGTTATTCTGTTTCCAAAATTCCATGTTCTCCAGCCATCTTTTCCATTAGCATGCCAAATATTGCAGATGGGGTTAACATAATCTCTGGGTAATTTACTAGTCTCTGCAGCCAGAGGGCAAACATGCCTCCCGCCTTTCCCACAGACCCCTGGAGCACGCTCTGCTTGTCCCTGTGGCATTTGCACTGATAACCAGAGAGACCTGTGGGTGGGAAGGGTTGCTGAAAACTCCACCGCGAGGTTCAGAGAAAAAAGCTCAACTCATTGCGGAGTGAGAGGGCAAGAGTAAGCAACAGTTGGCGCTCTTCTAGGTCTCTGCAAAGTCCAAGGCTTTTCATTTGGAAGGAGATGTGTCTACATCCAGCGTGCTATGTGGTGGATGAAGCACAGCCAAGTAGCAACTAAGGGAATATAGTCCACAAGAAAAAAAAGTGAAAAAAATAACCAAAGGAAATCTTAGAAACGTCTGATTCAGTTCCAGAAAGTCACTCTTGAGAAACTCACAGGGCTGTGAGACCGGTTCTTGTGCTTAGCTTGGGTTGGCTCTGCTATATGATGGGAATAGGGAACTAGTTGCATAAACTTTACCAAGTGTCTGGCAGCCTGTGTGATTTTCCCCTCATCCTTCCCACACCCACCCCTTTCTGAAGCCCTAGTTTCAGACCTCTCCCTTCTCTGATCTCCCCTTAGCACGTCTCTGCATGGGGAGTGTGACAACCATGCTGAGGGTGTGAAATCTTGCCAGCAAATCCCAGTCTTTGCCATAACTGATCACATTCCCATCATCAACGCTCTTGTCTCTGGCAAAGAATGCCAGAGGTGTGGCTCTGAGCCCTGTCAGAGGAGCATAATTGGTAACACCTACTGGATGTCAGCATCCCAACAAGCTACATTCTCTAGCAGGTCATTTATCAGCTGCAAACATTTCTATAACCCGTGGCAGAGAAAGGCACTTCTAAGTGAGTGGCTCAGCGATGCGCATCTTTCAACACTTTTTGTTTAGAGTCCTCTGCTTGGGTTGTGTAGATGTGACTTTTGATGGCCTTCTAACCGTGACTGCCTAATGATGTAGTCACTTTATTCCTAGCAGGCTGCAGAAAGTGCAATTACAAAGTATGCCTAAGGGACAGGTCCTCCTGGGCTTGTAAAAATAACCATTTCTCCATCAAATCATCCTTCTCACATACATCGCCCAGCTCTGGAAAACAGAAAACAGAAAATAGGAAGGGTGGCCATGAACAGAAGAACCCGGTGACCTGTCCTCTCCGAACCAGGAAGATACTGTGCCCGAAGAGTTTGCCCCACTGTGGCACTTGAGTGAATTCCTGTCCTTTGTTTAGAATCCTTGTGAACTTTATAGCTGAATGCTCAGTCTGGACGTATTCTGCTAAGCCTGTGGGAAGTGACCCGTTCCTGTCTGTCCTTTTATGCTGGCTACACTCAGCTTCTTCAGACCTACTCTGTGATAGAAGGCCATCCCAGGACTTTTCTGCCTTCTGGCCCTCCACAAGACTGAGCAGACACTCTTAGTACCAACCTGTGCACTTTTATTTTAATTCCCTCCAAGAACTATGCCTGGATAAACCAGATTCCTTCTCTGAATGCCCCACTGAAAGACCACACTTTCTTCCTCTGGAACTCTCTAAAAGGCAGGAACTGACCTTGTGGCATTCAGTGTCATATGTTGTCAGGTAAGCACTGAGTGTGGCATCGTGTAAACCCAGGACCAGGTTTCAAAAGACACCAGAAAAATAGAAGTCTGAGTGCCTTAAACAAAATAAATGTGTTTTTCTTTAGTCCTGAAGGCTCAAAGTTTAAAGCCAAGGTACTACAGGGTTGGGTTTTGATATGGCCTCTCTTCATGACCAGTCCTTGTAATGCCCTCACCTCTGTATGTACATGGGAGTGGCAAAGGGACATTTTCTGTCACGTTACTGATTCATATCAAGCTGGCAATGTGTGCTTGTATATTGAGAAATAAAGAAGTAAGTGTTTTATTCTTCCTAGGGTCTTTTATGATTCCTTAAGGAAAAATGAAACATGGATTTCTTTTTTTCCCAGCATCCATCAGGAAGTCTGGTAACTGATACATCTTCAATATACACTTGCTGGGTTGAGTTCGACCTTAAAGATAAAGATGCTCTATGTGAATGGAGATACATGTGATAGTGTGTACGCATATGGGATTTTTGTATATTTATGTGTTTGGGTGTGAGTGTATATTCCGTATGCATGTGCATGCATTTATGCATAAATATGCTTGTGTTTGCGTGAGTACATGTGTGCTTGTGTGTGTCAGTGTGTGAGGGTGTATTTTTATTGCAAATAAAATGTAATTTAATGATTTCCTTATGGTTATACTAGAAGCCAGTTCTAACGTCGTGGGCAGATAGCTAGCTAGCCACCACCAGCTTAAAAATCAATTAAAGAACAGAAGCAAATGAGTTGGTTGCAAATTCTGTGCTGTTTAATTCATTTCCTCTTTATAATGACAGTGCTTTGTGAAGTAATTTCCTTCTGATAAAAGGAGACCAAATTCTGTGACCCCAGAAAGAAAAGAATTAGTGGTTTCTCCGCCTGAGAATTGACAAACAGCCTTTACATTTGCTGCCCTCATCTCCAGCAGTGAAACAAATAGACTCTGAAAATAACCCTCCTTCCCCCTTTTGAAGAGGTTGGGGAACCTCAGAATTCCTGGAGAGTCTGGCCTCTGGGTAATTTATCATTCTGCTTTTCTCCATAAGAACATGAGGTTTCTTTTAACCATCCATCCTCCTGCTGACACCCCAGCTAGTCACCATTGCTCATTGACCCAGCATCCCTCAGTGGGCAGCACAGCCAGTGCCTGTCCCCAGAGGCCTCTCTTGGTGGCAGCAGTTCCACCCCTTGGAGCTGCCTTCAACCTTTACCAGGTGCCTCAGTGGCTGCTCAAACTTTCTGCCCTAATAGCAATCTGGAAACTGCGTCAGCGTCAGGAGACATACCCAGATGACTCATTGAGGTCTAAAAGCCACATGATTAACTCTCTTAGCAAGGACATGTGCTTGGCTGTGGGAATGTAGACACATGGGTAGCCATTCTGCTTCATAATCCAAAGCTGTTGAACTAGCACCTTGGACCTCAGTCAAGCATCTCTAAGGCACACAATCAGAAGCCTGCTGAGCAGCATGTCACATCTATGGCCCTCCCTCCAATGCCTACTGTGGCTATAGAACTGTGTGAGGATTCTCAGATGATGGATTTCACCCAGTGCATTCTGGGACCCTGTAACTCTCAGTTCTGACTCCCCAAATCAAGATTCCCGATGCAACAAGAAAAGCATGTGCACAGCCCTGGTACCTATTTGCTGTGCACACATGCACCACTAGAAAGAGCATGATACTTACTCTCCTGGTCAGACAACTTCAGTGGAAACAGAGAAAAATGCATTTCTGAAATACATTCTTCCTACTGCTTAGAAAAATGCTCTGACAAGTAGTAGTGCACAAGAGGATTCGGAGGGAAGGGAAGGGGATGGTCTAATTATAATTAATCTCAAAATATAAACAAATAAAATATAAACAAATAGTTGTTTGTAAAAAAAAAAAAAAACTTTAAGTGACCCACAGTGTAATCAGTTGGCATAATGCCCTCATTTTGGATTCCCCTCTTTCCTCTTCTCTCAGTCTCTGTCATCCTGCTGTCCCAGGGCTCCTGCCACTTGTGAGTAGAACCTTGGTAAAGTCCATTGGCTTTTCTGTGCCTCAGTTTCCCCATCTGCTAAATAGAAAACACCAGCATCTACTCCATTGTCTGTAATGGCTTGATAGCTGATCGTGTTAATAAATACCAGATTCAATAAGAGCTCAAACTGTTGGCTGCAATGAAAGGATATCGAAATGAAAGCAGGAGGACCCAGAAACCACACAGCATGTGGCAGCCATTAGGTACTTTTGGTGAATAAAGTCTAGCACCTATGTAGGTCACAGATGATATGTGGTTGGCCACATAGCTAGAGGCTCAGTCAAGAACAAATCGCCGAGTCCTGTAGACTGTGCTAAGAAACTCACCCTTCTCTTGAAGGCACTAGGAAGTATGGAAAGTTTTCAACAGGAATACAGCGTGATCAGATTTCTGGCTTTGGGGCTGCAGAGATGGCTGGGGGTTAAGAGCACACGGTGCTCTTCTGGGAAACAACGGTTTAGTTTCTAGCACCCACATGAAATGACTCACAACTGTTTATACTCCTGCTTGTGTGGGGCTCCATGTCTCTACAGACACCTGCATAGGCATGTGCCCGCACATGCTCACATGCACACATGCATGCACACACTTACACATACTTAAAGCATTTTTTAATTAAACAATATGGCTTTGGAAAATCATTCTGGAGTGTATGGTGTGATGACTAGAAAGACAGGAAATAGAGCACAGTGAGTAAAGTAAGCCAAATTTTCTCTACACACGTTCAGTGCTTTGCAGTCCTGGTCCTCTTGCTGAGGTGGATTAGAACTGAAGGTGGCTGCTGGAGTGGTCATTTCCTTTCACTTGCATGTCATTGTCAGATGATGAGAAGATAGGAGCGGGAAGCATGCTACTTCCTGTTACTTAAAAGTACACAGAACCATTATTAAATTGTTTGGTAATATGGAAGTCGGAGATGGGTTTCTCTTCTCTACCTGGCAAGGCTGCTGGCAAGGCTGGAACTCTCTAAGCCATTCAGGGCGACATTCACCCCATTTTCCAACATCTCAGGGCAATTTCTACCCCTTAGCCCGGGTTCATCCATACAGCTCCCCAATCTGCTGCACTTACACACCTCTCATTAATGTTGGCATCCCCTGGCTTACGAACTGTCTTCACTGTTAAGGGTCTTGTGCTTCAACCAAGCGAACCTAGATAAATTGTCCCATCTCAAGATCCTTGGCTTGATCTATCCCAAGGGCTCTTTTTATTGTGCATATTTTAGGAACTAGAATGTGCATATTGCCAAGGGCATCCTTCCTTTCTGGCCCTGTGGAGAATAGACATTGTTTCAATGTGTTCATTCAAGCTCCTCTGATTCCCTCCCTTTCAGTTGCCTAATTCAGAGGTCTAAAAGGAGAAGTAATAGAGGCAGATCAGGGGCAGCCTGGTCAGGACGTGGTACAGAAGGTGATAGAGAAGCAACCTAAGCCCCCCACCACATTCCTAAGCCCTACTTCTCTAATACATGAACTACTTAAGTGTCATTCAGGAGACTTTCAGTTTGAAGATGAGAAACCTAACTAGGAACCAAATCAAGGACTCCCTTAAGGTCACAGCAGGACTGACTATGCGAACCCAGCCCCTTGAGCACTCTCCTGATGCTCTTTTGTTCTCTTCCTCTTCAGGGCTTAGTTCTAAAGTGTTTAAATTTATCTAGACTCTGTCATGATATATTCAGAATACAGTCACATATACCCCCCCACAAACATACATTTTCACTTTAATTAAAAATGGGCTTACAGTCACTGCTGTAATTTCATTCCTAATCTTCATGAATCATTTAATGAAACCCTCTCAGGAGTCTCCATAGTCCTGGGCCTTGCCCTAGGTGCCTCATTCTTCCTTTTCATCATATGAGGGCCAGTAAAGATCTTGATCATTGTCATCGAAACTTCTGGAGGCCTTGAAAAACTTTCACATATCTATATCGTTGTCATAATATATACAAAATGTGTGAGCTTTCTGAGACATTGGCTTGAAAACTGTCTGCTCACTCTCCTTTCTGCTAAGGTTTTCCTTCCTCCTTCTGCTCTGGTGGCTGCCACTGAGCTTGACGCTTTCCCTATTAAAAGCTAAGAAAGCAGCAGAATCTTATTATATCCACATTTTTTATCAAGCATTTAATCATTTTCATCAACCAGGCACACCCTAGAGCAGTGGCCACTTCTTCGATATCTGAGCAGAGCAAGCCGTCTCAGTGACCTCTGGAGGGGAAGCCGGCACTCAGGCGAATGACAAGGACTGGGGAAGGGCTGCTGTGTACATGTTGAAAAGAATCCCACCAATGCCAGATCAATTAGTTACGAATCTTCAACACAGAGAGAATCAAGGTGCCAGTAAGTCAGCCCACCTCCCAAAGCCTGCGGCTCCTCTGAGAAGGCTGTTCAAAGTTCTACTCTTTGCTTTTCAATTTGGTATGATATCTGTGCACCTGGAAGGTTGAGCCTTAAGAACTCAGCTGAGTTGAAACAAATGAAAAGTTCTTTGTGGCCCTCCCCTGACTCTCTGTGGGGAGCTGAAAGAACAACAAGGTGATCCAATGCACCAGGTGCCAAAGAAAGGACATGCTTAAGACTGAAAGGATTGTGTTGACAAAGGAGAAAAACATGTCAACCAACTTTTTATATATATACAAAGAAAATATAATTGATGTCTTTCTCACATCCTGTGGAACCACAAAGAAATAGGACAAAAGTTATCAGATAGGTGTGGAAAAAATAAAGACTTCCTGGGTCTGCCAGAGGTCGAGATGTAGTACGATTTATTTTTTGTAAAACCTGTAAACCTAAAGGCTGCCTGGGATCCGTAAATGTTGGCTTAAAGGACTTTAGTTAAATCGTAAGAAATTGTAAAGGTTGAAACTGGAGGCAATTTCAGCTGGCAACACTATTTTTAAGAAAGAACTTATTTGAGGATAGTCTTAAATGTCTGATCTACAGTAAGTTCAAACATTCAGTGTCGCCAAGGTTGAGCTCAAAGACATTAAGGATCTTGAGACAAAAATTCCAAAGCAACCTGAAAACAACTATCAGGAGCAAAAATAAAAGTGGCCCTGGGCACCATGATGTTTCATCCGCCTCTACAGTCCTTTCAACTAGTATGTTTTAAAAAAATTCGTGAAGTCAATAAGAAGCATTCAAGAGCTAGTTATTATTTACACACACACATACACACACAAACTAATACACACCAATGCACACATGAACATTTGTTCACACATATAGATGCTATACACACACACACATGCACACACACACACACACACACACACACACACACACACACACTCCTACTACAATCTACCACTATCCTGACTGACACACCAAGTATGGGATGAAGAGTCAAAACTTCATTTTGTGTTTTTTCTAAGCTACATGTTTTATGATGCTCTACTTGGATTCTATTACATTTCTTTTTCAGGCACAACTTTTCCTTGAGCCAAATGTTCTCACACTAATAAAATTGGATAAATCCATCACTTTCAATGTCCCCTCTTTGATTCAGAGAATCAGGCAATGCCAAAGATGTTATGAAGAAGGCTCAAGTGTCCTAAATGCTCACTGTGCAGATGTTCTGTTCCCTGAAGTTCGAAAAGCTATAAAAGAAGCTGAGAGAAAGTCTTAAAGTGTAACAGGGATCTGAGTTAGAACAGGGCCTGGGAGTTGGGCTATCTGCGATGTCCTCCTTACTTTTAATACTTAAGAGCCATTGGACTTTTTTAAAAAAATCATATTCCAATTTTGTGTAAAAGATCAAAATGTACAACAAATAATACTTGGGAGTATGTTATAAAATAACCAGTACTTAATGACTTTAAAGGTCAAGCAGGAGAATAACTAGATGTGTGAGCCACACTGTAAAGTTGGGGGACTCAGGCTGCTTCATGTACCCAGATGTATTTCCATGTCTAACCCAGTTTTCCCAGGTAGAAAACATCCTAATGACTTTAAGAAATAGGGATTGAATAGTTTAATGAATGAACTGTAAAATAGTCACAGATAAATAGATTGTCAAATATATATTAACAGCACAGAGTATTAATGATCAACACACACTAGGATTCATGTGAACAAAACTTGAAAATGGCTACTAAGAAAAAGAAGTCAAAATAAAGCAAGAATACAGAGGAATGAGGAACAGGGCTGGAGGTAGCTCAGAAGGTAAGAGTATGTGCAGTTCTTGAAGAGCACAAGAGTTCATTTCTCAATATCCAGGCTGGATTGCTTACAACTTTCAGTAATTCCACCTCCAGAGTCTATGTCCCTCTCTTTTGGCCTCCACGGGAACCTACACATATGTGTGAACACACACAAAAACATGTGTGTGAACACAGACAGATGCACACACAGGGGGGAACACACACACAAATAAAAGATGAATTTTAAAAAAGAGGGAGGTAAAGAGGGAAGAAGTAGACAGAAGTAGACATATAACTGTTAAGAGAAGAGAAATTGGGAAGCAACAGGGAGAGCCTGCAGTCGTACAGCTTTGAGATTCCGGACATCCTAGATTATAACAAAGGGATGATGAACAAATCATAGAAATAAAAAGCTTTATGGCGAGAACAGATATTTGAGGGCCGAAAATACCTGGGTGAAAAACTATGTACTAAGTGGTAAACTTGTCATGCAGGACAATTATCAATGAGTAACAAACATGTTACACAACTTTTGTCCTAGGACGGTGAGTGAAGTAACTCACCAATAGGAAGGAACTCACTAGCTTTCTGAAGAGGAATGCACAGGGAGTTGGTGACATCTCTAAGGGCTTTCCTGAAAGAGCTGGCCCATGAAGATGAATGTAGACTGTAACTTCCCTGGTAGCAGTTGCCTAGGGAATATGGAAAGTTTGGAGTTGTTGAATTTATGGTAAATTTATTTGAATTAAGACTAAGGAAGGTTTTGGGGCATGATGGCTATCCAACTTCATACCTTAATTGAGCAAGCTTCCACTTAACCTGTGCTAAGTTTTTCCCATGGACTCCTACTCATATGGTGGTATACACATTCTAAGTTAAAAGAACTCTGTCATTTGTCCATGTTTTCTTGCACGTGGTCTAGTTTTTGTACTAGATATTTTTCTTCGTGCTATTGAAATTTTTCTGACAAAGGCATAGTCTGTTCTGACTTGGCTCACAATCTCAGATTAGAGTCTATCCCTGCATGAAATCAATGATGGGAGAATTGTAGGTGTGGTGGGAGCAGCAACAGGCAGACAGTCACATGGAACCCACAGTCAGGAAGCAGGTAAGTGCTGGTACTCAGCTAGATTCTGCTCTTTCCCCTTCATAAGCATCTGGGACCCCAGCCTGTCTCATGATGCTACTCAAATTGATGATAGGTCTCCTTCAGATAAAACTTCTCTGGAAACACCATCATAGTCACATACATTTGTCTTCTGGGTGTTTGTAAAGTCCATCAGTTGACAATCAGGTTAATCATCACAATTTTGTCTCCCACAGTCAGGAATTACTTTGTAAAACTCTCTATATCACAGTTCTATTCTTTTGATTATTATTATTATTACTATTGTTATTAATTATATTATTTACATTCCAAAGTTGCCTCCCCCTTTCTGGTCCCCCCTCCCTGAGTTCTTCACCAGAGCCCCCCTCCCTTGCTCCATCCACCCACCAACTTCCATGTCACCCCCACTAGCATTCCCCCTCCCTGGGGCATAAAGTTGCTACAGGATTAAGTGCATCCTCTCCCACTGAGGCCAGACAAGGTAGTCTTCTGCTACATATGTGACAGGGCCACCAGCCCATGCATGCTCTTTGGTTAGTGGCTCAGTCTCTGGAAGCTCTGAGGGGGTCCAGTTAGTTGATATTGTTCTCCCTATGGGGGTGCCATCCCCTTCAGCTGCTTCAGTCCTTCCCCTATGTCTTCCATAGGAGTCCCTAAGGAACAACAATCAGTCCAGTTGTTGGCTGTAAGAATCTGCATCTGTCACAGTCTGGTAGAGCCTCTCAGAGAACAACCATACTAGGCTTTGTCTGCAAGCACAACATGGCATCAGTAATAGTGTTGGGGTTTGGTGCTTGCCCATGGAATGTATTCCATGTTGGGCAGCTCACTGGATGGCCTTTCCTTCAGTCTCTGCTCCATTATTGTCCCTGCATTTCCATGTAAGTCAGTGGACAAAATCCACATATAAGTTTCTTCATCCTATATAATTGGCTGCCCATAGTTGTTTGCACCAGTGTTTATGAACTTAGTTTTGTATGTGTCTGAGGTGAAGGGTATTGGTGTGTGTGTGTGTGTGTGTGTGTGTGTGTGTGTGTGTGTGTGTGTGTGCATGTGTATGTGTGTGTGTATACATGGGTGTAAGAGTACATATGCACATGTGTGTACTTGAAAGTTGAATCCAAAGGCCAACATCAGATGCCTTTATAATCACATGTCATCTCTTTTTTCTGAAGTAGGACTGTTACTGAACATGTAGGTCACTTATTCAGCTAGATGACTGGCCAGGAAGCCCAGGGATTCAACTGGCTCTGCATCTCTAGAGCTGGGATTACAGGCACCACCCAACACATTGAGATTTGTTTTACATATGGGGTCCAAACTTAGGTCATTGTGCTTGTAGGACAAGCATTTAGTGGACCAAAACATCTTGCCTTCATTCATATAGAATGCCTTTAAGACATTTGTAGCTCCAGACTCCTGGACTGCAATTCATTATGTAGCTAAGACTTAAATACTTGGTCCTCTTGCCTCAGCATGCTTGGTGTACTAGCACACGTGGCTTCCTTCTCTCACTCTTCTCTGTAGCCACTTGGAGCCATCTGTGCCTGGGGCTATCTCTTCTTTCCCAATTCTTTCCCTTTATTCTGGGTATCACACCAACCCATGGGACTTAGACTCTGGCTTAGACACACACATAAATCACTTTTTCATCTCTGCTTAGACTGTTCTCTGAGACATCCACTCCCTCTACAAACCTCTTGTGGCTTAGATCCACAACCTGATCTCCCACCCAGTTGCTTTCACAGAGGTGGGGTGGGGAGAAAGACAGGAAGGGAGAAAGGGAGGGAAGGAGGGAGAGAGAGACAAAGACAGAGAGACAGAGAAAGACAAAGAGAGATAGACACAGAGATTTCAAGTCAGCTAACTTAGTACCAATGCATAGAGTAAAATCTCCATAAATATTTTAAATAATCTCATGAATCAATTTCTAAAATTCTCACTGTTTTTCTTTAGGTGGCTATAAAAGTTTCTATACAAACCACATCTATGAGCATTCTTCAGCAAAGATATCCCCTTTCGTGAGACCCACCCGCCAAATTCAAAGAACAACTCCCTTGACCTCTACAGAGACAGATTTCTTTGAGGGGTCCATGTACCAAGGGCAGACACTTAGACACGTGAAGTGAATGGTAAGCATATCACTGGATGAGAACTCTGTAACGTCCCTGTAAGTTAGACAAGTACTTATAATGAAAGGTTTGTGAGTTCAGAAAGCCCCGGGGTATTAGCAAAGACAGCTCAGCCTCCTGTCTGGGAAGAAATGACAGCTCTCCTCACTGGAATTAAGGTTCAGATATTCTTGAGAAGAAAAAAAGAAACTTCTGTAAGTAAAGAAATGCTTTGGACCCATTGTAGGAAATATGGTTTCATGTGACCATGACCTCTGTAGGATCTGATGCCAAATGCATCGACAGTGCTCAGAGAGTCTGGGCATCATTTCTCATCAAGAATGATGGCTTTGTCACTCCAGATACAACTATGGGGACTGTATCTGCACCCACTCACAGTGATTGGCAGCCAGTCTTCCCCCCCAAACAACCATTCCCTACAGAGTGTTCAGCTGAACCCCTTCTTTCAACCCTGCTTCCGTCTGAGAGCCAGGCATCCACAGGTCTCCTGTGGACCTCTGCAGCCGGTTTTGACCCTACTACTGTATTCCAGAGCCCACTCCTCCGCAATGGATCTCACCTATGCCCTGGGATAGGAATTAAAAGCTTAGAGTTGCATCCACTTTACTCAAAACCATACAGTGGTCCCTGTTCTGCATAAAACAAAACTCAAGCTACCTGCCACGGCATGTGCAGCTTTGTATGACCTGCCTACCTTCAACAGCCTCTTCTCCTTCCCTACAGTTACTCTAATTTCTTCCCTGCCCATTTCACATGTGTGATATCAAATGATTCTTATGTAGGAATGATATTTATACTGAAAAATATTCTCAGAGCTGCCGAAGTATATTCATGCCATTTCTGCGGCCTCACCACCTCTCCTCTCCCTTCTTTGAGTAACCCCATATTTTCCTTGCTGATCTCTCTCAGGTAGAGTTACTGCAGGTAAAGCCCATTGGCCTTTGGCAGGGCTGTACAATGCTCCATCTCTCTGCCCACTGCCACTGTGCACTCTCCAGTACCTGAGTGTGGCCCTGTGTGCATGCTGGCCTTCAAGTTCCAAGTAGCATTGAAGCCACATTCTGTTCTCAGTTCACAGCTCATGACAGAACACTTAAAGCAAGACAGGGCTCCGTAAGTGCAAGGATGCACAAAGGGGAACCTCTAAAAGTCACGTTGCGTGAAAGGCATGATGCAGCAGTATGGTCCCTTAATAAGCATCTACCAAGTAAATGGATGCAAGTACCATCTCCAGGGCAAGAGGCTCAGATGCTGTGGAGTTAGTGGGTAGAGGCAGAACTAGGAAACTAAGTGAGCCAAGAGCAACACTGGAACATCATCTAGAAAGGAGGACCTAACATTTTCCAGGACAAACAGCAAGGCTTTTGAGAAGATAGAACAGTCGTTGGAGTTCTGAAAGATGGCTTCAGCATTGCCTACGAACCTCCAGAATACGATCTATTGTGTTATTGACTAGGAAAAGGAAGAATGACTCTGGGGGTGACTTAACAGTCATACTCTCCAAGGGACTGCAAAGGTGTCACTTTTGTGCAAATGGGCATTTGAGAGAGAGAGAGAGAGGGAGAGAGAGAGAGAGACAATAGATATAAATTATGCAGCACCTCACTGTTTTGATATCATGTCTCACAAAAAAAGGCTAATGTAAAGTAAGAAGAGAATTGAAATGCTTTTTGATTAAGTAACAAATGTTGATTAATATTTAAGGGACATTTCACTATACTCATGAGGGTAGACACTTGAAAGAGAAAGAAATGCTTAGAGGAGAAACTTGAGATTCACCACTGGCAGTAGGTTTAGTTCTGTAGGTTGGTGGTAAGAAACACAACAGCGCTGGAGAGTGTCTCTGCTGGTGAAGTGTGTGAACATGTGCAGGTGAGTTCAAGCCTGGAACTGGAGAGATGGAGAGGGATGGATCTCTTTGGGTCCCTAGACAGTTGTCCTAGCCAAACTGGGGAGCAGCAGGCATTGAGAAAGTCTATCTCAAACAACAAGGTAAAGAGTAATTTAGGAATACACCCAAGGTTGACCTCTGGCTTCCATGTGTAAGCACACACAGATGTACACCTCTCCATAGGCACACATGCATCCATGTATGTACACTCATGTCTATGCACAGATATGCACAGATACAGCACACTAAGAAAGAAAGAAAAAGAAGTAGGTGATAAAACACATCAGACTGTCTTCCCTGTGTCCACATTTAAGCCACTTCTAGGTTGGAAACTGTCATTTCTACATTTATTATTCCCTTACCCTTGTTGTCCCAGTCCAGGGCTATAAAATAATTCCCAAGAATGTGAGAACCGCCAACATGTCTTCATATTCTGATAAAAGACCCTGATAAAAGCAACTTGCTGGAGAACATGGTTGTGTTGGCTCACAGCTAAAGAAGTCCCTGGGGAAGTCATACAGCATGGGCTAAGCTATCAGGTCACTTTGTATTCACAGTCAGGGAGCAGACGCACATTCACGTTCTGTCGCCACCCACCATTATATTCATCAGTGCAGGGAACAAGCCCATACATAGAATTGTGTCACCCACAGTTACAACTGGGTCTTCATAGCAGAGTCAACTTAAGAAAGAAAACCCCTCACAGGTGTGACTCCTGGATGATGCTACATCCTGTCAGGGTAACAACTGAACACAAAACCACAATGGGTAACTTGTGTGTATGGTGGGGGGTGTACAGAAATGTCTGCAAAGGAAAACTCCACAATCGCTTTATTCATGATTTCAGCAAGGGATGTATACGCAATTTGAAAGTGGACAAGGTAGAGTTGACTTTATGGCCTTCGGAGAGGAAGGCCACTATGTCGCGACATATAGAAAAGAGGAAAAGAAGCAAACGCAAACCCTTCCCTGCCTAGCCCTTGTATAGGTGATCTTAAGCCATAATCCCATTTGTGAGAGACAGTTCTCATCACTCAACAATCCCTCCAGGGCTGTATCTTTAATATCCACACCAGGAATTAAGTTTCAACATGAATTTTCTCAGGAGGCAACCATAGCCTCCTCTTACCTAGATGTGTTCTTTCCGCGTGTGATAAGTGCCAATATGCACAGAGTGTGTGGCGGTCACATGTAAAGACCCACCTGGAAGGCAGGTCAGGTATAAGAGGGCTCCAAGAGTGGAGAGGCATTTAACAGACAAGACAGGAGCAAACAGGCATCAGTTCTCAGTGTGGCTGTCAGCATTCTACCTTCTCAAAGTTCCTTCAAAGCACAGGCAGAGAGGTGAGTGTAACCCCCTACACACACCAAATAACTTTCAGAATACATTCTTACATCAAATTGATAATTGGTTTGAGGGAAGACATCTTCCAGATCCTGAGCAGGTTTTTAGCTCTGAAGCCAGTGACAGGTTAGCTCTGACCCCATGCTGACAGCACTTCCTTTGTTCCCTTGCCAACTTACTGACTTAAGGCCACAAAGCTAAGTAAAGAGTCCAGTCATACTCTGTCATCTCTAGTCTTGTTTGAAGTTGCTACAAATAATTTACAGGTTTCACTTATCTCTGCTTTTAATTCTCCGTTTGGTTCCCCCACTGGGGAAATCGGAACAGCTCTGCTTATCCCAGAGCTGTTGTGGAAACTGAGCTTGAGGTTGAGGTTTTCTGAGACTGAGTGTGGAAGGCACATGGAAGAGAAGATAGCTTCCACTAGAACTCAGCATGGGTCTGGGGCAAAGAGAGGTCATGGCACCCACGAAAGTCTCTTTGTAGTGAGCAAGATGCACACAGAGCATCTCTATATTGCCTCTGGATTTGTTTCATAGATGGTATAAGTGTAGAGAAACTTACTAGAAGGGGGCATCCTTACAAGTTACACTGTTCTCTGGAACTGGTGATTGCTGATGGGTGTGACCGTGCAAAAAGTCCTAGCCCGATTTGGAACAACAAAATCAAAAGCTGTCCATGAGTTGGGTTAAGGCCTCTGTTACAACTAAGCTAAAAGCTAGGCTTGAATTCATCCTCTCTGTACTTGGGTATGATATACCTAGCTGCCTCAAGCTCCCGCCTTGACTTCTCCCACAACAGTGCTCTGTAACTTGACAACTGAAAGACAAATATACCCTAAGCTTCCACTGTCAGGGTATTTTATCACAACAACAAAAATGGAACAAGGAAGATAATTTAATCTGCAAGACTCTTCCAAAGTAGATAACTACCAGAAGGGGTACCCTTACAAGTTACACTCTTCTCAGGACAACTGGTAATGGCTGATGGATGTGACCATGCAAAAAGCCCTAGCCCAATGTGGAGCAACTCTGTGTGGCTGCCCACAATGAAGAGTTCTGTATGACTTGGGCTGAGGCTTCTGTTGCAACTTTACCACACTTCAGATACTCCCATCATGCATTTCTGCCTCCTTTCTTACTCTTCTCCTGTTTCTTTTCCCAATAAACTATATGCAAAGTTCTACTTTAAGGTTCATTACAAAAGGAGCCCCATTCTATTAATCTTGTTATTCTTACAGAGCCCTAAGAACCTCCATGGAGTTCAGATCTAGGAGATGTATCCATTCATAACATCACCTGAAAGGTTACTGATGAGGACTGAAGGTATAGCTGCCTTGACCTATGGTGAATTCCACCCAAGAGTGGAAATTTCAGTGGTCTCAGTGTACTTAGTAGCATTTTTTCAAAGGTGCAGACTTAAAACAGGAAGAGACTCCAAGTCTTAGAAACTAGAATAAGAAAGAACATTTGGCCACTCTATGGCTTCCATATCTCTTAGATATTACCAGAAAAGACACAAGAAAACCTTTCATAACACAGAAAACTGCAATTACTAGCCTTTCAACATAAATAATAATAATAATAATAATAATAATAATAATAATAATAATAATAATAATAATAACATGCTTTTTGTCGTGAATCTCTTTGTTAACAAAAATGCATGTCCCAAATAGCTTAGGCCACAGGAAACCTCAATGGCATCCCAATGTCACCTGCCTGGAAATGTTCCCTCACAGAATTGGATGGACTGAACAAGTCCAGAGCATTCAGTCCTCTCAATAAAACGTATTAGGAACAAAACATTAAATGGCCAAGAGGAACCTTAATTCCCATGTCTTAGTTAGGATTACCATTGCTGTGATGAAACACCATTACAAAAAGCAATTTGGGGAACAAATGATTTATGTCACCCACAGTTCCATGTAACAGGTCATCATTAAAAAGTAGAAAACAAAAAATCAGGACAGGAACTCAAACAGGCAGGAACCTGGAGCCTAGAGCTGATGCAGAGGCCATTGAGTGGTGCTGCTTCCTGGTTTGTTTATCCTGACTTGTTCAGTCTGATTTCTTATAAAACCTTAGACCACTAGCCCAGGGATGGTACCACTCACAGTGGGCTATTAAGCCCTTCTCCATCAATTACTAAGAAAACGCCCTACAGGGAGATATGGAGGAATTTTCTCAATTGAGGGTTTCTCTTTTCAGATGACTCTAACTTATATCAAGTTCATATAAAACCAACCAGGAAACTCTTCCAGGTGAGAGAAAGGAGAAGGTCAAGCTAGAGGGATGTGGGAAAACAAGCTGACCTCTCAAGCACAGGATGTGGATCCAAGGGGCCCTTTCCACTGGGAGAAAGGGTGGTGGAGTAGTCGTTCTCTTTCTCCTCCTAGCCCATGTTCCTGACAGAACTGAGAAAGGTCACTCCTGCTCCACACCCCACCTCCACCCCAGGTGGCTTGACACAGTAGACAAAGTAGCACTTGGTACTATTTCTTGGCTCTGCAGAGAGAAGGAAAAAATGTATAGACGTGAGACTGACTTCCTCAGGTAAATTTACCATATTTCACACTTTGTTGAGAAGTCAGCAGAGAACTTCACACACCATTGAAAACCCATTAAAACAATTATTGGGTCATTAGTATGGACTTTTACTTACTAGCTTTCAAACTCCCCCTTCTAGGAAGCCCTTCAACAGACCCCTACACCCTTCACAAGTCAGGCCAATGGGCCTTGAGTAAACAGCCTAGATATATTACAATGTGCTCTCATGGGAGAAAATCCAGTCTCATCAAGGAAGGGAGAATAGTAATCATTTGAAATTAGGGAGGAATGGAGGGGCCAAGGAGATGCACAGCAGGAATTTGTTGGGGATCCAACACCCTCTTCTAGTCTTCTTGGCTTCTGTGCCCATGTGGTGACCATGAAGACTAAAAGGCACACATGGAGATGCACATAGACAAAAATAGATGGATGAAATAGGAAAAGAGATCAGTTACAATGCATTTAAACGTTTGAAATCAGGACTGGGATTGAACAAATGACGTGGGAGGCTATGTAGTGAGCATCCAAATCCTGTTAAATAAGAGAGACAAGGCTTGGTGTTTTCAACCAGTAAGTACTAAGGCTAGAGTTTTTAGTAATTGCTTTTATAGTCAACAAACTGGAAGAGAGTCTAGAACTTTTTAGCACAAGAGAATAATGTATGTCTGAAGATAGTGAAATGATAATCTTTCTGATATAAGCATGTTCTATAATGTATATCTATGTGTATCAAATTATCACACAATAGACAAACATATGAATTACAATATATCAGCTTAAAATGAAATTTAGACAGGTAACATGATTCAACAGGTAGGGAATTTTCCACCAAACTTGAAAACCTGAGTTTAATGCTGAGATCCATATGGAAAGAGACATAACTCTTACAAGTTACCCTTCAACTTCCACATTTGTTCTGTGGTTCTGACCCAGTTACCCACTTATGTACATAGATACATATGCATGTGCACACAACCACACATACACGAATAAATAAATTAATATAGTAAGCATGGAAAAGGAAGCACTGTACATGATTCAATCATGTCACTGTAGATGGTGCACAGCAGAACTATACACAGCACTTTGTCCTCAAATGGAGAAGCTGTAGAAAGATACAGAAGGTAAATGTCAGCTGATTGAGGAGTGTGCTTCTCAAGGCAATCGGGAGAATCTGTTGAGTGATTGATGTTCAAGACTTTAAATATGCATTCTTGCCGGCGACTCTACAATAACCTTCAGCCCAAATCTTTTAGATTTTCAAACGTTCACTTGGTCATCCACTAGAAAGTCAACCAAAATCTCAAACAAAATGTATCCGAGCTGAGGTCATTTTCCCATGACCTTGCCCCCATCTGTTCTGTTATTGTACCTTTTCTTGTTGATATATGAGACATGATAAAACTGCACCGGTTCATAGTACATATTTGGTAATGTCTATCAGATATGAAGCCATTATAAAAACCAAAGCAATTTGTATAACCATCATTCACAAGCACTTTTTATAGTCAATTATGACTTCTTTCTATCTGGATCTCATAACCCTTGGCAATTCTCATCCTCAGCAACAATGTCACTCCTTGGTCATTAATCTGAGCTGTTGAGTTTACAGGCCTGAAAAAAGAAACCTAAACTCAATAATCACTTCCATCAGGTTGACCCTAGGCTATTCTATGGGGAATTTTCTTGATTATTAATTGGTGTAGGATATCCTAGACCACTGTGGGCAGTGTCATCTCTAGGCAGATGGGCCTGGACTTGTAAAAATGGTGAACCTTAAAGCAAACCTGTAAGTAGCTTTCCTCCATGGTTTCTGCCTCTGCTCCTGCTTGAGTTTCTGCCTTTTTTAAACCAGACAGTGGGCTGCAAAGGAAGTAATGTCTTGCCTTGTCAAGTTGCTTTTGGTCATAGTATTTGTCACAGTAATGGAAAACAAAATAGAACACCTCACTACAAATAGGTTTGCATTTTGTTGAGTTTATTTTTTTCTTCTAACTTTACAATTAATTTGAGACTCACTCATGTGTTCACATTTATCATTGCAAGTTTTAAAATTAACTTCTTTGAAACTTTACACTATGCCATGTATTGATATCATAGCCATTATCTTTTTCAGCTCCATTCCTGTTGAACCCCAATTTGAATCTTGTCCCTCTCCTACTTTACCCTGGCTAATTACTGAGCAGTGTTCTATAATGTGGCTATACATATTCCCAATAATACAATTTATTAATAGCTGAGTTCTTGTCTGAGTGGATACAACTCATAAAACTGCTACAGTTTTCTGGGGCACTAGTTGTGCATTTCTTTAGCTTTCTAAGGGACTGGCAAACTGTATATAAAAATTAGTTGTGTCAATTTCACACCCCATCAGAAATAAAAACACACATCCTGGTTGCTCTGTTTCCCACCACTATGTGATGTGATCAGAGATTTTAACATCAACTATTCTTACATGCATACTATTTTCTTATTGGGATTCAGTTTCTAATTGTCTAATAAGCTATGGCATTAAATGTAGCATTATGTTTATTTGACAGTTATCTTTATTGGTAGAATGTTTATTGAAATTTCTACCACTTTTAAAATATGGTACTATGATTATTTTAAATTGAAATTCTTCATATATTATAGATAAGTCTTCCACCAGACATATGTCCTGCAAATGTTTTCTTTCCATATGTGTTTCTTGCTTACAATTTTCTCACAACATGCTTGAACAGCATCTTTTCAGGTTAAGGAAATCAAGTTAGCCAGCCTGTTGCTTAATGAATTATGAATTTGATGCAGCACCTAAGAACCTTATCTAGATTTAGGGAAAAGATATTTTCTCCTACATTTTTAAGGTTTAATTTGAAGCTTCTGACAAATTTAAAGTTGTATACTGTAAAATTTATATTCGTATATTGTACATGTATGTAAGTATGATTCAAATGTCAAAGCTCCCCTATGTGTGTGTGTGTGTGTGTATTTCTCTCTCCCTCCCCTGCCTCTCTCTGTTCCTTTCTGTCTCTGTCTCTGTCTCTCTCCATCTCTCTGCCTCTGTCTGTGTGTGTGTGTGTCTGTCTATGTGTGTGTATTTCTCTCTCTCTCTCTCTCTCTCTCTCTCTCTCTCTCTCTCTCTCTCTCTCTCTCTCTCTCTCTCTCTCTCCCCCCCCCCTCTGTGTGTGTGTGTGTTGAGGACAGGAGCACATGGCTAAGAAATAATCTCATCAGCATTGGTTAAGCAGACTTCATCAGTGACTTGTGTTTTTCTACCTTTCTTTAAGTAAATTTCTGTGTGGTTGGCCTGCTCAAACTCTTCTCCAAGTGTGTCCTCAGACACAGGCTGTTCCTTTCTTCTGGCATCAGCCAAATGAATCATGTCTTGTTTCAGACAGAAGACTAGAAAAAAACGATGGAGTCATGGTGTTGTTTTCTGTAATATCAAGATATATATTTTGGGATAATATGTCCAAAACCTCAGTGGCAGATTTGGGGTACAGTTTCAGTGCACATTGTCCTTCATATTTGTATCTAAACCAGTGATTACCAATCTTCCTAATGATGAGACCCTCCAATACAGTTCTTCATGGTGTGGTGATTTCCCAACCATAAAATTATTCCGGTGCTACTTCATAACTATAAATTTGCTACTATTACAAATTGCACTGCACATGTCTGAGATGTGATATCCCACAGGTTGAGCAAAACAGCCTTAAGTGTATATCATCCATTCTGTCCTGTTACTAATGGGGCATTTAAATATTCATTTCTGTTGTTCATCTGTATTACATAGAAATAAACAGTTTTGTGTATTGTTCTTGAATCTGCTATTTTTGCTAGGTCTGTTCTTGTTTCTAGCTTTACGGTGTTCACCTCAGTTTATCATAGGTAACTATACTGTGAATTCTATACCTTCTACTTCAATATGGCTTCTTTTTTTGTTGTTGTTCTTTTTTTCCCCCTTTGAGTCACTAGCTAGAAACCATACATCAACAATAAGTGAAATTAGATCTTAAATACTGGCCCATAGCCATATGTGCTGACAATGTTTGCTGCTGGGGGATGCTCTTTGTTCCAAAGACACTCGAAGTTGCAGAATTCTGTCCTCCCAAAATGTTAAAAATGAAAAGACCAGAAAACTTTATAATCTATGACATGTGGAGTAGAGCCCTCAAAAAAGACTAGCTAAAGTGGAAAACAATTAGCTTCAAACAAATAGCACCCTCATCTTATCTCACAAATCTTAGAGAACCTGAAAAAGAAGTTTAACCATCACAGGTAAATTAGCTCAATTTATTAGACTTGAATCTGACAAGCTAAAGAATGTCAACAGGTGGTCTTTGAGTAAAAAGGTAAAAAATATGAGAAAAAACACTATAAAGTCAGAGTAGTTCAGATAATTTATCATTCCACCATGTTCCCAACACAACTGATGAATGTCAGGAAGGCCACAGTGGCTGAGTAGAAGCTGCCAAGAGATACAAGAGGGAGAGTAGGAAGGAATAAGGAGTAAATCGTGAGGGACCTTGAAAGCTATTTTAAGATTTAACTCTGACTAATGTTGGACGCCCTTAAGAGGTTTTGAGCGCAAGAGTAACTTCATCTGCCTCGAAGTGAAGGTTTGAATAAAAATTAGAATGTGAAGAAGATCATCTGCCTAGTGCCTGTGGAGACTGAAGGCAATGCTGGGGCCGTTACACTCAGCCCCATTCCGGGTTTAGTCAAAGTTGAGCTAACCATGTTTGCTGACAGATCTGATGTTGAGTGTAGAGTTTCACCTAAAAGCCATTAAATCCATTCCTAATATGCACTGCATGGCCATGTTGAACACAAAGAAAGAAGAGCAGCACTAAGATCAGTAACACCCCTTTCCGGAAAGACTTGAAACATCAGTTTTCAAAGGTAGTTAATATGATTTTCTAACAGCAGAGGAGATATAGAGCTGGGGGTTATGATATCAATCCTTAGAGGCTTTATTTTAAAAGATTCTAATTTAATCCCAACAACTGGCGATAATTTCACCTAAAGCACAATTCAGTCATTGAAAGACTAGTTTCGAATGGAGGAGATTAAAAGGAAGAAACTAAGGGACCAAACTTTAGACACCTCTTTGCCCTTTGTTCTCTTTGGCATCCACGTTGGTCCATTTTAAGGTTAAGTGTGTTGTGTCTTTTGGTCTCTCCTAGTGACTGTGATCTAAAATCAAGTCCCAGGAAGAAAGCCCTGTGTTCTCTCCTGTCAAGCTACTAGCTGCTTCCAACTTCTTAAAGCTTCTCCATTTGTGGACACTTTGAGGGAACCAAATATGTCTCAACACATAAGGGGAAAGTGAAAGTCTTGCCTTTTTCTTTCCCAAACACGTACCTTATCTTTGTCTCACTTTTTAGAAAATCAAATATCATTTGGTTTCCAAAAATATTTGTCTTGGAGCTGGGGATAAATTCCTAGTTGATGAGAAACTCTTTTCCCAGAGAAGAAAGGGAATAAACCGTCCAACTGCACAGACATTCTGAGCAATCTCAGACATTCAGCGAGCAAAGGCAGGCCTCAGCTTTCTGTGGCCTCTCCCATCTAATTGAAAGCCTTTGGGAGAAGATCTTGTCTGGAAATAGTCCAAGAGGAAGCCAGAAAGGGCCCAGTGGGAGCTACAATGGCCCATTTTCAATTACCAATCAAACCAACACTCAGTCACTATGCCAAAGGAGCCAGAAAAGTGGTAAACTGATATTTATTCCCACAAAACATATAAATATGCACTCTCTTGAAAGATTATTTGAAATCTAGTGACCAATAAATAATTGTGAGAGCATCAAACCTTATTTTAACTGCCTTAGTCTTACTTGTCCCATGCTTGATGCTCACCAAAAGGAGCAAAAAGCTCTCCGGTTATTACTAGTAGAAATAGCTAAAAGTTAACTTCTAGTCTTTACAAGTGGGATTCCTGAGGATTGCAAATGTGTTAAGATTTTTTTTTCCCATTTAGTTTTTTTCTGTCTACTCAAATGGCAAGGGCTTTTTTTTCATGAGCTTGCTATGATGAGAACGTGCAATGCCCTTCTCCCTACTCCAGATTTTAGAACCTAAATCTACAACTCATACACAATGCCAACCGACATGGCTAAAACCTGAACCTGGGTGATATGAATTGTTAAGCATTATAGCTCCAAGTGTTTAGTTATGGTTAATTTATAAGTAAACGCACTAGTATTTAGTGGAACAAAAAGGTCATTAGTGTCTTACTAGGAAGCAATTAAATTAACAGCTCAAAGCCATTCATCAAATCACAAAACAGATGCTAAACTTTTCCGAAAGAAACCAGAGTCTACAATGCAGGAAAAGAGCTAAGGTCAAAACACAGCAAAACACTGCAGCTTCCCTTCAGCTTCTGTCAGAACAAAAACTATCCACCTCTTTCATCTGTAGCCAGAGCTCCAGAGCCCTTGACGGTACAGAGAAGCTCAGAGAGAACTGAGGACACCAAGCTGAACTTTGCCACAGACATACACATGGAGATATATTCGCGATCCTCCACCACTCACCAATATGGTTTCCCTCATTCAATACGTGAAATTCCTTGCTTCCAATTCATGACCATATAATTATTGTCATATAATAAAACAAATTCAAATGATGTGACATGACCAACTATATTAAGTGATGGTTATTCTTACGTGAAAACAGCCTTCAAAAACAATTGTATTTGGGAAAAAAGGCTTAGGGATTATTGCTTGACATGTGCATACACTGCAGCCATTACTCAAATTCATTGATCTTCAGCTCGCTGTTGAGCAGAGTAACTGGGATGTGATGGGTTCACATGAACACGGAACGCTCAACTGGCCATGGACGTCAGAGACAGGAAAGAACATGAGATTCTAATCTTGCATTGTCATTTATTGAGCAATTTACTATGGGAATGAGTATAATTCACTTAGGCATCAGCAGTGTCATCTGTTAAATGGAAACGATAGTTCTGCACTTTTTCCCAAGGCTGCATGGGGAAATGATGTAGTAGCAATTAAAGGTCACGTTCAGGTTTAAGGAGCACTGAAGGGTCCCTTATCAATTGGAGATGTCTAAAATATCATACATAATCTTGAAAGTAGAGTACCCCCAGTTGTATTTGTAGCTTTCTCATTGGTGATGGGCAGAGGGGAGATGGCAGTTGACCAAACCCAAAGAGGCCACTGTAGAACAGACCACTTGACTGAACCTTGAAGTAGCCATTCCTGTATGTTCATGGTGGCCATGTCTTCTCTTCCTCAATCATCTGACCACCTTTCTCACCAGATAAATCCAACACTCCCTCTCACCAGGGTAGCACCGAGCCGAGGGCACAGAACAAAACACACAGTTTAGGGCAGCTACTCTTTGTCTTAATCCCATCTTCCAGTTCCATGGGCTACATCTTCCGTACGATAAGATTGCTTTAATATTTGATAGTATAAGGATGCAATGATTGCTCCCAAACTATGTGAAATACAAAGTAATATTAAATAACTTCTAAAGCTACTAACTGTTTGGAAATTTTGTTCATCCCCAAATTTAACTGGCAGGCTTCTGCCTGCCCTGCTACGTGGTCTCCTACAGACAGGCACTGACGGTTGATGCTACGAAGGTCTCCCAGAGAACTTCATCTGTGCCTACAATCTCACACAGTAACTGACTTTCTTGCAATAACTCAAAACATCACCTTTGGGTCTCAGCAGAGGTTCACTTTCTCGGGTGAGTGTTGAAGGAAGCAGTTAAGCCTGACCACTCATACTGTGAGGGCCGTTTGGAGATGCAATCTGGACTGTAGGACTGCCGGTTATTTTGCAGGGCAACTATTTTATCAGATCCATAGGCTTCCCTTCTTAGCTGTTAACTCTACATGACCGCATAACAAGCTACTTATCCTTGTTTCCTCACGCATTTCCTCACAGGTAAACTGGCAAGGCTGAGGAAGAAAAAACAAATTGCGCACAACAAGCCCCACCCCACGTGTCTGTGTTTTTATCAGTTTTTACATGCTCTGAACAAGTCCTGTTGTATATGACCACGTAGCCGTTTCTCATAGCAGGTCTCCTCTGGCAATGTTGTTGTGAATTTAGTACAACGTTGATTAGAATATGACTCATTTTCTTTTCCTACTGCAACTATTTCACCATGGTAAGGCAATCCCAAAAGCCACATCATACATAATCACAATCAGGCAAAAGCCCTGCACATAATTATAAGATTCCTCGTCTTTCAAAGGTAGAATAAAAATGAAAAACTAACTTTTGTCCAGTGTGTATGACATACCAGGCTCAGCGGCTCAGTCATGAAATAACTACAGAAGCAGGAGAGCCACCCAGACATTTTACCATCCAGTCAGTATCAGGAGTCAGTTCTCTTGTAGATGCCTAACATTCTGTCATGATTTGCCAAACAGAAGTATGATTGTGTTTATTTCTGTATAAATGTCAAACGTGGGCAACAGACAGGACTTCTCTGGCCCAGAGGATAGAGATGTCCACTGCTGCTTATAAAGGATTCTGATTCTTCAAGTCCTCAAAGAGGACACTTACTCAGGTAGTTCTCACTCTCTTCCCACGTGCCACACGGTCAGGGAGCTTAAGTCAATAGATTCCTCATACTGGAGCTCATACCAGAAGAATAAAGTCCTCTTTCTGGCCTGGTGGTCTCATGATGGTTGCACATTCATTAAAGGAGACCTAACCTCAAAAGCAAAAGAGATCAAAAATCATGTCCTTCAGAATTCATTTTTCTTACAAGAGCTTCTTTCTTATTATAAATGAACCTTGTTTCCAAACTTTTGTTTTCATGATTCTTTGCTGTTGAAAAAAATTTAACTGACATTCCTTAACATGTTTATATGTAACAATTAGTTTTTTTTAATAGTATGTTTGGGGTTGAAACACAAGATGAGACTTTGGCAGGAAACACGAATAGACACTGACCACCAGGGCTGTGTCAGGCCCTCATCTAAGTGGGATGGAAATGAAGTAAGTTTGTAAAAACACATGATGAAAAATGAGGTTGTATAAATTCGAAGAAGAAAAACAAGCAGAGCAGAGATGCAAATGGAGGGCAGTGCTGCTCTCAGCAGCATGAGCAGAAAGGACTCAGGAGCGAGATTTGAAATGTAGGGTTGAACATGTGACTGCCCAAGGAGAGCTCATTAGACTAGGGGACTGGAGGAAGTCTCAGTTCTAACATGAAAAAGCTTAGCTTGGTGTCATCTTGATGATTAATGTAATGATCCCTGGCACAGCAACCAATCTGCCTGAGAGTCTTAAGTAGTATACCTTCCAACACACACATATACATACACACACACACACACACAAACACACACACACACACACACACACACATACTACATACATGCAGGCTTGTAGACATGCAGGCATGTATGCATATACATACACAGCACACACACACACACACATAGACACACAAGCATCACATGCATGCAGGCATGCAGGCACACAGGCATGCAATCACACAACATACATGCACACAATATACACACATGTACACACATATACACACATGCACACATGCATGCATACATATGTATAAATGCATAAATATATACACATATACACACAAATATATACACATGTACTTATGCATACATACATATACACATGCACACACCACATGTGCACACACAGAATAATATATACACATGTACCCACACAAATATGTACACACATGCACACATATAAACTCAACTATATACATACATATATTAACATATCACACTTAAACACATACATACCCAGTTTTTAAACTTAATTTATTAGATTTAGTTTCTGTTTTTGTGTACTTATCAGAAACATATTCAGCAAGCAAGCAGTAGGTACCTAAAAGCCTTCTAAATTTTTTTTGATTCAATTACCATGTTGAACTTTTGCTAGATTTCTCCTTAGTAGAAATATATTGATAAACTTTTATATTTCCTATTGGTTTTCTTTAGGATTCATCTAAATAAAACTTCTCTACTAAGTAATAGAAAGGGGAAAGTTAAAAGAAAGGACTTTGTTCTGAATGTGGTATCCAGGCCTTAGAAACTTTTTGTTTAACCTTTTCAGAATGTCATATATGAGAACTATTTGCCATGTTTCTCACCACCCAGCTTCTCCTGTGTTCCTCAGCATCTTCCAAGTTCAGGATCTCTTATTATTTTTGTCAAAACTACTAGAAGCCTAAATGAGGTTGTATTTTTCGCAGTTCAAATATTTTGTTGGGCTCACAGAGGGTGTTTCAGTAAGTGGAATCTATGAGCAGGTAGGAGAGGAGAGTGAAGAGGTGGAGAAATTGTAGTTGGCATGAATTGTATGGAAGAAGAAACTCTTCAGTACTAAAAGGAAATACTGTCAAGGGTTTAAATGTACTTAAATTTGGAGAAAAAATTATCATTGTTTTGAATTGGTAATAGAAAATCTTCAGTACATCTGAAGAGCCAACAAAGCTCTTTAGAAACAGGATATATGTAAGATATTTTCTATTGATTTAGAACAGATGATTAAAGTATGTGTCTATTAATGTCCTTCAAAAAAAAAAAAACCCACAGGCTAAAGAGAGAAGGAAAGAAAATTCTAGTAAAGTCTATAAAAATATTTGGAAAATTCTCTAGAGACTCTTGCCTCACACCAGATGTGGTCAGATTCATCTTCCACATACAAGAACAGAGTTCTGAAAATTTCAGAAATTATACTTTGTCAGTATTTAAGCCAAAGTAGCAAACATGCTCTGTGTACCTAAAATCCCTCTTTTAGTGGGCCAATCAGAATAATCCCCTTCCAGAGGGCCAATCCAAAAAAAAAAAAAAAAACAAAAAAAAAAAAAAAAAACAAAAAAACAAAATCACCTTCAGAGGGGCCAATCAGAAAGAAAACCACTTTCCAAAGAGCCAACCAGAAACAAAACTAGAGCGCTTAACATTTAAGTCATGAAAATGTCTGTGTGTTTAAAGAAATACATTAGTCTGGTAAATGGTGGGCTTGAAATAACCTAGCCAGCTTGGTCACTGATCTGTTTTCTATTAGACAATGCAATATTAAGGCTTTTGGCACAGACTTCTGCAGGAAGCAAATACACAATCTCCATCAAGCCCCAATTGTAACTTCATACTCATTTTGGAGAAACATTATACAACATTGATAATAGCATTTGAGGTATTCTTTGATGTCACTCCCTAAAACTCCCTGTAGCCCATTGTGTATTTTCCAATATAAGAAGCCAATTGGCCTAATGGTATTAAAATCCCAGCATTAAAGGTCCTAGAGTTGGAGACTGTTCCTTCCATCTATGTGTCTGTTGATTTACAAGCAACTTTGAGAAAGGATAGAACACAATAGTCAAGAGATAAACTGTCAGGAACCAGGAGACTCAAGTTATGCCTCTGCTACTTGGATGAGCTGTCTCCTTTGCTCCAATTATCTCACTTAAGAAAGGAAAGGTTATAACCTAAACAATGGCAAAGGATGCTGCGAAAACTCAATGCGGAAACAGAAGGACCTGTTTGTAGTGAAGTATGATCTAGGTGGGATCTAAATACAATCAAATGAGTCCTAGAGGGAGAGACAATGGTTCCTACATACAGAAGAGAAGAAAGAAATGTGGGGGTGATGGACCCAAAACTCAAACACTGCCATCAACCAACAAAGGTAGAAGATTGCGGAACAAACTTCCCTGGAGAGCTGAAGAACAAAAGAAAACAGAACAAAACTCAGGGGCCACCTGGAACAGTGGAGATCCAGGGACACAAGCCTGGTGGAACTGTGAGTAGCCAAAGCACAGAGGGGGCAAGGCAGAGAATGCTGTAAAGGCAGCCCTCCAGTTGGGTCAGGGGAGCAGGAACTTTGCCATAGGGACTAGGTATCTTCCCGGAAAGCCCTTGCACTCAGAACAAACGCTCAGGCCATTTGCAACCTGGAACAGCAGAGATCCAGGAACACAAGCCTGGTGAGACTGTGCTGACATCAGGTCCATGGGAGAGACAGATAATAGTCACTGACAACATGACCATGTATACTCACAGACAAAAAGATGGCAAGAGGAAAACAAAAGAACCTAAGCAATGGAAACCAAGACAACCTGGGAACATCAGAACCCAGCTCTCCCATCACAGCAAGTGGTGGATTGCTAAACACTCCAGAAAAAGAAGACTCAGACCTGAATTCATACCTCAAGTTGATGATAGAGATCTTTATGAAGTGCATGAATAACTCCCTTAAACAAGTACAAGAGGACAACTGTAAACAAATAGAAGCTTTTAAAGAGGAAACAAGAAAAACACTCAAAGAAATGCAAAAAAACAGAATCAAAGAGATGAAGGAATTGAAAATAGAAATAGAAACAACAAATAAAACCTAAAAGAGACAACCCTGGAGGTAGAAAAGCTAAAAAAGAAATCAGGAATCACAGATGCAAGCATCTTCAACAGACTACAAGAGATGGAAGACAGAATCTCAGGGCCCGAAGACAACATTGAAAACATTGACAAAACAGTCAGAGAAGATACAAAAACCAAAAAGCTCCTAACCCAAAATGTCCAGGAGATCCAGGACATAATAAGAAAACCAAATCTAAGGATAATAGGAATAGAAGAGGGCAAAGTATATCAACCTAGAGGCACAGTAAACATCTTCAACAAAATTGTAGAAGAAAACTTCCCTACCCTTAAGAATAAGATGACCATGAGCATAAAAGAAACCTACAGATCTCCAAATAGAGTGGACCAGAAAAGAAATTCCTCCTGATACATAATAGTCAAAATGCCAAGTGTTCAAAACAAAGAAAAAATACTAAAAGCAGTAAAGGGAAAAGGTCATGTAACATATACATGTACACCAATCAGAATTACACACAACTTCTCAACAGAGACTATGAAAGATAGAAGATACTGGACAGACATCATGCGGACCATAAGAGAACACAAGTGTCAGCCCAGGCTGCTATACCCAGCAAAACTCTCAATCACCATAGATAAAGAGACCAAGATATTTCAAGATAAAACTAAATTTATACAATATCTGACCACAAACCAAGCCCTATGAAGAATAATAGGTGGAAAACTCAATACAAGGAGGGAAACTACATTCTAGAAATAACAAGAAAATAACTAAGTAAGAAAACAAAAAGAAGAAAGACACACAGGCACAATTCTACCTCTAAAAGCAAAAATAGCAGGAATCAGCAAACATTATTCCTTAATATCTGTAAATATAAATGGACTCAATTCTCCAATAAAAAGAAATAGGCTTTCAGACTAGATACATAAAAGAATCCAGAATTTTGCTGCATAAAGGAAACTCATCTTAGAGACAAAGACAGATACTATATCAGAGTAAAAGGTTGGGAAAAATCCTTCCAAGAAAATGGCCCCAAGAAGCAAGCTTGAGTAGCCATTCTAATATTGAATAAAGTAGATTTTCAACCAAAAGTTATCAAAAAATATAAGAAAGGACACTTTTTACTTATTACAGGAAAAATTAATAAGGCAGAACTCTCAATCCTTAACATATATGCTTCAAATACAAGAGTGCCCATATTAATAAAAGGAACCCTATGAAAGCTCAAAAAATACATTGTACCATACACAATAATAGTGGGAGGCTTCAATACCCCACGAAGAGTAAAAGGTTGTCAAAGGACACTGATTCCTTGTCCTAGGGATTTCCTCTGCAGGAAATCGCTCCCAGGAAATCCCACTTTCTTGAGATTTGAGTTCCTAAAATAACCGCAGAAGGTCCGGATGACCTCTGTGGAATGTTTCAACGCCCTAGATGTGCCCCGGGTGCACTGATAAAAATGTATGATTCTTCCCCTTTGAATTTTTTCATTGCCCCCTTTGAATTTCCTCATTCCCCCTGTCCTCCCCCTCCTTTTGTGATTTTTGCCTTTATAAGCCCGTTACAAGTTCAAGCCGTTGTCGAACTCCTCTACCCCTGTGTGGTGTATGAGTCTCGACCCCAGCATGCTGGCCTGAGATCTCACTCTGTTTCACTTTCAATAAACTTCCTCGTGCGATTGCAGCAAGTCTGGTCTCAGTGCCTCGCTGGGTGCGCGCCTCTTTTGAGATTTGAGTGAGGGTCTCCCTTCGGAGGACTTTCACCCACTCTCATCAATGGACAGATCATGGAAACAGAAAGTGAACAAGGACACAATGAAACTAGCAGAGGTTATGAACCAATTGGAATTAACAGAAATCTACAGAACATTTCACCCTAACACAAAAGAATATACCTTCTTCTCAGCACCACATGGCACCCTCTCCAAAACTGACCCTATAATTTGTCACAAAACAAGCATCAATAGATATAAGAAGATTAAAATACTCTCATTCATCCTATCAGATCACCATGGACTAAGAATGGTTTTTAATAACAACAAAGACAACAAAAAGCCCATATACACATGGAAACTGAACAATGCTCTATTAAGCGATAACATGGTCAAAGAAGAAATAAAAAAAGAAATTAAAGATTTTATAGATTTTAATGAAAATGAAAACACAACATACCCAAACCTATGGGATGCAATGAAAGCAGCACTGAGAGAAAAACACATAGTTCTGAGTGCTTCCAAAAAGAAACTGGAGAGAGCATGCACCAACAACTTGACAGCAAAATTGAAAGCTCTAGCACAAAAGAAAGCAGATACAACCAAGAGAAGAAGATGGTGAGAAATGATCAAACTCAGAGCAGAAATTGACCGAATAGAAACAAAAATTAAAAAACAAACAAACAAACAAAAAAACACCATTCAAACAATAAACAAAACCAAGAGCTGGTTCTTTGAGAAAATTAACAAGATTGATAAACCCTTAGCCAGACTAACTAGAGGACAAAGAGAGAGTGTCCAAATTAAAAAATCAGAAAGTAAAGTGGAGACATAACAACTGAAACTGAGGAAATTCAAGAAATCATTACATTCTATGACAAAAGTCTATGCTCAACAAAGCTGGAAAATCTGGATGAAATGGATGAATTCCTAGACAGATACCAGATACTAAAATTAAACCAGGACCAGGTAAATCATCTAAATAATCCCATAACACCTAAAGAAATAGAAGCAGTCATCAAAAGCCTCCCAACCAAAAAAAGCCCAGGTCCAGATGGGCTCAGTGCAGAATTCTATCAGACATTTAGTGATGACCTAATACCAATACTCTCCAAACTATTCTACAAAATAGAGTCAGATGGAACAGTACCTAACTCATTTTTCCAGGCCACAATAACACTAGTTCCTAAACCACACAAAGACCCAACAAGGAAAGAGAACTTCAGAACAATCTCCCCTATAAACATTGATATAAAAATACTCAACAACATTCTTGCAAATGGAATACAAGAGCACATCAAAACAATCATTCACCATGATCAAGTAGGCTTTATCCCTGGGATGCAGGGATGGTTTAACATACTGAAATTCATCAACGTAATCCACTATATAAAAAAAAAAAAAAAAAAAAAAAAAAAAAAAAAAAAAAAAAAAAAAAAAAAAAAAAAAACATGGTCATCTCACTAGATGCTGAGAAAGCATTTGACCAAATTCAACACCCCTTCATGTTAAAGTCTTGGAAAAAGCAGGAATACAAGACCCATACCTAAATATAATAAAAGCAATATACAAGAAGCCAATAGCCAACATCAAACTTAACAGTGAGAAACTTGAAGCAATCCCACTAAAATCAGGGACTCGACAAGGCTGCCCAATCTACCCCTACCTACTCAACATAGTACTGGAAGTCCTTGCTGGAGCAACTAGACAGCAAAAGGACATCAAAGGGATACAAATCAGAAAGGAAGAAGTAAAAATATCACTATTTGCAGATGACATGATAGTATACATAAGTGACCCCAAAAATTCTACCAGAAAACTTCTACACCTGATAAACATTTTCAGCAAAGTGGTTGGATATAAGATTAACTCAAAGAAATCAGTAGCCTTCCTCTACTCAAAAAACAAACATGCGGAGAAAGAAATTAAGGAAAAGATACTTTTTACAACAGTCACAAACAATATGAAATACCTTGGTGTGACTCTAACTAAGCAAGTGAAGGACCTGTATGACAAGAAATTCAAATCTCTGAAGAAGGAAATCAAGGAAGATCTCAGAAGATGGAAAGATCTCCCATGCTCATGGATTGGAAAGATCAACATTGTAAAAATGGTCATCTTACCAAAAGCAATTTACAGATTCAATGCAATCCCCATCAAAATTCCCACCCAATTCTTCATACAGCTGAAAAGACCAATGTGCAAATTCTTCTGGAATAACAAAAAAACAAGAATATCAAAATCTATCCTCAACAACAAGAAAACATCTGCCGGAATCACTATCCCTGACCTCAAGCTATATTACAAGGCAATTGTGCTAAAACCTGCATGGTACTGGTACAGAAATAGGCACGTGGATCAATGGAATAGAATAGAAGATCCAGAAATGAGCCCTCACATATGTGGCCACTGGATTCTTGACAAAGGAGCTGTAAACATTCAATGGAAAAAGGACAGCCTCTTCAACAAATGGTGTTGGCTCAACTGGTACTCAGCATGCAGAAGAATAAAAATAGACCCTTTCTTATCTCCTTGTACAAAGCTCAAGTGCAAGTGGATCAAAGATCTCCACATTAAATCAGGTACTCTGAAACTATTAGAAGAGAAAGTAGGGAAAACCTTAGAACACCAGGCAAAGGGGAAAATTTCCTGAACAGAACACCAATGGCTTGTCCTAGGTCCAAGATCGACAAATGGGACTTAATGAGATTGTGAAGTTTCTGTAATGCTAGGGACACTGTCAAGGAAACAAAATGGCAGCCAACAGATTGGGAAAAGGTCTTTACCCACCTCACATCTGATAGAGGCCTAATATCCAAAGTATAAAAAAAACTCAAGGAGTTAGACACCAGAGCATCAAACAATCCTATTAAAAAATGGGGTACAGAGCTAAACAAAAAATTCTTAATTGAGGAATATAGAATGGCTGAAAAAGCTTCGAAGGAAGTACTTAACATCCTTAGTCATCAGGGAAATGCAAATCAAAACAACCCTGAGATTCCACTTCATACCAGTCAGAATGGCTAAGCTCAAAAACTCAGATGACATCAGATGCTGGCAAGGATATGGAGAAAGTGCAACACTCCTCCACTGTTGGTGGGGTTGTAAGCTGGTACAACCACTCTGGAAATCAGCTTGGTGGTTCCTCAGAAAATTGAACATAGTAGTACCTGGATACCTATTTATTCCACTTCTAGGCAATACCCCAGAGAGGCTCCATCATACAGTAAAGACATATGCACCACAATGTTTATAACAGCCCTTCTTGTAATAGCCAAAAGCTAGAAAGAACCCAGATGTCCTTCAGTAGATTAATGGATGCAAAAATTGTGGTATATTTACAAAACGGAGTACCACTCAGCTATCAGAAACAATGACTTTATGAAATTCCTAAGAAAATGGATGCATCTAGAGAATATCATCCTGAGTGAGATAACCCAGTCACAGAAGAACAGACATAATATGCAGTCACTGATAATTGGATACTAACCCCAGAAAGCTATGAACACCCCAGAAACAACTCGCAGGCTATATGAAGCACAAGCAAAACAAAAGTCAAAAAAATGAAAGCCTCAGTCCTTGTTAGGAAAAAATTTAATGTATAAGCAGACTCTCAGAGTGTGGTACACCTGGACCTTAAATCATTAATAATCCAAGAGCTAAGATAATAGCCTTGTGGCAATTTTTGGTATTCACAGATCATTATGCTTAATCTATACTCAACAAGAAATCTGTTTCCATGTTACGCTCTGTTCTACATGTACTTTATGCTTATGGTAACTAGTGAGATTTCAATGCATGCTATCAAACCTCTAAAAGAATTAAGTACTGACAAAAATATTCATATAATGTTATGCCAAAATGCCTTTAAAAGTCTGTATATGTATCCATCTTTTTTTGTAAATAAAGTTGTAAAAAAAAAAAAAAAAAAAAAAACCTCAGGAGTACCCCAGCTTCCGAGCACAAACAGTACCATCCATGTCTGGTTTGCAGAGCACAGGGCACAAAGGATTCAGCTCTGTTTCTATGAACCACCAGTTTATGGAAAGGCATTTCAGGGGTCAGAAAGCTGACACAACTTCATAAAGATAAGACATTAAATGTTTTGCCCAGCTCTTCCCTCTCCTGCACACATGAATTTTGCAGATTGGCTTGCAGTCTTTTCTTCTAGAGGTGAAATGTGTGTGCCCACTGACGAATGCTATTTGTCTTGATCATCAAATGTGACTAAATGTGACATTGTGTCAGTTCCAAGACGAGGTCACCTCATGTTTTGTTCTCCCCACATTTACATATTTTTAAGATTTTTTTTATTTGGGTGAGCATGCCTACAAACATGTATGTGCAGATAACTAAGCTGGCTAGCTAGTGAGCCCTAGGGAGTCTGCATTTTCTCTGTTCTGAAATTACATTAGTGTGTCACCATGCCTGGCTTCTTTTTACATGAGTTATGGGAATCCAACTCAGGCCCTCACGCATGCATGGTAAACACTTTACCTAATGAGCCATCTTTCCAGATCTGTTTCCTTGGTTTGGGGCGATACATAAACAAGACACACCACAGACAATCTGTGAGGGGCAATACTGTGAGGACGCAGACAGCAGATGTGAGGGAAATTGAGAACCTACGGCCAAGCTTAGAGAAGACATGCACAAGTTCAAAATAAGTCTGTCCTCAGCCTTCTTTCAACAGTCGAGACTGCCTGCTAAAATCATTATTGTGATGCTGCTGTGATTTTTTAAAATTACATGTAACTTTTTTTAAAAAATGGATTTTGTTTGTATCCACCATTTTTCTAGACTGTCCGGTAGGTAATAGTAAGATAATGCTCTTCCCCTAGAAAAGTGAGAAATGATCTAAACAGGTCCATCTCATGACGTAAAATATGAGTAAGAGAATCCTACTCAGCTCTCTAGAATGTGGTTTGAATGATTTAGTGATTGCCTACTCCTTTTAAGGAGCCAGCACTGAACAAAGGTGCTGTAAATATTTCCAACATGCCCCTTGTATATCCAGTTACTTCCTCTTTATTAAATAGATCCCTCCTTGAGTACCATTCTAGGTTGAAATCATGACAAATTTACAAGGCAGAAGCTATGGAGACTTCAGGTTTTCTGGATTGAGAGGTAGAAGTATAGTGATTGAAGTTTTATCTCAACTTGGTTAGGCTTCAATACCCAGTTATTAAATCAGACACTGGTGACGATGTGATTGTGAAATTCAGAGATGTGGTTGCCATCCACAATCAGTGAGCTTTTAAGTAGAATAACCTTGATAATGTCAGGGGTCTTCATGCAATCCCTTAAAAGACTTAAGCTCAAACACTGGAGCCTCTGGGCCCTAGAAATGCAGATAAGACACCAGTGCTTCTTGGTTGCTTCCAGTCCTGCTGCTCTGCCTACATGTGTAAATCTAATAGCTCCCAAAATCCCAGTCTCCAGTTGCTACAAATCTCTCAAAGGGTATTAATCAATATGTGCATTATAATGGTTAACTATATCATATATTAGTTCATTGCATACCTAATATATAGGAAAAGATTTAAGAATTATATACAAATATATTGTAAGGGTGAAGTGTGTGCGTGTGTGTGTGCATGCATATGTTCATGTGTGCATATGTGAGGATCAGCCCTATTTCTTTGGAGATTCCTGACTGATACTTTGGTTCAATTTACAGTAATGGACAGCAAGCTATCCTGGGAAAGGAAGGATATGATTTCATTTTTGAGCCAATACAAGAGAGCAATAACTTCTACCAGGCCTTGCCCCAAGACACTCGTGGGTCCCACAGCTTTCTTTTTTTTTTCATGTTTCCCAATATCAGGATCCCTATCCTATATGCTTGTCCACATAGGTTTTGTCTTTGATTAGAAAACATCCACCTCTCCCAAGATACCAGCATCAGTAAGTATGCATGCTTTCATCTAGGACTCTGTTGCTGTGGTCATGATTTCTTTGTAACACAGACACATTGATGACGACGAGTTCATGTGGTACTGCCCCATAAAAACTGACACTCACTAACATGATATCAACAGGTTAAGCATGAGAAGAAGTGTCTCACTCTCACTGTTAGAACAGCTTACTATTGTAAAGTATCTACATTGTCTGACAGAATGTTTTGCCTTCTCTGCTTTGCTCACAGTGCATAGACAAATTTAAAGGTCCTTCTGACCATGCCCCACCTCATTCTTGTCTCTCTTCTCTAGCTTCATAACTTAGCTGGTGCTCATCCAGAATCTCCTCAAATGACTCAAATGGCAGGAAGCTCCCTATGAACATAGCCATCTACCCTCCCATCGATTGTGATCACAATCCCCAGATTCCTGACTTCCATCTGCCTTCTAAAGACTAACCATTCCATAAGGTGAGACTAGACATGTTTAGGATGGTATGGTCATCTCCTGTTTCCAGATTTCGGTGTTCTACAGAGGAAGTGGAATAATTCCTTTACCATAACCATAATTACAGTATTGGTGATCCTCATCCTTTCTACCATCTCATTTATTCATTTCCTGCTGCAGATTAAATTTTTATAATGTATATTACTTTCTCTTTATTTTGCACAAACTTTCTCTTCTTAACAAAATTGTCTTTATCCAAGGAAGTGGTCTATGTTTCAAACTTTCAAATGTTCCTCATCAAATGTGTAACTTGGATAAAAAAATAAATTTTTACTCTTTGCCTTCTATTGTGGAATACATTGTAACAAGTCAGAAAGGGATCTATGAGTTAAGACAGCAAGAGGAGAGCAAGGTGTAAAGAAAAGCTCAGTGTTGTTTTTAAGGATTGCAGGGATTTTCTTGACCTTGTTCTCTGTTCTGATATGCCATAGACCAGATGAGTATAAGGGAAAGTCCAAAACCTCTCATCCTAATCAAATGAATGAAACTCTAATAACACTAGACTAAAAGCTAACCGACCCTCTTTTGATGAAGTCAGTCTCTAACCTGTCTCTGGAAAAGTCTGAGAGCATCATGAGAGTTCTCCTTCCCTAGTCTTCATCCAAGTTGGACGGAAACACTCTCACAGTAAAAAAAAAAAAAAAAAAAAAATCTGCAGTCGCTAAAATGAGCTCTCCTAGTTCATTGCTGACATATTTTTCCAGAATGTCAAGGCAAATCGCTGTAAAGAAAATCTAGTAGTAGGTGCACTCTAGCTAGGGACTTCCCTTCTAATTTAACTATTTTGAGAGTCATGAATATTAAAAATGGAACAAGACCGCTCTGATTACAGTCTACTCTGTCTTCATTCTCCATTTACCCAAATGCTTAGATCCGCCTTTCTTATTGTTTTTATCTGTATATAAATTTAGTATGTCGTGTGTGTCTGTGGGTATCTGTGTGTGGGTGTTTGTGTGTGTGGTGGAGTGTTTGGTGTTTATATGTGTGGTCTATATACATTTCTGTGCTTATACAAGAAGGCCACAGCAAAACATGGTGTTTTCTCTACATCATTTCTTTCAGGGAGGGTCTCTCACTGACGTCTAGAGTTCATGCTTTTCATTAACTGAAAGACAGATAGTTAGTGTTGGAATTCTGTAAACCCCACCCCTCAGTCACCTGGCAATAGCCAAGTATGCTCCGCCCCAGTGACCTGACACTATAAAAGGGACTGCTTGACCCCTCCTCTCTCTCTTGCCTCCTGCTCTTGCTCTCCTGTTGCCTTGCTCTCAGCCCTATCCCTTCTCTTCCCCTTCCCTTAGCCCCCTCCGTCCCTCCACATGCTCTTAGCCAGCCTCTCCTCTACTCCTCTACTCCTCTACTCCTCTACTCCTCTACTCCTCTACTCCTCTACTCCTCTTCTCCTCTTCTCCTCTCTCTCTCTCCCTCCCTCCCTTTCTCCCTTCCTCCCTCCCTCCCTCCCTTCCTCCCTCCCTCCCTCCCTCCCTCTGCCTCTACTACTTAACTCTCCCATGACCTGAATAAACTTTATTCTGTATTATACCATTGTGTGGCTGGTCCCTCAGGGGGAAGGGATTCCCAACATGGCCCCTCAGAGGCATCTCCCTTGCCCCCAGGCGTCACCATACCTCCATGGGCCATATGCCCCCCACTCTCTTCATCCTTTCCCCAACAGTCAGGGAAATTCCTCCATGCTGAAGACCATGCTTGACTTGTTATCAGAGTGCTGGGTTCTGAACTTTGATCCTCTTATCATCCAGTTTGTACAGCAAACTGGTAATAGCTAGAGCGATTGACTCGTGCTTTACAGAAAATAGAGGAAATTTCAGTGAACCCTAATGATGTGTCTATGTAATGAAGCTATACAGCCACTGAGGATGCATGTGGGTGATTTTTAAAATGACAAAAAGCAAATGTGTGTGTGTGTGTGTGTGTGTGTGTGTGTGTGTGTGTGTGTGTGAATATCTGGAGTACCTTTAACTAGCTGGGAAAATATTAGACCTGGGTTGGAGGGAATAGCCTGTGGATCACTTTTCTTCTGATGTTACCTTGCAAACCTTAAAACACAGAGACCCTTCTCCTGTTTACAAAGCACCTGAGTGCTAAACTTGTGGATGAACAAATAGACAAAGGAAGCACATTTACCAGGAAATTATCCCACCTATAACTTGGAGGACAGGCCACTCTGTTGGCATATATTACAACCATGCAAGCAACTCTTACAATCTTAAAATAAATAGTTAATGTTTAACACTCAGAAGATAATTGAAATAAAGAGGGGGAGGTTGGCCCTGAGAAACACGGGAAGAGAAGAAATTCCATATAGAACCATGAAACATAAAAGGAGATCACAGAAGAAAGAAGAGAAACACTTTCTAAACACTGTAGGGATGTTGTTTAAAATACAAAACCAATTTTATGTTCATGTTATCAAGCTAAGTATTAATGGGAAGGTCTTCAGTGGCAGAGAACAGTTATATTCTGCAGATGATGGTGTCTGAAGATGTATCAAAGTTAACTAAGAAATAGAAGAGCTAAGGAGGCAGTGTAGTAGGTGAGGGGTTTACCATACAAGTATGAGAACTTGGGTTTGGAAATGGGGGCAGCTACATACATCTACTGTGCTAGTGCTAGAGAAGTAATTACAGATGAAGCCACAGAGCTCACTGCCAAACCAGCTTAGTCAAATCCATGAACTCCAGGTTCCTTGTGAGATCCTGTCACCCCAAAGCAAGATGTTAAAGGACACTCAATATCAACCTCTGTCCTTCTCATGTATGTTCAAACATGAAAACCACCACTCAGTACTCACAGGCACATACATACTCCATACATGTAAAAATAAAAATTATAAAGAAAAAAAACAATGGAAGGAAGGAAGTAAGAGAAAGAGAGACAGAGAACAAAGTGTTATATGTAGACCTATAAACCCATGAACTTAGGACACTGAGGCAGGAGAATAACCAAATTCAAGATATGCCTGGGCAAGGGAGTAAGTTCAAGGCCAACTTGTGCAACCTAAGAAGAATCTATTATGCATATTTTACTACTTCATTCAGCTTATAAGCTGCCTTTCTTCCTTTAATCAGTCCATTAACAAATATTTATTGAACAGTTTCACTTCACAGAGCACAAGTTAGTGAGTGTGGGAATACATCCGTTACAAGATGAGGCAAAATTCATTAAATAGTTGAAAACCAACATAGCGGGGTGTTCAGTTCACATCTTCAGTTTAAAGAATGTCTTGTTCAATTATTTATAAGTCCATTAAATTTGTGTTAATAAGAGCAAGCAAGTGTTGGGTGATCACCACATGCTGGGAACCCCAAGGCTGAGTGCACCCTTTGTTTGTAGATGTCCCTAGCCTTCTGCAGAAATAGAATGCAATTGTCATTTCTAAACTCTCCCATAACCCCCTGGGCTGTGGCATCTCCCCCCTCTGTTCTTGCAAAGCCTTTTGTACATTGCCTGTCCCCTAAATCCAAGCATTCACAGTCTGTTTCTACATTACAGGAGCAGAACAGTATTTTTTTAATGCTGTATCAACAGTGACTATGAGGTTGCCTAACACATGCTTAATAAATGTGTTCATCAGCTAATTCATTTGAGGAACAAAATCCAGACGTACTCAGATGGAATCTGTTCACTTACAAACACAGTATGTGTGTCTGGGGGGCACCGTGAGCTTTTCTTTCCAGGAAAGCATATCTGATTTCTTTTCTCTCGAGGATTCTGGCACTTTCTGTTTGTCAGATCTTCTGAATTATTTTGTTGTCTTCAAGAGTTCAGTTCTCTTGCTTATTGACTGCCATCTTGTATTTCTGACCCATGATTGACAGAGCAACTGGAATCTATGAGCAGAAAATCAATAATGCAAGGCCTTCAGACGGCCCACGGATGCTCTTGAAGAAACTGGCTTCCTGGTCTCAGTGGCAACCACTGATCAGAAAATGTAAAACTAGCCAGCCATGAATAGACGTGATGTAAAGTCAGCCCCACTCTTTCTTTGCATGAGAGGGTTTTTATATTGGTTTCCTGTGTTTAAATTCTGTAATACTTTCAGAGAAGAGGATGAGAAAAAACAGGCGGGTAGAAGAAGAGGGAGAGGGAAGGTCAGTGAGCTTTGAGTGAACATCCTGAAACTGTAGATTTGTCCTTTTGTTTTCTCTTTGCCACAATCACCTGCCCTTACATTTAAGGGAATCCTAGATGTAAATTTGTTCTTTAACATAACATTTTCCTTGTTCAAGTGTAAGAGACACTCCAATAGACATGAAAGTCCAGACTTATTACTTGCAAGTTAGCATTTTACTGCTAATGTAGTCTGCCACCCTTTACCTCCTAGTTTTATGGTTGTTTAATTATAGCCGGCAGGCCTATGGTGGTCTTTGCAACTTCAAGTAAAATCTGGCTTCCAGTGAAGGCTCCCCATTAGGACCTCCTGCTGAGTTATTGATTATTAAGGTAATGCACTCTTAGGCTTGCATCCTTAACATGGAAATGTAAAAATGAATGGCTTGTGACTGCTGGATTTAAGAAAAGAATCTTGTTTAACTCTAGTGTCTTCTTGTTACTTAAATAAGTGTTCATTTAAGCCACAGTAACAGAAAATACAATATACCTAACAGAGGGACTGTATGAGCATCATTCTTCTTGGGAAAAATAAAAGTATGTATCTATGGAGAATGGGAAGGAGGAGCAGAGGGAAGGAGAAAGGGGAATGGGTTGGGCAGAAGTAGGCAGGAAGCTGAAAAGAAAGGAAAGGATGCCTCACTCTGTAATTTAGCACATTATCTTTCGAAAGGAATGGGCTGCAAAGACAGATCCAGATACAAAAACAGTCATCAGGTTTTCTGTGAATACAGCATTCTGATCAGGGACCTGATACTGAGTGTGTAACAAAGGAAAAAGAGGGAGAGAGGGAAAGAGGGAGAGAGAGGGAGAGAGGGAGAGGGAGGGAGGGAGAGAGAGAGGGAGAGGGAGGGAGAGAGGGAGACAGAGAGAGAGAGGAAGAGGGAGGGAGGGAGAGAGAGAAAGAGAGAGGGAGAGAGGAAGAGGGAGGGAGAGAGGGAAGAAGAGAGGGAGAGAGAGAGGGAGAAGGAGGGAGAGAGGGAGGGAGAGAGAGAGGGAGAGGGAGGGAGAGAGGGAGAGAGAGAGAGAAAGGGAGAGGGAGGGAGAGAGGGGGAGAGGGAGGGAGAGGGGGAGGAGAGAATGTTGAGGCCTCTTCATTATTTAGATGGAAAAATATGAGTCTGTGTTCTCACAGGACAGTCCTTTCTGACAATCCTCCCTGGTCCCACACACAAGATAAATACTGCCAAACGGCATGCAGGAAATGGAGCCTGTTAGATAAATCGTCTGGAGGTGAGGCATGGTGAAAGATCTGCCTCTTTCTCTGAACAGGGAAGACACTTTCATTTGTAGAGTGGCTGTTCAGTGCTGATGCCCACCATTAAAGCTGCAGGCGCAGCCATGGTGAGGGAGGACTGGGAACTGAGCAATAAGGCACCGAGGATGAACTGGGCAGGTAGCCCGCCCAGAACAGGGGCCTTGTTTCAGCTAAGTGCAACCATCGGAGGTTGATAAATTCACTTGACTCTCAGAGTGGAAACAGAACCATCGATCACCTTTTTAACCACAAAATCTATTGAAAATAGATCCAACAGTTATTCTCCAAGGCTCTTATGATTAGTTTTTTTTGAGGAGGCAGGAATCCTACTGTCATTGCAGGCCTGAAAAAGATAAAATGCTATTTGTGTGAGAGTTATACAACACATGCATCGCATCCGTCCCGAGAACTACAAAACGCTACCCAAAGACCGGGGAGTACATATCGCTGCTGTGATTCTGTTCTTGATGAAAGCAGTTTCAACCTGCGAATTTCAAAACAAAAGCTGGAGTTAGTCCTCAGAGGCTGTCTGCCATTCATGTAATGATTTCGGTGGAGGCATTTGAATCCTAAATGGTCCAAAGAGGGCTAATTATCATTTCATGAGTACATGATCATTACTATTATTCATTAGCCAGGTTCATCTGTAGATCTTAACAGTCTTTGCCAAACAAGTAGCATTAAACCGGCTTTGTGGATGGGGTCTCAGGAGGAGACGGAAAGGTTCCGACACACCATAAACTCAGGTCAGGGATGTGCTCCTGAGAAAGCTGGGGCCAACAAAATAAAAGATTTTGCTTTTGTCAGACACTGGGTACCCAAGGGACCCTGGAGAGCAAATAAGGTGCTAACAACCATTAATTAACACAAGGGGTGGGTCCTCCTGTGGGAAGGTGTGGATTTCTTTTTTATTAGCAGAAGGACTATTTTTAATTGGATCCGATAATAACACCTCCTGAGCCATATAAACAACGAAGAGTTCTGAGACGTAAATTTAAAAATCCAAACCTGGGTTACTACAGATAAAGAACAATAAATTTGCTCTCTTCTCTAACTAAAAGACCAGGTTAAAATGGAAGGGCATGTAAAGGGGGCTGGCCTGAAAGGAGATGGTGGGCGTACAGTATGGAGCTGTGTATAGGGAACATTTTCTTAGAGGCCTGCTGAAGACTCACTTAGCTAACACCATCCTCTGCTGACACACACTCCTGATGAATTTCAAATGCTTCATGTTTATTGTCTCTCCCCTGATAGGTTTCTTCCCTCTCATCACCCCTCCTCCCCCCCCCAACACACATCTTTTCCATTCTCACTCTGTCTCTGTGACTTTACTCCTCTTTGACTGAAAAAAGTGTCTAATTTCCTAAAACAATACCCCCATAATTTTTATTCTCTTTTGCGAGAATGTATAGTGTCTAGTATAATTATGTTTTCGTCTCTCCATCTCCCACTCCCTCCCCCTTCTACCCCTCCCCCTTCTCCCCCTCTCCCTTCTCACTCTGCACTCTGCCTCCCTCCCTCCCTCCCTCCCTCCCTCTATCTCTCTCTCTCTCTTTCTCTCTCTCTCTCTCTACTCTGTCAGATGGACAGTGTCATAAATCTCTTGAACAAATGTACAGGCTAAAACCCTCTGTGAGAGCACTGTAATTTAAGTAGATTCATTCTCAGCTCCTCTATTGATGGTTCATTCTCAGTTTCTCTATATGATCTCATAGCATCTGTTCTAGACGAAGGCTGCCCCGAATACCTAGAAGAATAGTTTATCCCAGATTACTGTAGCTAGGTCCTTTTTTATTATAATGTAGTCAGCATACTGTAAGATTTACTATTTTGGTATTATTGAGAAGGCATGCATATGTCTACCTATTCGTGCTTGCATACACATACATACACAAAGCACCCTGTGAAGAATATATTTTAAAAATCAAAATCATTTTGCTTGGCTAAAGAAAGTTACCCACTGTTCTTATGCTGGGCACTTACTTGCAGGTGTAAGCACCTACTCTGTAGGTTTTCAGCCTTGCACTGAAATCCTGAAAGAGGAGTCAGGATGTTAAGGTTGTTGCTAAGCAGAATTTCAAGTCAACAGCAAATGAGTGATTTTGCTTAGAAGAAGGTGCATTTGATTGATTGTTTTCTATTTTGACTGGCTACCTTCTTAAACACATATTGATTTTGTGTTTGTGTGTGTATACATTCAAGTACATGCACACGTCTGTATGATAACATGTACATATAGAAGAGGAGATAATTTGTAGAAATAGGTTTTCTCTTTCCACCAAGTGGGCTGTGGGAGCCAACTTGGGTATCAAGCTTAGAAGCTAGTGTCTCTAGCCATGGGGCCATCTTGCTTGCCCTGCTGAGAGCATTTCCAGAAGGTGAGCCACTGACCACTTTTTGCAGCTTGTCTGAAGCAGTAAGGTCCAATCAGTCCCCGACATTCTGAATATACTACAGTATCATGGCTTTGCAGCACTGCCTTAGCCACAAGGCCGCTCCCAGCCACCACTTGCTAAGGCTACCTAGTGCTTTGTGGGAAGTGTACGTTGTCCCTACTGAGTTTTAAAAGAAATGTGAGAGAAAAATACTTGAACATTGCCATTCTCCACAGACCAGTCTATTCCCTCTTCTCCTACTCCTTTACCCACATAACCTAAACCACGTTAGCTGTTCTCCTATTGAAATGTAGAGCAATGATAGGGATGTGTTACCAAAATAAAAGGAGTCTGTGTATTTAATTTTTATCTGAGATAACTAGTTAGTAGATTGAAATGCTGGATCTAGATCATCCAAAGTTGCTACAATGTTAGGCTTATAAACAAGGTGATTTTCAACAGGGATAAATATAAATCAGCTCCCTTATGTGCCACAGAGTAGCTACACAAACTCAAAAGATGGAAGGAATGGTTTGAGCATGAACATATGGGGTTGGCGATACACTCAATGGGATAAGATCTACTTACCTTCTATGTGGCCATGGTGTGTGATCACAGAGATTCAATCCATAGGATTTAAGGAGGTATAAGGACTGTAAATGACGTCAACTTCTGTAGAGTCCATTGTAGAAGACATTGATTGAGAAATATGCATTACTAGTCTTTCCTTCCTCCTTTCTTCTTTTCTTTTGTGTGTTTGCCTTAAGAATAAATTGAGCTGACAGCTCTAGAAGTGTAGGTTACAGATGTCTTCAGTGGTCTGTCTCAGTGCTGTGAGAGAGAGTTTGACCAACTGTGACTCATCTGACAGATATCCTGAAAGACAGAGAATTTTAACCCATAAAGAAATGGCTGGAGAAATATGAACACTTACCCAAATTTGGAAAGGATTTGATCTCTGTGCTTTCAAATATCTCCAAAATCCTTCTGGGAAAGATGAACCATGTCATTCTCTGTGGATCTGGAAAGAAAAGCTACACACAATCTAGCATTTCCCTGACAGGCCTGTTTGTTTGTTGATTTTTGTGGTGTTTTTTTTTTTTTTTTTTTGCTTGTTTTCCCTTTTGATCCTTGCTTAACTAATAAGTTCATTGGAGAACCATTGGTAGTCTGTCTCGTTTAAAGATGATCTCTTCATTCACGCAGTTGTGAAATACTATAATTGCATTATCCTGCTTCTGTTAGAAAAAAAAAAAAGAAATGGGGCAGAGCTGACCAAAAGTACTATGAGGAAGCTGGGAATTTAAGAGACAAGGAGGCAAAATGTCTAAAATAGAAATCTTCAAGGGTGTATTCTGGTTTTCAGAATATCAGTATAACCAAAGAGAGATAGGAAATGTATTTTAGTCGTCTGAAGCAGTAAGGAGTCACTTAGGCTCTGTGAACAGAGAATATCAGTTTAAAACAAAAGACTGATATGAGATTCACTCTCATCAAGACTCAACAAGAAGGCCAGCCTAGCTGTCCTGTAGCAGCAAGTGTGCTATTGATGGGCACATGGGTAGGTACTGTTCTTCCCAGTCTGCAAATGTGGCTTGATTCTGAAATTGAGGTATGTGCTTTCAGTTTTATTTGGTGCTACATGGACACAATGTGAGTTGGTAAAGACGAAGCTGTCAGTCTCTAAAGCTCTGGCCTTGGCTTTGGCCATAGGCATATCATATGTTTACTTGAGCATCTTCTCACTCTACTCAGTAGGAGCAACTCCCACATCTACCGCTGACTCCTCAGCAGCCCTGGGAAACCGTGTGGAGAAAAGAGAAAAATGGGTTGCTTTCGTTCTCCAATGCTTCCCATACGAGATAAACAAGGAGGACCTTCTGGTTCCTATGCATTAGTTTCTGTTTCCGTTGCTGCGATAATAAAATGCTAAAACACACTTAGGAAACGGTTGTTGTAGCTCCCAGCCTCGTGCATAGTCCACTAGGAGAGTGTGGAGCAGCTCTTCAGGCTACATCTGCAGTCCCAGATTCTCAGTTCTGTTTCCCTGATCATCCAGTCCAGTTCTGGCAGGGATGCTCCTACACACCAACACTGGTCAGGTCTTCCCAGCTCAACACAATCAAGATTCTCCCTCACAGGCATGTCAGGAGGCCCATCTCCGTGGATGAATGATTCTAGAGTCTGCCAAAATGACAGTGTTAACTATTCTATCATCCTGGGATTGGTTTGGTTTGAGCCATCACTGGGCATCTTATGCTGGGTTTCACTCTCAAGCGTCTCTGGGTGGCGGTGGTGAAAAAGGCAGATACTTTCACTGTGTTCATTATTATGACTACAATTGCCTCAGTTTTTATGATGCCTGATCCTGTAGTCATCCAGGGGGCAGTTAATAAGTGCCTTGGTGAAAAACTGTTCACCCATAAACTCTCTCCTGAAGGCTGAGTGTCAATTAAGGTATTGGTTCTGATGAAGGGCAAGGTAAATGCCCTTGTTAAGGCCTTGGCCTAAATGGTGCCCTGGTGGCCCTACCCGAGACTGTCCGTAGGCAGCAGTTCACTCCTACGGACTACATTGTTCACCATGTCATGACTGTTGTTTGTGTAGCACTCTTCATAGTGTGACATGGAAATGCTTCACTTGGGATGGAATGGGGCGGGTGGCTATGTACACCCAGGGAATTTGAACTTCTGCCTGGAAGCCTGCAAATCGTGAACTGAAAGTTCAGGCACCTGGGTGACAGTCATCTCCTTTCTTCTCGGGAATTAGCAGTGTTAATCTTGGCTTAACCACACTCAGATCCTATAATCAGCCATCCACTGATTTGTTTCAGCCACTGTCATGAATCCACCTAAATCCTTCACCTACAGAGAGAGCTCACAATCCCTGCAAAGTATTATTCACTTGACTAGCCTGCTGGCGCTGTCATAAAATGCTGTTTAATTACTACTAACACTACAACATTTAGTGGATCTCCATTATGGGGCTTCTAATCCCTTTCTCTCTGCGTGTGGCAGCCTCTTTGAAGGGAACATGTCATCTCTAAGATACTCAAGATTGTTAGCATGCAAGATGAGCAAAGTGGGCACTAACATACAGGGCCCGGTAAATACAGAGTCTTTGCTTCAGGTTGTCCAAACGGCCTACAGCTAAATCTGAGCCAGCACTCACCTAGCAGATAATACTGTTAATCTTGATGCTTCAAAGACTAGAACTGGTCACTGCTTTATCTCTATACAAACCAAGAGAAAAGTAGGAGACAAGTAAGTAATCTGCAAGTTCTTCATGTACATATATCTGTGAAGGTCTAAGAGCTCAGCGTGTTGGCCATGCATCTACGCAGGCAGCCTTTCTTTCCTGCTTTGTGAGATTTGTATGCCAGCATCTTGTTGCTTTGTTTTATTTGAGCTAACTCCCAAATTCTTGGATGAAGCGGGGAAAAGTGTGTTCTGTTTCCTCTGCTGAACTGGAATCTTGAACACTACAGCATGGGCTGGAAATCAGAAACTAAATAAATCTTCCATAGCTTAGCCTAGCAGATGCATGGGTTGGGGGGGAAGCTGGGGTTAACCTCAAGTACCACTCCTCACCTTCCACTTTATTTCAAACCTCAAAGAAGCTGGTCCAAGAGCTTCTATGGAGCCTCCTGTCCGCACTTCCATACTTTCCTCAGACACCAAGGGATTACAGATGTGAGCTACCATGCTCAGCTTCACAGCAGCTCTAGGGATCTGAACTAGAGCCCTCACATTCGGATAGTGAGGTGTTTTACCCACTGAGCATCTTTTCAGCCACATTCTTTTCTTCACGTATGTTTAGATAGTCAAGTGCTAGAGCCCGGGAATCCTTTCTTCCACTGGAGCATGTGTAATTTTTAATAGTCAAAGGTAGCATTTGCTCTGAAGTCAGATTCCAGCATTATAGCACATGATTTCATCTTCTCCTGTGTCCCAGGACTTCAAATCATCAACTAATTTGGGAAACAATCTGGTGACCAATGAGCATTTTCCCCCTCAGAGACTCTACCCACAAATCTCTGTGATGCCACCCATAACTCTTCAAAGCTCCAGCAAATTGAAATGGGGAAAGCATATGTTTCCAATTAAGAATCTGATTTTTCTGAGTCACTCTTTGGGCATCAAAATAGGCATAGCTGACCAAAATATTTTAGTATCACAAGAAAGAGGAAGGAAAGAGCAGAGCTGCCAGAAGCTGTAGGGACCACTTCCACTGGCCCAGAGTCTAAAAAGTCATAAACGGGTTTTCAGGGTTGCTGTGTGTGAGTGCATGTGTACACATATAGGCATTTTGTGTGTACACGTGTTTCTGTGTTGATATGTGTATGAGTGTGTGCAATTGTGCCTGTGAGTGTCTTCATGATATATGTCCACTTGTGTATCTAGTCACAAAATCGAGTCTTCAGTGCAACTCCTGCCCCCACAGGCATGGCTACTTCTTAGATTAAAGAGAGGCAGGTCACAAGTTGAAAGAAACTTGAGTGGTCCATTTGGGAATTAGTTTGTGTTGCGTCCCCCCCCCCTTCTAGTTTGGTTACTGTCAGCTAGACTCCAGACCCCAGGACAGAGGAAGCCCATATGGTCTGGTCTGTTTTCTCTTGCATTGGCATTTTCTATATGCACTTTTTGGAGGACCTATTCTGTACTCAGACACGGACCAGGAATATCCATCCCATAGCCTCTCCCAGCTGCAAAGCGCTGGAACTAAAGTGAAGTTCCAGACAGAGGTCAAGACAGCTAGTGGAAATTAAAGGCAATAGGGTCACATTGTGTGTTCTTGTATACGTGTGTACACATGCACAGGTGTGCACACACACACAAACTCATGTGCACACATACACATATATGCACGTAAGCACCGTAGCCCATGCCAGTGTTGTTACATGCGCTGGAAAATATTTTCTTTTTCTTTTTTTTGTTTTTCATTTTTAATTTGGAGTCAAGAAGTGAAAACAACTCAGTTTTGCAGCCTGGCAGGTATGAACTGTGGTACCGAGGAACGTGTTGGAAGAGGTGTTTCCTGAATGGCTCATTTCACAAGCTCCAGCATACTCAGGTAGCAGCTGATGCCCCAGCACCCCGCACTGGAGCCAGAACATGGCAGGTAGCAGATGGTGTCATATTGCCTGGGCCACACTGTCCAGTTAAGTTGAGCGCCTGCCAAGTACAAAATAAAACATCTCTCCTTTCTCAGGGCACCACACGCATGGCAGGCTGGGCTGGCTACTGTGGCAGTGACAGCAAGTTCTGAAGAGAGAGGCACAGGGCCATTCCTGGGGAGGAGAGGAGGGCACAGGGCAGAACCACCAGCAGGGTCACTCTCTCTGTTCATGCATCTAACAGACAGAGCAGAGTGGTTTGCAAGTTCGATGCTGAAAGGAGCTGTAGAAACTCTGTCACAGCATAAAAAAAAAAAAAAGACCACAGCCAAGCAAATGCTGGAGCAGCCAGATGGGCAGTGGGGTCACACAGGTCATTAAATCAGTCATACAGTACCATATAAAGCAGCAGGCTGGCACTAACAGGGATAACCCACCTGGCAGACTGGCATACAGAAAATACTCTAGTTATCCAGAAGGGGTCTGAGAGGTGGGGAGAAAGGGGAAACCAGATTCAACTCCAAACCCTGCTGGTTTAGTCAAGTTCCTGATCTGAGCACCTCTCGTTTCTATTAAGTGTGTGTCAAGATGGAGTAAGTTTCAACTCCCTTGTGACAGCTTGAGCATCTACTAGACATTCACTTCCTAAATACAGATGTTGCATCTTGGCTCATTAGCATGCTACACACAGAGAGAATCAGCCAGACGCCCCAAGCCCTAAGCAACATCATCTTCTGAAACCCAGATGTGATGGAAGGTGTAGAGCAGAATGAAAATAAAAGCAGCAACAAAAAAGCTTGTACAGCTGCAAGGAGGGTCATGGAAAGGAAGACTAATTAATGCTGCATAAGGGTATCAGCCTCAGATGCTGAGTCAGAAAGATCTCTGGAGAGACATCACCATCTGAAGACCAGGATACAAGAACTGGAGCAAATACCGTTTTCAGATTCTTTGGTTTGCCTCTGGGAGGAAGATACCACCTGCCCCAGGCTTGATAAGGAATCCAGAAATAAATGCTGAAACAGAAACAGCATCTTCAACAATACAAGTGTTAGCTCTTGCTGTCCATGATGTGGATGGAGCAAGGGGAATACTCTTCCATTCCTGTGGGGAATTGCATACTCTCACAGCCACTATGGAAGTCAAAATTGGGAAATCAAAAAATTAAGAATAGATCTACCTCAAGGACCAGCTGTGGCGTTCTTAGACACGTACTATCCCCAAAGGATGCCCCATCTCACTGCAATGACACTTATTCAACTATGCTTACTGGGGCTCTATTTCTAATAGCCTCAAACTGAGAACAACTTAGAATTCCCTCACCTGAAAGAAAGAAGAAAGAAAGAAAGAAAGAAAGAAAGAAAGAAAGAAAGAAAGAAAGAAAGAAAGAAAGAAAATGTGAACATTTACACAATGAAGCTGTTTTTTAAAAAAATGAAATTGTGAAATTTGCAGCAAATGAATGCAACTAGAAAAATGTTGCCCCTAGTGAGGTGACCCAGAGCCAGGAAGACAAATATGGTATGTACTCACTTATAAGTGGATATTTTGCGATTAAATAATAATCAAGATACAATCCACAGTCTCAGAGGGGTTGGGTAAAGAAGAGGCCTGTAGTGTAGAAACATGGTTCTCTTAAGGAAGAAAAAAATAGAATAGATTCTACAGTTGGCAGGAGGAGAAGGGTTAGGTAAGGGGTGGAGGGAGAAAAATAGAACATATAGAAATTAAAATAAAACAAGTGTTTGCTCATGTGCAATAACAAAGACACTGTTCCTTGGAGTAATCTCCAGAGTGCATTTTCTCTGCTTCCTCTACCAACCCCTGTATTGACACCCAAACCCTGAAGTCTATCGGGGGAATAGCCCAGTGGTAGTGATACTGCCTCAGAAGCTTTAGCATACAAAGCACTTGAGGCTCTTACCAGGAGTGGGGGTGTGAGACAGTTATATAGTAAGATCCTACCATGTGGTTCTAACATGGAAGAACTAGAGAAAACCATGGCTCCAGTTTTCTTCCTCCATAGAACCCAGAGTAATGAAAGATGGTGATAGTCCATGTAGGACCATGCCCAGAAAGGGGTAAGAGTTCTAGCCAAGACTGGTGGCCTACTCCAAATTCTAAAGTCTTACCCCTGCCCCTACTTTGTTCTATGTAAGGCAGAAAAGGGAAGAGTTTATGCTGGACAAGTGAAATGACTGATTGTCTATGAATGAGCCCCCCTCCAGCTCTTGGGAAGACCTTCCATTGTAAATGCAGTATTTTGCAGAGGATTGAAGGCTTCTAATGGCACTTCGTAAATATGCTTTTTGTAATTCAAAGTTAAAATAGTGGAAGCTCCACTTGGATTCTTGGAGAATAGGTTCTAAGTTTTCAAATTTAGAGGGCCTTTCCGGGTCAAATCAGGAGCCTAGACTTTAGCCTCCCCATATGGTCAATCATGTTTCATGTTAATTTTGATATACTCCACCTTAAGACCACATGCAAAGGCAAAATGCTATATGATGCAGTAGAAAGACTGTGAGACAGAACATAAAAAAACCTTGTTTTAGCCCTTTTACCAAGTTCAAGGGCCTTGGGCAAATCACACACTCTCACAAAAAAAAAAAAAAAAAAAAAAAAAAAAAAAAAAAAAGAAAGAAAAAAAAAGAAAAAAAAAGAAAACAATTTCTCATGCTTATCATGAGACACTGGAACACACTGTGACTGCAATGATCTAATTGTATATTTATAAGTGAGTATATTATCATTCTATATTACAAGGGTTTGAAAGGGGTGTCAAAACTACCCAAAATGTCATAGTAATGACATCAGCTCTCAGATGCTAGAGACAGCACATGTCTTTTTTATGTCTTGGCCCAATACATACAATCCAACACGGGGCACAAACTAATAGATAAAAATTGAATGAATGACCACAGGTGGATGTGAAGATAGACAGATAAATGCATGCATACAAAGCACTGAGGAATGGCTGAGGAATTAAAGGTTGTACCTTGAAGGTGAATGAATGAATGGGAATGACTAAGAAAGTGTGTCTAGATGACTTAATGAAATACTATACTGGTGAAGGAAGGTGTAAGAATAAGACCTTCACTGTCTCAAGAATTACATAGCAACTGCTTCTATTTCTGCTGCAGCCAGGGTACATGAATTATATACATGAATAGAAAATCTTTGTCCTGGGAAATTGACTAATAGGAGAACCATATAGCAGTCATATTGGTCATGCAGATATTTTCCTCTATACTGCGCTTAGGGAGAAGTTCATATTTAGTCTCTGTCTTGCCACCACAATCCTCTATAAAGGTTTTGAAAATGGGGGTGAGAACATTCAAGGTCACATGGTCGACCTCAGTGTGACTCACAGAGGTCAGCTCAGACCTCCTGTACAGTTCATGTTTAAACAAAGGCTGCTTCATGGGCAGGCATTGGAAGACACTGGACTTCGACCTGATTCGTCTAGTCACATTTACCAAGTCTTTCAACAAATAAGATGGAACCTCTGTTGTCTTCTGACCCTCTGGAGCAAGAGGAAAGGATGCCGCAGTGGGTGACACATCCCAGTGATGCCCATCTTTCCTGTCCTCAGCTTCACCCAGAATTAGGGGGCGTGGAGAGAAATTCAGTCAGACATCTCAGTTTTCTTTACTTGCTTCTCGGATTCCTTTCCTCTCTACATGCTTTTTAGAGGCACAAACATGGGTAAGCCTTACAGCATTCTCTCACACCCTCCTTATCTCTCCTCTCCTACAGTCAGAAAAGTTCTAAACACACACACATACACACTCATAATCACACCACCTCAGTACTGAGTGAACTAGTGTTCTTCCACTCTCTACCCAATGGTTTTTCCTGCAGACAAATAGAACACACTGTTAATGGAACAAACACTTAATATGGTTTCCCCAAAATTGCACATACAAGTGAGTCTTTGTCTTGTCACACTGTAGTGAAGGCAGTAACTAGTTCAAAACAGAAGATTTAAATATCCAGAGTCTAATGATGAACATTGCTATCTGATCCTTCAGAATTTAGCCAAGACTAAGCTGTAACAATAATAGAGTAGAAGTTGAGAATATCTTAATATCCAAAAGCTCAGAGGATTTCTCCTAAAGCTATGCTGTTTACCCACTTAATACCACTGGGGATTCAAAAATCAATGTAATACGAGCATTTGCCAGAAACATGCCAAATGCCCAACAGGAGATGTTGGGCCTGTGACACCTTCACTAATAACCGATGACAAAGAACAAGGAGGAAAACAGGCTTTAGGATCTGCAAACACTATCACCCGAAGTGTGTGGCCTTCCCTCCTTGGAGACGGTGCAGTTTTATCAGCAGAGGGAAATCAAATGACAATAAGGATAATTCCAAGGCATTCTTCCAGATGAGTAACCTAAAATAACACCACTCAGCTGAGAAATGAAACGGAGAGCTGGCAAGGTCTTCTAGGGCTGCTTGGCCCAGGATTGTAAACACTGATAACCGCAGGCAAAGTTAGCCTCAAGAATAAGAAGTGGCCATGCTCTGTGTGGGAGCCAAGCCATCCACCCATTTGCATGTAGCCCTGTGTGACCCTCCTGCTCTCTCTGAATTAACAAGAATGCACACTGAAAAGCAAACACTGCAGGCCTCCAGGCCTTTGCATTGGCCATTCCCTTGGTCTGGAATGCTTTGCTTCTAGAATTCCCAAGCCTGGCTTGTTTTCACAAATTCTTGCTTCATTGTGGAGAGGCCTTCCCTTCTGCCTTCAACAACTGAGCACAATCCCCTTTTTCCTACTTTTCTTTCTGATACTTCCCAGCCTCCCCTGTTCATAGCTTCTTATCTGTGGCCACACCCTCATGGTGATTTTGCAGGAAACAAGAAGTTTTTCTACGTAGCCAGGTACTTACTAGCCTGAGCACTGCATGGATGAATGAATGAATGAATGAATGAATGAATGAATGAATGAATGAATGAATAAATGAATAAATGAATGAGCTTTGTAACATGGATTATCTCCAGGTAGGTAAAAATGTAACACCAGGTATAACTATAGCAAGCTCTGGGAAAGTAGGAAATCTTGGCCTGGATTTTTACCCTCCACAGAGCACAACAGTGATAGAGGTTGTTTTGTCTCATTGTCTTGTCCTGTCACACCAGTGATGGTGACACAGGGATATGTGTATGAGGATGACACAGACACAGGTGACTGACCCAGCTCTCTGCTTCAGTGCTGACTGGCTGCTGAGAACATTTGCTCATGTCTGTCCCATGTCACACAGTCGTCTCTGTGATTCAGTCTGTGACCCTCTTGAAAGACAGTAGTTCATAGTATCCAATTGTTCCCCCATTGCTCTTGATGTAGTCTGTTTTATTACATGTTCTGCCAAAGTACCTATTGCAGAAATACCCATTGGGTGCTGTGTCTAGTGATAAGGACCTCTGATCCAAGCTATTAGGAATGCTGAGCCATGATGATTACAAATGAAAGGCCTACCTGGGCTACAGGGGAAACTAATGGTAATTTAGGGAAGGAGGGCATCGAAAATGTTCTGCAAATGGGTAGAAGTGAAGCTTAGGGTATTTCTCCAGCATATATGGAGCTCTGGGCTCAACCCTGAGAAATACAAGGAAAAAAAGAGAGAGAAAGGTTCTTCTGCATTTCCTTTGTCTATGTCCACCAACCAGTTTTTATCAGAAACATAAATGGTGCTGTGATTGCCATCTGTATGTTTTTATCTCAATGGGTTCAGAACTCTAATGGGAAGAAGAAGGAAATTCTTACTGATTTGCTCACACAGCCAAACAGGGATACGAACAAAGCCTCTTCCAGAGGGCCAAGCATTAAATAAATGTACCACATCACCTTTCATAAAGCATGACTGTATGATCTCATAAATGCACGCACTCTTTTCTCGCAGAAGTATAAAGCAGAGAGTATAACATTTATATGAGCCCAGAGGAAATTTTATCTTCTATACACTCCATACAGCAGGAGAAAGAATCCCTCAGTGAAAGAGGAAAACACCAGGGAAAAACCCACTGGGGTCAATAAAGGGTTTTAAGGCACCCTTCGAGGCAGAACTTCCTTCCAGTGGAGGAAGGCATGGTGGATTTCCATGGAGAGTAAATGGTAGAGAAGCCTCCGTGTTCCGTGAGTTGCATAGACCCATCCACAGAAAAGCATTATATACTGTTCTGCTGGGTTCTATGGGTTTAGCACAGTGTTTCTGCTGCTGCTGTGGGCATAATGCTTGCGAAGTGCTTTCTGAGAAGTCAACAGTAGGGACATTTTCAACTCTGCTTCTCCAAAACAAACAAACAAAGGGCTTATTCTATTTTAAGTGTTTGCATGTGTAGGGTAGAGGTGGTGTGTGCATGTGTAGGGACAGGTTCCTGTGAAATTCAGAAGAGACTGTTAAGATTCCCTGGATAGCTGCAGTTGCAATCAGGGAGTGCTGGGGGGTGAGTTTGGTCACCACCCCCAAGAGAAGCAAACACTTAACTACTAAACCCACTCCTCAAGTCCTTAATTCTGCATCTTCCATGTATGATGTGCAAATACATCTTTAAAAAATTTATTTTGTTTTCTAATGGTGTGGCAGAGGATGTGTACCTACATAAGTACAGGTGCCCACAGAGGCCAGAAACAGTCACCAGATTGCCTAGAGCTGGAGTTACGGGCAGTTTACTGCATTGTTTCTGAGAACTGAACTCTGTCTTCTGCAAGAAGAGTACGCAACATTAACGCCTAAGCGATGTCTCCAGGTCATAGTTGTGTATTTCCTTTGTATTTCTTATTATAACTGTCTGAGACTGAGAAAAATCTATAGCAGGTAAATTAGGATAGGTGGAAAGGAGGGCCTCCATATTTGTCTTTCAGATGATGTTAAAGAAACTCTAAGGTTCCAGAACACTGGTCTTGATGACCTATTACAAAGCAAGCAGGGGCAAAAAAAAAAAAAAAAAAAAAAAAAAAAAAAAAAAAAAAAACAAAAACAAAAAAAAAAAAAACACTCCCATAAGAAAAGTAAAAACACAAGAACTGTAGCACAAGCTAAGTTGATCAAAGAAAGTTAGAATGTCAGTAACAAATCTTTTTTTCAACTTTTTTAAATTGGATATTCTCTGCATTTTACATTTCAGATGTTATCTCTTTCCCACAATCCCCTCCCACCTTCCCCTCCCATTGGTGCTCCCTCTCCCAACCACCCTCTCCCACCTCAGCACAATGGTATTCCCCTACACTGGGAAAATGAGCCTTCATTAAACCTAAGGCTTTTACTCCCATTGATGTTAGAAAATATTATCCTCAGCTGCATATGTACCTATGGTCATGGGTCTTTCCAAGCAAACTCATTGGTTGGTGTTTTAGTTCCTAGGAGCTGTGGTTTGGTTAGTTGATCATTTTGTTCTTCTCATGGGGTTGCAGATCCTTTCAGCTCCTTCAGTCCTTTCTCTAGCTCCTTCATTGGGGTCTTCATATTCAGTCTGATGGTTAGCTGCAAGCATCCTCCTCTGTATCAGTATGACTCTGGCAGAGCCTCTGAGGAGGCATCTATATCAGATTCCTGCCAGTAAGCACTACTTGGCATCAGCTATAGTGCATGGGTTTATTGGGTGCATATGGGGTGTATCCCCAGGTGAGGCAGTCTCTGGATGATCTTTTCTCCGATCCCTGTTCCTCTATTTGTCCCTTTATTTCCTCTCGTGAATGTTTTGTTCTTCCTTCTAGGAAAGACAGGCATCCACCTTCTGGCCTTCCTTTTTTTTGAGCTTCATAAGTTCTGTGGATGGTTTCTTGGGTATTTTGAGATTTGGTGGCTAGTATCCACTTATCAGTGAGTGCATACCATGAGTGTTCTTTTGTGACTGGGCTATCTCACTCAGGATGATAGCTTCAAGTTTCATCTATTTGCCTAGAAATTTTATGAAGTCATTGTTTTTAATAGCTGAGTAGTACTCCATTGTGTATATGTACCACAATTTCTGTATCCATTTTTCTATTGAAGGGCATCTGGGTTCTTTCCAACTTCTGGCTATTAGAAATAATAGTATAGTTAAGTGACACCCAAAATTCTATCAGAAAGCTTTTACAACTAATAAACAACTTTAGCAAAGTAGCTGTCTGTAAAATTAACTCAAAAAATCAACTGCCTTCTTCTATGCAATGGATAAGCAGGCTGAAAAAGAAAGGAAATTGGCACCTTCACCATAGTCACAGAGACTATATAATACCTTAGGGTGACCCTAACCAAGCAAGTAAAGTATCTATATGACAAGAACTTCAAGACTCTAAATAAGGAAATTGAAGAAGATCCCAGAAGATGGAAATATCTCACATGCTCATGGATTGGCAGGATCAACATTGTAAAAATGGCTATCTTGCCAAAAGTAATCTACAGATTCAATGCAATCCCCATCAAAATTACAAATCAATTCTTCATAGAGTTGGAAAGAGCAATTTGCGAATTCATCTGGAATAACAAAAAAACTAGAATAGCAAAGTCTATTCTCAAAAATAAAAACACTTCTGGGGGACTCACCATCCCTGATCTCAAGCTATACTACAAACCAAATGTGATAAAAACTATATGGTGTTGGTACAGAGATAGGCAGGTAGATCAATGGAACAGAATTGGGGACCCCGAAATGAACCCACACACCTATGGTCACATGATCTTTGACAATAGAGATAAAACCATCCAATGGAAAAAGAACAGCCTCTTCAACAAATGGTTTTGATTTAACTGACAGTCAGCATGCAAAAGAATGCAAATCGACCCTTTCCTATCTCCTTGTACAAAGCTCAAGTCCAAGTGGATCAAAGATCTCCACATAAAACCAGGTACACTGAAACTATTAGAAGAGAAAGTGGGGAAGAGCTTAGAACACATAAGCACAGGAAAAAAAATCCTGAACATAACACCAATGGTTTGTGCTCTAAGATCAAGAATCGACAAATGGGACCTCATGAAATTACAAAGCTTCTATAAAACTAAGGACACTGTTAAGAAGACAAAACAGCAGCCTACAGATTGAAAAAGTATCTTTGCAAATTCTACATCTGATAAAGGGCTAGTATCCAATATATACAAATAACTCAGGAAGCTAAACTATAGAGAATCAAATAATTCTAATAAAAAATGGGGTGCCGAGCTAAACAAAGAATTCTCAACTGAGGAATATTGAATGGTTGAGGAGCACCTAAAGAAATGCTCAACATCCCTAGTCATCAGGGAAATATAAATCCAAACCATCCTAAAATTCTACCTTAGTTAGAATGACTAAGATCAAAAATTCAGGTGACAGCAGATGCTGGCAAGATTGTGGAGAAGGAGAAACACTCCTCCACTGTTGGTGGGATTGTAAGCTGGTACAACCACTCTGGAAATCAGTCTGGTGGTTCCTCAGAAAATTGAACATATTACTACCTGGGGACTCAGCTGTTCGACTCCTGAGCATATACCTCAAAGATGCTCTAACATATAACAAGGACACATGTTCAACCATGTTCATAGCAATCTTATTTTCTACTCATCTTTCTACACTCCATAATCCTGTGAGCCTTATTTTCTTCATGATAAACAGATTTTTGTTGTTGTTCCTTGAGTTTTACAGTTCTAAAGATTTAGGGGCTTACACACATACATGCTAGACAATTGCTCTTCCACTGAGCTACATCTCCAGCCTAAAAGTCTAATGTCTCTCTACTTCTTTGTACCTTTCACTGTCTGTCTGTGTGTATTTATGTCTTCCTGTCTTTCTCTCCTTTCCCTCCTCTTCCTCTTTCTTCTCCTTTGATTCCTTCTTCCTATTTAAAGACTGGAAACTGACACTCCTGGATGACAAATGAATTTCTGGAGGACATTGGTCATGAAAGTTGCACGACTTGCCCAGCTCTGAGGATCCGTAGTCTCAGTTCTGTGTACATGACAGCCAATGCTGGCTTCACAGGCCAGTTTAATGCCCAGAGGAGCTCAGCACCTCTTCTATTTCTCTATGAGTGCTTCTCTAACCAAGGTTGGCAGACATTTTTTAACATTCTCTGTAGAGCCTTAATACAAACGAGCAATGATACAGAAAGAAAGTGAAAATCAATGCCACTGATTAAGAAACTGTCCTCTAATTTGCTGCTTGATACTCAGCCTTAAAGGTTCATGACAGGAAAATCTGTTTCTGGCCTGATTGCTTTTGGAGAAAATCCTTTTATGGGTGGACAGTCTTTGAAGCTGTGGAGATAACAATAATGCTTGGTTTTATGACACTTTATTGGGCCCAGCATGGAAATTCTCTTTACATTTTTGATATGCTATAGTCCTGTGGAATAATATAAAAGTTTAATTCAAGCGAAAACACTCTTATCTTTTAAATTAGCTTGATAAAGATGAGTAGAGTTTCTAGATCCTTTTTACAAAATATGGAGGCAGAGAAGATATAGCGACTTTCCCTCAGATCCCATGACTATCAAAACCATTGACTCAAGGCACAGCTAACAGGATTTTGCTTAGGTCAATTTGTGTTCCATACTTTATAACAATAGCTATCAATCAAAGCTCTTTACATTTCTAGCAAAATGAAAATTCCCAATCTAATATAATTTTAAATATATAATTTTAAATTTTATACTGTTGAAAACTTGTGGAAGTCACATGTATAAATTAGGTAGACAGCTTCCCACTAGCACTCTGTAAATTCTCTATTTAAGACTACTGAAATAAGTTGGTGTAGAGAGTTCAACCAACAAAAATGGCTTACATTGACCATTTACACAGACATCTCACAAAAAAATTCAAGAGTAAAAGCCTCACAACCCATGGGATAATATTATATGGTTTCATCGATGTGGAGGAAAGAGAAGAAGGCATGGAAGTCTCAGGAGAAAGTGACGGTTGTATAGGAGATGAATTCTCTATGAAGACTGCAGCATACACTCTTTATTTGGAAGGGTCAATGACTATGGAATCCACATGATGAGATAAGAAAACTTTAAGGAAATGTCTGTATATCCCCATGTTTCTAAGGGAACAGAGAGAGAGAAGATCACAGAGAGCTTGGTTCCAAGTCAGCTTACTTAAAGTGCTCAACATATTGAAGAGGAGTATACATTGGAATACCTCTCTTTGAGCCCTAACATTGCCCAGGGTTTCCTCCTAGGCATGAGCCTTTAGCTACGGGGCCTCTTCTGATTACCACAGCACCTCTCTGGAGAACCCTGTCTCCACAGGCACTGCCACTACCCTTTGTCCTTTTCCTATGTTACCTTGGGCTCTTCTTGGCAACCACTTTTCTTACTGCTCTAATCTTCCATATAAGGATTCATTTATTTAATGTGTGTTTGTGTGTTCATTGTCTTTGTGTATCTGTGCCACAAAAGTGTGGGTACCCGCAGAGATCAGAAGAGGCTGTCAGAGTCTGGGAATCTAGTGTCACAGGCAGCTGTGAACCAGTTAACATAGGTGCTGGGAACTGATTTATGTCCTGTGAGAAAGGACTTATAGTCTCTGAGCCATTGCACCAGCCCAACTTTAAACTGCTTGGGTGAATGAAAACCATCTACTCTGACATTTCTTTGTATGTTCTTATATAGAGAAGATTAAATTCTAAATCAGAAGATAGGTGCAGAAGCCAGATAACAAGGAGTAAGTTGAAGGTTGTGAAAACAATTCTCCAATGAAATTCTTCTCATGACAAGACAATCTAAAGTAGTAAAATTATTGAACCAGAGAACTTTGTAATTAATCAGGGATAGCTAACTGACAAACAAAGGGGAAAGATTATAAAAGTCATTCTGCTAATAACTTCAATTTGAGGTGATTATCTGGAGAAGAAACAAAAAAAATCATAGACACTTGAACTAATCAAGTTTTTTTTTTTTTTGAGTATTTCCTTCTAATGTTAATTCAAGTTTCCTGTTTTATCCTCCTTTATATTTTAAAAAGAAAGACAATTGTATGGCCTATATGAAATTTTCTATTGTTTCTAAATTTAGGAACCAAAGTCGGATAGTAGTTTTTCTCGTTGCTGAGACCAAATATCTGATGAAGCAGCTTAATGAATGAAGAGTTTATCTTGGTTACCGTGGCAGGGGACAATTGGTAGGAATTTGAAGAGGTTGGTCACCTGCAGTCGGGAAGCAGAGCGATGAGTAGAGATGAACATCTCACTTCCTTTCTCCTTAATATACAGCCCAGGAGCCAAGCCCATGGCACACTGCTGTCCACAGGTACACATTTGTATGCTTGTTAATGTAATCATGAATCCCCTTAAACATTTGACCCCTAAGTAACTCTAGATCCTCTCAAGTTGATAATATTTGTTATCAGACATTGATAGTTTTATAGTTAACAAATTAAATGGAACAACATACAGGAAGAGAGGGGGGAGAGGAAAATTAGAAAATAGGAAGAATGAAGAACAATGGAATAAAATTTCATGAGAAAACACCAGATTAAGGTAAAGAAGCCCGAGTTTCGTAAGAATCCCACTCTGACCACCCCTCTGCAGAAGCCACACACCAATTCCTTTACTCTCTAGCTTTATTGGTGGACTTTTATATCTCGTATAAGAATATACTCACTTTTTCCTGATTTTCTAAAAACATTAGACACCCCCCAGCATAGGATTCCATCTAAAATCATTTGTCACTACCTATAAGTTTAACCTCCCCTCTTCTTCTCCCTATCCACTCCTTTCTTTTATTATTTAGTGAAGCAGTAGGTATTGTTGCTGTTGCTGTTTATGCTAGTTTGTTTTGGTTTTAATGGTGTTTTGTTTTGTTTTATTTTGTCTTTGTAAATCAGGAACCTGGGTCATGCCATACTGTGAGAACTTGTAGATTTTTTTCTATCCACATAACTCATTCTTTCTTTAAAAAATGTGGCCCAAAGTCCCTGAATTTCAAAGTATTTTTTTTGAGCAGTGAGTGTAATTTTATCAAAGGTCACTCTGGCCTCTAGGAAAGGGGTTACACTTCAGCTATAACCAAGAAATGCTGCATGTTGGATAGGAGAGTGAAGATCCTCTTCTACATAACTTGCCATGAAAAATGCAAGGCCTTTGTTTAAAGGGTCATCACAGCAGGAAACCAAGCCACAGGTGGACTCATTTCAGGACCTGATGTTCTGAAGGCTTTCTCTGAGGAGGCAGGTGGATGTCCCATGGAGAATGAAGAGAAAGAAGGTGGAATCAGGGATGAGTGGCAGGCTCCAGGGATATACAAAGCTCCTGATGCTTGTGGTGACTAAGCAGAAGTGTTACCAGAACTGGAAGAGAATCAGAGGAGGAAGAAGGAACAAGGTGCAGATTCAAGATGCTGATGTACACTTGTCAGGCAAGTCTCTCCAGTGGCCATTCTGATCCCCTCTTTGTCTTTTAAACAAAACTGATTACAAGTCCCACTTAATGACAAGAGGATCCTAAATATTGTGTGCACATAAATGTTAATATGGAAAAGCCTTATATATCTGCATGTGAAGTATCATGCCATGGCATTGGAATATATATAATTACACTCAAGTTTAGCCTGTTAGTTGATATCATGCTTGTCTATCTTATCATAGAAGGCCATTTGGGAGAATGACTAAAAAGAAGAGAAACACTATTCAGGCACAAATAGTCTCCACTCTAAGAAGAAATGTGAAGAGACACTGTCTCATGGAGAAAGCCCTGGGAGGAGACAGTACTGCCAACTCCAGAATCGGGAGGAGACATTACTGCCAACTCCAGAATGTAATGCCTAAGACCCTGGTGCAACTGTGATCCATCTAAGCTTCAGTGTCCCCTCATGTAAAATACAGGCCACCCTCCCCTATTAACACATAGTGTGATAATGATCATCAACACTTCATCAAAGATTGAACAGAATTAGGGATCTTAAGGACTCGACACTAAGTTCTTCTGTGAGGTTTGTAAGAGAAGATGAATGTGTTGTGTACTGCAATTCTGTGACAGAAAAGGTCTGAGATTTTGCTTGCTGAGGTAAGATGCATTTCAGGGACAGGCTTCATAGATTCTTTAGGTCTGTGTTTGCTTGTCTAAATTCCATCATCAATACAACATGCAGAAGAGGAAATAAAGCACACACACCCAGGGTTATCCCCATACTTCCTTATAGAAGCTCTTCGGGATTTTTTTCCTGATCAGTGTAAAACAAACTGGACCATCCCCAGAAGTGTTCAGGTACAAAATATTTATCCTCCAGGACCTCTTACAGCCTCTTTACGTAGCCATTTCTTCCCATCACACAAGTCCTCTTCACTGCCTCTCACTAGTGCTGCTCTCACCCGCATCCTCACCCTGTTCCTTTAAAAGTACCAGCTATGATATGGATTGAGAATTAAATGGACCACTGTGTAAGTAGCTGGAAGTTTAATGGGAAAGATGAAAAAGCTGGAAATCAATACAAGTGTATGCTAAGGCATGCATGAAACAGCTCTGTATTTCCCCCTAAAGGATTCACTAAAGGAAGGATGAGACTGCCTGCCTTTGGCTTTATATTAGAAAGGCCAAACCACCCAAAGCGCTAAGTGAGAAACTATATCTCGATTAGGTGATAGAATTGATTATAAGCATGCAATTCTTTTTCCAAAATAGTACATGAGTGCATGAACTGAAGGATGTGGTCAAGCACGTAGATTGAGACCCTGACCATAACCTTGCAATGAACAGTCTACTGCAGGCTATTGGTAAGTTCTAGACCTTTCAATAACAAAGTCACAGTGGCCATATACCTGTAGCAATCCTGACTCACTGGCAGTGACAATTAGACCAGAGAGAGTAGAGTTAAAATGTCATAGTCACTTTGGAGGCAACCCTGAAATTCTTTGAACAATGAACTGTCTGTCATTCCATTCCAGTTATATTTGAAATGTACTTTAGCAAGAAAGGCCTAGCTTTATGGTGACCAAAATTTTGCTCTACCCCACTATCTGCAGCTCCTCACAGAACTAACCACTGCCGTCATTTGCCCGTGTGTCACTGTAGCTGGGCTTCTATGACAACAAGGTTCCCATGGGTTCTTGAAGTAAAGAACTAGATGTTTTGGGCTACTGCATATCTGATGCTAGGACATGCCTGACACATGGTACATCTCCAAACTTGTGAAGGAGGAGGAGGAGGACAAGGACAAGGAGGACTAGGACGAGACAGACAAGGAGGAATACAAGGAGGAGAACAAGGAAAAAACCTAAGGGTTCCAACAGACATTTCAAAAACAAGTTTGGATTCAGAAACACAGCTCAGGTGCCATCCCTACCTCAGTTAAAGAAGTTTGGAATGTTGCTTTCACTGCTGGATATCATGTTTTAGAGCTTTGAGAAGTTCAAACATGTTCGCCACTGGAGATCATGATGGGCGGCAGAAGGGAAATGCTTGGCAGGGCCAGGAAACCATGACAAATAAGGAACAAATGAGAGAACTGAGATTGATTAGCTTTGCCAAAAGAAGGGAGAGGAAAGACATGGCTGCTCTCCTCAGATATTTGAAAATCTGTCAAGTGGAAAAGGTAGCTAGATTTGTTCTGCATAACGCCGGAAGGCAAACTAAGGTCAACTACTAAAAAGTAGAGTGAAGCAGCTTTAGCCTCCCAAAGAAATTTTCAGAATCCATCAGGAATAATGGGAGGCAAAGGAACCCACCATATATGATGAAAGCAAGATGTTCTCAGCTCCAAGGATTCTTTCCAACTGAAGACTTTCTAGTTTGCTGTATTGTCGATTCAAATGCCTCTGGAAGCACAGGGCTGGCTCACATAGCTGCACAGTTTTATTAAAAGGCAGGGCAGAGGGGATACATGGAGAGCCTGCAGAATGAAAGAAAAACAGAAGAAAGTTTCTCAAAAGCAAGAGAAGACAGAATCCTGAAAAGTCACTCTTTACGGTCGGTTGTGACTGCTGCCTCTGCTAGTCAATGAAAACAGCTAACTGGAACAAAAAGGGTAATTTTATCAAAATAATAATTATCCAAAGTATTTGGAATACCAGGAAAAGACGGATCTTTTGAGAGCTGATAGTTCAAAAGAGCTACAATCACGCATCTGTTTTCTTGTTTGGTTCACAATTGAAGCAATGGAAACAGAGGACTCCGTGAAATTGAATGACACTTCACATTGATAAGCATTTCTGAAACAATATGGTAGCAATTTGAGGAACACATTATACTCTCGAGCTGCAGAAGGAACGAGCAGAGAATATACCCTCTAATGCATAATTTTTATAATAATCTCACTTGTTACAAATACAGCATTTCACAATGAAAGCCTAACTGTGTTTCGGTTCAGTAATGTGATAAGACACAGCTTGTAAGAAGGAGAATTGAGTTTAACTCTGTTCTCTTCCTTTATTTTCCATTTATCATGTGAATTGCTTCTAAATAAGATCATGTTACATTATTAATTTGCATAATTGCTGAAATATAGCATGTGATTCCAAGTAACAAGCTCCTGATCATATTGTTTCCGATGCTTCTTGACATTGTTTTGAAGCTGACAAAAATGATTCCTGATGAAGTGAAAAATATGAATGCACGTTCTGTTGACGTCTAGTCTTCAGATGGGAAAGAAACGGGAGAGGGATCATGTGGGCCAAGCAATGATATTCACATTCAGGTGCTGAAGAGCTTGGAAAACAAAAGTATAACCAATAGGTGCTATAATATTTTAGAGTAACAATAACTCTGTTTTTGACAGAGTAGGATCCAGGTGAAGGTTTTGCTTGTTTGTTGTGTGTATGTGTTCTATGTTTTGTTTTAGTTTGGTTTTTTTGGGGGGGTGGGGTTTCGCTTTTGCTAACTGAATCAAGAGTTTCTTAAAAAAAAAAAAAAAAAAAAAAAAGATGAGAGACATCCCTAATGAAGATCTAAAAATACTTGCTCAGACTATTTCCATTTTTTGAATAGCACCCTATCAAATGAACTTGACAGTCTCTGGTCTCAATCAGAAGATCGTGACACCCTGTTGGAGTTCAGAATGTCAGCGAGAGCAAACATTTCAGTCAAGTCAGTCTTCTAAAATGTGGGCAAGGCAGAAATGGTGGACAGGATACAAAGTGGTGAGCCAAACGTGGGGCCAAAACCGCCACGGCCAGTCTGAAATGAAGACAGCCGGAACACAAGGCCTGTTGGTATCATCTGCCTCAGGCATCCTGATAAACAAATAAACCAGCTATGCAAGGATAGTTTTCAGCGAATGTATGTGCATGCGCATGTGTGGGCACGTGTATCACTGCATGTGTGCTTTGTGTGTATATGATTTATGTGGAAGACAGGCAACAACCTCAGGTATCACCTCCCCACCCCCAGCACTGTAATTAAAAGCACCTGTCACCAAGCTGGACTCTTTCAACATGGGTTCCAAAAACTGGATTCAGAACCTGGTGCTTGAGCCACCTACGTTGTACCCAGTGAGCTGTCTCCCAGCCCTTCAGTGACTTCTTCTCAGAGCACAGAGACAGCACTATCCTTCCTCCTCCCGCCCCCTACAAGTCCTTGTTCATCATTTTACACCAAAAGCTTTATAAAAGGAATCCACCTGAAAATATTTCTTGTTTACACAGAGTGACACTCTGGAAAAGGGAAAGGGCTGACCCAGAAGCCTCTGCCTTCCTTCAGGCCGTCAGCCCTGTAAGTCAGTGATCTTCACAACACAGCAGTGTTAGCTCTCAGGGTTGCTGCTGTGTGGCAGGAAAATGTTTGTGTCTTAGGCACAATCTTCCTTTATTTTCTAGTAATCAAATGGCATTGATTCTACAAAACCCTTAGTACTGTTTTATTCACCCTGGTTTCAACCAGATGAAGAAACTTATTTGTCTGTTATTGGGTCAAAAGATGTTCCCCACAGCTGTTGGGAGTCTCACTGCTTGGGTAAAAGAACAGGGCATATTTTACAGGCGCTATTTATATAGGCTGCAAGTTTGTTCCATGGCACAAGGCCAACAGCTGGAGAGAAATGGCAAGTTCTAGGCCAGCTGAATCTCTGCTTTCAAGTTTTGCCTGTTGCACACGTGCGCACGCGCGCGCGCGCGCACACACACACACACACACACACAAACACATGTACACCCACCAGCAGCTTGGGAATGTTAAACAGCTCCAGATTTATTTTTAATATGGACTAAAATGTCTAGTGTGGTCTACAGACTGGGCAGAATCAGGCCAGCCGGCTCCTTCCCAGCACAGGCAGGAGCTTTGGGCCCAGGCCTGGGAACTCACATTGAAGGAGGATGCATAGAGTATGTCCTAGTATCAGGCTGATGCAGGAAGAAAGAAAACACAAAGCCACACAGGGCCTGACTGTAGAATGACTTCCCAGTCAGGCTTCTGCATTGAATGAAAATGACGATGAACCCTTAACATACAGAAAGCCAAAGGTAAGACAGAGGCCTAGTCAGGCCCAGGGTGAGGCCTTTGGACATTCCAGTGAAGGTCTATAGTGACCTCTTTACCTCATTTTACACACATGCATGCCTGTGCATACACACACACACACACACACACACACAGGCACACACACAGGCATGCATGTACCCACACGTGAACAAAGTACAATGTGTGCTCCTACCAACATTCTGATGACCCCCAAGAGGTTTCATTCATAATGTGTTTGTGGGAATATTTCACATCCAATAGTCTCAGAAGCCTTTTCTCCCTCCTTTGTTTTACTCTACCCTGAGTGTTCTTGGGGCTCTAAGCTCAACATGGCTATTAAGAATGCAATGTTGTCCCTAGACCCAGGGCTAAGGCTTTTCTTGCTACTGGAAGCCTCCTCCATTTCATCCTCCCATGGGTCTTAGACCACTTGGGATGGCTGGTTCCCTCCTCCAAGCTCTTATCAGTGTAGTGTGCACTGGGGAAGGAATGCATCCATGTTAGCTCTGACAGCATCTGACTGGGAAACAGTGAAGAACTGCCTAGGGTTGTTTGCCAATTCTAGGCAAGGATTTGACTGGGTTAATTGGAAATCTGTAGTTTCTACCTGATGACACTGTATAAAGCCTTTACACAAGGTTTCAAACTGCGAAGAAATGTATTGATTTTGCTTATCACCTTTACTCTATCTCTGAACTTTAATTTAGGTACCAGTATAACTAATTCCTGTCGGTTATCGTGCTATAGACCACAGACTTAGAACATTGCCATGTACACACTTGGGATTCATCATCAGCCTATGTACAACCTTTTGTAACTCCTAAGTACACCTATGTTATATGTTATGTGTTACAGTTATGAGGCTGTTATGGTAGAGTCAGCCTACTAGACCAGAAAACTATTCAGGGACAAGAGCAGTGGATTTTGCTACTCAATGTTTAGTTTAGTGTCTCTTCTGCCTAGTCAGCCACAGAGACAGTTATGAACCAATGGAGCTCTTTTGAGATAATATGCTGGCTACTGGTGATCAAGGTTTCTTTCTCTAATAGAGACATAAATGCCAAAATCTTAATAATATGCTCTACATTCTTTTTTTCTATAGTCACTCATCTCTAAACTTCAGAAAAAAATATTATACATTTTAACGCAGCTATATTTTCAATCACCTGATTATTCTTGTTATTTATTGTATATAAGGCTTTACCAATAGTTTTTCTGCTATTTGATAAATGAAGTTTTTGTCAGGATATTAAATTTTAAGTTATCAAGTCAAAGGGTTGGATATAAGCTCATTTCGAATTATCAGTTTTGCTCACTCAGCAATTATTTGCTGACACTGGGGATGAAAATACAAATGTGACATGGTCTCTAACTCTAAGTGACTCTAAATGGCTTTTAGTAGAAGGAAGAGAAAAAAAGAAGTCAGAGTATGCATCGAGAAAGTATTCTGATGAGTCTAGTCTAGAAAAAGGGTATTAGGGACATAGAGAATAATGAGTCCACAGAGGCATAGGCTGTTGTCCAGGCCAAGACGATAGCTTAACATCCCCAAAACGTAAGATGTATTCAAAAGCTTGACTGGTGGACAGTCACTATACCAAAGAGTAAGAGGGATTCAAGAAAAGCAAAGACTAAACAAAATCAGAAGTATGAATTTAACTCCAGTGCAGAGACTAGGACACTCAGAAACTTGGTTTGACGTTCTGAACTACAAATAAAGCTAGATGCAGGACCTTGTACAAAGGAGACTCTTCTTGTCATGGGAAAAAAAAGGTGGGTTTTTCGGAGACCAGTGAGAAGAGGTGATATACCAAGTGATTATACACCCAGAATGAAAGATTAGTGATGAGTACAAAAGCCAGGAAAATTGTAGGTGTTGCAGAAGGAAAGGACATATAAGGGGAATCTAGGAAACAGAAGAGTCACCTGCAAACAGAAAGGCTCAAGAATTAATATAAATGCTAGCTCGTTAACGACTACTATTGCTGTAAATAAAGAACAACTCTCTGTCTGGATTTCCAAGATTCCATTTTCTTGCCAACATCCATGAAAGTATGAAAGGTCCACCTTGGTAAATGGGAGGAAGATAAAATCTCAGAGTCCCAGTTCTTATGATGATGTACCTCTGTTAAAATGGAAAACTCTGGAAATAAAGAAAAGTTCTACAGTATGGTAAAGTGGAACACAGCTGTAAAAGTGTCCGTCACAAACAGAATGGCTACAATTGTAACCCTCCCCTTATCTAATCTCTAAGCATGTAAGGATTGAGGGTGGTTCCTCGGGGAAAGACAAATCTCAGTAGTTTAGCACCAAGACAAGCTGTCTCCAAACTCAGTTCCTCAACTACTCCAAGTACCACTTCACTCTGGTGTGACTCTTAACCACTCTGCATCTCCAAAGCTATGAAGAATTAATATAGAATATGTCTGGCTGGTGTGGACAGCTTTGAACCAGGCACCACATCAACAGAATGAGAACTGGGTTTGTTTTCAAAGCTGTAAGATGTACAGAAACACAAGCAACTTTAACCCCTGCCTTTACATGCTTGTTCAGTCAGAGGGTAGTAAACTATAAATGAGCTGTGTAAAGAAATATCCTGCTTATCTCTAGGAGACAAGGTAGGGGAATAATGGGGGACACTCAGGAGTTTATGTAAGAGGAACAAAAATTTGAAGCATTACCAGAAAAGAGCCTATCAAAGGTATACTAGATGTGGGGAAAGATTTTATCACTAGATGTAGATGGATTAGCACCTGCTAGCTGCAACTGTTATCTTCATTGTCAACGTGGTGACTGCATTAGATCACCATGGAAACATCTCTGGGATGTAACTGAAAGTGCTTCTTGAGAGTTTTAAATGAGGAGGGAAGACCTACCCTGCATGTGGATGGCACTGTCTCGTGGGCTATGGTCCTAAACTGAATAGAATGAAAGCTGAGCACCAGTGACTCTATCTCTCTTCTTTCCTGACTGCAGACATGAGCAAAGCATGCCTCAGTCTCTTGCTCCCTGCCTTTTTGGCGGTGATGAATTATACACCTCTCACTGTGAGCTCATGCAAACAGCTTGTCTCTGAGTCAGTTATTTGGTCACAGAAATAATAAAAATGACAGAAACAGGAGCTAAGTGGCGAGTGTTGCAAAAAGGGTGAGTTTCAAAGCCATGCTTATCATTTAAATTTTAAAAGAAAGTAAGGTGACATTTCAGCCAAGGCCAGCCTTGATTAGTAACTTAGAGGTACAATGATTTAGTCAAAAAGCAACAGAGTCTGGGAGAAAGGCGACTAGCCATATAGTAAGTTGACCTGGGACTGCGCACAGTCACTGACTTATCATCTGATCTATCCCCCAGCCTTGGCCTGAAAATAAGAGGAATTTGTTGACCTTTCAAAGCACAGTGAGCTACATAATGTGTGGGTGGATTTTATCCATGCAAGATAACTTGGAATATGAGATGTTAACATTGAGTTTGATGGGTATGATGTTGAAGAGGGGAAAACCCATCAGCAGAACATGAAGATGCTTATGTGGAGCTCAAGGATCAATAGGAAACCACTTCTAGTCCTTGAGTAAAGGCAACAAGATGAAAATTTTTCTGAAATGCAATCAATGAAAACTGATCAAAAGAACTCTCCCCGCTTACCTATATTCGATCCAAGACTGTTTCAAGGTTAAATCTTGATCTACACCAGTGTGAATGACAGGAATTAGCATCTGTTAAATTGTCCTCTGGTGACAGATCAGATGTAATTTTTATCCGAAGGATCTACAAGAAGTGTTTGGAAAACAAAGCAAACGTGATTCTTTTGATATTTAAGGTGATTTTTTAATTTGTTGGGTGTTCTTACTTTTAATATTGCTTTTGTGATGGTTAATATTGATTTTCAAATTGATATCATCTATGATCACTCAGGAGATCAAACTTAGATTATATGTGCAAGGAATTTGCTTGATTAAATTGGAAAACCTACCCTGACTGTGAGCTGAGACAACCTTTGGGCTGGATTCCCTAACTTTACGAAAGAGAGAAAGCCAATAGAACCCCCTACCCATCTCTCTCTGTTTCCTGACTGAAGAATCAGTAAGACCACCTGCCCCCATGATTTTCTTGCCCTAATAGACTATGAATTCTTGAACTGCAAGCTAACATATATCATCCTGTCATAAGTTGTGTTTGTCCAGTATTTTCCACAACTAGGCAAGAAATATAGCCCTCTTGAATTTTTTATTTTTCGCTTATTTAGAGAGATGATTTAATTTAATTATAATTGTTAGATTTCTTAGGAATTAGTTGAAATTAGCCTGATTGTTTACAAAGCCAGGACCTAACTCTGTCTAGTTTCTATAAATATATTAAGTATTAAATAAAATTTTCTTCTTTTGGTGTACTGTCTCGTTTTCAGATTTGATTTTCATCATGGCCTCTTGAATATGGAGCCTCAAGAGACAGGCTCATGTTCCTAAACATCTGCATCCCAGTGCGTCTGATAGTCTGAAGACACATAGTAAACTTCACTCTTCATGAGCTTACCTTTAGGTAGAAATAAAAATTGACATGTGACCCCCTCAATCTAACAAGCATCATAATTGTGGCACAAGTGGACCACAGCGAGCTTAACGCAATTCTGACATAGACAGATCTTCCCTGAGGACTAGATTTTATACTTCCAGAAGGCAGAAGGTTCCAAAGAGGGAAAACACCCAAATCCTAGCCAGCTATGATGCTTTGAATCCTAGTAATGACCACCAGGCCACGAGAACCCCAAGGATACGGTAGTGGCACACATACCTTGGTGGTTACCAACAGCTCTCCTTGGGTGAGGCTCAGTCAACAAGAGGGAAATCATGCCTGGCACCAAAAAGCTAGCCAACCACCCATGGCTAGTGATGTCATAGGTTTGAAAAAGACTGTAAAACCATCACTTTAATAAAACAGGATAGCTCCTAACTTCATTCTAAGTATTTATCTTATATCCACGACTAAATGTAGCCCTTGCTTCTCATTAAGAAAACTTCTCTTAGCAACAAACTGAGACCAAACGCAGAAAGTCAGTGATCAAAGGAGTCTGGTTCCAACTGATATATATCTATAACATAACTCCTGTACCCTAAAGACATTTAAAGAAAGCATTACAGTGTGTAAATGGCTGAGGACTGACCGCTCCAGCAAGATCTTTATAAGTTTTCCTCCCAGAGAAATAGTCTCTGACTTCTCAAAGTTTATATTCAAGCTATTTTCCTAAAAGAAAATATAAGTTTCTCTAGTGCTAGAGTTGCTGTGTTCTACAAAAGGACATGGAGCTCAGGATAATGAAACCTATGGATTAAAAATAAATTTAAGGTTGCTTAAGTAGGTTGGAAATTTTAAAGCTACAAATCAAACCTTCAAGACTTACCTTAATGGGGGTTATTTTAGATATAGAAATACTCTGCAGACACACACCCATCTACTGGTATCTGGAGAAGTAGGAAGAAACGGAAGAGGTGTATTTTCAAAGGAAGCTAAAAGAATAAATTACAGATGACCATGGATCAATTTTTCTTCATTTCTCTTAGCCCCACATCAGCCCTAAAATCAACCACTCAAATATTATACCTGTAGCTAACTGTCTCCTCATGAAGAAATTCTAAATAACACAAAAATTAAACTTTGATTTCAAATAAAAAGGAATAGAGCTTATCTTCCTGGGGCTTTGTTGTTTGGTTTGTTTTTCTTAGTAAGGTTTTTTAGATAGTGTATACTTTTAGTCTTCCACAGATCCTTAAAAAATCAACATAATCAAACAAACAAAAAAGGTTCAGCAAAAATATTTTTCTAAACTGTCTTAGTCAGGGTTTCTATTCCTTCACAAAATATCATGACCATGAAGCAAGTTGGGAAGAAAAGGGTTTATTCAGCTTACACTTCCACATCGCTGCTCATCACCAAAGGAAGTCAGGACTGGAACTCAAGCAGGTCAAGAAGCAGGAGCTGATGCAGAGGCCATGGAGTGATGTCAGTTACTGGCTTCTTCCCATGCCTTGCTCAGCCTGCTTTCTTATAGAACCCAGGTCTACCAGCTCAGGGATGGCACCACCCACAATGGGCTGGGCCCTCCCCTCTTGATCACTAGTTGAGAAAATGCCTTACAGCTGGATCTCATGGAAACATTTCCCCAACCAAGGCTCCTTTCTCTGTGATTAAGTTCAGCTTGTGTCAAGTTGACATAAAAGCAGCCAGTACATATACCTACCCCATAGGTGTGAACATGACTCTGGAGGCAGAGGTAACTTTCTTAATGACACCCAAGTCAGCCCGAGTGGCTTATATTCAAGATGGAAAATGACACTGGATATTATGTAAAAGATCAGCCTTGAGTAAATAGAATCAAGATAACAAAAGTAACATGAGAAAGGAGGGACTTGGTTGTGTCTGGCAGTTCCAGAGTATAGTCCATTGTACAGGAAATTCTTGGCTTCAAGGGCATGAGGTGATTGGCCATAATGCATCCAAATTGAACAGCAGAGGACTGATATGAATGCTGGTGGGTAGCTGGCTTTCTTCTTTTTGTTCAGTATAGGACTCCACTTACATTTGGAGTGAACCTTCTGACTACAATTAACCTCAGGCAAACAGACATATCCAAGTGTTTGTTTCCATGGTGATACTATATCCCCATCAAGTAGACAATCAAGGTTAACCTTCATCAAGACTCTCATAAAATTCAAACACTATGCTGGAGGGATGCTAACAGTACTCTGGCCTTCTGCTTCTCCTTGCCCCCATGCTTCTCCACCTCTTCCTTACCACCACGGAAGTGTCCAATCTATAGTAGTTTCATTTTCTCCTAGCATTCGGTTTGCCAGGCCTTCTCTTCATCTTGTCTCCTATCATCCCTTGAAATCTAATTCCATTTCTGCCTACATGTTCTATGATTGTCCCATGAATAGACTTGGACAGAGCTCTTCCCTGACATGGACACTCCCCACCTGCCTTAATGTCATTCTCTGCATGAAGAGTGGACTGGAATGTTAGAGTGCCATTCTGTGTCCCCTGCTTTGCACTAAGCTAACTTATGTGTAGATGGGATGCAGTTTCTCTGGCCGCCACTTTCTAAGTCATAAAGTTCAGCTCTGACACTCTAGTGTCCAATGTTCCTAAGACTCAAACCCTTAGATACACGATGCTTCAAGAACCTGTGTTGTACTTTACCTTTATACTTCAACCTTAGTGTTATGTCTAATGAGCTGGTTTTATGTTTCCTAAAATAAAATAAAGTCCAAACAAATTTGTAGCCAACTTTGATTTACCCAAAAGCGTTTGCTTGCTAGCCTTTGGAAACCTTGCAGCCGAAGCTCTTCTATTCTCACTTTGGCTCCTTCCTCCAAAGATAATTTTATGCTTAGCTCACTGAGCTGTAATTACCTTCCTCCTTTCTCCCTTGGTTGTTCTTCGTAACTCATCTTGGACCCTCCTTACACAGTCATGACTTGTAGTCCCTCAGCTTCACACTAGTGACAGGAATCTCCACAAAGTCCTGGAGAATATTGTGTTTAATCCAGTGGTACTTCAAGGCCTTCATTTCAAAATTTTTACAAGGGCTTCTGCAAATCTAAGTGAGGCAGCTACAAAGTATCCAACCCAAGCCTGGTAAATAGAGCAAAAGATCCCAACTCATTCACTTGACAGGTAGCCTCAAAGCCTTAAAAATTACTGTCCATCTTTAGGCTAAAGTCTCACCAAAACACAACAGTGTCATCAGAGCCATGATAGGACTTGTTAGGTGATGTCACATGAGAGTATTTAGCAGAACTCAATAATACAGCTACACAAATTTTCCCCAGATTATGCATGCTTTTACATGTAATATAGTTTCTGGCCATTTCTTTACAAATACTCCCCTTTAATCCAAATGTGCTTTGTATCTTCGCACACTCTGCTCTCCGTCCCTCCTTCCATCCCCCCTCTTTGTAATCTTCACCCTCAGTGACTATTTTATTTCCACTCTAACAATCAATTTAGCCAATTTCTGCAAATATATTCTCTTTGTGTTCCACCATGCAAGACATGCCCACATCCATTGAGTTTGAAGGCTGCATATTCCTCCATGTCTAGTGTTGTTCACACTATTACACTAGTGATTTTTTTTAACTTTCTTCTGAAGACCTACTGGTCTTTTATTAAGACTTCTGCAGCCCAACTCAACTGTTAATAAACCATCTCCAAAATGATATGGAAGGAAAATATTTTTAAGAATTAACATTTCTGGTCTCAATATTGAACTTCAGTAGGGGGTCACCACAACATGAACAGGTGTTTTGAAGTGTCACAGTGTTAGGAAGATTGAGCACCAGTGAATTAAGGAGTGATTTTATATGGCTTTTGCTTCAGCTCCTGCCTCTTGCCTTGAATCTCTGCCCTAGCTTTTCTCAACCGAGAGCTCTGATAAGGAAATGTAAAATAAATACACCCTTTCCTCCTAGAGTTGCCTCTGGCTTCTGGTTTTTGCCATAGCAATAAAAAGCAAACCAAGACAGCTACAAGTATGGGAGAATATGATGCTCTTCTTCATTTGTCACAAGGGTCTTGGCTGACATTCTTATAATGACAGACAAATTAGCAAGAGAAAACGATGTAGTAAATTAGTTTGCTTAAAATGAATTTTCATTTTATATGAAGGGGGGTACTTCAGATTGAAGAATCCAGACCATGTGTCTCTGCAGGCCTTTGATGATGAACAGACATTGTCTAGAAATGTGGTTATGCAAGAGGTGGACAATTACTATTTAATAGTAATGAACTGCAGAGAGCAAAATCAGTAAGGCCAGTCTATTCCAGTTGTTTTGAGCCCGTCTTTGTACTTTGCCTTCCTTATGGATATGGGATGAACAACTCTAGCAGGAGGATTCTCAAGGAAGAGAGGAAATAGTGGGCTTTCTGGGTTTTATCACATACTTTGGGAAGTGAGAGTCTAGTGTCTATGACTTGACTTGGAGAAGAATAATTCTGGATCCTAAGATCCTTTTGGGGTAAGAAAGTGAGGTAGAGGATGGGAAGATAACAGCAGGTCAGAGAGTTCACCCCCCAACACCCACCCACACCAGGTTCCAGTTGACAGTAAGCGTGTCAAAATACCATCTTTCTTTAGGTAAACATTGTCAAAGCCCCATTGCAGCCAGAAAAGAAGCAACAAGGGCAAATTGTTTGATGCTGCACTACAGTAGAAAATCTCCTTCAAGGAATGCTGAAGACAAAGCAGAGAGGAGAAGACCCTCAAAAAGCTCTGTCATTAGTGTGATTTTAGTGAACAGACAGGAATTTGGCAGATGCCTTCAGTTGAAAGAGACAAGAAAAATCTCTGGGATGGTATAGCTGCAACTTCTCCTACCCTTCTGTGAACATTCATCAAGTCTGTAAAAATATATCAAACACACAGCAGCACCATGAAGATAGGGCACAAATGAGGTTAATGAATTCTGAAGGAAAGCCAAGAAGCCGATAAAAAGGACTATCTGGAAAAGCAGAAAGCAAACAATTCCTCTTTCTGTTCTTCTTTTCTGTGTAACACAGAACATTCTCCGATCTCTGAGTTTTTAGTTACTCTCCTTTTGTGCTTGGGGAACAATGACTTTATTCAGAAGGAATTCTCAACCATGTGCACACATAGACTTAGCAGACACTCTCAGCAGCCAGTGTAACTGGAGGCCCCCATGCTGGGTGGGTTCTAAAGCTGAACTGCTTGTTGGAAACAAACAAAATCAGGTATAAGAGTCAGGGCTGGTTCATACACATCACAAAACTATTTCTCACACATAGACTTAGCAGACTCTCAGCTGCCCTAAGAGTAAGATACCCAATAACACAAGGTTACAAAACAGATGTGATTGCAAGGGAATATGGCATTAAAATGTACTTAAGGTTACAGAAGACAGTGTTTGCATTTTAGTCAGAAATCATTTGATTTGGAGCAAAAGTCTCACACTGGCCTCTGTGGCCTTTGCTCACAACAGGTTCTATTCTCTACTAATTTTGCACTATTGTTCCTTGAATATGCTTGGCCCATGCCAGAGGATCCCATGTTCTCTGTTTGTTTTGTCTCCTCCCACTTTTTTTTTCTAGCTCAAACACCAGCCTTTGCTGACTCACTCCGCATCTCCTAGAATTCCCAACTCAATCAGCATTTACCATGTTTATTGAAATTCTGTCCACTAGGCATGAAGATCTTAATTCGATGACCATGCTGCTTCGGTTCTGTACCTTGACCTTTGACACTGTATCTGAAATCTGGTAGACTCTCATTAAATGTGTGTTGGATAAATGAATTCATTTAATTACTCTAGTGTTCTGAATCAAGTATGTAATGTCAACACCACCTGTCTCCAAGGCTTCTTCCAGCCCTGATATATTAGGATTCTGCAAAGCCCTCTCAATGTTACAGAGGCAGGAACTTAACATTAATAGATTGAAACAGGACACTGATGTTGAACACAGCTATCTAAACTGATATCACTGAATCACATCCCTGACTTTAGTAAGAAACCTGTCTTTCTCAAGTGATATTTCCAATGAAAACCAGCTTTGGGCTAGTGAAATGGTTCAGTGAAAACTTGCCACTAAACCTGAGTTCGATCACCAAAATCTATGGGGTAAAAGAATAAAATGGACTCCTTCAAGGTATCCACTAATTTCTACATAACTTCCCTGTTGTGTGTGCTTACCTGCACACAATAAATAAATAAAAATTATTCTGTATCTGGCATATCCCTCAGAAACTGACCTGTTACAATGGCTAATATTGACTTTCAACTTGACAGGATCTAGAATCACTTAGAAACCCAGACTCTGGAGATATTTGTGAGTATATGTCTAGGTCGAGTTACCTGTGGTTGTAAAACCCACCGTAAATATGGTGGCACCATTGCACAGGCTTAGGTGTTGCATTGTAAATTAAAAGTGAATTGAGGTGAATATCAGCATTATGTCTTTCTGCCTTGGTTGATATGATGTAATAAGATGATTTACCACCCTATTGCTGTGCCTTCCCAACACAGTGGTCCTCTTTTCCCACTGTCAGACCCTCTTGCTTGTGTGGCATTTGTCCTATCATTGGTCACAGCAGCCAGAGATGCTATTATTATAGTGGTGGTGACATTGGTCAGGCCGTGTGTAATTCAAACTTATGTGTGGTATCTTCAGGAGATGTGTGCTGTGGAGAAAGACAAGAGACAGATATAACAGATAAAAAGAGATATGAATCTCATTTGGGATCAACTATTACCTTACTGTTTATCCTTGACCCTTAAATTCTTGGCTAGGTCTAAGTCTTCTTAGCAAAATGAGGCCATTATTAGTTACTTTTCTTGGCTTGGTTTTAAGGACTGTATGAAATCATAAGCCAAATACTTAGTGTATCGTAGACACTTTTAGCATCTGTGGGCATTCAATAAATGACATGTACATTTTAGCACATCATCATCTAGCCCAACCCTTTGTGTTAAACATGAGCCAACTAAGTCACACCAAGTCATGGAAGTTGTCCTTACCTCAAATGGCTCATCATTGGATCTAGAGTCCCAAGGCAGGCTTTTTTATTAATTTTTTTTCTGGATTTGAAAGGTTTTAGCAAAGTTCTGCTTGGGCTAAGCCTTCCCTCTCAGATCATCTTCAAGTGTCAGAGCCTACAGTGAGCTTTGGGAGTACGCTGTCCTAGACCACAATGAGAGGGTTCACAGTATATCTATCCCATGGGCCCTTGAGGGAAACTGAGAATTTCAGAGTATCGCCAGTCCCTTCTCATCTCTACATAAGCTCATCTGGTTCAGAGCATTCTCTGAAAGCCAACTCTTTCAACATGAACAAGGAGATGCTCACCTTTTTCATCACTCCCACGGGGTTTCTGACTACTCTCTTAGGCTGATAAAGGCCAGAGACAACAGGTTTAGTTTGTTGGCATCTGTACATCTTATTTGAAGAAAGTTTCTTTGAAAAATATCAGATCCCAAAATGCAGAGCTCATTCTGGATTCTCAGTGGGCTCTTATATCAGTCACTTTTCTTGTTGCTATGACAAGATATCTAAGGAGAAACAACTTAAATATGGAGGCTTTCTTTTGTGTCACTGTTCTCTAGATTCATCCAATAGTGAGCTATATGAGGTGAGGTATACAGTACCTCTTGGTGGGGAAGTCACGGCTGCAAGTAATGGAAGCAGATGGCCTGACCACGTGCAGAGTCAGGGAGCACGGTGAGTGACCATGTGCAGAGTCAGGGAGCACTGAGAGATGAATGTGAGTGCTCATGCTGCTTTCTTGATTTTTCCTCAGTCCAGAGCTCCACCCATGTAATGATGCACACACTCCTGACACATATGAAAGAGCATGAGGAAAATGACTCAGCATGTAAGAGTGTTTACTGCTCAAACATGAAGACCTGAACCCCAAAATGGGAGTAAGTAGAAAGGACCACTGGGGATCAGCGGCAACCAATTAGCTCCAAGTTCAGAGAAAACCTGTCTTGGGGACAAAAAGGCTAATAGAGCAGGATATATGATACATACTTCTAGCTGAGGCAGGCAAATGCACCCATACACATATGAACACATATGCCACATTATATTTAACACACTTGAGCATGTACACGCATACACACACACACACACACACACACACACACACACATACACACACACACACGTGCACACAAAATCTTTAATAGAGAGCTCAGTACCTATAGAAAATATATCAGCAATTGTCTCAGGATGCGGGTGGAATAGAGAGTAATAACTAATTGTAAAAATTTTCACTTAGAAGTGAGGAAAGTGTTCTGTCATTTGCCACAATGACAAATCTGTTAATGCAACTCATTGAAATCTATACCTAACTGTTCTTTTAAGGGTTTATTTACTCTAATTTTTAGGAATATAAATGTTTTGCCAAATGCCCTGGAGGCCAGAAGAGGGTGGCAGAGCCCCTGAAACTGGTGTTACAGATGGCTGATTCCAGGTCCACTGAAAAAGTATCAAGGGTTGTTAGCACTTATCCACCTCTCTAGCCTCTGAATTTCATACCTTAATCTGCAATTTTACAGCACAAGGATTATATCTTAATAAAGCTATCTTTAAAACAAACCTGGCTCTACCTTCAGGGATTTCTCAGTGCTGTTCCTTGGTTTATCATCTCAACATGTGGATAGCAATGGAGGGTGTGTGGATGGTACCAATGATAACACATCTCAAAACAGGCGCAGAGAGAGGTGGACGGAGCTGCATTACTCCTCTTATAGTAACCATCTTGCAGGAAATACCAATGAACCACACACAGAGGATGAGTATGGATCCCCAGTTTCCCAAGGTCTTCCTACTAGACAGCCCTTTAAAAGTTCTACCACCCCCAGTTGCATCACTGTGAGGACTAAGCTTCTCCACATGACCCTTGGAAGAAGGCAACTAAACCATGCAGAAACTCTTGCCTCTATGCAAGGGAAGGTTATGCCTGGGAAATATACCTGCTCTTAGGAAAATACTGGTACTTCAATCCCAGTACGTCCAAAAATGAACTCACAATTAAGCTATAAGCAGGGCACTGTGTCAAATTCTGCCCCTCTCTCCACAATACTGATAGTAAGCTATTACTGAGTATTATCAACTACCTGTCAAGCACGCATATTTCTGTTCATGTTTGCTATTACCAGGATCTCCAAAGGAAACTGCTAGTCCGGACAATCTAGATTATTTTAAAGGTCTCCCTCCATCTACTACCATGAACAGCCAGAGGCGTCTTTTCAAAGTATCAATGGGATCGATCATATGACATTCTCCCTACTAACCACATGAGCATGGTTTTATAATTATCTTCCTAATTTCTCTAGCTTCTTCACTGAGTATTTTATAAACAGTCCCATTGTCCTCACTGCTGTCTCTTGACTCTCTTGGAGATTTCTCTAATCTTCTAGCCTTCTCCAGCTTCTAGACGACCTTCCTATGTCTGAAATATGCATAACTCCTCCCATCCTCATCTCCTGAACCTCTACCCTGGGTCCAGTCTAACCTCTGTCTTACTAACTTGCCCCTGGGTCTGTTTAGTATCACTATACTGTACTAGTTTTCTAAGTAATTAATTTTCACTACTGCCCCAGATCACTTTATGGCTCTGTCGTAAACACTTAAACTTATCTGAATACTTAACATACAGTATCATAATTGATTGCCCTTGATTCTGTGTTTTCTAGTAACATATAACCCATAGCACAGATTTATTTGACTCATTCTTGGTTTTCTCAGTCTAACGAGAGTCCAAAATACAACAAGCTACTCAATAAGCAGTGATGATATCACAAATCTTTTTTTAAATTGAAAATAGATTCTTCTCTAATGCATCAGAACCTCAGGTTTTCCTTTCTCTACTCCTCCTAACTCCTCACCTCGACTTCCCCCCACCTATCCACTTTCCATCATCTCCCTTCAGAAAAGAATGGGCCTCTAAGAAACAATAACCAAATGTGGCAAAATAAAACACAGCATGACAAAACAAAAGTCTTCATACCAAGGCCAAAAAAGTCAACACAACTGGAGTAAGAGATCCCAAAAATGGCAAAAGAGAAGAAAGAAGACATGTTCCCACTGTCAAGTATCCCACCCAAACACCAAGCAAACAGCTACAGCATACATATAGCAGCTCTGTACGCCCAAGTGAGCCCTGCTTAGTTGATTTAGTGGTGCAGGTTCTTTGGACATCCTTCATTAGCTCTGACTCTAATAATCTTTGCTCCCCCTCTTCTAATGGTATTCTCTCAGTTTCTGGGGAGAGCGGCTGCGGCGGCGGCAGTCCCAAGATGACGCTTGGGACTCTGGCACTAGCACCTGACTTCCTCCTGCCCCCCCGAGATTAGCCACTCCCACCATGTGAGCTACTCAGGTGCACCGGTGACCTGAGAGATCAGGACAATAGGACTGCACTTGGGGGCGGGGAGAAAGCGAAAGAGAAACTGAAAGGGAAACAGAAGGAGAAACAGAGAGACAGAGGGGACAGAGAAAGATTTTCACTGACATGCTGTAAGGTTCGTGAATAAACCGCTTTAAGAAGAACGCTGTGTAGTCCCCCCTTTTCTGCTGGTCGGAGACAGTAGCAACAAGCTTCAAGGAGAGAAATTTAATGGAAGCCCCCAATTTGGACTTCTCTTTCTCTCTCCCTCCCTCCCCCCTCCACCTCCCTACCTTCCTTCCTCTCTCTATAATGTCTGGCTTTGGGTTTTTGCATTCACTCCTAGCTGTTGCTAGGGGAAGACTTTCTGATGATAACTGGACAAGATGCTAATCTATGAGTATGACAGTATCATTAGCAATCCTTTCACTGGTTTATTTAAAGCCAGTCCTGTCTGATTCTACCCTAGGTCTCTAAGCTACTCAGTCAGTTTCTGGCCATCCAAGCAGTGCAGGGAATAGACTCCCTATGGGGGCATGGACCTCAAGTTATATCAGACATTGGTTGGCCACTTTCCTAAGTTCAACGTCACCATTGCCCCAGCACATTCCGAAGGCAAGCTGACAGCCAAAGGTTCTTGTACCTGTCTACACAGAGCTATGAAGTAATGTGAAAAGCCTGGTCCCATTAATGGAGGTCACAAACCCCACTAATATGGTAACTTGAGAGGAGAGAAAATAGGCTCCATTTAAAAAAAAAAACTAGTCCATTTAAATTTAATTTTTAATTATATATATAATTGCAAGCCTCATACAAAATGCACATTCTAAGTGTACTCCATTTAATTTCAATTTTACAACAAAGGCATCCAATGTAGTTAAATAATCACAAAGCATTTCTTCTTTGATAATATCTCAGAGACTGTAGAGCAAACTTCAAGGAGGAAAGAAAATTCCCTTTATTGATTTCTGTCATGTGTGTGCTTTAAGAGGCAGGAGTGACTGACACCAAGGGGCAGTGCATTAACATTTTGGGGGGACAATGAGGGATCTTTCATGGACAGAGTACTGAGTTACTTATTACAGTATTGAATTTCTAAGCACATTGCTCCTTGGTGAATTCTGGCTTTTAATGTATTGACTTTCTGCTTGGGCCAGAGCTGGAAGAATTCCACTTCACCTAGCACCGTACCAAGTTACCCCTACTTTATACAACTCCACACTGCAAAACCCCCAGTGAGAGGACTAGAAGGGCAGCAAGTACCTGCTTGTCAGATATGTCTGCTAGGAATGGATTCTTCAAACAGAAAGGAGATTATGGTAGCATTCTGCAATTACAAAATATATTTTAATGAAGATGATGGAGCATGTTTTGTGAAAACCAAGCTAATGTGCTGGCAGATAAGGCTAGCAGGCAGGATATCTGGTGGAGACGGGTAGGTTTGTGAACTGGACAGGTTTATGAGTAAAAATTTTGGCTCTGACCTGGTTGATCAAATTTGCAGAGGTCAATACTTGATTCCAAAAAGAGTATGACACATGTTCCCAAGTGCAGTTCCATGTGATGTGACAACCTAGCTCACGTGATGTCTCTATCAAGAATTAGACCCTTAGTACTTGCTAAAAGGCATAATGTGTGTGTTCTAGTAACACAGGTTTGAGACAATTAAATACTTTAGAATGTGCATGCAGCAGTTAATAGGATTTCAGGAATTCTGGGGAATATCCACTTGCCATCTTATGCAGGATGAGGGTGAAGCAGCCAAGCTCTCTAACAGCACAAACATCAGTGCCTCACATATTAGGTAGTAGTATTTCGGACCTCCCACATCTGATAAATTATAGGTAGAAAGAGGAGCCTTCAGTTAAAGTTTGATTTACTGTTAGCAAAAGTTCACAAAGACAGACATTGTAAATATGTCACAGTCTCAGGAAAATCTAATAAGATCAAGAAGATGAACATTGGAAAGTCACTCTTAAGTAGTAAACGTTTATGAAGGACAATTACCAATATTATTGAGGAAAGTGACTTCCATGTGACACATATGAATATCACAAATTCTAATATTTACATAAGTGAATGGTAGCCTCCCCATGTTTAAAAACTTAAATAAAATATTGCTTTGTATTAGTCATTATAAGCAGTGATGAATCTAAAGAAAGTCAAAAAGTCAGAATAGTTTTATATTAATCTTCTAATTAGGCTTCATAGTTTGAAGTTGGCCATGGTAGAGTAGTCTAATAGTAGTCCCTCTTATTTTGGGGGATGATTTATAATTTATGCAAATACATGTACAATGTGTATGGTTATGGAGAGGAAAGAGAAGTCTTACACATTTTGAAAATATTTTTGGCTCTACAGTTTGCCCCTCCAATACATCCTCATATTCCACAAGGAGATAAATGGCTCGTCCACAAGATGTCAGAAGAAATTGCTCTCTTTTGCAGCCACTTCCAGTTTCTATTCAGTAAGAAAATCCAAGTGAGTGCTAAAAAGGAAATGTCTGGTGACAAGGTCAGGCAAGACAGATGAGAAATATGGCTCGTGATGAAAAAGTAACAGGTGCATGCTTTATTGGTATGATAAATGTAGAAAAACCAGATGTGGAATCCCATATAACACCATGTTAAATGTTTTAAAATATATCTTTCCCCAAAGAAGTTTCATGGTTTTCTACCCCCATCCCCTTAGCTCTTATTCTTGTCATTCTGACTATAGCTTTGGCAAGCCTCTTAGGGACCAGAACAAAAGAGTTTATGGAGATTCTATTTTTACATGAAAAGAATAAAATCTCGTAGGGGTACCCATGTTTAAGCCAGAAAGCCTCTTTATTTTAAGGGTATGAAGAAGCAAAATTGTGACAAATGCCACACAGTGTTTCTCTGTGGGCCATGAGCATGTGTGGGCCATCTATCAAGCACCATACTAAAGAAGGACACATGTTACCCATCCTCACCATAACTAAAGAAATGAGATGAAGAGGCACAGTAGTTGAGATGGAAGGTTTTATTAATTTCCATTAGTTTTTGTACCTGTTCTCAGCTCCTAGAAAACCTTAGTAACCGAGAAGTGTCAAGTTAGCATTCTTTCTACAAATATATACACATATTACAAAAAATATGTTATAGGAGAGAAATGTGAACAATTTTATTAATAAAGTAAAAATAATACTTTAAAAAGAATCGGCAAAATGCATCTGGAGACCCTCAGTCTCTTTATGAAGTTCCAAGTTCGGAATCATTAGGCATGAGATCATTTAGAGCGAAACCTTGATTTCTAGCCACATTTTTGCCTCTAGAGAACATGGCATATTTGATACTTAATACAAGTTAAAATAAATGGTCAGACTAAGAAAGAGATATTAGGTCCTCTCCAAAGATGGCCTGTGGGAAGACGCCATTATGCTCATCCCTGCCTCCCACACTCAACATTGCTGCTCTCTGATCCTTCATCCCGCTGCCCTCAAAAGGTCTACAGAGGGACACACTGCCAACATGTCTCTTCTTCCACGCGTTACAACGCTTTACTGGCTCCTTTTGTATGTAATGGCTCCTTTTATATGTCAGCTCGAGCAGGTCCAATTGTTAGGTGAAACACCAGCTTTGCCATGGTTGCAAAGTCTCTGTAATAAATGAACTTTGAAAAGTAAGTAGCCTTCAGGTAAGTTTACCCTCTATCATGTCATAGATCTGCCCAATGTGATGAAGGCTTTAAGAGAAATAAGACAGTGGCCATGGTACCCAAGTGACAAGGAATCTGCTCCTAGGCTGTCTTTGAACTCAGCTTCAACATCAACTCCTCCCAAATCCCACTCACTGGACACTCTTGTACATTTAAAGTTGCCGTCACCTATCACATGACCCAATTCCTCAAAGTAAGCAAATCAACCAATCTCCTCTCTTCTCCTCCTGACCCCACCATCCCTCTTCTCTTCCTTCTCTCCCACACAGTTGGTCCCAGTTTGTCTGGGGAACTTGTCTAATCATGTACATCCCTGTAGATGACAACTAATGTCTGTCATCCCACCATTTCTCCATTGTACCATTCAAGTCAGAGGGAGTGTGTGTCTGAAATACCTTCTACAACATCTGCGAGTGGTCCTTCATTACCACTGCAGATGTCACTACATCCCTTACCCATATCCATATCCCCTTTCATAAGCTCTACAGGCCCTACATGGTTCAAACTCAAATTCATCCTGGGGATAGGAATATTGCAATTGCTTGCTTTGATATCCCTCTCCTTACCACATCTCCATGTGGTACAGATGATCTCGGCTGACTGAGGCTTCCCAAAATAAATAAATAAATAAATATAAATAAAAATCCGGGACAGAATACTTCAATATATGCTCACATGTTTCTCTAACCAATGAGCAAGCACATCACAGATACCCCTGGAGCCTGAGGATATTAGATTGCTATCTTTAAGGGGGCAAAATTAAGCTGACCATACTAATATTGGGGAAATCCTGCAATATTAAATTTTTAGAAGATCCTGCTAGAATTCATTTTCATCAAGACCCAGCAAACATGTGCTTGATTTTGTGTGTTTGTCATATTTGTCAGTACTGATAGACGGAGAATCTGTCAGCGTGTAAATTAGCCTGGATGTTCTGAGCAACATCACACGACCCCAAAACGTGAAGCTGCCTTGGCATTTGCAGAGGGTAGGCCCCACATGCCTGTCAGGCAGATAGGGTTGCACGGGTTTGCTTCCTTGAAACAGAAACAGTCACAAGGGTGGAAGCCCAGCCACAGCGTCTGATTGCGAAGGGGCAAGTACAGCGGACAGAGCAGGCCCCACAGCTCCCACATGTGACGAGGAGAAAGACAACAGAAGCTAAGAATGGCCCACACAATACTGCCTGGCTCAAAATGATACTACTTGAAACCTGCAGAATCTTCTTACTTTAATCCTCCCTACAAATTGCCCACAGTGAAACTTCTTATTGTAGCAAGCTACTTAGCAGTTCCGATGCTCCTCCTAATGACAGAATAAAGCCCTATGCTTCCCGGGCTGATAGTCAAGACTTTGCTTTCTTCCCCGACAGAATTTTGAATTTTCTTCCCTCACCCTGATTCTAACCCTTATCCAAGACTTGCTTCTTCTCCAAGGGGCTCTTCGGTTATTCAGGTCAATGTTGTTGTTTTGTCTCTGGAAATCTGCTACATTTATATCATAAATAGCATATAATTACATACTGTCACACTGTATTTAACTGATTAATGTGCATGTGCGTGTCTTAATAATATCAAAATCATAAACTCCTTAAGGGCAGGGGCTTCTAGTCAAAAGAATACCATATTAAGAATCAGCCTAGCCTATTCTGCTACATATGTGTTATCCTTGGTCAATTCACTTAAGACATATATTAGTTATATAAAAATATTAAATATATCCTGAAGATCTCAGGATTTCTGAGGATCCAGCTCCTTTTTGTACTATTGAAAGTACTTTAATAATCAAAGGAGTTCTGAAAATTTGTGACATTTCAGTGTTAATAGTATATAGTTGAAAATTATTAATACTATTTACCTCATATAGACATAGGGTGACATAAAGTTGTATAATCATCCATGTATCTAATGAGTGCACTTACTGGTTTATATAAAATGCAAACAATCCACCTGGAAGCTGGTGTTAAAGGGGTCAAGTGGGGCCTGAAGAGATAACTCACTAATGATTAGAAGTGCATTGCTTCTTCATTGGGGTCTAACCAAACCCACCACAGCTCCCAGGGACTAAGCCAACCAACCAATGAGTTTGCATGGAGAGACCATGGCTCCAGGTGCATATGCAGCAGAGGATGGCATTGTCTGGCATCAGTGGGAGGAGAGGCCTTTGGTCCAGAGAAGACTCATTTTCCCAGTGTAGGGGAATGCCAAGGCACTGAAATGGGAGAGGTTGGTTGGGAGAGGGAGCACCTTCATGAAGGCAATGTGGGGGATGGAATGGGATTGGAGGAAAGGAGATAACATCTAAAATGTAAATATAGAGAATATTCAATAAAAAAAGAGAAATCAAAAAATATTACCATAAAGAAAAAAAGAAAGCAAAGGAAAAAAAAAAGAAGTACATTGCTGTTCTTTCAGAGGACCTGGGTTTCTTTGCAACCCTCACAGGAGAAAGTTCCCAATGGCCTGTAACTCCTAGGGTTCAGTACCCACTTCTGGATTTATGCAGGCACTGCACCCACATGCACAATGTTACACACAGACAAAATAATGCTACACACAGGCAACTAATTATTTCTTAAACTTAACCACATGTTCTTCTACTTTCCTGGCTTAGCGGCCTGAAAACCTTTTGGACATCATCAGCTAATTTTTAAAGGTTAGACACGAATACTTTAAAGAGAGGGTCCCTGATAAATATTCAATGCATAAACAAATAGAAGAATTCAGATGGGAAACTAATGTATTGCAGCAACCATCAATGCTATAAAAACCATTAAAATGACAGGTAGGCTAAAAATAAAAATTCTAAGGTACCTCGAAGAATGTAAAGCTTCAAAGTCAAATGATGGGAGAAACTAACATACTATGCATCTGGTACCAAGGAAACCGGGATCATTGTTGGAAATAGAGAATTCAATTGTCACTGCTCTCACTTCCAAGAGAGAGCAATGGAAGATTATATGTTACATTCAAAATAGAAAATTGTATCAGTGGCTCAGGATGCCCTTTGGGGGAATGGCTGACAAAGCTCAGTGTCACCGTGACTGAGTTAAAGGTCAAAAGCATACAGCTTGTGTTCAACAAGGACTCTCACAATGGGACTGGATGTTCCCACAGGTTGAGCATAGAGCTTCCTCAACAATCTCATCAGGAATCCCTCTTGGGCAATTCTTCACATCAGATATAAAGTTGAAAATGGCAGCCATGCAGCCCTAGTGTCACAGTCTGTTCTCATTCAACTAACAGGAAATAGAAATGAAACCTTGTGTCTGCAAGGAGACATATGTGCAGGGAAATACCACAGAGGTTCTGGAGAAATGACTACACAAAGGCAGAATCCCTAAAGCCCCTGCACCAGGAAAGTTTTCTGTAAAATAAATACTGTTGGTAGGCAAAAGGCCAACTACTGTGAGTAAAAATGATTCCAGTATAGTCCTTTCACTACAGAAGATCTGTGGTCTGTCTGTAAACAAAGACAAAATACAAGGCAAATCCTCTTTTATTAAAAATATTAGTCCTGGGGCTGGACTATTGGATCAGCAATTAAGAGTACTTGGTGCTCTTCCAGGGGACCTAAGGTCAGTTCCCAACCACCCAAGGTATCTTCGAACTGCCTGTAACTCCAACTCCAGTAAACCACACAGTCTCTACTTGCCTCTGATAGCACCCACAGATACATGGCACATACACACATAGACACATAGACACAAAACACACAATAAACACACATGAAAGTAGATCATCTATAAGTGCAAGTTGCCATATAGAAATAAAAGGTCCAAGACTCGGAAGTTAAGGGTCTTAGCAGAAATGATACCAAAGATACTTCCTCAGACTGACCGAGGGAAAGCAGAAACATGGATTTTGTGCCTTGCAAAAGATGCTGCTGCCAAGATCCCTATGAGCTTCCCTGTGGGGACCACCAGCAGAAAGCCATAGATTTTTATAGCCATCTGGTTACACACTGACTTTATATTTGAATTTAGTGTGCACATGCTGAGTGCCAAGCACCATGCTGGCCATACCCATTAGTATTTATTTATCTTCTCTAGCTCACAGACTCAATGATCAAGATTATAGATCAGCTGAGGAAACCAATTGCAAATAAATAAGTAGTATGTTACAAGTAATTGTGGTATAGTATAGCTTGTTTGGATACAAGACTCAGGAAATAAGATTTGCTCCATTCTACAGAGTACAGAATTGTAGAACAATGACATAAGTGCATGTCAAAAAAACAAAAAGCCAGTGTGATCAATAGCAGAGACAGAACTTCATTTGGTAGGTCCCTCGACTCAAATTCTGAGTGTTTTCATTGAAATAACTCTACCCAACAGCAAATGATCAGCTTCCAAATGACCTCTCTAGGCTTATTTTTTGATGCCTTTACCTTTCATTGTCAAAGGAAAGAGCACAGGCTGAACCTAGGACAATAGACACTCATTGTCTTGCTGTTTTAGAAGCTATCAAGACAAAAAGGCCATCTGATTTAGTCACAGTGAGAAAACTCTTGCTGGCTGGTAGCCTTGGATCCTCAGATGGTAGACAAGAACAGTTTTCTACGTAGTTGGTCATAGACCTCCAAAAGTAGATCTTGTTCTCATGACCTCATTTAACCTTAAATGATTGGTTTCATCCAAGTCCAGCATGATAAAACAATAAGAATATTAGGAGTTATTTGCAGGAGCAGGAATAGCTCCACAACCCTGTCACTGTAAGAAAATAAAAATGAAAATAACAAGAATAGTGGCTCTCCTGCCTCTAATGACAGCACTTAGGAGGCTGAAACAGGTAGATGTCTGTGTGTTTGAGATCAAACTCATCTGCCACTCAGATCTACAGAACAAGACTCTGTCTCAAAAATTAGATAGATAGATAGATAGATAGATAGATAGATAGATAGATAGATAGATAGTAGAGAATAAAATAAATAAATGATACATACATACATAGATGATAGAAAGATAGATATAAACATACATTCATACATACATACATACATAGATGATAGAAAGACAGATACATACATACATCCATACCTACATACATATATGCGTACAAAATTAGATACAAGGATAGATATATAGATAAATAGATACATAGATATAGAAAACTATGCAAATATATGCATAGATACACAGATAGAAGATAGATAGATCTATAGATTTTTTTTTTGGGGACACCAACCCACAAAAGGAGCATCACTTGAGTCCCTTGGCAACTTGTAGGCAGATACACTGCTGCTGAGTTTCTCCTCTCTCAGCCATTATTTCTGCTTTTCTAGCTTTGAGGTTAAGGGAAGTCTAACTTTCCAGAGCTTTGTGAGTATTTTAAGTGTTTTGTGATTTCATGAGTCTTGGAGCTTGTCCCCTTTTGTGATAGGAAATGTTTGGAATTGGATCTAACAAAAACAAATCTAGCAAGATTGTGAGTGAAACCTTCCCTGTCTGAGTGGGGAAATTCAGGAAGGCATAATCAATCCACATAATTTCTCTCTTAAGGACTAAGAAACTCTTAAAGTCTACTTACTCTTTCCAGAGACACTTTTTTGTCAGCTCTGACTTTCAATCCTTCATCCAACCAAATTATTTTCTCGTGACTATTCCCTCATGTCCCTATAATCATAAAGATAATCAATTTTCTAAAATTATGTATAAAATCTGTTTGTAAAAAAGTTAAAATTAAAAAATATAAAGATAAATATAAAAATGTATAAAATGTAATGGAGAGGTGAGAGATTTTAATGCAGACACTAATTCTATCAGGAGGACCTCGCCCTCAAAGTTACATCTCTATGGTCTGCTTCTCAACAGACCATCATATTGAGGATTAGTGCTTCAGCACATGAATAGGTAAGGACACGAACATTCAGTCATTACAACCATATTCAAGAACATGAAACCTGGGCTGGAGAGATAGCTCAGTGGTTAAGAGCACTGGTTGCTTTTCAGAGTTCCAGAGTTCCCAGCAACCACATGGTGGCTCACAACCATCTGTAATGAGATCTGATGCCCTGTTCTGTTGTTTCTGAAGACAGCTACTGTGTACATATATATAATTAATAAGTCTTTTTTTTAAAAATGAACATGAAACATTCATAACGTAGGTATAGTGGGAAAAATGACAAGAAGGAGTTTTTGAAACCTATAGTGGTGATTGTCAAGATAAAACCTGTTACAAATCAATGGGCGTGGGATAAGAAAGCTTATTATCGGTGAAACACTAGTGGTGAAAGCATCACAGAGCTCTATACCTCCTTGGCTTTCAGACAATACCTCCTGCATCAAATCATCTACTTCTCTGTTTTCTATGTCTCCTACTACTATACAAGTGGCTACAAATAAACACAGTTAGAATAAATGAAAGTACACAGAGTCACGATGCTGAAAGATAAGAGGCATGTAGTTACAGAGTATTGAACATTTGATTAGTAAAAAATCTCAGGGAGAGTTATGAAAGAAAACAAAAAGTAAGAAATAGTGGAAAGACATGAGAAGTGTTGACCAGAGCTACAATTACACCTAACGTTTTATTCAAAGAACTTAGTGACTAATGACCAGGGAGAATGGAAAACATTATTTTGGTATTTCAGCACATTGGAATAGCATTCAAGAACATGAACTTCTGTGTGCCTCGATTTCCTTCCCTGTAAAAGAAAGAGCATGAGCAGCTAGTTTCATGTTTCTGTTAGGACTAAATGAATCACCAGAAGAGGACCTAAAATGTAATTCATTGCAAATATCTATTCAAAAAATAATAATAAATCCCAGGACATAGAATCTGCCTCATTTGAGCCATTTCCTAGAAAATTACCTGAGTCTTTATGTAAATCATGCCGTGTCTTTGCTAGGGTGCTTTCAGTAACAGGGACAGAAAATTGGTGACAAATTAGCATAGAAGTGACAAAGCTGGCTTTTGACTCATGTGACTGCAAAGGTCAGGAGCATTGAGCTGTGGTAAGGAGCTCAGACTGTGCTTTCTAGAGTCTTTCCTCCAAGCTGTTTGCAGAGCAAGTTCCAAAGACAGCAGAAAGCCTTCATTCTCTGAGCACAGGAGAGAAATAATTTGGATATAAGGTTCTCTCCCTTCACAGAATTATTCCAGGATTCATGTGCCAGAGTGGTGATGTCATCACATGCCATACTGGTACTGGTAGGTCCACCTACAGGAAGAAATTTGAGGATGAGAACTTCATTCTGAAGCATACAGGTCCTGACATCTTTTCCATGGCAAATGCTGGACCAAACATGAATGTTTCCCAGTTTTTTATCTGCATCCCCAAGACAGAGGGGCTGGGTGGCAAGTGTGTGGTCTCTGGGAAGGGGAGAGAAGACGTAAGCATTGTGGAAGCCATGGAGCATTTGGGATCCAGAATGGCAAGACAAGCAAGATCCCCATTTCTGACTGTGGACATCTCTAATTCTTTTAACTTGCAGGCATCTTATTCAGCAGACCATTCTTTCTGTTGCTCAGGGGAGCACCCCCAGCCCCTTCCCATCTGTTCTCAATACCCTGTGATCTCTGCTCTCACTAACGTTCTGTGGGTTCCACAGTTTCCTCGTGCCCCTCTGAGTCTGGCTGGGTTGCAGAGTTAAATTTATGATGATGAAAAAAAGCTAAGTAAGAAAAAATAGAACTCATTTTAGTACTCCTGTTTCTACACACAGAGCATGATGTAACTACAGATGGAGTCTTCCGTGAAGCAGAGGGTAGGCGCTTTGACAAGGATTCTGGGAAAGGCATGGCTTCAGAAAATCTGCTGGGGTAAAATTATACAGGGTAAGAAAGAATACTGCAAAGAGACCAAGACAATTTGTCATAACCGAATATTGGCATCAAAGCACACTGCTGATTTGGGGGATGGGGGACATAAACAAATACCTGGGCAAAATATCAAAGGCTACCAAGTGACCTTCAACACTAAGCCCTCCTATAAATTAAATATAGATGGATATTTGGCTGCAAGACCATACTGACATGCTGTCACCTTAGATAATGAAAGAGTGGAGGATTCAAGAGAATGGAGAAGATAGAAGAGAAACAGAAAAAGAGAGACACTGATGACATCATCATTTATAATCTTATAAAGTAAAAATTCAAGAATATTACTTATAATAAATGTAGTAAGAAATGGATTTATAGGAACAGCAGAGATCCAAGAACACAGCCTAGTGAGAAGGCTTTCCGAGTAGCCAGGGAGTAGGAGATCCAAAGACACAGGCCAGGTACAAGGAAGAGGCAAGAACCAATCATTGACAACAAGACCACATATAAACACAGACAACAAGATGGAAAAAAGAAAGCAAAAGAATGTACCCCAGGGAAACCAAGACAACCTGGCAACACCAGAACCCAGCTCTCCCATCATAGCAAACAGCAGAATGCCAAAAACTCCAGAAAAAGAAGACTCAGACCTGAAATCATACCTCAAGATGATGATAGAGATCCTTAAACAAGAACAGGAGTAAAAGCATAAAGAAGTAGAAGATTTTAAAGAGGAAACAAGAAAAACACTCAAAGAACTCAAAGAACTAGAAGAAAACAGAACCAAAGAGATGAAGGAACGGAAGAAAGAATTTAAAAGGGAAATGGACACAATAAAGAAAACACTAAAAGAGACAAACCTAGAGGTAGAAAACCTAAATAAGAAATCAGGAGTCACAGAAGCAAACATTTCCAACAGACTACAAGAGATGGAAGAGAGAATTTCGGGGGCCGAAGACAACACTGAAAACATAGACAAAACAGTCAGAGAAGATGCAAAAAACAAAAAGCTCCTAACCCGAAATGTCCAGGAGATCCAGGACACAATGAGAAGACCAAACCTAAGGATAATAGAAATAGACGAGGGCGAAGAATATCAACTAAGAGGCACAGTAAATATCTTCAACAAATTTGTAGAAGAAAACTTCCCTACCCTTAAGAATGAGATGACCATGAGCATAAAACAAGCCTACAGAACTCCAAATAGAGTGGACCAGAAAAGAAATTCCTCCCAACACATAATAGTCAAAATGCCAAGTGCCCAAAGCAAAGAAAAAATACTAAAAGCAGTAAGGGGAAAAGGTCATGTAACATATAAAGACAGACCAACCAGAATCACACCCGACTTCTCAACAGAGACAATGAAAGCTAGAAGAGCCTGGACAGACATCATTCAGACCGTAAAAGAGCACAGGTGACAGCCAAAGCTGCTATACCCAGCAAAACTCTCAATCACCATAGATGGAGAGACTAAGATATTCCAAGACAAAACTAAATTTACACAATAACTGACCACAAACTCAGCACTATAATGAATTATATGTGGAAAACCCAATACAACAAGGGAAACTACATCCTAATAAAAACAAGAAAACTCCTAAGCAAGAAAACCAAAAGAAGAAATACATACAGGCACAATTCATCCTCCAAAAGCAAAAATAACAAGAAAGAGCAACCACTATTCCTTGATATCTGTTAAAATAAATGGACTCAATTCCCCAATAAAAAGATATAGGCTATCAAACTGGATTTATAAACAAAACCCAGCATTTTGCTGCATACCGGAAACTCATCTCAGAGACAAAGACAGACACTATCTTAGAGTAAAAGGTTGGGGAACAAACTTCCAAGCAAATGGCCCCAAGAAGCAAGCTGGAGTGGCCATTCCAATATCAAATAATGTAGATTTTCAACCAAAAGTTATCAAAAAGGATAAGGAAGGACACTTTTTACTCATTACATGGGAAATTTGTCAGGAGGAACTCTCAATGCTTAACATATATGTTCCAAATACAAAAGCACCGATATTCATAAAAGAAACCCTACTAAAGCTCAGAAAATACATTTCACCCCACACAATAATAGTGGGAGACCTCAACACCCCACTCTCACCAATGGACAGATCATGGAAACAAAAACTGCACAAGGACATAGTGAATCTAGCAGGGGTTTTAAACCAACAGGAATTAATAGATATCTACAGAACCTATCATCCTAAAACAAAAGAATACACCTTCATCTCAGTACTTCATGACACCATCTCGAAAACTGACCACATAATTGATCACAAAACGAGCCTCAATAGATATAAGAAGACTGAAATACTCCCATTCATCCTTCAGATCACCATGGTCTAAGGCTGGTCTTTAATAACAACAACAACAACAAAAATCCCATATACACATGGAAACTAAACAATGTTCTATTAAACAATAGGAGGGTCAAAGAAGAAATAAAGAAAGAAATTAAGGATTTTCTAGAATTCAATGAAGATGAAAACACAACATACACAAACCTATGGGATGCAATGAAAGCAGTACTGAGAGGAAAACTCATAGTGCTGAGTGTTTCCAAAAAGAAACTGGAGAGAGCAAACACCAGCAACTTGACAGCATAGCTGAAAGCTCTAGAACAAAAGGAAGCAGATACACCCAAGAGCAGTAGACAGCAAGAAATAATCAAACTTAGGGGAGAAATGGACCAAGTAGAAACAAAAAGAACCATTCAAAGAATCAACAAAAAAAGAATCAAGAGCTGGTTCCTTGAGAAAATTAACAAGATTGATAAACCCTTAGCCAGACTAACTACAGGGCAAAGAGAGAGTATCCAAATTAACAAAATCAGAAAGGAAAGTGGAGAAATAATAACTGAAACTGAGGGAATTTAAGAAATCATCAGATCCTACTACAAAAGCCTATACTCAACAAAGCTGGAAAATCTGGAGGAAATGGATGAATTCCTAGACAGATACCCGATATTAAAGTTAAACCAGGACCAGGTAAACCATCAAAATAATCCCATAACACCGAAAGAAATAGAAGCAGTCATCAAAAGCTTCTCAACCAATAAAAGCCCAGGTACAGATGGGTTCAGTGCAGAATTTTATCAGACATTTCTTGACTTCATAATACAAATGCTCTCCAAACTATTGCACAAAATAGCATCAGATGGAACATTACCTAACTAATTTTTTGAGGCTACAATAAGCCTCGTTGCTAAACCATGCAAAGACCCTACAAGGAAAGAGAACTTCAGACCAATCTCACTTATGAACACTGATGCAAAAACACTCAACAAAATTCTTGGAAACCGAATCCAAGAACACATCAAAACAATCATTCACCATGATCAAGTAGGCTTCATCCCTGGGATGCAGGGATGGTTTAATATACAGAAATTCATCAATGTAATCCTTCATATAAACAAACTCACAGAAAAAAAACACATGGTCATCTCACTAGATGCTGAGAAAGCATTTGACAAAATTCAACACCCCTTCATGTTAAAAGTCTTGGCAAGAACAGGAATCCAAGGCCCATGCCTAAACATAATAAAAGCAATATACAGCAAACCAACAGCCAACATCAAACTTAATGGTGGGAAACCTGAAGCAATCCCACTAAAATCAGGGACTCCACAAGGCTGCCCAATCTCACCCTATCTATTCAACACAGTACTGAAAGTCCTGGGTGGAGCAATTAGACAGCAAAAAGAAATCAAAGGAATACAAATCAGAAAGGAAGAAGTAAAAACATCACTATTTGCAGATGACATGATACTATACTTAAGTGACCCCACAAATTCCACCAGAGAGCTCCTACAGCTGATAAATAAGTTCAGCAAAGTGGCTGGATATAAAATTAACTCAAACAAATCAGTCACCTTCTTTCACTCAAAGGACAAACATGTGGAAAAATAAATTAGGGCAAAGGTACCCTTCACAAGAGTCACAAAAAATGTGAAATAACTTGGTGTGACTCTAACTAAGCAAGTGAAGGACCTATATGACAAGAACTTCAAACCTCTAAAGAAGGAAACCGAGGATGATCTCAGAAAATGAAAAGATCTCCCATGCTCATGGATTGGAAGGATCAACATTGTAAAAATGGCCATCTTACCAAAAGCAATCTACAAATTCAATGCAATCCCCATCAAAATCCCAACCGAATTCTTCATTGAGTTGGAAAGAGCAATGTGTAATTTCATCTGAAATAACAAAAGACCTAGAATCGTGAAATCCAACAAGAAAGCATGTGGGGAAATCACTATCCCTGACCTCAAGCTATATTACAAGGAAATTGTGCTAAAAACTGCATGGTACTGGTACAGAAATAGGCACGTGGATCAATGGAATAGAAGATACATAAATGAGCCCTCACATATATGGTCACCTGATTTTTGACAAATGAGCTGTAAACATTCAATTTCAATGGAAAAAGGAAGCCTCTTCAACAAATGATGTTGGTACAACTGACACACAGCATGCAGAAGAATGAAAATAGGCCCTTTCTTATCTCCTTGCACAAAGCTCAAGTGCAAGTGATCAAAGATCTCCACATTAAACCAGATACACTGAAACTATTAGATGAGAAAGTAGGGAAAACCTTAGAACACATAGGCACAGGAGAAAATTTCCTGAATAGAACACCAATGGCTCATGCTCTAAGGTCAAATATTGACAAATGGGACTTAATAAGATTGCAAAGTTTTTGTAAGGCTAAGATCACTGTCAAGGAAACAAAAGGGCAGCCAACAGAGTGGAAGAATATCTTTACCAACCCCACATCAGATAGAGGCCTAATATCCAAGGTATACAAAGAACTCATTAAGCTAGACACCAGAGAATCAAACAACCCTATTAAAAAATGGGGTACAGAGCTAAACAAAAAGTTTTCAATTGAGGAATATTGAATGGCTGAGAAGCATCTAAGGAAGTGCTCAACATCATTAGCCATCAGGGAAATGCCAATCAAAACAACCCTGAGATTCCACCTCACACCAATCAGATTGGCCAAGATCCAAAACTCAGATGGCAGCAGATGCTGTCGAGGTTGTGGAGAAAGAGAAATACTTCTCCACTGTTGGTGGGGTTGTAAACTAGTAAAACCACTCTGGAAATCAGTCTGGTGATTCCTCAGAAAATTGAACATAGTACTACCTGCAGACCCAGTTATTCTACTTCTGGGCATTTACCCCAGAGACACTCCAACATACAACAAAGACACATGTACCACAATGTTCATAGCAGCTCAATTTATAATAGCCAGATTCTGGAAAGAATCTAGATGTCCTTCAGTAGATGAATGGATACAAAAATTGTGGTACATTTATACAAAGGAGTACTACTCAGCTATCAGAAACAATGACCTTAAGAAATTCTAAAGAAAATGGATGCACCTAGAGAATATCCTGAGTGAGATAACCCAGTCACAAAAGAACAGACATCATATGCAATCACTGATAATTGGATACTAACTCCAGAAAGCTCTGAACACCTTATAAACAACTCATAGACTGTGTGAAGTTCAAAAAAAAAAACCCATTATGTTTACTCCTTACACACCAAGAAAACTTTGACATCCTGTTTTACATGTACTTTATGTTCATTGTAACTAGTAAGATCTTAATGCACACTCTTAAACCTTAACAAAAAGCCAAGCAATGACAAAAATGCATTCGTATACTTTTATGCAAAAATGCTTAAAATTTGCACATTCATCTTTGTTTTTTTTAAATAAAGTTCTTAAATAAAAAAGAAACTGTCACATAAAAACTGTTCAATACAAAAAAAGAAGAAATGGATTAAATGAAAGCAATCACAGAGGTACTAAAGAGTAGTATATTTTTTTCAGAATTGGGGAATATATGTGAGCCAAATATTTAACTATGGTTGTAGGAAGTCAACAGGAAATATCTAAGTTGGACAGTGTATCAAGAAACAAGCATATCTCCATGGATTTGAAGACACAAAGGTTACTTCCAGAAACATTTAAGTGTCAACAGTAGCACATCCTGATGCGGCTGACAATGACAGCATCTCCAAGAAGGTACTTTAGAGTAAAGCAGCAGCTACCTCCTTGGTACCACTAGTATAGCAACATCAGCAATGATGACAAAAGAGCAGCTAAAGGTCCCAGAAAGCAGCTGAGGATAAAAAGTACTAAACAGAAAGGCACTGGAAAGATGGTATTGGAGGTGTAGAGAAGACAGAGACCCATGGTTACTGAAAGAGGGAAGACTATACAGAGCCAAGGATAACAGAAGAGGCCTTAGTACTGGAAGAGTTTCTGGGAGCTTCCAAGTCTTGAAGGCCTTAGTTCTGAACACCCAAGGCTCATGTGCTTCAAGAGCAGCTATACCAATGGCCAGAGACTTGTGCTTCTGCTGGCTCTTTCCTACAACTACTGATGTTACTAGCTTTCAAGTGCTACGCCACAAAACAAAACCATAAGCTCCTCAACTCATTGTGCTCTTTAAAGCAATAAGCCTCTGGTTTCTATCATCTAAGGCCCCAAGTCTGAAGTTTTCAAGACTTGCAGATAAAACCCTCTGAGTCTTTTAGCCAAGCTCATGATCCCTTTCCAGTGCATGGCCCAGGACTCCTAACACAGGAAGAGCTATGCTTTGCCTAGTTATGATTTCTATGATCAAAGTAAGTAGTGTGCAGATAACACATTTGTCACAGCTCTATTGTATATTCATCTATTTTTAGGAATTTTATTTTAAGGTAGCCACACTTCCACCAACTGTTTCAAATAGGAACAGTTTTTGTTGTTACTACTTACAAATTTGCTCAATAGCTAAGATTCTACATAGTTAAGGAGCACATTGAGGTGGAAAATGATTGCACAGTCAAGTTGATCAGCCTGTTATTTCACAGAACTCCTGTGTCTCCACTGGTAATGGTAAGAACATTTAAGATTGACTCTCTTTGAAAATTTCAAGTGTCCAAGACATGCCAGTCACTGTGGGTGTCATGTTCTGTCTTATTTTCTCAGAACTTATCAACTAAACCCAAGTTCATACCCCTTGACATGTAACTTCTAAGCAAGCCTTGTATAGTACCTCCAAAATAAGTTGTTATTATGGTTTTGTCTTTAAGATCACTTGGAGAGCCACATGTAAATGAGGTCATTTAGTCCTTCCTGGTTTTAAATATTTTGCTTAGCATAATGCCTTCTGGGCTAATCTATGTCATTCCAAATACTGGGCTTCCCTTGTTTTTATAAATCAATATTATCTCACAGGGTTTATGTGTGCATGTGTGTGTGTGTGTGTGTGTGTGTGTGTGTGTGTGTGTATGAGTGTGTGTTTGTGTGTGTGTATGTTTATCCATTTATCTACATATGGGCACCTGGGCCATCTAAATTGTATTGACTCTATCAAAAATCATAAGGCAGTAAACATGAAATGGACATTTCTTGGAGATAATGATTTCATTTCACTCAGATAAATTCCCAAAGGTTGAACTGTTAGATCACATGGTAGTCCTATGGTTAATTTTTTGAGAAATCTTCAGACCACTTTCCATAATGGCTGTACTAATTGACATTCCCACCTACAGTGTGCGCTGTACTCCCCATGCACCCTGAATACTGCCTTCATCAATCACAGCCATCGGAACACGTGTGAGTGACATCTCTTTGGGTTTTGATTTGCATTTCCCTGATGACTGGTGGTGCTGAGCACATTTTTATGTACTTGCTAGCCATTTGTATGTCTATTCAAGTCTCTGGCTCATATTTTTCCCCCTCGGGGTATTTCATTTTTTGTTATCACATTGTGTGAGTTCCTGGTAGAAATTAAATATTAATCCTTTCTAATGTATATGACTTAGGAATAATTTCCTCTGTCTTGTAGATTACTTTTTCATGTCGGTTGTTTGGGAGCAGTTGTTGGTTTCTCTATCTGTTTTTACTTTGCTTTGGTTTAGTTTTACTCTGGCTGGCCATGGTTTCATAACATTATTGAAAAAGCTATAGCCAAATGAGAAATTTTCTAAAGACCCATTCTACATGATAATTGGAAGAAAGCAGGCACTGAAGCCAAATGCATTTATTCTAGAGAGGTTACATCACTGTCAGTGTGAATGTCATATCTTTAAGTCACATCTCTACCATTAGGCAGTCAAGGCTGTGAATACAACTGACTAGCATCATCAGCATTGCCTAGAGTGACAGGAAACCTATAATTGTACAAAATAATCCATCATATTTTTGATAATTCTCTGATTAAGATTTGTTTTATTTTGTAATTATGTGTATATGAAAGGGTAGTGCAAGTAAACACAGGAACCTACAGAGACAGTGTCAGATCTTGTGGAGCTGGAGTTAAAAGGCAGTGGTTTGTGAGGTTCCCAACATGGGTACTTGGAACTGAACTTGGGCTCTGAGAGATTAAGTAAACACTCTTCAACACTGAGTCATATCTCCAGACTCCTATAGTCCTTACGGTAGTAAATTCTATCTTGGTGATCAAAGATAAGACATTTGGTGTGGTTCTAGTTGTGCTTGACGTGAGCACTTTGTTTCCTACACACCCCATAGAATTTCACAGATATTACCACTACTGTAGGGTCCTGTGACCTTGGGCAAGTTTCTTCCTTTCTCTGAGAAAGCACAGTTTTCCCGTTCTTAGGCTATTGTTAAACACAGAGGTGTTAATAAAAGTGTTTATCTTAGGATTCAGAAACAACTACCAGTACTTTAATTAATTTTAGTCATCCTACATTAAGATAATAATCACCACTCTTAAATTTTTATGGACAAAGCCATGTTCTGACTTCTGCAGCAATACAGAAAGCATCTACTTTGTCTGCATAGTAGCCATTTAAAGCTGTGAGACCACAGTTTCTCTGGTCATTACATCTGCCAGGTACAGGAAAATGTAGGTGCCAGGGGGAATAGCTCAAGTACAGAGAATCTAGGTCTGATATTCATTAAGCCTTTTATCAGCTGTGAGTCTTCAGATAAATGCTAAGTTCCTCTGAATTTTAAGTCAATTAACTGAATTCTAAAAATAAAACTATAATAATGTTGTAGTAAAAAATAAAATAAACTGAGATATTATCAGCATTACTGCAGTTAGCTCTTAATCAGCACTGTCATCTGTTCCGCTCTTGACAGGAAGAAAAGTGGCCTGATTGGGCATTGGGTTATAGCACTTAGTCATCAGTGGATATGTTATGAGTCTGATGGAGACTTAACAAGAGCATTTGGATTTTCTTGTTATCCACAAAATCTACCCACCTTTATCTGCTCATTTGTAGCCTTGCTCTCAGCTAAGAACATTCTCACAAGGTCTGGCTAATTTGACTTGTTATCCTTCCATTACACATTGTTGCATTTTATCAATGTAAGTAATGGACTACAGCAGGGTACCAAGAGACACAGGGTACAGAGTAGGAACAGTAAGAAACATCCGGTCACCCACAGCTTATACTACAGTGGTTTTCAAACTTCACGTTATTTAACTACTTATTATTTTATTTATCACCTAGTTCATTAGATCTGGGTAGGATTAAGTAATTATAATTATAAGGAAACGAAGATTTGAATGTTGATGCTGTGGGTCAGCCTGTCACTAAAGTCATCTGTGCAGTTTTAAAACATGACAGTGTAGCAGGCATGTAAGTGGCATATTTTAAAGTTCCCCAGGACATTCTACTGTTCAGTGAAAGATGAAATGTAACCAATGGGTATTTCTCCATATCTATGTTTTGCAGGATGCAGAATTATTTACAATAGCCATATTTTTGATTTCGAATGAGTGAATGTACTAAGTATCTGGCAATTAAAGGTAAAAGAATAAATATTAGAAAAAAACTGAGGAATGATAGATAGATAGATGATAAATAGATAGATAGATAGATAGATAGATAGATAGATAGATAAATAGATAGATAGATAGATAAATAGATATTGATAGATACTGATGGGTAGATATTGAATGAGAGACAGACATAGATAATGATAGATATCGATTAACTGACTGGTAGACAGATATTTATATATAGATGTTGATAGATAAATATTGATAGCTACAAATAGATAGATATGATAGATACTGATATATATATATATATATATATATATATAGAGAGAGAGAGAGAGAGAGAGAGAGAGAGAGAGAGAGAGAGAGAGAGAGAGAGAACAAAAACCATCAAATTGGGTGTTCAAAATACCTAACAAAAATCAGCTGTCAGCTGTGGAAGCTCCATTGACGTAATAAACTAAAGTTTCTGATCGATAGATTACTGGACAGAGCTAAGTTTCTCTTCCCATAAGATTTCCAAATAAAAGAACCAAAACAGCAGAAAGCAGAAAGGAACACCATCAATTCTGGGGCTCCCAAGCACCAGTAGAAGGCACTTGGAAACCTTGGTAAAGGTAATTTTACCAGCAGGATTCACCAAGCCTGCTTTCTCCAGATGAACTTCCTGAAGCTAACATGCTTTGCTTTCCTTTCCCGTTGCAGGCACTGGTAAACTCTGCTGGAAATAGTTCGTTCAACTTTTTTAGCTGATTCAAAGGATACAGCTGAACATGCTTGCAGCTAACCATGGGACTGAACACGGGGACCCCAATAAAAGGACTGAAGAATCTGAAAGGGTTTGCAACCTCATGGGAAGAACAATATTATCAACCAACCAAACCCTCCAAAACTCCCATGGATTAAAACACCAACCTTCAAGCACACATTGAGAGACCTATTGATCCAGTTGCTTATGTGGCTGAAGATATCAGTGTCTGGCATCAATGTGAGAAGAGGCCTTTGTTCCAGGGAGGGCATGTTTTCCCAATGTAGGCGAATGCCAAGGTAATGGGGTGGAGAAGGTGATTAGGAGGGAATGCACCTTCTTAAAGACAAATGGAGGGGGAAGAGGGATGAGGGGTGTAGGGATAACATCTCAAATGTAAATACAGAGTATTTATTGTAAAAAAAAAAAAAAAAGACACCATGTTTTTAGGCTTGAGCTGTTTTGTTCTTTTCTCTCCTCTCAAAGTTAGTGAATAGCCCACTTCCAGAAAATAGATCTTGGAGGACACTGTGAGAAAAACATGCTTGGGATTTGGTGAGACAGAGCCCCACTTCCTGGGCCAGGTCTCCAGTGAGCTCAAATGATACATATTGATTTATCAATATAAAACACACTTATCATATTCTATCAGTCTGTAAGAATTAGCACATAGGGAGGAAGAAAAGTACAACTCTGTGAAGCTCCCAATTCTTGGACCCATTTGTCAACGTTAAAATCTTTTTTTTTAATTTTTTTTAAATGTGCCACCTCCCTAGGGCAAGTGGCATATTACAACATTTCTACTTGTCATCGGGTTCAAGACATGGCTGAGTATTAAAGATCCACTTCTAAGTTCTCTCCAGGTGGGAAATGTAATTCTAATATATCATTTTCAGAATACAATAAAGCAGAATGCATTCTATATATATAAATTAGTTGTAGTCATAATAATAATGAGTATTCAGAAGGCACTTACCAAAATGATTTGACTTTCAAAAAGGCCAAAATAGTTTAATTTTAGGGTATATTACCACACATATAGAGACCTGCTCAAGTGCCTTCTATTGATACTAATTGCAGTTGTCATTCAGTAGGTGTGACAATCAAATACTACATTTAAAGAGTGACTTAAATCGTGGCCCATGTATCAGTTGGGCAACATTCTCTTTTTAAGGATTATTCATCTGCTATTTAAGTGCTTAAGAACTAACACTTCAATTTTTTTTCCAAGTCCCAGTCAAGGGAATTTGCCTTTGTCTTTTCCACTTCTGAGGTTTTCAAGAGAGGAAAGTAAATTAATAATGCTTTTTAAAACTATGTGTACTTGTGTGGGTATATGCCTTTATCACCTCCCCCAGGATCTGGAGTTATAGGTGGTTGTGAGCTACCTAACATGGAATCTGAGGACGAAATCTATAAGAGCTATGTGGGCTCTTAACTGCTAAGCTATTTCTCCAGCCCCAAAGATGACTTTTACAAAGCAAAAGGAAAGAAGATACATGTATAATGTTTAATGAATATATCAGAATACAGTTAACCAAATGCCCAAGTTGTCTTAAGTGCTGTGGACCAGCTTCAAATTAGAATTTCAAGTCGTTTTATTATAATAGGGTGCTTTAGTCAGGGTTTCTATTCCTGCACAAAACATCATGACCACGAAGCAAGTTGGTGAGGAAAGGGTTTATTCAGCTTACACTTCCACATCACTGTTCATCACCAAAGGAAGTCAGGACTGCAACCCAAGCAGGTCAGGAGCAGGAGCTGATGCAGAGGCCATAAAAGGATGTCACTTACTGGCTTGCTTCCTGTGGCTTGCTCAGCCTGCTTTTCTTTAGAACTCAGGTCTACCAGCCCAGGGATGGCACCACCCACAATGGCCTGGGCCCTTCCCCTTGATCACTAGTTGAGAAAATGCCTTACAGCTGGATCTCATGGAGGCATTTCCTCAACTGAGGTTCCTTTCTCTGTGATAATTCCAGCTTGTGTCAATTTGACACAAAACCAGCCGGTACACATGGCCACATGGCAAGACAAGAAGTCGAGTAGCTAGGTCTAAAACCAAAAAAAAAAAAAAAAAAAAAACCAAATCAAACCAAACCACTCATATGAAGCAGAACGAATAAGGTATCAATTAATGGGAAAACACAAGATTTATCCTAAGAAAGCAGGAAGTCTGAAGGTAGATGGTCACTCAAGATCCAAGAACACTCTAGAAATCTAGAAAACTGTCATTTCTGTGGGCATTCTAATTATGTCAATGTTCTCAAGAGCCTCACAGAAATGGGTTTTCTTTTGCCATCTCTACCAATGGACACAGACTGCTGTCTGTCTTGAAGGCTCTGGAGTGGAGAAGAAATGCCAACAGGAGGCTGCTTAGACATGATGTTTTCCTTCTTGCACATCTCTGGTTTGCTTTATGTCTGCCTCAGTCTCATTTTACTCCTAAGAAGTCATCCTGTTAGGTATCAGACTAGAAAAGAAAGTGAGAAGCACATTTTACACTCCAAAGCAGACCTGGCTTCTAGGTTCTCCCAGCATCCCTCAGTCCCTACCTGGAATACCTTGCCCCCAATCTTGAATGCTCCATCCCAGAGGCTGGGATGCTCTTCCCCCAGAAGCTCCTTTCTATATAATCCAGACGTTTTTGTTCTCCTTATTCTCCTCTTCTTTCTCTCCCTCTTCTCCTCCTTATCTTTTCTCTGCATGCTTACATTCCCCTTCATTCTTTCTCTCTGCCCCCCTTCCTCATGGTGATTTTCCTGGCCTTGGTCCATAGGGTCACTGAACTCACCTACTAAAAAGCAACTTTTCATTTGTTGGGAAAATAAAAAAAGAATCTGTAGCTACCTGTCCCGTGTGCCCTCACTTTGCAGGAATCTATGGGAGCCGCTCCAGCGGTAAACTACCAGCCACCTAGCCAGATCTGCTCAGCCCAACTATATCTCTACCACACAGCCCATGATACCACTCAGTCTGCAAGTCACTCCCAACTACTCTCAGACCCAGGCAGCCCATGGGCCACCCTCTCCTGTCTCCCTGACAGCCGTGAACTTGCTCACATTCCCCATAGTCTGTTAAAATCAATTAATGATTTATCAAACAGATTTATATATTAAATTCTCAATCCATGATACATCCACACAACAAGCTTACAACCATTTGACAAAGATGTAAACACCCACCTAGATAAGACAAATTGACCTATAGAAAGCCTTGAAAATATTCATATCTACCTATTGTCAATTAAGATCACCTGGGTCCAAATCCTGTTTCACAGACTCGATCTTGTTTCTTCTCCTTCCTTCTCTCTCTTGCCTTACAAAAACTTTGTCCCCACAGCACTCTCTACTGTTCAATCATGTATCACCTTGACATCAACCTACACCCAATAAATATGTCTTTAATATAATCTAATCTGGCTTAAATTGGCTCATATCACTGATGGTGAAGAAATAACCTATCACTAACAAAAATTCAGCTGCTGTATTTGACTTGGATAATATCACTCTTGGTAGTTAATTTGAGACTTTCATACCAGGAAATGCCCATTTAAAGATGTTGTCACTGATCAATTTGGGAGCTGTCCTCAAACTAGGTCACAATGATTACAGAAACTGGAGACTCTGAATGAGGAAGAGTCTCTTAGACACTACATTAATCTGCTTGTAAAACTACCAACTCTAATCCTCATAATTAGTCAGGAATTGTTTATACATGAGGAAAGTAGGAATACAGTCAAAATGTTTCATTAAGTTATTTTTATATAAGCATTGTAAAGTAGCATTGTGTGTGTGTGTCTGTGTGTGTGTGTGTGTGTGTGTGTGTGTCTGTGTGTGTGTGTGTGTGTGTGAGTGATTGTGAGTATGCACACAATACAGTGCATTGAGCCTAAGGTCATGATGAACAAGTCAAACCAAAATCAAATGAAGGGAAAGAAAAGACAGTGTAATCAAAGATAGGCCCTAAATACAACATATCAAGGTTACTGCTTAACAAAGACTGTACACTATTTCATAGCAAACATTTGTGTTTCATGTTTATTTCAGAGCACTGCTGAAATAATCATTTTTAAAATGACGTGTAATAAAGACGTAAGACTTACAGCTTACTACCATCACAACAGCAAACATGGGTTACATAGTCACTACTTTTCCAAATGACTGTCAGCACAGTACCTCTGTCTACACGACAAACACATCAGCGATGCATTACAGCTCTGCCATCAGTAAGTGACATTAACACCCTTGTAGCACAATAGCCCATCATCACTGAATATACATGGTTTACCTTTGAAAAAGAGTGTAGCATGTAACTGTGCTCAGAAAAGAACACGGTATTCCACATGTGTTCACAGTTTCTTATCAGACATGGCAACCATATCTTCCACCCCAGTGACTCTCTACCTTTCTTATTTGTGTATTTCATTCTTTTCAATAATTTTTCTCATGGTTATAGCAAAAGGATTGATTTAAAAGTACAATAAGTCTGTTACTATTAGCAAAAGTTTATTTCCAAGTCATTCCTTATACTGATAGTCAATCAGCCAATGTGTCCTCCCTTCATCTAATCTGTATTGTCCGGTTTGAGGAAGATCACCTCATGGTCATCACGATATAAAGCCATGTGATAGATATAATCAAACAAATCAGTGGGAGCTTATTTTATTCTTAATTGTGAACAAGATCTACTGAATTAACATTTAGAGAAAGTTTTAGTGAAGATTTTTAGTTTATAAAATCTAAGGGCGGAAAAAAGCAATAAGTAATATGGTGTTAGAAAAAGCCTGAAAAACAAAATTATCCAGTGACTCAAGAATGACTGAGAGAAACTCCTTTGTTGCAAATTCAGTGGCTAAAACACTTCATACTCCAGAACATGTACCTCTGTTCCGCCGAAGGAACAAGTGCTTCCATTCTTGGCTTGCATGGTACCTGGGTCTTACCTCCTAGCATCTGTTTCTTCGGCGGCATCTGCTTCCATTTTTAAGTCTCTCAAGAGAGTGAGTATGTTCCACTGATTATTTCTGTCCCACTCAAATTCCTGTATTGAAACACTAATCCAAGTTCTGGTGGCATCTAGACATAAAGTCCTTCAGGAGGGTGATGAAACTCTCAGTGAATAGGACAAGTGAGCAGAGAGCAAAAACTAACTTATCTGATCAGCTTTCTTCCTACCACTTAAGGATAAGAAAGCGCACAGGTTGTATACAAACCAGGAAGAGGAGCCTGTACCACCCAACTCCCATCTGATTTCAACTCTTAACCTGTCAGAAGGTGAGAATCATGTATGTGATTGTTGTTTAAATCACTAAAGTTTTCTATAGAGCAGCCTGAAATGATTAAACAGCATCTATATTGGCATAAATTGGCTGATGTGTAAAACTTTAGCCACAGACTATCTGACATGATGTGTTTCCTGCGTTTTCAAGGCTCTGTGCTTTAAGAATCAAGTTGGTCAATGGTTCAAATGGGCACTGAAAGAGCAAACCAGGGGAATGCTAAGATTTCCACATTCCCATAGCTCTCAGTCAGCCTTTGTAGAACACAGTGGGGAAGGTCTTGATGGCCAAACAGTACCCTCATTTGGGTAACATGCAGGGAAGTACTTTCTTGCTGATTTCCTTTTTACACAATGTGGGCTATTTTCACCAGCCAAGTTAAACTTCTGGTTCATGCCACCCTCCCTCCGAGTCTTCACTGCAATCTTTCTTTCCTCTTGGGAAACTCCCCTGTCTTTACCACAAATATGTGTGTAACCTCCCACCTAGAAGAGCCAGCTAATTCTTACTGGCTGCACTACTGCCTGCACTAAGGAATGCAACCCCATGGAAGCGCTCTTCCATCCCAGGCTGCTCGGGGATCCTTTTCCATGCCACATGGTGCCCTCCTGTCCACTTTCATGGTAGAAGCATGTGTCTGTCACCCATACAATGGAGGCTTGCCAAGTAAATACTCACGAGGTCAAACTGGGTAACGAAAGAAAGCACTTGCTGTTAGGCCACCTGGGAAATTAGAACTATTTAACAGGACATCCAATTAGCACTCCAGACTGATACCTTTCATGTGTTTTAGATTTGGAGAAACAGGCAAGCATCTCTACATTTGAAATAACAGACAAATACAAGGTTCATGACAAGATTTAGGAACGTGTTTCTGAAAGGAGAGAAGTGTGTCTAGGGAAGAGAACAGATAGGAGAGAAGTGATAGAATTCAAAGATTTTTCCCCCTCTTTGGTCAAAGAAGATTTAGAAAAGTCTTACTCAGAAAATAAAATTAGTTATTGATTAAAATATGACTGAGAATTGTCAGTATGTTCAATTCGTTTGTATAATCTCTGTCAGGATCTCTTGGATGTGAGTTTGTGTGTGTGTGTGTGTGTGTGTGTGTGTGTGTGTGTGTGTGTGAAGAGAGAGGAAGGGTTTACAGGGTAGCTAAATTGAACAAAACTTAGGACCGGGGTTTGGATAGAATCAATTAATGTGTTTTATCTACGGCACATAGCGAAAAGATATGGATTAGCTGATCAGTACATATGGATTAGGGGACGAACACATAATTTATTTATTCCATTCAGATTTGGAAAACCCTCTTCATAAGCCATGCTGAGCCATGGAGAGTTTTTCAATCTGATCCTATGCACACATCCTTCATGCATATACATCCTCACATAACTATTCATGCTGTCAGTGCGACCCAAGTCTCCCCACTCCCACACCACCTTCTCCGAGCCAGGCGCACCTGCTAGCCCGAGCACTAACTGCTACTGCCATGTCTTGCTGAGTAAGGCCATTGTCAACCTCCCTGCCTGGCACGCGTGCCATTCTCCTTTACTGGAGAAAGGAATGTTTAATTATTTTTAATCAGTGGACATGGCATCTTGCTAGACAGCGACACTTGGGGGATCCAGCACCATCTGCCTTCCACTAGGCACCAGCTGCTCTAGTAGATGTCGGTAGAACACCTTAGGACACGGCCTCCGTGCCAGGCGCTCTGCGCGACTGCCACTGGGCACCATCCCCAATGTGAGGCTGACGCTTGGGCTCCTCGCCTGTCACGGTTCGCCCCTCACCCCTGCCATCCTTTTCAGGGAAGTACTTCTCATCCCTGCTCCCGAAACATTGTCCACAAAACCCAGGGGCCTGCCAGTAATAACAAGGTGTCCAAATATAAATGTCACCCTAACCCAAATGGCCACAGAGCTTTCTATCACCGTAAGTCAAGCTAATGGATCCGCTGACTTCAGTCCCACAGAGAACGGCCACGGGGCCTCGCAGCGGGTTTGACCCACAGAGAAAGAGGGGTCAGCCAGCTACTGAATGTTTAAAAACAGTGGGAAGGAAGAAGGGACAGAAATGCCTGGGATAAATCATAGAGCTGTCCAGGGTGTATGGTGAAAGTGGCTGTGACAGACCTGTCCCTTCCACCTTCCACCCTCCCGGTGGCCCTGAGGCTCTCACAGCTGTGCCAACACTTTACTGCAAAGCTAGGTTCCCTTGCTGACATCCCGTTATCAGCTCAGCTTCCCAACCCCCAGTTCAGCTAGATGGCCCAACCCAGTCTCCCAAGGTTCCTGTCACCTCCACCCCTGCCCTTGGAGGGCAAGTGCCTGAGGAGCTGAATGTAGTCCCTTCCTCCTCGTTTCTCATACAAAGTAAAAGAGACCCGCTAAGGGTTGTGGCTGAAGGGCACAGAAAGCCCCAGCTGTGCCTGCCCCTAGTCAGTGTCACCTCCGGCACGAAAGCAAACTGTTTTTGTGCCTGAGGGAAATTTACGGAGCCTCACACTTTCATCCGGAGACTAAACGGACAAAGAGGAGGTCAGGTGCCCATCTGCCAGAAAAGGGGGAATGTGTGAAATGTGATTAGCTCTGGAAGGAGCCAGAGAGAGTCTGCTGGGCTTCTCTAGTGCTGCTGTGTTTCCCTGGGTCAGGAGCAGGAGGGAGAGTAAACAAAAGCATTATATAAATATTTTTTTTCCATTTAACCCACGTGTTAATACAGACTCTCCCATCCCCGGCACCAACCAGATCAATAGCACAGACATTATCCTAAATGATGAAGGCAGCGCGTTGATGAGTAGTATTCTTTGCAATTGTGAAAGGTGGGGGTAGGAAGGGAAAAGGTTTCCGAAGAAAGTAGTTTGTGTGGACGCCATCCACTGCTCAGCCATGTGAATACCATCCACTGCAGAGCCACCCAGACGCCATCCACTGCTCAGCTATCAGAGAAGCTCACTTAATGCTATTTCTCAGGCTAAGTGCAAACCACCAGTGCCTGTAGAATTAAAGTCATCAATAGATGGGCTCTGCACTTACAGTAAAACAAATAAAATCCCTACTGATGTGCTGTCAGGGTAGGATGCTCTGTCCATTTTCAGACCTGCTCTCTGTGAGAGCTTTGTGTGGTAAATGAAGCTGCAGTACCTTTGTTTCTTTGTCTAAGTGTGTAATGCCAATTTCATTTTCCTACTGTGGGCTTAAGCTATACCCATTTTAAAAATGGTATAGCCAAACCAGTTCCCCTGCTTAGACATCTTGTCTCTGGCTCCAGGTATATATAGGGAGCAGATGCTGCTTGGAATTGACTGGAGATGTATTCCATCGTCTGCAGACAAATTTCACTAAATCCTGACTCGGTAGCTAGCAAAAAAGTAACGCTCTTCTTTGTTCTGTTGATGACAGGGGGAGAAAAGGCAGGGAGAGGAAACACTCTTCAAGACAGGAGATGATGTTTGAAAGGATTCTTCACATCTGAGTGAATTATTTCAGCCTCTGTGGCTAAGGAAATCTGTGTGCCCTCTACAGAAGAGGGGAGCAAAAGGTAGGCCTGTGCAATATTGAAAACTAAATATCCGCTAGAAGACACACTGGGAGGGTGTAGGGTAGAAGGACTGTCAGGTGGTGGGTGACTGCACTCAAACTTTAATGACACTTCCTATAGGAAGACACTGCGGGGGTATTTTCTGGAATATCATTAAGGATTAACATAATCAGCTGTCTACCGTAACTGCAGCACTTTACAGAGAAGGAGCTAAGGTGCCATTTATCTCAGTGGGAAACTCAAGTCTGAGAGAAGGCACTCCAGATATCAAGACCTCAGATAATTTTCCTGGGGCCCTCTTCACTAACCGAGAGCTTTTCTGGAGGCCAAGGGAGGTGGGTCTCAGGTTCTCAGAGATCCTCGCTTCAGAGCACAGGGGAGTCTGGACAGTCAGGGTTGAGCATTGGTTCCATACTCAAGGGGCCATCAGGACCTTGGAAGGTGCACAGGGCTTCCCAAAAAGCCAGCTAAACTGGGAATTACTTAAGAACTGCTCAGAGACACTAATATTGACCTTGAAAAGTGAAGAATGTCTCTGTCCCTAGGAGAATGAGGCCAGATTGCCGATGATCAATATTCTTCTTTTTACTACGTGACTCAATTCCAGCCACAAAGACTCTAGGGGGCTTCCCACTAAGCAGGGCTTGTCTCTGGAGGGGCCAGAAGTCAATTTGTCTTAAGAGAAATGGCCAAAAGGGGCTCTGGCCTATAAGAGGGGCAATTGAGGCTCTCAGAGAGGCAGTCAAGAAGGAGCTCTGCTCTGTTTGGAGTGTGGAACGGTTTGTTCGTAAGAACATAGATTTGTACTTGAAGCAGCTTTCAAAGTTTGCCTACTTCTCAGGCACTCACTTTCTGAGCAGTATATATTCTGAACAGTTGCCATCCGTATTCTGTAATTTCTCACTTAGAAAAATAGCTTTCGCATTTCATAGAGCTTCTAATTCCAAAATTAGTTCAACATCTAGCGGAGAATGTGGAAATATATACCCCTTTTGGAGACATACTTAGGACTGGTATTGATTTATGCTATATCATGATTTTAGTCTTACGGGATAATCGCCTTGTCAAGGATATATTTATTGTTGTGGCTACTAAATCACATTAATTCCTTGGTGATTATACCACAGTAAAGCATTCACAAGCTGCAGCAGTGACAGAATTCAGTTTTCTTCCTTAAATAAACTCAGAGCCATGTCCTAGTTTTCAGTGGCATTCCAACTTTGTTTTTTTTCTTCTGCATGTGGGACCAAGCATTAGGGTTGCAGCCTGTGTCTTGACAGAGATTTGAACTCTAGTGGAAAAGCCCCTCGAGGGAGAAGCAGCACAGCAGAGACAAGTGCTAATGGCAGCACCGTGTAGAAGCAAATCACCCATCAAATGGGACCACTTAGTATTACAGAAACTTTTGCAAGGAAGAGAAAAAAGAGGGGAAGCAGACATGATCTGATACTTAGGTTGCTTTCAGTAGCAATGCACTTTCTCCCCAGTACTCTGAGAGTTCACAACAACACGCCTAAACTCAACTTGCCTTGACACTCTCCTGGTATTTAGCAATGGGAAAGTGAGAAAATGAGGGAAGGCCACTGGGAGCTGAAGAAGGACTAAGGAGTTCAAAGTACTTTCTAGCACTGGTGAGCTGGAGGCCAGACTCACATGCCAGCATCCACACGATGAGAATGATGTAATTCTTCAGATACGTGTGATCCTGGCCCTGAGAAGAACAGGGATAGCAGGATGAGTGCTTGCTGGCTGCCAGTTTACCTGAAAAGCAAGAGTTCCTGGTTCAGCCCCAAAGATATGTGGAGAATGGTAAAGAACACAGGACACGTTCCTCTTTGCATGGTCCTGGACCCACACACCATAGACAAACACTCAGACATCTCTCTCTCTCTCTCTCTCTCTCTCTCTCTCTCTCTCTCTCTCTCTCTCTCTCTCTCTCTCACACACACACACACACACACACACACACACAGACACACACACATGAAAAGAAGACACATGGAAAGGCTCTCATGCAAAGGAAAATGAGCAACAGGATATTAAAAAGAAAAAAAAACATAAATGAAGCCTGCTACAAAAAAACCCTGACACAAAGTGGCACAAAAGTTGACATTTCGTTTCGTGGATCCAATATGGGTTGGCAGAAAGTCTATGCTTTTTATGCGTGATTCCTAAAACAGGTTCCTCAGAAAGCAAGCATTCTCCTATTCATACCTAGAGCCAGAAGGCACCATTATCCAGGAAATCTGGCCTCCAACAAGAAAGATTAAGTATGAAGCTGCTGATTCTCTTGGAACTTTTACAAAGATCTGCTTGCTTTGTATTTTTAATGAAGGGTCAGATAGGATTTCATCCAAACTGGCTCACCCTCCTTTCTGTCTTGCATATTGATTACAGTCATTAATTTGGGGAAGGCTTTTAAACTTGACTGAAATGATGTCCATGACCAAAAGACTCCTTTCTATGCCTTGCATAAGCTACATTTTTAAGAATGCCAAATACTTTTCATGCACAACCCAATTCTTAGCAGGAGTCCCCAGGCCAATGAGGGGAGAGAAGATAATGAGGAACACAAATGATGCTCAAAGCCTGTGCTGGACTCTGGTATGGGTTTACTTTGGACCGGTGAACTGGATCACATTTAATGATGTATGAAGTTTTGAGTCAAATAATGGGTTCTCAAATGTATAAGCTTCCTGTACAACTTGTTAAGGTTAGGCACGGAAGCCACGTGTGGTGGCCCACACTTGTACCAGGGAACTTGAACTTGGGTGACTCTGTGTTCAGTCAGCCGGAGCTACTGCTTTAGAGTTTCTATCACTGTGATGACTCAGTGCAACCGAAAATAACTTGGGAAGTAAAGAGCTTATCTGGCTTAAGCTTCCATATCACAGGTCTTCACTGAAGGACGTCAAAGGAACAACTCAAACAAGGCAGACTCCTGGAGGCAGGAACTGATGTAAAAAGCCATGGAGGAATACTGTTTACTGATGTGTTCTCATGGCTTGCTCAGTCTCCTTTCTTGTAAGCACCCAAGATCACCAGCTCAGGGTTAATAAGACCCTCATTGACTAGGTTCTCCCACATCAAAGTCAAGTGAAGGAGTGATCTTGATTTGGCAAGATCTTACAGAAGCACGTTCTCAATTCAGATTCCTTTTTCTCAGATGACCCCAACTTGTGTCAAGTTGACATAATACTAGTAGACAGTGCACCTCATAGCACTTCTGAAGCCAGTCTAGACTACACAAACCCATGATGGATCTTATAAGACGAAATGCAAAATCGGTACCTCACAGAGTCAGATATATTTTAGGTGGTTCCTGGCTGATGGCCTGTTTGTTTGATTGATATATTATTTTATTGTTATTTTGTTAGTTCTTTTATAGTCAGGGTCTCAGTCGGCAGCCAAGTCTGGCCTTCAGAGACTACATTAAACTCCCAGCACTGAGTTCTCCTTTGCAGAGTTAACAGACATGTGCCATAAAACCCAATTTCTTTACAGAACACTCATACATAAATAAAACTAAAAGAGAAGAAGAAAAAATGGTGGCATTATGGGTGCGGCTCTGTGTGAACACACTTGCCTAGCATTCTAGTGGGGGGACTGGATTGTACCCCCACATCCCATAAAATACAAGGAAAGAAATATTCCATATAAATCAAAACAAAGAAAGATCAAATGAACTGTGAGACCCGGGCCTTTGCTTTTCCTTCTAAAATATCTCAAGAAGTTAAACATACCTTCCATTTCTCATTTTTTCAAGAGCGCCTCTCCTCATAGATAGCTTGTTTCTTTTCACACCACCCACAGCATCTACCTTCCTCCATAGCACCTTAGCCCAGACACACTCTCCTTATCTCCTTTCTGCTTCTCACCACTGCAGGCTTTGAATACACACTTTCCAGTGTCTTAACATGGATATCTTCTCTTCTCACTTCAGTGTCTTAAGGAATGCATTACCTATAGAACTTATCCAAAGGCCTGCAAGCAAAAACTACTACGCCACCTCCAGGGTGCTTCCTAGTATCATAAGACTCCAAAAGTGCACTAGAGAACAGCCTAGAACCCCCTCTTCCGGGTGTTGCCTCATCTTCTCCAAACCCTCAAGTTTTTGACTTTAGAAGGAGGAAGATGCCCTGTGTCAAATATCTCTCCTTCTTTGCCTCCCAGGAGTCCCTATCTGAAAACTGAGCCTTGTCTTTTTGGTTATCTCTCTCTTGGTTTCCTAGAGGTGATGCAAAGCTTTGTTTACCTCACAATCCTTTCTTCACCACATCACACGCAGTTGGCAACTCCCCGCTTCACCAGACTTGTCATCAGTCCCTCATCTAGTTTCCCCACCTGTTTTTCTTGGTACTCGAGTTTAGGAATTTCTCGAAACTTTCTGTCAAGCTGTTCAAGTATGTGTTCCTTCAGTCTGCCAAAAGGCTCTCTCTAGCTGACTTTTTTCCTCAGTCCCCAGGTACTTCTGCTAACGAAACTGCTGAACAGGAGCTAATTTATCACGGCATTATCACTATATCAGGGCATGAGAGAGCTATACCTAGGATGAATTATGGATCTATCCCGTGTCCCACGCATCCTGTACGTCAAGGTAAGCAAATGCTGCCTTGCGTTGCCTGTCAGCCCCTGGAACAGCTGACATTTGTTATTTTAATTAATAGTTGACTTTGCTGAAATAAGCTGCTGTGAAAAGCTATGACTTTTTATTAAATCTTCGCTGCAGCATTGTGCTCCCCATATTGGGAGACAAAAGCTCATTTTCAAAACTGCTTTCTCCTGCAAGGTCACAGTTAACAGCTTGTGTTCACATGTCAGGGAAACATCTGCTTCTGTGCCACCGATATCAGTACAATTTGCTTTATTTTGAAATTTAAATTTACTTTGACTCAGAGAAAAATGATGAGTCAGTCATTAAAGAGCTATTAAGTGATGTTGATGAGGAGAGGCTTTTTTTTTTCCCAGTCATTTTGTCATAGGACTGATGGTGAAATTCCTCCAAACTCAGCAATCCACTTCAAACAGTCGCAGAGAACTGTGGTCACAAGCACATCTGGGCTCGGACTGGCCTGTCTCTTTCATTAATGCAAATCATTATGATGTAATTACTCAGCCTGCAATGTAGAGATCATTGATTTCTTTTGCCCAGTAGCAGTATTTTTTAAGTCACTAATGACAAAGGGAACTTTCAGGATGTTACCAAACTACACAAATTAGATTCCTGTTCAAGAAAGGCAAACTTACTGCAAAGGTTCCAACACTAAATTCCACTTGCCAAGATTTTTGTCTCTGCTTGTAATAAATAAAGCCGGGGAGTCAGTGCCACCATATTGTTTTAATTAGTTTTGGTAATGCCTCTTACTATTCTCATTTCTGAGACAGTGACATGTTAGCTCTCCCTGGATGGATTTGTGTTCTTCCTGTGCACACGTTCTTATAGCCTGCCCATATCTGGAGAGCGGTAACCCTAACAGAAGTGGTCTCTTCTTCATTTGATGTAAAGAAGGTTCCCTTCTCAAAGGCCAGGGATGCCCTGAGACATAACATTTCTGAAACGCCAACTACTACCTACAGGTTCTAACATCCATAAATCTCCAAGCCTTCAAGGCTCTCGATGTTTTATATTTTGTAGTGAATTAATTGAGGGACATGGCTCTTGATTCCTCTCCATGCTGACACCTTCAACCTCTTCTTGGAGAGTATTCATTCCTCCATTGGCTTTTGGCTATATGGAATGAAGAAACAGCTTGCCCAAACCAGGACTATAAATGTTCTACTACATTTCTCCTCATGGCCTTGCATCTCTGTTATGACTTTAATACAGATTTCTTTATTCCTTGGCACACCATGAGTGTAAGAAGAATGAAGGAGACCAGAGTAGAAAGACTCTAGCTGTGTATTGTTGTCAACCTGGACAGGTATGGACTATAAGAAATGAGAATGAAAA